>NC_133536.1:166149074-167515324 GCF_048544455.1 Silene latifolia
ATTGAGATTGTTGGGATTTTGTGGTATAGGTTAGGTGGTGTGACGAGTGAAGTGAAGTATGAGAGTTGTTTAAGTAAGAGAGCCTTGGATATGTGCATGGCGAGTGTTTAGGTTCTAGGTGGTTATCTTTGACATGCGGCGGTGATGAGGATAATGAAAAGATATATCTAGGATTTAGTATTAGTGAGTTACGAGGACGTAACATTTATCTTAAGAGGAGTAGGATGCGATAAAAGAGATTTTGATGGTTGTACATATGGTAGTATATTTGGAAGTAGAGTGTTGGTGTAGCATAAGATATGGATTTGTATATGTTGTGGTTGATAGTGTTAAAAAGTCACAGACGTGCTTGTAGTAGTTCGCTGTTAGGAATGCGAGAATACTTCAATAGTGTTGACAGTTGGATGATGAGGTTATGAGTGTGAGTAAACTTCGAGGACGAAGTTCCTTTTAAGGGTGGTAGAATGTAACATTCCGTTTGATGTTTATATAGTTGGTTATGTATGGAGTTAGTGTCGGGAGAGTTTATGATGTAGTTGATATGATATCGTGAGCCATGTTGTGGAGGTAGGAATAGTTAGTGGGGTTGGTGTTACGAGTTCATGTTTGGGTTGGAGTTTTGTTTTGAGTTCTTAGTCACGTTGTTGTGTCTTGATCGAGTTAGTATGTTTGTTTTTATGTATGGGTTGAACTTCGGGGACGAAGTTCTTTTTAAGGAGGGAAGACTGTAATACTCCGTATTTATGAGTCTTTGGGTACTCTATCGAGTAGGCCTTACTCTGTCGAGTAAGGGTGAGTTGCGTTTTAAAATAGTTTCTGACCTGTTGGGTACTCGATCGAGTAACTAGGATACTCGATCGAGTAAGGGGGCACTCGATCGAGTACCTTAGCTACTCGATCGAGTAGCTCGGTTAGCGGGTGATAATTCGACGGGTTTTGTTAATAACACGGATTAATATATAAATCTTTCCGTCACTTTCATAATACACTTTTACAAACCTAATAACATTAAAAAGGAGATTCAAGTTACGTTCTTCGCATTCATCCGTGTTGTTGACAAATCCCGGAGCTTGAGAGGTCGGATTCCATTGTTCTTTATACCTTTGTGATCCTTGCGTCGAGGGTAAGATCTACATACCAATTTTATAGTATTTCGTCAAGTTTCGTTAAACCCTAATTTTGGGATTGGGGATTTTGTTGTAGATAATGATTGGTAGTGATTATGTGTATGTATGATAGGAGAAGGATTTGTAGAAGAGGCTTTTTTATACAGCTGTTGAGACCGTCTGATTGTGTTGCCGTTCCAGGTAGGATTTCCTACTCGGTATTAGTCCCATAATGGGATTATTTTTGATGTGTTGAGATTAATTGTTTGATATAGTAATTGTATTGTGACAGTTGTGATTGTGATTGTGATTGTGATTGTGATTGTGATTGTGATTGTGATTGTGATTGTGATTGTGGTCTCTGGTTCTCGAGGCGTGTCCTCGGCTGAGTGAGGTCACTTGCGGGAGTGGCTTCACGCCCTAGTTTCGCCTTCTGTGGAACCCGCCACAGAAGGGATGTGCACATTAATGGACAGGGTTATCGCTCATTATGAGGAGCGGGGATTTGGTGGGTACGGCTGTAACACCCCCATACTCCAAGTGCCGTACCAGGACCACTCAGGTATAAGGATACTACCATCTCGGTTGCCCGAGGTACTGAATATCATAAGACAATAAATAAACGTACTTTTAAAGTAATTATAGATTAAGTGATTACATGTTCAAACCAAAACTAATAAAAGGAATTACAAGGTTCTCATACGGTCTCATACTAAAACTATCAAAGCTACTAGACTTCGTCGACACAAATGGAAGACTTCTAACAGCCACGTGATGACTCATCCCGGCTATCCCATACGCGTCATTTCACACCTGCTCAATAATCGCTCACCACCCCGAATGGATCACCATAGTTTTTAAAACATTTAAACGGGTCGACTAATCACACAATTCAATACATATATCAACAATAAGATAAACAGACGACTTAATCACACACACACACAACCAACCAACTCCAATCACCTCAATCATTGATCCCACCGGACCCGACCACGCCGCCGATGGGGGACCGCACCGTTCCCACCTAAGCCCCGCTCATCATACCGAGCGATAACCCTGTCCATTAATGTGCACATCCCCTTCCGTGGCGGGTTCCACGAAGGGCGAAACTAGGGCGTGAAGCCACTCCCGCAAGTGACTCCACTCAGCCGAGAACGCATCTCAAGAACCATAGACAACCAATCACAATCACAATCACAGCCGTCACAATACAATTACCATATCAAACAATCAATCTCATAACATCAACAATCATCCCATTATGGGACTAATACTGAGTAGGAAATCCTACCTGGAAAGCACAACAGTCAGACGGTATCAACAGATGTATCAAAAGTCTCTTCTACGAACCCTCCTCCTATCATATAACACATAGAGGCTACACATCACAAACTACACACAAAACCCCCAATCTCTAAATTAGGGTTTAACCAAACTTAACAAAACATTATAAAAATTATATTAAAAGCTTACCCTCGACGCAGGGAACTCAACGATACGAATAACGACAAGAACTGACCGTCTGAACTCCGGGAATTGCTAAGGATGCGATTAGGAAGATGAACTGGTTGCTTTCTCTCTTAAACTGGGTTTTAGGTTTTGTAAAAGTGATTTAAAACAATGACGACTATGTTTAAATACCTTAATCGCATAATTAACAATACCCGAGAAAACTCCCCGTAAAACCGGACACTCGATCGAGTACCCAAGGTACTCGATCGAGTACCCCTTACTCGATCGAGTACCCCGACTACTCGATCGAGTACCCAACAGTCGAAAACTATTTTATCTCGCAACTTACCCTTACTCGACAGAGTAAGGGCTACTCGATAGAGTACCCCAAGAGTTATAAATACGGAGTATTACAGTCTTCCCTCCTTAAAAGGAACTTCGTCCCCGAAGTTCAACCCATACATAAAAACAACCATACAGACTCGACCAAGACACAACAACTTAGCTAAGGACTCAAGAACTCGACCGAACATAGAACAAGAACTCTTAACACCCACTCCACCAACTATGTTTACTTCCACAACATGACTCACTATATCGTATCTACCACATATATATCTCTCACGACACCAACTCCATACATAACCAACTACCATCCTCTAATGCTGCTAGCTCCATAATATCATCAACTATCAAATCCAATACCAAGACACTCATAGACATCAAACGGGATGTTACATTCTACCACCCTTAAAAGGAACTTCGTCCTCGAAGTTTACTCACACTCGTAACTCATCATCTAATCACAATACTAGCGAAATATTCTCACACTCCTAAACATCACGCTCCTACAAGCACGGTCATGACCTTTAATAAAATCACCCACAACACGAATCGATCTTTTATTCTACATCAAGACTCAACTTCCGAATATATTACCATATGTACAACCATCAAAATCTTTTTTATCGCATCCTACTCCTCTTAAGACAAATGTTACGTCCTCGTAACTCACTAATACCAAACCATATCTATATCTCATTACCCTCTGTACCACCACATGTCAAAGATAACCGTCTATCAACCAAACACTCACCATTCTTATATCCAAGGCTCCCATACCTAAACATTTCCCATTCCTCAACTCATTCGGCAACGCACCTAACCTATACCATAAACTCGTAGCAAATCACCATACCCACTCTTCATTATTACTACCAAACAACATACCTCTCTACGTAAGGCACTTATCTCCCGGAAGCATAACTCACGGTCCGCACTCGTTACGTTACACGCACACTAGATCCTCAAGTTCTTTCTTTCATTACCGCAAAATTCATACACAACTTAACATGACACTAATTTCCCCAACACCCTACACTCACTTGTCTCAACGAAAGATTATGAACTACCCGCCGCTTTCATTTCTCATTACAACACATGTTCCACGAATCATTTTCCATTACCATGTCTACCGATGTCTCATCTGAAAACAAGATCAAAATTACCGTAACAACCTCTCACAACCGTGTCCCATCAACAGATTATCACTATCCCATGACAACAACGAAACATATACAACTCTATTTCACATCATACTCTACCTCATTCCCAACTTAACCTGGTAAAGAAAACATGAATAAGCAAGACAACTCTCTATCGGACAAATGACACTCGCAGAGAGCAACATCAAACAAAACAACAATCTATGTATAACCGGTATGCACTTTCGAAACTCGAATCATAATCATCCCGCCTACTCCACCACAACCGTGACGGCATCACAACACCGCCACCAACACCACACCGTAGTGCGAAAATACCCGCATCACAAAGACTATGTACCGTGCCCGGATCACCACCCGAGGCACCACAACCACACCGATAGACATCACAACTGCATACAATTCCCATAAATATTGACTTAGCATAACTTCTCAGACAAGAAAAACTTACTCAAATCCACTTTATTAAATCACCACGCAACATATTATATGGATAAACAGATAAGCATCTCATGAACATCCTCTCTGCCATTTCCTAATAATACACATGTGTTATCAATACACATAAAATTATAACTAGCCATGTCAAATCAATCAAATTATTACCCTTTTGGATATCATTAAATTAAATTACCGTGTCCAACATATATATTACCGAACATTCATAAAACAATTTTATAATTATCATACCATACCACTTCTTGTGAGGTCAGAACCTCACACAATCATTTACACAAATCACGGACCCGTAATCACAACCAACTAGTCAATCCTGACCACGTAAGTCACCACTCGAAAAAGGTTACCTGCCGCCCGAGTTTAACTCATATGCCCCTCATAACATATTCCCCCATTCGCACAACCATCACTTCCTGCCAAATATAATCACACCTTCACTATTCAACTAATAACGTCCGCCTCATCTAACCACATCTTATACCCTCTCACAATCATACACAACAATCGGTCCCTACCAAATCAACCTCTTTAGAATTGTTTGCCTTTCTAATATTCCATCACTCTTAGCCATTAGTGATAACACCACAATGCCACCGCTGCTCGCATATCAAATCTCTTACACTCATATCAAAATAACATGGTTTTTCTACCATTTTTGGTTAACATTGCAAATAACGAACATCAAACCCATCCACAAAATTACCTCAACATTATTCCCAATGCTATCTTATTTGTATTGTCATCCAACTCTCCACCAAATATCTCGTATCGTGCCAATACTCCACCAACTTCTTACTCCCTTAATTCCTCGAAACTCATTGCCAATCATGTTGCCCTGAAACTCCTATATAACCTTTAGCTAACATCCTCGTGATACCATCACATATTTCGATGATTTCTTATCTTTATATCACATAGCTCCGGTGAACATTTTCCTCAGCTTACTTTTATCCTTCTTTTCTCTTTACACTCAATAATACCAATTAATAGTTCAACTCCTTATTCCTTCTAGCTAACTCTTTAGAAATCAAGTTACCCCTTCGTTGCTCCAAAACTTAATTCCATTATTTTCTACCGACATCATCTCACTCTTTCTTACCATGGATCTTCTCTTATTATGCTATCACTCATACTTGCCACTAATCTATCCATAGAACCAACATTTAATGTTCAAACAATTGCATCCCCCTTTTTACATCTCTAGAAATCAGAATTCACTTAATACCGTTAATTACCCAAGGAAATCACACAGTAGTTTCATCTTTTAATAAACCAAACCTCCCAAACTCACTCACTGTCTACTAATACACCTCGCGACATGTCTCCACAAAGTTCACTATATATTACTCTTCTCAACCCCCTTTAAACGAACTTTCACTACATAAATCCATAACCCACACGACTCCTAACCATTTCCCTCCTTAACTCTTTACACATCTCAAGCTGCCACTTTCCACATTCTTACTTTCAATCTTTTCATTCTCACGTTCATTATACTCACATCATCCCTTGTCTATATTCACTTATTTTTACATTACTCAACACACAATCATATCACTCATCCCGTCTCGCAAAACGTGCGCCATGCCTCAATAAACTATACCAATCTTCCTTTTCTTTTTCCACCATCTATCATAATCACATATAACTCATGTCCTCCCCACCGAACTCATACTCATCATAGTGCCACTCTTTACATCATAAGATTGGGTAACTTACGCTTCAGGACCAACACATACGTAAAACAATGCATAAAGAAGTAATACAACACCTTTGAATTAAACGTAATATGCAACGAATGTCAAAAGACAAACATATGACCCGAAATACGCATGACATGACCCGGACCCCACTCGATCGAGTACCCGAACCTACTCGATCGAGTTGAGGCTACTCGATCGAGTGCCCAACATGCTCGATCGAGTGCCCCGACTCGAACCCAAACAGACCTTCGATCTCGACTTACTCGACCGAGTAGCCCGGCTACTCGATCGAGTGACCCCATACTCGATCGAGTGCCCGAGGTACTCGATCGAGTGCCCAAAACACGATTCTGGTCAACATAACGACAAGTACCCACTCGATCGAATCAAACCCACTCGATCGAGTCATGCGGACTTCGCGAATACTACCCGAATGTTATCTCACATATCCTAACGTACTATGCATTCATTATTATTTCAACATTATGATTACAACTACGCATTCAAATCTGCGCGACTCCTCAAACAATTAACAAAATAATCTACTTCGTGTTATCAAGTGCCACGTTATAAACAACCATCATGCTTTTTATCCAATTCGTTATATAAAACACATATCATTGAACCTCTATTCTTCATGTTACTACTTACGGAAGTCAAACATTACCATCTATCATGCTCATATAACATTCAACTTTCAATCATGTATTACCCGCATGTTTTAAATTTTCATAACTTTTCATAACACAAACCACACCCATACACTACAAATCCTATTTCCATGTTGCTAATACAACAACATTACAAATCCACTTCATCACACATCATCATATACGAACTACTTTCTTTTTCTACCATATCATTCATCATTCTCATATACTTTTCCAACGATTCCAACCAACATGTCAACCAACTATCATGCAACATGCTTTCAACAAACCATATACAAAGACAATTAACATACACGTGCACATATACACACGGACTCCACGTTCCCATACCATGTGACTGGCTTAAGTATCATGGGGCCAAGATTTTGAAGTGAGGGCGCCTACTCACCCAAAACCTAGCATCAGCCGGGGCTCCCATTACACGTACACCAGGTTCATTTTATTAGACTCCCTATGTTCATTATGTTCATTTGTTACAGGTTCCAAAATCGTCGCTCTGATACCATTTGTAACACCCCCATACTCCAAGTGCCTTACCAGGACCACTCAGGTATAAGGATACTACCATCTCGGTTGCCCGAGGTACTGAATATCATAAGTACTTTTAAAGTAATTATAGATTAAGTGATTACATGTTCAAACCAAAACTAATAAAAGGAATTATAAGGTTCTCATACGGTCTACTACGACTAAAACTATCAAAGCTACTAGACTTCGTCGACACGACGGAAGAAGACTTCTAACGCCACGTGATGATGACTCATCCCAGCTATCCCATACGCGTCATATCATACCCGCTCAATAACTGCTCACCACCCCGAATGGATCACCACGATTTTAAAACATTTAAACGGGTCGGACTAATCACACAATTCAATACATATATCAACAATAAGATAAACAGACATGACTTAATCACACACACACAACCAACCAACTCCAATCACCTCAATCATTGACGTCCACCGGACCCATACGCGATGGGGACCGCACCGTTCCCACCTAAGCCCCGCTCATCATACCGAGCGATAACTCGTCCATTAATGTGCACATCCCCTTCCGTGGCGGGTTCCACGAAGGGCGAAACTAGGGCGTAAAGCCACTCCCGCAAGTGACTCCACTCGGTAGAGAACGCATCTCAAGAACCATAGACAACCAATCACAATCACAATCACACCAGTCACAATACAATTACCATATCAAACAATCAATCTCATAACATCAACAATCATCCCATTATGGGACTAATACGAGTAGGAAATCCTGAAAGCACAACGATCGAGACGGTATCAACAGATGTATCAAAAGTCTCTTCTACGAACCCTCCTCCTATCATATAACACATAGAGGCTACACATCACAAACTACACACAAAACCCCAATCTCTAAATTAGGGTTTAACCAAACTTAACAAAACATTATAAAAATTATATTAAAAGCTTACCCTCGACGCAGGGAACTCAACGATACGAATAACGACAAGAACCGACCGTCTCGAACTCCGGAATTGCTAAGGATGCGATTAGGAAGATGAACTGGTTGCTTTCTCTCTTAAACGGGGTTTTAGGTTTTGTAAAAGTGATTTAAAACAATGACGACTATGTTTAAATACCTTAATCGCATAATTAACAAAACCCGAGAAAACTCCCGTAAAAACCGACACTCGATCGAGTACCCAAGGTACTCGATCGAGTACTCCCTACTCGATCGAGTACCCCACTACTCGATCGAGTACCCAACAGTCGAAACTATTTTATCTCACAACTTACCCTTACTCGACAGAGTAAGGGCTACTCGATAGAGTACCCCAAGACTTATAAATACGGAGTATTACAACGGCTGCGGTCCCCCACTGGCAGGGCTGGTCCAGTGGACAGTCGGTGATTGAGATTGTTGGGATTGGTGTGATTGTGTGTGTGTGACGGTTAAGGCTGTGCATTTTATCTTATTGTTGATATATTGAGTTGTGTGATTAGTATCTTGACCCCGTTTAAATGTTTTAAAATCGTGGTGATCCATTCGGGGTGGTGAGCGGTTTATTGAGCAGGTATGATATGACGCGTATGGGATAGCTGGGATGAGTCATCACGTGGCAGATAGAAGTCTTCCGCTGTGTCAGACGATGTTTTATAGCTTTGATAGTTTTAGCAGTAGACCGTCTGAGAATCTTGTATTTCTTTTTATCAGTTTGGTGTTGCTATGTAATCACCTTGAACCTTATTTTCTTTCAAAAGTTGTTTCGTTATTGTCTTATGAATATCATGCCTCGGGTAACCGAGATGGTGATATCCTTATACCTGAGTGGTCCTGGTAAGGCACTTGGAGTATGGGGGTGTTACAGCAATGGCTAAAAAAATGCGAACAATGACCATTTTAGGAGTAGGTGCAAAAGTCTCAAAAAAATCAATTCCTGCTTCTTATCGATTGCCAAGGACGGCGAGACGAGCCTTGAACCTCTCAACTTAACCATCGGCGCGCAATTTAACCTTGTATACCCATTTATTTCTAATGGCTTTCTTACCTGCAGGTAAGTCAACAATGTCCCTGTAACACCCCCGTACACCGGAATGCCTTACCAAGGACCATCCCCGTGTCTGAGGGTGTCACCATCTCGGTTTCCCGAGGAAGTAGATCAAATAGGACAATAAAAGAACATTTATAATGCATTAATGTGTCTTATACAACATAACTGTATACATCCTTCTATAAAGATAAGAACTACTACACTCGTATTACAACACTTCTAGACCAATAGCGTGATGACTCGATCCCTCCAATCCTAGCAGCCACAAGTAACAGTACCTGCTAAGCCAATTGCTCACCATCCCCGAATGGATCACCGCAGATACCACAAAACAACACGGGGTCAGTACTGAATAATCAAAAGTAGAACAAAGAAACTGTAACACCCCCATTCTTTGGTGCTTCCCACTTTGTCACTGCCTCAATCTTCGCCGGATCCACAGCTACCCCATCTTTAGAGATCACATGCCCCAGAAAAGCAACTTTCTCTAACCAGAACTCACACTTGGACAGCTTGGCATACAACTCATGGTCCCTCAAAGTCTGCAACACGATCCTCAAATGCTCCTCATGCTCCTCCTTAGTCTTAGAGTAGACTAAGATATCGTCGATGAATACCACTACAAACTGGTCCAAAAACTGTCTGAAGATTTTGTTCATCAAATCCATAAACATTGCCGGCGCATTAGACAACCCAAACGGCATCACCACATACTCGTAATGGCCATACCTCGACGTGAAAGCTGTCTTTGGTATGTCCACCTCTCTAATCTTCACCTGATGGTACCCCGACCTTAAATCAATCTTAGAAACGACTGTTGCACCACTCAACTGATCAAACAGGTCATCTATCCTTGGCAAAGGATACTTGTTCTTTATCGTCACACGGTTCAGCTCCCTTTAATCTATGCACAGCCTCAAGCTCCCATCTTTCTTCTTCACGAAAAGAACTGGTGCTCCCCAAGGCGATACACTTGGTCTAATGTATCCCTTCTCTATCAAATCATCCAACTTCTTCCTAAGCTCCTCCATCTCCTTAGGACCCATACGGTACGGTGCCTTAGAGATTGGCCCCGTCCCTGGCTTCAACTCAACGGTGAAATCTATCTCCCTCTTCGGTGGCAACCCCGGAATCTCCTCTGGAAAAACATCTGCAAACTCTCCCACCACTGGTATCTCATCAACTGTCGGAATCTCTATCCGGTCATCTCTCACATGGCACAGGATCAAAGGACATCCCTTCCTCAGATAAGACTTCAAGGTAACAGCTGCAATCAACTTAACTTTGGGTTTGACTAGAAACCCACGATAAGACACACTAACACCCTTTGGACCTCTTAAGGACACTTTCTTTTGATGACAGTCTATCTTAGCTTTATACTTTCCTAACCAATCCATCCCAACTATCATCTCAAAACCGTTAAAAGGAAACTCTAGCAAGTCTACAGGGAAATCAACTTGCCCAACTATCAAAGATACATCTCTAAACAACCTCCCACACGATACAGACTCACCCGAAGGTATGAAAACTTGCTCACTAACAGATTCATATACTCTCAAACCCAACTGTTTAACATGACTCGAAGACACAAACGACTGAGAAGCCCCCGAATCGAACAAAACAAAGGTAGGAATACCATTAACAAGGAATGTCTGGTGATAACGTGCGCATCTTCCTCACCGCCTTCTTCTCCATCATGAATAACTTGCCACCGGTCTTCTCGTCCACCTCCTTGACAGATCTTGGTGATGCGGTCGGCTTAGCACCCGACCCTTGATTGTTGTTGTTGTTCGTTGGTGTTTTCGATAAGAATTACCGCCGTTGCGGTTGCCTCCACTCTGGTAACTCGACTTCCCGGTTTGGCCATGATCCAGGTAGGTGCATTTGCTCGCGAAGCTCTGTGCGAGTCTCGAAAGATCCCGGTGCACTCGTGCACTCATGTATCTTGTGGCCTACACCACCACAACCATAGCAAGTCACTCCCCAACTATTACTCACACTTCCACGGCCACGCCCAAAGGAAGCCCCAAAGACTAAACCCGGACCCGAAGAAAATCCTTTAGGCGATTGTGGTTGCCTTTCTTGTGATTCGATTGGCCACCACCCTCGCTCTCGGACTTCCTCTTCTCACCACCTGACCTCTCCTGAGCCATCTCCACCAACCTCTCCGCTCTCCCAGCCCTCTCATAAGCTTCCTTAACATCGGTAAGGATCCCCACGGGTAACTTATCCATAATCTTGGTGGTCAACCCCCTCTCAAACCTCAATGCCAAATTCTCCTCACTCAAACCCATGTCCTCGATACCTAGACTTCTCATTGAACACTGTAGTACTCACCACGGACATCTCGGCGATCATCTTAAAACCATCAAACTCTTCTCTCAACTTACTCCTCACATGTTCCGTAAAACTCCTTTCTCACAACCTACGAAACTCCTCCCAAGGTATAGCAGGTAAGCCTTGGTTGGTATATATTTCCTTAGCACTCACCTTCACTGAATCCCACCACTTGCCTGCTGCCTCCCTCAGATAGAACGCAGCTTGTTCCACTCTCATCTCATCAGGAAAATGAACCAAGTCTAAGATGTTCTCCATCTCTCTCAGCCAACTATCAAGCAGATTAGGCTCCCCAACTCCCTTGTACTCTTTCGGGTTAAACCTCGTAATATAGAGGCTGATTTTAGAATGATCAACCTCCTTCTCCTTATTCTTATCCTTGTCCTCATTCACTCTCTTCAGGGTCTCAGTAAGAGCATCCTGGTGCTCTAACATCTTAACGATGTCATCCATGGTCATGAGCTCAGCTCTCGCATACAAAGCAGTCTTCTTGGGCGGCATCTTGAAGCTATATAAGAAAGGGTAAACATAAACACACGTACTAAACCTCAAAACACGAAAACACGCTGCCCAGAACTCACTCGATCGAGTTCCCAAACACACTCGATCGAGTAACGGGCTACTCGATCGAGTGCCCCACGTACTCGATCGAGTACCCAAACTTCAGACCCCAAACAGACCTTCTGATCTCTTACCTACTCGATCGAGTATCTAGGCTACTCGATCGAGTGACCCCCTACTCGATCGAGTACCCCTAGTTACTCGATCGAGTGCCCCAAAACTCGATTCTGGACTCAAAATCGCCAAAAACCCACCCGATCGAGTCAGTCTCTCTCGATCGAGTAACACTAATTCATAGAAGCTACCCGCATGTTACGTCATATACTAACATGCTAAACTTTATAAACCACATTATATCATAATAAGCATGCTACGCATCTTTTCTACTATCTACGAAACCATTTCATCATGCTATTAAATGCCACATTGTAAATCATCCAACATGTTATCATCTCATCAGCAAGTTTCCTCATATCACCATTTTCTTTCACATGCTCAGCTTTCTACTTCAACATCCAACAATTAACACATTCCATCACATTCGTAAACAAGTTAACCAAACACACATACGACTCGACAAACACTTCCCCCATGTGACCGGTTCAAAGTTGTAGGGAGACCCCTGCGACTTTAGGACGTCTCCCAAGCCTTTGCACTAGCTCCCACAACTTTTACCCCGGGTTCATTTTAATTGACTCCCTATGTTCATTAAGTTCATTGGTTACAGGTTTCAGGATCGTCGCTCTGATACCATTTGTAACACCCCCATACTCCAAGTGCCTTACCAGGACCACTCAGGTATGAAGACATTACCATCTCGGTTACCCGAGGCAATGATAATCAAACAACAATAAAGAAACAATGTTTATTATAAATAATTTAGTGAATAGATACAATCCTTAAAACCAAACCAAAAGTACGATACATGATTTCAACTGACTGTCCAACTGAAATGTAAATAAACTAAAGGCTACAACGGAAGACTCCTATCATCATGTCGTGGCATCCCAGCTATCCCAGTACTCATCTCAATACCTGCTCAATATCTGCTCACCATCCCCGAATGGATCACCGCAGGTTTACAAAACAACACCGGGTCGATACTAATCACACAATCAACATGTATAACAATAATAAGATAAACGCAGACTTAACACACACACACACACACACACCAACCAATTCCCATCATCTCAATCCCGACGTCCACTTTGGACCGACCCTGCCAGGATGGGGGACCGCAGCCGTACCCACCAAATCCCCGCTCCACATAGTGAGCGATAACCCCGTCCATTAATGTGCACATCCCCTTCCGTGGCGGGTTCCACGAAGGGCGAAACTAGGGCGTGAAGTCACTCCCGCAAGTGACCCCACTCAGCCGAGAACGCATCTCGAGAACCATCAACAGCAATCACAACCACAAACACAGTACAATCATTATATCAAACAACCAAATACAACACATCACCAATATCCCATTATGGGACTAATACGAGTAGGAAATCCTACCTGGAAAGCACAACAGATCGAGACGGTATCAACAAATTTTGTATCAAAAAGCCTCTTCTACGAACCCTCCTCCTATCATATAACACATAGAGGCTACACATCACATACTACACACAAAAACCCCCAATCTCTAAATTAGGGTTTAACCAAATCAAGGGAAAAACAATAAAAAGGGTACATAGATCTTACCCTCGACGCAAGGAACTCAACGATACGAATAACGACAAGAACTGACCGTCTGAACTCCGGGAATTGCTAAGAATGCGATTAGGAAGAAGAACTGGTTGCTTTCTCTCTTAAACAGGGATTTAGGTTTTGTAAAAGTGATTTAAAACAATGACGACGATGCTTAAATACCTTAATCGCATAATTAACAAAACCCGAGAAAACTTCCCGTAAAACCGGACACTCGATCGAGTACCCAAGGTACTCGATCGAGTACCCCCTTACTCGATCGAGTACCCCAGCTACTCGATCGAGTACCCAACAGGTCAGAAACTATTTTATTTCGCAACTTACCCTTACTCGACAGAGTAAGGCCTACTCGATAGAGTACCCCAAGACTTATAAATACGGAGTATTACAGAAACAATGTAACCAGTTGATCATCCTCCAAACCCAGTCTCCCGATCTCACATAGTAACCGACTACAGACCGAAGTGTGTAGACCTGCCAGATTACCCATTGCAATAGGTAATCCTCGCCGCCAGTGGGTGACCGCAGCCGATCCCATCTAGTCCGGTGTTAGCTTAAATGAATTAAGATGTTAATTCGTAATTAAATGTAATCAGTTATATTTAATTAGCAAATTATAAATATGCGATATTTATAGTTAATGTACATATTATACGATGTTGTCATTAATACAGGTCGACATTAATGACAATTGATAATTAATACACAATTATACATTTAGAAGACCAACCTAAAATAAGAAGATATTTTTTTTCTTCTTATTGTTGGGGATTTTTGGTCAAAGGGAGATAAAAAAGGAAGAAATAAATCTTCCCATTTTCACTCCCATTTAGGCCGAAATATAGGAAGAAAAAAAAGAAAAGATCTTTCCTATTCTTTACTCCATATTTCGGTTATAATAGGGGTAAAAAGAAGGATCATTTTTTTTTACTTGTTTTCCTTTTCACAAAACTCTCATCAAAACAAAAACTAAATTTCTACTTCGAAAATTAGGGTTCCTCTTCAATCAAAAAGGGGATCGATTCTAGCAAAATCAAAATGGCATATCTTATATCATCTTGGGTGCAACTGATAGGAGAATATCATTGCGATATTGTTCTTAGGCCATATTTGCTAGGACCGAAGGTTATTTCTTTATTCTCTAATCTTGTTTATGTAATTTCTTTTATGACCAGTTTCATCTTAATAAATTCGTTATAATCCTTAAAGTTAAAGGGATGCATACAGATAAATCCCACATCCGGCTCATCAACGAGCGACTAACAATCCATGTCCCTTAATGTGCACATCCCCTCCCGTGGCGGGTTCCACGGAGGGCGAACTAGGGTGTGAAGTCACTCCCGCAAGTGACTCCACCACAACCACAACACAAACAGCATCACAGCTGTCACAACATCTCCACACCAACACCGTCACAACAACGCCCGGACACCGATGATCAGCAGAGAACAATAATTATGACACAATAACAATCTCAATCAATTAGCAGTACTGAGTAGGGAAACTGTGACACCCCGCGATAAAGCGGAAAGTATAACTAATAAATTAAAGCGGAAATTTGTGATATTTTAAAAACTTTTTGGTTATTAGTTAAAGATTAACACGCGGGTGCCAAAAACGAAATGAAACAAATACTACAATAGACAAATTTAGGTTATCACACCCAAGTCTAGAAGGCGGGGAAAAGATATCCCACGAATAAACATGTAAGGGTTTTCTAATCTAGCAACTAAGGCCCAAGGGTTTAGTTCTCGCTAGCCCACACGTCTTCCCCACGTAAGCATCTTCACAACCTGTCATTCATGTAAACATGAACGCCACAGTCAGTGGGGAGTAACTCAAGGTTCTCCCAACCACAATATGTCGAAATGCAAGTAAACAAACACTTAATTAAACATGTGAATCATGCATCAAATATGAACAATAAAGAACAAGAGACTATAATAGATAATCATGATGAAACATGCATAATACTTTCTTAATAGAATAGGCATGATATATGAGAATAAATATGCAATCAAGGAAATAGAATTATCAAGCCAACCAACTCATATTGACACGACTCAATAAGTGTAAGACATATACTTAGTATGAACTCACAAGACAAACCATCTAGACTCCAACTTCTTGGTAGGACGACGATCATAATACGGTCCTAGTCTAAACCTGGATCCAGACTCTCGGGATGGACGTCACCCGATTCGACAAACGATATACCAATCGTATCCAAGACTCGAAACATGGCACACACTCGTAACCAAAGGTCGAGTAACCTCTAATCGGAAACATGGCACACACCCGTAACCAAAGGTCCGAAGAAAGGCGGAAGGATATCCTAATTCGGAAACATGGCACACACTCGTAACCAAAGGTCCGAAAGAGGAAAGATAACCCAATCCGGAAACATGGCACACACTCGTAACCAAAGGTCCGAAAGGGGTAAATAAGGAATGTCAAGTAGTCACACAATGTAAAACGTCACACTTGAGTCACAATAAAAGTAAGAATGATCATGCAAACATCATATGACACGGGACCGTTAATGTCACATTCATACTTATGGCTTGCATCTCACCATGAGTATGAATGAGAACATCAATCCCGACGATCATATCGCAACTAGAGGGCTTATAGCTCACCCCTAGTATCCGATAGGACCGAGACTCTCATAACGGAACAATTCACGACATTATTAAGAATATGACTCTTCACCAAAATAACCATTTTATAGTAAATAACTCATACTTGTCTTATAATAATAAATATTCTATTTTTATGATTTAACATGCCGGTTAGATAAAATATCATGAGTGACAATGAATAATTTACGTTATATGAAATTACGGAATAAAATGTGACAAAGTTCAAGTGACTCATTGATACCCCCAATAAGTAGAATAGACAAGTCCAATTAAATTAACAAGATAAATCCACTTAAATTAACAAGACAAATCCACTTGAATGAATATGACAAGCCCAACCAAATAAACATATAAAGCCCAATAAATAGAATGTGTGAAAGAGCGATAATTAACGGATTACTTGTATAGAACACGAGACGGGAATTAATAATATTTTAATTGAACTAAACTAGCGTCCAACAAGGGAAATAGTAAGCCCGCTCCATAAATCATAGTAAGCCCGACAAATAAAACTCAAGGGCCCAATACATAAGGTCAAATGAACCCAACAACTAAATCAAATGAGCCCACCAAATAAATATGGGACGATATTAACGGATTGCGCTATATAATATATGAGATGGAATTTAAACATTTCAAATGACTCGGAAATGGCACCAAAACACCCATAATAAGTGAGGCTCAAGAATATAAAATGTATACAAACAGTTTCAGTGTATTCATACTTCATATCAGGAAGCGCAGCTCTCCTAGTCCCGGAAGCATGAATCTCAGTTCTATCAAAGTAACCCGGTTCATCAACACCCTTCTCACTCGACATATGACCGGAAACAACACTCTAATTCCTAAGTGACAATCTATCAGGAAGCTCAAAATTCACCCTAATAGAACAATCACCTATAGACGCATTCAACGGATCCTCAGTAAAGTTGAAAATCCTACACACGACGAAATCAATCATAGTTTTCCCCTCATTCCAAGCTCCCTCAACCACCCAAAACCATACTTGACGAGTCCCTAAAATGGCCCAACCAAACCTTAGCTCAACAACCATTTCACAACCCCAAAACAGAGGACGAGACCGTCCCAAAAACAGACCATTCGACTCAAATTCAAGACGGAAAAAGGTACACGACTATAGCATGAATGACCACCACAATTTTACTATAATAAAACCCAAAAAACCAGTAAGGAAAGCATACGGTTACTTGAAATGACAACAAGCAATACTCGGGTTTTGGGGGTGACAAACCGGGACAATTAAGCCATGGGAACGACTAATCCCCACTTAAAATGACCACAAGCTTAACACAATTGATTCCATACATGAGAAAACACATAAAGATTAAAACTTTAAGACGAATGAGTATAAAACCGAGTTGAAGGGGATGGAATATCGACTCATTGTCGAGTAACCTATCACCATTACCCTTAACTTCTTTAATGGGTACGATTTTGACTCAAAAACTGTACCGGGATGTCAAGCTCGCACCTAGACACGAAGACGAAGGAGATTAGCGCAAGGTTCGAGCCTTAAAAAAGATGTCAGTCGTGAAACGGGACGAAAGCGGGGTCCTTTCTTACCTCAAAAGATGAAGAACGAACAGGGGAAGCTAAAGGCGTAAACTTCATGGAATTTGGTTGAGAAATAAGGGAGGGATCTGGGTTTTTGGAGGGACGAAAATGGTGCTTGAAGGTTTACTGGTTATTATTGTTGTCGCTTGTTGTTTTGCAGGAAGAAGAAGGGAAAGAAAGGAGGGGGTGGGGGCGCAGCATCAGGACAACAACAAGAACAATATATAATAACAATAATAATATAATAATAGTAATAATATTATAATAATAATAATAATAATAATAATAATAATAATATATAAACATATTTAAAAGTAGAGTGTGGGGTGGGTAGGGGTATGTGTGTCGATTTTTGGTTGGTCTGAGTTTACTCAAGATTCTCTTTAAATGTGACGGTCTAATGTTAGACGGAATTTATGACGGAAATTATTATTATTACAGTCATTATTATTGTCACTATTATTATTCGACCAAAAATACGTATTTTTATATAAACTACACTTTAAAAAAATATTCTTTTCATAAAAACCGTGCTCAAAAAGAATTAATTGATTTGAATAATTTAATAATGTAAAATAAAGTAATCAAACGGTTTAATAAATTTTAAATGTCACAAAGGGAAATTCGCGGGTGTTACAAAAACCCTACCTCATCACAAACCATGAAAGACATCTATATACAGCCAAGCAGGACTCCAATATGCATCCTACAACGATAACCACTTCCTATTACACAACTATCCTCAATAAACTACCCAAAAAAAACACAAGGCAGAGACTTACCTAACAAAGCGCATCGACGGCGACATAGACGACCACCACGCACGCCATCCTTCCTAAGCGAATCCTGTCCTTCCCATGGTGGATTTTTAGGCTATATGTATGAGAGTGTGTAGAGATGGGGTGATATGAGAGGGAGGTAGCCTAGGGTTAGAGAAAGAGGAACTGTCGAAGGAATGGAAAATGAAATGAATCTCGCGAACTTGCGTTTTATATTAACGTGTCGACAGCAGCCATACTCGGTCGAGTATAGGTAATACTCGGCCGAGTAGCCTCTGCTAGATCGAGTAAGCAATCTTATAAAGCTCATGTTATAAGCATGATCCCTCACCCATTCATCCCTACTGTCTGTCTTGGTCAACAGGGTCGGTCAACGGAGTCCCTGAATATCCTGGGTATTACAGTCTTCCCTTCTTAAAAGAACTTCGTCCCCGAAGTTCAGCCCACACGCCACTCACCTCAGGGATACGCACTGTGACACCATCCACCTACATAATGGCGTACGAACTCAAACCATCCTGACACTACCGCCACACCACATTACTCAAACAACAATCATCCATCACAACTATTCTTCTGAGTATTACCGGCCATCAACTATCACACACCAAACTTACAGGAATTAATGAATTCATATGTACCCTCTTGTTAAAAGCAACACAACAACTAGCAACAATACACAACTACCAAGCAATATCCAACCACAACAGTACACGTCACAAAAGTACACGTCCCGCACACCCATACAGAGTGGTTCAACGCACATTCATATCACTTGACCGTAACATAGATACAACTTCAAGAAAACGTAAGTGTAACTACAATAACCTGTAATATGAATGTAATTCCGAATACTAACATACATACATACATGAATACTAACATACATACATACATGAATGTAATTCTGAATGCGAACATACATACATACATGTGACTTCAAGTATTATAGGCATAATTAAACATTTGTTTCCGCGACATTACTCTTCCCCTCTTAAAGGAACTTCGTCCCCGAAGTTCACCACTAATCACTTCCCACACCCACAATTAACACATACATCCTAACCACGACATTACTCACAGACCGTAATGACTTAAACTCATGCTATAACACTTAACCTACGACATTACTCATTTATGATCCATAGCAACAGAATAATATGGCAATCAAGTATTCAATATATATCTAAAGATGATGTTATCGAATGATAGCAGCTTTATTCTTTAACTTGTCATTTTAGTCATATACCGACCGCCAGTTTCACTCATCCAGTTGGACTTACTATAATTGTAACCAAACATATACACGTATAAGACTGGTGACAGCTACAACATCATCTGGGTATTGTGTTAAATTTCCATATTATTAAATACGCATGCATCACCTTGAACAATTTAAGTTGCTTGATGTCAACCACTGCCATATGACTAAAAATTCATAAATTGATGTGTTATCCAAGCAATTGCATACCTGTGACGTGATCATAGTTCATCTTTTGGACAATTGATTACACTAAGCTACACTGTGAAGCACCCACACACTCTGTCATACAAATGTTCACATAAACCTTACCATTCATAATTATCAAACATTTATGTCCCTGTAACAGTAATACTCGGCCGAGTATGAGTGTCTACTCGGTCGAGTAAGCTCTACTCGGTCGAGTATAACTGGATACTCGGCCGAGTAGCCTCTTCTAGGTCGAGTAAGCAATCTTATAAAGCTCATGTTATAAGCCTGATCCCTCACCCATTCATCCCTACTGTCTGTCTTGGTCAATAGGGTCGGTCATCGGAGTCCTTGAATATCCTGGGTATTACTTTGTAACACCCCCGTACACCGGAATGCCTACCAAGGACCATCCCCGTGTCTGAGGGTGTCACCATCTCGGTTTCCCGAGGAAGTAGATCAAATAGGACAATAAAAGAACATTTATAATGCATTAATGTGTCTTATACAACATAACTGTATACATCCTTCTATAAAGATAAGGACTACTACACTCGTATTACAACACTTCTAGACCAATAGCGTGATGACTCGATCCCTCCAATCCTAGCAGCCACAAGTAACAGTACCTACTAAGCCAATTGCTCACCATCCCCGAATGGATCACCGCAGATACCACAAAACAACACGGGGTCAGTACTAAATAATCAAAAGTAGAACAAAGAAACAATGTAACCAGCTGATCATCCTCCAAACCCAGTCTCCCGATCTCACACAGTAACCGACTACCGACCGAAGTGTGTAGCCCTGCCAGATTACCCATCGCAACAGGTAATCCTCGCCGCCAGTGGGTGACCGCAGCCGATCCCACCTAGTCCAGCTCATCAACGAGCGACTAACAATCCATGTCACTTAATGTGCACATACCCTCCCGTGGCGGGTTCTACGGAGGGCGAACTAGGGTGTAAAGCCACGCCCGCAAATGACTCCACCACAACCACAACACACACAGCATCACAGCTGTCAAAATATCTCCACACCAACACCGTCAAAACAACGCCCGGACACCGATGATCCGTAGAGAACAATAATTATGAAACAATAACAATCTCAATCAATTAGCAGTACTGAGTAGGGAAACCCTACCTCGTCACAAACCATGAAAGACATCCATATACAGCCAAGCAGGACTCCAATATGCATCCTACAACGATAACCACTTCCTATTACACAACTATCCTCAATAAACTACCCAAAAGAAACACAAGGCAGAGACTTGCCTAACAAAGCGCATCGACGGCGACATAGACGACCACCACACACACCATCCTTCCTAAGCGAATCCCGTCCTTCTCATGGTGGACTTTTAGGCTATATGTATGAGAGTGTGTAGATATGGGGTGATATGAGAGGGAGGTAGGCTAGGGTTAGAGAAAGAGGAACTGTCGAAGGAATGGAAAATGAAATGAATCTCGCGAACTTGCGTTTTATATTAACGCGTCGACAGCAGCCATACTCGGTCGAGTATTGGAGTACTCGGCCGAGTAGGCTCTACTCGGTCGAGTATAGGTAATACTCGGCCGAGTAGCCTCTGCTAGGTCGAGTAAGCAATCCTATAAAGCTCATGTTATAAGCATGATCCCTCACCCATTCATCCCTACTGTCTGTCTTGGTCAACAGGGTCGGTCAACGGAGTCCTTGAATATCCTGGGTATTACAATCTTCCCCCCTTAAAAGAACTTCGTCCCCGAAGTTCAGCCCACAGGCCACTCACCTCAGGGTTACGCACTGTGACACCATCCACCTACATAAAGGCGTACGAACTCAAACCATCCTGACACTACCGCCACACCACATTACTCAAACAAAAATCATCCATCACAACTATTCTTCCGAGTATTACCGACCATCTACTATCACACACCAAACTTACAGGAATTAATGAATTCATATGCACCCTCTTGTTAAAAGCAACACAACGACTAGCAACAATACACAAGTACCAAGCAATACCCAACCACAACAGTACACGTCACAAAAGTACACGTCCCGCACACCCATACAGAGTGGTTCAACGCACATTCATATCACTTGACCGTAATATAGATACAACTTCAAGGAAACGTGTATCTATAATAACCTGTAATATGAATGTAATTCTGAATACTAACATACATACATGAATACTAACATACATACATACATGAATGTAATTCCGAATGCTAACATACATACATACATGTGACTTCAAGTATTATAGGCATAATTAAACATTTGTTTCCGCGACATTATTCTTCCCCTCTTAAAGGAACTTCGTCCCCAAAGTTCAACGCTAATCACTTCCCACACCCACAATTAACACATACATCCTAACCACGACATTACTCACAGACCGTAATGACTTAAACTCATGCTATAAAACTTAACCTACGACATTACTCATTTGTGACCCATAGCAACATAATAATATGGCAATCAAGTATTCAATATATATCTAAAGATGATGTTATCGAATGATAGCAGCTTTATTCTTTAAATTGTCATTTTAGTCATATACCGACCGCTAGTTTCACTCATCCAGTTGGACTTGCTATAATTGTAACCAAACATATACATGTATAAGACTGGTGACAGCTACAACATCGTCTGGGTATTGTGTTACATTTCCATATTATTAAATACTCATGCATCACCTTGAACAATTTAAGTTCCTTGATGTCAACCACTGCCATATGACTAAACATTCATAAATTTATGTGTTATCCAAGCAATTGCATACCTGTGACGTGATCATAGTCCATCTTTTGGACAATTGATTACACTAAGCTACACTATGAAGCACCCACACACTCTGTCATACAAATGTTCACATAAACCTTACCATTCATAATTATCAAACATCTAATGTCCCTGTAACAGTAATACTCGGCCGAGTATGAGTGTCTACTCGGTCGAGTAAGCTCTACTCGGTCGAGTATAATTGGATACTCGACAAAGTAGCCTCTACTAGGTCGAGTAAGCAATCCTATAAAGCTCATGTTATAAGCCTGATCCCTCACTCATTCATCCCTACTGTCTGTCTTGGTCAACAGGGTCGGTCAACGGAGTCCTTGAATATCCTGGGTATTACTTTGTAACACACCCGTATACCGGAATGCCTTACCAAGGACCATCCCCGTGTCTGAGGGTGTCACCATCTCGGTTTCCCGAGGAAGTAGATCAAATAGGACAATAAAAGAACATTTATAATGCATTAATGTGTCTTATACAACATAACTGTATACATCCTTCTATAAAGATAAGAACTACTACACTCGTATTACAACACTTCTAGACCAATAGCATGATGACTCGATCCCTCCAATCCTAGCAGCCACAAGTAACAGTACCTGCTAAGCCAATTGCTCACTATCCCCGAATGGATCACCGCAGATACCACAAAACAACACGGGGTCAGTACTGAATAATCAAAAGTAGAACAAAGAAACAATGTAACCAGCTGATCATCCTCCAAACCCAGTCTCCCGATCTCACACAGTAACCGACTACATACCGAAATGTGTAGCCCTGCCAGATTACCCATCGCAATAGGTAATCCTCGCCGTCAGTGGGTGACCACAGCCGACCCCACCTAGTCCAGCTCATCAATGAGCGACTAACAATCCTTGTCCCTTAATGTGCACATCCCCTCCCGTGGCGGGTTCCACGGAGGGAGAACTAGGGTGTGAAGCCACTCCTGCAAGTGACTCCACCACAACCACAACACACACAGCATCACAGCTTTCACAACATCTCCACACCAACACCGTCACAACAACGCCCGGACACCGATGATCAGCAGAGAACAATACTTATGAAACAATAACAATCTCAATCAATTAGCAGTACTGAGTAGGGAAACCCTACCTCGTCACAAACCATGAAAGACATCCATATACAGCCAAGCAGGACTCCAATATGCATCCTACAACGATAACCACTTCCTATTACACAACTATCCTCAATAAACTACCCAAAAGAAACATAAGGCAGAGACTTGCCTAACAAAGCACATCGACGACGACATAGACGACCACCACACACGCCATCCTTCCTAAGCGAATCCCGTCCTTCCCATGGTGGAGGTTTAGGCTATATGTATGAGAGTGTGTAGAGATGGGGTGATAGGAGAGGGAGGTAGGCTAGGGTTAGAGAAAGAGGAACTGTCGAAGGAATGAAAAATGAAATGAATCTCGCGAACTTGCGTTTTATATTAACTCATTGACAGCAGCCATACTCGGTCGAGTACTGGAGTATTCGGCCGAGTAGGCTCTACTCGGTCGAGTATAATTGGATACTCGGCCGAGTAGCCTCTGCTTGGTCGAGTAAGCAATTCTATAAAGCTCATGTTATAAGCCTGATACCTCACTCATTCATCCCTATTGTCTGTCTTGGTCAACAGGGTCGGTCAACGGAGTCCTTGAATATCCTGGGTATTACAGTCCCATGTCCCATTACGAATCAAGGCTTCTATTTCGACATTCATAGCATTACACCACCGCTTATCTTTCACTGCTTCGCAATAAGAAGTGGGCTCCGTACAACCGTCAACTGCAGCTATAAAAGAACGATGACGCAAGGAAAAATTATCACAACAAACTACATGTGCTAGAGGATACGGCATACCTGAAGGTGGCGACTGGACGGGCTTGCGTGGGAGACGGCTATATTCTTCAATGTGGTTAATAACACGGGCTGCCCCTGTCACATATTCGTCCTCACTGTATTTAGACCATGGAACGTGTGGTCTCTTACCTTGCCCTAACTCCGTTTCAACGCCAATAGTCTCTCTATGCACTCCATCGTTGGTACCTCCACTAGCACCATTCTCAGCCAACACTTCAGCTTCTGATACTACATCGTTCTCCACCACTTCATCATGTATACTGGGCTCACCAGTCCCAACATCATGAAGGATAAACTCGCCCTCTACAACCTCATCAGAGGGCACGACTGCAGCATCTCGGCCCGTATGATCAGTGGGAGTGACGACCCCATCACGAGAATTAACAATGAACGGAAAAACATATTCATCAAAAACGACATCACGCGATATAAAAAATTTTTTAGACTCCAAACCGTAAACTTCCCATCCCTTCTTACTGAATGGGTACCCTACAAAAATACATCGCCGACTACGCGACGCAAACTTATCCCCATCCTTACGAGTATGTCTAGCATAACACAAACAACCAAACGTACGCAAATTGTCGTAAGGAGGCGATTTGTTAAACAATAACTCATAAGGCGTCTTACCCTCTAGCAACATGGATGGTGTCCGATTAATGAGATAACCTGCAATTAAGGCACATTCTCCTCAAAATTCAACCGGTAAACCTGCTTGAAAAAGTAACGCCCTAGCCACATTAAGAATGTGACGGTGTTTTCTCTCAACCCGTCCATTCTGCTGAGAAGTACCAACACAAGTAGTTTGATGTATTATACCATGTGTGTCGAAATAGCGTTTTAAACATGTGAATTCGGTCCATTATCAGTACGCACCATCTTAACATCGGCATCAAATTGTCGCTTTGCCATAACTATAAAATTTTGTAATAATTGTGAAACTTCGTCCTTTGTTTTAATCAAATAAACCTAGACAGCACGAGAAAAATCATCTACCACGGTCAGAAAATATCGACTACCACAAGAAGATGGGGTTCGATAATCTCCCCATAAATCACAATGAATAAGCTCAAAAATTTATTTAGCTTTATTCTCGCTAACAATAAATTTTTCTCTTGTTTGTTTAGCACGTAAGCAAATATCACAAAGTTCGCTATCTCGCTTATCACACTTATTATTATTAATAAACGGCAAAAAATTCACTACTCTTATCGAAGGGTGTCCTAGTCTACGATGCCAAACCTCCACGTTATCTGAGTCCTTATTAGCAGCATGAGTCCCACGCCTTAACTCCCCTTCCAGAAGATATAGCCTTCCCTTCTGCTCACCCGTGTCAATCGTCTTCTTCGATATGCGGTCCTGTATAACACAAGTATTATTAGTGAATTTAATTTCGCAATCAAGGTGTGGACATGGGCCACGTCTCGGTTTGTGGATTTGGGCCACCTACCGGTCCGTAGTCACGGGCCACCTGCACGCCAAGCCAATCTGTGGACATGCAGCGGTCTTTTGAAAGCCACGCTCGGCGGCGTAAAAATGCTTTCGACCGGATCGTTTTAGATCAGTCGGTTTCGTCTCGATAAGGGTCTCGAAACGATTAGAGATGTTCGGAGTCGCCACCAAGCATTTGTGGGATGCCTGGAACCCGTTCGAATTCCAATTTATACCTCGGTCAAATTGAAGCACAAAGTAGTGTTTGACAAAGGTACTAAAGAAAAGGAAATCGTCCCTCTTTAGCATCCTATCTCTAGAATGACTCTCGTACGCCCTGGATAAGGTCGTCCACTATCCAAAATTTCTGAGTAAGAGGTGAAGGTACGTATTGGGAAGCCCTTTAATCAGACACCCAATCCCGCCCGCGTTTAGCGGCCTCTACTGATCGATTTTGGTTGGTTGAATGCAAAAGTTGATAAAAAGGTTTAAATGCATGAATGCGCATCCAATGATTTAAACCTAACATGTGAGAGATTTCTAAGTCGGTTGATTTAATCCAAGTATTAAGTATAAGATGTCGAGTTGGATTAAAGGTTGATTTGCATGCAAGACGGAAATTAAACATCCATTTACCGTATTAGGTTTAGGGTGCATAACATGATCCATTTGTCTTAGTAAGGCATTTTGCAAATATGGTTTTGGGTAATCAAATAGTCATCTGATCCGTCCTATATCCGGGTTAACCGGAGTCGGGATCGTCCTACACTAATGCTGGAAGGGAACAGGCCCTGTACCAGACGGCTATATGAGGCGCGAGCCAGCCGGCGGTGTAAGGGGCCTCCCTCTGGTTTTGAAAATGAGAAATGGAGAGCCTGTTCAGGAGCGGGTTAGCCCATGGTTTATGTGCCATGTTCTGACCATTTAGAAAACGTTATAAAACGTGTTGAAAATGGGTATTTGAACCCGGTTTGATTTAAAGGGGTCGTTTAGACCGCATTTGTTGATTTGAAGAACTAGACTCGAATAATCATCATTATTTGATAATATTCGGTGTCGGGTTCAATATGACAAACTTGACATGAATAGTTTTGAAAATTATTATGGACTAATTGTTTTAAGTCCATTTGAATGTTATTAGTCGGTACTCATCATCGTACCCGGGTTAAAATCCGGCATGGTATGTAGAACCAAGGATGACTTTGTGTTGGTGACTAATATGTTTGTTTGAAAATGTAAAGAAATGAAATAAAAGGCTTTAAAATACCTTTTAAATGTCATTAACCAAATATTATCACCGAAACACGGAATTAACCGTCATGGTATGAAGAACCAAGGGTGAAAAATGCTTTATGGTTAAAACATGTGAAATAAAATAAAAAGGGTTCGAAAATACTTGAAATGGTGAAAACCGATTACAAATATGAAAAATAGATTAAGGGAAATGACGAGAATAAACACGGTTGATCTCTGGTCTGAATACCCCATTTAGGCGCGAGCTAGTTGGCGACCTAAGGGGCTTCGTTTATTCCATGTTTTGGTTCATGTTATGCATGTTTTAGCATGTTAGAGTCATGAAGCAAATGAAAACATAATAAAAGAGGATTTTTACACCCTCATACTTACATGTTTGGTTATGGCGAGTGATCGACGTAAGTGTAACAACTCGTTTGATCGGAAAAACACGGTTTAAAACCGTTTTGGTAAGTAAAAGAGTGTTTTAAAAGTTTAGTGATGGTGTAGTGGTCGAAGTGGTCGGTCAAGTGATTTAATGCACGATGACGGTACCAAACAATGTGTAAGGCTCGTGTTTACGATCGGTAGGTCGTAAATACGCGTCGGATTGTGACATTAGAAGTCGAGTCGAGAATTTTAAGGGAGAAAAGAGGGGGCGGACACTCGCGTAAGTCTCAAATGGGTGGCATTTGAGGGGTATTTATAGGAGAATGAGTGGTTGTGTGAGTTTTGAGCGACGTGGCCACCTGGGCTGCCCAAAGAGGCGCGAGCCACGTCGCGGGTCTTCGAGGTGTGTTGTCACTTTCATAACAAACGCAATCATGATTTGTTCTATCCTAGGTTTTGTAGTCACATGTTTGGTACTTGACCATTCATGAATACGGGAAAACTTAAGGTAGAAGGTTTGAAATGTTTGTTTTTGGTGGTTGACTCGGTTTGACTCGTTGTTGGAGTCGGGATTTGAATTTTCGAGTCGGTTTTTGGTCCGGTGCCGGTTTTGACTCTAGTTAGTGTCATCGCGACCCCGTCGTCGTGCATTAAACACTCCAGGTATTTTTGAAATGTTTTGAGATGTTTTATTTTCGAAATCGTTTTAAGTTTTCCGACGTAAAGTTGTACACAAACTGTCGATCAAACGCCGCGATTCCAAAACATGTTGTAGTCCGATAATCATCAGGTGTTTGTTGGAGTCTCAGCAGATACTGGGTATCTACACAAGGTCTTTTGACAGCTGATAAAAGGACACAAGATTACAATTGAAATCTGGGACAAATAAAACTTGTTTCAATTGTAAATTTCCATCAAGTAAGACGGTTCCTTCTTTGGTTGCTTTGGAAAATTTTCCATTAGGAAGTGCCACCATACAGGCATCAATATCTTTTACGTCTTGTAGCAAAACAAAACAACATGTCATATGATGCGTTGCACCTGAATCAAGAAACCATAAAACATTATTATCTGTCTTACCATTCATCCGCACTTTCGAAGAAGATGCTTTGGCATGGTTAACGTAAGCGTCCCATTGCTCCTTTGGTACGCTGACAAATTGCTCTTTGCTTTCATTCACTTCTTCGCCAACACGAGATGCCCCTGCGTTATTAGCGGCTGAATTGCCTCTACCTTGACCAGAGTAGTAGCCTCCACGACCACCGCGTCCTCCACGGCCTCCACGAGAAGCATCCGCTCCGTTGCTTCTGCCTCTGTCTCGCCAGCTTTCGGGTAACCGATTATATCAAAACAAGAAGCTCGCACATGTCCATACTTGTCACCATTATCGCAATATGGTCGGGTATCAGCCTCCTTGTCAGTGCTTTCCCGTGACCGTCCATCCGCCATTGTTGGGGAAAGACGAGTAGCAAAACCAACGGGGCCTGCTCTGTTCTCCCCTGTTCTTGCTCCTACACTGTGCTTGCCTCTGCCCTTAACCCCTTGTTCTTGAATCATGGTAGCATAAGCTCGATTGAGTGATGGCAAGGGCTCCTGCAATAACAAATTTGAAGCAACGGTGGAATAAGAATCATCGATTCCCAGAAGGAAGTCGTGTACTTTGCTTTCGTCTCGCCTTTTATCGAGTTGTTTATTCAAACCACACTTACAACCGCCACAGATGCAAGTCGAATTCGGGTCGTACTTGTCAAGGTCATCCCAAAGCTTCTTCAGACGACCAAAATACTCTGTGATCGTCTCTTTTTCGCCTTGCTTGCAAGCCATTATAGAACCCTTCGTCCTGTGCACCTTTGGTCCATTGCCAAGACTGAACCGCTGTTCAATATCGTCCCACAATTGCTTCGCTTCTTCTATATACGAGATGGTTGAACCAAGACCTGGTTCTATTGTGTTGAAAATCCAATTAACTATCATGGCGTTAACCATGTACCAATCTTCAATGTCGTCGGAATTATCAACAAGCTTTTTAATCGTCCCATCAATGAAACCCATCTTTTTCTTGGAACGCAGGGCACCCCGCAACTTAACTGACCATTCATCATAATTATCTCCCTTCAACTCGACAACAATCAACTTATCAAGTATGGACTAAGCTTCTCACCTTTAACCATATTGCTAGGTTCAGAATCGGAACCTTCATGAGTAACGGTGGTATCTACCAGTGATGAATTCTCACCGCCGCCTTGTGTACCGCTCATAAGATGTGAGAACTAACCTTTGCTCTGATACCATGTAGAAATTGTATATGAAAAACTGTATATTGATATATGCATATATGTGTGTTACAACATACCAAGGACATATGTATATATATACATAAGGACATGCTAAAAAACCCTAGACGGAATAAGGAAACTTCCCATAATACAATACAAGTTATGGACTCGGTATTTGACAATATGGACTCGACTCGATATCTTACGATATCTCAACATCTGTAAATTAAGAGCATTATTTATTACACATAATTAGAGAAATAGGAAGAGAAGAAAGTCGGCTTAAGAACACTACAAGTGACATTAGTCGAGAACGGTAGGAATTTAACATGTGAGAGTTTGATATTGCTATATTTTAACCATATACTACCGCGTTTTCAAATCAAATACTCCCTCCTAGCCAATTATTTCTTCCCCTTTTCGAAGTTAGTCGGATTTTCTTCCCTCTTTTTTTTTTTGAAATGTTATATGTGGTCCAATTTAATTGCATGTGGGGTAGTGTATTTTGTGTGTTCCAAAATCAATTTCTTATTTCTTGTGCAAAGTGGAAGGGGAAAAAAATGAGTGACTAGGAGAGAGTATGTCCAAAATGACCTATCTGAAATCACAATTCATATAATTTACATTAAATTATAAAAAAAATTAATTATCCTATCTAATTCATAAATACGTAATTCTCCGTTCTAAAAAAAAAATTACATAATTCTCCAAAACACGCTTTCTTTTGTCAAAGTCACTACTACAAATCCAGGCAACCACAACGGCCCTTTAATAACGCTTATTCACGAAAATCACCATAAGACGTTGTAGAATGGATGGCGCGAAGTTTTACTTAACTTAATTACAACGGTTATGAGTTGTTAACCGTTGTTATTGGTTTTAACAACGGGTCAAACTTGCACAACCGTTGTTAATATAAAAACTAATAACAACAGTTTACTCTGTAATACATTATAACCGTTGTTAATAATTTGGCACAAAATTAGTGAAAAGTAATTACAACGGTTATATTAGAACCCATTGTTAATACTTTTTAACAACCGTTGTCAAAGGAACCGTTGTTAATATATTATCTAATGACAACGGGTTTATGTGTAATAACCGTTGTCAATAATTTCAAGCAAATACCACAATATATACCACACAAACACAGATCAACTACAGCCACAAACACAAACACAAACACACAACCACACTCTTTCTCATCGTCTCTTTCTCATCGTCGCTTTATCATATCCGTCACTGTTGTTGTCATCGTCTCTTTCTTTCTCTAATTATCAGGTATATATCTATCGCTTTATGGTTTTAGGTTTTGTCATCTCCGTCATTATTGTTCTTTCTCTAATTATTTTATTTGCATGTGTTTTTCTCCGTCATTGTTCTTTCTCTAATTATTATTCACTTAGTTTTTCTGCGTTTATTAGTAAAACAAATTAAATAAAATAAAACAAAGAAGATGATGGAGAGGATAGTAAAACAAATCCACATTTAACATACATAAACTTAATTAATTGATATATATACATAAACTTAATGCATGGCTAAAAATACAATTCTTAAATGTTCATATAAGGATGCATTCTCTTCTATGATATTCATCCTCTCCTCCTTTTCTATTTGGAGGTTTCGTTCCGCAGATGCAATATCTTCATATAGCTGCATTATCTGCGGCTCTAACAAGCCATTTTTTTTGCCTCCTTAAGTGCGATCTGAGCTTCCTCAAGGAAGAGCCTGTACTTCCTCTCGATTTCCTGCAAGCGGCGTATGAAACTTTTGTTGTACTCGGTCATAATGCATGTTAAACGAATGGTATCATTCATTATTGAAGGAAGTTAGGAGTTTATTAGGTTTTAAAGATTTAGGGTTTGGAGTTTAGGGTGGAGATAGTGATATAATGGATTGGTTATTGAAATAGTGGAATGAATTTATAATTAGTAATGTGTCGTTTGAGTTGTTTTTTAATTAATATGTTTAGGGTTTGATGCTTAAATTAATACGAATTTTGTTTAGGAAGTGCCATATCCCTGCTTCAAATCTTATAACCTTTCGCATTCCATATATTGTGTCCTTTCATGCAGGGATTTTGGCAGTAATAATGCATGCATCTAGTAATGTTCCGGGTGTAATTCCAGAGCAGTTATTTGTTACCACACGTGGCTTGTAGAATGACGTCTTTGGTTGAATCCTCCTTTCGGCCTCTCCTGAAACAATGAACAAACTGAGGGCTCGGCTTTGGCCGAGCGTACTCACTCCGACGCTCAAGTCAGTGAACTTAAAGAGATAAGTTGTGTGTTACTTGGCGAAGTATATGTTGTAGAGACATAAGGAAGATATTACCAGATGAATAGTGAGTTTTAGGTTAGATTGTGGATCCTTTCCTCAATGAGGGTGGAGGAGTATTTATAGACCTTCACCTTTTGTCACGTAGTGGCCAAGTGGCCAAGTGGCTAGCAGGTGGAAAGTCTGTTCTACCCTCGGCCGAGGGACCCATGGCAGGCCGGCGTGCCCTGTTGACTCCATGCCGAGTGATACGTGCATTTTATATAGTCTTTTTAGCCTATTTTGTGCACGTATTTCTATGCTTTTATCGTAGTTTTATGCTACGAAATGCCCCGAATATGCTACTTTGTTGTATTTTGTCTTATTTGCAGGAATGAGCCATAAAGTAGCGGAATCAAGTCATTTACCGTCCATTTTGCATGCATTTGGAGGAAGAGTAGATTTGGAGCGGGAATTATAGCTGTCTTGGGATGCGTGGAGGTGTTTCGGGAGCTAAAAGGACAAGTCAAAGTCAAATTAACGAGAATTGTAGCTGCTGAAGTCAATTATCACTCGATCAAGTGCTATTCTAGTCGATCGAGTGGCTTTAGGTTGAATAATCAGTCGATCGAGCTCTAGCCTAAGTCGATCGACCAGTTTCTTTATGCCCTTACTCGATCGAACAGTTTCCTTAGTCGATCGAAATAAGCTTTCTGGTGAGTTTGCTCGATCGAGTACTTTCTCTACTCGATCGAGTGGACTTTGCTACGAGTTGGGCTTTTTAGTTAATTTTCCGTCATTAGGTTTAATCCTACCCCTAATTTCTTATAAATAGGAGTTAGGATGTCATTTGTATCCATCCCCTTATCCGGAGACACTCTTTCTCCCTTTTCTTTCCCTTGTTACGTTACTTTGTTACTTTGTTCTCTATTCCGGATCATTAATCCGGTATTAATTCTTCCTCTTATTTCTTCTCTTATTTTCTTCTTTAATTATTGTCATGTTTATTGTTATTTCTTTATCTCTCGTTTCTCCTTTTATCATGAGTAGCTAATTTCCCCTAGTATGTTAGGATTAGGGAAGCCGTGGTAGCAATGCTTTAATCGTATTAAGCAGTTAGACTGCGATAGGAATTGTATTAGGCAATTTAATTGTTATCTGGTCGAATGTATGCATGCAGGAGACCCATAATCCTAGTTAACCCCGACCTAGATCGAAAGATTGGAAGGGAAGGCTTGCTTAGTTACAATAGGGTATTGCGGTGAGGGCGAAAGTTAAAGTTAAGTTTACACTCTAGGGCGGTTTAAGGACCGAAAGGTGACGACCATAGCTCTTCTTATCAATAGTCTAATCGCCTTAATAGTCCTGATATAATAGATCCGATAGCTGCCACGGTGGACCGACTCTTAGCATACTTCTTTCTTTTCTTTCGTTAATTCTTTTCCTTTGCTTTAATTTCTAGTTTAGTTGAATCAATTCAAAACCCCCAGTTCTGTGACACCCTGACAGACCAAATTAGACAGATAGATAGCAACTTAGCCTCCCTGTGGAGATCGACCCTACTTGCCGCCGACTTCGTTAGCGATAATCTAGGTATTTTATTTTTGGTGTAGAAACGACAGTATCAAATTTTGGCGCCGTTGCTGGGGAGGCGACGCTTTTTATCTGTTTTATTTTTGTTTGTCTTTTCGCCTCAAGGGAAGACTAAGTACCTTGAGGTTGTTCTTATCTTTTTCTTTAGCATTGTTTTGATAGGCCTACGGGTTTATTAGACAGGCTGCGAGGAGATTATCGAAGGGAAGGCTTGAGTACCTTCGATCCCTCTTGCCAAGATGACATCTCTCTCCGACCGATTGCTCGGTTTGAAGCCCAGTGAGAAACCCGCTAGTTGGGAAAGGAAGAAATCTTGGGGATGTGGTCTGCTTGAGCACAATGCAGCTGTAGTTGTGCCGCCACATCCACCCCATCAATGGCCACCGCAACAAGATCCTCGTGATGTAGAGAAAAAAGAAACCGCGGAGCTGAAATCCTTAATTCTGGAATTCGGTAGACATGTGGGTGCTCAAGTCACCGAAATTGCTGAGTTACAGTCCGAAATTGCTCGGTTAACGGCTGGGTTGGATGAACGGAAATCAAAAGAGGTGTGCTTGACCAAGAGCGGTTTTTCCCATGAAGAACCCACGTTGCCCAATGCGGAAAATGATTTCTATATTTCGGATGACGACTTTCTATCGTATTTCCAAAACGTATGCAGGGATGTCAGCGCTGTACAGGAAGAAAGTCCTCGATCGAGTAACATCTCTTCTCGATCGAGTGACATGCATGAGGAAAGTGCTCGATCGAGTGAACATTATGCTCGATCGAGTGACAGACAGGAGGATAGTACTCGATCGAGTGATTTTGTTACTCGATCGAGTGAGGTGCGGAAGGAACTTGGTCGATCGAGTGAGCAATTTGCTCGATTGACTGAATTGGCCATTGATGGGAGCTTTTATTCGTCACTTGGGTTCATATTGGATGACGAGTTTGACGATGATGAGGATTACGGTGAACCTCCCTTATTCACAGCCGAGTCGGATACACTTGAAGCTGCGATTTACGGGATGGATTCCACTGAGGAGGTTGACGAAGAAGCGGCTGAGACGGTAATTACTCCTAGCACGGAAGAGGTAATGAATTCTTTTATCTATGATTCCATCATTAAGGGTGATCAACCTGAGGTAGTAAACGGTAATTTCATTATTATTTGTAAATTGCCTCGTCTTATTCATGCTTCCTTTTTCAAAGCTATACCCCCTCATATGTGGACGCATAAATTAGCAATTTCTCACCATCCTTGTCATTTTAAAATTGTTAATCTAATTTGGAGCCCTAAATTATTGACAATTGCTCCCGCGCTCCTTTATTTGGTGGATAAATTTAGGAGCGCCCATAGGAAATTTGTTAGACTTAAATGTTTACATATCTTTATTTCCTACTTTGCTATTCCACTCTGGTGCTACTTACTGTTCTGTGTAGCACATGCGCAGGCTTATGATTTAATGCTGCGCGCTTTGAGCTGTTTTGATTGTGATTAATTAGAGAGGCTCGAAGAAAAGAAGGTCGAGCTGGGACCTGACTGAAGCTAGCGCTACCCGGGAGGCAACCCGGCGATTTTATTTTTGTTTTTATTTCATTTCAGTTGTAATAAATGGTTTTTGAACCATAGACTTTATCAGTTGCTTGTCTAGTTAGTTTACGGGCTGTTTTCCATTGTGTTTTGCAGGTACACGCTGAGATCCACTCGATCGAGCAGTTTCTCTACTCGATCGAGTACCTTTGTTGATGAATCCGATCGATCGAGTGAATATGTTACTCGATCGACCGCTCTGAATCTGAAACCACTCGATCGACCTAGTTTCCATTCGATCGAGCAGTTTTTGAGCGCCCATTCATTCGATCGACCACTGTTGGACGGCCATCGAGTGTTTTTGACTTGGATTAGCTTCTTGAGACGGTTTTCCGGGCCTTAGCAACCTCCCATTTCATGGTCGGTTTGGGGAGGTCCCCTTATTCGCGTTGTTTTGTGAGTTTTCCGCTTTTACTCTTTTCTTCCTTTAGTTTGCATTTCCTTCCATGTTTGGGTACAATGGGGGCATTGTACGGTTTGGTTTGGGGAGGTTATGCATCCATATCTGTGTCTGCATATTGTTTTTAATGCATTTCTGTTATCACGTTTTATTTATGTTTGCATTGTTGTTTATTTTTAAATGCATAAAATTCCCTAAAAATTTAAAAATTATTGAAATTCAAAAAATTTCACGTTTATTTTAGCATATAGGTTGAGTCGGAACGGTAGATTTCCATGATGATATTGCTCTATAACTGTCTTTTTGCTTAAGCCTTGCATTAAACTGTTATCTTTTAGCTTTGTCTTTTGCATAATCTACGAGTTAATGTTTAAATTTAGCTGAACGAATAGACTTGACCTGAAATTTTGGCAACCTACTTATAATTTCTAAGATTTAGAGCCTTATAAACTGGTGTCATTTGTGACCAGTTTCATGTAGGATTGTGAGTAGTTACTCCTTGCATATCATGTATCATTAATTTGCACATATATGAAATTCAATTGCTTTTTGCCGTCATACATTCGGGTTAGTGGTTGGTGTCACATGCAGGGAGGTGCTTACAAATTCCCTTTCTTTCATTTTTACCCATTTAACTTCACATTAGCCAAATTTGCCAGTTGACCCTTTAGCTACATCCAAATTTAGCCTGCCTTGTCAAGCTAGTTTAGATTGTTGTTTTGCGGTATATATTTCATTGTAACAAATGTTGGCGCATATTCTATTGAATCGGAGTTGGTATTTTATGATGAAAGGGAGGTTGATGAAGAAAAAAAACGTGATGAAAAAAAAAGGAAAAAAAAAAGAATCGAAAAAAAAAGAAGAGAATTCAGATGAAAAAGAAGAAACCGAAAGAAAAGAAAAAAAAATGCAGTTTGTTGACGGTTTCTGCTCCTATGATCTATCTTATATCATTTGAGGAGTATGTTCAGTTTGGTTTGGTGAGATTTTGTGCCAATTGAAGGGCATTGTGCTTATTTCATAATTGAGTTGAGAATTGGATTTGTTTCATATGGTTTTGTTAGGTACTAGCTTGGCCGCCTATACCTCCACATTCCCATACATGTTTTGCCATTTCTTACCCATTGCCTCACTTTACCATATTTTTGTAAGCCCTCGGCTGTGACAGGACCTTGTTGGTTGGAATGTATGTTTGGTAGTTAGAATTGTCTATCATATTAGTTGCATGCATGTTTATGTGGGTCGTAGTTTAGGTGAGCGACTATTTTTCTTTCTCTCTTACATTCATATGCTTACCCTTTGCTTCATGAGAGAAGAGTGACCCGTGAGAGTCCACTATTAAAGGCCTTGCAAGGTCGACGGTTCAGCTTTATTTATAAACATCTTACAACTCGTTTGCATTTGACTGTTTAGCTATAAGTTTTAGTTTGCTTGCATTAAATTGGCTTAAGCGGGCATTTGTAGCTAGCTCTGAGTTATTTTTCCGTTCCATTAGCGTTTAGTTTGAGTTTACTCGGGGACGAGTAAAGGTTTGGTTTGGGGAGATTTGATACGTGCATTTTATATAGTCTTTTTAGCCTATTTTGTGCACGTATTTCTATGCTTTTATCGTAGTTTTATGCTACGAAATGCCCCGAATATGCTACTTTGTTGTATTTTGTCTTATTTGCAGGAATGAGCCATAAAGTAGCGGAATCAAGTCATTTACCGTCCATTTTGCATGCATTTGGAGGAAGAGTAGATTTGGAGCGGGAATTATAGCTGTCTTGGGATGCGTGGAGGTGTTTCGGGAGCTAAAAGGACAAGTCAAAGTCAAATTAACGAGAATTGTAGCTGCTGAAGTCAATTATCACTCGATCAAGTGCTATTCTAGTCGATCGAGTGGCTTTAGGTTGAATAATCAGTCGATCGAGCTCTAGCCTAAGTCGATCGACCAGTTTCTTTATGCCCTTACTCGATCGAACAGTTTCCTTAGTCGATCGAGCTGTTTCCTGGCTGAGTTTGCTCGATCGAGTACTTTCTCTACTCGATCGAGTGGACTTTGCTACGAGTTGGGCTTTTTAGTTAATTTTCCGTCATTAGGTTTAATCCTACCCCTAATTTCTTATAAATAGGAGTTAGGATGTCATTTGTATCCATCCCCTCTTATCCAGAGACACTCTTTCTCCCTTTTCTTTCCCTTGTTACGTTACACTGTTACTTTGTTCTCTATTCCGGATCATTAATCCGGTATTAATTCTTCCTCTTATTTCTTCTCTTATTTTCTTCTTTAATTATTGTCATGTTTATTGTTATTTCTTTATCTCTCGTTTCTCCTTTTATCATGAGTAGCTAATTTCCCCTAGTATGTTAGGATTAGGGAAGCCGTGGTAGCAATGCTTTAACTGTATTAAACAGATTAGACCTGCGATAGGAATTGTATTAGGCAATTTAATTGTTATCTGGTCGAATGTATGCATGCAGGAGACCCATAATCCTAGTTAACCCCGACCTAGATCGAAAGATTGGAAGGGAAGGCTTGCTTAGTTACAATAGGGTATTGCAGTGAGGGCGAAAGTTAAGCTGTTTACACTCTAGGGCGGTTTAAGGACCGAAAGGTGACGACCATAGCTCTTCTTATCAATAGTCTAATCGCCTTAATAAGCCTGATATAATAGATCTGATAGCTGCCACGGTGGACCGACTCTTAGCATACTTCTTTCTTTTACTGTTAATTCTTTTCCTTTGCTTTAATTTCTAGTTTAGTTGAATCAATTCAAAACCCCCAGTTCTGTGACACCCTGACAGACCAAATTAGACAGATAGATAGCAACTTAGCCTCCCTGTGGAGATCGACCCTACTTGCCGCTGACTTCGTTAGCAGTAATCTAGGTATTTTATTTTTGGTGTAGAAACGACCGCATCACCGAGGGGTCTTGGATATGAGTACGCGGATATGTGTCCCGGCTGGCGGTTGCCCAGCCGAGACCCAAGTGACAGGCCGACAGGCTGCGTCGGTTAGGCGGTCTAACATGTTGACTTGCTGTCTCTTGATCTTTGACCTTGCTCAATATGTTGACTCGGTCAGCGGGTGCAGAATATGCCCCATCAATTTGCCCCCAGCGTAGTCTATGCCGTCGTATGGACCTTCGATGAGTGTTGAGCGTATTCTGTGCAAGTTGAGATTTATTCCCCGGCTTCTTTTTCCTCGGCTTGCTCCTGGCCGTACCGTACCATATCCCCCCTACGCATGGATGTGCAATGGACATCAAATGTGGAAAAGAAGATGTCGCTGGGCGGCGGGTCCAAGGTTGAGAGTGCCGGATACTTTGATTGGCCCCGGCCGGTGCTGCCAAGCTTGGTGGATCAACTGGCCGTTTGGCAAGTGGATAAGGAGCGTGTTGAAGAAGATACGTCGATTGGCATTCCGCCAAGTAGCGTGTCAAAGAAGATTGGTAACTGATGTGACGATTGACATTTCGTGGCTGCATGCTTGACACGTGTCTCGGTGTTGATTGGTTGAGGCTTCATGGGCTTTGCCCTGATTGGTCGGATTGAGTGGGCTTTGCCCTATAAATAGGAGAGTTAGCCCCTGAATTTGGCCTTCCAAATTCATTTTCTCAAAAAAATTTCTTCTTCTTGCTTAATTTTCTTTGACGAAACTTCTCTCTAGTCTTCGAAGCGTTACTCGGCGTAACACCCTTCCCAAGGTAAACAAACAAATTTTCCAACTTTTTAATTGTTTAAGTTTTTGTTGTGAACATGTCTTCTGCTGATGCCGGTCCTAGTAAACCTGCGCCGGGGGGTTCCCCGTCGCGCCTCGATGAGGAGGAGGCACTGGCCGCCATCCCGGTAAGGTCTGGGGGCCCTAGGTCTCCTTCTCCTGAGGTTGATGATCATTATTTGGATGGTTTCTCGGATGATGACGGTGGTGATGATGACGGTGATGATGAGGAAAGGACTCATCCTGCTGAGGAGAGGCAGCAAATCCTGGACCACGGCGACGCCTGTAAGATCGGCCCTAATCGTGCTTGGACCCATAAGTTCGCCAGTTGTTCTGGTCCTGACTTTTTCGAACATCATTTCTCCTTCGGCAGGGAGTATAAGATTGTTATTCCTAGAGAGGGTCAGGCCGTCTGTTGCCCTCCCCCGGGTTATATCGGTGTATACATGAGACACCTGGAGTATGGGCTCCGGTTTCCTCTCAATGCATACGTTGCTGCCATAATTAAGGCAATGAACGTCGCTGTGGCGCAGTGCATCCGTTGGCCATCGGGACGCTTGTTGGCTTTGTGTGGCTATGCCGCGTTTAAGGGGAGGCCCCAACGGTGAACCTATTCCGCCGGCTTCATCACCTTCGACTGAATGTCCAAGGTGGCAGGGGGTGGTATAGCATACAGACCGAGCCAGGTTATCTCACCGTCCCCAAGCTCACTTCCTGCAAGGACTGGAAGAATCGGTGGGTATATGTTGAGCTTCCAGGGGATTATCCACTGCCTCGGTCCTTCCAGCACCAAGTCAATTTGCGGTGCGAGAGCAGAGGGGAGCGTGAGAAACATGTCTCCCGGGGCAAGCTTAAGATGGACGCCTTGAAGGTCCCTCTTAATGATGACGAACGGCGGGCAATGAAGTTGTTTGAGACTGAGAAGGATGGGTCGCCGAAGGGATGGATGCCCCCGACGCAGATTATTCTTCAAGATGAGCCGCTCTGCGACGTCGGCCTCATACGGGCCCTAGCGCAGGGTGAGTGGGGTCGGTGTGAGGCCCATCTCTGCTTTTAATGTTTCTGTTTTTTGAACTTTGATTTATTTCTTTTGTTTAACTCTTGCTTCGTTTCTTTTGCAGACTTTTTTGGCCCGGATCTGTCTGAGGAAATCCTCTTGAAGATGGGACTTGACAAAGACAAGAACGTTGTTGAGAGGCATCCGAAGGCCGATGCACGTGACCGCAGACCGGCGCCAAACGACCTTATGGACCAGCAGTTGAAGGGGCTAGATACGACGGCGGCCCAGGCGAGGGTTGCTGGTAACATACCGCGCCGAACGCGAAAATCGAAGGCGACGGCGGCGACGGCGTCAACATCAGTTCCACCTCCCATCCCTTCAGTCCAAAAGGAGACGGTAGAGATCGTTGATATTACCGAGGATGAGGTCACCGTGGCAGAAGAATCTCCTCTCTTACGTAAGAGAAAAGAGACTGCTGCTGCCTCTGCTGCCGCTGCTGCTGCTGCAATTACTGTTGCTTCTGCTGCCGAGGCCGGCAAAGAAATGGGTCCTTCGACCAAGAAGGCCAAGCTTGGTACAGATTTAACCTTTATCTCAGACTTAGCCGGTTCATTAGGCGTTCCTGATGACAGGCTTTCTGGCATGTCCATGAATGTTGACATGGAGTCTTTGATTGAATTTTTTGTAGATAAACCGCCGCCGTCTACCGGACACACTGTTGAACGGCGTACTGAGAAGCGACCTGCGCAGACGGGTGGTAAAGATTCCACCGTCGTCTCTTCCTTCCCGAAGCCTACCCCCGCCCAGATTAGGTCAGAGGGCCTAAGTTTGGCCAGGATGCTGTCGAAGTGGGCTGATGTGGCCGGTGCTCATATTATGGAGCAAGAAAAGGCCATGGTTGAAGCTGCCCCACAGTTTGAGCGGCTCAGGCTTGAGCTCGCTGCTGCGAAGAAGGAAACTGAGGGGGCGAAGGCTGAGGCTGAAAAGGCGGTCCTTTCTGAGCGAAAACTTAGGGAGGACGCTGAAAAGGCAGTCCTTGCTGAGAGAGCCAAGGTTGAGGCTGCGGGGGCCGAAGCCGCTAAGCTGCTGGAGGAGCGTGACAAGCTTCAGGCCGTCGCCGACTTCAATGCTACAAAGAGGGCCGAATGGAAGTCCATGTTTAAGGCCCAGGGGAAGGTGCTTCAGAATATGAAGGCTATCATCGCCCAGAGGGAGTTGGACATTGAGACGCTCCAAAGCAAGATTCTCCCTAACATGTGCGCCCAATACCGGGACCTGGCCGAAGAAGCCGCCAGGAAAGTGATAGGGGAGCTCTTTCTTGATGGCTCCTTTCCGTGGCAAAAATTTGACGAGCTGCTTGATGACAAGCTTGATGCTAAGGAGAAGGCCGCGGAGGCGAAGGCCGCTGAGGAGGCAAGGGTGAAGAAGGAGGAAGAGGAGGCCACGGAGAAGGCGGCCCATGCTGAGAAGGCGAAGGCGGCCAAGGAGGAAGCTGAGAGAATGAGGGCAGCTGAGGCTGCTGAAGCTGAAGCTGCCAAGACAGTTTCTGGGTCGCCTACCAAAGATGATGGTGCTGACGTCGCCGACGGCGAGCAGCAACAGGCATAGGGAGATGGGCGGTCGTCACCAGGTTCACCCGGCATCTCGGATAGCTTCAGCTGTTCGGGGGCCAATTATTAAGCCTTTCCTCCCTGCCATCTTTTGGCGCTTCAAATGATATGTCTATAACCTTTTGTTCTTCTTTTCCTTGTTTTTTGTAAAACTTTGGTAGGTTGTGTTTTGGCTTATCCCTATGGGGACGGCCGTCGTCTGTATTCTCCTTACTTGTAATCATTTTCAATAAAGCTTGTTTATTGGCCCTCGGCTTGGCCGGGGCTTTGATCACAATCCTTCATTTGTCTTCTTACGCTATTAATTGAGCGCTTTTTTCGTTTTTGCCTTCGGCCTGGCTGAGGCAGTTAGAATGAGTATCTCAACTGTGTTTAACGTTTTTTTTTAACATGTTGGCATGTTGGTCGCTTCCTCTTTCACTCTCGGTCTGGCCGAGGCGTCCGATTTGCGCTTCCCAACCGCCGCTGTGAACATGTTAGCGTATCGACCGTTGTGTCCCCTGCCAGGCCTTCGGTTGGCCGAGGCGGCTAGAGGTTACGGCTCGACAGCGTTCGTATCTGTAGACATATTGATCGCTTCCTCTGCCAGGCCTTCGGTTGGCCGAGGCGGCTAGAATTGCGTCTCAACTGTACTTATACGTTCCTAAGGCATGTTGGTCGCTTTCGCGAGTATCAATCGCTATGGGTAGTGATCGCCATGGCGTCTACTTCTTGGGGTGACTGCCCGGTTTTGGCCGTGGCGTCTACCTCGATATGACTACGGAGGGGATAAACACTTTGATGGAAAACTTGGATGATTCTTCATTAGATATAAACACGCGTTGGGGTGCCAACAATTGTTGACACCTCCGCCGCTATACAAAGTATTTCCTGAGATTGTCAGTGTTCCAATGGCTCATCAAAGGCACACCCTCCATGTCTGTCAGCCGGTATGTACCTGGCCTCATTTCTTCAACCACTTTGTAGGGACCCTCCCAGTTGGCCGTCAATTTACCATGAATGCTTCCGTTGTTGGTGGCGGCCGACTTTCTCAGGACTAGGTCCCCTACATTTAAGTCTCTCTTGTGGACTCTTCGGTTGTAGGCTCTTCTCATTCGGTTTTGGTATACTGCCAAGTTGAGGCGTGCTGTATCTCGGCTTTCTTCGACCAGGTCTAGGGAGGTTCTCAGACCTTCCTCATTTTCAACCGGGTTAAAGGTGGCCGTTCTGAATGTCGGCACCGCTTCAATTAGCGGACGCTTGGACCCGTAGACTAAGTGGAATGGATTGTACCCCGTTGCTTCTTTCTCCGTGGTTCGAAGGGACCACAGGACGCCGGGTAGTTCATCGGCCCATCTTCCCTTTAGGTCTTCAACTTTCTTCTTCAAACCGTTGAGGATTATTTTATTGGCTGCCTCCGCCTGTCCGTTGCTCTGTGGGTGGCAGACGGAGGAGTATGCAAATTTGATACCAAGCTCTTCCAACCAGTTCATTATTGTGTCACTCCAAAACTCTCGGCCGTGGTCAAATACCATGACTTGGGGTAACCCAAAACGAGTTATGACATTTTCCCAGATTAACTTTCTTACGGCCGCCGTCGTCTTTGCAGGTATCGCTACAGCTTCAACCCATTTGGTGAAGTAGTCAACGGCGACAATCAAGTACTTTATTCCTCCGGATGCCATTTGAAATGGCCCTAGTAGATCCATCCCCCACTGTGCAAAAGGAAGGGGACTAAGTACCGGCTGCAGGTCTCGGGAAGGTGCATGTATCACCGGAGCATGCATTTGACAGTTGTTGCACTTTTTGGTTTTGGCTCTGGAATCCTCAAGCATGGTGGGCCAGAAGTAGCCGGCTCGGAGAGCTTTGTGGGCTAGCGTTCTTGCCCCCATGTGATGACCGCAGATGCCTTCGTGAATTTCTGTCAGTATTAGCTCCGCGTCGGCTGGGCCGACACATTTCAAGAGTGGCCTTATCACGGACCTCCTGTATAACTCTCCTTCAAACACCAAGTACCTTGCTGCGATCCTTTTTATCTTCTGTGAGAGACTGCGGTCCTCCGGTAACTCATTCATCAGTTTGTACTTCATTATCGGAGTCATCCACGTTGTCTCGGCCTCTATGTCGCCCACCATGCCGACGGTCTCAGTAATGCTTTTGGCATTCCTGATGTCTACCAGCACGGTTCGACTGATATTCTTGATGGTTGAACTGGCAAGCTTTGAGAGAGTGTCGGCTCGGTTGTTCTCAGACCTGGGAATGCATTGTATCTGGAAAGATTTCAATTTTGAAGTGTCAGCTTTTACTCTTTCTAGGTATCTTACCATCCCGTCGTCTCGAGTCTCGTACTCTCCTCTGATTTGATTAGCCACTAAAAGTGAATCTGTTTTCAAAATGATGTGTTCCGCCCGGCAGCTCTAGCTAGCTCGACTCCAATTATCACCGCCTCGTATTCGGATTCGTTGTTTGAGGCCGAGAAGGTAAATTTCAAGGCGTACTCAAACTCGTCCCCGTTTGGGCTGATGATAAGGATGCCGGCTCCTGAGCTGTTCGCCGTGGAGGACCCGTCGGTGTATACTTCCCATACTCCGGGGTTTGGCTCTTCTTGATATGTGCACTCGGTCAGGAAGTCTGCAAGTGCCTGTCCCTTTATCGAGGGCCTCGGCTTGTATTGAATGCCAAAGCCGGATAGCTCTACTGCCCATTTGATGAGCCTGCCGGATTGCTCAATTTTTTCCAATGCTTTCTCCAATGGTTGGTCGGTTAAGACCGTCACGGGATGTGCGTCGAAGTAAGGTTTCAGTTTCCTTGCGGCAACGACGACAAAAAAGGTCGCTTTTTCAATCAGTGGGTAATTTCTTTCGGCGGGCAACAATGTATGGTGACAAAGTAGATTGGGTGTTCTTTGTTTATCTTCTTCTCTCGATGATCACGACACCGACCGTGGCCGAGGTAATCGCTATGTATAGATATAGCGTCTCCCCGAAAGATTGGCCTGGACAGGGTTGGGAGAGTTTGAAGATGAGCTTTCAGTTGCCTGAAAGCTGTGCTCTGTTCCTCCCCCCAGCTGAAGTCTTTATTTCCCTTCAACACTTTGAAGAATGGGGTGCTCTTGTCGGCTGACCGAGAGATGAAACGAGCGAGAGCCGCCATCCTCCCGGTCAACATCATAACCTCTTTTCTATTCCTCGGCTCCGGCAGTCCAAAGTGTGCTTGGACTTTTTCTCGGATTGGCATCAATTCCCCAGGCGCTGACAAGTACGCCGAGGAACTTACCTGACCGGACACCGAAGTTGCATTTCATTGGGTTAAGTTTCATCTTGTATTTCCTTAGTGAACAAAATGTCTCGTGTAAATCGGATAAGTGCTCGCTGTCAGACTTGCTTTTTACAATAGCATCGTCGACGTAAGCCTCAATGTTTCGCCCTTTTTGATTTTGGAACACTTTGTCCACCAGTCTTGTGTAAGTTGCGCCGGCGTTCTTCAAACCGAACGGCATCATTTTGTACATGTATGTGCCGTTACCGGTGATGAATGCGCACTTAGGCATGTCTTCTTCGGCCATGAATACCTGATGATACCCCGAGAAGGCGTCCAGCAGGCTCAGCATAGTGTAGCCTGCCGTGGCGTCGATTAAACTATCTATTCGAGGCAAGGGATAGCAATCTTTGGGGCACGCTTTATTAAGATTGGTAAAATCTACACACATCCTCCACGCCCCCGATGATTTCTTCACCATTACAACATTAGCTAACCACTCAGGATAAGTACAAGGCATGATAAAGCCCGCCGCTAGTAATTTATCTACCTCGGCTTTGATGGCCTCATCCTTCTCGGGCCGAGGAGTTCCTCATCTTGTGCTTGACAGGCGAGTGGTGGAGAGTACGTTCGACTTGTGAACAATTACCTCCCGCTCACGCCCTGGCATCTCGGCTGAGAGTAAGCGAAGACGTCTTTGTTCTTCCTCGGCAGTCTAGGAGAGCGGCCCGAATTTTGGCTCCGGTTGACACCGACGCGATTACGGTGCGCCCTGGGTCAATTTCCACTTCTTCGGTCTCGGCGCCTTCGACCATGCCGACAGGTGGCATCCATGAGTTTGCCCTCTTTGTAAGGATGGGCTCTTCCCCTTCTCGACTTCTTCGCCACTTTGAGGGATTGCATGTTGCACCCTCGCGGATATCCGGACGTTGACCACTTCGTCTTTTTCGTCCTTTGAGACGAGCTTATGCGCTTCCCCGGTCCGAGACATACATCGTGTCGGGGCCCGATGGACATTACTTGCATCGGCCTCGCTCAGAGTGACTCGGCCTATGAGGACGTTGTAGGCGGACGAGCCGTCAATGACCACGAACTCGGATAGGACATTCTTAGCCGCATTCCCCTCGCCGAACATCACCGGCGATCTGATTGACCCCGAGGGTACCAGTAGGCCGGAAAAATCGTACAACGGATTGGTGCGGGGGCTCAAGTTCTCAACCTTCAGACCGAGACTGAGAAAGCACTCCCTGAACATGATGTTCGTGTAGGCGCCTGTGTCAATCGGGCACCTCTTGACCAGGTGGTTGGCTATGTCCAAGTGGACTACAAGCGGGTCGCTGTGCGGTGTGATGACTCCCTCGTAGTCCTTCTTCCCAATAGTCATATCGGCGATGTTGGAAGCGGGGACCGCTGTTTTGGGCACAAAGTTGATGGCCTGATACAGCTCGTTCAGGTGCCGTTTGTGCCCATGAGCGGACCCACCGTTCTCGTTGCCCCCGATGACAACATGGATTACTCCTATCCGTTCAAAGACGGATTTTTTATTTGAGCCGCCGGTATTAGTCTTTTGGCCTCCGGCAACATAATTGCTGAGGCTCCCCTTCCGGATCAGCTCTTCAAAAGCATTCTTCAGATGCCGGCAGTTGTCAGTTAAGTGACCGGTGTGGTCGTGGTACTCACAGTACTGGCTCGTGTCACCGTCCCCCCTCGCCTTGGGAGGCCTTTCCCACTTCTGACCCTCGTTCTTGCTCAGGGAGAAGACCTCGGCAGCAGATACGACCAGGGGGGTGTGACCATTGTACCGCTTTTGGTAGTACGGTCCCGAACTCCCCCCGGCGCCCGCCGAGTTCTGTTTCCTGGCGGACTTGTCTGACCGTGACCTATTATTGTCACGGCGTCCTTCATCCGGGTTGTCCTCCCGGCGGCTCTTACTCTCTGAGTGCCCGGCCTCGCTGTGGCCCACCCAGGTTTTGTGATAGTCCTCCACCTTTATGGCTTGGTCGGCCATCTTCCTGGCGGAGTCTAGGTTCAGGCCTCCGCACTTGATGAGCTCGTTTTTTAAGTCCCCTCTCGGGAGGCCTTTCATTAGTGCGAAGGCCGCCAGTTCGCTGTTCAGCTCACGAATCTGCTGAACCTTGGCGTCGAACCTCTTCACATAACTTCGGAGAGACTCGCCTCCCTCCTGTTTGATAGTCAGGAGATCCGATGTCTCGACGGCCCTTCTCTTATTGCAAGAATACTGGGCCAAAAATATGTCCCTTAGGTCGCCATAACAGTATATCGACCCATTGGGTAGCCCCTTGTACCAACTTTGTGCCATCCCATGCAGGGTCGTTGGGAAGACTCGGCACCAAACCTCATCAGGCTGTTCCCATACCGACATGTAAGACTCGAAAGCCTCGGCATGGTCGGTTGGGTCGCTTTCTTCTTTGTATGATATGGGCGGCAACTTTAGCTTAGTCGGCACCGGGACCTCTAGGACATAGGGGTTGAGGGGCTGTCTGACCACGTGTCGAATGACCCGCGGCGACCGGCTCCTCGCATCCTTAGTCCGGCTCCTCTCCCCGTGGCGGGAAGGGCTTCTTCTCCGACTCTGGTGAGTCGGGCTTCTTCTCCGACTCTGGTGAGTCGGGCTTCTTCTCCGACTCTGGTGAGTCGGACTTCTTTCACTCCTCTGGGGCAGGCCTCGTTGGTGCTGCGGCGACGCTGTCTTCCCGAGAGTGCGGGAAGGGCTCAGGTCTACCACAAGCACTGTGGGCTCCCCCGGCGTCTTGGCATGGTCAGCTTCCTCCAATGCTCCGTTCAAGTTTCTCGGAGTCACCTTTTGGGCCCTGGTCTCCTGTAGGGGTGCCGCCGCTCTTGTCGTTGTGACAGTGTGAGTCGGCGTGCTACCCATTAGGTCCAGGAGTAGCTTTAGTTTAGCTGCATCAACCACATGTCCCATGATAGTGACTTGGTCGGCGGGCAGCGGCGTATCTTGTTCTTCTAGCATCCCGTACGTCGTATTAGTGATACGGCCGGTGGGGGACTGCCCGATTTCAGAGTTGTGGAATGTGTCATCTTGGCAGAATTCAGTTTCCACAAGCACCATATCTGGCTGTTTCGACATCTTCTTAGCTCGGCGAATGGGTTTTGGGTTTTTTTGTTTGGGAATGTATGTGACTAGCTTCTAGTATCTTTCCCACAGACGGCGCCAATTGTTCCGGGTGTAATTCCAGAGCAGTTATTTGTTACCACACGTGGCTTGTAGAATGACGTCTTTGGTTGAATCCTCCTTTCGGCCTCTCCTGAAACAATGAACAAACTGAGGGCTCGGCTTTGGCCGAGCGTACTCACTCCGACGCTCAAGTCAGTGAACTTAAAGAGATAAGTTGTGTGTTACTTGGCGAAGTATATGTTGTAGAGAGATAAGGAAGATATTACCAGATGAATAGTGAGTTTTAGGTTAGATTGTGGATCCTTTCCTCAATGAGGGTGGAGGAGTATTTATAGACCTTCACCTTTTGTCACGTAGTGGCCAAGTGGCCAAGTGGCTAGCAGGTGGAAAGTCTGTTCTACCCTCGGCCGAGGGACCCATGGCAGGCCGGCGGGCCCTGTTGACTCCATGCCGAGGGGTCTTGGATATGAGTACGCGGATATGTGTCCCGGCTGGCGGTTGCCCAGCCGAGACCCAAGTGACAGGCCGACAGGCTGCGTCGGTTAGGCGGTCTAACATGTTGACTTGCTGTCTCTTGATCTTTGACCTTGCTCAATATGTTGACTCGGTCAGCGGGTGCAGAATATGCCCCATCAAGTAATATATAATTAATTGTTGCAGGAGGGATTTTGGCAGTAATGCTTTGTATTTTTATTTTTTTTTAAAAACAATAACAACGGTTATTTAAAAAAAACTCGTTGTCTTTAGTTATAACAATGGTTTTTTCTGTTGTAACCGTTGTTATAACTTTCCCACCAATAATTAGTCACACTTTCCACAACGAATGTCTCGTAACGACAACGGTTTTTAACCGTTGTTAACAGTTTTCACAACGGGTTTCTTAAAAAAACCAACCGTTGTTAAAACCTTTAACAACGGATGCTTTAACAACGTCCGCTTTTTTATATAACAACGATCTTTAACCGTTGTTATACCTTATATCTGTAGTAGTGACTAACTAATAAAATATCTCTAAATCATGGCCCTGTCGCAGACGACCCAACTCGATTGACCTAAAACAACGAACATGTAACAGAATCGAAATCCAAAATCACTCAACTTGGCCTGAATTGACCCAAATGTACAACACAACCAAACTCACGCAGCTCGTTTGCCAAGTCTTGTCTATAAGGTACAAAAAAGAGTCTTATACACAAGGATCAATTTCAAACAATCACATCTCAAGTTCTAATGAAGTTGATTAAAGTTTGAAATAAAACTGTCTTCTTAGGTTTCCAACAACGGGTGCAAACACGACAGTTATGCCAACATGCACTAAAGATTGGGTGTACTCCTCCAAAGGCCAAACGTATGCTTTAAGTGCACAAACCTAATGTTTCCATTACTTCATCGACTCACAAAGTTAATTATCTGCTTAATATCAAACATGACTTCTGGCAAGTATATGACGGCTTTAAATACAACTATCTTTAACCGCCAATAGGTAATAATAGGTTCTTTAATTAAGAAAATTAAAAGTTCTTATGACTCAAAGACGTAACGATACTTCATCATCACCAATCATCGGAGCAAACTAAGATTGGATAACCATACAAGTCTTAGAAAGTCATGACCAGATGCTTTTGAGTTGTAACGCTACCCACCTATTGTAGATGGGTGATAATCATACAATACTGAATGTTTGCTTTAAGAAGAAAATTTATTTGTTTCCCTATTTAGTTCATTAAATTGCCATTTTTTTTATTGATTCATTCCACTTTAATGAAATGAACATGCGTATAAAAAAAACTACATATCAATTTAATTTAATTTAGTTATAAAAATTTGGATTGAAGAAAACAAGATCTATTCATCATAAACTAAGTAAAGATTGGGTGTACACCTCCAAAGGCCAAAAGCATGCTTTAAGTGCACAAACCTTATATTTCCATTAGTTCATGGACTTACAAAGTTAAAATTCTAGTTTATATCTATCCTTAGTATATTACTCGCTCTATTTCGATTATTTGTTTATCTATTTTAATTTACGATGTCGTAGTCAATTGTTTATCTTTCTATTTTAGAAATATTTTTAATAAGTAATTTTTCTGTACGTCTTATTCTCTTTCCTTAATTTTTATCCCAAAAATAAAGCTAAACAAATCACTAAGATAAAGGGAGTAATTAAATTAAATGAGCCGTGTAAGACAAATAACTACCCCCCTTTTGCAATGCCACTCAAAGTTGAACTAACAATGAATAAGAAGCAACTAACCAATAGTTTGTAGATAATCCATTATGAAAAAGAAACGATATATAATTGAGTACGGACGCCGTTGATTAACTTTGTTTGATTCTAAAGACAACATTTTACGCAGTTAAACGTTAATACGACTCGGTATTCCATTAACTTACGTTGCTGATTTCTTATGTCATGTAAGATTGTAATCGCACTCTTCAATGTTTTGGAGGTTGACTAAATTTTCATTGGTGCAACTCGTGTAAAATGCAATTCTAATATTAATGAGTTTGGTCAAAGTAGCCACTCTTAATTTTTCTTTTGCTAAATAAATTAGCTTGTTATTGTACACGAAATTATGAATTCAACAATACATCATTCTCCTACTGAAAAGATCTTAATTTAGTGATTAAAACTGAGATAATCTGATCAATAGATCAAGTTGAATCCTTTTTTCCCTATGTTGTACCGGTTTTGCACCGTATTTGCAAAAAGACCAATATAGCATCTCCTCCTTCAGTCATTGTCTCCAACCAATCTCATTCTGCGGATTTAGCTGCTTTTTTCTAAAGTCGTCTTAGCATGTCATCATATAGTTTTAGACAGTGAAGGATCTTAATTATGCCGATGGGTACTCGACCCTTGTTGATTTTCATATTTCAGCGTAAAATTATCATCCGTCGCCTTGACTCAATGATTAAGTCTTAAATATTCACACATGAGGTCAATCATCTAAACCTCGATCCCCTCATTATTTACTCCAAGATCTGCCACTTGTTTTAGGAAAATGTTATCAAGTAAAATAATTTGGTCAAGGGAATTATTTGTCGAAAAATTTAGCTGAACTTTTTTAGACAGATTATTTTACTTAGTTTCGTAATTTCACGGTTAAAACTTGTGTAAACTAGTCTCATGCATTAAAAAGGATTATTTTTATGTGTGAAAGTTAATACTCCATATTAGGTTGGAGGTGTGTAACAAAGAAGAATTTTGCTAAGTAAACCAATTTTCGTGGACGAATCTTTTAGTATTATGGGACAAAGCATCCTCATTAACATAATGTTACGATCATATATGACAATTTGTCGATAACAATACTTGTTGATAAAATAACTTAGAAATTCTTAGGGGTGGTTAAGATTTGAGCAAGTGTCATTGGTTTTGATTAAAACAAAGTTGAATAGACAAGGCGAATGTTTAAATCAATTATGAAATCCGTAGAATCGCAGATTCGCTTACGACATGCAAGAAATTTTAACCGTTTCATTCTCCAAATCGTTTGGAATAGCAACCATTAACTACTTCAAAATTAGGAGAGGTCTAATTAGTAACAAGACTATGAATTACGGAGTACATTATTGAATGGCTATGTGATAGACATGAATGTATGACCAAGATCAAGATACTACGGATATATAATAAGATATGATGATGAGGTAAGAAAATATCGTGAAAAGACTGCTACGTACTCAATAACACATTTGATAATTTCTGAGGTTTCCTATATAAGGTTTTAATAGCTCTCTCTTTAAACGATTATATATGTCTTAAGAATAAAACGGGTTAATTACTATTTTAATTGGCTAGATATGACAATTTGTTAAGATATGAGTACGACATAATAGAACAACCAAGCTACATATACTTTCTCATTAATCATACGAAAGTATTTATAGACACAACGCCCTAGGCGGGTCAATAAACGTCTAAACCTAGGCCCAATACGACACTAGAAACCAACATACACAATTACATAATATACGCCTGTTAACCCCCCTGGTTGAAGCATACGGATTATATATGCCCAACTTGACAAATAACTAACGATCCAAACTAGGAGATGCCCAAAGCCTTGGTAACCGCATCAGCAAGTTGTACTTCGGTATGGACATAGGATGACGCAAAAAGTCCATCCTTGATAATATCACGAACAAAGTGACAATCAATCTCGATGTGCTTTGTATGCTTATGAAAAATAGAATTGCGAGCAATATTCAAAGCGAACTGACTGTCACAAGAGTGAGATATGTACGACAACGGAATGTGAAACTCCCAAGTCTAGAGGCAGACTGGTAAACCAGCATTTTTTTTTTCACATGTGATGGCGGCCAACTACCGATACTCGGCTTCAGCTCAAGAACGGGACACAATAGGTTGTTTCTTAGTCTTCCACGACACACTAGAAGAACCTAAGAATGCAATGACCTACCCTGGAGCGACTGACCATTCTACACACGATTGTGAATTACCACCCCTACACTGTTAGGAATTTGTGCCTTGAATTGTGTCGAAGACGAAATAAACCAAGGAAGAAATTGGTGTAGAAACAAGAACATATGTCAAAGAAGACCGTGACCCGCGTGAGTAAGCAATTCTCTACGGGTCGCATACATTCCTGAGATCAACGCTCTAAATTTGTTGAGTTGGCTTTGTTTATGTTTCTTGGATACTTAGTGAGTGTGGGTCTCACTAGAGTTTTCCTTAGTTGTTTTGTACGTGAGTTTTCGGGGGTTTAGGAAATTATTTAATAATTTCCTATTACTTTATTTCTTTATTAGTCTAGATATTTTATCTTGGGTGGAATAATTATATAAAGACTCAAGTTTTATTCTAGGTTAATTAAGAGAGAGATTTGAGAACACATAATAAAGAGGGTCGATTTGTGAGGTTCTTTCTGAAGAAGAAAACTCAGTTTGTTCCGGGTTCTATTATTGGTGTTCGTCTGTCTTTGAAGATCGGAGGAGTTTGTTCAGATCTTGGTAGGCCTCAAGATTATTTGTCCTTCGTCTTATTGGGGTAGTCTCTTTTGTTCCTTTGAGACTACTATATTTGTTGGTAGAATAGGGTATTGTAGATACCCGTATCCGTCGATATTGAAATTTATAGAGAACCCGACAAACACCCGATGATGATAGGACACATGTATTCTTTAGTTGTCATTGTCATTGTTAGAGATAAAAAAATGCTATTTATCAATACCAACGTGGCATCAAGTTGACAGGAAAAAGTGGCCAAGAAGTGGCCACGTGGAACGCGAGGGTTGGAAGAGGAAAGGAGAGAAGGATTGCTGAGATGGCAAATAATGGGCCATGGGATTAAAAAGAAAAACAAACACACTTTGGCCCATAAGAAAGCGCACGTATAGAAGAAGTCATCTGCCAAGTCAACCAACAACTCCCTATTCTTTAGGAGTTGACCTGGTATTCAGGAACAGAAGCAGAAGAATCCTAGCTTGGACTCCAGCGGCTATATAAAGGCAAGATAGTTAACATTCAAGAGGGCATTCTCCATTCTCATCAAGCAACGCTGAAACTCCAAAAAATCCATTAACAGTTGGCGTTAATTATCTAGCAACATAACATTTGTATTTCCTTACTTGGGCATTTTTACATTGAGATAGTGCAAAGTTGGCGGGATTCCGACTCCCCCCGCGGTTGTTCCCACACCGGGTTTTCCGCGTCACCAAAAATCTCTCGTGTCATCCTTTTCGTCTGTCTTTTTCTTCTTTACTTCATTGCATATTTACTCCTTAAATACGTCATAGTCCAACACTAATCGGCCGTAGATCATTCACTATCACCCACCAATTAGATTAATAATTCGGTAAATTTTTACCAAAACAGTCATTATTTGGGCTCGTTTTACGATGTAGAATGAGCGTTGTCGACGAAGTATTTTATTAATTTAAATGATATTTAAATTAAATGTTTTTTTTTTAAAGTGAATTCATTTTACTGTTTTAATTTGAATTTATTTTCTTAAATTTATTTTATTGAAAATAAAATATATTTTTGATTTGAAAAATCATTCTTTAGTGATTTGATTTGAAAAATCAATTTATATCGTTTATAAACCGTATTTGAAGAACTCGATTTTTTACGATGATTTTATACGCGATCTTGAGCTCGTTTTCAACTTGTTTTGGGCACGATTTTCGAAGCAAACTCGAACCAACTCCTGACCCATGACCCAACCCATCGCTCACCCTCATAACCAGGCCCTAACCCCTTCCACAAACCCGTCCTAAACACTCCCCAAACAGCCCACACAACCAACCCTTTCCCTTACCCGTGTTCAGCTTCGCCAAGCCCCAAACCCGCTCCAAACACCACTTAAACACGTGCCCATTAACCCTAAACCATACCATAGTATCCTACCCATATTACCCTAGCTTAACCACCAAGAAACACCCCTCCTAAACCCTACACCAGATCACGAAAGCTGCTGGACAGCAGCAGCGAAACAGGGAGCCCGACTGCTTGTTGCTCTCTTTTACCCTACTTTAACCCCCTATAAATACCTCCCCTCTGCCATACTTTAATTCCTCTAAGTTCTACATACATACTACCGTCACTAACCAACACTAATCTCCACAAACAAACCATAATTGCCTCTCAAAACTCTCGACAAAACCGAGACATCCAAACTGAGAAACAGTTTGTGTCTCTCTCGAAATACCATTCGTTTCCCCTTCAAATCTCCATTAAAATTCGCGTTTCTTGTTCCTAATTAACCATATAATATCCATCTATATCTTAGAAAAAGATTCATGAGCCAAATTGACCTTGAGAGTGCACGAATCCCCTCGAAAAACAGAGTGTCATACACTCTGTTTTCGCGGCTTTTCCTGTCTGTCCAGTTCTGTTTGTGCTTGTTTTTCGTGCCCAATAACTCAGAACGAGCGTGGTTTTTTTAATATCTTTGTTCTACTCTCTTTCTAGTTTTCAAAACATCTTTTAAAGCTAATTTTCACCGTGAAACGAGTGAGAAATTGCAGTTTGAAAGTTGCTGTCCAGATTTACAAAAAACGTGTTTGTTGCTTTGTTCCTTCATCGACGACGGCCTCTCGAGATAAAATCTACGATCGATTACAACCCAAGACGGTGTCAACGATAAATGTAGGTTGAGGGTGCATCAAATCCTCCTCTTCTCCCTTTTATTTCGTTCTTTTTTTATGTTTTTTTTTTATTGTTCGTTTTTACATTGTTTATCGTTTTGCATCGTTTGATACCGTTAACTGTGAAACTAGTATAACCTGAGTATGAGTTAAACTACCACCATGAACACCCGCGTTGACTTGAGTCGGGAAAGAAATCCGCCACATCGGTCGGTCGTATCCCCCTTCTTATTTACATATCCTCGTGTTCAAGGTAGGGCATTAATAAAACGAATTCTAATTTTGCTCCTCGCTTTTGACCCCTCGTTTGTTTCGCTCAATTCGGCCTGCCCTAGGACCCTTTGTATGTTAGTTTAATCTCTGATTGTTAACATATGACTCAATTAGACGGCATTATATCGTTTTAATAACCTAATTAGACTTGTTAGGTGGCATCGACATAGCCTTAAAAATCGATTAACAATTCTATAACCTAATTGAATGCATCTCTCTTTTCACTTGATTTCTCACTAGCATAGGAGTGCGTGATTAGCACCTTCCTATTAACACTCGATGAGTAAACGTTAATCTTGTAACTTTGTGACCTAATTGTACCCTTTATTAGGCCGTGTAGAATGCATTCGCGCGATATCTTCTCAATCGATCAACGTCGTTTCTAACTTGTTTTCTAACTCGTTTTTTTAACTCGTTTCGCAATCATTTGATCTAACTAATGAATCTAACCCAGGAACTAGGGTGGCCGTGGCTTGGCCGTGAGGGTGGCCGTGTCTCTTGTCTTTCTTGCTTCGTTTTTTTATATATCGTTTGTTCTTTGTTGTTTTGTAGCTTATAATTTATAGTTTGTTCATCGAGTTGTAATTTTCAAGTTTGTTTTACTTTTATCGAGTCAAAACTTCTTCAAAAACCTTAGTCTCATTTGGTTAGATGGTTGTGTTCCAATTCGTGTAAGAGCGTAGTAAATCGCATGTTGTTCAAAGCGACATGGCCCGATTTATGCTAATTCATGCTTTGGTGTGTGACCTAATGTCTAATTTGATGAGATTAAGCGAAAGCACGCATTACGAGGAGTGACTCAAGGCCGTGAGTTATGTAAACCGTGGGCCACCCTTTGTGCACGTTTTCCTAGGCCGAAATGGCCATGTGTCGTGTATGGTGTCGTATATAGCAATTGTATTTAGATCGAGTTGTATCTCTAATTTCTCGTTGTGTCGGTATGAAATGCCTGGGTTGTAATAGGGTAGATCCCAACGGCTCCCCCATTCCCATCAAGCCTTGTTTGCTTTGTTTTGTATGTTGTTAGATCAATCAACCCACATGCTAAATTACAACTTTGACAAAGTTAGTTTAGTTGCATCTAAATCGACATAGAAACCTCACATGTTAGGGTTTAAAACGATGTTTGCATATCATATATCGTAGTAGCTACGACCTTGTTTGAAATCCGATACTTGACTTAGTAGAGGCCGTTATTGACGGGCGGGGTTAGGTGTCCTTATGGGCTTCCTAACACGTACCCTCACCCCTTACTCAAGATCTATGATTTGTGGATCCGTCTAAATACCATTGGATTACGAGAGTCATTCAAATCGAGTGATATAGGGTACAAGTCTTTATCTTTAATCACTCGTAGTCGATTGGCTTTATGCTTTTCGATGAAAGGTGTAAAGTTGACTTGAACGGTTCCAAGTTCCATAAAACTTGGGGGCGACTCTAATTTGTCTTAATTCGATTCGAAGGAACCTTGAGTCGATTATGCATAGTGTGGATCCCGTGGTCGCAGTTCCCGCGGGCGTTGTCCACAGGTATACTTTTGGCTCATATTGAGCGCGAGTGTACCGGTCTACTTCTGTACTATTTTCTCCACTATAATGAAATTTGATCTCCTCGCAGGGTGAACGAGCCAGTTATTTTACTGGTGAACCACGTAAATCTTTGTGTCAACTTTTTACATTCGTTATTTATTGTTCTTATCGCCTTATCAATTAACTATTTGGGTACCGGGACGCCTCCGTTACAACAATTGGCACCAGAGCTAAGGTTCTGATTTGGGATCTGCTTCCGCGTTAGTTGTGTTTTTAGGCGTTATTTGTGTTTCTTGATTTTCAGGTGAAAAGATGTCGTCTACGAATGTTTTGAATGTTGAAAAGTTCACTGGGAGAAATAGTTTTGGGCTGTGGCAGTTAAAGATGAGAGCTTTGCTTAGACGGCAAGGCGTCGGTCCGTTATCTCAAAGGCAAATTCGGAAGGTAGTTAAATCGATGCGGCAAAAAGACAAAGAAAGAGATGCAGATGTAGTCTTGGAGGAGAAGGCTCATTCTTTAATTCTGTTATGTTTATCTGATCACGTTATGGTTGAGGTTGCCGATGAGGAAACGGCTATAGGTTTGTGGTTGAAGTTGGAATCTTTGTATATGACAAAGACTCTAACCAACAAGTTGCTTCTTAAGCAACGTTTGTTTGGTCTTCGTATGCAAGAAGGTACGTCTCTCAAGGACCATCTAGACCGTCTTAACTCTATTTTACTTGATTTACGTAATTTAGATGTTAAGGTAGATGATGAGGATGCTGCCTTAATTTTGTTAGTTTCTTTGCCAAATTTGTTTGAGACTTTTGTGGAGTCGTTTGTTGTTGGTAAAGATTCTTTGACCCTAGAGGAAGTGAGGTCAGTGCTTCACACTAGGGATTTGCGCCGAGTAGCGTCAGGTGGTGTTGTAGACAGTAGTCTGTAGGGCGTGTTGTGAATTCGGAGGGTTCTAGTAAGGGTAAAACCAAGTCTAAGGGTCCTCGTAAGAATGTCTGAAATTACTGTAAGGAACCCGGTCATTGGAAAAATCAGTGTCCTAAGTTGAAGGAAGCTGGTGTTTCTGCTGTTGCACAAAAGGTTGTCAAATATGATTCTGAGGAAGATTATGCTCTCGTTGTTGATGTTGTTCCACGTTCTTTGGATAGTTGGATTTTGGATACGGGATGCGTTTATCATATGTGTCCTTTTAGGGAATGGTTTACTTCTTATGAAGCTTCACATGGGGTCAATGTTGCCATGGGTGACGGGTCTATCTGTGAGGTGCTTGGAGTTGGTACTATTCGGGTTAGGACATATGATGGTGTTGTTATCTTTCTAGAAGGTGTTAGGCATGTTCCACGTGTGAAGAGAAATCTTGTATCACTTGGAATGTTAGTTGATCAGGGCTACAGTTTTCAAGGTGATGGTGGATCGTTGTGCGTTAGTAAGGGTTCTTCTGTTGCTTGGAGGGGTGTTAAGGAAGGAACTGTTTATGTCCTTCAAGGCACTGTGCTGACTGTTGGAGCATTAGGTAATCGTTCTTCTGTCTCTCTCGAGTCTAAGTTGGGGCATATGCAACTTGGATATGTGAACGATACTTTGAAGCACATCCAGTTTGGGTCACTTGGGTCACTTGGTGATATTCTGGATAATTCGGGTTTGGATAGCTTTAGTGAGAATGGTAGTGTTGACAGTAAGGTGGAGTCTATTCCGGTACAGGTCAAGCTACAGGATTCTCAAGACAAGCTATCTACTTTTGTCTCTTCGTCTCAGTGAGGCGGTTTACGGCCCAAGAGGTGGGGCGGTTTGGGGCTCCAGGTGGAGCTGTTTGTGGCTCTTGAAAGAGAGCCGTTTGGGACCTATTAAGGGGTCATTTGAAACTTCGACGGGAGTTTATTCTTTGGAGCTGTTGGGTTCGACTATCTTGTCTAACAATTTGTACCTTTGATGGAGGTAATTTGTGCTCACTTAGAATGTTTGTTTTTGTTTTGTGTTTCGACTTGAGTTTTGTTGCCTTGGTGTAGGCATTTCTATGGTGGTCATGACACCTAGTATACTCAAGTGAGACATTTGTTTTGTTCTTGGTGTTTATGTTTCTTTTGGGACAGTTTGGTACGACGGTATATTTAGCCATGTAGTTTGGAGGAGATTTTGTTTGGAGTCTTGTGTGTGTTGTTTTGGTACACCGTTCCATCTTAGTGACATTTGGTATCTCATATATTTGTGTTGGCGTTTGGTAGCTTTTGCCCTCTTCGGAGTTTGCTACGTTTGGCCTTCCTATTAGTATGAAGATATGTTGGGTACTTAGTACATTTGGTAGTCGCAGCTTGCTACATTGGGTACTTTGTATATTTGGTCACATTTGTTGCATACTTGGTTCATTTGTCCGTTTTGTGAGTTGTGTTCAAGTCAAGTGGAGACTATCGGGACAGATAGTGACTTGTGTATCGACTCTATTGAAGCTGATTTGGGGTTTGGTTCTTGATTGGGTTCGTGTTTGAATAATTCAAGTCAAGGTGGAGATTTGTTAGGAATTTGTGCCTTGAATTGTGTTGAAGACGAAATAAACCAAGGAAGAAATTGGTGTAGAAACAAGAACATATGTCAAAGAAGACCGTGACCCGCGTGAGTAAGCAATTCTCTACGGGTCGCATACATTCCTAAGATCAACGCTCTAAATTTGTTGAGTTGGCTTTGTTTATGTTTCTTGGATACTTAGTGAGTGTGGGTCCCACTAGAGTTTTCCTTAGTTGTTTTGTACGTGAGTTTTCGGGGGTTTAGGAAATTATTTAATAACTAGTTTTGTGACCCGTGAAATTCACGGGTTGTTCTGTTTCTAGTGTAATACTTTAGTGATTTAATACAATAATATACTACGATCAATTTAATTTACGGTTTTCATGTTTTAAGGGTTGTATAAATTCAATTAGTCTTTTATACAACATTTATCAAAGAATTAAAATTTCATACATTAGATATACTAAGATACCCCTATCAAAACTAAAGTAACTCAATGCAAGCTAAAATGAATTAATAATATAAGTACTCATATAATCAAATTAAACAAAACTATATTATCAAACAAAGATCCCCAAAGATATAACACCCTCACAAATTAGATATCAAGATTTCATCAACAATTCTTAAAATAACATAAAACACACAATTAGAAATGTAATGACAAAACTAACATTTCATACCCCCATAAAATTGAAGCTAATACAATAACAAATTGCGGAACTAAAAATTTTAAAGTAGCAACAAATTGAACAACAGTTGGATCATTATTGCCGAATACTTCACCTATTAAACAATATTATACAAAAAATGTTATGTCATCCCCTCAAATTTTCCACCTTTTTGTGATATTTCAAAATATATATAATAAATGCTCAAAAAATTATTAATCATCCACGATTCCACGTTGATGTCACCAACCTTTAGTTAGTATTTAAAATATAGTTGTGTAAGCAATCTTAGTATCTCACTTCTCCTTATAATCTTCTTTCTTCAATAAATCATACCTATTAAAAAAAGAAAACACAATAATAGTGGAATTTGTTTTATGCAATATTATCGTTATTAACTTAGTTTCACCTTAAGTAATGAAAAAAAGAAGGAATGATAATAAAATCGTAGAGATGTAAGTATATTTACCTTAGAAGAGCTTAACACAATAAATAATCTTGATAGCACCTAAATGAGAACAAAACAAACACATACACGAAATTGAAAATGTGATGAACACTTCATAACCCAATGAAACTTCCAATAAAAAAATAAAAAAAAAATTAGTTAATAATATCGGTGACACATACCATTCTACTAACGATAGAGATAAGAAATTTTTTGCTTACAAAGTTCGCCTTCCATAAAAAATATATAAACAATTGAGGATGCGTTTTATAGCTATTAAATATTATTTTTTCATTATTATCAAATTTAATATAGGTATAAATAAAGATCAAGTTCATGACTTTTGAGCATCCATTTTTCATTATTATGAAGTTTAATATAAACATAAATATGGAAAAATGAGAAATGGTATGTAAAAGGTTTGTATTATTATTATTATTATTATTATTATTATTATTATTATTATTATTATTATTATTATTATTATTATTATTATTATTATTATTATCGTTATTATTATCGTTATTATTATCGTTATTATTATTATTATTATTATTATTATTATCGTTATTATCGTTATTATTATTATTACTATTATTATTATTATTATTATTATTATTATTATTATTATTATTATTATTATTATTATTATTATTATTATTATTATTTTACTTACAAACTCCACTTTGCATGAAAGTCGTTTAAAATGTTATCTTGTATTTGTAATTAAAATATGACATATTGATGATGATAGATATTTTGGTTTTCCTTTTAATTATATTTATAAATTTGTAGATATTAGTAGCTTTATAATCCAAATTATTATATTTTTTTTATTTACTACATATCAGACCTTTTAGCTACTATCTTTATGGTTAAGGAGGAGTTAGGTGAACAAATTGAATGATTTAAATGATGAGACTAAATTCTTAATTTATTTTTATAATTTAAATCATGATCTTATGGTTTCCACACAAAAAATAAATATTACTAAATCTTATAATGAGTTTTAATAAATTTATTAAAGTAGCCTTAATATTAACAATAAAAATTAATAGAATTTAATTATGATAATCCTACATGGCAAAAATTAAATGTATTAAGTTGGCTTTTAACTGTATAGTTAAAATATGACATATTGATGATGATAGATATTTTGGTTTTCCTTTTAATTATATTTATAAATTTGTAGATAGTAGTAGCTTTATAATCCAAATTATTAGATTTTTTATTTACTATATAAGACCTTTTAGCTACTATATTTATGGTTAAATAGGAGTTAGATGAATAAATTGAATGATTTAAATGATGAGACTAAATTCTTAATTTATTTTTATAATTTAAATCATGATCTTATGGTTTCCACATAAAAAAAATATTATTAAACCTTATAATGAATTTTAATAAATTTATTAAAGTAGTCTTAATATTAACAATATAAATTAATAGAATTTAATTATGATAATCTTATATGGCAAAAAATTAAATGTATTAAGTTGCCTTTTAACTATATAGTATAGATTATATAGATTTATAGATGTGGCATTCGTAATGCACGCGTGACTTTTTTCTTCACCTATGTGGCTTTGTCTACGGGGCCTTTTAAGGTTTCCCTTTTAATATAGTTTTATAGATTTCCTATTACTTTATTTCTTTATTAGTCTAGATATTTTATCTTGGGTGGAATAATTATATAAAGACTCAAGTTTTATTCTAGGTTAATTAAGAGAGAGATTTGAGAACACATAATAAAGAGGGTCGATTTGTGAGGTTCCTTCTGAAGAAGAAAACTCAGTTTGTTCCGGGTTCTATTATTGGTGTTCGTCTGTCTTTGAAGATCGGAGGAGTTTGTTCAGATCTTGGTAGGCCTCAAGATTATTTGTCATTCGTCTTATTGGGGTAGTCTCTTTTGTTCCTTTGAGACTATTATATTTGTTGGTAGAATAGGGTATACTTTTGGTTCATATTGAGCGCGTGTGTCTACTTCTGTACTATTTTCTCCACTATAGTGAAATTTGATCTCCTCGCAGGGTGGACGTAGCCAGTTATTTTACTGGTGAACCACGTAAATCTTTGTGTCAACTTTTTACATTCGTTATTTATTGTTCTTATCGCCTTATCAATTAACTATTTGGGTAACGGGACGCCTCCGTTACAACATACACAATAGAAGAACCTAAGAATACGACCCACCCAGTGAGCGATTGACCATTCTAAATACATACGATTGTTAATCACCGCTCCTTTTAAAATATATAGAGTAAATTATGAATTACTCCCTCCGTCTCGATTAATTGTTATCAATTTTTTATTTTGGGGTGTATCACTCATTTGTTATCTATTTTTACTTTTGGTAAGCTCTGCGCAAGTGGACAAATGAGTGGGTATGTGATGTGGACATGTGAGAGAACTCCTTAATATATCATTATTTTTTTCCTCATTTTCTCAATTCTTTGGTCTTTATGCCAAAATACATAAATAACAGATAATCGAAATGGAGAGACTATATCAATATAATATAATATCTAAGAAATCTCAGTTATACACATACACATAAGGCATGACTTTGAAACAAAAATAAAAGTCAAATAGTGGACAGCTACACATTGCAGCAACAATGGAATTCAAATAATCAAATATGATGCGTTTTCTTAGAGAAATGACAAGTCAAATATTAAGCTCATAGTTTTGATTTGATCGTGACCTGCAATCAACAAGGATTAACTGAGATTAAGAAGTAGAGTCTTCTTCATTTTAACGTGTGATCGTGAAAGCTTGGTTGACGTCGGCCATAAACTAACATTTTACTACAAAACTTGGATTATTTCTTTTCAAGACATATTATATTATCATTCTTATACTTTAATTTGTCCTACAACGTTACATGGAATCAATTGGTAGGCTAACATTTTTATAGTATGTCATATCATGGTCATTTAGGGCTTGGGGTTGATCTTCATGGTTGCAAAGAACTACAGGCGGTACCTAGGCCATGAGTCATGGGCCACGGATCTAGCACCACTCAACTTGACCCAAACTTAAATTCAGGGCAATGCAGTTCATGACATGATTGCCTCCATTCAACATTCCCTTGGCACAATTGCACCCGGTATCACCCAGTGTCGACCTTAATTAAAGAAAAAGAGAATTATATAAGCGAAATATGAGTTTTTATTTTTGCGCCAAAATTTGAAGGATAGATATGTAATTTTATCTCTTCATAATTTATTCTACTAAAATAAAACTGTGTGAATGAATTAATAATCTAGTTATTAAAATAAAATTTATAAGTTTGTTAATAATAATTATCACAAAACCATCAGTAACACTGTATAAGATATGTTTTTCTTTTCATCATCTACTACCCTACTTATTCATCCTTCTTCTGAAATTAAAGGATGTAAAATACCAATTCTCCTAATTTATATTCTAAATGTAGCCACCTCCTTCATCCACCATTTTTTTTTAATGATTTTCATTAATTCGTTATTTGCTTGTATGGGTTAGTGCTATGCAATGATTTATAAATTTATAAACTTCCACAATTAGACTTTCTGGTGATCACTGTTAGCTTGGATTTTGTATAATTTGCAAGCAAAATATTTGCTATAGTCCGTCTTGCTTCAGATCGCCTTATTTCAGATCATAATAAGACCTCTCACAAGTGAGAAGCACATGGGTGGTGGGACACCCCATGTGCTTTCCCATTCACACCCTAAATGGGTTTTTTGTGAGAGGAAATGGTATCCGTCTGACCATTTCAGACGGATATGACGGTCTGAAATAAGAATTTGTGTAATTGCTAAGTAGCAAGATCGATAATGGCAGCATTGATGTATGAGATAGATAATGAATGTCAATGGTGTAATTTATCTTCTTGCCTAGAAAACAGCTATGATAACAAACTTAAAATTTTTTATTCTGTTATTTTACTTAAAACAGTTTTTTGATTAAATATATTATTATATGAATGCCTAAATTACCCTCTACCTTTATTTGTTTTGACATTTAAAAATTAAGGGAGGGAATTGAAAGTACATGTGCAATTTCCTATTATAACCCCGGTGACGTACAAACTCGGTACTACCCGTTGGCGCCATCTCATTTTTCATATTAAAATCCTAAATTTTATTTGGTTGATTTGTTTTTTATTTATATTTTTTTCCATGTGGCTAAAAACATATTGTAAGCCTATTTGATTATCTTGCTTTGAAATGTAACAAGTTACAACCAATAATAAATCTCTTACTATGGTTAGGATTATTTCTTATTGAGCCTTTTATCTACATCCTAAATTAAAACTGATGAGTACGATTCAGTTAGGGTTCCTTACGTGACACAACCCACATGCAGTAGATTATTACACATACATAGACTGTGGTTCCCTTCCAACCCCTTTTGCTTTCCACGATACGACAGAGTATGATATAGTGGCATGACAACTCGTGAGCAATTCGAGTTCGGCTGGAAAGTTTAACGTGTCTAGCCGAGCAAGTGTTGACTCGGCTCTAAAGACCTGATGTGAGTGGCTTGAACTTGTATAGTTTAACAAGTCTAGTCGTGCAAGTGTTGACTCGGCCCTAAAGGCCTGATGTGAGTGGCTCGAACTTGTATGACTAGATAAAATCTTACTCTTATTTTATGAAAATATTTTACATCTCTTTATGTCACTTTATTAAATTGTCTAACTCATACTCGACTCGGCTCATATCATCCTGAATTGTGACACGAGTCGATACAACGAACAACCCAACTTCACCTCACAAAGGTGAAGAGTTCCTCACAAGTCACAACCATGTCAACAAGATGAAGAGTGGACCCGTCATCATAATTAAAGATCCCATGTTAGCCTTGCAATGATTGACAAGGAAATAGTCAGTTGTCTCTTCATCACTATAAAGTGTAACCTCTTGTAGAATCGTAGTCTCCACTCTCGTGTCAACAAATTAGCAGTTCCCAATTTAACTAATTTTAAGTTGTTATAATTATTACGTACGAACTATTATGTTCAAATCAAATGAAATTGGCAACAACCCAAAAAAGAAATTAAATAAAAGGTTGACTTTAGAACGGTTGATATCGAAGACTTTTGATTAAGTGTATCCCAATTTAAAAACAAAAGACCTAAGTTAATTAATTGAGTTGACATCTATTAAGCCTATTATTTAATTCAATTAAACTTGTTGAATAGAAATAGAATACACAATAATGTATCAGGTGTATTTTATGTTGGTCCAAGACATGAGTACGTGACCCCAAAACAAAAATACAAAATCCTTAATGCCTGATTCTCCCTACCTACAAAGTCTTTGGCTACAAAAACGATTTTTCCACTTAGTTTAGTACATGTACAGATGACTACCAAATGCTCAAAGTTGTACTTTATTTTTCCACAATAAGGTCTGAGGAGGTATTTTGTGGTGTTGACAAGTTTTAAGTTGAATTAAGTATTTTTGGCAAATATTTTTTAAATATAATTAGAGTTTTCAGTCAATTCTAAAACAGTCTTTAGTGTAAAACCGAAAAAAGTTAGAATATCCAATCGAGAAAGAAGAGTGCAATTATAAGTTAATGAGTAAAATAACGAGAAGAGAGTAATTTGGTAAAAAAAAAACGTGTAAAATAAATGAATTTAGGGAAAATAAAAATTAGTAAGATTAAGCAAAGAAAGTTAAGCGAAAATGAGATAAATTAGTGGGAGAAGAAAAAATAAAGTTGGAGATCTAACTAAATATAGGTGTACAAATTCTCATTTAAGAGGGATCAAATATATACCCATGTAGGAGGAATAGCACAAAAATAGAACAAACTAGGTAGTATCCCGCGCTTCGCGAGGTCTGTTTTAAAATTCAATTATTATAAACTAAGAAAAATAATATAATTCATATATAACTTTTAATATTTTACCTATAAGTAAAAATAATTTTTTTTTCTCAAATTCTATTTTTTTTAGGTTTGAGTTCAGTGTATTAAAATAAAATACATATAATTTTAATTAAAACTAATAAGTTTTAGTTAATTACGCATGATCAACGTTTTACAAAAAAATGTAATGATCAAATATCATATTAATTAAAATAAACTTTATTCGAATTATGCAACAATCAACATTAAGTTATCAAATTATATCATTTCATGATACGTTATGTTCCAAATTAGTTAATATATTTGTTCAAAACGATGTGAATATAATTTTATGCAATTTTTAATTTTGAATGTATAACGTTTGATATTTATATATCAAATATATAGGGTCCAAACTAAACTTAATCAAATGTTTTGGTTGTGTCTCACATGTGCTATGTGTCAAACATATCTATATGAAATTTATACCTTTTGTTTTTTTAACAACTATATATAATGATGTTTAAAAGTTTACCCGTAAATAGGTTGAACTTTCTTAAATATAATTTTTATAAGATAACATATAAAATATTTAACTAAAAGTAATATCTAGTTAGTCATAATCAATGTTTTATTCTTGACGTATACATATTAAACTGAAGATATTAAAGGAAAATATAATGTGTTTTCTACTTTTTCATGTTGTTTATATATATAATAGGGTTTTTCTACATGACACCGTTGTATTTATTCGAATTCTATATGATACCCCTCGCTTTTCAAAAATACCAGTGGTACCCCTAAAAATAATGAAAACATCTTAAGATACCCAAAGTGCTCTAATCCGCCTCTTTAAAATGTTTAATTTATACATTTTTTATTGGTTTTTTGGCAATAATCTGTCATGTTATTTACATAAACACCGTCTACTCAATTGTAAACATATTTTCTTTACAAAATTTAACATATTAAAAACGTGATTTTTAGTAATTTGGGTATTTTTAGAACATTTTACTAAATTTTGGGATACCACTTATATTTACAAAAATTTAGGGATACCACGTAGAATATGAAAAACAAGGGGTACCATGTAGAAAAACCCTATATAATATTATATTACTTAAAATCATTACTTTTCTTTTAATTATTCAAACTCACTCGTGATCACTGTGTACATACATACATACTCGTTATCACAATATTTAAACCTCTCAAAAACTCATATGTATTTAATATTGTGAGATACTCACGTTAATCATCTTTACATATCAAAATATGTTAATAAATATGATGAAAATTATACTCGATTGAAAGCATTTTTCGCAATGAACATTTTTATTTACAATTTAGAATTTTTACCTAAATATTTTTTTAATAAATTTAGAATCAAATCAATGTAATTATTTAATGTAATTTTATAATAAAAATTTATTAAATCATAATTAATATTTACTGAGATTTATGCTGCATTTATTATATTCATATTAAATGATTAGCTGTAATTAATGCTTGTCATTAAGGCTGTATGAGACACGTGGCGCATCCACAACGTTTCACCCCATTTTATATATATATATATATATATATATATATATATATATATATATATATATATATATATATATATATATATATATATATATATATATATATATATATATATATATATATATAGTGTCAAGTTCTCCTAAGTCCTTAATATCTTTTGAGTCCCTAAGTCTTTATTAGGGCCCTTGGATTAGGAAAATGGAGAGTGGAGATTGTCCTACTTTATTAACAATATAGGTGTGAAAAAAAAAAGGAAATAGGTTGAGGAGGAGAGAGGGTGAGTGTGTCAGTACTATTGCCCTATTACCCATTGTGCACACACAAACACATGCATAATCATCCAACAACCTTCATCAACACAATTCCAAGGAAACTCCACCAAAACACAATTTGAAAAAACTCATCTCTCTGGCGAAAAATTTGGCGATAACTTAGAGCAAAACCTACAATTTTTCATTCTTCATTTATCATCTTCCTTTATTATCCTCCATTCTCAGCTTTATTATCCTCTATTCTCACAAACAAACAAGAAGACCAGCGTCCCACGTAAAAAATGTCGGATTTGCAGTTGATTCCATTTGGCCATGGTAATTTTTGGTTTGTTTTTTTATTTTCTTCATTCAAAGTTACGTTATATATCTTTTTTTTTTTTATCAAAACATTAGCTTAAAGATGAACAATTGCTTAAATATGAGAAGGATGTGACTTTTAGGTTATTTTTGAACCTTGTTTTTCATTATTTGAAGTCTGTAAATCAACGCTTTCAACATGAACTACAGCATTATAGAGTTCAACATGAACTGTCTGAATAAGAAGTTAGACTTTAAATGTAGTATCTTGTTTGTAAGAGTGAATGTAGTATCTGCAACGTGAGCATAAAAAGACGAATAATGTGTAGCTGTAACATTCAAAAGTGTAATTCTGACGGATGAAAGAGTAATTTTAACTACTAATGGTGTGATTCTAAGCAGGAAAAGTATTATTGTAATTATTATGGTAGATAAGTACAATTGTAATTGTAGTCGTACAAAGTGTTATTTTAACAGCTAAAATTGTTATTATAACGAGAAAAGGTTCTAAATTTGTAAACAAAGAATTCTAATAGGAGAAAGTATAATTGTAACTGAGAAAAGTGTGATTTTGACTAGTAAAGGTGTGATTGTAACAGACATAATCTGTAAGTTTCTAAAGTGTTATCCTAATAGTAACAAGTATAATTGTAACAGACAAAAGTTGAAGCTAAGTTCACCCCCTATGTTGGACAAAATTTTGCAGGGACGTTGAAGCTAAGTTCACCCCTATCTTTGACAGAATTTAAAATAGAGGAAGCGGCGACATTTTATAGAATTTATCTTTGTTGCTTGTGGTTTTGATGTGCGTAAGTACACGACTAAGAGATGGCGTGGCGGGGAAATAAAATCTAAACTGTTGGTTTGCAACCGGGAGGGGTTCAAACATAAGGGACAATTGGAGTGTAGTGGCCGCCGGGACTCGGGTAGGAGACACAAAGTCGGGCGCGTTGGGCGCAAAGCGAGGATTAGGCTATTCATGAGGAATGGGGAATTAAGAATTGACAGATTCCACAAAGTGGCCACAACCATGAACTCGTATCAGCCAGAGATAGAGAGTTTCAAAAGTTGGCATGCAACATAACAGACTACCACAAAATGATAATCCTTTATAATTCAAGGGTGAGTATTCCAGGTTTTCTGAAGTTAGCCTTCGCCTTCTTGAACTTAAAATATTGTTGGTTAGAATTACACTTTGTTTGAGTCATTGGAATTATACATTTTTCTGTCAAAATTACACTTTTGTATATTACAATTATACATATATCCGTCAAAGTTACAATTTATATTGTAAAAATTACAGTTTTGTTGATTACAATTACACTTTTCTTCATTACAATTACACTTATTTAAGACATCTGTTAACTTTATTTTGTTAGAATTACACTTTTGTCTGCTAAAATTACACTTTTTCCTACTACAATTACACTTTTTCTTGTTAAAACAACACTTTTGTTTATTGAATTTATACTTTTGTATCTGTTTTAATTACGTTTTTGTTGATTAAAATACATACATCTAAAAGATTGTCAATAATCAACAAACAAGATAGGAGCAACGAAGACTTACAAAATTTTTAAGGAACATGTTAATGGGTTTGAAAACATCGGAGCTAGTTTGAATGATTTTAAGAACTTTCAAAGAGATGTGAAATGCTACATTCATGAACGGGACGGTCAAATGTTCGTGGACCACTTTAAGAAATTGGCTGTTACTAGGCCAGGGTTCTTCTTTGACTATGATGTTGATTCTGACGGTAGCCTTAGTAAAGCTATATGGGCCGACGGAATCGCTAGAAGGAACTACTCATTTTTTGGGGATGCAGTGTCGTTCGATCCGATGTATTCCACCAATAAGTATGACATGTCCTTCACACCTTTCACTGGGGTTAATAACCATAAACGATCAGTCACTTTCTGTGGAGCGCTTGTTGCTCATGAGGATGCGGAACTCGTTTAAATGGGTTTTTACCCGTTTTAAAACTGCGATGGGTGGGAAAGAGCCTAAGTATATTATCACCGATCGGGATGCGGGTATTCTTAAAGCGGTGCCATTGGTGTTCAAGACAAAGACACGACCGATATTGTATGTGGCATATCATGAACAAGGTGCCAAGCAAGTTTGGAATGACGAGAGACGATTATTCAGACTTTTTAAAGAAATTGAATGCCATCATATGGGATGAAGACATTGAAGCGGCAGAGTTCGATGCAAAATGGGAAGAAATTGGTAGGGAGCACAATGTTAATAACATTGACTGTTCCAAGAAATGTACGCTAAAAGGAATCGATGGGTTATGGCTCATTGTAGGGACCTAGATATGGGGGGTGTTATGAGGACAACCCAAAGATCAGAGAGCGAAAATAGTTTTTTTAAGAGATTTGAGAGTAAGTCGGGAACATTAGTTGAGTTTTCGATGCATTTTGACAAATGCGCGATGGACCAAAAAAGACACACACACGAAACAGTTGACAATCGTAATGAGACACACTTTCCCTGTAATTTCAACGCATCTAGCTATCGAAGTGCACGGGCGCAAGTGTACGACCATAAAGTATTCGAGGAATTTCAAGAAGAGGCTAAGTGCTCAATCGGTACTTGTAAAAGCGGAGGATTTACTTGAGTGTGACTCTTTAGAGGTGACCACCGTAAGGGATGCAAACAGGGACAAATTATGAGGTCACATACTTGCCCGGTATCATTCTCAGAGTTGTTTGTTAAAATTATACTTTTATCCGTTACAATTATACTTTTGTGTATTAAAATTACACTTAGGGGTGTTAAAATTATAGTTTGGGTTGTTACAATAATACTTTGGGTTGCTAAAGTTATACTTTAAGCCATTAGAATTACACTTTTGTTCATTAAAATTACACTTTGGGTTGTTAAAATTACAAAATTAGTTAAAATTATACTGTGTTGTTAAAGTTATACTTTTTTCCGTTAAAATCACACTTTTATTGATTAAAATTACACTTTTGAGTATTACAGTCACACTTTCTTCTGACTGATTTAACTAACATATTACTCTATATTGTTGAACTAGATACATTGAAAGCCACTTGTAGCTGCAGAATGCTTGAGAGGAAAGACATTCTTTGTCGGCATGTCATATGGATTTACTCGTCAAACGGTGTGAAGATTATTCCAGAACAATATGTTGTTCAAAGATGGTGTAAAGATGCAAGGTTGTCTAAAATTTTCGATTGTAATGGTGAAGCAACTGAGGACGTTGATATAATAGATGGAAAACAGAGTGCGATGTCAGTAATGTGGTTGGAGATTCATCAGACAGTTGGTATGCTCATGGGCAAAATGAAGAATGATGTCGACAACTTTTCTAGTCTAATTAGACAGTTTAAGGAGAAACTTTCACCATTAGGATCACCATTGAATAAACAACAACAGTTGGAGAAAATTCTTGGATGTTCTCCTAGTCAGGAGATAACCATTTTGCCGCCCAAGAAATCCAAGAACAAGGGGAGCGGAAAGAGAATGTTGTCGATGAAGGAAAAAGCAGTTGCTTTGGCAAGGAAGCCAAAACGTATGTGTAAAAATTGCAAGCGATTAGCTAACCATGACAAAAGGAACTGCCCCAACCCATTCGCAGAGCACCCACCATTGTCGCAATCGTCAGCACCCTCGTCAGAGGAAGAAGAAGAAGTAGAAGAAGAAACGGAAGAAGAAGGAGAATAAGAAGAAGAAGAAGAAGAAGAAGAAGAAGAAGAAGAAGATATCTTAGAATAATCATTATAATACCTAATAAGTAGTACATTTTTTTGGGTATGTCTACACAAAATACGAGGTAGAACATGATGTTTCGTATTGTTTAGACATCAAATCGTCGGGGAAGGCAAATCGGTCGCCTTTGGTATTACAATGTATTTTGTTAAAGTATTTTTTATTGGACAAAACAGTTATAATGTGCTAAACCAGAACGTTTCATTTTTCACTCTTGACTATTATGACAAATTATGTTCTTACAATTACACATATCTAGGGAATACAATTGAAATGGCCTCATATCACACTTAGTGTAGGATTGTTTTGATCAGAATTACACTTAAACTACTTATAATTACAGAGTATGCAATTTCAGTTACACTTCATCTATAGTAAAACCTTATAACATAGTTAAGTGTTCATTCAAAAGTATAATTTTAACTTTGACAAGTGTAATTCTAAGGGAAAAAAGTATAATTCTAACGGACTAAAGTGTAATTGTAAGCTACAAAAGTATAATTTTAACTTTAAAAAGTAAAACTTCAATGGACACTTTTGCCTTTTAAAATAACATTTATATTTTGTGTAATGTAAGGTCTATCTCATCACTTGATATATGGCCGGTTAGAATTACACTTCGACTTATTAGAATTACACTTTTTTGTATTACAGACACACTTTCTTCTGACTGATTTAACTAACATATTACTCACAATTGTTGAACTAAATACAGTCTTTGCCGGCATGTCATATGTATTAACATAAAACACCTTGTCTTATAGAATGTTGACAAAATTCACAACTACAAAAACTAACTGTCTAGATGAAGGTTGCTAACATCTACAGATAATACAAAGTATGAAATAAGTGTTTACATAGCCAAGGCAATATTCCCACAAAAACTTAACTACTAAATTAAGGATGTTATTTTTTCACATTGGCACGGGGCAGCCTACGCTTCTGTTGTAATACCTTCCACAGTTTGTCCTTCGTGCTGACAAAGGCTTTGACCTTCTCGAGCACACCTTCGCGCAAAACGTTCATGTCTGCTAGAACGAGGGTAGCTATCAGCTGGATCACCAAATAGCGCCTTGATTTCTTCTTCTCAAGATCTTCATGCTGAAAAGGAAGACCCTCGTATAAGAGCATAGCCATCATGGTGAAATGGACCCGACTCGGTTGGTTGAGAGTAGGTGACATCCCGCTGAAAGGTATCTGCGCAAACGCATAATTAGGAATTTCCCGTGCCCTAGTGTTCTTCTTATCCTTATCCCGTGATTCTAAATAATCACTCACCGCGCTAGCCTCGCAAATGTACATAGTTACCTCAACAAACCGATTGAACAAAAAGATAGCATTCGGAAGAAAGGGATGGACAATATCTTACAATTAAACGCGCCGCTCTTCCAAATCGCGACTTTTTCAAATCGAATGCCTTTGCCCGTCCGGCAAGTCGATCGTATTTGATTTGTGATTGATACATACGCATGCGAAATAGTCGTCAATGCAGAACGGGACAAATAGCAAGTCTGTTGTCAAGTTAAAGGTTCGCTCACTTTATCGACGATGAAGGTGTCCCAGTAGCCGGTACAGTTGTCATAGTTCTTTGTCACGATTGTGTGCCTGGTTGTTCAAACGTCTCAAGCAATCCCAACAGTATATCCTTTAAAAGGCAATAGTGAACATGATTAATGTGGTTACTTTGTGAACTAAATTGACACTATTGTCCCTTATAATTACACTTAACACGGTTAGAATGACACTTTTGTTGATTAAAAGAACTAAAGTGAAACATTCACATAATATAACTGTAAGTTAGAAAAGTGTCATTCTAAGTAACAAAGGTGTATAGAACTGGGCATAAATATGATGCAATGGTTAATGGATTTACCATGTGACGTATACCAAAAAATGACATCCTCATTTGGTCGCCATATTCCTCCTTCTCCAAATGGTTCATCAAAATCGACCAGCACTCGATGACATTCAAAGACATAAGGTTTTCAGGCAACATGGAGATAATGTCAGCTCTCCGAAGCGTTGCGTGACGGGTGTACCAGACCAGCTGTTCACTGCACTCCGTAATATTAAAGAAGTCGTTAATTAAAGTAGAATAAATGTGAAAAATAATATGAGTATCCTTGATTAAAGAAGTCGTTAATTAAGACAGATTAACAGACCGTTCATCGTAATTGTGGTCATCTAACAAGCAATAGTCGGCAACATGTTTCCTCCTCTGTTTAATCTCCTTGATTAACTCTTGGTTACTCCGGAGCATCTTGGACACTACGTTTGTGTTGAGACCACCTCTACCACAGTCGAGAGAGCAGCCCAACCCGTCCCCCTTCCCACGAGGATGGCTCTTAACAGATGATAGCACTTTACCAGATGGAATGCGCATGGCAACAGGTGTCACCTCCATAACGGGCTCTTCAGATTCAGTTACGCGCGCACGTTTTGTGGATTCCGGCCCTATGTCACCATCTATTTTCCTCTTAACAGCATTCAACTTCCTTGTCAACGGATGTCGAGCAGCTGCTTTGAAATAGCCAACCCACATCAAGATGTCCTCTCTGATACTGTTAATGTCACAAAGGACGAGTGTTGCAGCAATCTCAGCACGGTACAAACTCATAACATCCTCTTTCCCGAGGTCAAATTGAAAAGGGCTTCCGCGGTAGAACATCATATGTAGCATCATGAAAACACCACAGTCATTTCTCGAATACCCTTGAGCTTGCCAGCTTAACTCTATGTTGACGATCTTAAACCCGCTGACCTTTGCCCCCTTAGACAGCCCTTTAGACACCAAATACTTCCCCATTATATTTGCCTGAACATGAATAAGCGTCAGCGAGTTAACGTGGTACGACCCATATAAATTGGTTGAATTTTGGATATCGTACACTTACCGAAATACGCGCTATCCCTCCGTAAGGGAGCGTTTCTAATGGGTCATCGTATTTGCGGTTGTCGAGATAGTCAATCTGCTCGGTGAGAAAGTTGATGCACACGCAGCTGTAGTGATCACCGTCACCAGATAACACGGGCAGAAAGATCTGCATCGTATGTGGCTAATATCAGCAAAAGGAAACCTTAAAAACCATGATAAAAATGTACATGTTTTGTTACCTACCATGTCCGTGTCAAGCTGGAATGGTACACGGCAGAGTTCAGCCCAGGCATCCCACCCACCAAAAATGTCTTCGTCTTTGTTCAATACTTTGCCAAGCTCTTGTGCATTCCAAATAGACCTTGCGGGGTCCTTTTATTTGAAAAGTGTTAAATGCGAGATCAGATAATTAAAATAACTATTTTATAAAAATAAAGTGAAACTTTAACCAAAAAATGTGTACTGTTAACACAGAAGAGTAATGTTAAAAGTATAAACTCAACAATAAAAAGTGTGATTCTAACGGCCAAAAGTATCATTTTAACGCACAAATGAGCAATTTTAACATATGAAAGAAGAATTTTAACTTTAAAAAGTATAATTCTAATGGACAAATGTGTAATTTTAAGACACAAAGGTAACATTTGAACTTACAGTGTGACTTAGGCCAAAGAAACAACGGGATATGTCCGAAGGTTTCATGATATGGTTGAGTAGCAAGCACCAACCATCAATAACACTTGTCATGATTTGCTCCCGAGGGTTCAAAGTTGCAATATCTTCCCGCATAATGAAATAAAACTCGCTGAATTGGACCAATCGTTCACTACAACCCAAAATTCACTTAGTCAACAATATATATATATATATATATATATATATATATATATATATATATATATATATATATATATATATATATATATATATATAATTAGGAAAGTTTAGGGCCTCTTGTAAAAATTTAATACACTTACAAATCGGAAAACGCGTCGGCGATTGAACGCATAGTCAATCAAGTATTTCCTCTCACTAAACATTGGAACCAGGAGCTCCCGATGAATGCTAGGTTTCTCGTTGCAAAGCACAATTCAGGATTAGGTGCCCCACAATCAATAGAACACCCAAGGTTCTCAATGACGTGATCCATGCACGGTAAGGGCTCACTCGAGTGAAGTAAAAAAGGATGGTAGCTCAGATCACTGTGAGGGACGTACGGTACCGGGATAGGAATGTCGGCGTTCTGTGCCCCTGGTACTACGTTAGCTGTCACCTCTCTGGGCTCGACAGTCCCTCCCGAAGACTTGACGGCATCATCCTCCACTGCCGCATCTGTAATAAAAATAGTGTTATTTCATCATCAGAAAGTAAGTGGAACTGTGGCAGAGAAAAAAAAAAAGTTTAGAAGACAAAATTATAATTCAAAGAAAATTAAGTGTTATTTTATCACAAAAAAATCTACTTTTAACTAAAAATAGTGTAATTCAAGCAGACAAAAGTGTAATTGTAAGCCACAAAAGTATAATTTTAACTTAAAAAAGTGTAATTGTAGCAGAGAAAAATGTAATTCTAACAACATAAAGTGTTATTTTAACTAAAATTGTCTAATTGCAGAAGACAAAAGTGTAATTCTTAGAAATAAAAGTGTTATTGTAACTTCAAAAAGTGTAACTTTAGCAGGGAAAAATGTAATTCTAACAAAACAACTTCATCCATGGCACTTCTAAACTCTGAAGTCAATGCATTACCTCCGTGATCCTTCACTGCAGCCCCATCCACCACCTTTTCTACCGCTGTCTGAGGACTTGTTTCCAAATTTGGCTCATCATTATTCCACCCCCCCTCATTATCAGCATGCACAGATATTGGGTGCTCCTCAAACAGCGCGTTTACGTCCGCAGTAGAATATACAGTACTTGTCCATTCTACGTCCATAAATTCCTTTGCCTGCAACACAAATACATATTCCGGCTGCTCGTTACCCTTTAACAACCGCTCATCATTCGTAGCGCCTCCGCCATTTCCGGCACCCTCTTCATAATGTTGTTCGGCTGCACGCTCTGCGTCATATATCTCAGATGTTGAGAATAGGAACTGAGTTGCAGGTGGTGCAACTTCTATGTTCTGATCTACCACCAAAGCATTATCCGCCTTCTCAGGCTCCGCATCATCAGGCCCACTAAATTCCAAAGATTTCGAATCAACTTGTACAGCATCGTCTAATGTAGCGGTAACCACTACTGTACTTTCACATTGGATACCAACCTCAGCATTCCCCTCCCCAATCTTCTCATCGTCCTTGTCCGTCTCGGCATTCATGCCTTCACTCACATGCACATCCGTTCCCGTAGAGTCCGGGGCCAATTTCACCAAATCTGTTACCTCACCGATTCCTTGGTCTTCTCTGTCCGGCATTTCTGCTCGGCGCTCCGCTTCAATAATCTCCGCAGACGAAAATAGGAATTGAGTGACAGGTGGATCAGCGTCGGTGGGCCCATCCTCCTCAATTTTTTTGTCAGCTATCTGAGGTTCCCCGGCGACAGGCACCCCCATGTCCATAGTCTGCTCTTGTTCCTTCGTAGCAGCAGCATTCGCATAGAACTTCCTCTCAGCCTCATCAACATCTTCTTTTGAATAATACTCTAGAAGAACTTCCCGGTCAAATTTAGGTGGTCCGTCAACAGCCACCTCCTTCTCAGCTACCTTCCTCCTTTTGTAAATAACAGAAATATCACGAGTACTACAAACGTCCACGTTGGTGTCCTTAATGTAATCGTCTCTGTTAGCAGCGTCCTTAAATTCAGGCGTGCTGTAAAACTGAACCGCCTCCATTATCTGTTGTGTAGACACCTCCCGTGCCTTCTCAATGGCTACTTCATCCGAAACAATTGAGGCGGCCACCGTGCCTTCGAGGTCTGTACCAACATCTACAGTCACCTCTTTCTCATTATCGTATCCATCATCCTCCATATCATCACCATCCTCCCCATCCTCAACATCATCACCATTCTCATCATCTCCCTCGTCCTCATCACCATTGTCCTCCTCTTCATCATCATCCCCAACATGCTGCTCGTATCCGTCGTCATCTACCTCGTCATTTTGATTTTGATCACCTGGACTTTGTTGCAGCACATGAGCTGATTTCACGGAACGTTTTATTCGTTCAGCTATCTGCTGCATTTCCACAGCATAATCCTTCATACTTTGGCTTTGAAAGAATGATTGCGTGCATTGTGTAGCGACAAGGTCACTAGAATAGTTCAGACCCCCTATTAACCTTTTGAGCGTCATGGCTGCATCTGCATACCATGAATAGAAGACAGTAGCATTCCTTTGCATCTTCAAGTAAAGCTCATGCACATCCTACATTAAAAATACAGATGTTTGGACAAGTGTTCAGTCAAAAGTGTTCAGTCAAAAATACAGATGTTTGGACAACTGTAATTCTAAGGGCAAAAAGTATAATTCTAACGGACGAAAGTGTAATTGTAAGCTACAAAAGTATAATTTTAACTTTAGAAAGTGTAATTCTAACGGACTAAAGTGTAATTGTATCAAACAAAAGTATATTTTTAACTTTAAAAAGTATAATTTTAACGCACAAAAGTGTAATTGTAACAAACAAAAGTCTAATTTTTAAAACATTAAAATTAGCCTTGACAAATGAACAAATAACACTTACATCTACAGCCCGAGCTTTCGGCTCCTCGTCATCATCAACACCGGAAGGAGTTCAATCTCGATGAACTTCTTCCGTCCTGAAGTTGAAGTCACTTGTAATGCCGCATCACTAACCACATTTCCAATGGCCAACACTTGACTCATCATTAGGCACCCCGCCAATGCTTAACAATTCTTTTTGTAGGCACCGAGGGTACTTGACCAAGGACCAAGTTAGCCGACCCAAACGGTTCTTGTCAAGCTCACCATGTAGTCTCGTCGGACAGCGTCTGTCGGTCCCAAAGTGCTTAATGAGAGGCGGTGTGGGCGACAACTCTTTCCACGGAAATCGAAACGTTGAAAGTACGTGATCATTAAGAAGGGGATACACCCCAAATAGTCTTTATTTTCACCAAGAGTTGCCGCAACCTTCACCAAATGTTCCAAAGACATAAGTACACCAATCGTATCGCGTAATCGAGTCAACATCTTCAACACTCTCAAAAGCTTGAAGTCAACCCCACTGTATGACGTTGGAGTTAGGAATGATGACATGGAGCGAACAAACAACTGCGAGAATTGAGGACCTCCTTTTTTGTATTTTTTTTTAAATATCTTGGAAGACAATTCCTAAATTAATGCCTTCGTTAACCCCTTTTATGTTGTACGCTTTTCGCCATTTATCCTTCAATTGCTTGTTCTCTCGGCGCTTGAGAATCCTTTTCCGGCGGCCCGTAGGTACTAGATCAACAGTTTTAGGACCAAGTGGTAACATAAAACAGTCATACACGTCATGCTTGGTGACCATGAACTCCTTATCCTTAGCTGCCCGGAAAATATACGATTTGTCACTGAATGCTTTCAGAAAATCTTTAACATGACCCATCGGATATGTTTTGAGCTTAAGCTCCAGAATACCACCGAAACCGATCCTCCGTACCGCATCTCGCTGTGCATCATTAAGCTTTTCAAGGAGTTCAACAAGCTGCTTCGGCCGGCACTGGACAGCCACCTTTGCAATTTTGTTCGTGACTGGTTTCGCTAGTTTGGCTGGTTTGGCAACAACAAGCTCCTTATTCAACTTGACAGGCACCTTTGTTTTTATGGACTTGCCTGATTTACCCTCATTTCCATCTGACATCTGTTAACATTACTCAAAATTAATTGTTGCATACAAAAAAAAATTACTACAAAAAAAAGTGTAAATTGTAGAAGCATAAAGTGTAATTATAGCAGCCACAAGTGTAATTCTAACAATATAAAGGTGTAATTATAGCAGCAACAAGTGTAATTCTAAAAAAATAAAGTGTTAATTTAACAGACAAAAGTGTAATTTTGACAAACAAAAGTGTAATTGTAGCAGACGAAAGTGTAATTCTAGCAAAATAAAGTGTTATTTTAACAGGCAACAGTGACATTTTAACAGAAAAAAGTGTGATTTTAGCTGACAAAAGTGAGATTCTAACAAGATAAAGTGTTATTTTAACAGGCAACAGTGTAATTTTAGCAAAAAAAAGTGTAATTGTAGCAGCATAAAGTGTTATTTTAGCAACAAAAGTGTGATTCTAACAAAAGGGTAATCAAAAGTGGGATTTGTAGCAGCATAGTGTAATTATAGCAGCCACAAGTGTAATTCTAACAATATAAAGGTGTAATTATAGCAGCAACAAGTGTAACTCTAAAAAAATAAAGTGTTATTTTAACAGGCAACAAAAAACTCTCAGCAAAAAAAAAGTGTGATTGTAGCAGCATAAAGTGTTATTTTAGCTTACAAAAGTGTAATTCTAACAAAATAAAGTGTTATTTTAACAGGCAACAGTGACATTTTAACAGAAAAAGGTGTGATTTTAGCTGACAAAAGTGTAATTCTAACAAGCTAAAGTGTTATTTTAACAGGCAACAGTGTAATTTTAGCAAAAAAAAGTGTAATTGTAGCAGCATAAAGTGTTATTTTAACTACAAAAGTGTGATTCTAACAAAAGGGTAATCAAAAGTGGGTTTTTTAGAAGCATAAAGTGTTATTTTATCTTACAAAAGTGTAATTCTAACAAAATAATGTGGTATTTTAATAGACAACAGTGTAATTTCAGCAAAAAAAAGTGTCATTGTATCAGCATAAAGTGTTATTTTAGTAACAAAAAGTGTAATTCTAACAAAAGTGGGATTTCTCCAAAAAAAAAAAAATTGGATAAACTGTAATTTTAACAAAGAAAGAGTAATTGTAAGCAACAAAAGTAGGATTTTTCAAAAAAATCTGACTAATCTTAATGAATATGAACATATATGCTTTGGCCGTTAGTTGACAAAATACAGTGATCAAAAATAAATGTCATACATGTCCTAAATGTGCTAATAATAACTGGCTAATCAAAATGAAAAAACCAAATACAGTGATCAAATAGAACAGTACAGCAACAATGGTGACAAAGTACAGTTACCAAATACAGTCCAATTACATAACAATGTCCAATAAATTAAAAAAAAACGTCTAAATAAATGAAGAGAAAAGATCATAAAACTATTAAAACCCAAAAACAAATAATAAAACTCTAAAAACCCAACAAAAAATACCTTCTGAAGTAATATGAATGGACGAAAATGGCAGCTTGCAAGTGAGAAAAGCAAATGGAGAAAAAAACGATAGTAAGGTAACAAAAAAAGCGATAAAATTGGGGGATTTAGAGCAGCAGTTTGGCGGAAAATTAATGGGGTTTAATTTGGGGGAAATATTTTGGGGGAAAATTTGATTTGAATAATAGAGAATGATAAATGGGGGGAAGTTTGTAGGACGTGTGTGTGTGTGTGATGTTTTGATTGACAACCTGCATGCATGCTAATACCCTATGAGTGGTAGGAGGAGAGAGGTAATTATTTTAGGCATTAGAATATTATTATTAGTTGCTTTTTTCTTTTAATCTAAGCCATTCAATATCATGATCTAAGGGTAGACAATGGAACTCATGGACTCAAATGTAAGACATGGACTTACTTGATCTTATATATATATATATATATATATATATATATATATATATATATATATATATATATATATATATATATATATATATATATATATAGAGAGAGAGAGAGAGAGAGAGAGAGAGAGAGAGAGAGAGAGAGAAGGGATCAACTAAGGTCCTTAGATATAATAAGTCCATAAGTCCTAATGTGGACGGTTGGATCAATCAAACCAATGGCCAAGATTTCGCAGTCAAACCCCACTAAACCCCATTAAACTAATATTTTTGATTTACCTCTCTCCTCTTACCCACTAACCCATGCATGCTACACTGTTTGTCCATCAGTCCATGATCATTTCCCTCCTCATTTTCTAGACAATTCAAAACAACTTGCGGGTATTTTTCCCTCTATTTCCTGTCATTTCGTCTTCCTTTTCTTTCTTCACAATTCTGATAACTCCATTTTCATCACTACCAATTAACTCCATCCTAACAAACGCCATTTTCATCACTACAAATTAATACCAACTCGCGTGCAAACTACTTTGTCTCCATTTTTTTATAAGGTATTTTCTCCATTCCTTATTCAGTGATTTGTAGTTTGTTTTTTGTTAATTATTGCCTTTGTTAAACTATCATAAAAAGAGTTCATTTGATTTTTCAATCTTCAATTATAGGTTTGCTGATGTTTATTTGTTCAATTGTTAATTATGGTTGTGCAGATCAAATTCGAGGTCATTTGATAATTAACAATGGTTTTTGCCAAGAAAAATGCCAAGAAATCTTCCAAGAAATCTGAATCAAAGGTAAAAAATCTCGTCTTGTTGGTATAACTCTTATAGAATGATTTGTAACTTCAATTAAATATCTGTATAACTCTAATCCCAATTGTTTGTCATCTACAGATGGATGTTGTAGAAAGTATTGACACGGGAGTTGATATCCAGGTTAAAAGTTTTGATTTTGATTTATACGTTACTAGTTGTCTAACTCTGCTTACTAGATGTATAACTTTAGTACTCAATATGTATAACTCTGGGTAATTAATGTAAAACTCTGGTTAATAGATGTATAACTTTAGTACGCAATATGTATAACTCTGGTTCCTAGATGTATAACTCGGGTTCTAGATGTATAGCTCTTCCGATTCTCGTGACCAACTCGTTCTTCATAATGTCAAACTCTAATTGTTATATGTATGACTATACTTTTAATTAGTTTCCATTCATAGAGTTATACAATATATGCCTACAGTTATACAATTTATACCTGGATATATACAATATATAGCTAGAGTTATACAATTTATACTTTGGAGTTATACATTAGATGCCTGGACTTATACCTGGAGTTATTCCTGGAGTTATTCATTATACTGTATATGCTTACAGTTATACAATGTATGGCCAGAGTCAGACATTCTATGGCTAGAGTTATACATTACATGGCCACAGTTATACTTTCTATTGCAGTCATTTGTTGTATAACTCTGATTACATGTTGAATAACTTCTCATGTCATAATGTATAACTGGAGTTATACAATATTTGCTTAGAGTTGTACATTTTATTCCTTGAGTTATACAAAGATATGCCTAGTTACACATTAGATAATTTTAGTTTCGATTGTCCACTTTTGTTATTATATGTATAATCGTCTTCGTTAATCAATCCCTTTTTGTTTGTCGCCTCTGAGATGGATGATGCACCAAGTACCGAGAAGGGAGTCGATTCCCAGGTTCAAAGTTTGACCCTTTTATAATCGTTGTCATTTGTTGTATAACTCGATTACATTTTGAATAACTTTTCTTTGTCGGAATGTATAACTCTTGATATTTTCTCGATTAACTCTATTATCGAATGTATAACTTTTCTTATATTTTGTATAACTCGAATATCTCATTGTATTACTTTAATTCACAGTATGTCTATTTCTTTGTTCCAAATATCTCTAATTGCAACTATAGTATGTCTAATTTTGTGTGTTGTCCTTGCTTTTCCCCAGATGGTTGAGGCCAAGCCAAGGGTAAAGAGGGTGCATGAAATCACGGTTTCGTTTCGACCTCAAAGACTTGTCTCTCTCATTGAAAAGCTTAATGAGGATCAAGTGTCCGCTGTTAAGAAAATTGGGTTTGGTGGCCTTTTGGAACTCAAGATTAGCAGACTTCCCACTTGCACACGTTCGCTGTTCTTGAGTCCTTCTCGACGGGTCATATGTGTTCGTGGGCTTCGCGGAAGAAGGAGTTTATGATCGATGTAAGTATGACGTGCATGACTGTTTCTTGTTACCTTTCGGACCCAATTCTCTTCCTTTGGTGCCCGTGAGCTCGCGAAGGGGTCCAACGATCCCGAGAATAAGGAGTCAAGGACAAATGGCGGCAAGCGTACGGGGTGGCCAAAGGGAATAGTGCAATACTCTTAGGGAAAGTTCACAAGCAACTTCTGGAGTACGAGGAGGCGGACGATCAATTTTGCTGGCTATTTGTTTTGTTCTGTATGTCTTCATTCCTCGCACCCACCCCAAACAACGGGATAGATTGGAAGTCGTTAAGGGTCGTAGAAGATCCTGAAGCCATCCCGCATTTTGACTGGTGCTCTTATATTTTGGACATGACGGTGAAAGCGGGTCGACCGTAAAAAGGGGGTAACATTGTTGAACGGGTGTATCCCCTTCCTCATGATAAGCTACTTTCAACGATATGATTACAAGGGTAAGCCTTGTAAACATGATCTACCTTTGATTAAACATTGGGATGAAACTGCGCTTGTAGAGAGGGTAAAATTTGAGGTGGGTCAAGGGGGATTGGGTACTTTAACCTTGTCTAAGACCAGGTATCCGAGGTGCCTTCAAGACCCCTCTTATGGAAGGAGTGTGGACGATGTAGCAGCCTCGGCGCCCGCGTGAACCCAAACTACTTTATTGCTATCAGGCCCCCACCCCTCTCTCTCCCGCCCATTTTCCGAGAAGAAGTTCATTCGAGATAGAACTACCAAAGGCAGTGTCGAGGATGACCAGGAATTGAAAGCTAGGGTCACGATGTGTAAGTGAAAACTATTATATATTTCTGCAGATGGATTCTGTTTCAGCTTAACGTACCCATATATTATAATATAACTAACTTACTGTACTTCTTGGATGCAGGGTACTCACGAGCTTTATCTACAAATGCAAAGGAACGCTATTGTGTTCTATTCATGGTACGCAGATGCAACCGCACGGATCAAAGCTGTAACTAGTGATCCGACGGGCCTGAATCCTAGTCAGGCCTCTCAAGAATTCTTTGAGGGTGAAAAGATTCAAAAGTACGTCGTTTGAAGGCGAGAGCAGTTGCGAAAAAGGTCAAGGTTTCTGTGGGTAACGCTCCTTCATTTGGAGAGGTAGTTACTGAGCCTCCCAAAAAATCTGACGGAATCGATGCATCTACGCGTCAAATAAGTGAAGTTCTGTCTAGTCTCGCCAATTATGAGGGTGGCAGGGGTGGTAACCCCCGTGTTGAGCCGCGTCTAGAGTCCGTCAAAGCCGAGACGCCAACGAAATCGATTGCGCGTTCATGGTCAAAGATTATGGAGGAAGTGGGAGTTGATACGATCGTTTCTAAGCCGTTGTCACCTGCTAGACCAGGGTTAGAGGATCAAGTTGTGTGCACCCCGTCCCAACCGTCGAGAACTCGTTGTTGGAGGCGCGTTACACCGAGGAGGAAATTGACGAAACTATCGGACCGTCAAAGGACGATGAGGCTCGCCTCTGGACAGGTGATGAGGGGCATGAGCACGTTCATGGGGACGGATTGAATGAAAATGCTGAAAATGTTGGAAGATTGTCAGACACTGACCATGAAAGAGCAGCAGACATTGTAGGCCAAGCTGACGGACGGTCAGAGAATGCTGAATCTCGGCCCATGGTAGGTGATGAGGTGCATGAGCAAGTTCATGGGGAGGGATTGCAAGAAAATGTTGAAAGATTGTCAGACAATCAACCGTCAGAAAAGGCGATGGAAAAATCTACGGTCCCAGAATTGGGTTTGGACACACAAGAATTGATGGAGTGTCTGTTTTCTACTGCTGAAATGAAGGAAGCTGCATGTGGACTTCCAGCGTACGGGAGTGGTCCTGGTGGCGAGGTAAGTTTGTTAATTTGCGATAAATACTTTTTATACAATGGTTTTTTTTTTGTTTATTGGTAGTGTATAACTCTAAGTTGATATAGTATAACCTTGTTGAAACTTATGTTGAGGCCTTGAATCGTAGTATAATCAGAACGGGTTGGTACAACTCTTAACCAAGATACGACTACGATTATACAAAGATATGACTAGAGTTATACAATATATGCTTTGGAGTTATACATTAGATAGCCGGAGGTATATCTAGAGTTATACAAAGAGAGTTATACATTATAGTGTATATGCTTACAGTTATACATTATATGGCCAGAGTTATACATTCTATGCTTACAGTTATACATTTTATGGCCAGAGTTATACGTTTGGCGTTTAATTTTGTTATTTTTCATTCAGGCCACTGTTAAAAAGGATGTAATTGAGAATGTTGAACAACATTCTAACAATGGGGGAGTAAACGTAGATGTTGTCGAGGGTGCGGAGATCACCCCGGGGAATCCTTCAACTGAATGTACTGGAAATGAAATCCCTCTGACTTTCATGAGCACGGCAGAGGTGAATGAGGCATTTGCCGGGGTTGAGGAGCGAACGATCGGTGCTGCCAAAGAAGGTTTGGTAGTTGAAATCGCTGGTGCTAGGGTTGAGCCGGTTGCACCACATCCACCCCCTATTTATGTGCCGCGATGTGACATGATCCACCATCCCTTCTTCCGCATTCAACCGCCCCCTTCCGTGTATGGACATTGTACCTGAGAACCTAGGTTGTTCTCAGGATTGCGGGGCACCCGAACCTGACCAGCACGTATGCTCACAGTGGTTGCGTTTTAACAAGGAACGTTTCAGGACGGTGTTCAGGGTGAGGAAGGATGTAATGGATTATGTCTTTGATGAATTCCACGACCATAATAAATCGTAAGTAAAAGATAAGTTTTACCTATATTTTTCAATACGACAGACAAACAGGCCATGAATGCATTCCCTTGCTGCGTGTCTCAATTTTGCTAATCCTTTGTAGGGAACAATTGGTCACATATCCTTGTCCAAACTGCATAACGCGTATTGATCTCCGGTCGTTGATGCCCGGAAACAGTTCTGGGAAATGTCATCGATCACCGGTCCGTGCTACTCAATCGCCTTACGCACGCGAACACCGCAGCTGTTTCAAGTTCGCGCTGTTTCTTTGGCCTAAGTCACGCTGTAAGTGTGCTCGAACTCCGCAAGTTATTTTGTGACAACCTGTACGTACCTTGTGATACAAGCTGCCAACTCCCGTCTATCATTTTTATAGGCCCTAGCAATTGACATTTGGCAAGGCAGGAAGAAAAACTTGGTTGTTGATCATTCTGAAGGCTTTTGTTACTCGTGGGACATGTGGCAAGAGTCGTGTCCTAGTCCATTCCAACTGGACTCCGATATGGTGAGCTCAGATATCAATATAGAGACATTTACATACTGGAATTATACATTATTTTCGTAGAGTTTAACAAAGATATGCTTAGAGTTGTACAATATATGCTTTAGAGTTAGGCATGGAGTTTTACCTAGAGTAATACCTGGAGTTATACACTACACCGTATATGCTTACGCTTATAGATTTTATGGCTAGAGTTATACATCCTATTGCAAGAGTTATACAAAGATATAACTAACTTTAGCTTTCAGAATTACTAGAGTTATACGTTCTAGGGCTGAAGTTATACATTATTTGTCTAGAGTTATACAGTATATGCTTAGAGTTTTGATGAGTGGCTAACTTCACTCCATAACTCTAGGCATATAATGTATAACTTTAACCATAGAATGTATAACTCATCGCACATAGAGTACAACCGTAAGCATATACGATATAATGTATAACTCCAGGCATCCGCTTAGTGCACATAATTTACAAAATCGCAAGAATATACTTTGTATAACTCGGAAATTAAATGTACAACTCTACACATATAATGTATAACTCTAACCATAGAATGTATAACTCCAACTACGCACAAAATGTATGCCTCTAATCTGCTAATTATGTTTTAAAACTCTTAGATTTTTGGTGCATGTTTGTAGGTTTTCGTCCCGGTAAGCATTGGCGATGAAGATCATTACTCTTGCATTTGCATAAATTTCCTCTCTCGAGCGGATCGAGTATCTTGATAACCGTTCTTACGAGGACGATCTTCTCGAAATTACCATACGGAGGGATTGCGCGTATTCGTAAGACTTATAAAACTGGTGACTAGATTAATTATCAGCTCCATTTGTTTTGTTAATACGTCTTCCTCTTTTAAACGCCTTGCCTAACTTCCGCCAGGCTGATGCAATGGGAAAGTATATGGCCTACAAAGGGCTCGACAAAGGCAAGAGAGTTGAAGGGTTCCCTTTTGTCAACATTAAATTCAATCGGGCAGGAGCAGACATACCGCCAATGACCGTGGTCTCGTACGTCATGGTTCATATGTTCTTTGTACCGTGGAGAGCCATTCGACTGTACCCTAGGGACTGAGGAAAGAAATGACCTCATGCGAGCGGAAATTGCTGCAACCCTTGTCCTCAGTGACATTAACTTGGACAGGGAAGATGTGTTATCCAGGGTATCAGCTTTTAAGGAGCTTAAAGACCGTGAATTGGAGGAGGTGCGTGATAAACAGAGGTCGGTCCAACACAAGTGGAAGGAAGAGAGGTGTTGGAAACGCCGGAGAGAAACGATTCGCTAAACGACCTTGCTCTAAGGTCGTTCAACCTTCCGACTCCACCTTCCAAAGTAGCCCTGGGCCGGACGCCGTCCAGTCGGGCCCTCTCCGCTGTTAATAGCCGCCCCCGGGGTAAAGGCGATGGCCTTGGTTGCACCAAATATTGCGGGGAACCAGACGCCAACCTTACCGTGGTCGCCAAGATGCTGAAGATGAACAAGGCATTAACTAGGGATATCCCGGTGTATCGCAAACAAGTGGCTGATTACGTTTTCCTTGATGACTACAAATATCCAAATGAGTAAGCTGTCTAAAATCCTAATGTTTTATCATATTAAGCTATATCAATATAGAGTTACAGTATATGCTCAGAGTTGTACAATTTATACTTTGGAGTTATACATTAGAGGACTGGAGTTATACCTAGAGTAATACATGGAGTTATATATTTCATCACTGAAGTTATATATATCGTTAATGGAGTTACACATTCCTAAACCTGCAGCTTATACGTTTCATCGGTGAAGTTATGCGAGTCATTTTAATAGCGATTACCTTCCCATTTAGTATACGTCATAGCCTGATTAACACCTTTGTATCGAACTACAAAGAACCACTTGTGAGTTACGGCCGACACGGAACAATTAATAGGTTTCAAATGTTGTCTATGCTCCCTGAGACGCCAATGGATGAAAAAGTGATTGAGTGTTGGTCCTTGTTGCTTAATCGATTGGAGGCAGAGGATTGCGCGATTTTTCGTTCGTCTTTCTTCGGTATCCGTCATATGGTATGGTCCTAATCAATCCTTTAATATGTTATAAGAGTTGCACATACCCTCTTTAAAACTTTCACAAAGTGGAAAGTAAGTCTACGATTATACATACCCTCCCTGGAGTTAAACATTTTGTTTTTAGAAGTTATTAACAACCAAATATATACTTAGGCATTCTTCATTATCTTTGTAAGAGTTCTTGTGAAACTCCAATGCACAACCCCTATAACTCCACCGGTATCCTCACACATATACTTTGCTACTTGAACAGAAATAATCTTGAGCCTTGTACGAAACCCCGTCCAACAAACATCGGACACCGACAGTTGTACAATACGTGGGACGTCTTCCGAACCGATCGTGGCAAAGATTTCAACTTGAAGGCTGATTTAATCTTCGTACCCATTAAGATTGAAGCCCATTATGCATGTGTGTGTATCAACTTTAATTCTAGGACGATTGATCTCCTGGACAGTAAGTACTATTCAAGTCCACGGCAATCGGAGATATGCAAAGCATGTCACGTTATTGTAAGTGGAATTAAATTGTAATTATGTTCAACTAAAAAGTGTTCTCACCGCTTTTACAAATCTCACTTTTTGACGTTCTTGTCTCTTGCCAGGCGAGCCTCATGAGCAACTACGTGGAGGCTAGGGATGACGAGAAGGACAGAGCGAAAGACATACCGTCGTTCCAGTTCCGTCAGATCCCGTTTGCCTGGCATCAGCAAACGATAAACGACACCGAGTCTGGGTTGTTCTGCATGATGCACATTCTAATGTACGAGGGCGATAGTTTTGGTCACGTTGATCTCGAGAGGAAGGTGAACCGTCGATATTTGGTGATCCGGTTGGCGACGCTTCTCTAGCCGACATGAACATCATCAGAGAAGGAGTTCTGACCAAGGTCAATGGTTTCATTGGCGAGAAATTACAGATCCTGAAGACAGTAGAAAACAGACGGAAAGCAGCGCGGAGAGGAGATAAAAAACCTGCGAAAAAATAGAATGTATCCCTTTGATTCTGTATTCTCTTTTTTTGCAACTCTAGAATGTTGTCAAGAAACTCCTTAACAACTTAGACAACTTGTTGGAATAGATTGTTACTATATGATCTTGGTCACCATAATTAAAATCCAAGTTTTACAGATAAGTGTTAGAGTTATACACTCTGTGAAGTAAAGTTATACAAATTATGTGCGGGAGTTATACAACACATGACTCGCAGTTATGATAAAAGGCAAAATTTATTAGACAAATTAAGAGTTATACAAAAAACATTAAGAGTTATACAAACTGTGTACAAGAGTTATACAACATATGACTGCAGTTATTTAAAGGCAAATTTTGAACAAGAGTTATACACTCTGTGAAGTACATTTATCCATATATGAGTAAGAGTTGTACTTAAAGCCACTGAAATTATAATTCCTTCTTAAAGCCACTTTTAAATATTGGATATGTTGCCATGAACAGAAGTCATCAAAACAATGTAAAAGAGTTGTACAACATTAGCTTCAAATTTCACACACCATATTACTCAAGTTATACATCTGAAGGTGCAATCCCCTTCAAAATAGACAAAAGCTAGCTATTAAATACCCGTTCCGTCTCACCGATTTTTACCTTTTAAAGAAATAAAGATTGTAAATAATTTGTTGAGACAGGGGTATTTTTATACTGCCTACTACTACATGTTAAGTTTCTCTATTCTTCTTCTTCGTCGTCTTCGTCTTCTGATTCTTCTTCTTCTTCTTCTTCTTCTTCTAACTCTTCCTCTTCTTCTTCTTCTACTCCTTCAGATGCTGGTGAAGACGGTGGATGCTCAAAGAATGGGTTAGGGCAGTTCCGTTTATCGTGGTGTGCCATTTGTTTACAGTTATTACACATGCGCTTTGGCTTAGAAGCCAAGGCAATGGCTTTAGCCTTAGCTAACACCATTCTTTTACCGCTGCCTTTGTTTTTCGATTGTTTTGGTGGAAGTATTGTTACCTCGTCACTGGTGGGGCAACCAAGGATTTGCTCAAATTCCTGTTGCTTTGTTAAATCCTTCTTGTACGGTAAAAGTTTCTCCTTGAACTCTCTAATTAACGAGCTTAAGTTCACAACTTCAGTCTCACTCGCGCCACGAAGTAAACCAATGGTAGAATGAACTTCTGACCACAACTTCACCATCGCAACTTCTTTTGCATCAGCGCTACTATTTGTTTCCATTTGTTCACCATCACATTCGATAATCAATTGCAATGCATCCTTTTTCCATCTTGTAGAAACGTAATCAACTGGAATTGTCTTCATGCCGTTAGCCGACAAAATCCATACTATATGTCGGCACGAAATCCCATCCTTTCAAACATCATACAGCCGCACTTTGTAGCCTTGTGTCCCCGTAATCCAATTAAATTATGCCGTTAGTTGTCTTATACATATAATAATAAGAGTTAAACATTATCACGCAGAGTTATACATATGGCAACAAGAGTTATACATTATGAAAGCTAAAGTTATTCAAAATGTAATCAGAGTTATACTACATATGGCAACAAGAGTTATACATTCTGAAAGCTAAAGTTATTCAAAATGTAATCAGAGTTATACTACATATGGCAACAAGAGTTATACATTCTGAAAGCTAAAGTTATTCAAAATGTAATTAGAGTTATACTACATATGGCAACAAGAGTTATACATTCTGAAAGCTAAAGTTATTCAAAATGTAATCAGAGTTATACTACAAATGACAACAATTCATTGAAAAATTGAATTTCTAATGTTATTCTGAAATTAGAGTTATACATATGACAACAAGAGTTATACATCCTGCAAGTAGAGTTATGCATATAATAAAAAAAGTTATACATTCAGAAAACTTAAGTTATTAAAACTGTTGTTACCTGGGTTGTACTCTACGTTGAAACTTTTCTGTCTGATTGAATCCTTTACGACAGTCACTTCACCTTCATCGACTTCAGCATAGCCGACACTCTTACATGTATCGATTGAGCAAATGACCTCTAGTTGGAATTCCTTGAAAACCTCACGGGTATAAACATCCGACGCATATTCCTCTATGGGTAAATGCGTCCCCATTGCCGGTGTTGAGTGTCGGTTTTCATGGTCAAGTCTCTTCTGCATATGCCGTTGATGGTCCATAGCGCTTTCAAAACGCATCCAAAACTCCACTAACGTACCTGACTTCTGCTCGAACTTCTTAAAAAAACTATTAATGCTCTCTGATCTCTAGGTTGTCCTCATTACACCACCCATGTTCAAGTCCCTGCAATGTGCCATCACCCATTGGCTCCTTTTTTCGTACGCTTCTGTAAACCACTCTTCGTTCACAAGACCATGCGCTACCATTATTTCTGCCCACCTAGCGTCAAAGTCGTCTGCTTCTATGTTGTCGTCCCATAGAATGTTGTTCAATTTCTGAACGAACTCCTTATAATCCTCCCTTGTCACCCCGACCTTTGATGGCACCTTGTTCATTATATGCCACATGCAAAATCGGTGGCGTGCGATCTTGAAGGCAAGGGGTACGGCCTTAATAATGCCGGACACGATCCGTGATAATGTACTTGGGTTCCTTTCCTCCCATATCATTCAAAAACCTACGAAAACCCACTTTGAAGGATTCATGGTCTTCATGGGCAATCAATGCCCCACGAGAATGTCACCGATCGCTTATGGTGATCTATGCCAATGAATGGCGTGAAAATCATATCGTACTTGTTTGTTGAGTATGTTGGGTCGTACGACACTGCATCTCCAAAAACGGAGTAGTTCCTTCTAGCGGTTACACACCCATATTGCGCTTCAAGGTCATTATCCTTGTCAACTTCATAATCAAAATAAAACCCCTGCCTATTTTGTGCCATATTCTTGAACCGGTCAATGAACAATTGACCGTCCCGTTTATGGATGAAGCACTTCACATCTCGGTGGAAGTTCTTAAAATCAGTTAAGGATGCACCAATGTTCTCGAACCCGTTTACGAACTCCTTACACATGTTGTACGTCCTAGTTGCTCCTATCCTCAACTGCAGTGGACAACAAATCCTTATCAGTGCTGATTAATAACCAAGAATTCCTCAACTATAAATCTTTCAGCTATTCTTATAACTTCTTATTATTTATAACTTTTAGGTTTACATAACTCTATCATCTCGGTAAATAACTTTAGAAGTGTGTCATTTAATTAGTGGATGTTTGTTTAATAGTAAACTAACCCTTGAGTTGTACATTATCAAGTACTTGTGAAAATCTTCTATGTTCCGCGGCATCTTTTGAAACTGACGATCCTCACTCGATACAAGCTCGTGATTATGCCCCATGTGGAATCGGTCAATTACTAGTACTCCATTCTTCATAAATAGCCTGACATGAGCTTTACACCCTACCCTCTTGACTGTATACTTCCTCTGGTTCGCAGTTCTTTTTCCCCATTGCATTCCTTCTTCCCTAATCCCGATCTGATTTTTTTAATTACGCTCTCCTTTTGGGACATATGTGAATCCCTCTCTGTTGCAAACCAGAACTTTGACTGATTTCACCGTCGCGCCATTTTTTCGTCGAGTACTTCCGAAAATCAAACCCGGTCGCCAATGCATAAACTTTATAGAATGTCACCGCCTCGTCGATTTCAAAAAATTGTTGCCCTACACAAGGTGTAAACTCCGCGCCAAATGCTTACAATACTCGATTTCACGCCTTGCGACCATCCGAGCGAATCAATCATCCATGAAATGATTAAGAAATACATAACTCTACGCATATACTGTATAACTCTATGCACATACGGTATAACTCTGGGCACAGACTGTATAACTTTGGGTGTATAATGTATAACTTTAGTCATACAATTTATAACTCGGGCACGTAATGTATAATCGTAGTCGATAACGTATAACTCTAGTCATACAATGTATAACTCTAGTCACAGTTTGTATAACTCTACTCATACAATGTATAACTCTAGTCACAGTTTGTATAACTCTAGTCATACAATGTATAACTCTAGTCACAGTTTGTATAACTCTAGTCATACAATGTATAACTCTAGTGATTTAATGTCTAACCCTAGTCACAATGTATAACTCTGGTCACAGTTTGTATAACTCTAGTCATACAATGTATAACTCTGGTCACAGTTTGTATAACTCTAGTCATACAGTGTATAACTCTAGTCACAGTTTGTATAACTCTAGTCACACAGTGTATAACTCTGGGCACATAATTTGTATAACTTTAGTCAAATAATGTATAACTCTAGTCGCAGTATTTATAATTCTAGTCATACAATGTATAACTCTAGTCACAGTTTGTATAACTCTAGTCATACAATGTATAACTCTAGTCATTCAATGTATAACTCTAGTCACAATGTATAACTCTAGTCGCAGTATTTATAATTCTAGTCATTCAATGTATAACTCTAGTCACAATGTATAACTCTAGTCATACGATGTATAACTCTAGCTACACAATGTATAACTCTAGGCAGAGACTGTAAGATGTATAACTCATTCTACACAATGTATAACTCTTAGCAAATAATGTAAAACTCTAGGTATATAATGCATAACTCTAGGCATACTTTATATTCTAAGAGTTATACATTTAATGAAACGGCACAATATATGGAATGCGAAGGGTTATAAGATTTCAAGCAGGGATATGACACAACTTCCTAAACAAAATTCGTATTAATTAAAAAATAACTCAAAGGACACATTACTAATTATAAATTCATTCCACTATCTAAAAAACCAGTTTATTATATCCCTATCTCCACCCTAAACTCCAAACCCTAAATCGTTAAAACCTAAAATAAATTCCAAACTTCCTTCAACAACAATGAATGATGCCATTCGTAATACATGCATTATGACCGAGTACAACAAGAGTTTCATACGCCGGTTCTTTGGACATCGAGAGGAGGTACAGGACCTACCTTGAGGACGCTCGTATTGCACTCAAGGACGCCAAAGAAAATGGCTTGTCGGAAAAGAGATAATGCGGCTATTAGAAGATATTGCATCTGCGGAACGAAACCTCCAAATAGCAAAGGAGGAGAGGATGAATATCATAGAAGAGAATTCATCCCTATATGAACATCTAAGAACTGTATTTTTAGCAATGCATTAAGTTTATGTATCTATATCTATTAATTAAGTTCATGTATGTTAAATGTGGGTTTGTTTTACTATCCTCTCCATCATCTTCTTTGTTTTATTTTATTTAATTTATTTTACTAACAAACACGAAAAACTAAGCGAATAATAATTACGAAAAAAAAATGACGGAGAAAAACACATGCAAATAACATGTATAACTCAGGGCACGAGAATGTATAATCTGCAGGCATTTAATGTATAACTCCAATCATACAATGTATAACTTCAGACAAAATGTGTATAACTCTAATCATAGAATGTATAACTCTAGACACAGCTTTTATAACTCTATGCATTTCATGTATAACTCTATGAACAGTCTGTATAACTCTAGTCATGCGATGTATAACTCTAGCTACACAATGTATAACTCTTAGCACAGATCGTATAACTCGGGCACAGATCGTATAACTTTGGGTATATAATGTATAACTCTTACCATATCATGTATAACTATAGTTACACTCTGTATAACTCTAGGTAGATATCTTTGTATAATTCTAGTCATACAATGTATAACTTGTATAACTCTTACCTATATATGGAGAACTAATGATGTGTTGTATAACTCTGTACAAAAACGTGTATAATTGTAATCATACAATGTATAACTCTATACACAGTATGAATAACTTTAATGATACAATGTATAACTCTAGACACAAACTGTATAACTATATCAAAATTGGTTCTTTAGTAAGATTTGTACGCACAATTTAGGGTTTGAATTCTTGTGTTACACGAAGTTGCGGGAAAATGTCAAAGAGTTTTACAAAAAACCTCTGGAGTTATAACACGATGAATATAAGAACTGCATGTGTACCCTGTATTATTGAAGTTATACATATTTGGGTCAGAGTTATACTAAAACCCACTGAAGTTATAATTCCTACTTGATCAAGCTTTTAAATTTCCATCATTTTTTGCGATCAACAACAAGCTACCAACATGAAAGCACAAATCTGATGAACACCATGAAAGTACAACAGTATTAAGAATAATGAACACAAATTATATAACTACAACCTACAATAATGAACATTCGGAACTCACCATCGACGGCAACTTCAATCTGCATATAATCGTTTTCACGAACACTGACTGTCATTTTGATCGTCTTTTTGTGATGAACAATGACAAATTATTTATTTTCAACAAAGCGAATGAATTTTATACGGAAAGATGATGTAGTTAAACAGTTGGCATGAAATTTCTTTTCTCTTTTTGATGATTTATAATGGATTTGCAGAATTATTCAGGTTTTTTGGATGATTTTTATGGGTTTTGCTTGTTGAGAGGTTTTGAATGGTGAAAAGAGGAGGGAAGCATGCAAAATGATATAGGAGGCTTTGTTTATTGCTATTGTCCGCGGGATTTGATATGGAGGCAGTACATAAACAGTGCAAGTGGTCCCTCTCTCAAACAATCAGCATTTTCTTTTTTTTTTTACCTCTAAAAAACACGCCCTCTCTCCTCATCTCATCCCTTCAATCCCTTCATCCAAGGGCTCTTATAAAGACTTAGGGCCTTATAAGGTATGAAGGCCTTATAAGAACTACTCTCTCTCTCTCTCTCTCTCTATATATATATATATATATATATATAGAGAGAGAGTTAGGTTCTTGTGAGTTTGTTTCTTATGGTGAGTTGTGAGTTTGTGCTTTGAAATCTCAGCCATTAAATTATATTAGAGATGAATGGTCAAGATCTAATCTTACATGTCATATAAAATCACTGTCATCTACTTATTTTCTCTTTTTTCTAGTACTACTTTTTTTTTTACTTTAATTTTTTTTAACTCCTTTTTTACCTCGTGTTATTATGCTTTTTTTTACAACTTTGATTTTTTTTTTTCTCTTATGTTTTTCTCTAATTTTCTCATTATGTTTCCTTTTTTTCTTTTTCTTTTTGTACTAGATTTTTTTTACTTGAATCTTTTTTACCTCGTGCTATTATGCTGTTATTGTGCTTTTTTTTTACTTTGATTTTTTTTTACGACTTTGATTTTTTTCTCTTTTTTTTACCACATTTATTGTGCTGTTATTGTTATTCCGCTGTTATTGTGATGTTATTCTACTGTTACTTTGATTTTTTTACGACTTTAATTTTTTTTCTTTTTTTACCACGTGTTATTGTGTTGTTATTCTACTGTTATTCTGCTGTTATTGTGATATTATTCCGGTGTCACTTTGATTTTTTTACTATGATTTTTTTACTACTTTGATTTTTTTACTTTTTTTTACCGCATGTTATTGTGCTGTTATTCTGGTGTTATTGTGATGTTATTCCGGTGTCACTTAGATTTTTTTACTCTTTTTTTTACCACATTTATTGTGCTATTATTGTTATTCCGCTGTTATTGTGATGTTATTCTGCTGATACTTTGATTTTTTTTACGACTTTGATTTTTTTTCTTTTTTTTTTACCACGTGTTATTGTGTTGTTATTCTACTGTTATTCTGCTGTTATTGTGATGTTATTCCGGTGTCACTTAGATTTTTTTACTACTTAGATTTTTTTACTCTTTTTTACCACATGTTATTGTGCTGTTATTCTACTGTTATTGTTATTCCGATGTTATTGTGATGTTATTTCGGTGTTATTGTGATGTTATTTCTAGGAGCTAACTGCAGTCCGAATGATTATGTACCAAAAATACGAGGTCGATTATTTGAATCGACTAAAGAATGTTGTCCACTATACCACTGTATAACTGGTGAATAAATTGGTCAACCTTTCTAAATAATCGGGATAAAATTTCCGAGCAAATAGAAAACATGGCCGCCTCAATCCATTCCACATGCATGGTTTCACCATTACCGTGCTCTGTGCAAAAAAACACACAATCGTCAGTTTATCACTTGCCAATTTCTCAAGAATGTCGAACATTGTCAGCAATTCTCTTTTTTTGGGTCATTACTGAAGCGAAGAGGCAATCTAAAATAATATCCAACAAAGTACACTACCAGTTGGGTAAAACTTCATCGGTCACCTATGAGACTGTCAAAAAGTGTGGCATTTAATTAAAATTCTTTTTTTTGGTCATTAAAATTCTTTTTGGATCATAATGAAGCAAAGGGCAATGTACGACAAAGCATAGCACCTCCAACTTAACCCCTAGTTTAAGCATTCTATGAAAGGTGTATGTAAAGAAGAGTGTACATACCTTGCTATCAGTAGTGACATGAACGCTTTCATCGAGCATCATTTAACAAAAATATCAGCTGACCATGTCAATAAATAAGCAACCACATCAATTGAACACCACCTGCTGCTCCTTCTTGCTCTACCTCTGTAACACTACAGATTCTCCTTGGAGCCTACTCGACCGAGTAGAGCCTACTCGGCCGAGTAGTGCTCTGGGTGCGTGTTATTTTGGTTCTGCCGAGGAATACTCGGCCGAGTATAGTAAATACTCGACCGAGTATTGGACACTCGGCCGAGTATGCACTTACTCGACCGAGTGTCCGGTTTGGCGGAGTGTTATTTCGACGGTTTGATTAGGGAATGTTTAGGGTATTTTATACAACCGCGTCAGTTTCTAATATCATTTCATAAGCGTTATCACTTCTACGTTAACCTAATCACACCCAAATCATTCCCTAATCCTCCTCTCGAGCATTTCGTAGCGTCATTGTGTGGATAATCGTCGTGGTTCTTGCGTTTAAGTTCTCGTTACCTTGTTGGTAAGTTCTGTCTTCATGATTATTTGTATTGTTGTGAGTTCTTTGTACATTTATATGAGAGGAAGAGTTTGAGAATTGTACAAAGTGTAATTGTGTTGCATGATCATTGTATAGGAGAAGACTTCGTAGAGGAGCCTTTTTGATTGTTCGTGTTGCATCTGCTTTGTTATTGCTAAGGTAGGGTTTCCCTAATCGGTTCTTCGTGCTTTACATGAATTGTTGTTTTAATTATCGTCGTCTATTGATCATCGTAGAATGAAGATTTTTGTGACAGTGTTGGTGTGAGGGGATTGAGATGACTGTAGTGTCATGTGATTGTGATTGTGGTGGAGTCACTTGCGGGAGTGGCTTCACACCCTAGTTCGCCCTCCGTGGAACCCGCCACGGGAGGGGATGTGCACATTAAGGGACAGGGATCGTTGTCGCTCGTTGAGGAGCTGGACTAGGTGGGATCGGCTGCGGTCACCCACTGGCGGCGAGGATTACCTGTTGCGATGGGTAATCTGCAGGGCTACACACTTTAGTGTGTAGTCGGTTACTATGTGAGCTTGGGTGATTGGGAGTTGATGATGATCAGACGAGTATTGCATTTGTTTGTCTTCTTATTTGCATAATCGACCCGTTGTTGTTTGTGGAATCTGCGGTGATCCATTCGGGGATGGTGAGCAGGCTTGACAGGTTTTGCTAGTGAGAGCTTGGGGATTATCTTGGGAGATTTGTCACCACGAGTCATAGCATCACCGTCTGAGTTTTAGCGAGTTTTCTTTTAGTGTTAAGACTTTGAAGTTGTATTTCGTTAGACAGTTTTTGGTTTTGGATATTGTAAACTTTGCATTTTACATTACTTTAATAATGATGCTCATTTCAGACGCTTTGGTATATACTTACCTCGGGAAACCGAGATGGTAACGCACTTTCATGGTAGGGTGGTCCTAGTAAGGCACCTTGGTATGAGGGGGTGTTACAAAGTGGTATCAGAGCCGAAGATTCCGGCACCTAAACAAATGAATTTAATGAACCTAGGGAGTCTAAATAAAATGAACCCGGGGAGAGTTGTTTGGAGCTACCGCAAAGACTCGGGAGACGTCCCGGAGTCGCACATTGGCCCTTACTAACTCGAGCCGGTAACATGGGGGGAAGTGTGAGGTGAACTAGGCTTTGTGTGTGCACGTATGTGAAGATACATGTTGGTAAAAGTCGATAGTTGCATATATGTGTGATGAAGTTCTTAACTGTTGTGATGGGAAGGAGTAGTAGATGAAACGGGTTGTGATTTCAACGTTGGATTTAGCATATGTGCAAATTGGATGCTGATGTGGTTACAATATGGTGTTAAAGTTTTAATATATGCGTTGCATGCTGACGTGATTATAACATGGTTTTAAGTCCTTAAGTATTTGCTGCGGGAATAGTGAGCATGATAGGGGAACCGTAATCTGTAAATCTTTTTATAGCGTAACTCGGCCGAGCAGGGCAGGTACTCGACCGAGTATGGAGTACTCGGCCGAGTAGCCAAAACTCGACCGAGTGTTGTTTGATGGAAAGAAGCATTTGCTACTGTTTGTGATAACTCGACCGAGTATGAGTGTATACTCGACCGAGTAGCGTCCACTCGGCCGAGTGTTGTTTGCACTCGACCGAGTGTTCTTTTTGTGTTTTGACGTTTGTCTCTGGAGTCGATACTCGACCGAGTATCTGGTAGGGTACTCGACCGAGTTATCTTTACTCGACCGAGTATGATGTATACTCGGCCGAGTGTTCTTATGGCGGAAGGGTGTTAAATTTTGAGCATGTGTTTACGTTTCTTTCATTCTTATCAGCTCAAAATGCTGCCCAAAAGAACTCCCGCGCAGATCCAAGCTTCAGAGATAACTCTTGATGAGGTTGCTCGCATGATTGAGCAACAAGAGGCTCTCCTTGAAGCTCTCAAAAATGTGGGAAAAGGAAACGAAAAGACGATGGATGCAACCCAGCTTAGCATCAACATTGCTCGTTTCCACCCTCCCACATATGACGGGGTAGGTGAACCAAAGCTGCTCGAGAAGTGGCACCGTGAGATTCAAGCTCTCATGGAAATGGTTAAGTGCCCCGAGGACATGATTGTTGAGCAGGTAGTGTACTACCTAAGAGGAGAAGCTGGAGTTTGGTGGCAGAATGTCAAGGATGATGCTAGAGCTTACTACCAGGCGGAAGGGGCTATTCCGTGGTCTGGGTTGAAGAGTGCTATGAGAGAGCAGTTTGTGCCGGAGCATATCCGACACAAGATGAGATCCGACTTTGATTCTTTCACCATGTCTAAGGAGATGACAGTCACTGATTACTATCATCGATTTTTGGAGCTATCTCGTTATGTGGAAGATATGCAGCTCGGGCAAAGAGGTTTGGCTCTCCGTTTTGAGAGGGGTTTGTCTGCTAAGATTGTGAGTCGTATGCCGGTGGGGTTGCTCGACCTCAAGGAAGTGTATCCGAGAGCGGGCCAAGCCGAGAGAATGGTGGATCTCTCAAGGAGATCGAGGAGAGGAGTGCTACGAGAAAGAGGAAGGGCGATAATGGGAACAACAATCAGCCAACCAACAAGAAAGGGAATTTCAATCATGCCAAGGCTTTCTCTAGTGGAGCTGGTTTCTCTGGAGGTTCTCGTGGTTGGGGAAAGAATGGAGGTCGGGCTGTAAGTGACAACACCAACCTTACGTGTTTCAACTGTGGTGGGATAGGCCACAAAAGGCGGGAATGCACGAGCTACAAGCCCGAAATGGTTCAGAGCTCGATCGGAAATTTATCTCGGGGCCGACTCGAGTTTTGCTAGCAACCGACCGGGAGGTTCATGGGGCAACAGAGGTGGACAGGGGTAACCGGGCGGTTACAACCGCGGTGGTGGTGGATCTTATCAGCGCCAGAATAACAGTGTCACCCAGGATTCGGCAGCTAAGCCAAGTACCTCCAATGCTTCAGTTCAGGGTGGAGGACAGAAGAATAGTGGAAAGCTCTTCATGATGGATAAGCAGGAAGCACAAGATGATGCTCATGTAGTTACCGGTACCTTTCTTGTTAATAATGTACCGTCCTTTGTTTTGTTTGATTAAAGGGGCTACACATTCTTTTGTGTCTAAAAGTCATCTTTGTGTCTATGGGTTTGGGAAAGTTTGAAGTTGTAAAAGATGATGTGTTCATACCTTCGGGGAGTCTCGTCGTGTCTCAAGTTATATAAGGGCATATCTATGGTGATTGGAGGGGTAGATTTACCAGTAGACCTGTTAGAGTTTCCTAAGGATGGGTTTGAGGTGATTGTCGGGATGGATTGGCTAGGGAAGTATGATGCCAGGATAGATTGTAGACAAAAGAGAGTGTCTTTAAAGGGTCCCACGGGTGCTAGGGTGTCCTATAGAGGGTTTGTAGTAAAGCCTAAGTGTAGGTTTATAGCAGTTATGACTTTAAAGTCATGTTTAAGGAAGAAGTGTCCCTTAATTCTTTGTCATGTGAGAGATCACCGAGTAGAGCCGCCGACAACTTCTGAGATTTCCGTGGTGAAAGAATTCGAAAATGTCTTTCCTGAGGAAATACCAAGTTTGCCTCCCAAGAGGGATGTCGATTTCAGCGTGGAGCTTAAGCCGGGAACGGGTCCTATATATAAAGCACCTTATCGTATGGCACCTAAAGAGTTGGCTGAGTTGAAGAAGCAGATACATGAGTTGTTAGACAAGGGTTATATCAGGCCTAGCGTGTCACCGTGGGGAGCCCCAGTTCTTTTTGTAAAGAAGAAAGATGGGAGTATGAGACTGTGCATTGATTATAGAGAGCTCAATCGGGTTACAGTGAAGAATAAGTCTCCGTTGCCGAGGATTGATGATTTGTTCGATCAGCTAAGTGGAGCTGGTGTGTTCTCTAAGATTGATCTGAGGTCGGGGTATCATCAACTGAGGATAGCGGATGAGGATATTTTTAAAACAGCGTTCCGATCTCGTTATGGTCACTACGAGTACGTAGTGATGCCTTTTGGGTTGACCAATGCGCCAGCAGCTTTTATGGATTTGATGAACCGGATCTTCACACCATTTTTGGATAGGTTTGTGGTTGTTTTCATCGACGATATCCTAGTGTATTCTAAGACTAAGGAAGAGCACGAAGAGCACTTGAGGATAGTTCTGCAGACTTTGAGAGAAAATCAGCTCTATGCCAAGTTATCCAAGTGTGAGTTCTGGTTAGAGGAAGTGGCTTTTCTGGGCCATGTAATATCCAAGAAGGGGGTATCCGTGGATCCTAGTAAGATTGAGGCCGTTACCAAGTGGGAATCGCCGAAGAATGTTGCTGAGATTCGGAGTTTCTTAGGCCTTGCCGGCTACTACAGGAGATTTGTGAAAGATTTCTCTACCATAGCACGGCCTATGACATCCTTGATGAGGAAGGAAGTCAGATTTGTTTGGGATGAGAGTTGTGAGACGGCGTTTCAGACCTTAAAAGAACGCTTGACCACAGCTCCTATCCTAGCCTTGCCAGAGGGTTGTGAGAACTTTGAGGTCTTTATCGACGCTTCAAAAACGGTCTTGGTTGTGTTTTGATGCAGGGAGGGAGAGTGATAGCTTATGCTTCGAGGCAGTTGAAGCAATATGAGGAGAACTACCCTACTCATGATTTGGAGTCAGGTGCGATTGTGTTCGCTCTTAAGATTTGGAGGCACTACCTTTATGGCGCAACTTTTAAGGTGTTCTCGATCATAAGAGTCTAAAGTATATCTACACTCGAAGGAGCTTAACATGCGACGAGGGCGGTGGATGGAGCTGATTGGAGATTATGATATGGAGATCATCTATCACGAGGGTAAAGCTAATGTTGTCGCAGATGCTTTGAGTAGGAAGAGCGTTCATTCGCTATGTACATCTATGTCCTTGCGGAAGTTGATAGATGAGATGTCTAGATTGGGAATCTTTATGATTCGAGAGGGGAATACCATCGGGGATTTGACGATCGAGCCAGAGTTGTATGAAAACATCAAAAGTAAGTAAGAGCTTGATCCTAAGATCCAGGAGTGGAAGTCAAAGGTAGAGAGTGGAGCAGCTTCCAGGTTCTCTATACATCCAGATGGGAGTGTTCGTTTTGATGGGAGATGGTGTGTTCCTGACGATGCAGAGTTAAGGTGAATGATCTTGTCAGAGGCTCATTGCACTCCTTATTCAGTTCACCCGGGTGGTGACAAGCTTTACAGAGACCTTAAGAAGACTTTTTGGTGGCCGAACATAAAGAGGGATGTAGCTGAGTTTGTGGCTAGATGTTTGACCTGCCAAAGGGTCAAAGGTGAACAAAGGAGACCCCAAGGTAAGATTCAGTCTTTGACAGTGCCCGAGTGGAAGTGGGAGTCGATCTCCATGGACTTTATTGTGGGGTTACCTAGGTCACAACAAGGTAACAACATGATTTGGGTGATTGTGGATCGGCTAACCAAATCAGCCCATTTCGTCCCCATGAAGGATACTTGGTCTAAGATGCACTGGCATTGGGTTACTGAAAAGCATGTGGTTCGGTTACATGGTATTCCGAAAGATATCGTTTCGATCGTGATGCGAGGTTCATATCAAAGTTTTGGCAAGAACTGCAAGAGTTGATGGGTACAACGTTGAAAATGAGTACTGACTTTTCATCCGAAACCGATGGTCGACATAACGGACCATCAAGACCTTAGAAGACATGCTAAGGGCATGTGTTATGGACTTTGGGGGCAGTTGGGAAGACAGACTTGATTTGATCGAGTTTTCATACAATAATAGTTATCATACAAGCATTGGGATGACACCTTTTGAAGCTTTGTATGGCCGAAAGTGCCGAAGTCCAGTTTGTTGGGATGATAGTTCCGAGGCAGTGGTTTTAGGGCCACAATTGGTTCAAGATATGGTTGAGCAAATCCAGTTGATCCGCCAAAAGATGAGAGCAGCTCAAGATCGCCAGAAGAGCTACGCCGATTTACATCGCAGGGACATTGAGTTCGCGGTAGGTGACAAGGTGCTTTTGAAAGTGTCACTTATGCGAGGTGTTATGAGGTTTGGGAAAAAGGGTAAGCTAAGCCAGAAGTTTATAGGTCCTTATGAAATTCTGGACCGTGTTGGCGAGGTAGCCTACAGGCTAGCTTTACCACCAGCTTTGGATAGAGTGCACAATGTTTTTCATGTGTCTCAACTCCGGAAATATGTGAGTGATCCGTCGCACATCCTCGAGATGGAGAACATCGAGCTTGATGAATCCTTATCCTATGCCGAGATTCCTAAGGAGATTCTTGATCGCAAGGTTCGTAAGACCCGGAATGGTGAGACGGTCTTACTCAAGGTCCTTTGGTCTAATCATAATGTGGAGGAAGCCACATGGGAACCTGAGGAAGCTATGCGAGAACGTTTTCCTAACCTTTTTGATCAGGTATGTTTGGTTACGGGGACGTAACCGTTGTCTTTTTAGGGGGGTAGGAGATGGTCGCGATGGTGTTTTGTTGATTCTTTTTCTTTGTTTGGTTCGAGTCGGGGGATGCGTTCGGGGTAACTTGTTGTGATGCTTGTATAGTTCCTTGGAGTTGTCTCATGTGATTGTTATAGTCTTGTGGCGTAGTGTTGTGCTTGCTTGTGTAGTAGAGTGTGAACTTCGGGACGAAGTTCTTTTTAGGGGGAAAGATTGTAACACTACGGATTCTCCTTGGAGCCTACTCGACCGAGTAGAGCCTACTCGGCCGAGTAGTGCTCTGGGTGCATGTTATTTTGGTTCTGCCGAGGAATACTCGGCCGAGTATAGTAAATACTCGACCGAGTATTGGACACTCGGCCGAGTATGCACTTACTCGACCGAGTGTCCGGTTTGGCGGAGTGTTATTTCGACGGTTTGATTAGGGAATGTTTAGGGTATTTTATACAACCGCGTCAGTTTCTAATATCATTTCATAAGCGTTATCACTTCTACGTTAACCTAATCACACCCAAATCATTCCCTAATCCTCCTCTCGAGCATTTCGTAGCGTCATTGTGTGGATAATCGTCGTGGTTCTCGCGTTTAAGTTCTCGTTGCACTGTTGGTAAGTTCTGTCTTCATGATTATTTGTATTGTTGTGAGTTACTGTACATTTATATGAGAGGAAGAGTTTGAGAATTGTACAAAGTGTAATTGTGTTGCATGATCATTGTATAGGAGAAGACTTCGTAGAGGAGCCTTTTTGATTGTTCGTGTTGCATACTGCTGTTATTGCTAAGGTAGGGTTTCCCTAATCAGTTTACTGTGCTTTACATGAATTGTTGTTTTAATTATCGTCGTCTATTGATCATCGTAGAATGAAGATTTTTGTGACAGTGTTGGTGTGAGGGGATTGAGATGACTGTAATGTCATGTGATTGTGATTGTGGTGGAGTCACTTGCGGGAGTGGCTTCACACCCTAGTTCGCCCTCCGTGGAACCCGCCACGGGAGAGGATGTGCACATTAAGGGACAGGGATCGTTGTCGCTCGTTGAGGAGCTGGACTAGGTGGGATCGGCTGCGGTCACCCACTGGCGGCGAGGATTACCTGTTGCGATGGGTAATCTGGCAGGACTACACACTTTAGTGTGTAGTCGGTTACTATGTGAGCTTGGGTGATTGGGAGTTGATGATGATCAGACGAGTATTGCATTTGTTTGTCTTGTTATTTCCATAATACTGACCCCGTTGTTGTTTGTGGAATCTGCGGTGATCCATTCGGGGATGGTGAGCAGGCTTGACAGGTTTTGCTAGTGAGAGTTTGGGGATTATCTTGGGAGATTTGTCACCATGAGTCATAGCATCACCGTCTGAGTTTTAGCGAGTTTTCTTTTAGTGTTAAGACTTTGAAGTTGTATTTCGTTAGACAGTTTTTGGTTTTGGATATTGTAAACTTTGCATTTTACATTACTTTAATAATGATGCTCATTTCAGACGCTTTGGTATATACTAACCTCGGGAAACCGAGATGGTAACGCACTTTCATGGTAGGGTGGTCCTAGTAAGGCACCTTGGTATGAGGGGGTGTTACAACCTCATCTCAGCAGCCCACCGCAACCGAGTACGAGCCAATCAATTTATCACCAAGAGTAAGCCACTGTTCGAAGCACCATGGCTCCACACCTGTCTGCAACTTCAAAGCTAGATTCGTCTAGACGCCGTACCGAACCCGAGCAAGGCTGCAGCCCACCTTCGAGAATCTTAGTCCCGTTCCCAATTCGAGCAACACCGTCGAAGGCCCACCATGGAGCCCGGCCTCCACGCGAGTCTTGAAGCTATCCGGTGTATCCATCCGGCGTATCCAGGTCAGTTCTGGTGCAACTCGACCCCGTCTGGTGTTCCTTCATGTGCAGCCACCAGCGAAACCGAACACCTCAACCAACCAACCATCTACAAACTCCATCACCCACCTTCATTTCGTCAGCCACCACCATCAATTCACATAAATCACCATCAACCCAATTTGAACTTGTCACACTCCATTTACCATTAATACAAGCTGATTCTCTTCCGAACTACCTTTGATTCAAAGCGAATAAATCGCAATTAGAAATTGAACTTCAAACTAATTAATTCAAATTAATTAGTGCAATTGATTGATGTAAATAATTGAAAAAGACCAGAAGGAAACGGCGGAGAAAAGATCGACGGTGACAACGATAGTGAAGCTGACTAAATTTTCTCTCCATTGACATCGTATAATCATCAACAACCACTGTATTGAATGTTGTTTAATATTGGGTGAAATTATTTTTAATGTAGCTTTGTTTTTTTGTTTTTTCTTTTAATTTCATCTCAGCCCTTGGTTTCTTTTGATCTAGTGGCTGAGATTTTCCAAACTCACAACTCACCATAAGAACTAAACTCACGAGATCCCGCCTCTCTCTCTCTCTCTCTCTCTCTCTCTATATATATATATATATATATATATATATATATAGAGAGAGAGAGAGACAGAGTCGGGATCCGGTGAGAACTCCTAAATATTTGAGGATTGAGTAACGAATTAAATATCACATCATATACAAATCAATATCGCGAGGAAAATTGACAAACAAAACCACATAAAACTCCCAAAATCAGACAATCGTTTCTCTCTCTAAAAAATCCAAAATCAATCTAAAACATTTCAAACAAAAATATATCACAATCCTCTCAAAAATCTCATTGAAAATCTGCGAAAACCTAAAAATTCAAACACGATTTTAACTGTATTTTAACATCCTAGATTTATTCATTCATTAGATTGAATAATCTCACTAAAAATCGCACAAAAATCGTTGAGGTACATTTGTTTCTCGTTTTTTTTTATTTTTGCGATTTTATTTCAACGTATGTAGTGTTAAATTGATTTTACATGTTAATTTTGTTCGAAGTTAGTGTATGTATGTTGAATTAAATGAATTTAATAGGATTAAATCAAAAAAAATTGAACTAATCTTCAAGTTATTTAGTGTACTTTCATGTTCTTGCTGTAAATTTCTAAATATTTTACTTATAAATGATTTTAAACGTTTTTCGTTCATAATATCGACACATTGAATCAATTGTTATCATCAATTGAAGTTGTAGTTGTTTATAAGATGTCTTTTTTTTTTGTTCTAATCGCTAAAATTAGGGTTTAATATTGATCGATTGTGAAAATTAGGGTTCAACATTGTTTAATTGTGAAAATTAGGGTTTCATATTGTTTTAATCGCGAAAATTAGAGTTTAACATTGTTTAATTGTGCAAAATTACAGTTTCATATGATAGAATTGAAGTAATCGTTTGTGTTCAGTAAAATGAGTAATGTCGAATTACATGTTGGCTATGATAACGGAAAACGTGTGATACTGTTGTTTGTATGATGTGATACTGAATGTGAAGTTTAGCGGTACTCTATTTTCATACATTTTGGCAGGTTTACTACATAATTTAGTTGTAAAATGTCATCAAGGCACTAAAACGCTATAGTATGGTGTTTTCGCAGTAAAATGTCACTGATTTGCAGTAAAATAATGTAAAATGTAGCTGTAAATACTGTAATATGGTGTGTTTTTTATATTTGTTGTCTTTTATTTTGTTTGAAAGATGATACTAAGATGATGTTTTGTACTTTGTTTTCCTTTTTTTGCAGATTTCTTCACTTTTAATTTGAAGGTTACTTAAGAGTATGTGTGCATGCTGGCGGAGTCTATAGTGCATGATCTTTTTTTTTTTTTTGGGAAAATGTAAGCTTCTCATTAAAAGATCATAATCTCCAATTACAACTATTAGAAGGCATAGTTATACTAACATTCCTTCATTACTTGACAAATTTATCTAACCACGTTTTAACATTTGCCTTTTGACACTTAGTCATAAACTTCTTAACTCTATTACAAACATCTATCTGAACACATTTAACAAGCTGCTCAGGACGAAGCACAACCTGTTCCACCCTGCACTTGTTTCTAGCCATCCACACATGATAAATCAGGCCAGCCAAAATAATCCCAACTATTCTCTTCTTGCTGAGACTCCTGTAACGTTTCTGACACCACCATTGAATGCACTCTTCATCAGGTAGCACCTCATCACACCACACAGCAACCAAATTGCAACATCTCCTACTGTATTCACACTTAAAGAATAAGTGACAATGATTTTCCTGCTGCAAACCACACAGATAGCACAAATTTGACTGAATGATCTGCATGTTCATCAGTCTATCTTGAGTAAGTAGTCTATTATGACCCATCAACCAACTGATAAAACCATGTTTAGGGACCATCCACGTATTAAGGATCCATGGGTACCACGCACAACCAAATATCCCGACCTTGTAACCAGGTATATCCTAAAGCAAAGAGAATAAAAAGCAATCACTCCAGAACCAGGCTGTAAGAGTTCTTTGAATGTAGTTTTTGTCTGACAAATCTTTCTCCAAGCCCAGCTCGAATTAGAGGTTGGTTCATAATCCTTCCAATTCCTGCCTTTGATATAAATTGCATGCACCCACTTGACCCACAAGTGATCAGCTTTTGTTGCAATCCACCACACATACTTTGCCACTGCTGCCATATTCCAAATCATCAAATTATGTAATCCACTCCCTCCTTGCCTCTTAGGCTTACACACACGATCCCAAGCAACTAAGGCTGGGCTAGAACTATCATGGTGCCCATGCCAAAGGTACTCTCTACAAATTGAGTCAATCTTTTTCAGCACAGTTTTGGGGAGAATGAAAATACGAGCCCAATAATTGTGAAGAGTACTGAGAACAACCCTAATCATAACCATCCTGCCAGCATAAGAAAGATGCTTTGCCCCCATATCTCTTATCCTATCCACAACATTATCAACCAACCTAGTACAATCCAGGATTGATAATCTCTTAGGTGATACTGTCACCCCCAAATACTTAAAGGGAACAATATCCAATTTCATGCCAGTAGCCCTTCCTATCTCATGAACCAGCCAATCATCCATACCATTGCAATAATAATTAGATTTCCCCTTATTCATTTTCAAACCAGAAGCCTTGGAAAAAAACTTGAAGGCTTGCAACAACAATTCAATAGAAGCCCTTTCTTCTTTGCAAAAAAGAATCAGATCATCTGCAAAACATAAGTGGGATAGCTCAATTCTTTTGCAAAGGGGGTGGAACCTGAACTTTGGATGCCTCTGGGTAACCATCAAAGTTCTTCTCAGATACTCTAGGCACAGGGTAAAAATCAAGGGGGATAAGGGGTCTCCCTGCCTCAATCCACGCTTTCCTGGGAAAAACCCAAAGACCTCCCCATTTAAAGCAATAGAGAAGGATGGAGTTGTAATGCAATTCATTAACAAAGTTATCATATGCTGAGGGAACTTTAGTGCTCTCAACATCCCCTCCACAAAACCCCACTCAATACTATCATACGCTTTTTGTAGATCTAGTTTCATCAACATTCTGGGTGAACAATTTTTCCTCTTGTATAACCTGATAAGGTCCTGGCATATGAGTATATTGCCCACAATATCTCTCCCCTTAACAAAGGCACTCTGGGAAGGGTTGACAATATCAGGGAGCACTTTACTCAGCCTGTTGCAAATCACCTTGGAAACACACTTGTATAAAGTATTACAGCAAGCTATAGGGCGAAACTGTAAGACTGACTCAGGAATCTCTACTTTAGGCACAAGAGTGAGGATAGTATTATTGCACTGCCTAAGTAACTGCCCTGATCTGAACACATTCTGAACAGCTGCTATAACCTCCTTCCCCACAATGGGCCAGCAATCTTTGAAAAACTGACTACTGTAGCCATCTGGACCAGGGGCCTTAGTCCCTGGAATGGAGAAGATAGCTCCTCTAATCTCCTCCCCAGTAACAGGCTCCATCAAGACCTCACAGTGGTAAATAGTAAGGCATGGCCCTGACTGGACAATCTTCTTGTTCACCTGAGATACTGGCAGAGAGGTGCCCAACAGAGAAATATAAAACTCCTCAAAAGCCTGATTTATCTCTTCATTTTTTGAGCATAACTTGCCCCCCATGTCCTTCACCTGGAAAACTTTATTTTTCCTCCTTCTCTTTTTAATACTGGAATGAAAAACAGCAGAATTTTCATCACCATCTAAAGCCCAAGAAATTTTGGCTTTCTGCTGCAAGTAATCTGTCCTAGCCTGTTGTAATAACCTGACCTCTTTGGCACACTCACTCTCAGCCTGGCACACCCTCTCATTAAGAGGATCCTCCCTAAGCAAAGTTTGATAGTGCTCCAATGACAACTCAGCAACACGAGTAAGATTCTCAATGTCACTAAATTGTTCCTTGTTCAAAGTCTTCAAATCTTGCTTCAATCTTTTGAGCTTTGTCACCACAGTGAACATGGCATTGCCCCTAACTTCAGGTTCCCAGCTATTTTGAACAGTTTCCAGGAAATTAGGTGCACTAGCCCACATATTGAAATATTTAAAAGGCAACTTCCTATTCTGAACAGCTTCCTCAAAATTAATAAGGCATGGGCAATGATCAAATAAACCTTCAGGAAGGAAGTTTGCATAGCTTCCAGGAAAGACATTCAACCAGTCTTCATTAGTGAAAACTCTATCAATCCTACTATACACCTTATCCCCAGCTTCATGCTTATTTGTCCAAGTGTAGAAAGATCCACACCCCTTAAGTTCATACAATTCACACCCCTGCACCAGCTGTTTGAGAGGATTGATATCAGCCAGTGTAACAGGTGCTCCTCCAATTCTTTCATCAATGGCCATTACAGCATTAAAATCCCCACAAGTTATCCAAGGGCCCTTAATGCTATGATGATACTTCCTAAGACTTTGCCATAAACTGTCTCTCTCAGCTGGTTTATTCAAGCCATAGATCATAGTCAGCCAGAAAGAGATATTCCTTCCCCTATCCATAATCTGAGCATGAATACATTGAGCAGTAACCTCCTTAATAGTCACCACAAACATACCAGGATCCCAAATCAACCAGATCCTTCCACCTTTGTGACAACTAGAATTAGTGCGATGACCAATCTTCACATAAGCTATTTCTAACTTTATTCCAATTTATAGACTTAACCTTAGTTTCCAACAAACCAAATAAACCTACTTTATTGTGGTTGAGAAACCATTTTATTTCATTCTGCTTACTAGTTTTATTCATACCTCGAACATTCCAGAACCCCAAGCTACCCATTATCAGTATGAGGATTACTAGACTCTCCTTTCTCAAACAAAACCCTTTCCATCAATCCTGCTTTAGATTTTTGGAGAGAAAGAGTCAATGACTCCATAAAAGACAATCCACCAGGAGTAAACAACCTCCTTTCAGTATTATCCCCCCTCATCAATCTAGTCAACATCCTTCTAGGCATAGAAGGCTCAGTAACAGGACCCTTAGTCATCACCACAGGAGGAGCTCTCTGAACCACATGAGTAACCACTGGAGTGGGGACCCTAGGTGCCACAGTCTTAGGTGGAGTAACTTTCTGTGGACCACCTGCTTCTTCTGAGGCATAGGAGCCTTGCTCTTTGCCCCTGCCTGACTTTGTTTCTGTTGAGCATTAACCTTTGGTTTCCAAACCCTGCGAGTTCCCACAGCCCCATCCCCCTTCCTGCAAATATCTGCTGTATGCCCCATTCCACGACAAGCAGTGCAGGTGGTGGGAAGCCAATCATAGACCAACCTAGCTGTCTGAATCCTACCCATTTCATCAATGAAAGACAATTCAGAGGGGAATTGTTGCCCAATTTGTACCTCAAGCATAACCCTAGCATACCCCAAAAAAGTTCTGGTAGCAGTAGCATCATCACACTTTACAAATTGTCCCACAATTCCACTCAACTTCTTTAGACAGTCAACACCCCAGAATTTGAGATCTAAGCCATATATTTTCATCCAAATTGGAACCCTAGATACATCATGTTTAAGCAATTCTGCATCAGGGGTCCATTCCTTAATTATGACAGGCTTATTGTCAAAAATGAGGTGACCATTCTTCAATACAGTTTGTTGTTGTTCCTTGGTCTTAAATCGAACCAAGAAGACTCCATTAGGAAGGAAAGAAACCCTATCTACCCCATTTGCCTGCCACACCCTCTTAACAAAACCACTGATGACATTACTCGGTGGATTCGCTCCAAGTATATAACAGTAGATAGAAGTAGACCAGAACTTTACCTCAGCCGCAACATCCTCCTTTGTAATACGAAGCAACGGCGGTGACGATGTTCTAGGTTCATCCTGCTCTGGAACTTCTGACTCCAATTCATCAAGTTGATCATGCACTATAGAGAGAAGGTTCTAAACAAATCATGCTTTTTTATTCATTTCTCTTATAAAGACAAATTCTTTATTTTTAGATATCGTTCCAAGCGGTTGTAAATTTGTATTTTTTTTTCCATTTTTGAGTTGGAACGTAAAATAATGGTAACAAAATTATAGGTGTATCAGGATTTTCCTTTTTTTATGTTATTAAATAGAAAATATATGGTTTCTAAAGTATTTCATTTTTTTTGGTAAACAATATCACACGTTTGTTTAACAATATCACAAGTTTTAGTAAACAATATCACGCTTAATTATAAAAAAATATCACCTTTCATAACACAATATCAAATGACTTTGAGAACAATATCACACTATTAGTTTAACAATATCACAAGATGTGGTAAACAATACCACATTATTGGATTAACAATATCACAAGATGTGGTACACAATATCACACTACTAGCTTAACAATATCGCCCTTATTGTGTTAATAATATCAAATGACTTTGAGAAACAATATCACAGCATATAAGATAAAATATCATTGCTGAATCTAAACAATATCACAAAATTACAACAGCAATATTAATTTATAATGACTACAGCAGATTACTATCCTTCCAAAATTACATCAATCAGTGCATATTCAATTAAAGTTCTGTCAACACAATCTGAGTACACAGATTAGTTCCTTTCTCTTCCTCTACCTCTACCAATTTCTTTTTATTATCCTTTTTGGCATCTTTTTTCAGCACAATCTTCAACTTCTTACTTGACGGTTGTTCAACCTCATCTTGTTTTAAACACCAGTACAACCATTTTCATACAACCATTTCATGACCATGACTCAAGTTAATACCGCCACCTGACTATCTACTCAACTTTCAGGAACTCAATTACATCAAACCATTAGTACGACACTAATGAAGAATATCAGGAGACTTCATATCCCCTTGGAAAGTAACACTGATCCTTAGCTTTATTTCTGACATAGTTTTATCAATTAGCTTCTTTGGGCGCATCATGAGACTTCATATCCCCTTCAAAGTGGATCTTCCATTCTCAATAAGCAAACATGTGAGAGATATACAAGGATTCAAAGTAAAGCTCGTCAAGAGCAATGAACCATACTGTGCAGTGGCGTCTACTTCCACTTCATCGATGATCCATCTCAAAGAAAGAAAAGATGGCCGACACATTTACTCCGCATGATTCTTCACCTTTAAGCCGCTTAAATAACCTGGTCTATCCAACCAACAATTTAGTGGGACAAAGTCCAACCTATTGTACCAATAAAAGAAAGTGGATTAATAAAAACTCGAAATAACAACAATTACAACATCGTACAACATAATTACAATGATTAAAGCAGAAAAACAACAACATTTACTACATTTTACAGCAAAACAACAACTTTATATAGCAAAAGAACTATATTACAACATTTGGAGCAACATTTTACAAAGATTTTACTTCAAAGCAACGACATTTTACAACAAAAATACCAGATTACAGCATTTAGAACAACATTTTACATCATTTTACTTTGCAAAACAACAACATTTTACTGAATTTTACAAGATTTTTACAACATTACACAGAAAATTCGTATCGTTTTAACAAAAATTCGGAGCATAAACAATGAGACCTTAATTTTCAGAAATACAACATACATAATTATAACGTGTGATACTGTTAAACATAACATGTGATACTAATAAGTATAAGGTGTGATACTAATTTACATTAATTAGCTAAACAACCATGTATTATATTATATTTCAATCCGTGATACTATCAAGAATGACATGTGATACTATTAAGGATAACGTGTGATACGGATTCACACTAATTAGTTGAACAATACTAGGTAGTTAGAAAAGATGAACAGCAAAGATAACTCATACAGAAATTGTTAATCGGTACTACTTGAATGAAAACTTGATTAAAACACAAATCCGAAGAAAATAATGCTAAATATAGTGAATATACAAAGAGAAGAAGAAGAAGAAAGAATAAACATTAAACGAGATGATAAGAATACATCAATTAAAAGAATATAGGATCAATTAAAACAAAAATTATAATAGTTATGTTCAAATCATAGAAAAAGAGATCATAACAAGACATCAATTAGAACGTAATGAGATGATAAAATTACATCAATCAATTAAATTAAAACGAAAAAGTTGATAAAAATAGATCAGTTAAAAAAGAAAATAATGATGATCAAAACAAACTTAAGTGCCTATAATTCAATAACAAAATTAAAATTTCCAATAAAAAGGAGAGTGAATCATACCTGACAATTCAATTGCTAGAAGTAATGAAGAAAAAATCAAATTGTATAACTTGTATAAGAGGAAAAAATTTGACGGCGAACAATTAGGTCGACGCAGGAACAACATCGTATAGAAAGAGAAAGAGAAAGAGTAGAGAGAGAAAGTGATTGAAAAAGAATGAATGAATGAGTGGCTGCTGGCTATTAGAGTATGTATAAATATATCAAATTGTAAAATGACGAATATACCCTTACTATTCAGCAACATATCAGCCATTGATCTTTTAGATTTGACGGTTGTTATTTAATCCTCAATCCTCAATTATATACCTTATACTCACATGATCTCATTCCTATATATATATATATATATATATATATATATATATATATATATATATATATATATATATATAATTAGGATCACATGAGTCCACCCTATCTTTTTGAGTCCCGTGAGTCCACTTATGTATCACACGCCCTACACAAAAATATCACGATTTTTTTTTTTACGAAAAAAAAATAATTTTTTTTACGAAAAAAAAGTAATTTTTTTACGAAAAAAAAAAAAAATTTTTTTATGGATAATTTTTTTTCCTTAGTCTAAGCTGTGATATTGTTTAATATAACCGTGATATTGTACTAAGTCTGTGAGTCCAGTAGAAGAGTATCACAAGTTGTACAAAATAATATCACACCTTACAATAAACAATATCACTGGTTGTACTAAACAATATCACGGGCAGATCCGTCTTCCTTGCAACTCAAGCTAATATATGTGATAATGATACATTTGCTAGTCGTCCAGTCTACATGGGCCACAGATCTCATGTGAGATGGTCTCATGCTAATATAATGTTATGGTCTCCACCCAGTTACACCCAATTTCATGAGATGGGTCAATCTCATAATATTCCTACCATGAAATCGTTATTTTGGAAGCTAGTAAACCTCAGTTCCTGAAACAAAAGACTGTACAAAAAAAGATGTACATTAACTGCACTGAGACATTTCTCCCTTGAGGACTAAATCCACCCAAAACGTTGATAGCTTGAGGAGTCAACCCTACATGCCCCATCACAGAAATTCCAGCTTCCACAATGGCTTTAAAGCACAGTTTCATTAGTGCTCTAGTCATCCAAAAAAAGGTTGTCCATTGTTGAATGTCTAAACAGAAAAGGGATTTGCTTGGTCAATTGGTGTATGTTATGTAAATAGGGAAGTAACACCCATTCACACCTATTTTTCAACTGTCCTATATTTACTGCTCTCTTGGAAAAATACCGTTAGTTGGATTATTATCCTAGGTCAATCATCTGATCTTTTAACATACCATGAGGTTATGAAAGTAAAGTTGAGGATGCGATAACTTACAAGCAGAATGTATCGTTATCATCCAAACTTACAAGCAGAAAGTAAAGTTGAAGATGTACATTAAGTGTTAGTTGGATTATTATCCTGGGTCAATCATCTGATCTTTTACTCAAAAATATGTGATAACGATACATTTTGCTTGTAAGTTTGGATAATTGCAGTTCATCCTAACTTGTCGACTAACCTTATGTACCATCGTGATATTCTTGTGTATAGTGTGTGATACATAAGTGGACTCATGAGACTCAAAAATATAGGTGGACTCACCGGATCTTGCCTCTATATATATATATATATATATATATATATATATATATATATATATATATATATATATATATATATATATATATATATATATATATATATATATATATAATTAGGATCACATGAGTCCACCCTATCTTTTTGTGTCTTGTGAGTCCACTTATGTATCACACGCTCTACACAAAACTATCACGTTTTTTTTTATGAATAATTTTTTTTTCCCTCTAAGATATGATATTGTTTAGTATAACCTGTGATATTGTATTTGTGTCTGTGAGTCCAGTAAAAGAGTATCACAAGTTATACAAAACAATATCACATCTTACGATAAACAATATCACTGGTTGTACTAAACAATATCACGGGTTATACTATACAATACAATATCACATCACTGAACCTAACTTCGCCTTTCACTATCTTCATTGTCAGTCATTTTGTCCACCATTGTAAAACTGTTGAGTTTGATTTTGACCAGACGCGGAAGCGGAATAAACCTTGGACATCTTCCCTTCCAATTCGAACTGAACTTGGACACTCAACAACAAACTGATACTCTCATCCTCTGAAATTAAATGCTTGCTTGCCGCCTCTTTCATTCCAGTTAAACATTCACACATTCACTAATATTATAGAGTCCCATGACCACCTTTAATAAATTAGTCATTAATTAATAATGTTCAACAGGAATCATAACCCAGCGATTTGGAGAAGGTGAGAGTGAATGTTCAGTAATCATGCTTTGGACTTATGTTGCCGCCCCTGTGGCAGTCCCGCTTTGGTGTACTTTCTTCCTGTGGCTTCTGTCTCACTAAATATTATTGTCCTTGTAGCAAAAACATACTGCCCGTGTCAAATCTAAACAATTAATTATGCCAAATATTCAGAGCTTTCTTCATTATCAACCGTTTTCTTCATTATCAGTGGTCATTAGTGAATTGGGGGTTCCTAATTCAAAGATGAATTGGGACTCTATAGTTGAACATTCTCTAATATTATTCCAACTACATACATACAACCCAAACATAGAAACACTTGCATTTTATCTGGGCATTCGATGAAATCGGAACCTTCTATTTTCAAACACAGGAGGAAACACACAACCAAAATGGAAAACGGCAAGAACGGAAAACACAACACAAGTAGGAGACTGATGAGCTACGATGAGTTGCCGCAATATCCATCTATAAGATTCAAGCTTGTTTTACAAAATCTGGATTCGTGGTTAAAGCTCCTTATGGTTGTAGCTCCAGATATAGTCTCAGAGAAATGTTGTATCACTGGAGCTTTCGCTACTCCACCCAATCGACTGAGTTCTCTTGCTGAAGATAAATAGTATTATTGTTCATAATAATTCTATTCATCATTAATGTTTCATCATTAATCTGAAACATTGCGATAATTCCGTTAATTCGAGTATTATTGTTCATAATAATGCTATTCAGAGAGCTTTAGAATGGGTTAGGATAATCAGAATAGGTTTTGTCTTGTTTGCAATTGGGTTAAATTCAGTCTCGATCAGGTTCTTAATGAATCGAATTTGGATTTCGGTGAATGTTCTAGCACCAATCAGAATAAGTTTTGTCTCCGGTGATTGTCGATTGATGATGAACGGTGTCACGGACAGTCATGATGAAGGTGTTGATGGAGGACAAAAACTCGTGATATTCTTGTGTACAGCGTGTGATACATAAGTGGACTCATGAGACTCAAAAATATAGGTGGACTCACCGGATCTTACCTCTTTCTCTCTCTCTCTCTCTCTCTCTCTCTCTCTCTCTGTGTATATATATATATATATATATATATATATATATATATATATATATATATATATATATATATATATATATATATATATATATATATATAGGATCTTGTGAGTTTGGTTTCTTATGGTGAGTTGTGAGTTTGTGCTTTGATGAAATCTCAACCACTAGATTATATTAGAGATGAATGGTCAAGATCTAATCTTACATGTAATATAAAACCACTGTCATTTACTTATTTTCTCTTTTTTCTAGTACTACTCTTTTCTTTTTTACTTTAATTTTTTATCTTTTTTTTTACCTCGTGTTATTATGCTTTTTTTTTACCACTTTGATTTTTTTCTCTTATGTTTTTCTCTAATTTTCTCATTATGTTACCTTTTTTTCTTTTTCTTTTTGTACCAGATTTTTTTTTACTTGAAATTTTTTTACTCTTATTTTTTTTGTCTCGTGTTATTATGCTTTTTTTTTACAACTTTGATTTTTTTTTCACTTATGTTTTTCTCATTATGTTACCTTTTTTTCTTTTTCTTTTTGTACCAGATTTTTTTTACTTGAAATTTTTTTTACCCTTATTTTTTTACCAAGTGTTATTATGCTGTTATTATGCTTTTTTTTTACTTTGATTTTTTTTACGACTTTGATTTTTTTTTACCACATGTTATTGTGCTGTTATTGTTATTCCACTGTTATTGTGATGTTATTCTGCTGTCACTTTGACTTTTTTTACGACTTTGATTTTTTTTTCTTTTTTTTTTACCACGTGTTATTGTGCTGTTATTGTGATGTTATTCCGGTGTCACTTTGATTTTTTTTTACTATTTTGATTTTTTTACTACTTTGATTTTTTTACTCTTATTTTTACCGAATGCTATTGTGCTGTTATTCTGGTGTTATTGTGATGTTATTCCGGTGTCACTTTGATTTGTTTTACGACTTTGATTTTTCTTTCCTTTTTTTATCCCGTGTTATTGTGCTGTTATTCTACTGTTATTCTGATGTCACTTTGATTTTTTTAACTACTTTGATTTTTTACTCTTTTTTTACTACGTGTTATTGTGTTGTTATTCTGGTGTTATTGTGATGTTATTCCGGTGCCACTTTGATTTTTTTGACGACTTTGATTTTTTTTACCACATGTTATTGTGCTATTATTCTATTGTTATTCTGGTGTCACTTTGATTTTTTTTTTTCTACTTTGGTTTTTTTACTCTTTTTTTTTTACCGCATGTTATTGTGTTGTTATTCTGGTGGTATTGTGATGTTATTCCGGTGTCACTTTGATTTTTTTTACGACTTTGATTTTTTTTTTTCTTTTTTTTTTTACCACGTGTTATTATTCTCTTATTCTACTGTTATTCTGGTATTATTGTGATGTTATTCCGGTGTCAATTTGATTTTTTTTATTACTTTGATTTTTTTGCTTTTGCTTTTTTTTTTTTCACCGTGTTATTATGTTGTTATTGTAATGTTATTCCTGTGTTATTGTGGTGTAATCCATCTCTTGTATTTATTATACAATTCATTACTATTAACTCATTTTCCCTTATATGATAAATCTTCTCCATTCTCCAACTTTTTTGCAACTACCAACACAAAACCAGACCACATACCACCATAAACTCCATCCTTCAGACCACACACCACCATAAACTCCATCCTTCGTCAATTCGAACAACCCATTCGCAACACCTAGCCTGCACTCCAGCACCACCCCTCGCAACACCTAGCCTGCACTCCAGCACCACCCCAGCAGTCTTAGCTCAACTCGACATCGACACCGGTGGAAGCCACCATCACGAGAGGCAACAGGATGAGGAATATATGAGCGAGTTCCGGACTAAGACTGCCAACAACGAAGTCTATAACCTACATTGAACGTATTGTGAACAATGAGGATGATACAGTGGCTTCCGTAAGATCAATTGAAAGTGCTCATGATCTTTACATAGTGGGAAGAGGGCAAGGCATGATTTCACCGCTTACTGCCGGTCTCACTGACTGGAGTGAGTGCCCTGAGCTTGGTGCGATAGGTGACATGTTGGCATCCTCCGATTTCACCGATTACTTCTTCCGTATCGTGTTCCTTGCCCTTGCCGTCATCAACTACTGTGAATTCCTCCGTATCACCGTTGATTTCCGCCGTATTTTGCCTCTCCACCGCCATTTCAGCTCCATCGAGCTCGGGAGAACGCAATTGCTTCGTTGTTGATGGAGAAGCCATCGTGAATTCCTCGTTTGAGACATTTCTGTCGCCTAAATAGACGAATTTTTCAGAAACGACATCAATCTGAACGATTTTTGTGTTATCCACGAATTCTTTAGTCGTTGTAGGAGACACGAATTCCTCGTTCGTCGTATTTCTCTCTCCTTGAAACCCTAAATCAACCGAGCTTCCCAAAACGACATCGTTTGTAACTCCCTTAGTATTGTCCGTCGGCGGCGAAGACGGCGGCATCAATGAATTCTCCTTCGCACTCCTTTCCTGATTACTAGACTCTAATTCATCGAAAGTCTCGCTAACGATGTCGTTTATCATCTCCTCGGTGTTTTCCACAGCGAAACAGACGAGATTCGCATCAAGATGTCCCAGGACAGAACATCAGATGCATCATCTCAACATACACTAATTGTATGAGAAATTGATTTGGGGATTTTGAGTTTTCTAGGGTTCGCGATTTTGGGGGGAGAGATTGGAATTAAGAGGGATTTTAGGGAAGAGTGGATGAACATTTTATCTCAGCCGTTTGGTTTCTTCTAATTCAATGGTTGAGATTTTCCAAACCCACAACTCACCGTAAGAACCAAACACACGAGATCCCGCCTCTCTCTCTCTCTCTCTCTCTCTCTCTCTCTCTCTCTCTATATATATATATATATATATATATATATATATATATATATATATATATATATATATATATATATATATATATATAGAGAGAGAGAGAGAGAGAGAGAGAGAGAAGAGATCAACTAAGGTCCACATTTATATTGAGTCCATAAGTTCTATTATGAGCCATTGGATGAAGGGAAATGGAGGGATGAGATCAACCCCAAAAAGTGTGTTTATAAGCTAATCTCACCATCTCTCTCCTCCTTCACTAATCCACTCTAATTAATCACTAATTTACTATATATTTGTTTTCCACTCATCCATTTCTCTTTCATCTTACACATTTCATTTCTCTCTTCTCTCAAACTCTAAAAAAAACCCAAATAAATAAAAAAAAACCCAAAAATCCAAATAAATAAAAAACCCAAAAAATCCAAATAAATCAAAAAACTCAAATAAATCATTCATTCCTCTCTTCCTCATTCACCACCACCCACCACCACCCCACCCGACACCAAATAACCACCCACCACCCCGCCGTCACCCCACCGCCGCCGCCCCACCGCCGCTGACTTTTTTTTTTTTTTCAACTCGTTTTTTTTTTTCGTTTTGTATTAATCTGTATGTTTTTAGTTGTTTTTTCCATTCATTATTTTTTTTGTCTTTTATTTTATTTTAGTTGTCTTTTATTTTGTTAGTTATCATTTTTTATTCATTTTCTTAAATCTCTTCTTGTTATACGTTTTTTTTTAAGATTTCGTGTTTTAAATCTCGTTTTTTTTTGTGAGATACTTTTTTTTCATCTAAGACAAAAATGGAGTAAAGTTATACAAAAATGAACCAAAGTTATACAAAAATAGACCAAAGTTATACAAAAAAAAACTAAAGTTATACAAAAATTGGACTAAAGTTATACAAAAAATTGGACTAAAGTTATAAAAAAATGAACCAAAGTTATACAAAAATGAACCAAAGTTATACAAAAATGGACCAAAGTTATACAAAAATGGACTAAAGTTATACAAATATGGGTTAAAGTTATACAAATATGGGCTAAAGTTATACAAATAAGGACTAAAGTTATACAAAAATAGACCAAAGTTATACAAAAATGGACCAAATATATACAAAAATGAACCAAAGTTATACAAAAATGGACTAAAGTTATACAAACATGAACCAAAGTTATACAAAAATAGACCAAAGTTATACAAAAAAAGACTAAAGTTATACAAAAATTGGACTAAAGTTATACAAAAATGAACCAAAGTTATACAAAAATGAACCAAAGTTATACAAAAATAACTTTGGTTCATTTTTGTATAACTTTGGTCTATTTTTGTATAACTTTGGTTCATTTTTGTATAACTTTAGTTCATTTTTGTATAACTTTAGTCCAATTTTTTGTATAACTTTCGTCCATTTTTGTATAACTTTGGTTCATTTTTGTATAACTTTGGTTCATTTTTGTATAACTTTAGTCCAATTTTTTGTATAACTTTAGTCCAATTTTTGTATAACTTTAGTCTTTTTTTGTATAACTTTGGTCTATTTTTGTATAACTTTAGTCCATATTTGTATAACTTTGGTTCATTTTTGTATAACTTTGGTTCATTTTTGTATAACTTTGGTTCATTTTTGTATAACTTTGGTTCATTTTTGTATAACTTTAATCCTTATTTGTATAACTTTAATCCTTATTTGTATAACTTTAGTCCTTATTTGTATAACTTCAGTCCAAATTTGTGTAATTTTAGTCCAAAATTGTATAACTTTATTCCATAAGAGTATAACTTCAGTCATTTTTTGTATAACTTTAGTTCAAATTTGTATAACTTTAGTTCAAAATTGTATAACTTTAGAACTATAAATTCAAATTTGAAACAACACATAAGAAGATCATATTAAAAAAACCAATAAGTCAAAAAAGTACAATAAAAAAACTTCAATAACAATAATAAAAAATTAACCAATAATTAAAAAAAAAACAAATAACAAAAAAAAATCAAATAACAAAAAAAAACCAAAACCAAACCAAACAAAAAAACCAACAAAACAAACTTGAATGGTTGTATAACTTCAATTTATACAATGTATAACTTTAGATGTTAATAGTGTAACTTTAATGTAAAAAGTGTATAACTTTAGTCATAAAATGTATAACTTTAATGTTTTAAGTGTATAACTTTAGTCGTAAATGTATAACTTTTATAAAAACCAAATAAATATGAAAAATCGTAATTAATCAACAAATATTAAAACCAAAAACAAAAAACATAAATCCCTGGAAATCCAAAATCCGGCCATAACCAAAAACAACACACAAAAAATTCGAAAAAATCGACCAACAACCAATACTCAGACCTGGAAAAAACGATAACAAAACAAAGAAATTGAACAAAAACAAATAACAAAAACAAATAACAAAAACAAAACAATAACAAAACAAAACAAAACAAAAAAAAACAAAGCAAAACAAAAAATGGTGGGACGCGTGAACAAAAACAAAGAAATTGAGGACGCCTGAACAAAAACAAAAACAGATTTGAGACGGAAGTGACGCGTGAATGGTGGCAATGGTGGCGGCGGAAAACTGGTGTGGTGGTGCGAGGCAGTGGTGGTGCGGTGTGGTGATGCGGGTTATGGTGGTGGTTGGAGGAGAATGGAGGTGAAAAATGTTGGTGGTGGAGTCGGGATCTGGGTCACCGGCGGGTAAGGAGGGTGCTCGTGAGGTGGTGTGTCAGGGGAGGGAAGAAGGAGATGTAGATGGTGGTGGTGTGTCAGGGGAGGGGCGGCAGGAGGATGGTTGTCGGGAAAATGGCGAGGGTTGGTTGTGGCGGAGCCGCGTTTGGGTGGCTATGGCGAGGGGGTGGTTGCCGACGGCGGAAGGAAGGACGCAGGGCTGTGGTGGTCTGGTGAGGAGTGGTGACGAAGGTGGTGGGCGCGAGTGGTGGTGCGGTGGTTACCGAAAAGGAGAGGGAGAGGTTGTGTTTTTTGTTGTTTTGGTTTTTGTTTGATTTTTTTAGTTTTTTATCATTTGGTTTTTTTTTTTTTTGAGAGAATGAGGGGATGAGAGAATTGTGATTAGGAAGAAAAATGAGAGAGAAAGAGTGAATGTGAGAAATGAGAGAGGATGAGTGAATGAGGAAGTGAGTTGGAAAATTAGAATGTTGGAAGAGTTGTACAAAATTAGGTAGAGTTATACACAATTAGGGAAGGAGATTAGGGAGGGAGAAATGTGACCCTTCAATGAGATGTAATCTCATCCCTCCATCCCTTCCATCCAAACGGCTGAGATCAAATGTTCATCCACTCTTCCCTAAAATCCCTCTTAATTCCAATCTCTCCCCCCAAAATCGCGAACCCTAGAAAACTCAAAATCCCCAAATCAATTTCTCATACAATTAGTGTATGTTGAGATGATGCATCTGATGTTCTGTCCTGGGACATCTTAATGCGAATCTCGTCTGTTTCGCTGTGGAAAACACCGAGGAGATGATAAACGACGTCGTTAGCGAGACTTTCGATGAATTAGAGTCTAGTAATCAGGAAAGGAGTGCGAAGGAGAATTCATTGATGCCGCCGTCTTCGCCGCCGACGGACAATACTAAGGGAGTTACAAACGATGTCGTTTTGGGAAGCTCGGTTGATTTAGGGTTTCAAGGAGAGAGAAATACGACGAACGAGGAATTCGTGTCTCCTACAACGACTAAAGAATTCGTGGATAACACAAAAATCGTTCAGATTGATGTCGTTTCTGAAAAATTCGTCGATTTAGGCGACAGAAATGTCTCAAACGAGGAATTCACGATGGCTTCTCCATCAACAACGAAGCAATTGCGTTCTCCCGAGCTCGATGGAGCTGAAATGGCGGTGGAGAGGCAAAATACGGCGGAAATCAACGGTGATACGGAGGAATTCACAGTAGTTGATGACGGCAAGGGCAAGGAACACGATACGGAAGAAGTAATCGGTGAAATCGGAGGATGCCAACATGTCACCTATCGCACCAAGCTCAGGGCACTCACTCCGGTCGGTGAGGCCGTGAGCAGCGGTGAAATCATGCCTTGCCCTCTTCCCACTATGTAAAGATCATGAGCACTTTCAATTGATCTTACGGAAGCCACTGTATCATCCTCATTGTTCACAATACGTTCAATGTAGGTTATAGACTTCGTTGTTGGCGCCTCTTAGTCCGGAACTCGCTCATATATTCCTCATCCTGTTGCCTCTCGTGATGGTGGCTTCCACCGGTGTCGATGTCGAGTTGAGCTAAGACTGCTGGGGTGGTGCTGGAGTGCAGGCTAGGTGTTGCGAGGGGTGGTGCTGGAGTGCAGGCTAGGTGGTTCAAATGGGTTGTTCGAATTGACGAAGGATGGAGTTTATGGTGGTGTGTGGTCTGAAGGATGGAGTTTATGGTGGTATGTGGTCTGGTTTTGTGTTGGTAGTTGCAAAAAAGTTGGAGAATGGAGAAGATTTATCATATAAGGGAAAATGAGTTAATAGTATGAATTGTATAATAAATACAAGAGATGGATTACACCACAATAACACAGGAATAACATTACAATAACAACATAATAACACGGTGAAAAAAAAAATCAAAAGCAAAAAAATCAAAGTGACACCGGAATAACATCACAATAATACCAGAATAACAGTAGAATAAGAGAATAATAACACGTGGTAAAAAAAAAAAAAAAAACAAAATCAAAGTCGTAAAAAAAATCAAAGTGACACCGGAATAACATCACAATACCACCAGAATAACAACACAATAACATGCGGTAAAAAAAAAAAGAGTAAAAAACCAAAGTAGAAAAAAAAAATCAAAGTGACACCAGAATAACAATAGAATAATAACACAATAACATGTGGTAAAAAAAAAATCAAAGTCGTCAAAAAAATCAAAGTGGCACCGGAATAACATCACAATAACACCAGAATAACAGCACAATAACACGTATTAAAAAAAAAGAGTAAAAAATCAAAGTAGTTAAAAAAATCAAAGTGACATCAGAATAATAGTAGAATAACAGCACAATAACACGGGATAAAAAAAGGAAAGAAAAATCAAAGTCGTAAAACAAATCAAAGTGACACCGGAATAACATCACAATAACACCAGAATAACAGCACAATATCATTCGGTAAAAATAAGAGTAAAAAAATCAAAGTAGTAAAAAAATCAAAATAGTAAAAAAAAATCAAAGTGACAGCGGAATAACATCACAATAACAGCACAATAACACGTGGTAAAAAAAAAAAGAAAAAAAAATCAAAGTCGTAAAAAAAGTCAAAGTGACAGCAGAATAACATCACAATAACAGTGGAATAACAATAACAGCACAATAACATGTGGTAAAAGAAAAATCAAAGTCGTAAAAAAAATCAAAGTAAAAAAAAAAGCATAATAACACTAGGTAAAAAAATAAGGGTAAAAAAAATTTCAAGTAAAAAAAATCTGGTACAAAAAGAAAAAGAAAAAAAGGTAACATAATGAGAAAAACATAAGTGAAAAAAAAAATCAAAGTTGTAAAAAAAAGCATAATAACACGAGACAAAAAAAATAAGAGTAAAAAAATTTCAAGTAAAAAAAAATCTGGTACAAAAAGAAAAAGAAAAAAAGGTAACATAATGAGAAAATTAGAGAAAAACATAAGAGAAAAAAAATCAAAGTGGTAAAAAAAAAAGCATAATAACACGAGGTAAAAAAAAAGATAAAAAATTAAAGTAAAAAAGAAAAGAGTAGTACTAGAAAAAAGAGAAAATAAGTAAATGACAGTGGTTTTATATTACATGTAAGATTAGATCTTGACCATTCATCTCTAATATAATCTAGTGGTTGAGATTTCATCAAAGCACAAACTCACAACTCACCATAAGAAACCAAACTCACAAGATCCTATATATATATATATATATATAGAGAGAGAGGCAAGATCCGGTGAGTCCACCTATCTTTTTGAGTCCCGTGAGTCCAAAAAAGTATCACACGCTATACAAAATAATATCAGTCACACGCTATACAAAACACAATGCACAAAATCAAAAACAAAAATCACGAAGGAAAGGTTCCTGATAAAAGTACATATATGCAGCTACACTCACCTTGAAACCACCAGATTAATTATCACCGACAAACCCATTTCTCAATCCACAAAATCAAAAACAAAAATCAGATTCTGAAAAATCACACACCAAAAGTCGATAAGCTCAGCCAAATGGTGAAGGAACGGGTCCTGCCAGAGAGTCTGATCTTTTGATGCTTCCCATGCCACAAATGATGCATCCCGGTGATGATAGAGCAGCCAATTTCGCCCCGCACAAATCAGAAACAGCAAATTTCGCCCCGCAATAGTCGATAAACGACTAAGAGTGGCAGCACAAAACTGAGACGGGTCTTCCACGGGATCCATGGACTTGTTGGACAAACCCCTTTGGTCACACAAGTCAATCAAGCTCCTCCACTCCACTCTTTTACCTGGAGGTGCTTTTGAGAAGAGGAGATCAAGCATTTGTTTAGAATATGCATAATTCCGGACCTCCATGTTTCGTTTTATTGCTGTTCGTATGCAGCTTATACGATGTTTCGCTAGAAGAAGCAGTGATCCAAGATGCCGGAATAATCTGGCCATCTCATGTTTAGCACTTATAGCAGCTACGCCTTGGACCCTTTGTAGCCGTCCGATTTCCTGACCGATAGATATAAAGCTTGGATGAAGGATGCGGAATATAATAGGATTAAAAATATACTCCCTCTGTCCCGGTCATTTCTTTACCTATTCCATTTATAATAGGACCCATTGTAGCCGTCTGCGGTCTTTCTTAGTTCATAATGAGAACTTAGTTGTAAAACCGTATAAAGGTTTTGAATCATTTAAACAAATAGTGTAGTCGTCCCTACTTCAATTTGGTTTTAATGATGTACTCGTAAGAAGGGTAAACTGTGATATTGTTTAGTATAACTCGTGATATTGTTTAGTACAACAAGTGATATTGTTTATTGTAATGTGTGATATTGTTTTGTATAACTTGTGATACTCCTTTACTGGACTCGTGGACTAGATACAATATCACAGCTTATACTAAATAATATCACAGCTTAGACTTAAAAAAAATTAAAAAAAAAAGTTTTTTTTTTTTTTTTTTTTAAAAAAAAAACGTGATATTTTTGTGTACAACATGTGATACATAAGTGGACTCACGGGACTCAAAAAGATAGGGTGGACTCATGTGATCCTAATTCTATATATATATATATATATATATATATATATATATATATATATATATATATATATATATATATATATATATATATATATATATATATATATATATATATATATATATATATATACTCCTCCATAATAGTATATATGTCGTTTTAGGTTTTGTTGCTTTTTATCTTTTAGATGACATTTGTTTAGGTATTTTTTACCGAATTGGATGATTCGAGTCAATGTGGTCTTACTCGTTAGGTATTCGATTGATTGTTTAAATGTTGATATTTAAATAAGGAAACTAAGTACGAAATATAAATTGACACGTGAGATTTGGTGACGCGGAAAAGCCAATGTGGGAACAACCGCGAGAGGGACGGTACCCTTCCAAATATTGCACTATACTTGAATAGGAGGATGATTACAATAGTAACGTAGTGGTAATCTTGCTGGCACGAGGTATCAGGCTTGCAAGATCTTGGGCGGATGTATATGTGAGTATGAGAATATGCTGAGGTCTTGATGTCAATGTGTGAATATGTGGATGTGTTGTTGAATGTCCTCCTTTGATTGCTCCTCTGGGTATTTATAGGGTGAGAACCCTAGATATGTCCTACCTTGATTATGGAAATGGAATATAACTTCCATAAAAACTCTTTCCATGTTTGGCCGTCTCCCCCAATTCTCCCTGATCTCTCTGACTTCTCCCTAACTTCTCCCTGACTCTTCTTTCCTTAATCTGGACGTCCGCTCTGATGGGCCCCTGGTCTTCTTCCCACATACGCCAGCCCGTTCCCCCCTTCTCTAATTACGAGCTTCCTTCCTCCTTATGACTCCTCACATAGTCTTTTATTTTATCAAGTGGGCCTTCCCTTTATTGTGCTATTTTTAGCCCAAACAGTTTGCCCCAAATTTCTTGTGAAGTACGCTACGAGGTGTCGAGCAAGGAATTTACGTAATCGAATGTTAAAAACCCTAAGCCGTCATTTGCACTTCTTTTCATGCAACTCCATCATTTTTGTGACACCCCTCGATAGGGCATCAAAATTAAAGCGGAAAATACGAGATTTTTAAAACCTTTTTAAAAGCTTAAAGTGCGAAATCCACCATAAGCGATCAAACAAAAATGAAAAGAAAGATAATTAAGTTTTACAATTTAAAACAAGTGCGATGGGAAAAAGATATCCCACGAATAAACACAAGTCTAACGATAGGTGAGTCTAAGCAACCTATAACTAAGGTCCAAGGGTCAACGTTCTCGCTAGCTCACACGTCTTCCCCATAATCTGCATCACAAACCTGTCATTCATGTAAACATGAACGCCACAGTCAGTGGGGAGTAACTCAGGGTTCTCCCAGCCACCATATGTCAAAATGCACGTAAGCAAGAACTTAATTAACATATTGATCATGCATCATACTTGAATAATATGAACAAGGGAATATAAACGATCATCATAATGAGATAGGCATATTGCATTATATTAAACATGCATTCAAGGTAACCAAAACATGGATATGAGATTAGACATCGAATCATATGAAGAAGATAAACAACGGATCAATTTAATAGAAAATACATGGATGGAAACCAATAGCCATTACTTTGAAAACCTCTTAACAACCATAGCACGGGACGTGGCTACTAATGTCACATTCATACTTATGGCTTACATCTCACCATAAGAACGGATGGGAACATCAATCCCGGCGATCATATCGCAACTAGGGGCTTACATCTCACCACTAGTATCCGATAGGACCAAGACACTCACCACAATCATAGGAGACGTGCACTCTCGTATATAAGAACACACCAATGACCGTAACAAGCAAGACATTTACAAAGGCTTTGACTCAAAACAAGACAAACCCCTAGACTCCAACCTCCTGGTAGGACGACGATCATAATACGGTCCTAGTCTAAATCTGGCCAGACTCTCGGGATGGACGTCACCCGATTCGACATACAATCCCAAATCGTATCCAAGACTCGATCCATGACACCTAACCGTGCCCCAAGGTCGAGTAACCCCAATCGGAACAATGGTACCTAGCCGTACCCCAAGGTCCGAAGAGGCGGAAGGAAGATAGCCCAACTCGGAAACAATGGCACCTAATCGTGACCCAATGTCCGAGGGCAAATAAATAAGGAATGTCGAGTAGTCGCACAATGTAAAACGTCACACTCCGATCACAAGTACGAGTAACAATAGTTTGCATGAACATAACATCAATAAGTCTTATATTAACCAAATACCAATAAGGGAGAAGATACATGCATAAACCATTGATCATTAGAGGTTACAAGTGAAAAGGAGCTCACAGGGGACTCCCAGTGGTCGAGACCTACTGGGACAACAAGCCAAAATCGAAATTCAATAAAACTTACAAAGTGCGCTCTCCCAGAGACCGGTGAGACCGCCGCGATCACCCTACTGGGACTACAGCCAAATTTCAAAAAACTAAAAAAAACCTTTAGTGCACTCCCAGCCGGTCACCCGGCTGCCGGTCACCCGGCTGGGAATACAGCCAAATTTCAAAAAACAAAAAAAAAACCTTTAGTGCACTCCCAGCCGGTCACCCGGCTGGGAATACAGCCAAATTTCCAAAAACACATAAAATCTTCAATGTACTCCCAGCCGGTCACCCGGTCCGTCCACCCTACTGAATACGCCCAAAACTCAAAATCACCTAAAACCTTGATGTACTCCCACTGGTCAAGAGACCGAGCGTCACCACACCTGGGACTACAGCTTTCTAAAATGTGCTCAAAATTTACAGGATCTCCCAGTAGGTCAAGATGGGCCGCGGCCAAGAGACGATAGGCCATTGCGGCACCCTACTGGGAGTACATACTCACGGTTTCAATGCAATTCGACTTCCAAACCATTTGAAACCAACACAAATCGTTTCCCATCAATTGTTTACGTATCCTAGCATGATTCTAACTCGGAAAAACAACATATTTGAGACGGAAATCCAACAATTACGAATTTAAAGCAATAAAGAATGAAACTTTCAATGAAACATGTGAGAAATTCATATGAGGATACAATCCAACCAAAATTCAAGTAGAACACAACAAAAATCAGATTTCAACATTTGAAAGGTTAAATTAACAAACAAAGCACATAAATTTTAACATAAAAGTCGAGTAACCCATCACCGTTACCTTTTTGCACTTAAATCCACAAAAGACTCGTCTACCTTTCAAGAATCCACTTCCGGGTCAACTAAAACTTCTCCTAGAAAGAAGGAGGGCGATGAGAGGAAGAGATAGGCGCGAAAATCACTTAGTTTGGATAAGAATTGAGCAAGTTATGGTGATTTTAGGGTTGAGAGCAAAAGGGTTAACAATGGTGGAGTGTTTGTTGAGGAATTTCAGAAATTAGAATGAGGGAGATGAAGTTGTGAGGGTTTAGTTGAGGGTTTTGTGTAGAGAAAAGAGGGGAAAAAGGCCCATGAGTCAAGATAAGCCCAATAACTCCAAATGAGTCGGTCTCTACTAGAAATTACGTCTCAAGCCCATTACAACTCAAGACGGGAAATATCATTATTATTATTATTATTATCCGACCAAATATTTATCTTTGTATAAGATAAGCTTTAAAAATATAATATTTATAAAAATCATGTTTAATAATGAAATTAATTAAATTAAATAATTTAAAATATAAATAAGACAATACAACGTTTAATTAAATTATAATTGTCAAAATGGAAAATTCGCGGGTGTTACAATCACCCCAACTTTTAAAAAGTTTCGTCCTCGAAACTTGAAAATAGAAAGGAAAAGTAATATAAAAATAAAACCGAAATTTTGAAATCGGTAAACAAAACATTAAAAGGGTACTTATCGTAAGAATCGAAATCCTTTCAAAAATCCCAAATACAATTTTCCGACATAACCAAATTCTCATCAAAGGAACGAAAATGCTCTCGTTGCGCATTCAAGAACATCACATTCCAAATCGAAGATATGGTCAAAAGCAAATCATTTGTATAAATCGAAAATCAAAATACTTTCAAAAACATTAATAAAGAATTTTCAAAAGTATAAGTCTCATTCATGGAACGAAATTGCTCTTGTCGTGCACACAAGAACTCTAACTTTCCAAGCCTAGGACAAATTTAAAACAAAAATCATTCGCCGACAAGCGCAGAACAAGTTATTAAACGTTTCAAATAACGAGTTCTAACATCCTATCAACGTCAAAATCAAAAGAAAAGGCAATTCACTCAAATTTTCTTTTGCAAAGGTCAAAAATGGAAATAAAGGTTTCATTTCTAAATTCAAAAGGGAGGCAAATTCCTGAAAATAGAATATTAAACTCTGAAAAAGAAATCATAAGTAGATCAAAGTTCGTTAGAAATTGAGCAAAGTTAAAAGAAACTCGGGTCTAGCAATTAAAAATCGATAAAAGAAGTTATACTCATAGGACAAAAGGAGAACTAAATCAAATTCTCATCTTCAAACCTTTAAAATTGGTAGGGTTTTGTAAGAGTATAAACTTTTAACAACGAACCAAAAATGGTAGCTTGAAATGTTTAGAAATAGTACGAAATGAAGAAAACTTTGACATCATGAAAACAAAGTACGCTATGAGGGTTCAAACTTGACTAACAAAAGAGCTATGATGAACTTCCTAGGAGAAGAGTTGAAATCGAATCTACAAGGATATCAAGGATTGAATTTCACAAGTTACGAGTATCACATTTAAAGGAGGAGCATGATGAAGCGAAGAAGAGAGGTATGAACGGAAACGCTTATGCTTAAGGAAAGAAGGAATTTAAACAACAAGGAAACGCCAGAAAGTGAAATCTCAAATGACAACACGATCCTAGACAGCTTCTAAAACTTCCTAATAAAGTAAATCTCGCAACCATATTACCTCCAAGGATTACTCAAGATAACTTACGTCACTCTACATCTAAGCTATTCCATAAAACAAGGTACTTCACCACATTTGTGATTCCATAACTCTCAAATATAAATCATCTATAAACGATTTCCAAGAAAGATCAAAACTACTAAAACAGTTACACACCTAACCAACTATCGACTACTAGGAGTTCTCACTATGTTAAAATCCTTAATCAAAGGTCAAAATCTCAAGGTCTTTATACTTTCTAACACTCCAAACCAAACTCTTATCCACACCCGCATTCGCAAGCATAGATGATCACATTCCCCAAATCATAAAGACCACCAACCAAAAGTAAATAGGTTTGTCATACAATTTTTCCTACCCAACTCAACTCAAGTTCCACTAATCCAATTTTGACGAAATCAAGGCTCACAAAGAATCCTCAAAGAGCACCTCACTCACTCTACAACGTAGCCAACAATGCCATCACTCTACTAAAGAAACAAGAGCAATAACTAGGTCAAGAAATGGTAGGAAATTTCAAGGGATATAGGAACGTGACGAGGTGTGAGATCAAAGGAGTCAATGATAAAGGTAACTAGTTAACACCAGTAAGAGATATTAGAATTAGAGAGGTATCCAAGGCAAGGAAACAACGAGTAACTCTTATACATAAGAATTAAATCTAATCAAGATATGAACGGAGGGGAGGAAGATGATTAAAGGTATGAAGGGGGATTTCAAGGCTTAACCCAAACGCTTTCCAAGACTTATGGTTCTTGCTAAAAAGGTCACGCCTATTAGAATATTGTACCATCATAACCAAATGACCAAATTCCAAAACGAGGGTCAAGGCAATTCCTCTCATTCCTTGTATGCAACTCTTTCTTAAAGGATTACACCTCTATGACTGATCAAGGTAAAAATAAACGATCGCTTAAGGGTTGATAAATTGGTTAGATTCATTGTTCAATTATCCTATCTCATATTAGGATTTCTCTAAGGTAAATCTACCACTCAAGCATAACAACATCTCTTTATCTCAAGTACTTGATACAACCTCAATGTTTTAAAAACCAAAGAAGGAATTAACAACGACTTCTCAAGGGACAACTAACATCAAATTGCATCACCAATCTATACGGAATCATTAACATCTAAAAATGGGTTTTCTTCCAAATTCATATCCTAAACTTATCTCATGTTTACTCCTAAGGTAACGACGCTCAACCTACTACGCTTTCAAATCCCAAACATAAACAACAAAGCCAAGTTCTATAACTTTAATCACATAGGCAACTCATTCCTAACACAAAGAATCCACCAATCAATTATACTCACTTTGTCAAGGAATTAGGTATAAGAATCACTAAGTATGTCTCATCACACTACCTAAGTCTTTCTAACATCACGACCTCTCAAAACCAGGGTTAAGGGTCAACCACAACCAAGCTCTACAAAAGTCAAATTTTCCGACCAAAGTTAACATTCCATAAGGCAGAGATGATGGTATACAAGAAAGGCATTATAAGGAGAAAAGGTACAAAGACAACTCCCAAGATATGGAATAAAAGTTGCGAAAGGTATAGAAGCACAAAGATAAGGGAATGTGACAAAGCACCCAAAGGGAGAAAGGTATCTTCGAGACGGTAAAGAAATCCTTCAAGAGAAAGGGATCCATATGCAAGATGTTATGGAAGGAGAAGTAAAAACGAAGGATAAGTCGAGTGAGTACTAAACTAGTTCCCAAGGTTAAGAAAAAGAGAGTTTAGAAAGGAAGGATGAGCATCACGGGATAAAAGTAAGGAAAGGTTGATCAAGTATAGAAAACACACCCATAACGGTGTCGGGAGGAACGGCGGTTCCGATTTGATTCTCGACAAGAGTGACTCTTCTTGGCTCGGCTTCCGGAGCATTAGGGAGAGGAGGAGAGGTAGTCTTCTTCTCGGGGCAATTCTTGAAGAGATGTCCGGGCTTCTTACAATGGTAACACTTCAAGGGCATATCATAGCATCCAATCCCGGGGTGATAAGCTTGCCCACACTTGAAGCACTTGCGGTCCTTCTTAAGCCTATTAGTAGATGTAGGCACTTGTCCTTTAGGCTCTTGCACTCTCGGCTCTTGCCCTCCATGGTCTTGTACTCCTTGTCCTTGGACTCTCGGCACCAACCTCTTCTTGCTAGAAGATGACGAAGATGAGGGCACAGATGGCCTCTTGCCACGGCGGTTAGAGCGATGATTAACTTGAGCATTAGCATTCCGTTGATTCCGAAGAATTAGAGTAAGAGCTTCCATGATAGTATTCTCCACCTTGGTTGGTCGTACCATCTTCTCAAGACTCCAAAAAAGTCAACCATGTTAGCACCTAACAAATAGCATGCACAAAGAGACTACCAACTTAGGTCCTTAGTTCTACCCATCTCTCGTTCATTATTTGGGGTCAAGTTCAATTTAAATTCGGGGTACACGTGTGTGCGTCGGGAGCAACACATGATCTGATACCAACTGTGACACCCCTCGATAGGGCATCAAAATTAAAGCGGAAAATACGAGATTTTTAAAACCTTTTTAAAAGCTTAAAGTGCGAAATCCACCATAAGCGATCAAACAAAAATGAAAAGAAAGATAATTAAGTTTTACAATTTAAAACAAGTGCGATGGGGAAAAGATATCCCACGAATAAACACAAGTCTAACGATAGGTGAGTCTAAGCAACCTATAACTAAGGTCCAAGGGTCAACGTTCTCGCTAGCTCACACGTCTTCCCCATAATCTGCATCACAAACCCGTCATTCATGTAAACATGAACGCCACGGTCGATGGGGAGTAACTCAGGGTTCTCCCAGCCACCATATGTCAAAATGCACGTAAGCAAGAACTTAATTAACATATTGATCATGCATCATACTTGAATAATATGAACAAGGGAATATAAACGATCATCATAATGAGATAGGCATATTGCATTATATTAAACATGCATTCAAGGTAACCAAAACATGGATATGAGATTAGACATCGAATCATATGAAGAAGATAAACAACGGATCAATTTAATAGAAAATACATGGATGGAAACCAATAGCCATTACTTTGAAAACCTCTTAACAACCATAGCACGGGACGTGGCTACTAATGTCACATTCATACTTATGGCTTACATCTCACCATAAGAACGGATGGGAACATCAATCCCGGCGATCATATCGCAACTAGGGGCTTACATCTCACCACTAGTATCCGATAGGACCAAGACACTCACCACAATCATAGGAGACGTGCACTCTCGTATATAAGAACACACCAATGACCGTAACAAGCAAGACATTTACAAAGGCTTTGACTCAAAACAAGACAAACCCCTAGACTCCAACCTCCTGGTAGGACGACGATCATAATACGGTCCTAGTCTAAATCGGCCGGACTCTCGGGATGGACGTCACCCGATTCGACACACAATCCCAAATCGTATCCAAGACTCGATCCATGACACCTAACCGTGCCCCAAGGTCGAGTAACCCCAATCGGAACAATGGTACCTAGCCGTACCCCAAGGTCCGAAGAGGCGGAAGGAAGATAGCCCAACTCGGAAACAATGGCACCTAATCGTGACCCAATGTCCGAGGGCAAATAAATAAGGAATGTCGAGTAGTCGCACAATGTAAAACGTCACACTCCGATCACAAGTACGAGTAACAATAGTTTGCATGAACATAACATCAATAAGTCTTATATTAACCAAATACCAATAAGGGAGAAGATACATGCATAAACCATTGATCATTAGAGGTTACAAGTGAAAAGGAGCTCACAGGGGACTCCCAGCCGGTCAGTAGACCGGCTGGGACAACAAGCCAAAATCAGAAATTCAATAAAACTTACAGTGCGCTCCCAGTAGGTCAAGGAGACCAGCCGCCATCACCCTGACTGGGACTACACCAAATTTCAAAAAACTAAAAAAAAAAACCTTTAGTGCACTCCCACCAGGTCACCCATTGCTGCACAGTCCCCCTACTGAATACATACCAAATTTCAAAAAACAAAAAAAAACCTTTAGTGCACTCCCAGCCGGTCACCCGGCTGCCGGTCACCCGGCTGGGAATACAGCCAAATTTCCAAAAACACATAAAATCTTCAATGTACTCCCAGTAGGTCACCATGGCTGCCACCCTACTGGGAATACGCCCAAAACTCAAAATCACCTAAAACCTTCATGTACTCCCAGTAGGTCAAGATGGACCAAGCCGGCCGTCACACCCGGCTGGGACTACAGGCTTTCTAAAATGTGCTCAAAATTTACAGGATCTCCCAGTAGGTCGATGAGACCATTCCACGGCCACCCTACTGGGAGTACATACTCACTCAAGTTTCAATGCAATTCGACTTCCAAACCATTTGAAACCAACACAAATCGTTTCCCATCAATTGTTTACGTATCCTAGCATGATTCTAACTCGGAAAAACAACATATTTGAGACGGAAATCCAACAATTACGAATTTAAAGCAATAAAGAATGAAACTTTCAATGAAACATGTGAGAAATTCATATGAGGATACAATCCAACCAAAATTCAAGTAGAACACAACAAAAATCAGATTTCAACATTTGAAAGGTTAAATTAACAAACAAAGCACATAAATTTTAACATAAAAGTCGAGTAACCCATCACCGTTACCTTTTTGCACTTAAATTCACAAAAGACTCGTCTACCTTTCAAGAATCCACTTCCGGGTCAACTAAAACTTCTCCTAGAAAGAAGGAGGGCGATGAGAGGAAGAGATAGGCGCGAAAATCACTTAGTTTGGATAAGAATTGAGCAAGTTATGGTGATTTTAGGGTTGAGAGCAAAAGGGTTAACAATGGTGGAGTGTTTGTTGAGGAATTTCAGAAATTAGAATGAGGGAGATGAAGTTGTGAGGGTTTAGTTGAGGGTTTTGTGTAGAGAAAAGAGGGGAAAAAGGCCCATGAGTCAAGATAAGCCCAATAACTCCAAATGAGTCGGTCTCTACTAGAAATTACGTCTCAAGCCCATTACAACTCAAGACGGGAAATATCATTATTATTATTATTATTATCCGACCAAATATTTATCTTTGTATAAGATAAGCTTTAAAAATATAATATTTATAAAAATCATGTTTAATAATGAAATTAATTAAATTAAATAATTTAAAATATAAATAAGACAATACAACGTTTAATTAAATTATAATTGTCAAAATGGAAAATTCGCGGGTGTTACAATTTTAGCCGCCCATTTCCTCTTTACTCGCACTATACTCCCTCTCTCTTCCTTTATAATCTCAACCTCCACCTTCCACTTCCATTAAAACTCCTCCTCTCTCTAAACCCTCAACTTCCCTCTTCTTTTATCTTGCCGGCTTCACTGTTCCACTCCCCTCCGCCTCTTTCACCAGGTATTCTTCCCCTTTTCTCCTTTAATTTCCATTTTGTCTTTCTTCATCATGGGTAAAACCCGACAATCTTCATCAACCCCCACACCCGCTGACCGCAGTCCTGGCCCAGTCTTTCCTTCCCGGGGACTCTTCACTTACCCCCATGACTGTGACTCCGCTTTGACTGCTGCCGACATTCCCACGATCAAGGGCATGCTTGGTCTCGGTGACGGGGTGGATATTGCCATCCCTGGACCAGGACAGAAAGCTGATGCCCTTCGTCCAGGATGAGTCTGCTTTTACCTGTACCCTTTTAAATATGGCCTCCGTTTTCCTTTTCCCAAACTCATCCAAGATTTTATCTTTACCAATAATTTTGCCATGGCACAAATTTCTGCTGCCGTCTGGAGGGTTCTTCTTTACTCCCTGGCCGCTGGTCAAAACACTGGTAACTCTATCACCCTGGGCGATCTAGCCCATATGTACAACATCAGGTCCCTGGGTAGGGGTTAATTCTCATTCCGGGGCTGTGGAGAGGCTCCCTTCAAGCATGTATCCAAATCTCGAGACGAGAAATGGTTTGAGGACTTCTTCTTTGTGAGGAAGGACTCCACCCAGCCGCCTGCTGACTATATCTTCAAGAAATGGGTCATAACTTCGAGTAAGTAGTCTCTCTGTCACCTGATTTATTTATCTCGCTGCTTACTAGCTTACTTCATCGTCTTCGTGCAGGCCCCTATGACCTGACTCGCATTGGTGCCAAGGTCCCTGCCTGCAGCAAGCTGTTCTGTATTTCTGAATCCGAGAGAAAGTTTCCTGACCTGCTCCCTGGTTTTTCACCTGCTTCCTCCTCCAACCCTCCTCAGTCAGCTCACAGTATGTCCTCTGGTAAGCTTTCCATAGCCGTTTCAATTTGCATGTTGCTTCTCCTGACGCTTTGAGTATCCTGATGCCTGAGATGATGTCTGCTTGCAGGCTCCAAAGTTGATCCTTTAGAAATCATCCTCCAAAGTGCCAAAAGAAAGAGGTCTTCTGCCAGTCCTGACGTGGCATCTGCCTCCAAGAGGAGTGCACCTGCTGCCTCCTTCTAGACTCCTCCTACATACTCCAGTTCTGCCATGCCTGAACCCTTGGAGGTTGACCCGCTCTCTCGCCATCCGCATACTCCTCCTGCGAGCCCTCGTGCCTCAGCAAGCGGAGGCACTATTGCTCACTTCCCAGAAGGTTTTGGAAATGTGGACAAGGTACCCTACTGGCCGGAGATCGACCAGATGCTCTTTCCTCCTCTAAAGGAGGTGTTCTCGGAGTTCTCCCCAGAGGAGATGGCTGAGAATGATGTGCACAACGCCTTTATGGTGAATGCTCTTCATCTTCTACCTGCTTGTTTGTTTTTCTTTTTATTTAGATTCTACTTTTTGCCTTTCCTTGTTGACTTCTGACTTCCTTGCTCCAGACCCTCCAGTCTGCGCTCTATAATAGGAAGATGATCAACATAGTGCAGACCACCAGTCGTGCCACCAACGCCAAAAACTAGGAGCTGAAGGGGACAATTGCCGACTTGGCGCAACAGCTGTCTGATATGAAGGAACGTGTGGTGGAGTTGAAGGCTGAGCTTGCTGTCACCAAGAAGAAGCTGAAGGAAGGGGCTGATCAGCTGGCCCGCACTCAAGAGGTGTGCAGCACTTTCTCTGACTCCCTCAAGCGTTCTGATGAGAAGATCAGCGAGCTGATCTCCCTGGCCACCAATGTTGTTGCCTATGCTACCTGGCGGGGAAAAATCAGCGGGATGCGTACTGCTCTTGAGGAGGCTCCCACCCAGCAGGCTATAGAGGAGGAGGATAAACAGCTGGAGATGCTCTACCCCACCCAACCTGGTCTGAGTGCGCTGATGCCTGAAGTTGGGGAGGTGAATTCTCCTGCACTTGCTGAGCAAGCTGCTGAGGGTGATGCTAGAATGTCCCAGGGTGCTGCTGACGGAGCTCAGGAAGCTATGGCAGCCGAGGATGTGCAAGCTGGTCGATCTCCTGCACTAAGTTGTTTTTTTTATCAATGAACGTTTTGGCAGTCTGGCCCAGAGGTGGCAAACTTGTAAGTTTTAAACTTTTTCCTGGCTGTTCCGCCAACGTGGCGGTTTAAACTCAGGGGCCGTATTTTGGCCACATTTTGGAATATCCTTGCCGTAGTTTTGGCAAGGTTTGATTTATATATTGTACTTGTTTCTTAGATTCCCTTAGTTTAGGAAGCTGCCGTGTCAGCCTGCTTGGCTGATTTAGGCGAGTCCTGTCATCCTGAAAAGGTCGACTTTCTGACTCAGCTAGCTGCGGTGTCAGCCTGATGGCTGATTTAGGCATATGCCGCAATGTAAGGAGGAGTGGCCGTGTCAACCTCAGAGGCTGATTTAGACCAGTCTTGTCATCCTGAAGAGGCTGATCAAGACTAAGCTAGCTGTCGTGTCACCGATGGGCGATTTAGGCGTATCTTGCTTTTTTGGATTACTTAACCTTGTTCATGACGCAAGGTGTGTTCATCACGTTTAAAGCCAATAGGGGCGTAATTTAGGCAAGTTTATCGTCATTCTAAGACCAATGGGACGCTGCAGGATTCTGGTAGCGCAGATATCCCTACGTTCCATGTTCGTGCATGCATGCTGGGGCTCTGATTAATTGCGATTAGTGCGAGCTACGTCCAGGGGGTGGTATCAGGGGTAGCTGGGTAAGCGTGTTTAGCTATCAACCAGGCTCCCTTTCGTATGTTCCACAGTCCGCCCGGTGAGGGTGCTCCATGTGGAGAAAATAGGTTAGGCATGTTGCAGTGCCATGTGCCTTGTCACCCCGCGTTGGCAGTTGACAATCCTGCTAGATATCCTTTCAAAGTACCATAGACACTAGGATTCAGAGTGATGTACCTAGAGAAGTCTGAAAATAGAAAAATCTACTAAAATGATTTGAAGTACCTGTCGCCATCTCATGGGGTACCAGAGCAATTGTGGTCCCAGGACGCTGCCAGACCACACCATCTAATAGTAATTTAAAATTTAAAATAATTAGAGGTACCAGAAATAGGAGTGAAAATGGCAGTATGCCTACTACCAGATTTTTATTTTAATTTCAAAATGTTTTGGGTTTTCATAGTACATCATTCCTAAGGCTAAAGTCTACTTATTATTAAAAGTAATATCTCTTCAAGTGAAGTATGTTCCATGGGCGCTGTATGATTTGACCGTCCATGGTCATCAGTCTGTATGCACCATGACCAACAACTCCTTCTACCTGGTATGGTCCTTCCCATTTGTAGGCGAATTTGCCTGCTTTTCGATTCTTAGTGTTTTGAAACACCTCTCGGAGAACCAGGTCTCCTACCTCCAGGAGCCTGACTTTCACATTTTTGTTATAACTCCTGGCCACTGACTGTTTGTAGGCAGCCAGATGTATTTTTGCGCTTGCTCGTAGCTCGTCAATTGTGTCCAGGCTTTTGACCATCTCTGCATTATTCAGTTCCCATGTCATATTTTCATACCTGTGAGTGGGATCTAGAACCTCTGATGGAATGACTGCTTCTGCGCCAAACACCAGGCTGAAGGGTGTTTGACCTGTTGCTACTTTTGGTGTCGTTCTGTCTGACCATAATACAAGTGGTAATTCATCTGCCCACTTTCCTCCTAACTCCTGTAACCTCCTTCGTAGATTATCCATGATGATTTTGTTGCTGGACTCAGCTTGCCCGTTGGATCTGGGTGCTGACTTTTTTAGGGTGATATTCCACCTAGCACAGTATCCCTCGGTGTCGTTGGAAATGAATTGTGAGCCATTGTTACATATGATTTCTGATGGGATACCAAACCTGCAAATGATGTTTCGTTTTATAAACGAAATGACTTGTTTGTTCTTTATTTATGTGAATGCTTATGCCTCTATCCATTTGGAGAAGTAATCTGTCATCGCTAGAATCCACGTCCTGTTTCCTGTGGCTCTTGGCAGAGGTCCTACTATGTCCATGCCCCATGCCATGAATGGCCAAGGAGAAATGATAGGATGCAAGGGTTCTGCTGGCTGATGGATCATTGGTGCTGAGCGGTGGCAGGCGTCACATTTGCGTGCGTATTTTGCTGCATTTGCCTTCATTATAGGCCAGTAGTATCCCTGCCTGAGGGCTTTATTTGCTAGACTCCTGCCCCCTGCATGGTTTCCACATTCGCCACTGTGGAGAGCATGTAACACAGTCTGTGCTTCTTCCTTGTCCAGGCACCGTAAGTAGGGTCCTGCCAGTGATTTTCTGAATAGTATATCGTCAATAAGTATGAACCTGGAGGCCCTCACTCTGAAAGCTCTCACTTCCTTCTTGTCATCTGGTAGCTTGCTATGACGCAGCCAGTCTAGATAAGGTGTGCGCCAATCCTCGTCATCCGCTGTTGTTAATGTTTGGTCAAAGCGGCGGTCAGGCTGGTTGATTGAGAGTTCCCATCTTTTTTCTCAGAATCGCTGAACCCCTTCCCCATTCTGTGAATCCTCCAGTTCTCCTTTATCTACTTTATCTGCCTTCTGGATAGAAGGCTCCAGCATGTGTGCTATTGGAATGCTTGAGAGTTCTGTCGGTTTAAATGTTGCCCCCAAAGTTGCCAAGGCATCTGCTTCCACATTCTGATCTCTGGGATCTGCTTAAGTTTGCAAGTTGCGAATTTCTGTTTTAATTTCTTTGCTATTTTCAAGTATGTAATCATCTTTGAATCTCTGGCTATAAATTCGTCATTTACGTGATTGACTATTAGCAGAGAGTCGCTGGATATGCGCAGGTGCCTGACTCCTAACTCCAGAGCTAGCTTCATTCCTAATATCAAGGCCTCGTACTCTGTTTCATTGTTGGTTGCCTTGAATTCACATCTTACTGCTTGTGCTATCAGGTCTCCCTGTGGTGACCTCAGAATCAATCCTACACCTGCCCCCCTCTGATTGGAGGCTCCGTCAATGTGCATCTGCCAAACCTATGTTTTCTTGCTTCCTTCTAGAGTGAGGATTTCCTCATCTACCAGATTTTGGATGGCTGGGCTGAAATCTGACACAAAGTCGGCCAATGCTTGTGATTTGATTGCTGTTCTGGGGTCATACTGGATATCATACCCACTGAGGTGTACAGACCATTTTGACATTCTGTCTGATAGTTCAGGTTTCCTCATGATAGATTTCAGCGGGTAGTTGGTCACAACATGTATGGTGTGGGACTCAAAATAGGGGCGCAGTTTGCGAGATGCTACTACCAGTGCTAATACTAACTTTTCAAGAGATGTGTACCTGGTCTCTGCCGGCAGCAGAGACTTGCTTACGTAGCACACTGGTTTCTGCTCCTTTTCCTGCTCTCTGACCAGAACAGCGCTCACTGCCACCTTTATGATGGCCAGGTATAGGAATAGTGGTTCTCCTGGCTCCGGCTTCGACGGCAGTGGCGGGCTGCTGAGGTAGTGTTTCAGCTCTCTGAAGGCTTGCTCGTGATCCGTAGTCCATTCAAACTTCTGATTTTTTCTTAGTACATCGTAAAACAGCCTGCACTTATCTGAAGATCTTGAGATGAACCTGCTCAGGGCTGCTACCTTTCCAGCTAGTCTTTGAACATCTTTAGGCTTCTCAGGTGGTTCTAGTTGTAAGACGGCTTTGATCTGCTCGATGTTGGCCTCTATCCCTCTTTGAGTTACAATATAGCCTAAGAATTTGCCAAAGGATACTCCGGAGGTGCATTTAGATGGATGTAGCTTCATTTTGTATTCCCTCAGGGTGCTGAATGTTTCTGCCAGGTGCCGCATGTGATCTTTGGCTTTTTCTGATTTTACCACCATGTCATCAATATACACCTCCATAGTTCTTCCTATCTGCTCTTTGAACATGCGGTTAACCAGCCTTTGGTATGTGGAGCCTGCGTTCTTTAGGCCGAATGGCATGACGTTGTAGCAATATATTCCTCTTTCAGACATGAATGTCGTCTTCTCTTGATCTGCAGGATCCATCTTAATCTGATTGTATCCACTCCATGCATCCTGGAATGTCAACATCTCATGCCCAGCTGTCGCGTCTACCATCGCATCAATATGAGGCAGCGGGAAGGGATCTTTAGGGCATGCCTTGTTGAGATCGGTGAAGTCCACACATACTCTCCACTTCCCATTCTTCTTAGGCACCACCACTACGTTAGACAACCATTCTGGATATTTTACTTCTCTTATTTTCTTTGCTGCCAGCAGACTATCTACCTCTTGGTTGATCACCTTGTTTCTTTCCGCTGCAAAATTTCTTCTTCTCTGCAGGATGGGTTTACATTTTGGGTCCACACTAAGCTTATGCGTTATGATGGACGGATCTATTCCTATCATGTCATCTTGTGACCATGCAAAACAATCCATGTTATCCCGTAAGAACTTGATTAGTTGCTGTCTCAAGCTTCCTGTGCATCCTGCTCCAATGAGCACAATTCTTTCTGGGTGCAGCTTGTCCAGGTTGATTTAATCCAGCTCTTCTGCTAGGGGTTCGATGTATTCGTCTGGACAGTACGTACAGAATTGCTATGCAGGAGGGCTGGCAGTACACTTAAGTGCCTTCTTATAGCAGCCTCTAGCTTCCTCCGGATCTCCTCTTATTGTCTCTACTCCCCATGGTGTGGGGAACTTTATGCTCTGGTGATATGTTGAGGGGACTGCTTTCATCTGGTGTAGCCACGGTCTACAAAGGATGACATTGTAGGTGGAGGGCCGTCTATAACCAGATACCTGACTTGCTTGTTGACTCCTCCCACATAGGTTGGGATGACTATTTCTCCCAGCGAGTTAGATGTTTCCCCACTGAAGCCTACTAGCGGAATAGTCTTCTTCTGCAGTTCCTTCTCGCTGAATCCCATGCTCTCTATGGTCTTCAACATGATCAGGTTGACTGAGCCGCCTGTATCTACCAAGACCTTTCTAACCGTGCAATTGGCCATTGATAAGGTGATAATAAGTGCGTCATGATGTTCTCTTTCGTCGTATGTATCTCCTTCATCAAAGCTGACAGCTGGTAAGTCGTTGTGAGAAATTCTGCAAGAATTTGTTGGCCTGTCTCATTTGGTCTCGGTAGCACGTCTCTTAGCTGCTGAGTATGTCAGCCCGCTTAGGTCTGAGTCGCCTGTTATCACGTTTATGATTTTGGTGCATGTGGGTGGGGTTGCAGGCTTGGTAGATCCTACCTTATCCTGTTGCTTGCCCCCACGTGGTAATAGGTGGCTCAGCTTTCCTTGCTCATACAGGCGCTTGATCTCTCTTCGTAATGTGTAGCAATCCTCAGTGTTGTGCCTAATATCACGGTGGAACTCACACTTCTTTTTGCTATCCTTTCTCCGTGCTTGCTCTCCTACTGGTGGGTTGGGCCACCTGACTCCATCTCCCATCTCCCTTAGTGCCTTCAGGATTCCTCCGATACCTATAGTGAATCCATATTCTGCCAGAGTAGGGAGTTGCTGATTTTCCTCGATTATGTTGAATCCCCTTCCATATGGTCTGTATCTTTCGTCTTTCTTGCTGGTGGTTTGCTTTCTTCCTGATTTCTCCATGGCTGAGGTACTAGAAATACTTGGCGTGCTAAGTAAGCTGGCTCTGGTTAGGATATCTTCCTCCAATCTGATTGCGGGAGCTGCCTTCTCTTGCACTGCCTCGAAACTATGGCACGGATGCATAGTTAGCTGCTTGTATAGGTCGGAGTCATGGTGGAGGCCTCTTCTGAAGGCTTCTACTACTGTCGAAATGTCGCACTCTCGTACTGCTACCTTCTCATTGTTGAATCTAATATTGTATTCTCCAATGGTCTCTCCCCATCCCTTGACGATCCCGTCATGCATCTCCCCGTGCTTCTGTGGTTTTCTGCTGCTTGCGAACTGTTGAGTAAATGCATTCACCAATTTAGCAAATGTGGATATCGACCTGTTGGGCAGGCTTACAAACCATCGGAGTGCCGGTCCTGTTAGGGTGGATCCAAATCCTTTGCACATGCAAGTTTCCTTGACTTGCCCTACAGCTGTTATTGTCATCATCTTCTACTTGTACTGGCTTATATGATCAAAGGGATCTGTTGTGCCGTCAAAGAGGGGCATATTTGGATTTGTGAATCTCTTTGGCATGGCTGTGATGGATATGGTGTCCACGAATGGTGAGTTGGCATAGCTATCTAGTGCTGCTTTCTCGAGTGGGGTGGCGACCACAGGACCTGCTCGTATCTCCTTTAGCTCCAAGTACTACGATTTGTTATCTTTGCTGAATCAGGGTCCGTCTATCACCGTCACGATTCAATATACTGCCTCCTGATCCGAGCTCTTGAAGGTTCTGATGTTTCCAGCTGCTAGAGGAGTTGTTGTAACGACTGTCCCCTGCTGCCAGTTCACTTGTTGGTTCGACTCGGATCCTGCTCCAGGTGTCTGATCGATCGTTGCGGGGCTGCTGACAGGGATGCCCCCTGCTCGTGCTTCCACACAGCTGGCCGCAGGCCAGTTTTCCGGCGTGAGGTATCCTAGCCCTTGTGGGGTTATCCTCTCATCTGATGATATTGTGGACAAATCCAATCTTTTTATCAGTTCCGCCGGTATCTGTCGAAGTGGATTCCTGCTGCCTGATGCCCCCTGCGTCAGATCTATTAGTGGAGACCTTCCCACGTCTGCCCTGCTCGCTGGGGTGGTAGACTACTGTTTCAGGATGTCTATCTGCGCCCAGAGCTCTCTGTCATTCTTCCTTGCTTCAGCTTCAGCTTTCTTCTGGTCTTCTCTCATGTTTTCCATGGCTTTCTGTAGATTCTCTACGTCGGTGAGCAAGATTTGTGTGGGACTAGGCGGCGGGGTGAGGCCTGAACTTGCTGCTCCCTATCTGATCTGGCTTGGGTCGCGACAACAGGAGTCCTAGGAGGTAGAGAGGTTTTTGCTGTTGGTATGATTCTTGAGGTGTGTCCGGGAGCCTGCGTAGCCACTGTTGATGTTGGATTTTGAGTAGAGGGTGGGGGTGGCGATGGTTGTCTGCTCCCTGACACGGCGTCCGATGCTTGCTTATCCATTGTGTATTTAGAGTATCAACGATTGACGACCACAATGCCCCACGGTGGGCGCCAAACTGTTTAGGTATTTTTTACCAAATTGAATGATTCGGGTCAATGTGGTCTTACTCGTTAGGTATTCGATTGATTGTTTGAATGTTGATATGTAAATAAGGAAATTAAGTACGAAATATAAATTGACACGTGAGATTTGGTGACGCGGAAAACCCAATGTGGGAACAACCGCGGGAGGGACGGTACCCTTCCAAATATTGCACTATACTTGAATAGGAGGATGATTACAATAGTAACGTAGTGCTAATCTTGCTGGCACGAGGTATCAGGCTTGCAAGATCTTGGGCGGAAGTATATGTGAGTATGAGAATATGCTGAGGTCTTGATGTCAATGTGTGAATATGTGGATGTGTTGTTGAATGTCCTCCTTTGATTGCTCCTCTGGATATTTATAGGGTGAGAACCCTAGATATGTCCTACCTTGATTATGGAAAGGGAATATAACTTCCACAAAAACTTTTTCCATGTTTAGCCGTCTCCCCCAATTCTCCCTGATCTCCTTGACTTCTCCCTGACTCTTCTTTCCTTAATCTGGACGTCCGCTCTGATGGGCCCCTAGTCTTCTGCCCGCATTTGCCAGCCCGTTCCCCCCTTCTCTAATTATGGGCTTCCTTCCTCCTTATCACTCCTCACATAGTCTTTTATTTTATCAAGTGGGCCTTCCCTTTATTGTGCTATTTTTAGCCCAAACAACGTTTTGCTATTTTCTAGGTTTAATTTAGAGTGTTTCTAGACCTTGTCACTTCCAAAGCAATTGATATGACAGTTGTACCATATAACTTGCAGCCTTATTTGTAGAAGGAAATGAAGAGGCACACTTCATCATGAAAAAAGGAAGAAATAAAGGACAAAAACGTGTACTGTAGTGTAGTTCCAATTTCCAAAGCTATGAATGATCCCCTATTTTAATGCCATAATTATGAGTAAATATTTTCTTAATAAGTGTGTTTTGGTCTAAAACGTCATATATAATATTATTGAGGGAGTATATAAGATTGGGAAAAACAAAAGATTTGTCCTCTAGGGATTTTTATTGGCCCAACCCTTGTGTGGACATGGGCCACCCGCATGCCGATCTTGCGGATGTACGACGGTCTAAAAGCCACGCTCGAGGACGTAGGGATGTTTTTGACCGGATCGCTTTAGATCAGACGGTTTTGTCTCGGTGATAGTCTTGAGACGATGCAAAAATGTTCGGAGTCGTCACCAAGCATTTGTGGGGTCCTTCGACACCGTTCGAGATCCACTTTATACCTTGGTTAAACAAAGCCTAAAGCGGTGCTTGACATAATGACATAGATATTAAAGATAAGGACTTGTCCCCTTTTAGAATTATATGCCTGGAATGACTCTCGTTGCCATTGATAAGGCCATCCACTATCCAAAGGTTCTCTAAGGGGTGAGGGTAGGTACTGGGAAGCTCTTTAATTGAAACCCAATCCCGCCCGCTCTAGTGGTGATAAGGCTAAATTCGTATCACCTCAATCAAAATAATCGCAAACTGACACTAAAATAATCCCGCCCGCTCTAGTGGTGATAAGCTCTTTAATTGAAACCCAATCCCGCCCGCTCTAGGGGTCGAACCACAAGGAAACGTGACAAACTGCTTATTACTTATGAGTAGATTCTAGGCTATTGGGTCACAAAGTTGATTTATTTGGTTTGTAGTAACTAAACGATTGTAAATTAAGACGATATCAAATATATAAAACAAGTGTAGGGATTCTGGTTCACAATGAATATTAATTAGGGTATTTAGGGTCAATTAACTAACATGGATTGACTATCTAAGACTATATGTCTTGCCGGTACTATATATCATTTAGATCTGCACTTAGCATGCAGTCGCTGTGAGTAAGTCGTTCTACCTAATTATTGTAAGCCTTTCTTAACATTAATCCGAATGGCAATAATACTAATTCGCGACACTAACTAATTAACCCCGATCGGTAATTAATCAATTAGATTGATAAACAAATAATAGGTGATGGTCGATCTAAGATAATAAATTCATTAACCCAATTAATATTCACCGATCCCCTTCAAGCCTAGATGGAGAATTAGCTACGCATAACAGAACGATAGACATAATTAAAGAAAACATAAGAATAAAGATTAGAAATACCGAACAATGATTAATTGGAAGATTAAAGGTATGAACGATCTTACAAGCAATAACATAAAAGAGTTTTAGAGAGAAAGCTAAACTAAACTAAATTAAGGATTTAGAATAGTGAAAAGCTTCCTAATTATTGTATAGGAGTTTCCTATTTATAATAAAACATAATAATAAAATAATTTGACTTAAGGAAAGTTTCTTATAACTATGTCAGACTACGATACTCGATCGAGTATTGACATACTCGATCGAGTGACTTCATGATCAACAACTTTATCTTCTTCTCTTGTTTTCTTCTATTCTTTCTTGATTCTTGTGTCATGTTTCTCCTTATTTCCGTCTTGCCGACTCCGCAGTACTCTATTTTACTCTTTTGATGCATTAAAACACCAACTGGTTGAAGTATCGACATTCTAATATAAACGTTATATAAATGACGTATTTGAGCATAAAACCGTCTCAAAAGTGACTAAGGGAAGGCATAAAATTGTATATAATTATGACTCATCAAACTCCACCAAACCAACTCTTTACTTGTCCTCAAGCAAAACATCACACATTGCATAAAGCAATCATACAAATGGTAAACGAATAAGTCAGACATAGCATTAATGCACATACAAATCGCAAGCTATCCATATTTATAATAAAATAATGACCAAAATGTACCAATAAAACAAATTAAAAGGCACGGGTAATAGAAAACGCAGCTCAGGTCCCAAGATGTAACATGATACCGTAATGTAGACAAAAACCAAATACCTTTCGATCTTGTAAGACAAATTAGTCGAATTCTCACGAATTCACTCTTGCACTCATAAGTATGTAAAGGTGAGTTATATGTAAAGATATAAGGAAATAGAATACTCACTCAACTTTATGAAACATGCATGCAATCTAATGTGACAAGAATTTCCCCAATTAATATGCATTCACAATGTAGACAAAAGTACATGTATCAAGGACAATAAGGGTGGCAAATGGGTGAAGGAATAGAAGTGTTTTGTGCCAAGGCACGTATGGATATGTGAGGCTAAGACGGTAGTCGCAGCTATACTTTGCTAACCAAAACCAATTCTTACAAAAATAAGCATAAACAAACCCAATTAAAGAAATCATCTCAACTTTGACAACACATGAGAGACAAAAAAAACTACTCTCCAAAAGTGCATTACACTCTAGCAAACCCCCTTATAATCTCTTAACAAAACCAAATGAAGCATCTTTTTTTTTCGCTTTCTTTTCTTTTCTTTTCTTTTTATTTTCTCCAATTCTTTTTTTTATTCTTTTTTGCTTTCGGTCTCTTTTTCTTTTCTTCTTTTGCTTCATATTTTTCTTTTTTCCATTATAAAAGATTAACACAATTGCTACAAAAATTTAAGCTACTACCCACATGACATTAAAAGTCCCTTTCCCAACCAAAGTAGCAAAATTGACAAGAAATTCAAGCAACCGCGACTGTCCTGATAGGGTAGGCAAATTCTAGGATTGTAGCTGATAAATGGGTTATAAACGGCTACAAGGGTCCAAACGGGCTAAACAAAAGGTAATGTAAGGCTTATTTGAACTATATGAGCTGCCTTTCCTCTTGTACTTAGTAATATGAACGCATAAAATATCAAGAAACTAATTTCACACTTATGTAATTTGATATTACACATTCCACAAGGAGAACCACACTCAAGCCTAAATAACAATGAGACCAGTTTATTAATGATGTTCCTGGCCTAGGAAGTTCTATTGACCTTAGAAATTTAAGTGGTTTACCAATATAATTTTGTCAAATCTAATAAGCATAAGGCATGTCATATACGGTCAAGACTTGAGTTATGAACTTTGTTTTCATAAATAACGGGTCAAAACAATGTACATGGATAACTATATTGGAATTCCAATGCAAAAACAATGCAAATTATCATCATTGCTACTCACTTTCACCAAGACTCGACCTAAAACAAAGAAAAACATATTTTTGTATTTTATAAATTTTTAGTTTTTATATGGATTTTTTTTAAATACACACAACATATATAAGGCACACAATAGAATGTAAAGACTCCTCCCCCAAACCTAAATGTCACAGTGCCTTCAATGTGACACCTACAGCATAACAATCACACAACAAATCACCAGGAACCTATAGGACACATCGAACAAAAGGAAGGGGAAATAACTAGAAGTAATACATTAAAAGTAAATACAAGGAAAGAGAATACCAGAGAAAAGCTTAGGAGTTCCCCCGAACCTGCTGCAAAAATAGGGAAAAAGGTGATCAACTACGCGAATCCATCATTGTCAGCAACGTTTAAGACCAAACAAACAAGGGTACTCGGTCGAGTCCATCACCACTTGATCGAGTACACATTTGGCGAGATTTTTTATGCACTAAAAACTAAGTGCTCACCCATGGCACAATCAAAACAACTTAATGCATGCATTAGTAAATAAAAAAGTAGGCAAGTACTACGCATAGACATAAGTAGCACTAATATAAAAGACAAGCAAAGAAAATTAACAATGAATAATGTTCGGACTCGTCAAACTCAAAGTCTAATGTAAAATACGAGCATGGTTGCCCACGACCTTTTAATTCATCATCTATGGGAAGAAGGTATCGTGCTTTATCCGTCATAGGAGCTTTCTCCACCTCAGAGATTCTGACGGGCTCCTCTCTTAATATCTCTGCTTCCAGTGCATCTAATTCAGCTTCCAAGTCAACACTTGTAGCAAATCTGCATACCTTCTTTAGGTGAGGCTCATCTCCATAGAGCAACCTTTCAAGCTCATTGACTTCCACATCCCATTTCGTGACCCATCGTCGCCTATGCCTCACACTAAATCGACCTCTGAAGGATCCCTGCGTAAACATAAAGCAAGGCATTCATCAAAAGTAGGATCGATAACATTAATCACATTATAAGAAGCTTCTATGTTTACGAGACTGAAAACAACTCCTCAAACAACTCAATGCTACTAATCTTACCATTATTCCTAAGTGTGACAGGCCAAAGAGTGTGCTCTAATTTCGACCTATTGCTTGTTGTAATGTAGTGTATAAGGTCATATCAAAGCTATTATGTGCTAGGCTTACAGAAGTATTGCCACATATAGTAGGACAAAATCAAGGAGCCTTCATACAACAAAGAAGCATTCATGAAAACATTCTAATATGCCAAGACTTGATTAGGCTTTATGAAAGGCCTCATGCTTCCCTATGGTGTATGTTTAAGATTGATTTGCAGAAGGCATATGATACAGTGGAGTGGTCATTTGTAGGGCACTTATTGGATGAGCTCAATTTTCCACCTGATTTTAAGAATATGCTTATGCAATGCATCACCACTACCACTTTTTCCCTGTCTGTCAATGGTGAGATGCTTGGGTATTTTCAAGGCAAGAGGGGTTTAAGGTAGGGGGATCCTCTATCCCCCCTGATCTTTACGTTATGCATGGAATATCTGACTCGTACCCTACAATATGCTGCATCAAAGTATGACTTCAAGTACCATCCCCTGTGCAAAAAACAAAGATTAACAAGTTTGATGTTTGCTGATGATGTTCTCCTTTTTAGTAAAGGGGATGCCACCTGAATGATGCTTTTGTTGCAGTCTTTTGCCACATTCTCTAAAGCTACTAGGATGAAAGTAAGTGCATCAAAGTCTAATGCATATTTCAGAAATGTACCTGAGCAAGTTAAGCTTGAAATCTTGCAGGTATCAGGATTTATTGAAGGGAGCATTCCATTCAAATATCTTGGTATGCCAATACAGACTACGAGACTAAAAAAACAAGACTGTGAATGCCTAGTGGATAAAATGTGCTCTCGTATACATGGCTATGGAGCAAGAAAGCTTTCTTATGCAGGGAGACTGGTTATTGTGAGGAGTGTGCTCAATTCTTTGCATTCATATTGGGCTTCAATGTTCATCATTCCCAAGGGAATTATCAAGAGAATTGAGGCAGTGTGTAGGAAGTTTCTTTGGGATAACAATGCAGACTATAGAAGGACACCACTTGTGGGATGGGATATCATCTGCAGACCAAAAGAGGAAGGAGGACTAGGGCTCAAAGATCAGGAAGCTTGGAACAAGGCCATGATTGGTAGGCTTGTTGACTGGGTAGCTGCAAAAAGAGACTCTATTTGGGTGCATTGGGTCCAAAATAACTACCTTAAGGGTCAGGAGTGGATGGACTACAAACCCAGTACAAATTCAAGTTGGGTCTGGATGAGAATATGCAAGGTCAAGGAGGATATGGCTGCTGGTTATATCAATGGTAAATGAGATGTTCAACCAGATGGCTATACACCAGCTGGTTGTTATGAATGGTTCAAAGGAAATAGGCCACGAGTAAACTGGTGCAAAACAATCTGAAATGGGTGGGTTTTACCAAAGCATCAATTCCTGGGGTGGGTTATTGCTCATGAAGCTCTGAACACCACTATTAGATTAGCCAGCTTTGGGTTGGACATTGAGGATAAATGTTATTTGTGCGGTTTAACTGAAGAAACTACTGAACATTTATTCTATGACTGTATTTACAACAGAGAGGTCATCAGGGAATTGAACAAGCAGTCCAGGTGGGTTTATCCTTTCAGGGATGTGCTGAATTGGTGTGTGCAGAGGATGTGAACAGTGTTGTAAAGGGGAGTACCGTCAGCTATGATGATGGGTACGCTGTATCAGGTATGGCATCAGAGAAACAGAAGCAAGAATGAGAATGTTCTGCTACGTCTTGAGTGTGTGGCAAAGCTTATTATGGAGGAGATGAGATCACGAGTTCGAGGCCGGGATAGAACAACAATGACTATTGCTGAGAGATATTGGCTAAAAGGAATGCGTTTAGTGGAATGATATTTTGTTATTTTGTATGATGGCCATATATTGTCATATGTAATTATCCTTTTTGATATATAATAATATCTCACATTTCACCAAAAAAAAGGAAGCTTCTATGTTAAGAGGGTGGGATGCTTTGTCAAGACTAAAAGTGATAGTGTCATCTCCAATATTGAATGTAAGACTCCCATGCTTAACATCTATAAGCGCCCAGTTGTGTGCAGGAATGGTCATCCTAGAATGATAGGAACTCGAGAATCCTCAGCCATGTCTATTACTACAAACTGGAATAAATAATTTTCCGACTCTAACTGTCACATCTTCTAAGACACCCATAGGACACTTAATAGAACTATCAACCATTTGCAGGGTCATACTAGTCCATTTAAGCTTAGTCATGTTCAGTTGTTTGCATATTTTATAAGGCATGACACTAACACTCGCTCCTAAATCACAAAGAGTATTATCAATAGCTAATGGACCAATAGTACAAGGAATAGATAAACTCTATGTATACTTAAGCTTAGGTGTTAACGAGATTGCAACATCGCACTACACTCTTCAGTAAAAGCGACCGTCTCCACTTCATTGAAAGACCTCTTCTTTGTCAATATCTCCTTTAGAAACTTCACATAAGCCGGCACTTGATTGACCAATTCATTAAATGGTACACTAACTTGAAGATTCTTCACTACCTCCATGAACTTTCCAAACTGCTGATCTAGCTTGTATTTGTGTAGTTGATGTGGAAAAGGTAGTGCAATTTTAATTGGCTCGACTTCTTTCTCCTTTTTCTAAGTTCGTGAATCACCGTCGTCGGTCCGTGAGGGTTACTCGATCAATTTCAGGGATCACTCGATCGAGTACCCTATTTTTACTGAATACTGTAGCCTCAGGATGAGAAATAACGGCTTCAGGGGGGTGTACTCGATCGAGCCCGTGACCACACGATCAAGTATACACCGTGGTTCTAGCTTTTTCGCTCGTTTTCTTAGCTTTGCTTATTTGTTATCGTCATTACTCAGATCCAAATTCCCAAATCCCTTAGGATGCATGTAAGGGGCCTCCTCTTTGTGAGTGGGCACCTCCGAGCTTTGATAGGTAGTACCGCTCCTCAATGAAATAACATTGACTTTCTCATGTGCTTGTTTCCTTTGAGGAGGAAGATTCTCGGGTTGCTTTGAAGGATTTTGGACCGCTAACTGAGCAACTTGGGTATCCAATATCTTGTTATGAGTCATAAGTTCAGAAATTAGAGCCGCTTTGTAATACCTTAGAATTATGGGCTGATGGGTACTCTATCGAGTAAGGCTTACTCTGTCGAGTAAGTTAGTTTTGAGTTTTGGACAATGTTCTGTCTGATGGGTACTCGATCGAGTAGAGGCAAATCGATCGAGTAGGCGGTACTCAATCAAGTACCTCAGTTACTCGATCGAGTAAGATGCGTTATACGGGTTTTTGGCCGGGTTTTGATAGCAATGCGAGAATGATATATAAAGTATTTTCACCAATTTATTTTTACTTTTTACCTTATTCTAAACATTTCACAAGAGAAAACAAACTACGTTGAATCCTCTCTCGCATTGCTATCAATTCCAAGGAGTTAAGAGTCATGGATTTCGGAGTTCTTTACACCTATATACTTCCTCCTACCATCATATATACCCCTACCCACCCTTATACACCCTTATCCACTCAAAAAATCTCATAATATCCACCAAACACGAGAGGAAGAGAGATAAGGGAGAAAAGATATTAGAAGAAAAGAGAAGGATTCCATCACTCTGCCTTGAGACGCGAGGTAAGACCGTCTTACACTAATTATGCCTTAATTTAATTATACCATGGAGCCGCCTTGACCATGAGTCACCTTAGGACCGCCTTTGACCATCGTTTGACCACCTTTGTCCACCCAAAAATGGGTTTGACCGAACTAGATCTAGGATTATAGCTGTTTTGTGCGACGGTCTTAAGACATATTTTTAACCTTCTATTCATGACTGACTTGGGGTGGTATTGGGTGGGTTTTGTCGGGGTAGTGAGGAGAAGCTAGTGGTGGTCTTGGGTAGTGTATCGGGTGGCGAAAATGGGTGGTAAAGTAGGGTTGTACGGTTTGTTTTGTGGTTGTTGTCATTGTTGTTGTTGTTGTTGTTTTCGCGTTTGGAGTTGTGGTGGCCATGGTGGAAGCCAAGGGTGGCGTCTGGGTCCACCGTGGTCAGAGAAGGCCATGGTGGTGGCCGGCGCCGACAATGGTGGTGACCGGTGGCGATTATGGTTGTGTTTGATAAGGTTGTTGGTTGTGTGAATGTGTGTGTGTGTATTGTGGCGGTTGTGTTTGGTTGTGGCGGCTATTGCTGCGGTTTTGGGTGATGGGAGTGGACCACCATGGCTGGTGGTGGTGGCCCATGGAGGCGGCGGCCAGTGGTGGCTGTTTTGGTGGTGGTTGGGTGTTGACCGAGTCTTAAGACGGGTTTTTGTATAGCTTTAAGATGATGTTTTGTTTAATTAATTATATACTTAATTTAATTAGAGTTAAGACGGGATTTAATAATTAAATAATGGGTTATAAGTCGGGATTTGAATAGCTTAATTAAGATGGGTTTATATTTAATTAATTAATTCTTATTTAATTTAATTAGATTAGTTAGTAATTAAATATATTTAATTACTTTAATTAGGTGACGGTTTTATGAAGTGGAGTTATTATTGGATCGGTGATGTGACTCATATTTGAGCACATGTAGTCCCCGAATTAACCTCGTTCCTATGCTTTATAACACTTATTTGGGTCATTTACTATCTTTAGTTTCCCATTTTGCATATTCTTTGAGGTTTTGTCTCCTTAGTAGGAAAGGATTGCTAACCTTGCATTTATTAGGCGAAATGGAACTAAATGGATCACATCTAATGACCAAGCATAATAGAGAAGACTAACACTAGAAGCCTAAGTAGATAATAAAGTGAAATGGGAAATGATGAAAGGATCCTTGCATCCCCGACATGATCCTTGCGGATTGTTAAGGAGGAAAACAAGAAAAGCACTCTGTCCAGGAATCCGAGCGGATCGAGCACGATTCGGACGTCTCAGAGCACCAGGATCCGAGTGTCTTGTGCCCAAGACGAACGGCTTACAGCGTCAGGATTCGAGCGTCTTCCCCAGGATCCGAGCGGATCACAAGTCAGAAGAGCCCGTGCCACAGCACAGGACAAGCGGACCGAGGCAGGACTAGCAAGGAGGAGCCACTCATTTCCCTCAGGAGTAGAATTTCCTCAACTTTTCTTAGGGTCTTAATAGTCATTTAAGCCCTTAGTAATGTGGGAAATAGTCTGTATACTTCCCTTATTATTAAGGATTATAACGAATTTTATGAAGATGATCACTAGTCATAAAATTAAAATTACATAAACAAAATTAAAGGATTAAGAGATAACCTTCGGTCCTAACAAAAACAGCCTAAGAACAATATCAAAGTTGATATTCGTCTATTAGTTGCACCCAAGACGATATGAGATATGCCCTTTGATTATGCTAGAATCGATCCAAATTTTCTGTAAAAATTTAGGTTGTTTTGTGTTTTTTCTGATGAGAGGAGGCAAGAGAATGAGTAGAAAAATTAGGTTAGAAATAATTCACCCATCTACCCTCTTAAACCGTGTGTTAGGGTAGATTAGGGTGGATTTTTTTCATCCTCTAATTTCGGCCCAATTACCGAAATAAGGAGTATTATTTCCTTATTTTGGTTATTCTAAAAATGTATAAAATGTGTTAAATTGTCATCTAGTGAGGATCGAACCCATGACCTCTTGGTTTGTGTACCCTCACTATTACCACTATGACACACTCATCTTGTTGATATTAAATATAACCGATTACATTTAATTACGAATTAACAGATTAATTCGTCCAAGCTAACATTACATACATTTAATTAAATATAACTTATTATATTCAATTTACGAATTGACAGTTAATTCGTCTCAACTAATATTATTTAATCTTCATTAAATAATTATCTCATCAACACATTGACTAACTGTTTAGTCATATTAGGCATCAATATGATCATATTTCTATAACTACATCTCTCAAACACATCCTATAGGTGTGACCTTTAGGGACCAGTTGATCACCGCCATCTGTATGATAATAACGTCAAACTTTCTAGCAAGTCAACCGTTATTAGGTAATCGTTAATCAACTGATTAAAATATGAAGTATACCCTTGTGAACCTGTAAGAGATTTACAAATGTTATCACACTTATTTGTGGAGGACACAAGCTCCAACAAACTCCCACTTGTCCTCACAAGTGTATGTGCGATAACCGATTCTCATATCCTAAATTTTCTCCCACTCAATGTAAAACAATTTGCAAATCCGTATTCACAAAGGTCGTATTTTACAAGCGATCAATATCAAGAGTGGTTTTCCCGACTAGAGAGTAACTTAACTGATAAACGAATCAACATTCGAGCATGGCCATGCATTTCAGTTACAACTCCTCGAGTGGCCCTGAGAAATAACTATACCTGATAAGGGTTGGATATTTTCCTCAACTCGAATCCTGCAGATGTAAGCACAGTATGAAATGACCCAGAAAAAATCTTCTTAGCCTCCAGTTACGGCAGACCGTGAGAAAGAAACCAAAGTCACCCAAAAACTGCCTTAATCTCAAGAGACAGTCGATAGTCAAAAGAATCGACTCTAGGAACACAATGGATGTCCTATCCACGACCTGGCACCGAATGTTTTTAAACATTTAGGACTCCATTACGTTGTCACAAAAAGTTGTCCTACGAGGTATCATTATAATCTCGCATCGTGATCGATCGAACAACCGTTTGACTTATGGCTCGTTGAACCCACCATCAATCGACTGCACAATATAATAACCGGAGTTATCAGCTCACATTGGCGATTACGGACCAAAACAAATATAATGTAATTCAGTTCACTTTGTGGCATTCAATGTTGTCAGTACAATCCACATGAAAAACAAAATATTATAATAAAACGATGAACTTATAAATAGTATATGAAAAAGATAATGTATCAAATCCATAATCAAGTACTACAACTCAGGAACGCGTTTAATTACCATGGAATTAACGTGCCCTACATGCTTATCATAATTCAACGGTTTAGTGAGAGGATCCGCGATGTTATCATCCGTCGCAATCTTGTCTATCACTATCTCCTCTTGCTCCACGTAATCACGGCTTAGGTGAGCTTTCTGATGTACATGTCTAGATTTGTTGCTAGACTTTGCTCCTTAGCCTGGAAGATGGCACCTTTATTGTCACAATAGATGGTGATCGGGTCATTCGAACTAGGAACTACCGTAAGTCCTTGTAAGAATTGACGCATCCATATCGCTTCCTTTGCTGCCTCCGAAGCGGCATAGTACTCGGATTCAGTAGTAGAATCTGCTACAACACTCTGTTTGGAACTCTTCCAGCTGACCGCAGCACCATTAAGAGTGAAGACGAACCTGGACTGAGATTTTGAATCATCTCGATCCGTTTGGAAGCTAGCATCTGCGTAACCGATTGCGCATAGCTTAGTATCGCCTCCATAAGTCAATACCCAATCCTTAGTCCTCCGTAGGTACTTGAGGATGTTTTTAACAGCTATCCAGTGTGTTTCATCTGGAGTATTTTGGTACCGACTCGTCATACTCAATGCATATGCCACGTTTGGACGTGTGCATATCATGGCATACATGATCGATCCTATTGCAGATGCATAAGGAACACGACTCATGCGCTCAATCCCTTCAGGCGTCGTGGGTGACTGAGACTTGCTCAGCTGCATCCCAGTCGTCATTGGCAGGTTCCCCTTCTTGGAGTTGGTCATGCTGAACTTCTCAAGAATCTTATTTAAATAAGACTCCTGACTAAGTGATAACATCCGTCGTGATCTATCTCAGTAGATACGGATTCCAAAAATGTGATGTGCCTCACCCAGATCTTTCATCTGGAAATGGTTCTTCAACCATTCTTTAACCGAAGATAAGAGAGGAATGTCATTCCCAATCAAGAGTATGTCATCAACATACAATATCAAGAATACAATCTTGCTCCCACTCGACTTGATATATAAGCATGGTTCTTCGACCGATCGAGTGAAACCATACTCTTTTATCACCTGGTCGAAATGATAATTCCAACTCCGAGAAGCTTGCTTAAGTCCATAAATGGAACACTTAAGCTTGCATACTTTCTTAGGATGTTCAGGATCTATGAAACCTTCGGGTTGCACCATGTACAACTCTTCCTCCAAATAACCGTTTAAGAAGGCGGTTTTCACATCCATTTGCCAAATTTCATAATCATGAAATGCGGGAATCGTTAAGATTATCCGAATGGAACGTAGCATGACTACAGGTGTAAAAATCTCATCATAATGCAATTCGTGCACTTGAGTGAAACCTTTTGCCACAAGTCGTGCCTTATAGGTATCTGGTTGCGCGTCTACGGAACGCTTTATTTTGTAAAGCCATTTGCACTGTAGAGGTTTTACCTTATTAGGTAAATCAACTAGATCCCATACGTCATTCTCATACATGGAGTCCATCTTGGATTGCATGGCTTCGAGCCATAGCTTTGAGTCAGAACAGGCCATAGCACCTTTATAGGTAGCGGGTTCATTACTCTCTAGGAGTAAAACGTCATTCTCCTCGACCATACCAATGTATCTGTCCGGAGGATGAGAGACTCTACCCGACCTCCTAGGTTCCTCAGAAATATTAACCGTATCATCAGTTGGAGGAACAACTTCCTCCAACTGTTCCTCGGTCGTTGGTTCTGGAATCTTCGACAGCTCGAAGGTTCTATTACTCGTCTTGTTCTCGAGAAATTCTTTCTCTAAGAACGTCGCACTAGCCGCAACAAAAACTCGATGTTCGGTAGGCGAATAGAAGTAATGACCAAATGTTCCTTTTGGATAACCTATAAAGTATGTCTTGACCGATCGCGGGCCGAGCTTATCCTTGTGTCTCCACTTGACATAAGCCTCTCAGCCCCAAACCCGAATAAAGGACAAGTTAGGGACCGTTCCCTTCCACATTTCATATGGAGTCTTGTCGACAGCTTTAGAAGGACTTTGGTTAAGTATAAGAGCAGCTGAAAAAAGAGCAAAACTCCATAATGAATCAGGCACTACGGTGTGACTCATCATGGATCGAACCATATCAAGTAAGGTTCGATTTCTCCGTTCGGACACACCATTTAATTGAGGTGTTCCAGGTGGAGTTAACTGTAGAACGATTCCACAGTCTTTAAGGTGTTGATCAAACTCATTTGAAAGATATTCGCCACGCCGATCTGAACGGAGTGTTTTAACCTTTCTACCCAGTTAATTCTGTACCATGTTCTGGTATTCCTTGAATTTCTCAAAGGACTCACTTTTATGCTTCATTAAGTAGACATATCCGTATCTACTTAAGTCGTCCGTGAAAGTGATAAAATATCTATAGCCATCTCTAGCGGTAATTGACATAGGTCCACATACGTCCGTATGTATGAGTCCTAATAGGTCACTAGCGCGCATTCCAACACATTTGAAGGAAATTCGAGTCATTTTGCCAATGAGACATGATTCACACGTGCCATATGTAGAAAAATCGAATGCGGGAATAGTCCCATTATCGACGAGTTTCTTTACATGTTTCTCATTTATGTGTCCTATTCGACAATGCCATAGATAGGTTTGATCTTTGTCACCAACCTTTAATTTCTTATTATTCATGTGTAATACTTCCGTGGTTTGATCTAAGATGTAAATTCCATTCATGGAAACTGCTTTGCCATAAATCATTTCATTGAAAGAGAAAATACAGCTATTATCCTTTATTGAAAATGCAAAACCGTCTTTAGCAAGTACGGAAACAGAAATAATGTTCTTAGACAAACTGGGTACATAGTAACAGTTATATAAAAATAAATCAAAACCACTACGGAGTTGGATTACATATGTTCCCTTCGAAACAGCAGCAACTCGTGCTCCATTCCCGACTCGCAGGTCCACATCACCTTTTTCTAGAAGTATGATGTTCTTTAGGCCCTGCAAATGATTACACAGATGAGAACCACAACCAGTATCTAGTACCCAAGTTCCGAAACTTGCATGGTTAATCTCAATCATATGAATATAAGATGACATACCAACATGAACGACGCGACCTGCTTTGATGTCCTCACGGTAGACGGGACAATTCCTCCTCCAATGTCCAGTCTTGTGACAATGGTGGCACTCTATGTCACCGCCCTTGCTCTTTGCCTTGCCCTGTGAGCCACTAGTCTCACCAGGCACATTCTTACCGTTTCCTGGCTTCTTAAACTTTGGCTTACCTACAACTAGGTCGCCATGAGCCGTGCCCTTACCTTTACCCTTGTTTGAAATCATGAGAACATCCTGCTTCATGCTCCCACTCAATTTCATATCCTTCTCGGTCTGTACGAGAAGGGAGTGTAGCTCATGAGGACTCTTTTTCAAGTCATTCATGTAGTAGTTCGCCCTGAAAAGGGCAAAACCATCATGAAGAGAATGAAGCATTCGGTCAATGACAATGCTCTCACTGATTTTGCAATCAAGGGCCTCCAGCTTCTCGACATTCTCAATCATGTGAAGAATGTGTGGGCTAACCGGTTGGCCCTTCAGGAGTTTCGCATCAAAGAAGCGACATGTATGCTCATATGTAACGATTCTCAGTGCTTTTGAGAACTCGTTAGTGAGCGTAGTGAAAATCTTGTTTGCATTGGGCAATGAAGCGTCTCTGCAAATTGGTTTCCATTGCAAAGATGAGTACGTTCTTTATCGCACCCGCTTCCATAACGAAGTCACTATAAGCGAGTGACTCGTTGACTCCTGCATTGGGGCCTGGGTTGACCGGTATTGGCTCAGTTAAGTACTTGAGCTTACCGTCAGCAATGGCAGCATTCCGTAGTGCCGCCTCCCAGTCCGCAAAGTTGGACCCATCATTCTTCAGTCGCGTGGACTGATTCAAGTGGTCCATGAAAGCTTTCAGCCAGGACTCGCGTCCAAGTGTGGCACTAGGCATTGGGATTGCGTTATTTCCAGCCATTTCGTTGTAACAGTATTATGAAAATAAACGTGTTCTACACTTCGAGAAGAAGAATAAAATATTAAGCATGTGCATCGTTTATATTTTTAAGTCTAATGAACTACTGTCATAACGCGAAGACTCAAAACATTTATACAATTAACCTCCCTCAAGAATTATATAAATGATCCCAAGACTCAATTCTCTGTAAATTGATAAGCTAACCTTTTAGCTAATTCTACCGTTAGAATTCTTGGTCGATAAATTTCTGTAAATTCTATCTTTAGTCCATCATAATCACGAGAAACTCTTCGGACTATGATGTTGAGGTAAACTAAGTCAACACAACTACTTACCCAACGTAGAAGGGGTCATATTATGCCTACCGACGAAGAAGGGATTCATAGTTGTTTGCCCTTATAAAGACTAATCTCAATTTCCGTTTTAGAGGAAGATCTCATCAACTTTATTTTAATTCATTTTAAGTGAACTAATATCTAGCATGCGAGAATGAATAAACTAAGGTGATGGCTTAATAAGACTGTGACATCTGTATGTCCATGAAAACTAACATACAACCTATATGAGTCAATTTTCATGCATTTTAGTAGTAGGTGGTTTGGTTTTAGGCGGAATATGATGCCTAAACTAACATGTGAATGAAAAACAATATGAATGAAAACGTAAAACAATAAAAGTCCTAGTGTGGCTTATCCTATCAAAATAAAAATTAAATACAAGTTTGGAATCCATCCTTTGACCCGAGAAGCTTTTCTTTATGTTCCATCTTGATCCATGTAGCGGGAGTGAGCTCCAATCTCCATCTTTAGTCTTCTTCGAAAAATTACAATAAATAAAAATTTACATAATAAACCTATTTATTACATTCTAATTTCAAAACCCAAAAACTAAAGAAAAGTAAAGGAGATTCGAGATCTCATAATTACATAAAAAATCATGTTTCCTTCATTACGAAAACATAATTTGACTAAGGCCACACTAAGTAGTACAATTTACAACCAATTGCAAAAAATACGTAAATAAAATTCATTCATTGATTCATTCAACAAAATTAAAATGCATCAACTAAAACTAAATTAAATATACATGACACAATTCCTTAATTATGTTAATTAATTTATCCAAACCACCTATTTAAATCAAATTAAGTGACAATTCCTCAATTAATCACATTAATTTCAATCTTAATTCATATTAAACTTGTAATATGAATTCAATCCGTCAAAATTTTAAACTGCTTTAAAATAATATGATATCTTTAAATTGTGAACCGTTTCACAATAACTAATTGGCCAATAACAAAAAAAACAAAATCCATTTTTTTTATCTGGTCTCGGCTGAATCAAATAAACAAAATTTTTTTTTTTAAATTCCCAGCTCACGGCTGGAAAAAAAAAAACAACCCAAATTTGTTTTTTTTTTTTTCAATTCGGCAATTAGGCAAAAACAAGAAAAAATCTTTCTTTTTTTTTCTTTTTCGGCATTTCAGAAAAAAAAAACATAATTTTTTTTTTCTCACGGCAAACCCTAAAATAAGCTATCAATTTTTTTTCTTTTGCGGCAAAAGGCCCTCATTCAAAGATTCGATGAAGAAAATGTTTACAGTTGTTATTATAACATGATTTAGCAAATGAATTAACAAACGTGATTAATTGTATGTGCTAAAACTATATAGCAAAAACAAATTCTTATATCATTGACATGACGATTCTATTTGCATTTTAACTTAATCTGCATTAAATCAAAATCTACCTATTCTTCATATGATAATTTTAACTGATTAAAAACAATGATATGAAAAAGAAATTGGAAATAAATCATCAAACAAAAGAAAAAAAACGAAAAACAGTCCCAAAAAACGCCTCTTGGCAAAAAAAAAATTTCAGCCGAAAATCTTCCTTTTTTTTTCGAAATTCCATATGTTGTTTACATACAATTTTATGAAAATCATCAAAATAAAAATTCGTGGCCTTTGCTCTGATACCACTTGTGGGAAATAGTTTGTATATTTCCCTTATTATTAAGGATTATAACGAATTTTATGAAGATGATCACTAGTCATAAAATTAAAATTACATAAACAAAATTAAAGGATTAAGAGATAACCTTCGGTCCTAGCAAAAACGGCCTAAGAACAATATCAAAGTTGATATTCGCCTATTAGTTGCACCCAAGACGATATGAGATATGCCCTTTGATTATGCTAGAATCGATCCAAATTTTCTGTAAAAATTTAGGTTGTTTTGTGTTTTTTCTGATGAGAGGAGGCAAGAGAATGAGTAGAAAAATTAGGTTAGAAATAATTCGCCCATCTACCCTCTTAAACCGTGTGTTAGGGTAGATTAGGGTGGATTTTTTTCATCCTCTAATTTCGGCCCAATTACCGAAATAAGGAGTGTTATTTCCTTATTTTGGTTATTCCAAAAATGTATAAAATGTGTTAAATTGTCATCTAGTGAGGATCGAACCCATGACCTCTTGGTTTGTGTACCCTCACTATTACCACTATGACACATTCATCTTGTTGATATTAAATATAACTGATTACATTTAATTACGAATTAACAGATTAATTCGTCCAAGCTAACATTACATACATTTAATTAAATATAACTTATTATATTCAATTTACGAATTGACAGTTAATTCGTCTCAACTAATATTATTTAATCTTCATTAAATAATTATCTCATCAACACATTGACTAACTGTTTAGTCATATTAGGCATCAATGTGATCATATTTCTATAACCACATCTCTCAAACACATCCTATAGGTGTGACCTTTAGGGACCAGTTGATCACCGCCATCTGTATGATAATAACGTCAAACTTTCTAGCAAGCCAACCGTTATTAGGTAATCGTTAATCAACTGATTAAAATACGAAGTATACCCTTGTGAACCTGTAAGAGATTTACAAATGTTATCACACTTATTTGTGGAGGACACAAGCTCCAACAAGTAACCCTAATCTTTAGTATAAATACCCCTTTGTACAACCTAGATTAGCATGCTCTTTTAATCATATCTTAACCTATCCTTAATCAAGTTGTAGTCATCTCTTAATTAGTCTTAATTTAGTTGTAATACATTTCCTAATATTATTCACATCTTAATCTTTCTTTAATTTCTCTATTGTTCTTCCTTTATTTTGGGTAATTAGAAAATTATTTGGGTTTATTTGGAGGATTGACAACCTTCCATCAATCATCAAGTACTTCTATTATTCTTTGCTTTATTATTTGGAATCATCTTCATAGGTATAATTCCTTCTTAATCTTGTTTAATTATTGTTAATCACCTTCATTTACTCATCATGTTTTGCTTTGTTAGTATGATTGACCTTAATTTCATCAGTTGAAGAAGTTGATTATGACGGAGGCTCATTGCACTCTTTATTCGGTACATCCGGGAGGTGACAAGCTCCATAACGACTTGAAGAAGACGTTTTGGTGACCCGGTATGAAGAAGGAAGTAGCGGAATTTGTGGCTAGGTGTTTGACATGCCAAAAGGTAAAGGGAGAGCAACGGAGATCACAAGGTAAGATTCAGTCACTTAAGGTACCTTAATGGAAATGAGAATCGATTTCCATGGATTTCATCATGGGGTTACCGAGGACTCAGCAGGGTAAGAATATGATCTGGGTAATCGTAGATCGTCTGACAAAGTCAGCTCATTTTATTCCAATGAAAGATACTTGGAGTAAGATTCAACTGCCTCTCGGGTACAGGAAACACGTGGTACGATTACATAGGGTACTAAAGGATTTTGTGTCAGATAGAGATGCGAGATTTATATCACGGTTTTGGGAAGAGTTGCAGGAATTGATGAGGACTGCCTTAAAGATGAGTATGACGTTTCATCCCGAGACATATGGTCAAATGGAAAGGAATATCAAGACCTTAAAAGACATGTTGCAAGCTTGTACGATGGAGTTTGGTGGGATTTGGGAAGATAGACTTGATCTGATAGAGTTTTCATACAACAACAGCTATCACATGAGCATCGGGATGGCACCTTTCGAGGCGTTGTACGGGAGGAAGTGTAGGAGTCTGATGTGTTGGGATGATAGCGCTGAGGTTGTGAAGATATGGTTGAGCAAGTGAATTTGATTCGACAAAAGATGAAAGCAGCCCAAGATCGGCAAAAGAGTGACGCGGATTTGCATCGATGACACATTGAGTTTGCAGTGGGTGACTAAGTTATCTTGAAATTATCACCTATGCGCGACGTTATGAGGTTTGGTAAGATATGGAAGTTAAGTCAGAAGTTCATAGGTCCATATGAGATTTTGGATCGGGTAGGTGAAGTAGCTTATTGACTAGCTTTACCACCATCTCTTGATTGGGTGCATAATGTTTCCCATGTGTCACAATTTTGGCAATATGTGAGTGATCCATCACATGTGATCGAGGTTGAGAATATCGAGTTGGATGAAGCTCTAACTTATGCGGAGGTACCAAAAGATATATTGGATCGTAAGGTACGCAAGACAAGGAATGGGGAAACCGTCTTGCTTAAAGTGCCATGGTCTAATCACAATGTGGAGGCAGCCACTTGGGAGTCGAAAGAGGCAATCGTAACCTTGGTCTTTTAAGGGGGGTAGGAGATGGTCGCATATGTGTTTTGGGGTAGTTTTGAGATCGATTTGGTTGTGTTTTCGTTTGTGGGAACTATAGTTGGTTATAAATGGGTTTATGAACAGTGTCGTTCGAGTAGGTGTCCTTTCGAGTTGCATGGTTAATAGGTTGGTTTGGCATGTGGTATCAGGTATGGTGTGAACTTCGGGGACGAAGTTCATTTTAAGGAGGGAACACTATAATACTACGGTTTTCATCTGGTCCTATCTTACTCAGCCGTGTAGTCCATACTCGGTTAAGTAAGTTGTTGAGTGCTTTTAAACAGGTTATTGTTTTGGGTGCACTCGGCCGAGTTGTAAGGAACTCGGCCGAGTACCCGGTCTGACGGGTTAGTTTCCGCGGTTTTGATTAAGATAATAGAAGAAATATATATAACTTGTGTTATCGGCATAATCATTTTATAATCAGTTTCTTAATCACTTTTCTAAATTATCAAACGACGTAACACTATTCTCCAATCCTCCTAAACATTTCCAAGGTTAGGGGTCATAGAGTTGGGGATTTCATTCCTTCTTTCACGTCTTTTTGATCGGTAAGTGTTCTACCTTTGTCTTTGACATATTTTAGATTATCATTCACAAACCCTAATTGGAGGTTTTGGGGGATTTGTCCTTATATGTGTAGTGATTGATTGTATGATGTTATAATAGGCGAGGACTTCGTAGAGGAGGCTTTCTAGCGTGATTGTTGTGCCTTTTTTGGATTTGCGATAAGGTAGGGTTTCCCTACTCAGTTGATTGTATAATTCATTTAAGATTGATTATGATTGATTGTATTACATGTATCATTGGATTGAGATTGATTGAGATTATATTGTTGATTGGTATTTTTATTTTGGGACCATTTTCGGGAGATGGTTCTAACCTCATGTTTGCCGCTTGTGGCTCCCGTCACAAGGGGGATATGCAAATTAATGATCTGGGTTTGCTCGTTACGATGAGCGGGGATTTGGTGGGCAAGGTTGCGATCCCCCTCTGGCGGTGTGGGTTACCTGTTGCAATGGCTAACCTGGCAGGGCTACACACTTTAGCGTGTAGTCTTTTACTGGTTACTATTGGAGTTTAGAGGATGGTTACTACAGTTGGATTGGATTGTTATTGGTTTATACATCTATGTTTTCTATTTTGGTTATACAGTTAACTGACCCCGTTTATTGTTTTCAAAACTGTGGTGATCCATTCGGGGATGTTGAGCATTTGGTTTGCCAGGTAATGGCTGTGGATGTAGCTCGTGGGTTATAGACGGGGCCGAGTCATCACCTTGTGTTTATCTAGCTTCCGTTGTCGCATGAACTTTAGTTCCTTTTAGTTGTTTTGGAGTTGTAACAATTTTGGTTTAACTTTCAGTTTGTATTTTGTTTAAACAGTTTTAGTATCTTTTAATAAATGTTCTTTAATGGTCTATTTGATATGCTTTACCTCGGGCAACCGAGATGGTAGCACCTTGATATCCTAAGATGGTCTTGATAAGGCACCTTCGTGTATGGGGGTGTTACAAAAGATGTTGGACAAGGAGAAGGCATGGTCAAGAATAGATCTCCCTGGTGGAGATCTTCTGAGCTGAAGATTAAACAGGACTGAAACTATCTTGCAGAAGGATCTGATCAACGCAACCATATACTACATCTGGAGGCAAATAAACCTTTACAAGTTTGAGCATAAATTAATCAGACTGGAATTAGTTGCAAACAACATCATCACGGAGATCCGGATGCGCATAAATGAGGAAAAGGTCAATAAAGCTAGAAATATAGGTCGTGGATGGTTAGAGAGGCTGGTTGAGTGAGTGAGATCAGCTTAACGGCTGCAAAAAGGATGGAGGAAGATGAAGAAGGTGACCGGATTTAGAGAGAGAGAGGCAGGTTTTGTTGTAAAAAATAGGTTTTCCTATTTCATTTTGATGCCTTAAGATGGTTTGTTGTTTGTTTGGGCCCCGTGTGTATGTGTGTGTGTGTAAGGTTTTTGTCCCAATCTTTTGACTGGACTAATTCGCTTGTAATTGGGACGGTTTTTTTTTTTTTTTTGCGTGATATATATTACTTGCATTTCACAAAAAAAAACAATAAAATAGTTAATAAGGGGTTGTTTGGTTGAGGTTCTAAAAGAAAGGGAAATAGAATGAAACTTTTTTTATTCCCTTTGTCGTTGTTGTTGTTGTTGTTGTTGTTGTTGTTGTTTGTTTGGTTCTATTTTTTTCATACCCTTACCCCACTTTTAGGCAATGAGATCACCCATAATTCCTCTAAAATGATTCCCACAATTCCCAAGGGTATCAATTTCCATTTCCTGACTAACAACACTTAATGTAAAACGCGATCAATTGAATGAATGTTTTAGTCTAGCTAGTTGAAATTCGCAGCGGAATTATTGTTTGTGTTATATGAATCTCGAGTATATAGGACAGAAAATAAAATGATAGATTTGTTTTCTTCGTTCTACCTCTCAAGGATCGAACTTATTGACACTCGGTTTAGCCTCGCAAGGTTGATAACTAATCTCGCAAGATTAATTGGGATATTTCGCAAACTAAAAACAATTTTTATTGATGTAAATCACGTGAATTTCTCTCCTCCCTCGCAAAGAACTCGATTATTCAAATCATATCTAACACTCAACCTCGCAAGGAAGAATGGTAACTATGTCACCCTCGCAGGAATGAAACAATAAACTTATAAACTCGCAAATCAATAAGCACTAACAAGAAACTCATGCATTAAACTCTCTAATTGTTTGTTAAAAACTAAATACAAACTCTCTATTAATACTAGCTAAGACTGACTAAAGACTCCTAAAACTGATTGGGAAAGACGCTTAAACCGACCTACAATGGCATACAATAGCCTTATTTGATTTAGAAAATAAAACAACAATCTACCTTAAACTTTATAACTAGAATAAGGAAAACAGAAATTAGGAAACCAAGTGCGAACGCGAGCTTGCAGAAAACGTCTAGACAACTCTGCCATAACCGACTTTGCTTCCCTCGAATTCCATGTCAATTAGTTCCTCAATTCGACTCAACAATCTTTCTTCCTTCACTTCTCCATGTTATCATGTTCACTTGACTTAGCTCATTTTGAAAACGTCGAAAATGTGAGATATATTTTGACTAATCCAGACTTTATTTTCATTTTCTTCTAGTGCTCTCGCATTAACATTGACCACCATATCTATTAATTTCACCCACTGCCAACTGCCACCTACCACCTCGTACATTGCTAGAATCACCATAGTTGTTGGCGTCGACGGCCACGCACTTCTCCTCACCGTCATTCCCCCCTCCTTGCCAGTCATTACCACCGTCTTATACCCCCATCCTCCCCCAACTCACAAATAGAAAATCTAACCTACAACCTGTTAGAAATTATTAATCTCATTATTTAACATATTCATATATGTGACATTTTAAATTATTCATAAAATTAAAACTAGATCTTATGCATGCAAACTAAATAAGATAAGAGAAGAAATCATCAATCTTACTATATGATTTCGGTTTTATGGGCACCAACAAATTCCCCTATTTGTTAGTTCTTGAGCTTTCCTTAAAATGGATGAACAAAAGGTCCAAATTAGAACCTCTCCCAAATGTGAATACCCAAGGAAATCTCTTAATAACTAATATTATTTTGTACTAGAAATAATATAAGTCTTACTATAAAATTGACACAAAAATATTGTGTATTTCCTCTTGAAAATTTCGGCCAGGAGGAGAGATTTGTGTGTATTTATCTCTCTAAGTTTTCATAAATTATGGAGAGATTATATTTTTCTTACACTAGAAAAATTAGTTGAAGTTGTGAATGAAAAAGATAGAGGAAAAACCCTCTATCTTTGCTCTAGAAAACCGGTGGGAGGAGGGACAAGGGAAGCCAATGCATGGCCTTGTTCTTCTCAAGGTGAGACTAGGCATGTAAGGCTAGTCATTTAGGTTAATCATCATGTTTTCCACTTAACATAAACAAAACACAATATTAACCTTATTCCCTCCAATATTTCGGTACACTTATCATAAAATGGAAGGTCCATTTTATTTTGTCATATGTCAATTGTGACATATGTGACATGTTACTTGACATGTGAAATTGTAATGTATTTTTAACCTATTAAAAATCAACATACTCATAAAATATGTCATATACAAAATCCACTAGTAATTCGTAATCACTTGTACCAAAATGGTTTATCAAATTATAAATTATAACGTCTTGTATTTATAATAAATTATTCATTCAATTTCAATTGTTTCGTAAACAATAATTTTATCTAAGTAATAAAACAATTCGATTACTTAGACCGTATCTCATTTAATCAAATTATAATAAGACACGTTAACTTTACTCACAAAATCATCTGTCAATTTTAAGCAATTTAATTAGCTCGTATCGGCATACGATTAATTAAATAATCAATTAAGAGTATTTCCCTATAGGTATGACCTAAAGGGATCAACTGATCACCACCGTCGCACGACAGTTATGTCAAACTCTAGTCAGCCAATCATTACCGATATGTGTGGACCAGTTGACTGTAAAATATTACATCCCACATGTATTCTTAGAATGAGATTTAAACATGTGATCATCATGATTAACAGTTGTGATCGCATTATTGTCGGAAGACACATATTCCAACACAACCACCTCCGAAACCTCTTCCCCCACCCATAAATTAGAATTTCTATGCTTTTAGGGAACGACTAAATAGCCCTAAGTAAACTATCATGCAATTTTAATTTGAGTAGAATTGTGTTCCCTTATTTTAGCTCAAACATTTTTTAAAAATTTGCATTAGTTAAATATCCAAAGTATTCTTTAATAGCCCTTTGATTTTCACGAGATAAAAGGTGAAATTAGTTTAGAGCACTTTAATTTGAAGTTATTCAAACTTTGGCACTAAAAGTAGAACTGTAACACCCTCTTCTTGCCCGGCCAAGGGAATAGAAGGATGTTACCATCCTCGGTTTCCCGAGGCGGTGAAATCGGAGTTGTAATTAAGAAACAACTTAAATAAATAATAAGTTTAGTAATTTACAAACAAATGAGTAAATGAATAACAAATGTGAACTAGACATTAAACTTGTCTACCATCTAAGTTATCCATCTATGCTACTCGACTCCGAGTCCGAAGCTCATACCGTCTTCCGCATAACATCAAAATAACCTGCTCCCCATTTGATCGAAAATATCATATGGATCGACACATGCCACCCCAGAAATAGGTTATAATTACACAGACACACAACACGCTAGTTTCAATAAATAATTATAAGACACAACACGATAATTAAATATGCAACATGCCAATAATATGAATGAAATACGAGTACACAATTACCATGTCGATACCGGGACACGCCCAGACGTACTTATAACCACCGGTGGTAGGGACACGCCCACGTCACCACTCCTCACACATAGGTACCGGGACACACTCAGGCGTATCGGGTCCGAAAGACAACCGGATCCCCTGTCATACGTCGTGTCTCAACCACACGAATCCCTCCGTACTTAAGTCATTAATGTGCACATCCCTCTTAGAGTGGGAAGCTTCAAGAGGCGACTCAAGTGTAAGACGATTTCCCAACCGTCTTACGTCTTCTCAACAACAAGAATCACCACCAACAATTACCAACCATCACATATATCACTAAATGCATCACAATATGTCAATAGGCCCATTTCAAAATGAATATGCATAACTCTTACCAATTTTGCTTTTTCTCATATATTATGAATGTCAATCGTACCACATGTTATAATACAAATCCAACAACATAAAAGACTCACCAAAATCCTCAAACATTACCACATGATGCAAATCCAACTCATAATATGTAAATGATGCAAAAGACATACAAATATACACACACATTATTGAAACCGAGTAGGATTAACCTACCTTTTAACAATCTTCATAAGCTACTCGAATCCGACCCGTTCCGCCTCATGAAACCGTCTCATCCTATACAAACCACAAAATACTATCACAAATACATCCTACACTATTATACACTACAAAACCCCTTATTATCACCCATAAAACATACCCTAATCACTAATTATTACCCAAGACAAAACCTCCAAAAGTTTGCGTTTAAACTAAATAAAGGAGGGTAGATCTTAACATATAAAGTAAGAGGAAGGAAGGAAGAGGATGAACAATCCACCAAATCAAGCTTGAATCCCATGAGAGTGTGTTTGTGAGAGTTTTAGAGAGAAGGGGGAGAATTTAGAGTAAGATGGGGGAAATAATTTGGATAAGATAAGGTGTGATCCCAAAATTGGTGTTTATCGGGTGCTGCACAGTGGCACTCGGTTGAGTGCTCGCCCACTCGACCGAGTGTTAACCACTCGATCAAGTCTAGGTCATACTAGATCTACCGTACGGTCATCCCTTGCTTCCGAGTAGTTCCCACCAACTCTGAGGTCTCCTCATGCATCCCAAGGTACTTTTGTGGGTCCCAAAGAATCCAGGTATTACAAGAACTATGTTTAAACCCAATCAACCTATACTTGAATTAAAAAAAAAATCTGAAGTGCCCATATTGAAATAATGCCAAAAACTACAACACGAAAATAATTAAAATAATTCCTAACTTAGGTTAAATAATAAATACAAATATTTTTGTGCGAAATTATTACTATGCTGATAATTTTTTTTTTTCATAATATTGGTTTGTAAAATAATGTGTTCACAATTTGTTATATATGACCGTGTAGATACCTTATTTCTACACCTCCCGCAACCCACCCCGTGATGATTGGGTCGCATGTTTGGTACACGGAATGATTTATAACAGTTCGTAAGTTTATCGTTAAGTGATAGCTCAAATACTTGTGTCTACCCCTTGGTTGTCATCTACGCGCCATTACGGTCGTTTTGACAGTAATTAGAGTTCATTTGGAGTCCGGGTCAAAAACCGCTCCATTTTCTAATAAACCGTTTAAAATGCCGAGTCATAATGTTCTGGAATATTCCGGATATTTCTATTCCATAATTTAACTTTATACATCTTTTGGTAAAATATATCCCGAAATCATATTTTGAAGAATAAGGAAGTCAAGATCTACCGCAATTCCATAATAGAAACGCGGAAATCTTTCTTCCGCAGGAGGAAACCTCTGGGGAAAGGACACAGCACCCGCTGCGCCTCTTCCAAGAGTCGCAATGGCTGATGCGCCTCTTCCCCAGCCCTTTTCTGCGTATTTTCAGATCTTTTCGAGATTTGTTTCCAAAGTTTCAGTTATACCATAATTCCTCCGTGTGATTAGTATAAATAGGGACCTTCGTTCCTCATATTTCTCACACGAGTGTCCGCCCTTCTCTTCTCCCTTTGCATTCTAAGATCGTGTTCTAAGCTTATTGACGTCTCCGTGCTTGATCAATCGACCACGTAATCTCGGATCCTTCTGAGTACCTGTCACGTTGCATGACCGACCAATTTGACCAACTCTACTTCAATTAATCAAATCAATTTAATCTAAATCCTCTAACGAGGGCACTTTCATCATACGTTCGAGTCGAGTATTCACTAATCTTTAACTTAGTTAATCTCGTCTCGTCAAAAATGTAAGTCTGAGGGTGTAAATCTCATATTTCATTATTGTATTTTATTATTGTATCAATTAATGTAAGGTTTACGTCAAAAATATGCTTAAAACCGATTTATAAAACCCTTTTATGAAACCTATTTTTTACGGATTAACAGGAGACAGACGTCGAGAGGAAACGCAGCAACTGCTGCGCCTCTTCCTGAGGCTGCCACAGTTTCTGCCTTTCTTCTTCTTCCTTTGTTCTTCGTTAATTCGTCTCTTTGTTCCGTCTTTTCTTATTTTCTTCATATTCCATTCGCATAATAATTATAATACATAGTTCATAATGATTTATTGCCTTAAAATTCGACTTAAATCTCTTATAATCAATATTTGCGGGTTTTTGTCATTAAAATCAAACCCGGATTTTGGAGATTCGATTTGTTCGTATCAAATCTCTGGAATTCGACTTTTGTATATATTTTCATCTGTTTATCACAACTTTCTTAATAGTATAACATAAATAAACCTAATTAATTTGTAATAATTTAACCTAAATTATTTGTAATTAGTTATAATTCGCTCACGATTAGTTTTAGTCTGTTTTAATTCGTTTTTTACCGCTTTTATGACCAATTCATATGTAAATAACCTGCTAAATCACTTTCGTCCGAGTCAAATGTCAATAATCGATCATTAATTCATCAACGAACATTAATAACAAGCAGTTCTGACTTCACAGCCAGAACTCACCTCAGGAACAGACGCAGTGACCACTGCGCCTCTTCCAAGAGACATTGCATTGCTGCGCCTGTTACGGGATGCCTTCTGTCTCTGAAATTCCGTTCTTGCTTTGACCTAATTCGTTAATTACGTATTAATCGACTATTAACCCTAATATCACCTCTTAATCTGCCCGTATTTTCTAACCTAATTATTTTTCTTTCTTTTCTCAAATTATCCGTCTTAAATACATTTTTGACTTAAATTATTAAATCATTGTAATTATTGTAATTTGTATATTTATTGTACCTTATTATTTTGTATCGTTTATTTGCTTGTTTTTCACATTTAATTAATCTTAAACCCTACTTCGACCTAATTGTTTGCTAATTATATGTTCATCGACTTAGTTAATTCTCACATGCTAGGATCAAAACATTGTTTGTTGCATTGCATGCATATAATCGACAACATATCGAGTACAAATGACTTCCCTAATCATTAGTAGAGGCCGCTATCGAGGCGGGCGGGATTAGGTGTTCGATCAAAAGAGCTTCCTAATACGCACCCTTACCCCTTACTCCAGATCTTTGTGAACATCCGTGTTCATTGGCATCCACGAGAGTCATTCTAGACATAAAATGCTAAGGGTAACGAGTTCTTTGTGTCTATGTCATTACTTTGTGTCATGACCCCTTACTCCAGATCTTTGTGTCATGACGCGACTCCACAAATGCAAACGCTTTTTTCCCAAGCGCCCTCGTGGGCCCCCCGTGTCCAAAGACCGTCTTATTAGTAAGACTAACTCAATAATAATAATGATAAGCAAAAACATATATACTCGTGTAATTACTAATATTAAATTTCGTTTTTGTCAACTTATCATTTTACAACGATGACTAACATGTTTAAATAGGTGGGTCATCATTATAAAATTGTGAGTTGTCAAAATAAAGTTGAATTGTGTTAAATACCATTGCCAAATTACTTACTGCCCTCGCCTTCTCCCCGACTTTTACAATTCATAAAAAATATAACAAATTAATTCACCATATTACAACTTTATAAACTTAATAAGAAAAACCAAACAAAAAGTATTAACATTATCAACAATAAAAAACAGAAAGCTAAATATGGAGTATAATTTTTCTACTAATTCTAGTTATGAAAAAGTACACGAATCAAAGTAAAATGTCGACGATTTGACAATTGGGATAATAAAGTTAAACTAGTTTTGTGACCCGTGAAATTCACGGGATGTTTTGTTTTTAGTGTGATGTTTTTAGTGTTTCTAAAATTTGTAATTTTGTAAAATATCTAACCACATAGTAAAATCGCCTCATGAATAATTGATGATAGATTGTGTACTTAAATAACGGGCATTGACATGTTAACGTAAAGATCAAAATCGATAAATTAAGTAAGTCAAGTAGGTGAGAGTGCTATTTTTCAAAGGTAAAATGAAAAAAAAAAACCAACAAATAACAAAATAAATCATACATTTGAAAAAAAAATTATTAGTCATTCACGTTGATGTCGTCAATCTTGTAGTTAGTCTCCAATATATATTTGTTTAATCAATCCTATTATTTCACTTCTCAATATCGTCTTCGTTCTCCAATGAATCGTCCCTATGAAAAAAAATAACTCGGTAATTAGTACGAATTAAGCAACAAAATAACTATGTTTTATTAGTATTTTGACGTTTAATTTTAAACGTAAAATTGAACACCAATGTTTAACTTTGAGTATATATATGTGTAACAAATTCTTGAACAAATTACGATATATAGTATAATACAATTACGTCTTTTTTAAAAAATATAAATAGTTTGAATTACGAATACAAATATTTTAATTTTTTGTATCAATTACGAAAACAAATATGAGACTATGAAATGGCCTTTTCTCGCTACCTTTGGCCATTTATTTCGAAACCCGACCGCTCGTGTGGTAAAATGGGTCAAGTCAAGTCTAAGTTCAAGCCTAGTCATGGGTTTGAGTCGAAATTTCGGCAGCATTTCGCTATAATTGCGATTATGCCCTAGAAAAGTGTCTTGAAAAAGCCGTCACAAACCAAAAATCCGAAATGTTAGGAAGTTTACCCATCACACAAGGATTCCAAAAACCAAATTTCATCACAAATGGGCAATCCTAAGGCCATTTTCGAAGCAATTTTCGAAACAGCTGAGAAACCATCTCAATTTCACTCAAATGCTCAATACTCAACGAAAATTCAAAAAGAATACATGGTTATGTTCCTAACATTACCATTTATCCATTTCTAATGTCAATTTTGCAAGGCAAATCCATTTGGAGGAAAAGCCCCAAATTTTCGAAATAATTGGGTTGAAAACCCTAATTTTTTCGATCAAAATCAAGCAAAATACGTTTATTAAAGCAAGAATGAGACACATACCTCTATTAGTCATGATTAATGGAAGGTTTTGATCAAAATTTGGCGGAATATCGTTGGAATTTGAGAGAGTTTAGAGAGAATTTGTGTTTTGTTATTATGATAAAACACGGGTTCTGTCGAGTTTTTACTCAGATGGGGACGAACCCAGGAAAAGACGCAGCAGGTGCTGCGCCTCTTCCAAGAGTCGCAGCTCTTGCTGCGCCTCTTCCCCAGTTTCCCTCTAGCTCAATTTTCAAAAGTTTGTTATAAATTCGTTATTTGTGGGCCTATCTTTGGTGCGCCTCTTCTCCAACACCATATATCATACATTTGGTCCATTTGACATTTATTCTTCGTCCGAACCCGTATTTCGAGCAGACTGTGAATTGTCGCAGTACTTTATCTTCGAGCAGACTGCGAACTGTCGCAGTATTTTATCTTCGAGCAGACTGTGAATCGTCGCAATACTTTATCAAACCCATCAAAGATATTTCATCAAGACTTCGCTTGCAACAACGATCGGATTTTCAACGACGGAGTTCACCTAAGATCAACGCGAGCATATCTTCCCCAGCAATTTCTACCGACGTCCTGCTGTTCTCAACGTTCCTTCATGTGACCCTCCTGCCTTCAGACATCAAGTTATCTTCAGATCAAAGAGTTTCTTTGCCGAAGCGTCTTCAGTCTTGCTTCACCCAGGGGTATCTCAGGTATGGTTTCTTCTTATGGCTGGCGAGCTTCCTTACGTAGTCTAATGGACTTTAAGCGACCCTCCCCGATAAGTCGACAGACTTTAAAATGTTCCCGACGACAGCTCCTTGGCTCAGACCCCTTGATCCGCCTCGCGTCGCCATAGTCGTCAGGTTGTAATCTTCGATTGACCTGATGTCTATACTTTGACTTTTGCCTTGTCCAAGCCTCAGTTAAAGTGGGGGCTCTGTAGATACCTCATTTCTGCACCTCCCGCAAGCCACCCGGTGATGATTGGGCCGCATGTTTGGTACACGGAACGATTTATGACAGTTTGTAAGTTTATCATCAAGTGATAGCTCAAATACTTGTGTCTACCCCTTGGTTGTCATCTACGCGCCATTACGGTCATTTTGACAGTAATTAGAGTTCATTTGGAGTCCGGGTCAAAAACCGCTCCATTTTCTAATAATCCGTTTAAAATGCCGAGTCAGAATGTTCTGGAATATTCCGGATATTTTTATTCCATAATTTAATTTTATACATCTTTTGGTAAAATATATCCCGAAATCATATTTTGAAGAATAAGGAAGTCAAGATTAGGGATGGCAGTGGGTCGGAGACCCGACCCAGACCCTGAGGGTCGGACCCTAATAGGTCGGGTATGGGTCTCATTTTTTCAGACCCAATGGGTATGGGCCGGGTATGGGTCTTAAGAAAATATTTGGGGTCCGGGTCAGGTCTAAGTTATGAGACTCATACCCGACCCTTAGACCCTTTATTAAAGAAAAAAAATCAAAATCACAACTTTTCTGAATTCATACTGGCAGACTGTAGAAACCCAACTAAAGTCTCTTTCTCTTCCCTCATCCCATAAAGTGATAAAATCCAACCAAACTCTTCTGACAATACCACCACTCCACCACTACTGACACAAGAAAACCACCACCACAGCACTGATACGCGACTGGCAACCACCTCTCTAATAGGCGGCGACCGATAACCACCATTAACGGCAGATTAATAAACTCATAATGTTAAAGTAGTATGATTTTTTTTTTTAATATTATAGACCCCATAGCTGTTAATCTTGTTACTAAAGTGGCTGAAACTCGGACCCGCGGGTAGACCCAGTCCCTACCCTTACCCATAGGGTCCAGGTATGGGTCCTCAAATTTTAGACCCTTGCGGGTCTGGGTTTGGTACGGGTCCAAAGGGAAAATCTTGGGTCCGGGTCCGGGTCTAGGCGGACCCTACCCAGACCCTACCCATTGCCATCCCTAGTCAACATGTACCGCAATTCCATAATAGAAACGCGGAAATCTTTATTCCGCAGGAGGAAACCTCTGGGGAAAGGACGCATCACCCGCTGCGCCTCTTCCAAGAATCGCAGTGGCTGCTGCGCCTCTTCCCCAGCACTTTTCTGCGTATTTTCAGATCTTTTCGAGATTTGTTTCCAAAGTTTCAGTTATACCATAATTCCTCCGTGTGATTAGTATAAATAAGGACCTTCATTCCTCATATTTCTCACACGAGTGTCTGCCCATCTCTTCTCCCTTTGCATTCTAAGACCGTGCTCTAAGCTTATTGACGTCTACGTGCTTGATCAATCAACCACGTAAGCTCGGATCCTTCTGAGTACCAGTCACGTTGCATGACCGACCAATTTGACCAACCCCACTTCAATTAATCAAATCAATTTAATCTAAATCCTCTAACGAGGGATCTTTCATCATACGTTCGAGTCGAGCAATCACTAATCTTTAACTTAGTTAATCTCGTTTCGTCAAAAATGTAAGTCTGAGGGTGTAAATCTCATATTTCATTATTGTATTTTATTATTGTATCAATTAATGTAAGGTTTACGTCAAAAATATGCTTAAAACTGATTTATAAAACCCTTTTATCAAACCTATTTTTTACGGATTAACAGGAGACAGACGTCGAGAAGAAACGCAGCAACTGCTACGCCTCTTCGAAGAGTCGCAGCATCTGCTGCGCCTCTTCCTGAGGCTGCCGCAGTTTCTGCCTTTCTTCTTCTTCCTTTGTTCTTTGTTAATTCGTCTCTTTTGTTCCGTCTTTTCTTATTTGCTTCATATTCCATTCGCATAATAATTATAATACATAGTTCATAATGATTTATCGCCTTAAAATTCGATTTAAATCCCTTATAATCAATATTTGCGGGTTTTTGTCATTAAAATCAAACCCGGATTTTGGAGATTCGATTTGTTCGTATCAAATCTCTGGAATTCGACTTTTGTATATATTTTCATCTGTTTATCACAACTTTCTTAATAGTTTAACATAAATAAACCTAATTAATTTGTATTAATTTAATCCAAATTATTTGTAATTAGTTATAATTTGCTCACGATTAGTTTTAGTCCGTTTTAATTCGTTTTTTTACCGCTTTTATGACCAATTCACATGTAAATAACCTGCTAAATCACTTTCATCCGAGTCAAATGTCAATAATCGATCATTAATTCACCAACGAACATTAACAACACGCAGTTCTGACTTCACAGCCAGAACTCACCTCAGGAACAGACGCAGTGACCACTGCGCCTCTTCCAAGAGACACGGCATTGCTGCGCCTGTTCCGGGGTGACTTCTGTCGCTGAACTTCCGTTCTTGCTTTGACCTAATATGTTAATTACGTATTAATCGACTATTAACCCTAATATCATTTCTTAATCTGCCCGTATTTTCTAACCTAATTATTTTCATTTCTTTTCTCAAATTATCCGTCTTAAATATATTTTTGACGTAAATCATTAAATCATTGTAATTATTGTAATTTGTTTATTTATTGTACCTTATTATTTTGTATCGTTTATTTGCTTGTTTTTCACATGTAATTAATCTTAAACTCTACTTCGACCTAATTGTTTGTTAATTATATGTTCACCGACTTAGTTAATTCTCATATGCTAGGATCAAAATATTTTTTGTTGCATTGAATGCATATAATCGACAACATATCGAGTACAAATGACTTCCCTAATCATTAGTAAAGGCCGCTATCGAGGCGGGCGGGATTAGGTGTTCGATCAAAAAAGCTTCCTAATACGTACCCTCACCCCTTACTCCAGATCTCTGTGAAAATCCGTGTTCATTGCCATCCACGAGAGTCATTCTAGACATAGAATGCTAAGGGTAACGAGTCTTAGTGTCTATGTCATTACTTTGTGTCTTGACATGACGCGAAGTATTCGAACGGTTTCCAATTTTCCACAATAAATTGGTGGCGACCCCACAAATGCAAACATTTGTTTCCCAAGTGCCGCCGTGGGCCCCCCGTGTCCACAGTTTGGCGACTCTTCTGGGGATTAATACAGTTACGTGTTGCCAAGAGTGAAACTTGAACAAGGTTAGGGAATAGTTTATATGAGACAGTTGTCGGTTTTCATTACTCGATCTTCTTAGATCGTTTTATTCGGCCTTCCTAGGCCCAACCCAACCAATTCGACCAATCGTCCCGTCTGGACGGTCCAAATTCTTATCTGGGCCTAAGGATGGATAGCGATTGACGTCAACCATACCATGATGCTTACTCATGTTTGTATAAAGGGCTTTCACTACTCGAGGAAATGGACTAGGAACCGACCTTACTCATGTTTAGCACGAACCTCTCCACAGACCGGGGTTTGATTGCTAGGTATGGCAACCCACCCTTTTAAGGCAAAACCCTTATAAATGCACTCAACATACCCTTATAATGCTTGTATTAATGATTGTATCATATGTGATCACCATTTTCTAAACAAAACCATGACGAAATTTTGTAAGATCAAAAACCTTTTCAAAATGTAAATATTTTCGAAAAATGGCCCAAATTAGCGCAAAATGAGTCAAAACTCTGTCCAAATATCGAGTTAAAATTCGGGCCTCAAAACCCATTTCAAAACCTCACTTCGAGTCAACACTCCTACAACTACACTATAGTTGACTAGGACAAACATTTCAAAACTGTCATTTTCAAACCTCACTTGACACAAGTGGCACACTCCCACTTCACAAGTCGAGTCTTTTATTTAAGTAAGTGTGCTAGAGCGGTCGATCGTGTTTTGATTCGTCGTCGATCTTTTATCCAGTTTTCGAGATGCCTGAAACTAGTACCACAAGCGCCAGCGGTCAACCCCCAAATGGTAATGATCAAGTCCTACCTGCGCTCGCTCGCCTCCAAACAACCCAAGACCAAGTTTATGATCGCCTCAACACAATTCAAGGCCGAATTGTTGCTGTAGAAACTAGACTCCCTCCTGCAGAAGATGAAGTTCCTAGTGAATTTGTGCATGTTAACCTTCCACCTTATGTTGGACAACCAGAAATCAACCCTCCTACTGAAGCCGAGAAGCGACTCCAATACTTGGAGGAGCAACTATTGTATCTCAAGGGAGACGACATCTATAGGGAAAACAATCGCAAGTATGAGGCTGTTAACGCCAAATTGCCAACCAACTTCAACATGACTGATATCCCAAAGTTCAAGGGGCATGAAAACCCTTTGAACCATATTCGTGCTTTCAAAGACTACATGTCTATCAAAGGCATCAAACCTGAGATGTTCCTAAGGATCTTTCCTTCATCTCTCGACACCATCCCTAAGCAATGGTTCTATTCTCTAGAACACAAGAAGATTGCCACTTGGGATGATGCCGCGATCGAGTTCGCTAAACAATACGCGAATAATGCTGAAATCCAAATCAATATGCGCACTTTAGAGGTTCTTACCCAAAATGAGAAAGAAGGCTTCACCGACTTCCTAAGTAGGTGGAGGAGGACTAGCACACAACTTGTTGAGCGTCCGGATAAAGCTAACCTTGTGGAAAAGTTCGTGGATAACTTGAGACCCATTTATGCAAACCACTTGAGGTACCAAAACATTAAGACCTTCAAGGATTTAACTATGCTAGGGACAAGAATTGAAGATGACATCCGTAAAGGGCTCTTGTCCAAAACGGTGGGTCGTGGATATGAAGGTTCAACGAGTCGTTCTTATGGCTCTTGTAGCAAGACTGATGAGGTTAACCTTCTCGAATCATCAAAGAAGAATAACCCACAAAGGAAGTTCACAAACATAGGCGATACATACTCCAATGCTTTGAAAAGGTTGATGAAACAGGGTAAGCTCCAACCCATAGGGCTTACACCTGACCCAGAAAAGGAGTCCAAGTTCTGGGACGAAAATTCATACTGCGAATATCATAGAGGTAAGGGACACGATACATAGAAGTGTTATATGATAAAGCATGTCCTTCAAGATATGATCGCAGATGGTCGCCTACCCATACCTCCTAGAGGTAAGACTAACAATACTCAGAATCCTCTTGGAGTTCTGATGATTACAAATGAAGAATCTACCTTAGATTGTTCACACCTCAATCGAAGATGAGATCCATGCGTTAGAAGATGAGGGGAGTTATTCCACCATTTCTCCTACCATCGCCAACTTTATTGCATGGGCAAAGAGTATGAGTAGGTAAGTCTCAGAACTGGAAGATATAGTATCATCCCTCCGCAATCCAAACACCATCCCTAAGGAGAGCATCCCACTAAATCTTTCCCGGAATTCTACAATGCAAGAAGTGGTAGCCGTGGTTGATAGCCTAGTCGATCAAATAATCCACTTAGAAGCTGAGATCATCAGATTGAGAGAGCTTGCTACCGTCAACGGAATATGGGCCAATGACGAAGAAGATGAATACCTCACTGAGCACTACCTAGTCAAGGTTAGTGAAGATATAGTCAAAGGTAGTGAAGACTAAGATATATACCACCTTACTCGTTCAGGGCGTCCATATCAAAATGTTTCTCAAAATGGTCCTATAGCTAATGATCCAATTACCAACACCAACGTCATCACACCAAATGACGGCGAAGGTACATCCACTGATCACTTGCTAAAACAACTACAGAAGACAAAGGCTGATCTTTCAGTCTGGAAACTAGTTGCAAGCTCATTCCCTCATCGTCAAGCTTTGCTGCAAACCCTGGCTAAGTTAAACGTGGCACACAACTCTACACCTGATGACGTAGTCAACTTGGTCTTCCAAGATTCAACTAAGCTAAGTAACCCAGTTACTTTCTCAGATGAGGATTTGCTACCTTTCGGCGCTAATCACAACCTGGCTCTATATATTACTATCATTTGCTTAAAGAAGAATGTGCTAATGACTTTGGTAGATGATGGCTCTGCAGTCAATGTCATACCATTAAAAAAGCATATAAATTGGGTATGAAAGAGTCATATTGGGCTCCTACTAACCAAGGTGTTCGAGCATACGATGGTACACGACGTAAAGTGGTAGGACTAGTCAACCTCACCATAGCCACATGGTCGATTGAACGAAAGGTTAACTTTCAAATAGTGGATATCGAGGCATCATTCAACATACTCCTGGGAAGGCCTTCGATTCACGCTTCCAAAGCAGTAACATCCACCTTGCACCAAAAAATCAAGATCCCACTAGATGGCAAAGTAGTGACGATCACTGCGTCACCTATCAAGGCAGTAATAGAAAAGATGTCAATCAACCAAGTAGTTACAGATCCAGTATACGAGCTTAGGGGCTTCCATAGCATAAACCATGTAGAAAGTGAACTAGCACCTCTATACTTCGATCAATATTCCAATTTAGTGGTCAACCACATACTCAAGTCTGAGGGATACTTCCCGGGAATGCCACTGAATCCTGCCCAGAGAAATACCTTTGTACCTTACAAAGAAGGAAACTCTCAAAGGATACCACTAGGATTGGGATACAAACCCACGAAAGAAGAAGCTCTAGAGATGCTCACACAGTTTCAAAACCGCGGGAACGTGGGAATCCAAATGCGACCCTATCTCCCCACCCTAAATGGATACTTCGTTAGAGAAGGGAGTCAGGAATACTTTCATGGGTTTCCCGAACCTTGGAACTATAGAGGAAGGCAACTAGCCGGAATCGAGATCTTTCACGATTGCTACTTCATTCTTTCAGAAATGGTTTCTACCGTCAAGACTCGTCAAGCACCTTGCTTAGACGAACATACTGTTAGCCTTCTGTTTGGAGAAGACCGATTTGTTTGAGCTGCACAGGACGAGATCATTACTATGATACTACAGGATGACCATTTCAACCCTGCAGCGTTAATCATCGAAACCAATTCGAATCAGCAAAAAGGATGGAGAAAGTCGATCAAATGGACAAACAACCAAGGAAAGCTCTTCAAAGTCACCACTGGAGAAGGAGAGATGTTCAAAGGAGAACCCGAAGATAACGAATTCGAGTCAGAGTTGGAGTCGGAGTCGGAATCAGAGTCGGAGTATAGAGAAGTCCCTAGAGAGTCTCCTCCTGTCGTCACTCTCAATCCCCTTCTTTCTCCTAGCATAGCATCAGGTAGTAACAGTAGCTTGGGAAATGTCCCAGTTGTTGTCCCTTTACCGCCACTGACTACCGAACAGATGGCTTCTTTGTTTCAACTCTTTTCAAAATTTAATATGAATAAATCAGATTCTGCTTACTCTTTGTGTTATCGTGAATGCAATTCTATTTACGATGATAATGAGGATGATCCAGACCCAGATTCAATCGAATTACCTCCCTACATAGCTAAAGAAATACTACAAGAGGGGGAAGGGGCACCGGTTCTAGAAAACCCTGAACCCATCAACGTAGGAACCGAACTAGAAGCCTAAGAACTTAGGATAGGTACATCCTTAAACCCAACCGAAAGGGCCAGTTTCATAGACCTCCTACATGAGTTCAAAGACGTTTTCACTTGGTCCTATAAAGACATGCCAGGGATCGACAGGGATATTGCAGAACATAAAATCCCAATCAAACCAGATTTCAAACCTGTAAAGCAGAAACTTCGTCGAATGAGGACAGAATGGGCTCTTAAAATCAAAGAATAAGTCGATAAACAATTCAAAGACGGGTTCATCAAAGTTTCCAAGTATTCAGACTGGTGGCTAACATAGTACCTGTGCCCAAAAAGGATGGGCGAATCCGAGTTGTGTTGATTTCAGAGACTTAAACAAAGTGAGTCCCAAGGACGATTTTCCTCTACCACACATCGACATATTGGTAGACAATACAGCAGACCATGCATTATTGTCCTTCATGGACGGATATGCAGGATATAATCAGATCAAGATGGCCATGGAAGACATGCATAAGACTGCCTTCGTCACCCAATGGGGCACCTATTGCTATACTGTCATGCCATTCGGGTTAATCAATGCTGGAGCTACATATCAATGCACTGCGACCACATTGCTACATGACATGATGCATAAAGAAGTAGAGGTGTATGTGGATGATATGATTGTCAAGTCCAAAGATAGGAAGGGGCACATTGACAACCTTTGCAAATTCTTCCTAAGACTGCGAAAGTACAACATGAGGCTCAATCCTCAGAAATGTGCATTCGGGGTAACATCAGGCAAGCTTCTGGGATATGTCGTCAGTCAAAGGGGAATAGAAATCGATCCTTCCAAAATCAAAGCTCTAATCGAAATGCCACAACCTCAGACAGAGAAGGAGGTTAGGGGATTTTTAAGCAAGGTGCAATATATAAGTCGATTCATATCAAAACTTACCATGATCTGTGAACCCATTTTCAAAAAGCTCAAGAAAACAAATCATACCATATGGGATGATGACTGTCAAAAGGCGTTTGATAAAATTAAGGAGATACTAGCCAAACCACCAGTGCTCATGCCTCCTCAACGAGATCAACATCTTGGTTTATATCTCACAGTGACCGAAATAGCCATGGGGGCTATGCTCGCACAAACCGTTGGAAAAGAAGAAAGAGTTATCTACTACCTTAGTAAGAAATTCTTGTGGAGTATGAATGCAAGTACACGCCTCTCGAAAAGACATGCCTCGCTCTTGTGTGGGCAACAAAGAAGCTACGCCATTACATGCTTAGCTACTCTGTCAAGGTGTACTCCAAAATGGATCCTGTCAAATACCTCTTCGAAAAACCCATTCTCAATGGACGCTTGGCAAGATGGACCTTAATGCTCTCAGAGTTCGATCTCAAATACGTACCTCTAAAGGTTATAAAGGGGCGCGCCGTTGCCGAGTTCTTTGCGGATAATCCCATCAACGACGCACAAGCAGTAGACACGTGGTCATTTCTAGATGAGGATATACTACAAACCAATGTAGATTCTTGGGACCTGTATTTTGATGGAGCCTCAAATCTAAGAGGATTGGGAATAGGAGTATTGCTAATTTCTCCTGAAGGTGAGTATACGCCACTCTCTGTCAAACTCGACTTCGAGGTGACAAATAACGTGGCAGAATATGAAGCTTGCCTCATTGGGCTACAAGCAGCAGTAAGTTTAGGCATCAAAAATCTTCGAGTTCATGGAGACTCATCCTTGATCATCAACCAAATTACCGGATCTTGGAAAATTCGAAGTGAAAGTCTAGCACCCTATCAGGCTAGGATAGATCAAGTTGCCCAATTCTTCGATTAAGTGACTTATCTACACCTACCTCGAAAAGAAAAGCAGTTTGCAGACGCCCTTGCAAAACTTGCATCTCTGATTAACATGCCAGACGACTTGATAGAAATGCCTTAATGCATCGAACGATGATCAGAACCAGCCTATGTACACCAAATTACAGATGAAGAGGAAAATCCAGGGGAACCTTGGTTTCAAGCCATTCTGAACTTCAAGCTCAATGGTACATATCCACCAGATATGGATAAGAGAGGACAACGTGCCACATGCCTACTAGCCTCTCAATATCTCCTCATGCAAGGAGAATTGTACAAAAGAACACCTTTTGGTGTAGTCTTACATTGCCTTGATCATTCACAGGCACAAAAAGTGATGGAAGAAGTTCACGATGGTGAGTGTGGCCCTCATATAAGTGGACCAATGATAGCAAAGAAAATCACGCGTCTGAGATATTACTGGACCACAATGGAATTAGATTGCATCAAGTATGTTAGACATTGCCACAACTGCCAAATCTTCGGGAATGTGCAACATGTCCCTCCTTCACTACTCTACACCATGACATCTCCTTGGCCATTTTCTGCTTAGGGAATCGACATCATCGGAAAGATCACCCCAGCCGGAACAGGAGGTCACTGTTTTATCTTGGTAGCCATCGACTATTTTATTAAATGGGTCGAAGCGGCATCTTACACTAGTCTCACAGCCAAAAACGTGGCAAAGTTCATACAAACCAATATCATCTGCCGATATGGTTGCCCACATGAGATCATCATTGACAATGGATCACATTTCCAGGCTGATACGGAACAATTGCTCTCCAAGTAAAAAATTAAACACCACCATTCCTCGCCATAAAGACCACAAACTAATGGCGCGGTAGAGGCAGCTAATAAGAATGTTGTCACAATCCTCAAGAAAATGATCGACAATTATCGCGATTGGCCCAGTAAGATACCGTTCGCATTATGGGAATATCGCACATCAGTTAGGACGCCTACTGGGGCTACTCCTTTCTATTTAACTTACGGCATGGAAGTTGTACAACCAGTTAAACTAGAAATCCCATCCTTACGCATTCTGCTCGAAAGTCAAATTCCAGAAACTGGTTGGAAGAGAAATAGATATGAAGAACTCGTCCTCTTAGATGAACGAAGATTGTGTGCATTGCATAATGTGCAAACATATCAGACACATATCAAACAAGCCTTCAACAAAAGGGTTAAGCCTAGAAATATCAAAGAAGGAGACTTAGTCCTCAAATCAGTTAGAGCTCTTCTACCTGTCGATCCACGAGGAAAGTTCAAACCCAACTGGGCCGGATCATTCTTAGTCAAGTCCATACTCTCGGGGGGTGCGGTTAGGATCAGAGGCCTATATGGGAATGAATTTGCTAATCCAACTAACCTCGACCAACTGAAATGATATTATGCCTTAGGACAAAACACGCGCCTCGCGTATCACCCACGTGCCGCTCATGCAACACGAAATAAAAATGGCCCTTGGTCCGCTGAAATAAAGCTTATGTCACCTTGCTCGTGCATCTTGACAATTCGTCATCCTCATATCATCAAGTAAATTGAGTTGTATTTTAGGAGTAAGTAAAGCTCATGCTTATTTTCTGGTTCATTACAAGCTCTTGCTTAGAACAATTATTCATTTACATTTAATCGAACTACGCGCAAGGGTTTGATTTCATTTTTTAAAATGAATACGTAGGAAATCCTTCACAAGATACAACCCATTATTTTAAAATGTAAATAGAAGGACATTTGCGTCTGCATTTGAAATTCGACAAGAATAATAAAAGAAATATACAATAGTTTCATAATTAATTAATCTTTTATTCATTTCTTCCATAAATAATAATAATATGCCACATAATATAAAATGCTGAAAAATAAATAGGCTAGGATTCTAAAACCCCCGCCATTTATTACAAATAATAATAATAATAATAATAATAATAATAATAATAATAATAATAATAATAATAATAATAATAATAATAATAATAATAAATAATAAATAATACTACGACTTAGGCTACTCTTCCATCTTTCCTTTGCGTTTGTCATTTTTATCATACTTTTTGTCTCGACCACGAGCCGGGTGTAATACTACGGTTTTCTATGTCTGAGTACTCTATCGAGTGGGGCTTACTCTGTCGAGTAAGTATGTTTGTATACGAAACAGTAGTCTGCCTGATGGGTACTCGATCAAGTATGTGTGATACTCGATCGAGTAAGGGTCACTCGATCGAGTAAGTTACTTACTCGATCGAGTAAGTTACTTTTACGGGTTGTTTTTACGGGTTTTGATAGCAACGCGAGAAAGATATATAAACTTAATCCGTCAGTTTCTTTTCACTTTTACACTTTTCTAAACTTCACAAAAGAGAAAATAAGGTTTCGTAGTTCTCCTCTCTCATATCCTATCAAATCCCAAGGCTTGTGTCGCCATAATCCTGAGTTCTTTATACCGTTGAGACCGTCATATTATGGGTAAGATCCTTGTACCGTTTTTATGTTGATCCGTTGATTTTAGTTGAAACCCTAACTGGGTAATTTGGGGGTTTTGGGAGTATTGTGTTTATTAGATGGTGATTGTAAGATTGTATGATTGTATGTTTGATAGGAGGTGATTTCATTGAAGAACGATTTTGATTAGCTGTTAGACCGTCTGTGGTGATTGCTTTTCCAGGTAAGGTTTTCCTACTCGGTATTAATTACATGATGTGATTGGTGGTTTCGTTGTGATTGTTGTTAAAGTATATTGTTGGTGATTGTGACGGTTGTTGTTTATTATCGTTGATTGTTGTTGTTGTTGTATCTGTCTGTGATCTTTGGGGTACGTCCCTGGCTGAGTGGAGTCATTTGCGGGAGTGGCTTAACGCCCTTGATTCGCCCTCTGTGGAACCCGCCACAGAAGGGATGTGCACATTAATGAACATGGGTTTATCGCTCGATGGAGATGAGCGGGGCTTAGGTGGGAACGGCTGCGGTCCCCCACTAGCGGTGTGAAGTATCTGTTGCGATGGGTACTCTGACAGGGCTACACACTTTAGTGTGTAGTCAGTTGTGTGGATATTGATTATGGAGTTTGGAGGATTGTTGTATTGTTGAGCTGTTTATGTACTTGTTTCGTTGTGGATTGGTTGTGTGTAATTAGTACTGACCCCGTTTAAATGTTTTAAAAACTGTGGTGATCTATTCGGGGATGGTGAGCAGCTATTGAGCAGGTATGATATGACGCATATGGGATAGCTGGGATGAGTCATCACGTTGCAGTTAGAAGTCTTCCGCTGTGTCAGACGATGTCTAGTAGTTTTGATAGTTTTATCAGTAGACCGTTTTGAGTACTTTGTATTTCAGTTTAATAGTTTTGGAGTTGACATGTAATCACTTTAAACCGTTTTTACATGTTTCGTTATTGTCTTATGATTATCATTGTCTCGGGTAACCGAGATGGTGACGTTTCCATACCTTAAGTGGTCCTGGTAAGGCACTTGGAGTATGGGGGTGTCACAAAGTGGTATCAGAGCGACGATCCTGAAACCTGTAACCAATGAACCTAATGAACATAGGGAGTCAAAATAAAATGAACCCGGGGTAGAAGTTGTAGGAGCTAATGCAAAGGCTTGGGAGACATCCTAAAGTCACGAACTCGCCCAACAATTTTGAACCGGTTACCATGGGATATGAGTCGGGATCGCTATGTGTTTATCTTGTAAATTGTGTATCTTTGTAGCAAAGTGTGGTATGGATCGGTGGATGTATGTATGTGAAGAATGGGGAATGTGTAGAGAAAGATGATAATGAAGTGATTTTATACATTATTGATTGAAAGCTTGATAGTTGTTTTACGATATGGCATTATAGAAACACGGAAAAAAAAGTTTGTTTGGTTTGAGTTATACGTAGAGTTATGTATATATATATATATATATATATATATATATATATATATGTTGTTGGTAGTGTTGTACGAGTTTATATAGCTGAAAGTTTGAGTAAGAGCATGAATAATTGGTGGAAAAAGATGAATAATTGTTGCATGATAATATGATTTATGATTAAGCATGTTATATGATGGAAGTTATTTAATAATGTTGTTATGCTAGTAACATGTGAATAGGGGACTTGATGTCATATATTTGTGATTTTGTTTACGTAATGTTATATAATAAAAACATGCGGGTAATATGTGATTGGTAAGTTGAATGATATATCTGCATTGAGTTATTTGTTACTTGGATTTTTAAGATAGTAACATGTGGTTAGGGATAGTGGCTTTATGAGTATTGAGTTGTTTTGTGTACCTTGTTGTTGTTTAAGTTGTTTGGAAGTAAAAATCAAGTAGTTGTGTTTTTTTCGATTATAGAGAGGTTGTCTTTACACTGTTATAACTTAATATGTATATGATTTTGATGTGATTCCAATTGTAGGTGATAGCTTGTTCTGTTACGATTCTAACGATAGGTCACACGCCCAAAATGACCAAGAAACGAGTGAGATATGACCGTTTTACGAAAACTGGACAGTGCTGAGAAATGCGTAGGGTACTCGATCGAGTGGCCCTCACTCGATCGAATGCACCTCTTGTTACTCGATCGAGTAACCCTTACTCGATAGAGTAGCCCTGGTAATTTGTTATACGTGTCTCTGACCTTCACCTACTCGATCGAGTAAGTCATTAACTCGATCGAGTGGCCTGTACTCGATCTAGTGACCCCTGTTTTGGGTCATATGCTTATCTTTTGACTTCGTTTCATATTATGTTTAATTCAAAAGTGTTCTTTTGCTTCTGTATGCATTGTTTTACGTATGTATTGGTCCTAATGCGTAAGTTACCCAATCTTATGATGTAAGGAGCAGCACCTGTGGTGAGTGTGAGTTCGGTGGGGAGGACATGAGTTATATGCGGTTGTGATAGGTAGTGGAAAAGAAAAGAAGGATTGGTAAGGCTTATTAAGGCATGGAGCATGTTTTGTGAGGAGAGATGAGTGATATGATTTTGTGTTGAGTAATGTAAAAGTAAGTAAATATGGGCAAGGGATGATGTGAGTCTAAGGAACGTGAGAATGAAAAGGTTGAAAGGAAAGATGTGGATGGTGGCAACTTGAGATGTGTAAAGAATTATGGAGGAAGATGGTTAGGAATCGTGTGGGTTAAGAATATATGTAGTGAAAGGTCGTTTTAGAGGAATTGAGAAGAGTGATATATAGTGAACTTAATGGAGACATGTCGCGACGTGGATTTGCAGATAGTGAGTGAGTTTGGGAATTTGCATTATCAAGAGGTGAAAATAATGTGATTTCCTTGGGCAAGTAACGTTATGAAATGAGTTTTGGGATTCAAAAAAAAAAGCTGATTGGTGATAAGTGTGAGTGATAGCATGATAAGAGAGGATCAATGGTAAGAAAGAGTGAGATGATACTGATATGAAATAACGACATGGGAGTTTTGGAGCAATGAGAAGGTAACCGGGGCACTAAAGAGTTAGGTAGAAGTAATAAGGAGTTGAATGGTTAATTGATTTTGTCGAGTGTAAAAGAAAAGAATGAGGGGAGTAAAACTAGGAAAATGTTCACCGAGGTTATGTGATATAAAAGTAAGAAATCGTCGAGATATATGATACTATCATGAGGATTTGAGTTAACGGTTACATAGGAGTTCCAGGACGACATGATAATCATGAGTTTCGAGGAAATAAGGAAAGTAAAAACTTGGGTAAATAATTTGCACGATATGAGATCTTGGTGGTGAGTCAGGTGACGATACAATTAATGATGGAATTGGAAATAGTGTTTAGGTGATTTTTGTTGATGTATTTGATGTTCGTTATTTGGGATGATAACCAAAGATAGGAAAGAAACCGTGATGTTTAGAAATGAGTGTAAGAGGTTTGATGTACGAACGGTGGTAGTGTGGAGGTGTTGTCACTAGTGGTTAAGGGTGATGATAAATAGGAAAGATGGCCAATCTGAAGAGGTTGCTTTTGTAGAGACCGGATTGATATGTATGGTTGTGAGGTAGTATAAGACGTAGTCTTAGGAGGCGGTTTCTGGTAGTTAGTTTTAGATGTATGGTTATGTATGGCAGAAGGCACTGGTTATGTGAATGGAAGGATGTGTTATGAGGGGCATACGAGTTAAGCTCAAGCGAGAGGTAACCTTTATCAGGTGGTAACTTACGTGATCAGGATTGACTAGTTGGATGTGATTACGGGTCTATGATGTGTATAAATGTTTGTGTGAGGTTCTGACCTCACAAGAAGTGGTATTGTGTGATAATTATAAAGTTGTTATCTGAATGTTCAATATATTGAGTACGGTAGCCTAATTGAATGATATTCAAAAAAGGTAATAATTTGATTGATCTGGCATGGCTAGTTATAATTGTATGTGTATTTATAATACATGTGTATTCCGTGAAATGGTAGGGATGATGTTCATGAGGTGCTTATCTGTTTATTCCATACAATATGTTGTGTTCTGATCTAGTAAAGTGGTTTTGAGTAAGTTTTCTTGTCCGGGAAGTTGTCCTGCGTCAGTGCGTATGAGAATAGTGTAAGTGGTGATGCCTATCGATGTGGTTGTTGTGCCTCGGGTGATGATCCGGACATGGTACTTCGTGTTGTGATGCAGGTATTTTCGCGCTGCGGTGCGGCTGTTGGTGGCAGTGTTGCAATGCCATCACCGGTTGTGGTGGAGTAGGCGGGATGATTACGATACGAGTTTTCGAAAGTACATACCAGTTATACACAGATTGTTGATTGTTTACTGTTGTTCCTTGTGAGTTTCGGTTAGACATATATAGACTGTTGTTTTGTTTGTTGATATTTATTGCTAGTTTCAGCTTGGAAGTGTGGGTAGAATATGATATCGAAGAGACTTGTATTTGTTTCCGTGGTTGTCATAGCATAGTGATATTCTGTAGATAGAACACAGTTGTGAGAGGTTGTTACAGTAATTTTGATCTTGTTTTAAGATGAGACATTGGTAGACATAGTCATGGCAAGTGATTCGTAGAACATGTGTGGTAATGATCTGAAAGCTGCAGGTGGTTCATAATCTTTCGTTGAAATAGTGAGTACAGGGTGTTGAGAATTGGTGTCATGTTGAGTTATGAATGAGTTTTGCGGTAATGAAAGAAAGGAACTTGAGGATCTAGTGTGAGTGTACGTAACAAGTGTGGATCGTGAGTTATGCTTTTGGCGATAGGATTTTTATATAGTTTATATAGAGAGGTATGTCGTGTTGCGGTAATGTGGAAGAGTTAGAGTGTCTGTTATGATCAGGATTTTGTGGTGTTGGTTAGATGGAGTGCAGAATGAGTTGAGGTAGGAGAACTGTTTAAGTAAGAGAGCCTTGGAAATAGGAATGGTTATAGGTGTGAGGGTATAGGCGGTTATCTTTGACATGTGGTGGTGATGAAGATAATGAGAGGATATAGCTAAGGATCTAGTATTAGTGAGTTACGAGGACGTACCATGTGTCTTAAGAGGAGTAGGATGCGGCAAAGAGCGTTTGAGGGTTGTGCATGTCGTAGTATAATTGGAAGTAGAGTGTTGGTGTAGCATAAAGAATGGATTTGTATATATTGTGGTTGATAGTGTTAAAAGGTCATGAACGTGCTTGTAGTAGTTCGATGTTTAGGAATGGGAGAATATTTCAATAGTGTTGACATTTAGATGATGATGTTATGAGTGTGAGTAAACTTCGAGGACGAAATTCCTTTTAAGGGTGGTAGAATGTAACATTTCGTTTGATGTTTATGAGTGTCTTGATATTGGATTTTCTAGTGGATGATATGTTACGGAGCTAGCAGCGTTTGTGGACAGTAGTTGGTAGTGTATGGAGTTAGTGTCGAGAGAGATATAATGTAGTTGATACGATATCTTGAGCCATGTTGTCGAGGTAGGAATAGTTGGTGGAATTGGTGTTACGAGTTCATGTTTGTAGGTTGAGTTTTGTTTTGAGATCTTAGTTGCGATGTAGTGTCTTGATCAAGTTAGTATGTTTGTTTTTGAGTATGGGTTGAACTTCGGGGACGAAGTTCCTTTTAAGGAGGGAAGACTGTAATACTACGGTTTTCTATGTCTTTGGGTACTCTATCGAGTGGGGCTTACTCTGTCGAGTAAGTATGTTTGTATACGAAACAGTAGTCTGCCTGATGGGTACTCGATCAAGTATGTGTGATACTCGATCGAGCAAGGGTCACTCGATCGAGTAAGTTACTTACTCGATCAAGTAAGTTACTTTTAAGGGTTATTTTGACGGGTTTTGAGAGCAACGCGAGAAAGATATATAAACTTAATCCGTCAGTTTCTTTTCACTTTTACACTTTTCTAAACTTCACAAAAAAAGAAAACAAGGTTTCATAGTTCTCCTCTCTCATATAGCTATCAAATCCCAAGGCTTGTGTCACCATAATCCTGAGTTCTTTATACCGTTGAGAGCATCATATTATGGGTAAGATCCTTGTACCGTTTTTATGTTGATCCATTGATTTTAGTTAAAACCCTAATTGGGTAATTTGGGGGTTTGGGAGTATTCTGTTTATCAGATGGTGATTGTATGATTGTATGTTTGATAGGAGGTGATTTCATTGAAGAATGATTTTGATTAGCTGCTAGACCGTCTGTGGTGATTGCTTTTCCAGGTAGGGTTTCCCTACTCGGTATTAATTATATGATGTGATTGGTGGTTTCGTTGTGATTGTTGTTAAAGTATATTGTTGGTGATTCTGACGGTTGTTGTTTATTATCGTTGATTGTTGTTGTTGTTGTATCTGTCTGTGATCTTCGGGGTGCGTCCCTAGCTGAGTGGAGTCACTTACGGGAGTGGCTTCACGCCCTTAATTCGCCTTCTGTGGAACCCGCCACAGAAGGGATGTGCACATTAATGAACATGGGTTTATCGCTCGATGGAGATGAGCGGGGCTTAGGTGGGAACGGTTGCGGTCCCCCACTGGCGTTGTGGAGTATCTGTTGCGATGGGCTACACACTTTAGTGCGTAGTCAGTTGTGTAGAGATTGATTATGGAATTTGGAGGATTGTTGTATTGTTGAGCTGTTTATGTACTTGTTTCGTTGTGGATTGGTTGTGTGTAATTAGTACTGACCCCGTTTAAATATTTTAAAAACTGTGGAGATCCATTCGGGAATGGTAAGCAGCTATTGAGCAGGTATGATATGACGCGTATGGGATAGCTGGGATGAGTGATCACGTTGCAGTTAGAAGTCTTCCGCTGTGTCAGACGATGTCTAGTAGTTTTGATAATTTTATCAGTAGACCGTTTTGAGTACTTTGTATTTCAGTTTAACAGTTTTGGAGTTGACATGTAATCACTTTAAACCGTTTTTACTTTTAAGTATGTTTTGTTATTGTCTTATGATTATCATTGCTTCGGGTAACCGGGATGGTGACGTTTCCATACCTTAAGTGGTCCTGGTAAGGCACTTGGAGTATGGGGGTGTCACATCGGGCGCTCTTGTGCTATCTCAGACCTAATCACCAAAGGTCTCTCTCGCGATCTAGCCTTACCATTTCGATCCACCACCATCTCTGCGGCAGGAGCGGTCTTCGATTTCTTCGACGGATGAACGACTCGGAATCCGGGCTCTTCCTCCCCCTCGGTCAACTACTTTTGGTTCTCCTTCGCGACCTCACGAATCTTGTAGTCAACAGGCTCGTGCTTCCTCAATTTCGGCGCTCCTCGGGAGTAGTAGCCTTCCTCCATTGCAAGTATGAATCCGATACCCATAAGGAACCAACAGGAGAAAGAATGAACCACATGTTCCTCTAAGCCCACTTGAGGGCCCACTCTCAACGAGTCTCGGTAGTATGTGCCAATGCATTCTGAGGAACGGTATCAGGCTTAGGAATCTTCTGCTTAAGGCCCACTTGCCTCATCAATCTCTCCGGGAAGATGCATATCATGAATTCCAAGCCAGGAATGCGAACTGACCGAGTAGGATCTAAAGATGAAACTCTAGTGACTGACCTGAGATGCCACCATGGCACAATCCATCGGATCAAAAGACCACCTTCATTCTTCAACCTGTTCTCCCAATAGTTGCAAACCCGAGTGAAGTCCACCATGTAGAGCTGGTTCTCATTGCAATTGACCGAGCATGATATCCTAGCACATTAACTGGGGGCTCGATCAACCGCAAACGCTCCATGAAATTAATGTCCAACCACAAAAAAAAAAACGGTTGGCATTGTACAAAGAGAGAAAAAGGTTCTTACCTGCAAAATGATAGGACTTCCCAAATAAGGAAGTTCGAGGTTGGTTTTTATATTATCCAGCCCCAGAATGATCTCTCCTAGGCATAGACACGTTGGGCTCTTGCGCAGCTCCATCTGTTCAACCAAGCTCAAGTAACGAGGATCCCCTCTCATTTCCTTATCAACATGCCCTTGGAGGACATAACCATGCAATAGGCAACCCGAACGCCCTACGCCTCACCACATAAGAGATAGAAGGGTCTTCCCTGTTTATGAATCGATCAATAAAGTCAAGCATATGGACTCCTTTTGAGGTCACAAGACGGTCAACCTCAGCTTTAGTCAGTCCAAGCAAATCTCTAAATTTACATTTGTACCCTTGAGAGCTAGAGGGTATGGCAGGCGCATGTTCTGGATCCCATCCTCCAATTGCAGCAATTTTCTCAGGGAAAGGACAGATATCACCTCTAGGAAAGGCAAACACATGGAAATTAGGATCCCAATATTCAAGACAAACGTCCTAGAAAGGTTTCACAACCTTCACCAATTTGAGGCTCAATATTGATCCCAAATTAAAAGCACCCATGTCATGCTTCTCAACGTTTGTAAACTCATTTGTCCACTCTTTGAGACGGTTTTCAAAGGCATCCATGATTTGTGAATTTTTTCTATGAAAATAGGAGAACTTTTGAGAAATAGACGGAAGGTAGACGGAGGAATTATGTGAATAAAAGCTCCCTCGACGTCTCTATTTATACTACAAGCTCTTTCTTAAATTCCGTCAGAACTTACCAACTGGGGAAATGGCGCAGCACCTGCTGCGCCTCTTCGAAGGGTCGCAGCTCTTGCTGCGCCTCTTCCCTAGAAGGATTTATGTGATTTTCTGCTTTAGATCTTTCCTAATTTATTTTGCCTATAATTTCCTATTCCTATAGGTTATTATTTTGGTAATTCCGTCAAATTACCATATTATGTGTTTCCTAATTTTTTGGGCACGCTTTTCGAGACGAAATCGACATTTTCGTCAACCGAGCACACTTACCCATTTCATTTTATTTTCTTTTTTTTGGGGAAATCATTTCACTCCCGTTTCAAATTTCATTTCAAATTTACACATTTATTTTTAAGTTTTTTTTTAGAGGGTTGCCCTCCCTACCGTCCGGTCATTTTCGGCAATTTTTTCGCATTTCGCTCATTTCTGGGCAATTTTTCGCTCATTTCTGGGCAATTTTTCGCATTTTTAGGTCTTTTTTTTTTTCATTTCGCGCTAATTTAAGCCATATGTATTGTGTGTGTTTTACGTGTAATTCTATGTAAATTTCGGCAACATGACGGTTAAACCGTCATCTACCAAACCTGTTTCTAAGCTAACCTGCAGGAACGACATGAAACTCAGCAGCAATGGCACTCAGGCCATCATATATCTAACCAAAAGCTATATGTACATTGAACTGGGGGCTCTCTCCCAAAACAAGTCCAAAAGTCCAAAATGAAGTCCAAAATGTACAAGTATATACAATGCAACCGACGACAACAAAAGCAAAGACAGCTACTCCTGCTCGCCACCTCGCTCGGCGACCCTCGCCTCGAGAACAACAATCTTGGCATCCCTGACCTCCAATCCTCTCAACAGACGAACTGTCTCCTCCTGGGACTGCGCCAGCTCATGCTCCAGGTCGCGCTCCCTCTGCAAATGATAAAGAAATGCCTCATTTCAATCATTTCAAACAAAACGCGAGAAATTACAAAATTCAAAATAAAGAAAATGAAAGGTTCATACCTGTCATCCACGGTCACCTGCGAGTGCCTCGATTGCTATAGCCCGCAGCCGGTTGGCCACCCTCCACAGCTCCACGTGCCGAGACGGTGCCATCTATATTTCAATAAAAAAAAAATTCAATGAAATGAACAAATGCATTCTTATGCAACAAAGATAGCAAAAGATAACCAAAGCTGGGGGCTTACCCTCCTAACCAAGTGCTGCCACTCCTCCAGGCCAGCATCTGTCACCTCCTCACCGAAGACACGGAGCTCGGAGATCGTCGTCATCCCCACCGCGTCAGTATACTCAAGGGTCTCAGGGTACGCTGGGGGCTCGACGCCTGCCACCTCGATCTCCTGCAAAATTCAAATGAAGTCTTTATTCGATGATCATTCGTCGTTTTTTCAAGTCAATTCAAAAAGGAAGGTGAAATACTCACCACGATCGGCCAGTACGCCAGCCTCTGGCGAACAAACAGGAAGTACTCCTCATCAGGAAGGAGAAGAGCGTCGCCACCAACATCCGCCTAGTCAGCCTCCCTCTCAGCATCGGAAGGCTCTCTAAGCATGGTCCGTGGAGGATCGATGGGAACCGTGAAAGCGTCACGAGAGCACTGACGGGTCAAACGCTCGCTCAGATACCACACTGGACCCATGGACGTCCTCAGCAGCAACCGACTCGAGCTCTTAGGTCGAAGGACCTCAACCACGAAAGGTGGAGCATCAGGGTAGTCCACCCAAGGTCTGGGCACCCACTAAAACAAGCAAACAAGGGGTCATTCTAATGATCACTTCTAAAATACAATGAATGACAATAAAGGAAAAGTGATTGAAAATACTTAGGTCACTCAGCTTCAGGGCGTTCACGCCCCGTCGACAAACATCGTAACAAGAGCGCTGGCTCTTCCTACGACACACCACCCAGTCCCTCACAACTGGGTAAGCCCTCGGCTCAAGCTCTGTCCTCTTGGGCGCGAAGCCCGGAAAGTAGGAGTACACCCACGCCTGCAAAATAAGACAATCGATAATGATCTTTCACAAATTCGATAAAAGATGGAAATAAAAGAAGTAATGATCTTTCATGACACGAAATGAAGGTTCATACCTCTAGCAGCAGTCCAGGACCGACAGTAACATGAGAAGTCCCCTTCTCCAGCAGCTCAGGACGGACCATGGCCCTCATGTAGCGAGTGAGGACCCCAAAGCCAGAAGTAACCCAGTCCCACCGACCTAGGTCACTCAGGTCAGAAAGGAACGGAAGAAGCTTCGTCGACAGCCTCTCCCCCTTGTCTCCGAGGTAGAGTGAAGACAAGAACCACCAAAGCCACAGAAGAGCCCTCTGCTCCGCAGTACAAGAAGGAGGAGCTACTTTCCTCCCATCCATCATCACCAACGTCGGGATCTTACCTGCAAAGTAATCCCTGACGTAAGTACTCGGCACTAGTCCGGGAACCACGGCAGCACTCTCTGCCAGGTTCCAGCCGATCAGCCTCCTGGCCTCAGCCGAATCCACCCTCATGGCCGTTAACGGCCACACCACAGCCTCCTCTCCACACGGTAGACCAGAAATCATGTCGTAGTCCTCTAACGTGACCCCGACCTTCCTAAAAGGCATGTGAAAGGTCGAGGTCGTGTCCTAGTACTGATAAAGGAAGGCTCGAATCAGGCAAAGGTTAGCCCGAAGCTTCCTTTCCTTGATCTCCCTCCACGCTCCCACTAAGGCTCAGAAGGCTCCTAGCTCGATGACGGCCCTCTCCTCCTCCGTCAAAGCTCCGTAGGCCTCTATCATCGTCGTGTAACCAGAGAAGGACCTCAAGTTCCCGGCCTCCTGTATCGATTCAAGAAAATGCTATCTTTAGCACAAAGCGAATGAGAAATGAAACTACTGGTGAATAAAGGAGGGAATTAGTAACGAAATGACAAGTTTGAAGCTAACCAAACTCTTCGCCGTCCTTTAAGACAGGTGGCTCTCCGCTGCCCAAATGAGATGACGACCATCCCATTTCTCAGTCCACTCAGGTGCCCCCGCTAGCTGGCGACCACCTAGCCCGACATTGGCCCGCCTCGGGACCTCCTCCTCAAGGACCTCCTCAAAGACCTTCTCGAACACCTTCTCAAAAGCGAGAGAAGGGTCGAAGTCGGTGTCCATGTCCATGGGAGCCCTCCTCGACGTAGATGCCATGTCACCTGCAAAATTATAGTAAATTAGGCCGCGTCAATGACGACGAGCCTCGGTGAAGGTGATTTCAAGCCTTTCAAGCTTCGAAAATGGCCTTTTCTCGCTATCTTTGGCCATTTCTTTCGAAACCCGACCGCTCGTGTGGTAAAATAGGTCAAGTCAAGTCTAAGTTCAAGCCTAGTCATGGGTTTGAGTCAAAATTTCGGCAGCATTTCGCTATAATCACTACTACAGATACAGGCTATAACAACGGTCAAAAACCGTTGTTATATAAAAAAGCGGACGTTGTTAAAGCGTCCGTTGTAGAAGGTTTTAACAACGGTTGGTTTACTTAAGGAAACCGTTGTTAAAACTATTAACCACAGTTTTATGTATAAAAACCCGTTGTGGAAAGTGTGACTCAATTTTGGGGGGAAAGTTATAACAACGGGTTTTAATATACAAAACCGTTGTTATAACTAAAGACAACGGGTTGTTTTAAAATAACCGTTGTTGTTTGTTCTTAAAAAATAAAAAAAAAATTAAATTAAATATTACTAGATGCATGCATAATTACGGCCTGTTAGAATTCCGATGCATGCATTATTACTGACATCACTGTACATATGAACGGATAATATGGAATGAGAAGGGTTAGTAATAGGATTTGAAGCAGCATTATTGAGAGATATGATGATGATTATGGCACAACTTCCTAACATATATATTAATTAAAAAGCAATTAACTCAACCCACACATTGCTTAGTATAAATACATTGCATATCTCAACTAACATTTCCATTATCTCATATATTCATCTCCAAACTCTAACTGCTAAAACAAACTCTACTTAATCTTTCAAAACAAACTCAAAAACTCCAACAAAATGAATGATTTCATCCTTAAGACTCTTACCATGATCGAGAACAACAACAACTTCATCCGCCTGGTTCCTCCCATATTGAGGAAAGTTTCAGGAGCTACCTTACGGGCTCGATCCGCACCAAGCACGCCAAAGAAGATGGCTTGATGGAGCAAAGCAGATTGCGACTATATGACGATATAGCAATCACCGAACGGAACCTCCAAATAGCCAAGGAGGAGAGGACGGATACGATAGAGCAGAATAAGATCCTCCATGAAAATATAAGAATTGCATTTTTACATATGTAATTTTTTTTTTTTTAATTTATGTATTTATAAATATATATATATATATATATATATATATATATATATATATATATATATATATATATAAATTATGTTTATCTTACTTCTTCATCTTGCTTCTTCATTGTTTTACTAACTAATTATGCGAACAATACTTAAACAAATAACATAATGGTCGATAAAAACACATACATGCAAAAGAAATAAATAGAAAAAGAAAATAATGACGATGAAACTAACAGTGACGGCGAGATTTACCTGATAAATACAGAACGTAATAGACGATGAAATCACAGTGACGGCGAGAAGATAAAGCGACGATGAGAAAGAGAGAAATAGAGAAAGAGAGAAAGAGAGTGTGTATGTGTTTTGTGTTTGTTTGTCTGCTGTGTTTGTGTTTGTGTTTGTGTATTAAGGGTTGTGTTTTGTGGCTGCAGCAGACTTGTGTTTGTGTGGTTTATAATATGGAAGGTATTGACAACGGTTATTAAACAACAACCGTTGTGAAATAAGTTTTAACAACGGTTGTAAAAAACACCCGTTGTTAAATAAGTTTTAACAACGGGTTTCAAAAATAACCGTTGTGATTACTTTTCACTAACTTTGCGCCAATTTTGCGCCAAATTATTAACAACGGTTGTGAATGTGTGACCCGTTGTTAAAACTAATAACAACGGTGTTTATAACAATACCCGTTGTAATTTATTTTAGTAAAATTCGCGTCATACATTCTACAACGTCTATTGTGATTTTCGTGAATAATCGTTGTTAAAGGGGCGTTGTAGTTGCCTGGATTTGTAGTAGTGAATGGCGATTATGCCCTAGAAAAGTGTCCTGAAAAAGCCGTCATAAACCAAAAATCCGAATGGTAGGAAGTTTATCCATCACACAAGGATTCCAAAAGCCAAATTTCATCACAAATGGGAAATCCTAAGGCCATTTTCGAAGCAATTTTCGAAACAGCTGAGAAACCGTCTCAATTTCACTCAAATGCTCAATACTCAACGAAAATTCAAAAAGAATACATGGTTATGTTCCTAACATTACCAATTATCCATTTCTAATGTCAATTTTACAAGGCAAATCCATTTGGGGGAAAAGCCCCAAATTTTCGAAATAATTGGGTTGAAAACCCTAATTTTTTCGATCAAAATCACGAAAAATACGGATATTAAAGCAATAATGAGACACATACCTCTATTAGTCATGATTAATGGAAGGTTTTGATCAAATTTTGGCGGAATTTCGTTGGAATTTGAGAGAGTTTAGAGAGAATTTGTGTTTTGTTATTATGATAAAACACGGGTTCTGTCGAATTTTTACTCAGACAGGGACGAACCCAGGAAAAGACGCAGCAGGTGTTGCGCCTCTTTCGAGAGTCACAGCTCTTGCTGCGCCTCTTCCCCAGTTATTTGTGGGCCCATCTTTGGTGTGCCTCTTCTCCAACACCATATATCATACATTTGGTCCATTTGACATTTATTCTTCGTCCGGACCCGTATTTCGAGCAGACTACGAACTGTCGCAGTATTTTATCTTCGAACAGACTGTGAATCGTCGCAGTACTTTATCAAACCCATCAAAGATATTTCATCAAGACTTCGCTTACAACAACGAGCGGATTTTCAACGACGGAGTTCGCCTAAGATCAACGCGAGCAGATCTTCCCCAGCAATTTCTACAGACTCCCTGTTGTTCTTAACGTTCCTTCTTGTGACCTTCCTGCCTTCAGACATCAAGTTATCTTCAGATCAAAGAGTTTTTTTGCCGAAGCGTCTTCAATCTTGCTTCACCCAGGGGTATCTCATGTATAGTTTCTTCTTATGGCTGACGAGCTTCCTTACGTAGTCTAATGGACTTTAAACGACCTTCCCTGATAAGTCGACAGACTCTAAAATGTTCTCGACGACAGGTCCTTGGCTCAAACCCCTTGAACCGCCTCGCGTCGCCATAGTCGTCAGGTTATAATCTTCGATTGACCTGATGGCTATAATTTGACTTTCACCTTGTCCAAGCCTTAGTCAAAGTGGGGGCTCTGTAGATACCTCATTTTTTAACCTCCCGCAAGCCACCCGGTGATGATTGGGCCGCATGTTTGGTACACGGAACGGTTTATGACAGTTCGTAAGTTTATCGTCAAGTGATAGCTCAAATACTTGTGTCTACCCCTTGGTAGTCATCTACGCGCCATTACGGTCGTTTTGACAGTAATTAGAGTTCATTTGGAGTCCGGGTCAAAAATCGCTCCATTTTCTAATAAACCGTTTAAAATGCCGAGTCAGAATGTTCTGGAATATTCCGGATATTTCTATTCCATAATTTAATTTTATACATCTTTTGGTAAAATATATACCGAAATCATATTTTGAAGATGTTCCGGGTGTAATTCCAGAGCAGATTTGTTACCACGTAAGCTTGTAGAATGATGACTTTGCTTGACTCTTCCTTTCGGTCTCTCCTGAAACAATGAACAAACTGAGGGCTCGGCTTGGTACCGAGCGTACTCACTCCGACGCTCAAGTCAGTAAACTTAAAGGGATTAAGTTGTGTGTTACTTGGCACAAAGTATATTGTAGAGAGATAAGGGAGTTTATACCAGATTAGTGTGTTTAATTGATTATTTTCAGATCCTTTCCTCAATGAGGGTTGAGGAGTATTTATAGACTTTCACCTATTGTCACGTAGTGGCCAAGTGGCCAAGTGGCTTTAGCAGGTGGAAAGACCGTTCTACCCTCGGCCGCGGGACCCATGGCAGGCCGGCGGGCCCTGTTGACTCCATGCCGAGGGGACTTGGATGTGAGTACGCGGATAGGCCTCCCGGCTGGCTAGTTGCCTAGCCGAGATACAAGTGACAGGCCGACAGGCTGCATCGGCTAAGCTGTCTAATATGTTGACTTGCTGTGGATATCTTTGACCTTGCTCAATATGTTGACTCGGTCAGCGGGTGCAGAATATGCCCCATCAATTTGCCCCCAGCGTAGTCTATGCCGTGGTATGGACCTTCGATGAGTGTTGAGCGAGTCAACATATTGAGCAAGGTCAAAGATATCCACAGCAAGTCAACATATTAGACAGCTTAGCCGACGCAGCCTGTCGGCCTGTCACTTGTATCTCGGCTAGGCAACTAGCCAGCCGGGAGGCCTATCCGCGTACTCACATCCAAGTCCCCTCGGCATGGAGTCAACAGGGCCCGCCGGCCTGCCATGGGTCCCGCGGCCGAGGGTAGAACAGTCTTTTCACCTACTAAAGCCACTTGGCCACTTGGCTACTACGTGACAAAAGGTGAAAGTCTATAAATACTCCTCAACCCTCATTGAGGAAAGGATCTGAAAATAATCAATTAAACACACTAATCTGGTATAAACTCCCTTATCTCTCTACAATATACTTTGTGCCAAGTAACACACAACTTAATGCCTTTAAGTTTACTGACTTGAGCGTCGGAGTGAGTACGCTCGATACCAAGCCGAGCCCTCAGTTTGTTCATTGTTTCAGGAGAGACTGAAAGGAAGAGTCAAGCAAAGTCATCATTCTACAAGCTTACGTGGTAACAAATCTGCTCTGGAATTACACCCGGAACAGAAGAATAAGGAAGTCAAGATCTACCGCAATTCCATAATAGAAACGCGGAAATCTTTCTTCCGCAGGAGGAAACCTCTGAGGAAAGGACGCAGCACCCGCTGCACCTCTTCCAAGAGTCGCAGTGGCTGCTGCACCTCTTCCCCAGCCCTTTTCTGCGTATTTTCATATCTTTTCGAGATTTGTTTCCAAAGTTTCAGTTATACCATAATTCCTCCGTGTGATTAGTATAAATAGGGACCTTCGTTCCTCAAATTTCTTACACGAGTGTCCGCCGCCCTTCTCTTCTCCCTTTGCATTCTAAGACCGTGCTCTAAGATTATTGACGTCTACGTGCTTGATCAATCGACCACGTAAACTCGGATCCTTCTGAGTACTAGTCATGTTGCATGACCGACCAATTTGACCAACTCCACTTCAATTAATCAAATCAATTTAATCTAAATCCTCTAACGAGGGCACTTTCATCATACGTTCGAGTCGAGCAATCACTAATCGTTAACTTAGTTAATCTCGTTTCGTCAAACATGTAAGCCTGAGGGTGTAAATCTCATATTTCATTATTGTATTTTATTATTGTATTAATTAATGTAAGGTTTACGTCAAAAATATGCTTAAAACCGATTTATAAAACCCGTTATCAAACCTATTTTTTACGGATTAACAGGAGACGGACGTCGAGAAGAAACGCAGCAACTACTGCGCCTCTTCGAAGAGTCGCAGCATCTGCTGCGCCTCTTCCTGAGGCTGCCGCAGTTTCTGCTTTTCTTCTTCTTCCTTTGTTCTTTGTTAATGCGTCTCTTTTGTTCCGTCTCTTCTTATTTTCTTCATATTCCATTCGTATAATAATTATAATACATAGTTCATAATGATTTATCGCCTTAAAATTCGACTTAAATCCCTTATAATCAATATTTGCGGGTTTTTATCATTAAAATCAAACCCGGATTTTGGAGATTCGATTTGTTCGTATCAAATCTCTGAATTCGACTTTTGTATAAATTTTCATCTGTTTATCACAACTTTCTTAATAGTTTAACATAAATAAACCTAATTAATTTGTATTAATTTAACCTAAATTATTTGTAATTAGTTATAATTCGCTCACGATTAGTTTTAGTCCGTTTTAATTTGTTTTTTACCGCTTTTATGACCAATTCACATGTAAATAACATGCTAAATCACTTTCATCCGAGTCAAATGTCAATAATCGATCATTAATTCACCAACGAACATTAACAACACGCAGTTCTGACTTCACAGCCAGAACTCACTTCAGGAACAGACGCAGTGACCACTGCGCCTCTTCCAAGAGACGCAGTATTGTTGCGCCTGTTCCGGGGTGACTTCTGTCTCTGAACTTCCGTTCTTGCTTTGACCTAATTCGTTAATTACGTATTAATCGACTATTAACCCTAATATCACCTCTTAATCTGCTCGTATTTTCTAACCTAATTATTTTCCTTTCTTTTCTCAAATTATCCGTCTTAAATATATTTTTGACGTAAATCATTAAATCATTGTAATTATTGTAATTTGTTTATTTATTGTACCTTATTATTTTGTATCGTTTATTTGCTTGTTTTTCACATGTAATTAATCTTAAACCCTACTTCGACCTAATTGTTTGCTAATTATATGTTCACCGACTTAGTTAATTCTCACATGCTAGGATCAAAACATTGTTTGTTACATTGCATGTATATAATCGACAACATATCGAGTACAAATGACTTCCCTAATCATTAGTAGAGGCCGCTATCGAGGCGGGCGGGATTAGGTGTTCGATCAAAAGAGCTTCCTAATACGTACCCTCACTCCTTACTCCAGATCTCTGTGAACATCCGTGTTCATTGGCATCCACGAGAGTCATTCTAGACATAGAATGCTAAGGGTAACGAGTTCTTAGTGTCTATGTCATTACTTTGTGTCTTGACATGACGCGAAGTATTCGAACGGTTTCCAATTTTCCACAATAAATTGGTGGCGACTCCACAAATGCAAACGCTTGTTTCCCAAGCGCCCTTGTGGGCCCCCCGTGTCCACAGATCGTCTTATTAGTAAGACTAACACAATAATAATAATGATAAGCAAAAACATATATACTCGTGTATTACTAATACTAAATTTCGTTTTTGACAACTTAACATTTTACAACGATGACTAACATGTTTAAATAGGTGGGTCATCATTATAAAATTGTGAGTTGTCAAAATAAAGTTGAATTGTGTTAAATACCATTGCCAAATTACTTACTGCCCTGGACTTCTCCCTGACTTTTACAATTCATAAAAAATATAACAAATTAATTCACCATATTACAACTTTATAAAATTAATAACAAAAACCAAACAAAAAATATTAACATTATCAACAATAAAAAAAATAGAAAGCTAAATATGGAGTATAATTTTTTTACTAATTCTAGTTATGAAAAAGTACACGAATCAAAGTAAAATGTCGACGATTTGACAATTGGGATAATAAAGTTAAACCAGTTTTGTGACCCGTGAAATTCACGGGATGTTTTGTTTTTAGTGTGATGTTTTTAGTGTTTCTAAAAATTGTAATTTTGTAAAATATCTAACCACATAGTAAAATCGCCTCATGAATAATTGATGATAGATCGTGTACTTAAATAACGGGCATTGACATGTTAACGTAAAGATCAAAATCGATAAATTAAATAAGTCAAGTAGGTGAAGAGTGCTATTTTTCAAAGGTAAAATGAAAAAAAAAACCAACAAATAACAAAATAAATCATACATTTGAAAAAAAAATTATTAGTCATTCACGTTGATGTAGTCAATCTTGTAGTTAGTCTCCAATATATATTTGTTTAATCAATCCTATTATTTCACTTCTACATATCGTCTTCGTTCTCAAATGAATCGTCCCTATGAAAAAAAATAACTCGGTAATTAGTACGAATTACGCAACAAAATAATTATGTTTTATTAGTATTTTGATGTTTAATTTTAAACGTAAAATTGAACACCAATGTTTAACTTTGAGTATATATATGTGTAACAAATTCTTGAACAAATTACGATATATAGTATAATACAATTACGTCTTTTTTAAAAAAATATAAATAATTTGAATTACGAAGACAAATATTTAAATTGTTTGTATCAATTACGAAAACAAATATGAGACTATGAAATAAATTATCATTATTTGAACAAAATTGATATCCAAAATTTATTCCATAAACTTTCGAACCCATTGACATTTGACATAAAATATGTGCTCTTTTATTTGAAATTATCTACTAATAAACAATACATTCATAACTTATGAGTTTATACCTTACATTTTCTTTACCTTTGATTTTACCTCATTTTTGTGCCTTTTGTATTTCTTCCCTCTTCAAATTACTCACATGATGTTTTGCTTATCTTCAGTCACATACATTTCATGATACTTTAAAGTTTATATAATAAAAATAAATGACATTGACCAAAGGGTAAAACAGTAACATGGCCACAACTTGGCAAACGAATAATAACATTGTCACAAGTAAATCATGTAAAAACCAAATGAAAAACATGAATTCAGATATAAAGTAAATAATTCACAAAAACCAAAAACATAAAAATTAAAATATACTTTGTAGGACTACACCACCACCACCACTACAACAACAACAACAACAACAACAACAACAACAACAACAACAACAACAACAACAACAACAACAACAACAACAATATACAAATATATGTTCTCATCATAATCAAATAAATAAATTAAACCATAAAATATATAGCCCACAACTTAGAAATTGATGGGTAAATGGAAAATAGGTATTAAATAAATAAATAAAGTGAATATAAACTATTATAGGTATTATTATTATTACTTTTATAGCCATTACACAACCATAGATTCCAATATTTAAATTTTATTTTAAATTTATTTTGTGTTATTGTTGAATTATATAATTGAATGCCGAGAAACTCAAGAAGTGAATTAAATAAGAAAAATGTTAATGAAAATGGTGGGGTTAAGCAATATGAAGAGTTTTAATCAATTTATTAACATATTTTATTATAAATATTAATTAAATAGGAAAAAGTATTAATTAATTTGGTGGGTATTAAGTATTGGGAAGAGTTTTAATCAATTTATTAACATGTTTTATTAAAAAAAATTAAATAGGAAAAAACACTTAATAAAAATGACGGATGTTAAATAATATGAAAAGTTTTAATTAGTCTATTAATATGTTTTATTACAAAATTCAATTTTAATTATAAATTATGAAACATTGATGTAAATTTGTAAGGGCTACATAAATTTTGGAAAATAATATATTTAAATTAATGTCAAGTAATAAAAACTTGATAATTCATGTCATATTTATTCGCCATGTCACATTAAAATTTGTCATGTCATGTGCAGTAAGTGACGTGACTTTTTGTTAATGCTAGGTGACATTGTATATGTGGCATTTTAAATTCTCCTCTCAATAATATTGTATAGATGTTCTACAGGGGCGGATCTAGAGGTCCGCTATATGGGCTATAGCCCGAGTTGTTCCGTCAAATAAAAATTAGTACGCAAATATTTTAGGTATAGGCATGGAGTCCAGTGGTTAAGAAGCTACCTATTTATTGATAGGTCTTGGGTTCAATTCTCAATAGGTCTTCTTTTTTAATCACTTATTACTATGTCTGCACTTCTGTTAGAGTATCGGGCCTTTACCTTCTCCCTTATTTTTTCGTTGGCCCATTTGATTTAGATAACTATGTAAACTACCAAAGCCACAAGAAGTCTAGAACTTTGTACTTATTAGTTTACCTGTCAAAATTTGTTACAAATTATATGACTCATCTAATAAAGTTAATACAAATTCTTATTTGTGGGCCGATATCCGTCACAAGCTTGTGACGGGTCAAGTAAAATTCACATGGTAATAAGACAAATCAGAAGTGATTTTCTAGGCATATTAATTTTTGTTTTATCTAGCCATGTGGGTGATACTTAACTCGTCACAAGCTTGTGACGGATATACCCGTTACAAAAGAGACTCATTGTAAAGTTAATACCTAAAATTGAAAGAAATTTGATTTTTGCGTTTGTTTTATAAATGTAAGAATTGAATCATAAATAATTTAATCAAATAAGTAAAATGAAGTAAGAAATTATAATTGCATTTTTGTTAGAGTACATCATTTACATATGTACATTTTGATGGTGTTATAATGGTCAAATGTTTGAATATAAAAAAGGTATTGCGGCTCAAAATGATTTTTAGTCAATGTCGCTAAAATTACCTTTAAATAATTTAGCCCTAGATACTTTTGATTTCTGGTTCCGCCCCTGATGTTCTATCTACAAGTATTATGATTATGATTTATTGCTTCAGCTTTTATTAGATTGGTGTACTATAAAATAGCAGCTACTCTCCTATAAGACCGTCTTATAGCATAGGATAGGCCCAATAGGAGTATTAGCCCATTTAAATGGTTTTTTGGGAAAACAATCGCATAGTTTATTTAATTAAAAAAAATTGCTGAAATTAAAACATTTACCTTCCCCACTTTTTGAGCAGTAAACATGGGAGAGGGATGAAGAAACGTTTTTCCCCAAAATTTGTTCAACAAATGAATTATTCCACAATCCAATTTCTAGATCAAAAATCTTTAAAAGAAAGAGTAATCATATGTGTATATAAACTATCAAGATGGATGAGAGGATTGGTGTGATTGAGGAACAACAAGTATAAATGTTGATCAAGCAATAGCGATGAAGGATGTTGAAAACGAATATGAGGATGATGCATGGGGGTCTCAAACAATAGGTGAAGGTAACAATATTCTTTTTCGTCCATGTTGTTTATTTTGGTTTTTTTATAACAACACTAGTTCTAAACCCCGTGAAATTCACGGGTCTGTGCAAAATATTTCGTACCCAAATACACTCATAATATTTTCACTAGGGCAAAAGATGGGAAAAAAAAGATGGTTTATTCATTCATCTTCTAATTTACAGTACTCTTAAAATATTTTTTAATTACATTTCATATTCTTTTTTAAAGCATAATTATGATTTTTTTTATGGTGATTATGCTAACAATGTCTATTTCGCACTACAACATCATTTGCGTAGATCACCCGCACATTCACAACACCTCTATTCAACTTGACCACAATGTTTCATCTCAATTTGGGAACGTTTCATCTCAATTTAATTAGATACTTGTGTGATTGTGTCCATAAAATAACAATGTTAGTGTGAATGAAGCTTTGCTCAATAGTAAGTAATTGATGTTGAATACATTGCAAACATAAACTACAATACTCCATATTAATTAGTAATTGACTTGCCCTTTATAAAGTACAGTAAATGAGAGACCTTATATTTTCTCCTAGTTTCTTTTTTTCACTGGTATGTAAAAATCTCATTTGACGGAAATGAAGGCTAATTGGAGGCTCTGACGCTAAGTTGTTGCTCTTGATGTTGGTTATAAAAATGCCTAGATTAAGGGCATATGTAACATCACAATAACCCATTGCAAGCTACTGTTCAGGGTGTATATTAGGGATCACCTTAGTGGACCTGTAGGTTGTTTTTAATTCTAGACATATCCCAACCCTCCTTCAAAAAGCAAATGAATGAAGACATGCGGAAAGTTTTATTACATCGGGTGTGCAACACTTAAATCCAATAAGAGCAATAGCAATAGAAGAACTTTATATTAAGTTCTTCTACTTATGGCATATAATATTTTATTAGTTCCAATCTTTAAGAACTTTTGTCCACAATAGATGACATTTGTATAAAGTTCTTAAATAAAAAATATAAAATAAGTAATTGGTCTTCCACATTTTTTAAAGTATGTTTATTGGTTCTTAAATTCTCATGTATGCCAGAATTTTATTTTCGAACTCAATTCTTAAAATTAAAAACAACCTTTTACTTATTGATGGGGCATATTCTGCACCCGCTGACCGAGTCAACATATTGAGCAAGGTCAAAGATATCCACAAGCAAGTCAACGACTTAGACAAATTTAACCGACGCAAATTGTCGGCTTGTCGGCTGTCTCTTGGGTCCCGGCCGGGCAACTAGCTGCCCGGGCACACATCCGCGAACTCATATCCAAGACCCCTCGGCGGCGAGTCAACAGGGCCCGCCGGCCTGCCATGGGTCCCTCGGCCGAGGGTAGATCAGTCTTTCCACTTGGCCACTACGTGACAAAAGGTGAAAGTCTACAAATACTCCTCAACTCTCATTGAGGAAAGGATCCACAATTTAACCTAAGAATCACTATTCATCTGGTAATATCTTCCTTATCTCTCTACAAAATATACTTCGCCAAGTAACAACAACTTATCTCTTTAAGTCCACTAACTTGAGCGTCGGAGTGAGTACGCTCGGCCAAAGCCGAGCCCTCAGTTTGTTCATTGTTTCAGGAGACCAAAAGGAGGGTTCAATCAAGGACGTCATTCTACAAGCACGGGTGGTAACAAGTAACTGCTCTGGAATTACACCCGGAACACTTATAATAGAAGAACTTTTTATTTTGGGTTCTTAGTGATCACCCATTGACTAAGAACCACTATTGTTATTGCTCTAAGTATTATGTAGTATTAGTGGTAATTAAGAGCCAAACTACAAAATTACTCATTAACTCTTAAACCATGAGGGAAACATTTATTTACTTGGCACAAAATTAGAGCATTCTTCAATGAATTTCATATCATCAAAAGTATGTGGAAAAATTTACATGGTCATTAACCCAAAGTGAAGAAGTGCAAATAATCAACTTTCCAAAAATGAATTTTTATCCCGAGTAAGCGACTATTGCACTTATAATTAATTGTGATTGTAAAGCAAAGGTTTAGTTACCCCTCAATACAAAACATTATCAAGGTTGAAGAGTGGGTTGTTATCCACCAAGTTCCTGTAGAGATGAAAGTGTGAAACATAAGCAGACGACAATTAAAGACGAAACAATACCTACTTTTGCTGCCAAGTAAATACTACTCGGTATATTTAGGGAGTTTGTAGTATCTTACGATTTTACGCGACGATTCTGCCGATTCGACCCTACCCATCTCGTCGATCCAAAGTAGAATTACGATCCTAACCAAACATTGGTTCTTACCGTAAATCGGTATCAATAAGTATAAGACTTATATGTCCTTGTTCATTACTCTGTACAAATGTATACTAACGAAATGCTTAGTATGAACGAAATTGTCCACATCAAATTACGACCAAAAAATAAAAATTACAAACCTTGTAGTTTTGTACCTATACTCACTTCGATACTTGTAGTATAACTCATTGAGGCCCATAATATCAGTGTATCTCCATTTGTTTGAAGAATTACTTTAACCACATAGCATTGTCACGTACATAGTTGATGAATATAGTATTCTTAAGCTTCACTTAAGAAATCCCCAATCAAAGCATTATTGAGTACACATTTTATCACAGCGTTGTTCAAAAATAAGAAGGCATACATAAGTAAGGCGTCAAATTAAGTGAAAATCCCAAAGCTAATGATCCACCGAGAATTAATTTTAAAAAAAAAATACCAATGTAAAATAAAAACCTTTAGCTGCTTGAGTTCCTGGATAGAGAAGCCAAGTTAATCAAAATGAGATCCTTCACTGCAATTTGCAACTGTTAAGTAACTTGGTACGTATAAATTTCAAGAAGAAATTGAAAAATGAACTCCATAATGTTAGGATTTGGGGCTGGTAAGTTTTAGTAGGGAAAATTGTAGGCTTAGGTGCTTACGATGATTATACGGGAACAATTTCTATACTGCGAAACGTACTATTGAAGCAATCAAACCCGAACCTGCCAAAATCGGATTAAATCATAACTCAGAATATACAGCAACAAATTGGAGATATTATTAGCCTCGTCCAAACACAAACAAACTGCAGAGTATATACTAACTTAAAATGTATACATTCCGGCAACCTAGAGGCCATAAGCAACAAAAAAGTACATAAAAACGCAGGTTTGAAGGTACAAGATGAAGATACCGGCAAAGTAGATCAGTGAAGCAGCAATCCGAGTTAAATACGGAAATTGTAACAAAGGATTCATAAACATTGATTGCCATTGATGGTATTTCGGGGAGAAACGTATGAAGATCAAGAGGCAAGTAATAATGAGCTAGTCAATAAATTGATATACTTATTGAGGTGCATTGATTTGCGTCATTGAATTATAATTTGTCATTGAATTTCGTGAAGAAATGTTTTTTTGCTTGGGGAAGATGGGGAGACAATGAATAAGTTAGGCCAAAAATTGATGGTTTGTCTTTTTAATCCATTTTTGGCGAATACTCTACAAAGAGTGTTTTTTTTTTATTGTTTAAAGGACATTTAGCTATGCCACGTGAGCATGTTTAATCACCCCTCAACTAACCTTTTTATATTATTGTATAGATCACCCCTCAACTAACCTTTTTATATTATTGTATAGATATGTTGAAAACAACTTTATTTAGTTTAGAAACTTGACATTCTATCTAGCCTCTAAATTGTAGGTTAAATACATAACAATTAAAGTTGACAACTTGGTTATGTGAGAAGCCAACGTTTTAGGTAAAAAAAACTCGACATTATACATTAAATCAATTGTACAGTTGGTGAAATATTTTTAGTTTAAAAACTTCAACTTTTATTTACGAAACTTGACATTCTATGTATCTGTTTGATTTAATGGTGTCCGCGTAATATCTGTTAGTTTTATGTACAAAACGGATGTTTGTAAGTCCTTATGTCCAAGTCAATTCACTTGTTATGATACTATTAATTATAGGGTGAATACAGAATAATTAAAGTTGAGAACATTGTCATTTTTTATAGACTAGTTTTAAATTGTGAGAACTAGAAACCTGGTGTTTTATGTTTAAAACATGATAATATTTGTAAATTTTGTATTTTCTGGTTTGTTTTGGAAAAGGAACCTTTTAGTTATAAAACTTCAACTTTTACTTTTGAAACTAACAGTTTTAAGTATGTTCTTAATTTAATGCTGGACTCTTAACATAGCTTATTATTTGTTAGTTTTATCTACAAAACTGACATTTGTAAGTTCTTAGCTGAATAATATATTACGTCATTTATAGAGTATGAGGAATAGTGATACTTTGAAAACCTACACATTTAATTTAAAAACATGTTATAATTATTCTCTAAATGTTATTTTTGACAGCGAACATAGCGGTTTTTACTAGTTTTAAGTAGAAAACTAACCTTTTTAAGTTATATTCTCTAAGTCAACTTATGTGTTATGATACTCGTAAATATAGGGAAAATACAGAACAATTAGAGTTGAGAACATTGTCAATTTTTTTACGGAAAATTCACGTGGTACCCTCGAATTTTTTCATTTTTCACGTGGTACCCAACTTATTAAGTTTATGCACATGGTACCCCCGAGGTAATATTTTTTGGAGTTCCGTAACCAAATCTGTAACATCCGCTAAATGATGCTGACGTGTAAAGCTTTGTTGGTAATTAAGTTTGGGAGGGAAAGTGGTGTGCATATGGTACCCCTAAAAATTTATGGTTTTCACATGGTACCCTATTTTGTACAAAAACAACAACACAATAACAAGACAACAATTATAATGTTGACTTATAATGCAACATATCACTTCTTCATAATCACTTTAATTTACACTATTCTTGTCCAAAATGTAATAGTCTTAGGCATTTTCTTTTGTAATTGAATTGTTCTTTAAACAAAAAAAAAGGGTTTGGCATTATGTGTGTGTTTAGCCTATTTTTTCAAATTGTTTTTTTGACTAAAAACACAAATTGGCCAAACAAGCCACTATTTAAAGCTTAGAAGTAGTTTCTTAAAAACTCAAAAACCATCTTTTTACCTTTAAAAATGGAAGCAATAATTTGGTAATTTTAGCTTTTGAAAATAACTTTAGAAAATTAAGCTTTAGAAATAAAAGCTCATTTTTAACAAATTACGTCAATATTCTCTATTATATATTCACAAAATTGTCGGGAACTAATGACAGATTTAATTCACAACTATCCCATGAATATATAATGCCAAACCTTTTCGAAAAATAATTTAATCGCAAAAGAAAATGCTTAAGGCTATTACATTTTGGACAAGAATAATGTAAATTAAAATGATTATGAAGAAGAAATATGTTGCTATATAATCGAACATTAAATTTGTTTAGTACAAAATATGCTACCATGTGCAAAACACAAAATTTTAGGGGTACCGTGTACAAACCATTTTCCTCCCAAAGTTAAACACCAAATAAACTTTCCACGTCAGCATAATTTAACGAATGTTACATATTTGGTTATGGAACTCCAAAAAAATATTACTTTAGGGGTACCATGTGCATAAACTTAAAAAGTTGGGTACCACGTGAAAAATGAAATAGTTCGAGGGTACCACGTGAATTTTCCGATTTTTTTAAGCCTAGATTTTAATGTTGAGAGCAAGAAACCGGTGTTTTATGTTTAAAACATGGTAATGTGTCTTAGTTTTGTATTTTGTAGTTATTTTGTGAAAAAGGAACCTTTTAGGTAAAAAACTGAATGTTTTATGGTAAACAAATTTTGCAGTTTGTGAAGCTATTTGTGGAGTGAAAACTTTAACTTTTACTTGTGAAACTTAACGTTCTAGTATTCTTATTGACTTATTGCTGGCCTCTTAACTAAGCTTATTATTTGTTAGTTTTATGTACAAAACCGACCTTTTTAAGTTCTTAGCGGAATAGTATATTGAGTCATTTTTAGAGTAGGGGAATAGTTATACTTTGAAAACTTAGACATCTACTTTAAAAACTTGTCGCTGTAATAATTTTCTAAATGTGATTTTTGGCAGCTGACATAGCATTCTATTGACTAGTTTAATGTACAAAACTGAACCTTTTAAGTTATATTCTCCAAGTCAATTTACGTTTTATGATACTCTTAATTATAGGGTGAATACAGAACAAATAAAGTTGAGAACATTGTCATTTTGTTAGCCTAGTTTTGATTTGTGAGATCTAGAAACCTGGTGTTTTATGTATAAACCTGATGTTTTATGTATAAACCTGGTGTTTTATGTATAAAACATTGTAATGTTTGTAAATTTTGTATTTTCTAGTTGTTTTGTGAAAAAGGAACCTTTTAAGTTTAAAACTGAATGTGATGTGGTAAACAAATTTTCCAGTTAATTAAGATATGTTAAATGGTTAAAACTTCAACTTTTAATTTTGAAACATAACGTCCTTGGATGTTATTAATTTAAGGTTTGCCTCTCAACTTACCTTATTATTTGTTAGTTTTATGTACGAAACTGACCTTTTTATGTTCTTAGCGGAATAATATATTGCGTCATTTTAGAGTCTGCGGAATAGTTATAATTTGAAAACTTATACTTCTACTTTCAAAACTTAACGTATGAATAATTTTGAAAATGTAATATTTTCCACCAAACATAGCATTTTAGTTATTATTTTTATGTACAAAACTCGCGTTTTAAGTTCTAATGTCCAAATTAATGTATTTGTTATGATATTGGGTGAATACAATAATATTTGAAGTTGAGAACATTGCCATAAAATTTTAGCCTTGTTTAAATAATGACAGATAGAAACCTAGCGTTTTATGTTTAGAACATGGTAATGGACGTAAATTTTTTATTATCTGGTTTTATTAATAGAAGGAACCATTGAGGGATAAAATGCAACATCTAAGTTCTGTTCTTGATCAATTCTGGCCTCCTAACATAGCAAATTGTTGGCTAGTTTTATTTACAAAACTGATTGTTTATGTTCTACGCCGAGCGACATATTATGTCATTTTTACTATATGGGGAATAATTTTACTTTGACAACTAAAATATCTAGGTTAAAAACTAAAACTGAACTGGTAGCATACTCCGTATTAACTTGGACCTTGTTCTCATCATCTTGTTCCGTAAGTTGCCGACCAGTGCAAACTTTTGTATGTTTTTTTAAAGCTTGGGTACCAAAATAATAAAACTTGGTCTTTCACTTGTAAACGTGACTATTTATGTTGGAAACATGCAATAATATGTCAATGTTATTGACAATTACATATTCTATAATGAGTTTACATAATTTAGCAGTTGCGATTGCCGGTGGCTGGATCTCTTGAAAGTCTTCGAAGTGAAACATTGGAGGATCATATAAACTTAGTGAACATGTTATGAATAAAGCTATTCGTAAAAGGGGGTGCAGAAGCAGTTATTAAAAAATTGTATAGGGATGCTGCTATTGATCCAAATTTGTTTGTTAGTGTAAGAAGAGATGATAGTCGTAGTGTGGTTGGTCTTTTTTGGTGCGATTCTACAATGCGGGATGACTACAAAAGCCATGGGCATGTCCTTATATTTGGCACGTCATATAGCAGTAACAGATATAGCTTAAGCTGTGCACATTTTGTTGGGGTGATTAATCCTTCCACAAACGTCATGTTTGGGTGTGCATTCATTGTCAATGAAAAACAGATTCATTTGTGTGGCTCTTGGAAACATTGAGGGCGACGATGAGTGATAAATCCCTTGTCATTATTTTTACAGTGCATGACTGTGCAATTGCCAATGCAATACGACAAGTACGTCATTTGTTTATAATATCATGGTAAATAAGTTTGATATCAATTGTTGCATATAACCTCTTATTTATATTATAGTACTTGTCATCGTGTTTATATTCAGGTATTTCCTCAATCAAAGCATCAAGCTTTTGTCCGGCGCATGGAGCAGAACTCAGAAAATTGAAGAGGAGTCTCGGTTTGGTAGAGCTGTTAAACAGGAAAGCTGTAAGCGTCTCAAATATCAATTTAACAGGAGAAAGAGAAGTTCCAGTTAGCAAGCATCACAAATGAAGTTTGGAAGGCTCTAACAGCCAGCAAGATATCAATTCAATAATAGAATTTTTTCAATTCAATATTGATTGTATCTTCATTTTAATTGTTCTCAGACTTGTTTTATTTCGGATTATTTTATTTCAGATTATTTACGACAATTCATATGCAGTGTATTTCTATTGTGGAAAATGTCCAATTGAATGCTGACCGTTTAAATATACATGTCGTCATCTTCAAATAAGGATAACCAAGTATTGGATACGTTCAAGATTTGATTTAGTACATCATCCATTAAGGCTTGCCAATCATGATTTTCCATTATACCCTGAGTTTGTGATATGATTTCCTCTTGAGAAAGACAAACAACCTTCTCGACAGAATGCTTCTTTTCTACTAACTCTTTTGAGGCCAGCCTCCACATGTTCGGCAAGCACCACCTCCATGTTCCTCTTCAACATCTGACACGACTCTTCCGAATGCTGTATTCACATCATAATTTATCAGGAGACTAATAATGGGAACAACATATTGTCGAATTAATAACTTATAGTTATCATTTTTCATCTAAAATATTCTATAGCGAGACTGAAGTAAAACGAAAAAATTATGTAACATGATTACATGTAACATTATGTACTCACATGTGTAGATCGCAACTTGATTTCGTGATTAAAAGGCAGATTGTCAGGTATACTATAGTAGATAAACTATGATGATGTATCGCCAACTTCAACACCTGGTATGTTAACATTATTTTGTAGAGAGACATCTTGTTATAGACCCTCTGTTTCCTGCCCATCAGTATCGACTATATCCAAGGGTTGAGGCGTAACCACCCATTGCCTATACACTACAAATGAGAAAGGTTGTTGTGTCTATGATTATTCCCTGACCATACTCGACTTGGAACTCAATTTTAACTCTTTTCTTCAGCTCGTCATCAACCCAATTCTGAACAAGAGGAATCTTCAATGGTGCTAGTATGCCTTGAAATGGCATTCAGTGAAGATAGGCTAGTAACAATACCAAGACACAACCATTGACAGAAGTTTGAGATGTATTCTCAAAATACCTCCTTAGTAATGTACATAGTCTATCCAACACAAAGGAGCACCAAGCTAATCGAGGCAAATGGAAAACGTTTTCTAAGACTTTAAAAAGTGACTTATCAACTTTTCGTTCAGAGTTCGGTGATAAGAAGCTTGAAATAGAAAACAAGATAAACAAACCCTTAAAGACGTCACCACCATTTTTGTGCTCACTAAAGGCGTTAACATCCTTGTCCAGCGTCAGGTCTTCCTCTTTTGACACCTTAAGTACATCCATCCATTTTTTTAACTAAAGAAGCATCTTTAGTCTACCCTTTTCCATAGTGTGTCAGCGCCTATTTTTTGGTTAAGATATATTGGAATGCCCAAGATGTCATAAACATCATCGGGCGTAATATAGTACATGTGATCATTTTCCAAACTTTGAAGTCTTTTATGCGGGTTAAAGTTCTTGTCTAACCAAGGAATGAAGCCTAAAATAAGTGTCTTCAATTTCATCATCAACAACCCACCAAAACCCAGATCTTTTACATCCTCAATTTGACGACTAGTTAGATCCTTCACTCCCATTTTGAAAAAATTTGGATTACACTTGGTGGAAAAGTTTTTCTGTATAATGAAAAGAGAAAATAAAAATTAACATCTTATAATAAATCAGTATATTAAAAGTTAATACAATGTGTAATCAAGTTAGACTACCTACACATTTAATTTCAAAACTGATTGTTTAACTGTCTATACCTGAGCTTTACAGAAGTAAATAACTCCTAATGCTTGAAACCCAATTATTCTAAATTCGGAACACATACACACACTTACATAAATGATCATACACAAACAAACACATAAATAAGCGGTCCAAATTAATGAAGGCACTTACACTGCATCTGGTGTTGTTGATGACGGTATAAGACAAAATTGTTGCTAAATCCTATTGCGAGGTACATGTGTATACCCTTTACCACTGATCATTTCATTGTTATCCTTTGTCGAACATTCTTCAAGTTCTTTGTCAGTGTGTGTGCTAATAAGTGAACTTAGACATTGCAATATCTTATACACTTATTAAATCAAAACAAGTACATTAAAAATAGAAATTGTTGATGAATCAATACACCAACAACGTAACGTTATTTGTTTAGACGTAATCGTTTTCTTGAAATTCGAAAACCCCACATTCAAACAATTTCTAACATGTTTCAAGTGAATACGAGTCAAAATACTTCATAGAGGCTCGGTAAGAAAAAAGACGTTTATAAGACGTGATATAATAATTGAGAATGAACAGAAATTATTGTGGGAATTAAAGTTGAACTACAATTGAGTTTAAACTTCACTGAATCGTTCTTCGAAGACGAATACCAAAATCTTGTCAAACACTTCCTACAAATCAATTTTACCAGAACTGAATATTCACTTTATAAACTTAACCTTAGAATCAAGTTTTATCCCCCATCAATTTCAATCCCCCTCAGCAATCGTCGAATCCCCAACCTTAAGCCCCTCTACATACTCCTTGTAAAAACCATTCACAACACGCTTAAGAAAAACCATTCTTACACAAGTGCATTGCCAAAGACGGTACCTTTGTACCAAATCAACTTCATGCATGTAAAAAATAGAAGAGAAAATATATGTAAAACAATTAAAAAAAATTAAACAAACCTTGCTTGATGGATTTCTCCTTTCCGAACATTGTTGTGATTGGTAAGAGGCTATGAAGTTGCAGAGATGAAGAACACCAAAAAGTTGCCGTGAAAGTGATGAACAATTGTGCTGATGACAAAAAGAAAGTTGCCGTGAAAGTGATGAACAATTGTGCTGATGACAAAAAGAAATTTTCAATTTGGGTGATAAACGGTTAGGCAACTAGTGGGGTTTAGTCGTTGGTTTTCTTAGGAAGAACAGTTACTTCTACCTTTGAAATATGCATTAGGTTTATTTAAAAAAAAAAAATCTATTTTTTTGGGCTTTCATAAATTGGGCTGGTCTTATGCTATAAGACCGCCCTATACAATAAGAGTACTCAACTTGGTAGGCCGGGCCATAATTAGAGTCCATTGTAAAAAATAGAGCCCCTTAATGACATCACAAATTGTTGTATAAGGCGGTCTCTTACCATGAGACCAGCCTATTAAACTAAAAGCTCAAAAAATAAAATAATTTAAAAGAAAGAAACAAAGCCCAAACTACTTCCACCCCTCTCGTTTCCTCAGTTCCTCACTGGTCTTTCATCTCCCTTTTGCTAAGAAAGAGTGAACGACAACTCGACAAGGCACCTCCAATTTATCCACCGTAAAGCCACCAAGTCTTGTTCATAAACAACGACCTTCCCACCATCTGCCTCATTAATCTGCTACAACGACTATCTTATTCCACGCATCCTCGGCACCCCATAGATATTCATCTCAAAGTCGTGAGTTTTTAACTTAAAAAACTAAATTAGAAAACTAATTTCCATTAAATTAAAAATCCTAACTTACATGAACAAAGCAAAACCCTCAAAACAATAAGTTATCAAATTAAAGTTATAGGTTATTAAACTAAAAGTCTTGCTTTAAAAAAATAAAGGGAGAAAAACATTATAAACTTTTTATAGCGTATAAATTTATCAAATTAAATTTGTCGGCTTTGAAGTTAAAACCATCAATTATCAAACTAAATAATCTTTTTACAAAACTACTGGTAGATGGGATAAAATGAAGGCTTACTTTTCAATTTATAATTCAAAGTTATCAACTTAAAAACATAGAAATTCAAGTTAAAACAATTAGTAGTTGATTTCTGAATTTTTATCATAAAATCTGGCGTTTGTAAGATAAAATCAAAACCTGAATATTTGCGATCGTCGACGTCACCGAGGCTGTCGATCGACGAAGGAAGGAGATAGAAAACGGCCGGTGAGGTGGTTGGGAATCGCTGGATGGAGATAGAGTGACGAACTAACGAGCGACGATGTAGGAGACGGAGTTACCACTGGCGTTGTGGACTTATCGCTGGGTCTCAAGGAGAATTATGAGCTTTTATGTTTGGTTTAACTCTATTTACTGGGCTAATTTCTTCTATTAGGCCCGTCCTATGCTATAGGACGGTCCTATAGGAGAGTTGCTGTAATGACATTATCCCACTATTATTATTGCAACTATTAAAAGCTCCGTCTTTGATCTTTCCTTGTATGCACAACATATAAAAGCAACAAAAAAGCTCAACCCCTAAATACTACTCCGCTCGTACGTTTCTTACACTTCATTCTACTTTGTCAGCAAACTTCATCAATCATCCCTAACCTCTTTACAAAAATCTTAGGGTTTCCGCCATGGCAGTTCGCTTCAAGTTTAGGAGTTCACCAAATTTCGACACCATTGATATCGGACAACAACCTTCTATCTCAATTCGCGATCTTAAATCCAAAATCGTATTGAAAAACCATCTCAATCTCTCTCACGGTTTCGATCTTGTCTTCTGCGATTCTATCTCCGGCACAGGTCTAATCAATTTTTTATTGATTATTCAATTTGTCGAGTTTTTTTTTTTTTCATCATAAATTTTGTGTATGATGAATTTTGATTGTTTTGTTGTTGTAATTCATGCAGAGTATACCGACGAGAACACTCGAATTGCTAGCGGTTCGAGTGTCATCGTCAAGCGAGTTCCAGCCAAGTCGTGTCCGTCTCCTAGGTGATTCGAACGGATTTGATATTGTTAATTTCATTGTGTTTATGCTGACAGTTTAATTCTTCCACATGAAATTTCGATTTCTATTATATGATTTTTGTTTGCATTGCTGTTTGTCTCAGTTTTGGCTGTTTTATAAACTTCTTGTCAGTTTTTTAATTATGTTTGATGATGCTATATGTGAATTGTGGTTTATGTTACATTGAATGCTGTATTTTGTTCATAACAACGGCTTGATCGTTTTTGTTAATATGTTGAGAAGCTGCAGTGTACAATCTTTCCGTCTGTTGATTGTTTATGTGATTACGTGTTTGTTTTGTAATTTCAGCTTGTTTTGTTGTTTGGCTAACCTTTGATTATGTTATTTGGTGGATTTATTAGAAGTAGAATAGTACATATAAATATATTGTCGGTAATCATGTTGTGAATAGTAGCGCGGGAAATTTTGTCTGTTTATTTTCTGTTGAGTTAGGATATAAATAGAGCTGAACTTGACGTTCCACATTGGAGATTGCATGCGAAAACTGGAATTTTAGTTACATGAATCCGTTAAGGGTAATCCAAGTCATTTTGTTGGATGTTTCAATTTCTGTCTTTTTGTGGCAGTTTACATGTTTGTTGATGTTATCTGTGAAATGTGGTTTATGTTTAATAGAACGCTGTGTGGCTTGCCAATGGTTTCTTAATAGCAACCGGTAGTTGTTATGTAAACATGTTCAGAAGCAGCAGCATGCAATCTTTTCGTCTATTGATCGCCTATGCGTATGTTTTTTAATAACACGCAATGCTTTTTTGTTTGAGTAAGTTTAGGTTATGTTAATTGGTGGATTTATTAGAAGCTGAATATAGCAGACTATTAATTTACTTTAGGGTGTCTGATAGTCATGTTATGACTTCTTGTTTGTGAGATTTTACCTATTTATACTTTGTTGAGTTAGGATATAAATAAAGCTGGACTTGATGTTCGACATCGGAAATTGCATGCCATGATTGGAATGTTAGTTGCATTAACTTGATAAGGAGACTGTTAGAACGCGCCAAAAAATAAAATAAGGAGACTGTTAGTTAGGGTCTACTATCAGAGGTTCTCAATTAGTTAAACCTAAAAATTGTTATAAATCTGAACCACTATAATAATACTGACCATGATGACTTCAGTCAGAGTATCTCATATTTTGTTAAAAATATATCTTCATCTTTGCATATCATTGTCGTCTGTGTCCTTAATTCCCCATAAATGAATATGGTCAAAACTCAAATCTTATCTGAATGTTTCGTTAACTTGCTTGTGCATGATTCTTGTCTCTTCATATTAGATAACGAATGAATACTCGTTTATCAGAGTAAAATTTCCTAAAGGGTCCAAGATTCTATAATATCGTGGAATTTAATGAGCCTAGCAATCACGTGTTTCAAATTTGACACGTATCGTATCTTCCAGCTCCCTATCAAAAGCATGGTCAGCTGTATATGATGACTTACCACCAGTTCAACATGCTTTAGAATTTGATGCTCATTTAGCACATTAATCCCACACGCGTTCTTGTCAATAAATAACATGGTTGATTATTGGTAATAATGATCATGTGGATGTGACCTGGGATTATGACATGGCAACATTTCTTCAATTCCGTTTCTTTTTTGTAAACCCCTTCTGGTGTGGTAATGATACTTAACAATAGTAATGGCGATCAATATATTTTGATCCTTATCCGAGGGCATTTTCTTTTGATTTTAGACTTTTAGTTGTCTACTGACAAAGCTTTAGTGTACACCGAGTTTCTGAGCACCCCTAAAATTTCATTTCAATGGCGAAGAGTGTTGACGTGTTTCCAGTTCCAAGCGAAACCACGTTGTATTTTTATTTTTTTTTTATTTTGAGTGGGGTCATTCATTTTTTTGGTAGTGTGATGGGATGAATAGGCCACTGAACTTTCCTATGCTCCATGTACTTTGGAATAGCAGTCCATCGACATAATTAATATGTTATCCAATAAACAATATCTATATGTTGCTTGAATTTGGTCGTGTACTTCCGACCTGTTTATCTCGCCATATGCGGGAGCGTTTCGAGCCTTGGAACATGGAAGTAATGTTCTGGCTGAAAGATTAACGCACTTTGGCACTTTAGATTGTCATTCTTTATATGCAGCATACTATACCTAAGTTTGGTAAGAAAGGGGCAGTTTATGCAGCTGTTTCCCCTTTTTGAGGAGTAGCAACTCTGGCATGCAGATGATCTGTATATTACTTTACTTTCGATGTTGTAGTCAGGAGGTTAGATATCTTTCGATTTTCTCAACACCTCCTTCTTGTTGTTAAATCTATGTTGCGATTCAGAATGGTATTGTAGCCGTGTCTAATTTGGACTTTATCTGCCTCGGGATATAAGTTCATTTAACAATATTCTTTATTGGGTCTATGGGTACCTTACCTTGCTCTGTTTACAAATAAAAAACTGATTGTCATTAAATGTGCCTAGATTAGTAGATTGTATAATCTCATAAATACTTCAGTTTATTATTCATTATATTTGTCTGTATCTCACATGAAAGAAGTTATTGCAGGGAATTTGATATTCCGGCTGCCCATGTTGATAGTGGGGATGCTTATCTTGTAAATGCTGATGCACATTATGTAAATGCTGATGAGCCCCCTGTTCTGGTATGTGAAGGATACCTGATACCAATGTCAATTTGCAACATATTTTTCCATCACACTATAAAAATTTCCTGTTTTGCCACATCACTGTGCTCATTCCTAAACCTAGTCGGCAAACGGGGTAGTAGAGTTGATATATCTCAAGGACAAATGACTGTTTGCCGATGTGCATATGATAATTTGAGATGCTCTCTTCTTTGTCTTATTCATCGGTGGTTGGTATAGAGATAGTCTTGCAAAATTTTCTCTGAATTTTTAGAGAGAAAAATCACGGCTTAAAGACCAAAAATGGTGTACGAATTATCTTTGTAAAAGAAAGTAAATTTCTCAAATTTTCCTTATTAACAAATTGCAAAATCTTATAATAATAATGTTAATAATATTAGAAACTAAAATATCAAACCTGGTCATCTAATGGCAAGGATAAGTGGATAACGAGGCTTCTGTTCAGCCCTGTTATCTTTCGTAAGATTTATAAGCTATTACAGCTGAAGGGTTCCTGAAATTGTGGAAGAGGTGCTTCCGTTGAAATTAGCCAATTTTTGTCCCTTCTCTTGAGAGAGGGAGGGTTATGAAGAGAGAGCTATTACTATAAGTCTATAAGTACAAGAACCTAACATCTATTTCTCCTCCTTGCTTCTGGTATAAATCTAGCATCAGTCACTGAGTGGAAATCTTGGTTGTTAATTTCATCCAAGTTAATTGGGCAATATGGTAATTGTTTGTTATTGAGCATCATCTTGTTTCTGGTCCAGGCATCATTATAATCTATTGTCATTGGCAAAATTAAGTATTGTGACGCATTTTAATAGCTCATAGTACTTTTTTTGTTTTGTTTTTTAATTGATATGTTGTTCTTCTGTATCCCTTGTATAAGTTCAATGTATTACTAACGAACACTCTTGGCTTGATTTTCATAAAAAATATTATCCGTGCTCAACGAACACATCTAAATTAAACCCGTAGTTATTAGAGGTGAGAATGTGAGATAGTTATGAGAGCAATAAATTACACATTTTTAGTATGATGGCATGCGCTATCATACCGTCTATAGTTTTTTTGGCGAGTGTTTGAGTATAATATTTTATTTATGTGTTTGTTTCCCATTTTCAGACGTTTCACATTATGAATTTGGGAACTTTTGTGGGGTAAATTTGTACTGATGCCAAATGTGTGGATTTTTTTAATTATGTGGCCGTTTTGCAGGATTTTGGAGTAAACGAGTGTGATGATTTCGGTGTTGACTTGTGTCCGCCTCCTGTCGCAAATTTATCTGATTATTATAACCTTGCATATAATTTCAATGACAAGAGAGACTCTCTCTCTAGAAGGTACAATATTCCCAAATTAACATAAAAGGCAGTGTGTTGAACATATCATTTCTTGAGCTTCTGGATGCTGATAGTTATATTTGCTTTTGACTGATACAGAGCCGTAGCTGCAAAAAATGCTGAGGAGAGCTTTGAAATGCCGCTTGAGCTGAAGTGTCCCCTATGTACAACCGCTTTTAAAGAGGCTGTCATGATACCATGCTGTCAGCATAGCTTTTGTGAAAGTTGTAAGATTTTCTGTCGATGTTGTCCTTTGGATTTATTTGCTCCTGGATTTATCCCATCAAACTGTTTCTTTGCCTAACTCTTTAAAATGAACATCAAGTTGTGAAGTTCTTTTACAAAAAAATTTAGATTCTTGTAATTTGGAATGTTTTCAATGGAATCTAGGGAGACAGCTTTATAAAAATAAAGCTGTGTTTGCTTTGCATGATGATTATAAAATCCCTCAATTAAATTATCGAAGATCTGGCTTGTAAATGTATAACCCTTTCCCCCGTCCGGGACATGCAAATTCTTGTACCTCAACCCTGCTATCTTTCAGAGTATGAAGGATAATAAAAAAATCTTCATTCCTTGCTGCCTAAGCAGAAGTGCACAATTGTATCACATTAAATCTCGGTCAATTTATGCTTGTTATTTGCTTTCGGCTTTCTTTTGATGGGGTTGTTCTCTTAGCGTTGTAATTATCATTGACAGGTATTCATCTAGCATTGGTTCAAAACTCCAGATGTCCTATGTGTTCTTCCACCAAATGCAAACCTGAAGATTTACTGCCAAATCTTTCACTTAGGCAAACGATCAAACGGTTTCTGGAATCTCAAGACTTGAACAATGGCTTGGAAAAGGATCTTGATAGATATGCACCAGGTCTTATGCCAAATCCGATATCTATAGTCGAGGAAATTCGCATTTAACATATGACATTTCTGCCTCAAGTTTGATAGAGCTCGTTGGATGCAACCGTACGTAACCATTTACTTGATTTTTTGTATAGATGGTGAATCTGGAATTCAAACAAGGCAGCTGTCTTATGCTCCGACTGTTCAACCAAGAGATTTGCGGCTAAACCGGTGTGCAACTAGAGTATCAGACAAGTTACAGAGTAATACAAAACGTTACCCTGTTGCATTGGACGATTGCACAGAGTTTCAAGGGGAAAATGAGCCCTTAAGAACATCTGGAGCAAATGAGGAAGGTGATTGCATAAATCTTTCTTCTGCCGTATAACTATGACAGTTAACAAACTGATCAGGTGTCAAGATTTGCGGACTTAGTTAAATTGCGATACTAGAAATAAAAATGGTTTTCTGTAAGAGTAAGGCATTATGTTTTGGTATCCTTTTCTGCTGATATATTTTATGTTCTAACACTCAAAAAAATTCTTTCTGCAGCAAATTCTTCCACCAAGAAGGGGCAGACTTTTTGTGATGTTACTGAAGGTATGATCTGTCTTTAGAAGTTTTTTTTTACTGTATTTATAATGATGTTTCTAGATTGAGCTCCAAATCTTAATACTGCAATCATGCCATTCCTCCAGGTGGTGAAAGGAATTTCATAACTCCTGGCAGACTAAACAAGGTAGTTACTAGTATCTTCCAATTAATGCATAATCTTGTTCAAGCATAACTGAAAGTGCTATCTGCTTTTCCAGAACCTCAGGGATTGTCTTCATTTCTCTCGCTTACTCTTTTAACATGTTGTCTCAGAGAATGCTGAGCTATATAATTTCCTTGGATATGGCTAGTCACAATTTTAAGAGGCTTCCTCATTATATACGTTGTAGTTAGCTTGCTGCACTACTTATTGGTGAAGCATTTAGGCGCCCTTGAGCATGAGTCTATTTAGATTTCTTTCTGGAGATTCCCCTGTTGAACATGTATGTCTTGCTCTTCAACTGTGAAAATTAAGTTAGATAATGCTATCATGTCTGTTCTCGCTGTACTGGCTGGCAATGTGTTCATATATACTTTTGACACACGTGATGGAACCCACTTAGACCCAGCTTCTGTAAGAGGCCATTTCTTCGGATTATATGATTTATAAAGAAAATTTTCATCTTTGTCAAAAGTTCCCCAATTCTGGTTCTTTAAACAATGGTGTTAATACACTGATACCATAATAGTAATCCCGTTAGGGTGCAGTGTTAGGGTTATAGGCTTCTTCTTGGGGGTCCTTATAGGTCAATTATCAATTTACTATGTCGCTTTTAGGAAGTGCATGAGTGTTTACCTATGCGGTTATATGTTTTTGACCTCTCATTTAGTGCCTTGAGTTTAACTTCAGAGGATTTAGTCAATCATACAAAAGCAAGAACTCTAAGCAATACATTGAGTTGTGTTTTGATGCTCGTGGACAACAATATAGATAAAGCAACCCCATCGCTTGCTATTTCTTGGTGCATTTTGAGCTTTTTTTTTTGTTTTTCCTTTTTCCCCCCTTGTAAATTTAGTACGTTATGTAAGAATGTGCATAGCTTATTAAATTGAATTTTTATCTAAATTCAATTGATTCCTCGTTATCAAGAACAGTAGTCTCAATACTAGTATGACACTCTTCACGCCTCTCCTAGTATCCGCACATACAGGCAGGAGCAAAATTTTCTGACTATAGGGTTAAAATTGATATTTCAGTCTTCATATTAGTATGACGATTAATGTAGAGGTTTAACTTTAACCTTGCTAAGCTTTGTGAATTGGGCCTCAATTTCTATTACGCCAATAAACAACTTACAAAATGCGGCTGTTTACTCTCCCTGTATGTTCACTTGCTGATAGTCATAGGTCTAAGCTGCTTAAACCCACAAGTCACCATATTTTAGTGAAAGTTCAAGTCCTCACATAATCATTAGTCACTAGTTTGATTTCATTAATAATTTGTTTGTAACACCGACTATTATCAGTAGGTAATAGGGGAGTTTGGCTATCAGAAATTAATAGTGTAAATGTGAGTTTATTTTGAGGATTGGTACTGGTTACACTATCCAGATTCCAGTCTTAATAACGTGAGCCGAGATTTCTGGATCTGTCATTTTTTCTAAAACTCCACTACTATCACCCTTCCTCTCAAGTCTGCTGTAGTAACTTAGGATGCTGGTCGGTGATTAAATGATATGGCTAAATGCTTTCCTTGTATGTTGTTAACACATATCTTTCTCTAACTGAGACAATGTTCAGAATACATCCCTGTGTTCTCATTCCCTTCTCATCATCTGTTATCCAATTGACCAATTGCAATTATGAGTCTGGTGACTAAATTTTCAGTTCCAATCATGTACTTTCATGAGTGAAACTGCCACTTAATTTAGATTTTAGTTATTTTTTAGAAACTCAGTGTATGTTTAAAAATTTAATATATTGTCATCCAGGGCTTGCGAACATGCTACAGGTGCGGGTCTCCGGATCATTTGATTAGAGACTGCCCTGCTGCTGCAAGTTCTCACACTAGCGATTGGTGCGGTATGGCTCCTGTAATAAGTATCTAGTTTATGTTTTTCCTTGCCCCGCCGTTAAATAGAATAATAACATATTTTGCTGGCAAACTTACTTGTCTGATGTTCCTACCTCTTCTTGAAACCCAGGGAATGTTCCTTTTCAAGGGGGTTTTCCAGGTTATGCACCACAGTACTGGCCCGGTAATTCTCAACATGGAAGGCCCCTTTATGACATGTACTGTGGCCCTGAAATGATGTACAATACCAACATGGCTGCTACTACACCATATGCATTTTCTCCCTACACCTCATCAATGTTCACGGGGTATCAAGTTACTAGGTAACTGCTTGCTGTTCTTTTTTCATTTCATTTGATTTTAAATTTTGACATATTCGTGCTTGTTCTCCTCGACTTGAGCTAATTTTTTCTCCTTCTTTTTGGAATATTAGAGACAAAATACCAACATACCCTAAATGCCCTTTTATATAGATGTCGCCTTTCCGGTGATCCCTCAATATTTGCTCTTTTGATTTTGATAGTGTTTGAGAACTAGCATCGCTTTGGAATCCATCATTTGATTTCTGGATAGAGATTTGAAATTCAAATCTCTTGTTTGGGAGATGTGAGATTCAAATTCAGAATTTACTAGTGGAGTTATATATACATTTTCAAAGTGAAATCTAAAGAAGTAAAAATATGATGATCATGGTTATTTTACTTCTTGAATCACTACATCTTCTATAGTTCAATTGGTCACATCATGATTATTTTACATCTTGGATCACTATTCACTTCATCTTCTATAGTTCTATTGGTCACATACTCACATTATCTTTCCTATGTTCTACTCATATGGTCACTATTGTCAGCAAACATTGATGACAGTGAACAGAACTGGTGGCGAGTCTTAGCAAACACTAACTGATTCTTATAGAACACGTGAAAAGGATGATGAAGAGAATTTTGTAGGCAATTCTATTGACAAGAGTGAGAAGAAATCGTTGGTGATGGATCTGTGGAAAGGGTGGATAGGGGAACTGTGGAGAGAGAAACAACTGACGAGGGGAGAGTTAGTTGAATTTCCGAACGAGAGGAGATAGTGTTATTTGTTGTGGACTCCTAAATTCTTTTAAATTCTAAAATTTTTGGCTCAGTTCCAAATTTTAGAATAATTCGATAAGAGTTGAATTTGGCATATTCCCAATATGGTATTTATGCCAAATTCAGAATTGAGAATTATATAAGAGTTTCTAAGCGGAATCCTAGAATAATGTAAGACTACTACCATTTTCTTTTGTTAGATTTCGAAACTGATCGTTTAATTTGGACAAACAAAGATGGAAGTGCGTTAATTATTTGGGATGAGAGGGCTTGGGTCATGGGAGAGATGGTTGTTAGATCATGTACTTACGAGACAAACACGAATTTATTAAACAGTCAAGATGTATGATTTTGCCAGGTTGCTTCAAAACAACCATTAGGTAGTTGTGCACTTGTGCATTGTTGACTCCATTCCGGATGCAGTGCGAAAAGCACTATCCTTTGGCTTTTGAAGATTTTGATATTAAGCAAATTGGATTAGTACGCTATATGCGCTTTTTTTTATATTTTTTTTATCGTGAGAGTGCCATAGGTGATTCTTGATTTAATCATTGTGAAAAGGACATTCAAAAATCAATTCCTTTGAGATGAGTCAACATCCAACACCGGGATAATGTTGCTTATGTAGGACCCCCTTACCCTAGAATAGGCAGAAGCATTTGAAGCATCAGGGTAAAGTTCTCGTAGTTTTACCATAATGTAATACTGTATTTATATTTGAAAAATCTGAACCTGTTTCTTCTGAGTTAGTTTCATAACAAACCCACTTCTATACAGCCTTTGTAACTTGTCATGTAAAATAGTTTTTTTCAAGAAATACTTGAATCATTTAATAACAGAAACATGTCTTTTCATGGGCAGTGCTAGGAATACTAATAATATTGGACTTTTTCTACATGGAAAATCAAAATCTGTATGATACAAATGGGATTTGGTTAGGAATTCTTAACAGTATCTAGACAACCTGTTTTTCCCGAATAACTTTATTCAGGTCAATTTCCTGTGGATATAATATATACAGTATTTATTACTGCTTCGTTAATAAAAAAGCATATATACCCTTGTTGATCTCTCAGAAATTTGATAAAAGCGACTTGTTAATTAGGCAAATCACAGTGATTGAGGTGGATATACTACCTCTGATTTTGTATATGCCATTCTTGCTTTTTGAGACACACACACTTCTATCTTCTATATCTTTCAAAGTATATGGGTAAATATCATGAAATGTATATTCATATGAAACCTCTTTTTGTGAGGAATTTTGTGGTATAATTTTTACGATTTTTTAACTGATGTATTTTTGTAAAAATTAAAGTCAAAGGTTCATCTTGAAAACAAAACGTCATATAAAAAAATGGAGGGAGTATCTCGTATCCGAGAGCTAACTGTTCGGTGTTCGCCCTGTCAATCCTCTAGTTACCCAAACTCAATTTTGTCCATGAACTATTTGTGTCTGAATTGGCTGATTTTGAAGACTCAGAGGATGAGTTGTGATTCGGTGTGAAATATGACCTCGAACCCAGAGCTAGCTGGTTCTTCCTTAAATGCGTTGAGGGGCAGCAGTTGACTGGATTTCTAGGAGTTAAGTTAAGCACTCTCTAGGTGTGGGCTGCGAGAGCGATTCAAATAGAGGCAAACTCTGAATGCTGGATTGACCTCCAGATAATAGGGGTTGACTTAATAAATTTCTTGGTGTTGGTAGGCTTTGTTTCTACAGAGTATTCCTCTGAATAAGTGGTTGGCTTGAAAGCACTTAATTAATATCTCAAAGGACAAATTTTGATGTTTTGCTAATGACACAGTGGATCCTTGCAACCGGGAGGTATGGGATTAGTCTCTGGGATCATTGCTCCTCAAATGAATCAATCAAATCTCCCGGGGCTCATGGGATGTGCAAGACAGCAACGGATTCATAGTGAAGCATTTGAAAGGTATTCTGATAGTGCTATTAATCTATTTTTAGTTTTTTTAATCATTGCATATTGCAGGATAAAAACTATTTCCTCCATCCGAGTAGGTTTACATTTTTTTCAAATCTTCGATGAAGATTTGGAGAAACGTAAACAACCTAATGCAATGGAGGGAGTATTACTCTGTTGGTTTTTGAGCCATCTTCACTCAAATGAGTGTCATATGTGCAATGTGCTGAATCGTTATTATATGGTTTGTCTCATGTGCTCCTTTTCTAGTGATATTTATGCTATTAAATATCATGGGGAGACTTGATCTCATAATTGGTTGTGTGACATAAACACACCACATACCTCCTTTGGGTGAGGTAACCTTTTAAACCCTTAGCTGCTATATTGTGTCATAGCACAGAGTAATAGCATGGTCATTATAACAATTGACTTGCATCATGTCACCCATTCTAGTGGAGCTCTAAGGTTTACGATCCATATTTCCCTTGCTTTCTATTTGTCAATGCTTGGAGTTGTTGAGAACTAATATTCTATGAATATAAGGAAGCGATAGAATACAGTCTGCATGTTATACACAATATTCTTGCTATATATAGACAGGCAGGAGGGTTTCATTCTAGGCCCTAGCATAAACTTTATTTCTAGTGGCCGAAGTTAGAGTGGGTAGGTTTAGAAAATTCTGTAACGGCTTCATTTTATTTTTTCAGAGAAGCGTTTGATCAGGACCACAATGCCAATGGGCAGCTTGATAATGCAGAAAGAGGCCTAAATCACTCTGGTGACAGCTTTACCAGAAGATCAGAAAGAAATCATAGAAGTCACGAGCGTTCAGATGATGATAAATACTCGAATGGAAAGAGACAAGAGAGGGTATCGCGCTCCTCAGAGGGTGGGCGAAATCTCAGAAATGCTCAGCTTGATGAGTCAACTTCTGAAAAACATGTGCCTGATAGCAGGAGTCGACCTCCAGTGGAGAGACATAAGAATTTCTTTAGAAGCTCCAAAAGACAGGAGGATATGAGAGAACAACGTGAGAGCGATTCTAATCAAAACCATCATCACTCAAACAGAAAGAGCACTCAATTGAGGAGGGACCATGAAAGAAGATCTCGTCGAGAATTCGACAGCCACCTTCAGTCTGGCTTAGAGCCTACTTCCAGCAGTGATGGAAGGCATAGACGGGACGAACCGGGTCCTAAATCTAAACATTCGAAGCCCAATGGTAAGGACTTGTATCATGAGCATGGGAAGGTGAAAAAATATTCTTATGATGATTATGGAGAGGATTCCCATCCTCATAAGCGAAAAAGATATTATTAGAGCTGCTAATACATGTTTGTTGAGGTAATAGTGTATATTAAAAGACCACATTTAGAAAAGACCACATTTCTTTCTTGATCATCTTTGAATATTGGTGAGATTACTGTATCAGCATAGTTTATAGGGGGGGTATATTTTCATGTGATTTGTTGGAGTTGCATTAACCTCGGACCACACAAACTTTGAGCATGCATTTGTTTGTTCAGCTCTAATTTCTTTTTTCTTTTTTTCCCTATTTTTTTTTGACACAGATCTGGTAGAGTGCTCGGCATTGGACTACTCAATCATGATTAACTTTTTTTATGACTCTAACCCACTTTGTTTTCTTAGCTTGAAGTTTGATGCCAGCAATTGGGTTACCAAGATGAGTTCTGTTTTTCCACAGTTTAGATTTGGAGGCTTGTTAATGACGGCCTGGCTTGTTTTCTCCACAAGAACCTTCAAACTGATTCAGGTATGTTCAGGTAAAGTTCCATTTAAGCTATGAATGTTCCTTTTTAAGACATTCCTATCGGGTATGCATGTGGGACATGATACATTTTAGTTCCGTCAACTTTGGGACTGCACATGCTTTGTGCTTTGGTAAAGGGCAGTTGCAATTTTGACCATTAACAATTACCCTCTCCATCCCATTTTTATTGTCCCCTTTTGACTTTGATAGTCAATTTTGACCGTTATTTTCAAAAGTTAGAATTTAAAAAAAAAAGAAAATGAAAATAGTAGTGTCAGATTAATTAAATATGAGAACTATAATATTTTACCTTCACACGTTTCCAACAAAATTACTGGTCATGAAAATTAAAAGGGACCATATTAATGTGATGGAGTACTATGATTGCGCTGGTTGAGGGTCTTTTGTATGTTATAATGCTTTTCGAGCCCTTTTGTTGAGGGTAAATATGAAGGGTGACGACTGAGGACTATTAAATTAGAATTTTTAGTATCCTTTTTTTTTTTTGGAGCGGTGAGACAGGGTGCAGTGTCAAGAAGAGAGGGAGTTAGTTTGTGGTCTTTTTGCAGAGACTCTGGCAGGAAGTCTTATATTGTTTCTCTTTTAATAAATTAGATTGAGGCTGTACTAGCCCTACTGGGCTATATGAACTTTTATGAGAAGAAGATAAATAGGCTAAAGGGTAATAACAGTGTAAAGAGGTGTTAACTCTTTCATATGGATATGCGAGGAAAATTTGAATCGGGAGAGGGGGAGAGAGATGAAGGTAAGAGGAGGAAGCTGAATACAATGGTCTGTTAAAAAGAGGTTACGAGTTAATTTATGTATGTATGCGGTATGCCAGTGCGTAGTATAAACCTGACTTTGGTAGAAGGACAAGGCCCTGAGGGAGCGGCAGTGTACTGTAGGTCTTCTTTATATGTTGAGCTTTTAGGACGTTTCATACCATAACTCCATAAATGGTGAAAGTTTTCAATTTCTTTTTTAGCATAGTTCTTGCATAGTCTATTAATCATTCAGTTGTAGGAGGCCTAAACCAAATTACTGGGTGAGAAATGGCTACGTTAGCTATGTTCGGTTGGCTACTTTAGCTATGTTCGGTTGGCTACTTGATTACTCCCTCCGGTTTTTTTAGAAAGTCTTAAGAGTCTCTGTGTAGAAGGGATCGAACTACATGTTTTTAACTCTCGTTATTGCTCATTGCTAACCTGATGTGTGAGTGGTTTTGAATCAGCTTCACACATCCAGTGATGCTGTAGTCTTAAATGAAAATTTGTATTTCCCGTTTAGCCTCTAGGGTTTGGCAGCAAGTTATTGGATAAAAGTGAAGTAGGGGCAAAGGAAGTCGTCTTATAAATGCATTAGACATTTTGAATATAAAAAAATTGCTGGATTTGGAAATGGGGCCAAATAAATGAAATTCCAATGAATGTGTGATAGGGCTAATTTAGAAAATAGAGGGAGTATTCATAGTTGTTTTTCTGATTTAGACATCATTACATACTCCATAGCAGACATGTTTCTGAAACTAGGAAGATAGACGCAGTCTTTAGTTTTGTCAAGGACCTTCCCGTTTTGTTTTTTTCTTCATCCTCTAATAAGTCAGTAAAATAGAATATAATATATATTTTGCCATCAACTATCGGTAGGCAAGTGGATAATTTATACTTGTTTATTAGCCGGTTAGAGAAAGTTGGAGAATGTCAAAAAGAGAATGTCAGTAACACCCTTCGGCATAAAAAATGGAGGGTCTGAACGGCTGCTTTAACCATCAACCTCATAAGCTGAGAATTTGTTGTTAGACGTCCTAGTATTGGAGATCTACACCCTTCTTTAGCATGAAATGAAGGGGTTTTAGTTTGACCGGTGGGTGCTATTCCCACATCAACCCTTCCCTCCGTGTTATAAGATGTCCTCCGTCACATTTCTTTTGTCCCCATTTCTATTTTGATGAGATTATGGAGAAGTGATGAAGTACCTATTCTACCCATTTATTTAAAGAATGTTGAGTTAATATTATTGTGGTGGGGGCTGAGGATGGTAGTAGTTAATTACTTGGGGTTCGCTTGAAATGAGAGTAATTATTAAGAGAGTAATGATATGGGGGTTGGAGATAGAAATGGATAGAAATGGGAAAATATAGTGTTATAGTGCCTCCATTAAGACCATCCCCAAGTAAGGTTACCACTTTGTTGGGTCACCTTAATAACACTTTAAATTAAGATTAAGGGGATGATTTTGGTGACCTTGAAATACTCAGGGTCAATTGGTGACCTTTAGTTGAGTTGGTGACCTTGTTGGTGACTCGGTAGGTAGTACTCTCCCATTGGTTGGAAACAAAAAAAAGGACAACCGTCAAAACAAAGGGAAGATGACCTTTGCTTGAGTATGGTGACCCTGTAGGTGGCACTCTCTCATTGGCTGGAAAGTGGAAAATGATTGGATTGCTGGCCTAGGTCGTGACCTTCTGCTTGGGAGGATGAAAGTGGGTTAAGATAATTAAGATGTGATTAAGAGGTAAAATATTGGTGACCCGATTAACTCGACTTTCTGCTTGTGGATGGTCTAAGGGAGTAATTGTTCCCTACCTCTCCCTTCACTCCATATGGAGGTAATAATTCCTACCTCACCTTCTCTTTCCACCCTCCGCAACCACCACAAAGCACCAATCTTTTCCTATTTCGTCTTATTTTAGCTCCATTACTCCCTTAATAATTACTCTCATTGCAAGCAAGCCTTTAGGGGTAACATTAGATAATCAAACTTTTTCCTTGCTAAATTTAGAAATGGATTTAGGATAAATTTTGAGTGTAGAGGGTACAATAAAAATGGGATTCAAAGAGTAGTTTTTCCCCATAAACCACCCTTATTATGGTGTTTGCAAAACATCTAAGTTAATGAGATAGGTATGTGAGATTAATCGGTAATAAAAGATCGAGGGATGTGAGTTGCTCTCGCATTTGAGAATTGAGACGTCACATAATATTGTAAGTAAAAAGTGTATTAGATACGTATAATTCAGTATTGTATTAAAGTTGTAGTATGTAGTTAGAGGGTAGGATTTATCTAGGTCTATGAATGTCCGAAATTAAAGTCGGGGAGAGACATACATACCTAGCAATGTCAATGTGGCGGGTGCAAGTCGGTTCCGCATTGCACCTGCCTCAGTTCAGTCGACTGTCGACAGAGCTTTTGTGGGTGATGGGGCGGGTATGGTACGAAAATTCTACCCACCATGGGTGGTGGGGTGGGGTTGGATTTTGCGTCATATCCACCTCATATCCGCGTGCCTACACGTTATTATAAAAATTTAATATTATTATTATTATTATTATGATTATTTTTTTTAAGTTTTTGCTTAACTTTTGTTTTAAAATCTTAAATTATAAAGATAAAAGTGATTTTTTTGGATATTGGTAATAGTTAAACTACTACATTTTATTGAAATAATATCAACGAAATTATGTTATAGCGGGTCAATGAGACGGGTATAGGTCTAAATTTCTACTCATTAAGGCGGGTATGGGTTTGGAAACTTGTAGAGTTGTTCTCGCCATGGTGGTAGTGGGGCAATCGGGTTAGCCGGGTCGGGTCGAGTCGAGTCGAGTCGTGCATATTTGGTCAACCTTTCAGGTCGAGTCGGTTTGGCTCGGTTCCTCAGGTCGATGATGCATTAGATCGAGTTTTGGGTCGGTTCATTGTCGGGTCTAGTTATTTTGTCGCGATACTTCAATTTTTGGCCATTAAGATTAGTTTTTGACCATTATTTGGTAATAGTTACTTCATTATTAAGTCAAACATATCAAATCAAATACTAAATTGCTTCATTTTTATCAATATTAAGCTTAATAATTGTCGGATCATCAATTTAATCAGGTTAATGTTGAGCCTGGTTACGGATCGTCTAGTCGGGTAGGTTTCAGTTTAGAGTATTCTCAAGTTAGTTTTGTCGAGTCGGGTTTGCTCGGGTTCAGCTTTGGTCTGGTCAAACGGGTCGGATCGGACATGCCAACTCTAGTGCGGGGTGGTGGGGCGAGTAAGGGTAATGAGTATTGTTTGATGGGCAAGGGTGCTGGGATATTTACCTTTAATTAAAATACCTTGCACAAATAATAAAAGAGGAATATTAATGACTGACGGAGGGAGTAGAAGTTAAAATATAAACATATATATTTACATTTGTTTTAGGGATATTTTATGTGGTAACCCTATGTTTTTTCGATTTCCACATGGTAACCTTATTTTCGCCAAAACCGCCTTTGACTAGCCATAACTTACAACCACGAGTTCTGAAAGCGGCGATTTCCGATTTCTCTTGTCAAAGTGACCGGCTTTACAAAATCTTTGCTCTAGAAAAAAATTGTTAGTTTTTGAACTCGTGGCAAGAATTACGGTAAGTCAAAGTTTAATATCTTTGTAGCGAGTTTCGAATGCGATATTTTTTTTTTTCAAATTGACCGCTTTTATAATATCTTTGATTTTAAAAAAAAAGCGTCGCTTTCGGAACTCATGGTTGTGGGTTATGGCCAGTCAAAGACGTTTTTGGTGGAGATGTGGTTACTATGTAGAAAACGAAAAAAACATAGAGTTACTATGTAGAATATCCTTTTTCTTAAAATGGTCTCTTATAAAAAATAACATATTTAACAAAACAATAGTGTTTTGCGATAGCACAAAAGTAATTAGGGCCAATTGTTTTTTTGCATGGAGCAAGTGCTTATTAGCGACTCCTTCTATCCTGTCATTTGTTTATCTTTGGTTTTGGCATAAAACCAAGGAAAGAAGAGAGAGTCAATTATTAGATGGCAAGTAGATCAAATTGAGTGTGGTAGATCAAATTGCCCATCAAACACATTACTAAAATAGAAAATTAAACAATTGATGAAACACTCAAAAATATAATAGGTAAACTAATGAACGTGATGAAGGGAATATTATAGATTTTTTTAATTAGTAATTTTCCCTCGTTTTAGTTGGTTTACCGTTATATTACGGAGTAGTAGTTTGTGCTTTTATCAGCTCATGAAATGGACGTAATGTGCAACATATGACGGACCATTCTCTATACTACGGACCAATAACCCTTCTCATTCTAATTATATGTTTATTTTCAATTAATTTTTTTTTTGTTTTTTTGTTTAAAGGGAGTTAGAAGAGCAATTTTAATGCTGATGAGATTTTAATCCATGTTATAAATACCACTTTTTATAACTTTATTAATTAAATTAATTGACATTTGTTAATTAAAGTATTTTTTTTACAGTGTCAAATTGTAAACAATGTACTGAGGGATTATATAGTTTAATTAGACCAATTATGTAGTTAAGTGGACATCTCAAAATTGACCAATAACCACAAATAACATATGAGGCATTTTTCCTTTGGCCAGCACTGCTCATCCTTTTGAGAATGTGGTAGATATTATTTTCGAAGAGCGTGTTCAGACTTACGTCATACGCCATCAACACGATGTTGTTAACCGATGCAACCCGTACCTTGTTTTAGCTTATGTTCGTACTAGTTCATTAGTGTTTTATGTTGTAGTTTATAGGTATGGTTTAGTGAACCGTACCACTAGAATGTAAAACTCTTTCTTTACCGCTGTTAAAAAAAAAAAACATAGGAGGCATTTTGCAACGGCCAATAAACTGATAATACATATCTTGGAATCTGCGTATATTGACTTTCACTTGACTATTTTGTAACGGTAATGTAATTTCAATGATCACCGTTTCAAGTGAACAGACTTAGCATCTTATAAAACAACTAATACGGAGTACAAGTTTGCTTGGAATGTTGATAATAATAATAATAATAATAATAGTAATAGTAATAATAATAATAATAAATTATAAGGGTAATATCAAAGGATAAAGAAAAGGTCCTAAAGGAATAAATTAAAGAAATGGGAAAGATAGTAGTAGTAAATAGTAATGCAGGAAGGGGGGTGAAAAGAAGGTGCACCATTTACTTTATTTTGGCTTATTTACAACTCTCTATTCCGACTGCACCTTAATGAATAAATCACATCTAGGAATATATGATCAAAATGCTATGCGCATAGAAGTATCTTGATTCTTGAGAAATTAATAAGAGAATAGAAAATGTGACCGAGTAATGTTACGCTATACAAATTTGTACACGAGATGTAAAAAGGGTGCTTCTAAAATTCTCACACACAGTGGCTTTGGTCGACATCATAGCATATCACACTTGATTGAGAATGATGGATAGAGTAAAGGCCAGAACCAACCAGCCCAATAAGAAGTAGCCTACCACGATAGTCGGCCCAACGTTTTCAGGCTCCTGTGAGAAAACATGGTAAGTTTTTTCAAAGCTTGCCTTCTCTCTTGAGTGATTAATGATGATTATATACGTGTTAAGTCATTTAATTCATTTCATGAGATAAATAGAATGGTTGGATGGTTTCATATAATGCTTAAAATAAAACTGTATAAGAATAATTCAAAATTTACAAAATTTCACTTTAGACGGACACTATTCGTCAAAAGTTGTAGACGGGTCAAATATGTGACAAGTTATATAATAAGACAAATAACAACTGAGATGGTGGTGGTTACTATTCATGCAAAAATGAGATTATTTGACCTGTTTACATCTTTAGACGGATATATATGTCTACAACAAGACTAATTTTACAAAAATATAGAGCGAAACGGGATACTGACCTGAGCAGGTGGGGTGCCTTTAATAGCAGTTTGTGTTAAATCAACCTCGAAAGGCCACACATATCTTTCTGGACCTTCGCTTCTGGATAGGCTCCAATCATACAGTCTCCTCTCTTCTTCCGTTGATAATATTCTGTAGGACTCCTATTCAATCTTAAAACTATTAAAAACCCGAAAAGGCAGCTGAGTCGGTTTTATGTTTTCTTACAACATTTACAAGGTTAATTACTTCTTACTCGTAATATGTAAAACCGTCTCATATAAAGTTTGTTTTTGGTAAAATTATAATTTAATCGAGGGTGGAAATAGATTGAGAATTGTTAATTATTCAAATTTTGTGTGAAATATGAGGAACAAGGCTCTCAAATAGCAAGACTCCCATTCAATTTTTTGCGGTTTTAAGAAAAAATAACATAACGATATTATTACGTAGTTGCTCATTCATGTACGAGTTTTACTCATTCATGAACTTTTTTTAATTATTTTTCCATTGTATACCCCTTGCCTAGAAAGGGACAAAAAAACTCTCTAATTCTCTCTTTCACAAAATTAATCAAATCCACAAAATTATTTGAAAAATCCGTCAAACTACAATTATGGATGTTAATTCTCGTATCGATCAAGTAATAATTCTAATTCTTAATTTTATTAATTATATTGTATAAAATTAAGGAATTATTTTACACTAATTAAATTAGGATTTGTTTAAACAGAAATGATAAACAAATACAGTTGTGACTAGACAAAACACAACATCCAGTTCATGAATCATGACTTGCAATTACAATTTCGATTATATTGTATAACTTATGTTCTAATGTTCTATACAATAATCACAAGGAACTCAACTGAAGATTCGACGGAGCGAGAAACAATTGAATGAATTCCAAAGAAAGATGCATTAAATGTTGAAAAAATTGATGTGAATTAGTTCACCGCCCTTTTCACTACCTATTGTACATATAATTCATATGATTCTTAGTTTGGATGAGGGTTGTTAGAGAGAGAAAATTGGAGAAAATAATTGAATTGGAAAAAAAAGGAAAATGAAAAAAAAGAGTATAATGATTATTTTTGTCCATTAAAGAATAAAATCCGTCCATGAATGAGAATTACCCATTTTATTATTTGCTAAAATGTGATATGATCTGCCTAAGACATGTAAGGCAATTGTTGTATGGTTTTCTAGGAATAAGATGTTAATTTGCTTCTTAATTCTTACTCGTATATCGAAACTCTGTTATTAGTCGTAGTAATTAAGATACAGATTAGACGAGGTGTTGACATTATGAGAGAAAGTACCTTTAGAAGATCAAGCTCTTTGTTAAGTTTCTCGTCATCCAACCCTTGGCTTTCGAGCTCCTTTACCCTATTCTGGTATGTTACTCTCACCTATGCACAAATGACCAAAGTTATGCGGTATCAAGATGGGGGCTTCACATAATTTAAAATGAAAGTATTGACAATAAAACTTGTTCATTCATCTTCAACTATGAATTCAAACTTTAATTTGAAGAATAATATCACTGGGACGGAGGGAACTTATTACGTACCAACTGGTTATTCTATTACACATCTTAGGAAAAAAAACATAATTCACGGTACTGAAATAGGAAGACGATACAAATACGAAACTTCTGTGATTGCTTAGCATAGTGATCACAGAAGAGGATATAATTTGATTAAATATGGACAACATCGTTATGTCTATATATCCGAATTTCTGCCGAAAAATATTGCAGAACCTGAAATGATTATAAAACTTTTTTTTTTTTTTTTGACAGCATAAAATGATTATAAAACTAATGTAGGTTGCAAGATGATGTACTAACCAAGTCATAAGTGCATCCTCTTTGAAGTCCCAGCCTACCATAATGATCCACATCTGTGATTGCTGCACCCTTAATACAAATTCTAATCAGGGATATAAGTCGTAGCACATCGATCTTATATTCAACTATTCGGTGTTCAAGATTCAAGTATTACGGAGTATGACATTATGCATAACCCGTTAACCCTGATCGTAATCATTAAATAAGTTTACAGAACACATATTATCTTCATACAGTTTCATGACCCCTCCTTCGGATTACATCGTCATGACTATTATCACATACTTCCTCCATTCAACTCCACTATACCACTTTACTTTATCACGTTTGTCAACGCGTGTTTTACGCGGTAAATATCGTTTGCTACGTATTTGCAAAAATTATAAAAGTTATATATTTTTAATGTACTCGTAAAGACGAATCAAACAAGATGCCACATGAAAATATTTTCACTAATGTATTGAGAGAAAATTGAAATTAAATGTTTATTTATGAATAGCGTAGAAAAGTGAAAGTGATAGAGTGGAGTTGAATGGAGGAAGTATGTTACAGTGGCAAAATATGTTTGGTTTGCTTTTCAGCTGATAACACACGTCTTTTCTAATTATAAGAAGACTATCACAACCAAAATCTTAAGTTGAGTCTGAAGCCTAATCAATGGGGGGATTCTGTACCTTAATACTAAGACGATGGTTGAGGCCCGATCAACATACAGTTCCATACCTTCTTAGTTAATACTTTACTTGCTTCACATTGATTAAAGTCAAAAACAGTTTAATAATGTTGATCTTTGATTTTTTTTTTTTGTAGAGGAAATGTTGATCTTTGATAAGTCATGGGGAAACAGTATATAACAGCATATATATATATATATATTCACTAAACTGAAGAAAGTAGATTATAATTACCAATGCCACGCAAAGCTTTCTCAACATTAAGGGCAGAGATAATGGAGGGAGGTCCTTTGGCAACTTCTACGGAACTGCCGCTGCTTTCACCTTCCCAAGTCTCGGTAGTCGACGATGATGATGCCGCCTCATCTGAGCTCCTTGCAACAAACCTCAAAAGAGTAGGGGCCTTCCTAAATGAAATGCTGCCAAAGTAATGACTAAGAGGAATTTGTGTGGGTTTTAAGAAGGATGGCATTGTATCTCTGTAATGAGGTATACATGCTGTTGTTGATGACATTGCCATCTGCTGATTAATTTTAAAGATGATTTAGGTGATAGTTTTCTTCTGGCTGAAATGTTCGTAAGACGGAGGAGAAAAGTGGTCTGAGTTCATTGCCCTATCTTTAAATTAGTCGACGCTGTCCATTCAGTCATATCTCATCTGTGTAGATAGAATTAGAGTTTGGTTATTATATCAACCCAGCCGTTGTAGTATAGTGGTAAGTATTTCTGCCTGTCATGCGGGTGATCCGGGTTCGATCTTGGCAACAGTGTTTTTCTATAAGATAAGAAAAGTAATCTTTAATGTTCGTTTACATTAATAATTCTTTCAAATTTATCATTTTATATTTTTATGTTATCATTTTATCTTATTACTAGCTGTGGTAAATGGTAATCATCTAATCTAATGGTCAAGTGTTTGCATTTTCATACCTTTTTTTTTGATTATATGCTTTATTGGTGTGAAAATATTTTTACTTAATGTAATTGTAAAGACGAACCACATAAATATATTTTTACAAACATGTTTTCTACTAGATGCAAGCAATTATTGTTGTGATGGGATCGAGTTAGTGTATATCTTACAATCCCTAGGAAAGTTTGGGTCCCGGAGCCAAATCGATTAGATTGTACAACACCTACAAGTCGACTTAATCCTCCTATCCAACTATAAGCATGGTCTAATGAGACTCGAGTTGGTTTATGTGTTACAAGTCTCATTGAAAAGATAAGTGATGAGTAAAAAATGCAAGGATTCATAGACTCGCATTTCATCAAACATAACATGTGCATAAGTTGAAATCACAACAAGCAAGCAAATTAATTATGAAAGCATATTAGATTAAGCATGAATCAATCCCCATGTTGGTTTCCCCTAATTCCCCATTAATCCTAGTTAAGATGACTACTCACTCATTATCAAGTTTAACATGCTAACAAGGTTGTCAATCATACTAGCAAGACAAAACATGATGAATAAATGAAGATGATTAACAATAATTAAAAAGGGATTAAGAGAATTATACCTAATGATGATTCCAAAATAATAAGCAAAGAATAATAGAAGTACTTGATTATTGATGGAAGGTTGTCAATCCTCCAAAATAAACCCAAAATAATCTTCAATTGCCCAAAATAAAAGATGAACAATAGAGAAATTAAGAAAATGAGATTTGTATTAATGCTTAATTAAGAGTTGATTACAAGATTAAGATGAGATTAAAATTGGATTAGAATAACATATAAAGAGCCTGATAATCTAATTAGTACAATGAGGTATTTATACTAAGGATTAGGTACATAAATTAGGGTTACTAAGGGCTTAAATGACGATTAAGACCCTTAAGAAGAGTTGAGGAAGTGCTCCTCTCGAAGGAGATGCTCATCTTCGCTTTACTAGTCTTCTTGGAATATGCTCATCCCGAGCGGCTTGAGGGAGGGACGGCCTGCACTGGAGAGGAATCCGAGCGGCTAGGGGAGGGCGACGCTCGGATTGAGAGGGGCCAGGACGAGCGTCTTGACCACGGGACGCTCGGATTGCGGCAGGCCAGGACGCTCGTCCTGTGCACTGTGACGCCCGGATCAACAGCCAGTCAGCTTCTCTTCTTTTCTTTCTCCAACAATCCTCAAGGATCTTGTTGGAGATGCAAGGATCTTCCCATCATTGCCCATTTACTTCATTATTTACATAGGCCTTCTAGTCTTGTCTTCCCTTTGATGCTCGGTCATTAGATTCGATCAATTTAGCTCCATTTTGGCATGAAAATGCCAAGTTCTTACTCCTTTCCTACCAAGGGATCAAAACCTCAAAGAATATGCAAAACGAAAGACTAAAGATAGTAAATGACCCAATTATGCACTAAAAAGCATAGGAACGAGGCTAATTCGGGGACTAAATATGTTCTAATATTGGTCACATCAAATATCTCCAAACCGAACCTTTGCTCGTCCCGAGTAAAGAGGTGACAAAACTAGGACCCTTATTTAAACTAACCTACTAATATTGCCGATATAAGAGAATTAGCGGGTCTCACTCCACCCCTTCAACTCACAACAAGACAACCATGAGGTAAGATGCCTTCTTGCAAGGCAAGGTGGGTCTTGCCAAAATGGCGACACATCCAAGCATTAAAGCACACAAAATCAAGTAATGGATGCATATACAAAAGAATAGCCAGTTTCCTCGTCTAAGTGGCGGAAATTATCTAAAGGGGAAGCAATTCAAGGGTACACATTCCATTATAGATACAGTTTCTTCAAACTACTAAGCCTAGAAGGATACCAATAAATCACCTCCAAGTTGTGTCAAGCTAAGGTACCTTTGTCCTCAATCGTTAAATGCTTTTGTCAAGAGTAAACTTCCTATGGTGTTAGAAACACTGGAGGATCGCGGAATTTCCATTCTTGCCTAGACAAGAAGAAGGGTCGTCCCCTCTCTACCATGGACAAAAGTGGATACGATGGAAAAGGGATCAATAGTATTTGAGTTTCATTTTGGGAGTTTGCTTTGTTGTTGTTTTTCCCCCCAATTTCTTATGGCATTTGTCATTTGAGAACACTTTCTTTTTGCCATTTCTTTGATGTTTGGCATTTTCAACACTTGACAATTTTCAACTTTTCTTTGCATTTTCTTTTTGAACATTTTCAAAGTCACCCATTTGTAGTGAGGGTGCTTATATTTGAAGCATTATGAGTCTATTTTTGCTCCTCTTTTCATTTGATGCAATTTGTGCAAACTTCTTCAACTTTTCATTTCAATTCTTGAACTCAAATTTTTGAACAATTTTTGTGCCCATTCCCTTTGATGACAAAAATGTGGTAGAACATGGATGATGGTTGCATGGTTTCAAGGATGACCTTGGAATAAACGGTAGCCAAGGAGTTATTACACCACAAGGTACTCTTGACTAGGCCTTAATCCATGGGTCAAAAGATACTAGTATGACACATCCTAGGGTGTTTTACAAGTATTCTAACAAGCAAAGTCTTAAGAAGAAAAAGCATCTACAAGGACCTTATATACACTTGTCAAGCTTTCCAAATAGACGGTTTTCACAAAATTTTTCCTAAATGCAACTATATGCCATGATGCAACTAACATTTATACAACATAATGCATATGATTCTACCAACTAGTATGCCAAATAATCTAAATGCAAGTCCTAAATTCACATTGTTTATACCGCATCAATCAAAATAAAGCCACATAGTCATTAACATAAAGAAGAAAAAGGAGATTGGAAAGATTATACCATGCGGTCTTCAATATCCTCATGTTTCGGATGTGGCATAGTCGATCAATGTGAAAAAGGATGAACAAACACAATATATACAAACAATATATACAAGACTACAGTACAACGGAAATGAACATGTTTTTGGATTTTTCAATTTTTCAATTTTTTATGTATTTTTCGAAATTTTTCAATTTTTGTTTAAAAAGTCAAGTTAGAATTTCCCATCCCCACACTAGTATGGGCATTGTCCTCAATGGCCAATACGATAGGAAATTATGCAATTTATGTGAAAGTGCATGATTTCTAAGCTAAATGCAAACTAGACTAAACTATACTACATGATGCATGGTTTTTTGTTATGGTGGAGAGTTTAATTTAGATTAGCTCCCAATGCATATGCATAAACTTCCCCAAACCAAAATAGACATTATTTCTAATGTCAAAAATTTTGGGGGAGTTCATGCACTAAAATGCAATGCATGAAACTAAAATTTGTCATTTTGGATTTTGAAAATGGGAACAATAAAATGAACACCTCAATGGAACCAAGGTGTTAGTCCTCTAGATGGTGCTAGGACTCCACAAATCATGATCAAAATAAAATAATTATAAGAAAAACAAGAGAATTAGACAAACCATAAAGGAGGTGTAGGAATGTAGGATCCTCCCAAGAGTTTGCTAGTCCTCAATCCTCGCCCATGGCGTCCTCATCATCATCATCATCATCAACCTCCTCACTTGAGGCATCATCAACCTCCATGGATGTGGAGTCATTACCACTCTCACTTTCACTTCCATCTTCTTCCTCTTCTTCATTCTCTTCTTCTTCTTCTTCTTCTTCTTCTTCTTCTTCTTCTTCTTCTTCTTCTTCTTCTTCTTCTTCTTCTTCACCACTCTCATCAACAACCATCTCCTCTTCACCCGATCTACCACCTCTAGAAGTGATAGGAAAGAAGACATCATTATCCGCCTAACTAGGCAAAGGACAAGATGGATCGAGAAGTCCTTGCCTAGCAAGATGTAGGAGGGGCGGATATTGTGCTTTGTAAGCATCAACTCTATCTTCATAAGCTTGCTTATGCATTTCCTTCATCAATAAAGTCAAGTAGTCGTTTTCCGCCTTAGCATTTTCAGGTTTAAATTCTTGGTAGGTGAATGGGTAAGGTGGGGTGATAATGGAGGAGGAGGGCTCGGCAACTTCTTCCCCTTAGTGTTGAATAATGTATTCGGCTTCCTCAGAGAGTGGGAGAAGGTAATTCGGCTTATGAACATTCAAACGACAAATCTTGCTAGGCAATGTGAAGGATTTAGCATCATTTGTCAACCAACCAAATTTGTTGTCAAGTGTATCATTCTTGACCCATTTAAAATTTTGAACCATGGTGTGCAAATCAATAATATGGCCTCCCTTTACCGATGTATATGTGTCATTCTTTTTGAAATCCCGGTTAAAGTGCTTAGCCAAATAAGTCACTAATCCTCCGTTGACAATAAAGGCCATGCCTTCTTTGCCACAATCAACATTGAGCCACCTTTCAATCAAGAGTCGTAAAGCGTTGTATGGCTTTGTGAACTCTCTTCCAATGTTCAAAGTCGACTCGAGAAAAATAAAGTCAAGTTTGGTGAGATGATTTGTACCTTTCCTAACTATCAAGATATGCCCAACAACCTTATGCCATACTCTTATGCCCGGATGATGGACTAAGAGAGCACGACAATCATGGTAAGATGTGAATTCTTTTCCGAAAATGGCCTTCCATAAAGGAGCGGGGTCATACTTGGTAGGCTTCTTTGTAAAAGTCGGGTCATCACTAAGGCCAAATATTTTACCAAACTCTCCATAAGACAAACATCTATCAACATTCTTGAAACGAAACACAATATTGGTTCGGGTCTCCACCTTGGTGACTTTCAAAGAGCTTAAAAACTCTAAGGTGAGGGAAGAGTAAGTCAATTCTTGCATTTCAAACAATGTACTCAATCCCATAGACTCGAAAAAGGTCTTTGTTTGCTCTAGGACACCCAATTTCGACAAAGTGTCTTGACAAATGAACTTGGTGGGCAAGATAGTTTTCTTAGCAAAGGAAATAAATTTCTTCCTATGAGAGTCGGAAGTGAAAATTACCTCCGGATAATCGGCTAGTTGTTCAACAACCGGAGTAGTAGAAGTAGTAGCTTCCATAGGAGAATTTTGTTCTTGAATTTCCAACCTTGCATTATGAACTAACAATGCCTTTGATGCTTGAAGAGCTTGTTGTCTCTTAGAAAGGGTCTTCTTTTGGGGTGCCTTGCTTCCACCTTTTGTTCTTGCCATGCTCCTTTATGTAGTAACACCAAAAATAAGCTTGATTTCTTCAATTTCAATTAAGACCCAAATCGATTTAGGATAGTTGAATGTTGCCTTGTATCCCAAAAATTGACTTAAACTTTGAAGATTTTGGTGTTTTGATTGCTTGTTGTTGCTAAAGGAGTGATTTAATTTTGTTTTGAGGAAGTTTGGATTTGATTTGGTTGATTTTGGTTGAGAAATTTGATGTTGGTTGATGGAGAGAATGAAGGTTTTGAGGTTTTGGGTAGTGTTTATGTTTGAATGAATGAAAAGAATTGGGAAAAGGGGGTTTTTAAGACCCGTTGGATTTGAAAACCAGAGGGGAGACGAGCGGATAGGCGTCGGGACGAGCGGATTGTGCTGCTTTTGGCTTCAGGAAAAGACGCGCTGGAGACGAGCGTCTTATAGGGAAGACGAGCGTCTTCTTGTATTGAGACGAGCGTCCTAAGCTGTAGACGCTCGGATTTCTTTCCAGGGAGAAATCCCAAAATTTGCCAGTGAGAAGACGAGCGGATTTCCTATGGAATGACCGTCCTGGCTGAGACGAGCGGATTCTCTGGTGGGACGCTCGGATTCTCAGTCAGACCTAAAAGTTGTTTTTCCCAGCTTCTCAAGACGAGCGTCTTTGACCCTGGACGCTCGGGTCTTCATCAAGGAAATCCTCGTCGGGTCGCTCGGATTGTCCCTCTGCCACACGGATTCAGGTCCATCCGTGGGTGCTTCGTAACCCGTGTCATTTTTTTCTTCATTTCTTGTGGTCTTTATTGTGAGGGCACTACAAAGGCATGAATAGCCTAGGCAATTGCTATCCCCACATTAAGGCAAAACACTACACATCAATAAAATCATAAGTCCCTCCCTCACTTCTCTCAAAAATGATGAAAATCTTGATCAAGGCATAGAAATGTAAATCCAAAATTGACAAAAATGCAATACAATAATTAAAATGCAAGTTAGGGAGTTCGAATATTTACAAGTGGTGGTTTAGGGAGGACTCCACCAAACTCTCATCCAATAATGAGATGTCAAGGGGGCATATTCAAGGTGTTGTTGATGTTGCTCAACACCTTGAAGAAGTAGTTGAAAGCTTGTTCATTGTCATGATAAAGATCTTCAATAGACCTTTGCACTTGTTGTTCTTCATGGTGGTTTTGGGTCATAGCATTACCAATATAGGGATTGAATATCCCTTCAAACTCATCATCCCAAAGACCGCATACTTCGTCTACTTGATTACTAAAAATGTCATGAGTTGATGAAGATAACTCTCCTTTGTTGTCTTGGCCAATGAGGCCTTCTTCTTCACTTGTCATGGGTGAGCTTTTCAAGCTCTCTTTGTTGCAATTTTCTTGCTCTTTTGATGGAGCATCATCCACTTTCTTCTTCCATTGGAATGTCAACTTCTTCCTATCATCTTGCCGGCTATAGTGATCAACCATAAAACATGGTTCATGTAATCGGGGAGCTCTCATTGTCTTGTCAAGATTGAAAGTGATGGTTTCATCTCCCACTTCAAGGGTGAGCTCTCCATATTTCACATCGATCACCGCTCCCGCGGTGTGCAAGAAAGGTCTTTCTAAGATAATAGGAATGTTGAAATCTTCCTCCATGTCAACAATAACGAAATCCACCGGGGGATGAAGAATTTGCCAATTCTTATGGGCACATCTTCCCATACCCCTAAAGGTGTCTTTGTTGATCTATCCGCCATTTGAAGCGTGATATAAGTGCACTCCCATTTCTAGCCTCTTGATTAGCGAATATGGCATGACACTAACACTTGCCCCAAGGTCAAACAAAGCTTTGTTGATTGTAGTGTCACCAATAGTGCATGGAATGGAGAAACTTCCCGGATCCTTGAGCTTTAGAGGTGAACTTCCTTGAAAAATAGCACTAATCACTTTGGTGAAAGCAATAGTCTCAAGCTTCCGGATGGATTTCTTCTTTGTAAGAATATCTTTCATATACTTTGCATAGGCCGGAACATGATTGATCAATTCCGTGAATGGAATCGAGACTTCTAAATTCTTCACAATTTCCATGAATTTTCCAAGTTGGTCATCAAACTTAGGCTTAGCTTGACGACTCGGGAATGGAAGTCTAATCACAATAGGCTCCTTCTCTTTGGCCTTTTCTTCATTCTTCTTTGAAACTTCTTGAATGCTGGGTTCTTCTTCTCTAGAGTTTTGCACAACTCTTTCCTTGTCACTAGTCTCCACAATGTCATCCTCAACTTGCTTCCTTGGCCCTTCATAGCTTCTACCACTCCTCAAGTGGATGGCACTCACCGATTCATGTCTTGGGGGATTACTTTGAGGTGGTAATTACCCCTTTTGTCTTTGAGAGCTAGATGATGCTAATTGAGTCATTTGGGTTTCCAACATTTTTGTGTGGACTAAGATGTTGTTGATGGTGATGTCTTTTGCATGGCTATTTTTTTGCATTTGAGTGAAAAATTCTTGTTGGTTCTTTTGCATTTGGAGGACCGCTTTTTGGACATCAAAACCTTGGTCATTTGATTGAGTGTATGGATTTTGATTTTGGTAACCTTGGTTTTGGTTGTAAAAGGGTCTTTGATTTTGGTTTCTCATTGGAGGTGGGGGGTATGTTGGTTGAGGGTTCTGAACATTTTGGCTTTTGTATGAGATATTTGGATGAAATTTGGTGTTTTCATTGTAATAATTGGAATAAAAGGTACCACTCTTGTATGCTTGGAAAACATTCACTTGTTCTCCTACATTCACTTTGGTCATGTCCCAAAGTTCCACAATTCTCACATACTCCACTTGGAATTGATGAAGATGCCACCATGGCATTAACATGTTGCTTAGGTGATTTGGAGGCTTCTTCAATCTTAGCCACAGCCTTATCAAACTTCAAGTTAATGGTATCAATATGAGCACTAAGTTGAGCACCCAATTGAGTAATAAAGTCCACTTCATGCTTTCCTCCTCTAGTAGCCTTCCGAGGTCTACTATATTGTGAGTTATGGACCGCCATTTCCTCAATCTTGTTCCATGTTTGATTATCGTCAACTTCGGTGAACATACCATTTGATCCCATGTTGAGAATGTTTCGGGAGTCTTCATAAAGACCATTCCAAAATTGTTGTACCTGGAACCACTCGCTAAGTCCATGATGAGGACATGAGCGACAAGTTCCTTGAATCGCTCCCAAGCTTCATACAAATATTCTTCGTCCCTTTGTTTGAATCCCGTGATTTGGGCTCTTAGCATGTTTGTCTTTTCCGGAGGGTAGAACTTTTTGTAGAAAGCAAGTGCCAATTTTTCCAAGAGTCAATACCAATAGTAGCCTTATCAAGGCTCTTTATCCATTGTTTCGCGGTACCAATCAAAGAAAAAGGAAATAAGACTGACGTGGGCGTGTCGTTGTACACCCAATCAAAACACATTTATAATACTCAACAAACTACTAGTTAGCGGTAAGTCGAGGTCGATCCATGGGACGGTGTGCTTTGGGTTTTAAGTCTATCTATCTCAATTTATGCTAGTGTCACAATCGAATTGGGTTTGTAGTTGTATTCTAAACTAGTGGAAGCAATATAGTAAAACAAACAATAAAAGGAAGGATGTAAACAAATGATTAAAAGTGCTAGGATATCATGGGGTCATAGGGGATTCATGGTGTTGATCATACAAACATGTTTACAAGGTTGCAAACAATTAATGTTGTGGGGGAACCGAGTTGGTTTATGTCTTACGGTTCTTAGGAAGAGTTGGGTCCCGGAGCCGAATCGATTAGATTGTACAACACCTACAAGTCGACTTACTTTCCTCCTAATCAACTTCTATGCATGGTCTAACAAGACTCGAGTTGGTTTATATCTTACAAGTCAAGTTGAAAAGATAAGAGATGGTTGTAAATGCAAGGATTCATAGGCTTGGCATTTCATCAAACATAACATGTGCATAAAGTTGACATCACAACAAGCAAGCAATTTAATCATGGGAACATATTAGATTAAGCATGAATCAATCCCATGTTGGTTTCCCTTAATTACCCACTAATCCTAGCTAAGAGACTACTCACTTATTATCAAGTTTAGCATGTTTACAAGGTTGTCAATCATATTAAAAGGTAAAACATGATGAACAAGTAAGAAAGATTAACAATAATTAAAACAAGGATTAAGAGGATTATACCTATGGAAATTCCAAAACAATAATGCAAAAAATAATAGAAGAAACTTGATGATTGATGGAAGGTTGTCAATCTCCCAATAAACCCAATAATCTTCAATTACCCAATAATAAACTTGAATAATAAACTTGAACAATAATTAAGGAAAGATTAATGTGTATTTTGTGGAAAGATTAAAGAGCAATCTATTCTAATCTACTCCTAATCTAAGAAAGCTTGATTTAATCTAAGGAAACTTTCTACTCTAAAAACTTCATGGTTTGATTATTACAAATGGGGTATTTATAGTAGGGATTCATTAGGTTAACTAAGGCTAAATTGGTAACTACACTTTTTAGATTTGAGCAGGGAAACGCCGGTATTTTTCGAAGGATGGGCATCTTTCATTGAGGCTTGAAGAAGACGAAATTGTGCTGCCTTGGAATCCGGGCGTCTTAGGCACGGGACGGGCGGATTCGGTGGTCTGGGCCCGGGCGTCTTTGACAGAAGACGGACAGATTCTGGAGTTTCTGCCCGGGCGTCTTTGGGGGAAGACGGGCGGATTCCTGAGAAGACAGGCGGATTCTCTTCCAGTGAATTTTCTTGTTTTTCCCAGCCAAAAGACGGGCGTCTTGTGGGGAAGACGGGCGTCTTGAGGAAAAGCTTCTTTGTTTAAGCTCGGATTGTAAAACGGACGTCATTTTCTCATCCGGACTCCTATTGGAGGGATTCAAAAGCCTAGATCACTTGTTTTTTCGACACCGTTCCATCTAGCATATCTTCAGAGCCAAAGGAGCAACCCTTGGTTCGGTTTTCGAGCAATTTCTTCTTGTAATGTCTTCCCTCTCGTCATTCTTACTTTTAACCCTTTGATCCTTCTATATACACTTTATTCCTACATCTTTGGTCATCATTCTTGTCTCCTCTTCATACTAGTCCATCTAATATCATCAATAAGCTTCCAAATATGCACGAAAGACGGGAATTTCCGCCTTATTATCACCTTTTCTACAAAACATATGAAATGCGATAGAAAAGCAAATAGAAAGGTTTTGACGGATAAAATGGCCATAGAATGTTATAATAGTGTGCAAAATAGGCTCAATTAGGGGACTAAATGTGCTCAAATAATGGTCACATAAAATATCCCCAAACCGAACCTTTACTCGTCCCGAGTAAAGAGGTGACTAAAACTAGACCTTTATTTAAACTAACCTAATAATATAACCGATATGAGACAATTAGCGGGTCTCACTCCGCCCCTTCAACTCACAACAAGACAACCATGAGGTAGGATGACTTCTCGCAAGGCAAGGTGGGGCTTGCCAAAATGGCGACACATCCAAGCATTAAAGCACACAAAACAAGTAATGGATGCATCTACAAAAGGAATAGCCACTTTCCTCATCTAAGTGGCGGAAATTATCTACAAGGGAAGCAATTCAAGGGTACACACTCCATCATAGATGCAATTTCTTCAAACTACTAAGCCTAGAAGGATACCAATAAATCACCTCCAAGTTGTGTCAAGCTAGGGTACCTTTGTCCTCAATCGTTAAATGCTTTTGTCAAGAGTAGACTCCCTATGGTGTTAGAAACACTGGAGGATCACGGAATTCCCCCTCTTGCCTAGACAAGAATAAGGGTCGTCCCCTCTCTACCATGCACAAAAATGGATACGATGGATAAAGGGATCAATAGATATTTGAGTTTCACTTTGGGATTTTGCTTTGTTGTTGTTTTTCCCCCCAATTTCTTGTGGCATTTGACATTTTGAGAACACTTTCTTTTGCCATTTCTTTTTGATTTTTGGCATTTCAACACTTGACAACTTTCAACTTTTCTTTGCATTTCTTTTGAACATTTTCAAAGTCACCCCATATGTAGTGATGGTGGCTTATATTTGAAGCTTTAGGAGTTTTATTTTTGCTCCTCTTTTAATTTGCTGCATTTTGCAAACTTTCTTTCACTTTTCATTTCATTGAACTCAAATTGATTTCTTTTTGTGCCCATTCCCTTTGATGACAAAAATGTGGTAGAACATGGATGATGGATGGATGGATGCATGGTTTCAAGGGTCACCTTGGAATAAACGGCAGCCAAGGAGTTATCACACCACAAGGTACTCTTGACTAGGCCTTAATCCATGGGTCAAAGGATACTAGCATGACACATCCTAGGGTGTTTTACAAGTATTCTAACAAGCAAAGTCTTAAGAAGAAAAAGCATCTACTAGGGCCTACATACACTTGTCAAGTTTCCCAAGTAGACGGTTTTACAAAATTTTCTAACATGCAAACTACATGCTATGATGCAACTACCATATAAACATCCTAATGCAAATGATTCTACCAACTAGTATGATATATAAACTAAATGCAAGTCCTAAGTTCACATTGTTATACCGCATCAATCAAAATAAAGCCACATAGTCATTAACATAAAGAGGAAAAAGGAGATTGGAAAGATCATACCATGCGGTCTTCTTGATCCTCATGTCTCGGATGTGGGGTAGTCAATCAATGTGAATAAGGATAAACACAATATATACAAAATAATATATACAAGACTACACTACAAAGGAAATGAACATGTTTTTGTATTTTTTAATTTTTCAAAATTTTTATGGGCTTTGTTTTTATGAAATTAAAAGACATATTTTTGTGATTTTTGGAAATTTTTCAATTTTTATGCATTTTTGGAATATAAATTCCCATCCCCCACTTTATTTTTGACATTGTCCTCAATGTACATGTAGGAGTAGGAATGAAAAAGAAATACATGTTTTTGGGTTTTTGATTTTTTTTGAAATAAAGTACAAATGCAATGATATGATATGAATGAATGCATGCTCTAACTAAATGCAATTCTATATGACATATATAACAAATGAATGCAATCTAAGCTATACTATATGATGCATGACTTCTAGTAAACTATGGTCACCTATGATCAAACCTCCCCAAACCGATTTAAACACTATTTCTAGTGTAGAAATGAATAGGTTTGGCCATTAGTGACTATGCATGAATTCTAATCTATATGCAACTATCTACATGAATCATGTGAGATATATTACAATGCAAACTATACTATATGAACTAACTAATATAAATGTAATATGAAATATAATAAAAATGCAAGCTAAATGTATATGTATATAACTAAATGCAAGTGTAAATGTAATGCAATGTCAAGGGAAAGGATATCTTACAAATGGTGGTTTGAGGGAGGACTCCACCAAACTCATTCCTTGTTGAGGTCCTTTGTTTTGTCCATAGAGCTCAAGGCTCTCAATAGAAGATCAAAAGCTTGTGAACAAGCTCCAAATAAGCATAAGTATGGTTTGCTTAACTTCAAGACGAAGCTTGGCCAAAGGAATTTGTCATTCATTGTTGTTTTCTTCCTCTTCTTGGCACTTGGATATTCACGATGTTTCAAACCAATTAGCCCATGATTCCTTTCATCTCTAGGTATGAAGTATGGTTTATTTTCGTCCGGAGACTTCCACTTACCACCTTCTCTTTCACTTTCGGTGATGATGATAGCATTTGAATTTATCAATCCTTCATGAGTAGTAGGAGAATCCTTATGACCTTGATGACCGAGTTCCTTGGAAGTGGACATTGTGGGTGCCAAATTTCCACAAGTAGCTTCACGTGCAAGTTTCTCTTTGAGCTTTGCCACCAAGTAGCTTTTGTATGATGCCTCGACCTTTTGAAGAAGGTCCACCATATCCTCTCCAACAATCATTGGCTCCATGGTAGGGGCCAAGTAGTCTTCATGGGAAATGGGGAAAAGTAATTCATCTTCTTCATGTAAGCATACCTCAAACTTCTCAAGGATGGGTTCCTCAAGTAAGGAAATCTCACAACTCCATTCCTCTTCTTCATTGCAAGACACATATTCCGCATAAGCTTCTTCCATAGGCTTGTCATCATCGCTATCTCCATATGAATCATAGATGGGGGCTTCACTCCTCTTCATTAATTCTTCCTCCACCATCTCAACATTCATATCAAATGATACACCCTCATACTCACAAAGGTTAAGAGTATTTGGCTTACTCAACTTCATATCTTCCTCATCAAACACCACACTTTCATACTCACAAGAGCTCAATGAGGTTGGCTCTTCCCACTTCTCATCAAAGGTAACTCCTTCAAACTCACATTCATGGTCAATGTCTAAAGAGTGGTGAGGGGTAGTTAGTTGGGTTTCTTTTATTTGGGCAATTTGAATTTCCAACTCCTCACCTTGAGTAACAATGCCTTGAAGAACAATGTCCCTTCTTTGGCTCTCTTCTAGCATTTGTTTGAAGAAGTTTTGTTGATCTCCCATCATTTGGAGAATCACATTTTGAATGAGTTCATCTTCTTGTTGTGGGTAGGTGTGAAAGTGGTTGTATTGTGGCATTTGGAATTGGTTGTAAAGTGAGTTTTGGGTGGTTGGTTGTTGTGGGTATTGGATGTGGTGATTTTGGTGGGGAAAGTTGGGGTAGTAGTTAGGATTTTCATTGTATGAGGTGTAAGGTAGGTTTGTGTTGACTTGCTCCTCAAACTCCCCATACCCATAGTCATACTCAAAAGATCCACCACATACTCCATATGTCAAGTATTGAGTCATCATTATAGCCAAGATAAAGAAACAACTACAAGCATGGAAACTACACAAAAACGGTAAAAACAATCCTTGAGGAACAAGTTCCTCAAGGTGAAAACAAAATCAAAATAGACAAACAAGTAAGAACTTAATCACATAGCACCATCCCCGGCAACGGCGCCATTTTTGACGCGGGCGTGTCGTTGTACACCCAATCAAAACACATTTATAATACTCAACAAACTACTAGTTAGCGGTAAGTCGAGGTCGATCTATGGGACGGTGTGCTTTGGGTTCTAAGTCTATCTATCTCAATTTATGCTAGTGTCACAATCGAATTGGGTTTGTAGTTGTATTCTAAACTAGTGGAAGCAATATAGTAAAACAAACAATAAAAGGAAAGATGTAAACAAATGATTAAAAGTGCTAGGATATCATGGGGTCATAGGGGATTCATGGTGTTGGATCATACAAACATGTTTACAAGGTTGCAAGCAATTAATGTTGTGGGGGAACCGAGTTGGTTTATGTCTTACGGTTCTTAGGAAGAGTTGGGTCCCGGAGCCGAATCTATTAGATTGTACAACACCTACAAGTCGACTTACTTTCCTCCTAATCAACTTCTATGCATGGTCTAACAAGACTCGAGTTGGTTTATATCTTACAAGTCAAGTTGAATAGATAAGAGATGGTTGTAAATGCAAGGATTCATAGGCTTGGCATTTCATCAAACATAACATGTGCATAAAGTTGACATCACAACAAGCAAGCAATTTAATCATGTGAACATATTAGATTAAGCATGAATCAATCCCATGTTGGTTTCCCTTAATTACCCACTAATCCTAGCTAAGAGACTACTCACTTATTATCAAGTTTAGCATGTTAACAAGGTTGTCAATCATATTAACAAGGTAAAACATGATGAACAAGTAAGAAAGATTAACAATAATTAAAACAAGGATTAGGAGGATTATACCTATGGAAATTCCAAAACAATAATGCAAAGAATAATAGAAGAAACTTGATGATTGATGGAAGGTTGTCAATCTCCCAATAAACCCAATAATCTTCAATTACCCAATAATAAACTTGAATAATAAACTTGAACAATAATTAAGGAAAGATTAATGTGTATTTTGTGGAAAGATTAAAGAGCAATCTATTCTAATCTACTCCTAATCTAAGAAAGCTTGATTTAATCTAAGGAAATTTTCTACTCTAAAAACTTCATGGTTTGATTATTACAAATGGGGTATTTATAGTAGGGATTCATTAGGTTAACTAAGGCTAAATTGGTAATTACACTTTTTAGATTTGAGCAGGGAAACGCCGGTATTTTTTTCGAAGGATGGACATCTTTCATTGAGGCTTGAAGAAGACGAAATTGTGCTGCCTTGGAATCCGGGCGTCTTAGGCACGGGACAGGCGGATTCGGTGGTCTGGGCCCGGGCGTCTTTGACAGAAGACGGGCGGATTCTGGAGATTCTGCCCGGGCCTCTTTGGGGGAAGACGGGCGGATTCCTGAGAAGACGGGCGGATTCTCTTCCAGTGAATTTTCTTGTTTTTCCCAGCCAAAAGACGGCCGTCTTGTGGGGAAGACGGGCGTCTTGAGGAACAGCTTCTTTGTTTGAGCTCGGATTGTAAAACGGACGTCATTTTCTCATCCGGACTCCTATTGGAGGGATTCAAAAGCCTAGATCACTTGTTTTTTCGACGCCGTTCCATATAGCATATCTTCAGAGCCAAAGGAGCAACCCTTGGTTTGGTTTTCGAGTGATTTCTTCCTGTAATGCCTTCCCTCTCGTCATTCTTACTTTTAACCCTTGATCCTTCTATATACACTTTATTCCTACATCTTTGGTCATCATTCTTGCCTCCTCTTCATACTAGTCCATCTAATATCATCAATAAGCTTCCAAATATGCACGAAAAACGGGAATTTCCGCCTTATTATCTCCTTTTCTACAAAACATATGAAATGCGATAGAAAAGCAAATAGGAAGGTTTTGACGGATAAAATGGCCATAGAATGTTATAATAGTGTGCAAAATAGGCTCAATTAGGGGACTAAATGTGCTCAAATAATGGTCACATCAAAGACCCATCGAATTTAGTCTTGAGTAACTCCGGTTTGTGAAATCGCATCACAATAGTCACAAAAAGTCTCCATGTGAGAATGAGGGTCTTCACTAGGCATCTCCCCAAATTGGCTTCTTTCGACTAATTGGATAAATGCGAATTTTGCAATGAAATTACCGGTCAAATGTTGTAGTGTGGGAGTACCATTGGGTAGGTTCTCCTCGGTTGGTATGGAATGTGATGAAAATTTAGGCATTGTGAGTTGATTTTGTGTTGGGTTCTCCTCTCATTCTCTTGCAAAAGAGTTGATGAACTCAATAGTATTTGGTTGAATATCCACAACCTCACCAACACCTCTCAAATTATTTCTAGCAAGTCTTCTATTGTTTGCCAAAGTTCTTTCAATTTCGTGATCAATGGGTAACAAGTTACCTTGTGATCTTCTAGACATGCAAAATATCAAACAACTCGAAAACAATTAGAACAAACCCTGAGGAGTTTTACTTCCCCAAGGCAAAGAATGACACAACTAATAACAATCAAAGAAAATCAAATCAAGTTAACACCGTCCCCGACAACGACGCCATTTTTGGTCGGACTATTGTTTTCGGTTACTTGTCGTTAGGAGTTACCTAGACCAAAACAATATTTGTAACTTCACAAACTAGTCTACTGTTAGTAAAGAGGGAAGTAAAGGTCGGATCCCAAGAAACGGGTATTGATGTAGGATTTTCGAGTGCAAATGGTCGTGTCTTAGGGTGTCACAATTTGGTTTGAGATAGAAGATCACTAAACTAAATAACAATGTAAATAAACAAGCAAGATGATTAAATTGAGATGTAAACAATTGATTAAAAGCACTAGGGTGTCATGGGTTCATAGGGGATTCATGGGATTTGATCATACAAACATGTTTTCTACTAGATGCAATCAATTATTGTTGTGATGGGATCGAGTTAGTGTATATCTTACAATCCCTAGGAAAGTTTGGGTCCCGAATCGATTAGATTTTACAACACCTACAAGTCGACTTAATCCTCCCTATCCAACTATATGCATGGTCTAATGAGACTCGAGTTGGTTTATGTGTTACAAGTCTCATTGAAAAGATAAGTGATGGGTAAAAAATGCAAGGATTCATAGGCTCGCATTTCATCAAACATAACATGTGCATAAGTTGAAATCACAACAACCAAGCAAATTAATTATGAAAGCATATTAGATTAAGCATGAATCAATCACCATATTGGTTTCCCCTAATTCCCCATTAACCCTAGTTAAGATGACTACTCACTCATTATCAAGTTTAACATGCTAACAAGGTTGTCAATCATACTAGCAAGACAAAACATGATGAATAAATGAAGACGATTAACAATAATTAAAAAGGGATTAAGAGAATTATACCTAATTATGATTCCAAAATAATAAGTAAAGAATAATAGAAGTACTTGATGATTGATGGAAGGTTGTCAATCCTCCAAAATAAACCCCAAATAATTTTCAATTACCCAAAATAAATGATGAACAATAGAGAAATTAAGGAAATGAGATTTGTATTAATGCTTAATTAAGAGTTGATTACAAGATTAAGATGAGATTAAAATTGGATTCGGATAACATAAAAAGAGCCTGATAATCTAATTAGTACAATGAGGTATTTATACTAAGAATTAGGTACATAAATTAGGGTTACTAAGGGCTTAAATGACGATTAAGACCCTTAAGAAGAGTTGAGGAAGTGCTCCTCTCGAAGGAGATGCTCATCTCCGCTTTGCTAGTCTTCTTGGAATATGCTCATCCCGAGCGGCTTGAGGGTGGGACGGCCTGCACTGGAGAGGAATCCGAGCGGCTTGGGGAGGGCGACGCTCGGATTGAGAGGGGCCAGGACGAGCGTCTTGACCATAGGACGCTCGGATTGTGGCAGGCCAGGACGCTCGTCCCGTGCACTGTGACGCCTTGGATCGTGTGCGATCGGCTTCTCTTCTTTTCTTTCTCCAACAATCCTCAAGGATCTTGTTGGAGATGCAAGGATCTTCCTATCATTGCCCATTTATTTCATTATTTACATAGGCCTTCTAGTCTTGTCTTCCCTTTGATGCTTGGTCATTAGATTCGATCAATTTAGCTCCATTTTGCCATGAAAATGCAAGGTTCTTACTCCTTTCCTACCAAGGGATCAAAACCTCAAAAAATATGCAAAACGAAAGACTAAAGATAGTAAATGACCCAATTATGCACTAAAAAGCATAGGAACGAGGCTAATTCGGGGACTAAATATGCTCTAATATTAGTCACATCAAGCATATTGGTGGTGGATGGTTATGGAGGATTGGAGGAAGTAAGGGAGTGAAGAGATATGATTGATAAATGAAGAAGATGAAGATAGAGAAGGGCATTTTCGTCATAAAATTAGGCTGTAAATCAGAAAATTCAAATATTGATGGAATATGTCACCAGATTGTCCAAATGAGTGCAATTTTTAACCCGAGAACATTTTATGGGAGTAAATTATTAAAAAGTTTTCAAAAGGGAGTAATTTTAGAAAAGTGGTATAGTAATTATTAATTTACTCTAACTTTAAATACCTATCATTTTCTTTTCTAATAAAAATCAATTTTCGTTTATTATTATTATTATTATTATTATTATTATTATTATTATTATTATTATTATTATTATTATTATTACTATTTTTTTTTTTTTTTTTTTTTTTTTAATTATAAAATGGGCGCAGCTTTCATTATAATAAAAGTAAAAGGTTTACATGAAATTGGTGGGGAGCCGAGAAACAATCTGGGCTCCCACACCTGATGCGGTCGAGGTCGTCACTCATCCAATCAAACACATTTATAATACTCAACAAACTACTAGTTAGCGGTAAGTCGAGGTCGATCCATGGGACGGTGTGCTTTGGGTTCTAAGTCTATCTATATCAATTTATGCTAGTGTCACAATTTGGTTGGGTTTGTAGTTGTGTCTAAACTAATGCAAGCAATATAGTAAAGCAAACAATAAAAGGAAAGATGTAAAAAGTGCTAGGATATCATGGGGTCATAGGGGATTCATGGTGTTGATCATACAAACATGTTTACAAAGTTGCAAGCAATTAATGTTGTAAAGGAACCGAGTTGGGTTATATCTTACGGTTCTTAGGAAGAGTTGGGTCCCGGAGCCGAATCGATTAGATTGTACAACACCTACAAGTCGACTTACTTTCCTCCTAATCAACTTCTATGCATGGTCTAACAAGACTCGAGTTGGTTTATATCTTACAAGTCAAGTTGAGTAGATAAGAGATGGTAAAAATGCAAGGATTCATAGGCTTAGCATTTCATCAAACATAACATGTGCATAAAGTTGACATCACAACAAGCAAGCAATTTAATCATGAAAACACATTAGATTAAGCATGAATCAATCCCATGTTGGTTTCCCCTAATTACCCATTAATCCTAGCTAAGTAACTACTCACTAATGATCAAGTTTAACATGTTAATAAGGTTGTCAATCATACTAACAAAGCCAAACATGATGAACAAGTAAGAAAGATTAACAATAATTAAAACAAGGATTAAGAGAATTATACCTATGGAGATTCCAAAATAATAATGCAAAGAATAATAGAAGAAATTGATGATTGATGGAAGGTTGTCAATCTCCCAATAATAACCCAATAATCTTCAATTACCCAATAATAAACTTGAATAATAAACTTGAACAATAATTAAGGAGAGATTAATGTGTAATTTGTGGAAAGATTGAAGAGTAATTTATTCTAATCTACTCCTAATCTAATCTAAGAGGAATTTCTAATCTAATAAAACTTGATTTAATCTAAGGAAACTTGATAAAGAGCCCCCCCTTGATTATTTACAAATGGGGTATTTATAGTGGAAATTAGGGAGGATGCATTAGGGTTAACTAAGGGCTAAACTAGTAATTACACTTTTTAAGTTTGAGCAAGGAGCCTCCGGGATTATCCGAGAGAAGGGTTTCTCCATTTCGTAGCTTGAAGAACGAAACTGTGCTGTGCTGTGATCCGTGCGGCTGGGAGTCGGGACGGCCGGATTGGGGTGGACGATCCGAGCGGATTGTAGGGAATCCGGACGGATTCTAGCGGGGCAATCCGAGCGGATTGAGGAGTAGGACGCTCGGATTGTGGTGATGAGACGGGCGGATTTTAGACAATCCGCTCGGATTGTTCTTCAGGAAAGGTTCTTCTTCGTTTCTTCCCCTTTTTGCTCAATTCCATTTTATTCTTTCGAGATTGGTCTTTAGTCCTTGCTTCCTCTTCATACTAGTCCATCTATTATCGTCAAGTAGCTTCCAAATGCGCGCGAAAGACGGGAATTTCCGCCTTATTATCTCCTTTTCTACAAAACATTTGAAATGCGATAGAAAAGCAAATAGGAAGGTTTTGACGGATAAAATGGCCATGAAGTGCTATAATAGTATGCAAAATAGGCTCAATTAGGGGACTAAATATGCGCTAATTATGGTCACATCAAATATCCCCAAACCGAACCTTTACTCGTCCCGAGTAAAGAGGTGACTAAAACTAGACCTTTATTTAAACTAACCTAATAACATAGCCGATATGAGACAATTAGCGGGTCTCACTCCGCCCCTTCAACTCACAACAAGACAACCATGAGGTAGGATGCCTTCTTGCAAGGCAAGGTGGGTCTTGCCAAAATGGCGACACATCCAAACATTAAGCACACAAAATCAAGTAATGGATGCATCTACAAAAGAATAGCTACTTTCCTCATCTAAGTGGCGGAAATTATCTACAAGGGAAGCAATTCAAGGGTACACAATCCTTCATAGATGCAATTTGTTCAAACTACTAAGCCTAGAAGGATACCAATAAATCACCTCCAAAATGTGTCAAGCTAGGGTACCTTTGTCCTCAATCGTTAAATGCTTTTGTCAAGAATAGACTCCCTATGGTGTTAGAAACACTGGAGGATCGCGGAATTCCCCCTCTTGCCTAGACAAGAAGAAGGGTCGTCCCCTCTCTACCATGCACAAAAATGGATACGATGGATAAAGGGATCGATAGATATTTGAGTTTCACTTTGGGAGTTTGCTTTCATTTTTGTTTTTGTTTTTCCCCCCAATTTCTTTGGCATTTGACTTTTTGAGAACACTTTCTTTGCCATTTCTTTTGATTTTTGGCATTTCAATACTTGACAACTTTTTGCATTTCTTTTTTTGAATATTTTCAAAGTCACCCCAATTAGTAACGAGGGTGCCTTGTATTTGAAGCATAGGAGTCTATTTTTGCTCCTCTTTTCTTTTGATGCATTTTGCAAACTTTTTCTTTTCTTTTCATTTCATTGAACTCAAATTGATTTCTTTTTGTTTTTGTGCCCATTCCCTTTGATGACAAAAATGTGGTAGAATATGGATGAATGATAGAAGTATGCATGGTTTCAAGGGTCACCTTGGAATAAACGGTAGCCAAGGAGTTATCACACCACAAGGTACTCTTGACTCGGCTTTAATCCATGGGTCAAAGGATACTAGCATGACACATCCTAGGGTGTTTTACAAGCATTCTAACAAGCAAAGTCTTAAGAATAAAAAGCATCTACTAGGGCCTATATACACTTGTCAAGCTTCCCAAATAGACGGTTTCACAAAATTTTTCTAACATGCAACTACATGCCATGATGCAACTAACATATAAACATCCTAATGCATATGATTCTACCAACTAATATGCCAAATAAACTAAATGCAATCCTAGATTCACATTGTTTATACCGCATCAATCAAAATAAAGCCACATAGTCATTAACATAAAGAGGAAAAAGGAGATTGGAAAGATCATACCATGCGGTCTTCAATATCCTCATGTCTCGGATGTGGCGTAGTCAATCAATGTGAAAAAGGATGAACAAACACAATATATACAAAACAATATATACAAGGGAAATGAACATGTTTTTGGGTTTTTTGAATTTTTCAAATTTTTATGGTTTTTGATTTTATGAAATTAAAGAACATATTTTTGGGATTTTTCAAAAATTTTCAATTTTTATGCGTTTTGGAATATAAATTCCCATCCCCCACTTTATTTTGGACATTGTCCTCAATGTACATGTAGGAGTAGGAATAAAAAGGGAATACATGTTTTTGAATTTTTGATTTTATGGAAATTGAAGTACAAATGCAATGATATGGTATGAATGAATGCATGCTCTAACTAGATGCAATTCTATGTGACATATATAACAAATGAATGCAAACTAAACTATATTATATGATGCATGATTTCTAGTAAACTATGGTCACCTATGATCAAACCTCCCCAAACCGATTTAAACACTATTTCTAGTGTAGAAATGAATAGGTTTGGCCATTAGTAACTATGCATGAATTCTAGTTTATATGCAACTATCTTATATGAATCATATGAAGTATATTACAATGCAAACTAATGTAAATGAACTAACTAATGCCAATGCAATATGAAATATAATACATATGCAAGCTAAATGCTAGACTAAATGCAATGTAAATATGAGAGAGAGAGGGAGAGATGGGTATTATACATGTGGAGGTGGTGAAGTAGGCCTCTTTCACTCGTCATCCTCATCTTGGTCGTAGCCATAACCGTGAGAGCTTCCGGCTTGATCATATCCCGGTGCTTGGCCCCAATATCCTCCTTGGTCAAAACTTCCTCCTTGACCCGAGTACCCTCCATCTCGGCTTGAATGCCCTCCATCGCCGCGACTCCTAGCTTGGTCCCCATAGTTTGGGAACAAGAGCTCCGGTTGTGCCCAAGAGGGCAAAGGACCATTAGGGTCAACATACCCTTGTTGAGCCATGGTATAGTATTGAGGGTAGAGGGCTAAGTAGTTGTCTTCCCTCCCTTTATGCACCCCAAGATCTACTCTATTCATGAGTGCCATCAAATCATTTATACCCGGGGTGTTGGGGATTGCCGGTTGGAAAGGGGTATGCGGGATAGGGTAAGGTGGGACAGGGACATAGGAAGGTGGGCGCATTTGTATCCCCGGCCCTCCACGAGGTGGTTGACGGCGTGGCTCTTCCCTTTGAGGGGGATTATCAAGAATTTGGATATCAAGGAGGTAGCTTGGTGGAGGAGAGTATGGACTCAATCGTGGTTCGATGCCCGGTATCTTCCATCCTTCAAGGATCATCGAAGTGCAACCCTTGGTGTACCATTCCACACTCCCATCGTCAGTGTAGTTACACCATCGGTGACTATAGAAAATGGTGTGCTCATCAATCAAAGTCCTCCCTTCAAGAGGAATATAGGTTCCTCGGGTATTAAACCCGGGGCAAAGGTGTTTTGCCAACATTGTAATTAGACCTCCCATCACAAAGGTTTTAAGTTGAGATGTTCCTTGAGCAAAGTCATTGAACCTATTGAGTATCTCAAGTGGCGTATTGAAGTTATAACGCCTCACCGCTCGAACATTCAAATGAGACTCAAGAAAAGTTAAGTCGATGAGGGTACACCGATCTTGCTCATACCTCCCATTGATGCATCCGGCTACAAAGCGTTCGGTGAATCGAATCACCGGGTGTTGAATAGCAAATGTGTAGCAACGCTTTATATTGGTAAAGTTCTTGCCGGAGATAGCTTTCCAAAGAAAATCCATACTAAAATCATCGGGCTTGTCGGTATAGGCGGTGGGTATTTGAAGACCGAAAACATAGGCAAATTCCTCAAGAGAAAGAACATGGTCTCGGTTACATAACCTAAACTCCATGCCTAAATTGTTGCGGGCATCCGCTACAATGCGAAGGCTACTCAAGAATTCAAGGGTGAGACTAAGGTAAGTCTCTTCATGAGCATGGAAAAGGTCCCCAATGCCAAGGCCATTGAAGAACGCCTCGGTAGGGTACCTTATCTTAAGGATTTCCAACACCCTAGGGTCAACAAATTGAGTAGGTTCGTATTTCTTACCTAGCAGCTCGACGAAATTTTCGCGTTGGTCGTCGGATATGAAGATCACCTCTTGGAAGTTGTTGAGTTGTTCAATACCTCCCCTTATTATCACATTTCGTGGTGTTGAAGAGGATGACCCCTTTCGCTTCTTTCCGATCGAATCAAACAATTTCTTGGCCTTTCCCTTGGAACTCATGTTGGTGATGGGGGTGATGTGGGTGTTTTTGAGGATATGGAGGGGATTTTGAGGATTGAAGAGAGTGTTAGGGTTTGGTAGGATGAGGAAATGAGGGAGAAGGGGGGGTGTTTATATAGAAAAAGAGGGGAATCCGAACGGATAGGGTTGGACTTGACCCGATTTTTCTCGCGTGAATAGTACAATCCGAGCGGATCGTAGTCGGGACGGACGGATTCTTTATGGGCGAGGCGGGCGTCTTCTGTAGAATCCGCACGGATTCAAGAACAGAGAAATCTGTCGGCTGAGAAGCAGGAACAAGACGGGCGGATTTTTCATGGGACGGACGTCTTGTACAGGACGGACGGATTCCTTATAATCCGCACGGATTTTGGCGCAGATTAAAATCTTGCTTTTGGACGCCATACGGGACGGGCGTCCCGTGGATAGGACGGACGGATTGTAAAAGACGGGCGGATTTCTTTGAATCCGCTCGGATTCCTCCTCAGTTTCAGCTTTTCCTTTTTCGCGGGCCCTGGACGGGCGGATTCTCTTGGATCCGAGCGTCTCTGCCTCTTCCTCTTTCTTTCTTCTTCTTTCGTAAAATGATAAACCCCTTTTTCACTGATTTTCTCCATTTTCCTTATCTTTTTCTGAAATTTGCTCATAAATCATGTAAGATGACTCTCTCTCTCTCTTCTCTCTCATGCAAGAAATTAAATGTAAAAATAAAATGTACAATATTATACTGAATGAAAAGGTTCAAGAAATATCTTACAAATGGTGGTTTGAGGTAGGACTCCACCAAACTAGTTCAATTTGTAGCAATTCTTATCCATAGAGCTCAAGGCTCTCAATAGAAGATCAAAAGCTTGTGAACAAGCTCCAAATAAACATAAGTATGGGTTGCTCCATTTGAAGATGAAATTTGGCCAAGGAAGTTTGTCATACATCCTTTCTTTCACCTTGTCCTTGGCACTAGAGCTTTCCCGATGTTTCAAGTAAATATATCCATGATTCTTGTTAAGATTAAGCATGAAGTGTGGTTCATTTTCATCCGTGGACTTCCACTTACCAACTTCTTCTTCAATTTTGGTGATGATAGCATTTTGATTCTTCAATCCTTCCAAGGTGGAAGGAGAGTTTTCATGACTTTGATGATTGGATACCATGGGAGTTGAGATTATGGGTGCCAAATCTTCACAAGTAGCCTCACGAGCAATTTTCTCTTTGAGCTTTTTCACCAAATAATTCTTGTAAGACACTTTAGCTTTTTGGAGAAGATCTAACATATCCTCTTCAATGATCATTGGCTCCATGATAGGTGTCAAGTGGTCTTTGTGAAGGATATAGGAAGGACGTTCTTCTTCATGATAAGGTATCTCAAATGTCTCAAGGATAGGCTCCTCAAGCAAGGTGATATTGTGGATCCCTCCTCTAGGTCCATCATCATTGTTGCTATCTTCACGTAAATCATGAATGGGGGCTTTGTCTAACTCTTTTTCCAACACCTCAATGTTCATATCAAAGGACACACCCTCATACTCACAAAGGTTAAGAACATTTGGTTTGCTCAACCTCATGTCTTCATCATCAAATACCACACTTTCATACTCACAAGAGCTCAAGGAATTTGGCTCCTCCCACTTCTCATCTTCCATGTCAAAGGTTACCACTTCAAACTCGCATTCATGCTCAATCTCCAAAGAATCGTGGTGGGTGATTGCTTGGAATTCTTTTAATTGGGCAATTTGAATTCCCAATTCCTTTCTTTGGATAGCGATGTTTTTAAGAACATCTTCTTCCTTTCGGCTCTCTTCTAGCATTTGTTTGAAGAAGTCTTGTTGGTCTCCCATCATTTGGAGGATCATGTTTTGAATGGGTTCATTTCTTTGTTGTGGGTGGGTGTGAAAGTGGTTATATTGTGGCAATTGAAGTTCATTGTGAAATGGGTATTGGGTGGGTGGTTGTTGTTGATATTGGGTGTGGTGATTTTGGTGGGAAGAATTGGGGTAGTGGTTAGGATTCTCGTTGTACAAATAATAAGGTAGGTTTGTGTTGACTTGCTCCTCAAACTCCCCATACCCATAGTCATACTCAAAAGATCCACCACATACTCCATGTACCAAGTCTTGGGTCATCATAGCTAAGACAAGGAAACAACTACAAGCATGGAGACTACACAAAAACGGTAAGAACAATCCTTGAGGAACAAGTTCCTCAAGGTGAAAGCACAATTAAAATAGACAAACAAGTAAGAACTTAATCACATAGCACCATCCCCGGCAACGTCGCCATTTTGATGCGGTCGAGGTCGTCACTCATCCAATCAAACACATTTATAATACTCAACAAACTACTAGTTCGCGGTAAGTCGAGGTCGATCCATGGGACGGTGTGCTTTGGGTTCTAAGTCTATCTATATCAATTTATGCTAGTGTCACAATTTGGTTGGGTTTGTAGTTGTGTCTAAACTAATGCAAGCAATATAGTAAAGCAAACAATAAAAGGAAAGATGTAAAAAGTGCTAGGATATCATGGGGTCATAGGGGATTCATGGTGTTGATCATACAAACATGTTTACAAAGTTGCAAGCAATTAATGTTGTAAAGGAACCGAGTTGGGTTATATCTTACGGTTCTTAGGAAGAGTTGGGTCCCGGAGCCGAATCGATTAGATTGTACAACACCTACAAGTCGACTTACTTTCCTCCTAATCAACTTCTATGCATGGTCTAACAAGACTCGAGTTGGTTTATATCTTACAAGTCAAGTTGAGTAGATAAGAGATGGTAAAAATGCAAGGATTCATAGGCTTAGCATTTCATCAAACATAACATGTGCATAAAGTTGACATCACAACAAGCAAGCAATTTAATCATGAAAACACATTAGATTAAGCATGAATCAATCCCATGTTGGTTTCCCCTAATTACCCATTAATCCTAGCTAAGTAACTACTCACTAATGATCAAGTTTAACATGTTAATAAGGTTGTCAATCATACTAACAAAGCCAAACATGATGAACAAGTAAGAAAGATTAACAATAATTAAAACAAGGATTAAGAGAATTATACCTATGGAGATTCCAAAATAATAATGCAAAGAATAATAGAAGAAATTGATGATTGATGGAAGGTTGTCAATCTCCCAATAATAACCCAATAATCTTCAATTACCCAATAATAAACTTGAATAATAAACTTGAACAATAATTAAGGAGAGATTAATGTGTAATTTGTGGAAAGATTGAAGAGTAATTTATTCTAATCTACTCCTAATCTAATCTAAGAGGAATTTCTAATCTAATAAAACTTGATTTAATCTAAGGAAACTTGATAAAGAGCCCCCCTGATTATTTAAAATGGGGTATTTATAGTGGAAATTAGGGAGGATGCATTAGGGTTAACTAAGGGCTAAACTAGTAATTACACTTTTTAAGTTTGAGCAAGGAGCCTCCGGGATTATCCGAGAGAAGGGTTTCTCCATTTCGTAGCTTGAAGAACGAAACCGTGTCTTTGTCTTTGTGATCCGTGCGGCTGGGAGTCGGGACGGCCGGATTGGGGTGGACGATCCGAGCGGATTGTAGGGAATCCGGACGGATTCTAGCGGGGCAATCCGAGCGGATTGAGGAGTAGGACGCTCGGATTGTGGTGATGAGACGGGCGGATTTCAGACAATCCGCTCGGATTGTTCTTCAGGAAAGGTTCTTCTTCGTTTCTTCCCCTTTTTGCTCAATTCCATTTTATTCTTTCGAGATTGGTCTTTAGTCCTTGCTTCCTCTTCATACTAGTCCATCTATTATCGTCAAGTAGCTTCCAAATGCGCGCGAAAGACGGGAATTTCCGCCTTATTATCTCCTTTTCTACAAAACATTTGAAATGCGATAGAAAAGCAAATAGGAAGGTTTTGACGGATAAAATGGCCATGAAGTGCTATAATAGTATGCAAAATAGGCTCAATTAGGGGACTAAATATGCGCTAATTATGGTCACATCAACACCCTTAGCAATAGTAAAGCTAATACGAGTAAAAATGTAAGCGGCTACCCGAGCCCCAGCATCCTGAGATACCGAGAATTTCTGGATCCGCTTGAGCAAGGCAACAACATCCGAACTCAACTCCCCAAGTGAAGAGAAAGAGAAAGGTAGGAAACCATAACCCGCTACCGCGCACAAATCCCCATACTTAGCACACTTTCGCTGAGCAGCATCAGCGACAACCCGGCCCGGCACAAAATCCGCCAACCCAGTCTGAGTCAAAGGTGAAGAACCTGTCAGGTCGACGCACACATCACGTCCTCTGTCCCAAGAATAAAGCAATAGATCCGCAGGACGAAGAGAGCCACCATGCCCATCAACCAAACCGATATCAACCTCCTTCCCCGCAGAAATACCAGATCTATAGCAGATGTCGAAGAGAGTGTCCCGGACAAGGTTATGCCGATGTTTAACGCCCACAGTACCAGTACAAGAAACCGCGTGGTCCCCAAAAACATCCCCAAAGAAAAACCCGAGAGCAAGCGGACGGGGCCTAGATACCGAGAATAACGGAACACCCGGACGATACCCCAAAGACACTACGGTAAGTCCTCCCGTTCATAGTCTGACCCAACCCCGAGATAGGAACCGCACGTAACCAATCGGAGGAGTGAGAACCTGTTGCCGAGACCGCCATAGAGCGATCTGGCGAGGTGTCAAAGAAAAAACAGACTCTGAGGCAGTAGCAACCGTCGTGAAATAAATATCTGCCAATTTCTTCATAAGTTTGGGGGCAGCAATTTCACTAGGGCGACCTAATATATCGAACCTCGTAGTCGCAGAAACACCGTGCGGCATCATCAAAAGCGGGGCAGGCGGCACAACACGAGAAGGGCCGAGGAGCTTAGCCTCGCAAACCAAATAGACGCAAGCGGGACGCAATAAAAGCATAGAACAAAACATCTCCGGCCGCATAAACACCAAGGCCACCAAGATGAAAAGGGAATGTAGCAAGGCGCCACCGCCAATCCCAAAACCCGGCCCTGATGCGGTGACAATACGTTCCAAGCTAGAACGCAGAGCGACATCAAAAGGAAGATGAACTGACCCAAAAACACTAGGGGAGCAAGTGCGAAGAGAGAAGTAGAGCTTAGATATACCAGTACAAGCTCGAAGAAGAAGCAACTCACACTGCGGGTCCTCAATCCTCGCAACCAAATCCATCAGCTCAATGGTCTTAGTTACTCTCGTCGCCACAATCTCGCCGCTAAAACCAGGACAAATCTTGTGTCCTCCCAAAATCGTAACACCGCGCAATGGCCGAGAAATAGAAGTGGGGAAAACCCCCGGAAGCCGGCTCCGTGGATCCTTAACAGGCCAAAAGACCTCCGTCTTGGAGACATTAAGGTGTAAACCAAAACGAGGGCCATCCAACCTAATCAAGTCCAACACCTTCCCCACCTCCAAAGTATCTCCCACAATGGTGCCATCATCTAAGTACCATGCCTGCAAAGTAAGGTCAAAAGTGTCCCGGATCTTGCAAACCAAAGGATGCAAAACCAACGCGAAAAGCAAAGGCCCCAATGGATCACCCTGCTGAACACCCTGACAAGACCACAAGCAGTGCTCCCCATAAAAAAGGCGGGCCGGGCTGGAATAACAAAACTCCACCCAACGGGAGAGAGCCGGGCACCGACGGCGGACCTCCTGAAGCATGGTCGAACGGTCAACAAGGTTGAACGCATTCGAAATCAACCAAACATAGAAAGCCCCACTGTTCCCCCCGAGCCTCAATGAGTCGGTTCAAGGCATGCAAGATAGCCTCTCCTCCACCGGACACACCCACCCCGAATCAAGCCCATCAAAATAAGAAGATAAGGACGGGCCAACCATAGAAGCACCAACCTTAGAGACAAGCCGTCTCCAGACCGTACCGACAGCAATAGGACGAACTCCACCACCCGGTTTAACGAGTGGTGTGAGAGGGGCGCTGACAATGTACTCACCCAGAGGAAGAGGGCACCGACCCTCAAGAAAAAGATTAACCACCCTAGTAATAGAAGTGATCAAATCATCGGAGATAGCCACAAGCGGCGCCACTCAAACAAATCCATAAGGTGTCAAGGGCACGAAAACCATCCCTCCCACAAGAAGTACCACGAGGGAAGCTCCGAATCATATCCAAGACCACCGCGGAAGAGGCAACCAGAGGATGATGATCCCCGAGACGGAGGAGGCAATGAAGGAGGCGGGGCGACAGGATGCTTCTCACGCAGGGCCACGAGAGTGGCATCGGAGTAGGGGGCGACCCCGAGGAAGAAAGCACTCGTACGGCGAGCGAGATAATGGCCATCGATATCTTCCGCCGGCATTGGCGGAGGTTAAGGTCACTCAAATCGAGATCCTCATCCACGAAAAAGAAGAAGGACCCTCATCAAAGCACTCCTGTAAATAACCGCAAACCCCCCCGGTGTCCCCCAAGCAAGAATAGCCCCGGCAATACTCTCCTCCCGATGCCGACGCCGAATAGCAGTCCGACACTCATGATTACTCCAAGGAGCGAAAGTCCTGAGCAAACAAAGAGGTAAAGCAAGCAAACGAACCCAGCGGGAGAGATCACTAGGGGCATCAAACACCGAATCCAAGGCCCCTTTCAAAGCCCGAGCAAACCCAAGACGGCACTTAGGAGGAATAGATTTCACAGTGCGAAGGCCCAAAGACAGTAAACGATCCAAAGAAGATATAGACCACTGAACGAGCTCCACACTATCATCAGAAGAAACCGAAGTAGAAGGAGCCAAAGGTCTCGGAATACCATAAATATGGAAGGTGTAAATGCCATCAACACACTTCGGATGCTCCACAATATCACCCCGATTATGTCGACATCTAGCACCAAGAGTATGGGTCATAAAACACACCCCACACAACCAGAACCCCATCCGTCTCAAAGAACTCTCGGCATTGGAATAAACAGTCAAACTATCAGAAAGAGTCTGCCGCGTAAGGTCCAACGCCCCGTCATGACAATGTCGGTCCTGCAAATGTTTCTTCCAAGCTGCCTTTGTAAGGCCCTTACCGAAACCATCCCGACACCCATGAAGACCCGAAAAAGGACAATGGTACCGCACAAGCTCGGGCATGGAGAAGAAACCCCTCCAACAACTCACACGGCATACAATATAGCCACCAAGCAAACCACCCGGAGATAACCACAACACCGGTCACACACAAGCAGCCCGGGGCCAAAAAAGAAACTAACCACCGGCCTGGAAAGAAGCCTAGCTGACAACCACCACTCGACCTACACCGTTGGTGATCGACAAAAACGGCAACCACAACAACCACAAAAGCCCGTAACACCCACCACCCCCACAACTTACTGGGAAAGAGCAGCGGCCGGACACCAGCAGAAGTACAACCACAACCACCCCACGGGTAGTAGACCACCGGCAGCAGCAACAGTAAAGGGAAAAGAAACACCAAAAACAAACCCTAAAGCGCAAAAACAGGAAAAGAAAAAAAAAACCTTACCGGTGGAACAAAGCAGGGCATAGGCGGCCGCCACCACAGCTAGGACCGACGACGTGAGGTCTGGAAGCCAAAGGGTGGTGGCGATGGGAAGCAACAACCGCTAACAGGCGGCTATGAACCCAAACAGAAAAACCGCAACCCTAAAAAGATCCCACCAACAAGGTCGCCGCCGTTCAAAAACCACCAACAAACACACCCCTGACCGGCGACGTGAGGTCTGATGGTCGACGTGAGGCGGTGGTTGGCAGCCAACGACAGAAGAGAGAACGCAAGAAAAAGATGCCCTAAAAATGCAAAAATCGCAGGATGCGTCGTCTCTCACTCTCTCTCTCCTCACAAATTTATTATTATTATTATTATTATTATTATTATTATTATTATTATTATTATTATTATTTCACTGATCTCTTCATTCAGCTAGGTTAATTCAAGCCATTTCAAGCCTCATACCTTTACCCCTTGGCTACCAAGCCTTTGGACAAACATAGAGTTTGCTCATGACGTATAATTACATTTGGATGGAACAGAAAATGTGAGTGGAGCAAGTAGCATGGGTTGTGTCACTCTTGTGCATGCGGAGTCTTGCCATCATCGTCGTGTTAGGTTGTGTTCTAACATTACGTCCCAATAATAATTACAATGTGCATTTGCAAAATGGAGTGGAGATACATTACTAAATGCATAGCACAGAATTGAAATAGTAGTGCAAATGAACTTATAGTACACGCGTGATAATATCAAAACCACTTAATTATTTAGGTGTAAAATACCATAATATATCACAAATTCTTGAGTTATGATCCTCATTCCGCTCTCTTGCCTTAAAAGTAATGAATGGTCCATTATTCTTAATAGGTTCATTTTAATATATTATTTTTCCTATAAATCATCATCATTATTTAACTAGTGTAGATCCCACGCAAATGCGCGGTAAATATAGACTTTTTTAATTTTTAGTGTATTATTAACTATAGATTTTAGATTTATATCTCGCGAATTTTTATAAAAAAACAACTAATATTAAAATTAATTAAAAGAATTGAATAATTACATAAATTGTGTTTTTTATGAAAATATTTTAACTACATCAAATTTTTTTAAAAAAAATCTTTTTTTGAAAAATCAGTTAGTTTAAGTAGTGGGTCCAACATATGATGGTATAATTAGAAAAGTCAAAGATTGCAAGAAGTATCACGGTAGAATATTTGCAAAATCAATTAGTTTAAGTAGTGGGCCCAACTTAGAACGTGATATGTGGTTTTTTCAGTCTAGAAGGCAGGACCAATTATAGTGGAAAGCACTTGGGCGGGAAACTACTAAAAGAATTTTATTCTCTTAGTAGTAGGGGGGATGTTGTGACTGTCAGATCGTTTCAGGATAATATCTAGACCATTAAAAGTTAATAAAGAGTGAAAATACTAGGGGATCAAAACTGCAAATGCTTGCTATACTACACTGGTATTATTTTAATTAATGATGAATTGATGATGATGTGGTTAGCTAATTTTCGTGGTTATAAAATCGATTGTCAATGTGTTCAAATAAAACATCCTTTGAGACGCGTGATATTTAACTTGTAAAAAATGTGATTTAGTGATTATAATCATGATAGGCTATGGCAATCGGGTCAATCGAATCGGGTTAGGTTGGGTCTGACCGGTTCAGGACATATCAGGATGTGATTACATTCTGGTCAATTTCGGTCACTTATGGGTCAGGTTAATTGGGTCGAGTCATAGTTTAGGTCGTGTCAGGTTAGGGTCGGGTCATTCAGACAGATTTTTCGGGTCGGGGTTATTAACGGGGATATTATCGAATCAGAACACTATTGGGTCGAGTCATTTGAGGATTGAGATAGATTTTGTGTGGTATGGCTCCACGATTCATTATCGGGTCGACTTTTTCCAATTATTTTACTAGTTGCCGTTGGATTACCAAACTTATACGAAAACCCACCTTATAAAACCCGAAAATTTGATGAACCAAAACTGACCGGAACTAATCCGAAGGTTAACCGATAGAACACGAAATGGTAGACCTGAACCAATTTGTTACATGACAACTTGGTTAATAAGGTTTTAAAAGAATATGCATGTAACACCCCCATTTATTTAAGGGCCTGAACTAGGACTCCTCAGATAAATGATGGTGTTACCATCTTGGAAACCCGAGGCAGTAGATAACAAAGGAAAGAAACACAGTACTTTATTATAATGTTTATAGTGACATTACAACGGAAATTAAAACAAAGTCTCCAAATACGACCAAAAGATAAGTCTGATAAAACTACTAAAAAGACTAAGGTGGGCTAGGCACTAAGTCAGTCATCCAAGCTCTCTTCCCGGCCAGCTCCCATCGGTCTCGAATACCCATCAATCTGCTCCCCAATAATTGGATCATCACAGCGTACACGAATACACGGGGTCGACCACGAAGGCCGAGTAGGTAATACAATAAACGGAACACAAAACACATACTCCTCCATCACCAACACCGCCATCACAACTCACAACCCGCACAACCCACCATACCGATCCCCGGTAGACTATAAATATCGACCGTAGCCGATCTGCCCGCCGCACTGAGGGCACCAGGGCAAGTCTGCGAGAACCCGCCCGGGCCTTATCACAAAGTGTCATCATCACCACCTCCACCAACTCCAATGTAATAATATAACAAAACAGTTCAACAATAGTACTTAACGAAATGAAATCAGGCAATCATATTACAACATGTAAATCACCGATTTAGTCAATCCAGTCACATAGTGTTATATCAAGTCCAGTGTATTCCCCTACCTTAAATAGCGGTGATAAGCTAACTGCAGATCAGAAGTACTCCACCCGAAACTCGCCACTTAAACATATATATATATATATATATATATAACATAATTAATTCTCTTACTAATCCCGTTCCCATAATCAAAAGTTACTATAAGTAGAAACTTTCCCAATTTAGAAATTACTAAAAATATAAGTTACCCAAAATAGAAAGTTTCCTAAAATAGCAGGTTACTAAAAATAGTAACCTTCCCGAAATAGAATCCCGACTCAAAACTTAAATACATTATTCCGTCACCGCAACTTAATATTAACTTAATAATCAAAACTAATAATGTAAATAATAGAGTATACATATTTCCGACTTATCAAAATAAAAACCCGTAACAAAATAACCCGAACACAAAACACAACCCGACACACGCACACCCCCTTTTTTAACCCGTCACAACTCGCCCCTCAACCACCAATCCTCACCGCCGACCACCAGGCCTGACACCAGGTCTGGCCTGGCCACCTCCCACCACCACCAACGTGGTCGACCCCCGCCGGTGGTCAGAACCACCACCACCAACACCCCCTGTTCACACCCAGCCGCCACCAAAACGCCATGAACAGCCCCCCTTTTTAACCCGACAGCCACCACGACACAACCCCTCCTGCCTACCAACCACCACCCCTGACACCACCGTAGAAAGGTGGCCCTGACACACGTGGCACCACCGATTCGACCTCCCCCGAGTCCACGGTGGTGCCACCCCTTTACCCTATGTCTAAAACGCAATCAAAAACCCCCAACCAACCCCGACACCTAAACACCACCACTGCAACCACCACAAGCAACGACCACCACTCTAACCACCACCACCCTACTCGACTCCACACCAACAACACATCCCACAACCCCACGACCACCACAACAGTCCCTAAAAGACGCATAACTCAATACAAAACAGTGTGACAGAAATGAAAACAGGGACCCTTACCTGTGACGGCCGTCGACCTGAGCTTTTCCGACCAGTACAACCACCCTCGACCCCTAGCAACGACTCCCCTGGACTCACGGCAGACCCTATTCCCTCCACACTCACCGACGTGCTCTCTTTGGCCGTGTAGAAGGCTTGAACGTGAAAGGAAAAGGGGTTGATGTTGGTAGTTTCTAAAATGACGGTAGGGAGGGGAGTAGGGTTTTAAAGATGTATTAGGGTTTGATTTTAGGGTTTGGTGAGGTAAAATGGTAAATGGATAAGTGGGTAAATGGGCTATGACACCTCGACCCAAAATGCCACTCAACTATAAACCCGACTCATCTCGCGATATGAATTAAACAATTATTTTTACGCCTTTACCATAACCTTTACGCTACCATTAAATAATAAAACTCGCCCAAACGATAATAAAATACGGGGTATTACAGTCTTCCCCCCTTAAAAAGAACTTCGTCCCGAAGTTCGCTCCCATACCAAACATGTCATACGAAATATAAAAGACATCTCGTATAACTAACACAGTCAAACACACAACTAGACTACATAAACACGAAATGTTACATCCTACCCTCCTAAAAAGAAAGTTACGTCCCGTAACTTACCTCAAGTGAACAGATGTGGATAACTCTCTCTCATCGCGGCCTCGGTTTCCCAGGTAGCCTCCTCTGCTTTATGATTAGTCCACAACACTTTCACTAAAGCAGTCTCTCCGTGCCTGGTCTTTCTAACCTTCCTGTCCAATATCTCCTTAGGCGTCTCGATGTAAGTCAACTGCTCGTCCACCTCGACCACATCATGGCTCAAAATGTGCGAAGGGTCACTCAAATATCTCCGCAACTGAGAAACATGGAAGACATTATGTACCCTGGCTAAAGCTGGTGGTAGAGCTAGCCGGTATGCCACTTTCCCAACTCTATCCAGGATCTCATATGGCCCAATAAACTTCTGGCTCAACTTTCCCCGCTTCCCGAATCTCATCACTCCCTTCATCGGGGACACTCTAAGAAGTACTTTTTCCCCCACCTGGAAAGAAATGTCGCTTCTCCTAGCGTCAGCATAGCTCTTCTGCCGGTCCTGGGCAGCCCTCATCTTCTGCCGAATGATCTGCACCTGTTCAACCATCTCTTGAATCATCTATGGTCCCAAAACTACCGCATCAGCTCGATCATCCCAACACACAGACTCCTACACTTCCCGCCATACGAGCCTCAAATGGAGCCATCCCAATACTAGCGTGGTAACTGTTGTTGTATGAAAACTCAATCAACCCAGTCTATCCTCCCAAGACCCGCCGAACTCCAAAACACAAGCCCTCAACATGTCCTCGAGTGTCCGAATAGTCCTCTCTGTCGACCATCTCGTAGCTGGATGAAAAGCGGTGCTCATCTTTAATCGAGTACCCATTAGTGATCGTAACTCCTGCGAATTTGGATAGAAACCCGGAGTCTCTATCGGAAATGATGTCCTTGGGTACACCATGCAGCTTCACCACATACTGAACATAAGCCTTGGCCAACTCAGCTTTACTCCAAGTATCCTTCATGGGGATAAAGTGAGCCGACTTGGTTAGCCTATCCTTGATCACCCAAATCATATTGTTACCTTTCTGAGTTCGAGGCAACCCAACAATGAAATCCATGGAAATGCTTTCCCACTTCCACTCTGGCACATCTAATGGTTGAACCTTCCCTTGCGGTCTCTTATGTTCACCCTTCACTCTCTGGCATGTCAAGCATCGAGCTACGAACTCAGCAACTTCCCTCTTCATATTCGGCCACCAAAAGGTCTTCTTGAGGTCCTTGTATAACTTATCTCCCCCAGGATGAACCGAGTATGGCGTGGCATGTGCCTCGGTAAGAATCTTCCTCTTGACTCATCATTATCCGGAACACACCACCGTCCCCCAAATCTCGGACTACCATCGATGGATAACAAACCTGGAATCAACCCCAGATTCTGCTGTTCCACCGTGTCTTTGCGCACTTCTGAATTCTAGCATCGGCTTTCTGTAGCTCTCTGATCTCCTCATATAACTCCGGCTCAACGGTTAAGTCCCCAAGAGTCTCTCCTTGCCGGATCACGTGGATTCCCATCCCTCGCAGCTCATTATGCATCCTCACTCTAGATCTAGCACTGCTCAAAGCATTGATGGATTTCCTGCTCAAGGCATCGGCTACGACATTCGCTTTCCCCTCATGATAAAGTATCTCCATGTCATAGTCGCCAATCAATTCGATCCATCTCCTCTGTCTCATGTTCAACTCCTTCTGTGTGTAAATGTACTTTAAGCTCTTGTGATCGGAAAACACTTTGAAGGTAGCCCCATAAAGATAGTGTCGCCATAGTTTGAGCGCAAACACCACAGCCCCCAACTCTAGATCTTGAGTAGGGTAATTCTCCTCATAGGTCTTCAACTGTCGAGAAGCGTAAGCGATTACCTTCCCGTTTTGCATCAATACGCACCCCAGACCCTTCTTGAAAGCATCAGTATACACCTCGAAATTATCATTCCCATCTGGTAGTGCAAGGATAGGAGCTGTAGTGAGTCGTTCTTTGAGGGTTAGAAACGCCTCCTCACAACTCTCATCCCAAACAAACCTGTTCTCCTTCCGCATTAAGGATGTCAATGGCTTGGCGATCTTTGAGAAGTCCTTGACAAACCTTCGGTAATAACCTGCTAGCCCCAAGAAGCTTCGGATCTCACCCACATTCTTAGGACTCTGCCATCTCGTCACTGCCTCAATCTTGCTAGGATCAACCGACACCCCTTCCTTGGAAATCACATGGCCCAGAAAAGCAACTTTCTTCAACCAGAACTCGCACTTGCTCAGCTTGGCATATAACTGGTTCTCCTCCAAGGTTTTCAAGACTAACCTCAAATGTTCCTCATGTTCCTCCTCATTCTTGGAGTATACCAGGATATCATCGATGAACACAACCACGAACTTGTCCAGTTAAGGACTCAACACTCGATTCATCAAGTCCATAAACACTGCTGGCGCATTAGTCAACCCGAATGGCATGACCACGAATTCATAGTGCCCATATCTTGTTCTGAAAGCGGTCTTAGGTATATCCTCGTTCTTAATTCTCAACTGGTGATAACCTGACCTCAAATCGATCTTAGAGAAAACTCCGGCTCCACTCAATTGATCGAACAAATCATCGATCCTTGGCAAAGGATAACGGTTCTTGATGGTCACATTGTTCAACTCACGGTAATCCACGCAAAGTCTCAAGCTTCCATCTTTCTTCTTGACAAACAACACTGGTGCTCCCCAAGGTGAAACACTAGGCCGTATGTAACCTTTCTCCGCTAGCTCATCCAACTGCTTCTTCAACTCCTCCATCTCTTTCGGCCCCATACGGTAAGGTGGTTTAGAAATTGGCCCTGTTCCTGGCTTCAGATCAATGGAAAAGTCCACTTCTCTTTTCGGTGGTAACCCTGGAATGTCCTCCGGAAATACATTCTCGAACTCCCTCACCACTGGAATCTCAGACACCTTAGGGGTCTCCGACTCACTATCCCACATCTGGCACAAGATTAACTGATCCTCTTTCCTCAGACTCGACTTTAGGGTGTTAACAGATATGAATTTGACTCTTGGCTTGACCACATACCCCTTATAAGACACCCTAGTTCCCTTAGGTCCCCTCAAAGAGATTTTCTTCTGATAGCGATCGATAAAAGCCTTGTACTTCCCTAACCAGTCCATCCCCGAATCATCTCAAAACCCCCAAGGGAAACTCTATAAGGTCACCATGAAACACAACCTCTCCGATCTGGATTGGTACCCCAGTGTAGACTCTATCACAAGATACCGACTCCCAGAAGGTACCACTACCGAATCAACAATTCTATCATATGACTTAAGGTTTAAGACTCGGCATGTTCCGCAGATATAAAGGAATGTGTAGCTCCTAATCAAACAACACAAAGGTGGGTTTAGAGTTAACAGGAAATGTACCAGTCACCACATGAGAGTCATTCTTAGCTGCCTCCTTGCCCATGGCGAAGAGCTTGCCGCTGGACTTAGCCCCACTCGACTTGAAGAAGCTCCTCCAGTTGTTTGTTCCCTTCATTTGCGGTCTTCGAAAGTTGGTGCTCCCACTCTGTTGCTCTGCGATTACGGTTCGGTAGTTGTTGTAGCTTTCTTGGTAATCACATTACTAGCTCCGGACCTCGCACCTCCCCCATAGCCGACATAGGTGTGCGATAACTGCTATACCTGCACCCCACCGAACGAGAGCCACCGAACCCGGACATAGGTGCCCTGTATCCACCGGGATTCGCCCCGGATGATCGGCATTCAAACCTCTTGTGTCCTGTTTTTCCACAGCCAAAAACAAGTAAGCCCCGCAGAACTACCTCCCCGCCGGTTCCCCCGAAGCCGCCTCCACTCGAGCTCTCATACCCCCGGGCACCGTTAGTGGAGTACCCACCATATCTGCCCGAACTCGCTTCTTTGCCCCAAGATTATCGCTTGTGGTCTCCGCTTCCTTTTCTCGGCCTTGCCTTTCTTATCGGCCTTGATCTGTTCCAAGAGTCTTTCAAGAACACCACCCTCAAGTAAATGTCCCGAATCGTAGTGGGTGGAGCCGCTGTGAGCCTCTTCTTGATGTCCATAGTGAGCCCCGCTCAAACCTCATAGCCAAAGATAGCTTCATTCTGCCCAAAGTCATCAGTGTATGAGGATAACTGTCGAAATTTCCGATGATAAGTCTCCACTGTCATATCTTCTGTCATCTTGAAGGTGTCAAACTCCTCCCGTAGTTTGGCTTTTTGGAACTCGGGCATAAACTCATTCTTCAAAAGCTCTTGGAATTCCAACCAAGATACATGTCCCGTCTCAAGATCCCTAGCAACCTCTCGTATCTCCACCTTGTTCCTGGTCCACCAGTCACCGGCTGTGGCGCTAGGATAGTGGGCAGCTTGATCCACCTGCAGCTCTTCCGGACATGCTAACAGTTCAAACAGATTGGTGAATTCTCTACACCATTCCCCCAGCAACTGTGGTTCCCCCTCTCCAGTGAATATTGTGGGGTTATGCCTTGCCACAATGGTACTCATTTTTCCCGGGTCCAATCGTTTGGCCTTTAGGGCCTCATTCTCAGCTCGGAGCCTATCCAACTCCGCTTGGATGTCATTAGCAGCGGTATCCCTTCTCGGAGGCATGTCTATAAAAATTAAGAGAGAGTTAGTGATGTTCCCTGCAACACTAGAATTACTTAGTCAGTCCTACCCTACATATTTAGCTAACATGGTTCAGGGATCACATAACCGCATATCACTAGACATAACATCCATCTTAAAATCTTAAGCATCATATATATATAAATATCTCACTTCATTATTATGCCAATTCTTGCCTCCGAATCACAATTAAACACATGTATACTTATACTAACAGTATATCACTTTGCCCAATTCTCACATCATGGAATAGTTTTTCATGTTCAATATCACACAACTTCCCTACTCTACCCTTTTCTCTCGTATGATCTCAAGGTACCCGGGTCAAACTGAGAGGGCCAATGGTTCGGTGTGAGGGGGCCCCTTACTCATCCCTTACCTTTAGTGTGCTCCTAACAGTTCTATCCCGGGGTTCATTTTATTTGACTCTTCCTAAATTCATTGGATTCATTGGTTTAGGCCTGAGGATCGTTCGCTCTGATACCACTTTGTAACACCCCCATTTATTTAAGGGCCTGAACTAGGACTCCTCAGATAAATGATGGTGTTACCATCTCGGAAACCCGAGGCAGTAGATAACAAAGGAAAGAAACACAGTACTTTATTATAATGTTTATAGTGACATTACAACGGAAATTAAAACAAAGTCTCCAAATACGACCAAAAGATAAGTCTGATAAAACTACTAAAAAGACTAAGGTGGGCTAGGCACTAAGTCAGTCATCCAAGCTCTCTTCCCGCCAGCTCCCATCGGTCTCTGAATACCTGTCAATCTGCTCCCCAATAATTGGATCATCACAAGCATACACGAATACACGGGGTCAGCCACGAAGCTGAGTAGGTAATACAATAAACAGTAACACAAAACACATACTCCTCCATCACCAACACCGCCATCACAACTCACAACCCGGACAACCATCCCATACCGATCCCCGAGACTATAAATATCGACCGTAGCCGATCTGCCAGCTCGCAGCTGAGGACACCAGGGCAAGTCCTGCAGAACCCGCCTGGGCCTTATCACAGTGTCATCATCACCACCTCCACCAACTCCAATGTAATAATATAACAAAACAGTTCAACAATAGTACTTAACGAAATGAAATCAGGCAATCATATTACAACATGTAAATCACCGATTTAGTCAATCCAGTCACATAGTGTTATATCAAGTCCAGTGTATTCCCCTATCTCAAATAGCGGTGATAAGCTAACTGCAGATCAGAAGTACTCCACCCGAAACTCGCCACCTAAACATATATATATAACATAATTAATTCTCTTACTAATCCCGTTCCCATAATCAAAAGTTACTATAAGTAGAAACTTTCCCAATTTAGAAATTACTAAAAATATAAGTTACCCAAAATAGAAAGTTTCCTAAAATAGCAGGTTACTAAAAATAGTAACCTTCCCGAAATAGAATCCCGACTCAAAACTTAAATACATTATTCCGTCACCGTAACTTAATATTAACTTAATAATCAAAACTAATAATGTAAATAATAGAGTATACATATTTCCGACTTATCAAAATAAAAACCCGTAACAAAATAACCCGAACACAAAACACAACCCGACACACGCACACCCCCTTTTTTAACCCGTCACAACTCGCCCCTCAACCACCAATCCTCACCACCGACCACCAGGCCTGACACCAGGTCTGGCCTGGCCACCTCCCACCACCACCAACGTGGTCGACCCTCGCCGGTGGTCAGAACCACCACCACCAACACCCCCTGTTCACACCCAGCCGCCACCAAAACGCCATGAACAGCCCCCCTTTTTAACCCGACAGCCACCACGACACAACCCCTCCTGCCTACCAACCACCACCCCTGACACCACCGTAGAAAGGTGGCCCTGACACACGTGGCACCACCGATTCGACCTCCCCCGAGTCCACGGTGGTGCCACCCCTTTACCCTATGTCTAAAACGCAATCAAAAACCCCCAACCAACCCCGACACCTAAACACCACCACTGCAACCACCACCAGCAACGACCACCACTCTAACCACCACCACCCGACTCGACTCCACACCAACAACACATCCCACAACCCCACGACCACCACAACAGTCCCTAAAAGACGCATAACTCAATACAAAACAGTGTGACAGAAATGAAAACAGGGACCCTTACCTGTGACGACCGTCGACCTGAGCTTTTCCGACCAGTACAACCACCCTCGACCCCTAGCAACGACTCCCCTGGACTCACGGCATACCCTATTCCCTCCACACTCACCGGCGTGCTCTCTTTGGCCGTGTAGAAGGCTTGAACGTGAAAGGAAAAGGGGTTGATGTTGGTAGCTTCTAAAATGACGGTAGGGAGGGGAGTAGGGTTTTAAAGATGTATTAGGGTTTGATTTTAGGGTTTGGTGAGGTAAAATGGTAAATGGATAAGTGGGTAAATGGGCTATGACACCTCGACCCAAAATGCCACTCAACTATAAACCCGACTCATCTCGCGATATGAATTAAACAATTATTTTTACGCCTTTACCATAACCTTTACGCTACCATTAAATAATAAAACTCGCCCAAACGATAATAAAATACGGGGTATTACAATGCATCAGTTTTACAATGTACTACAGACGTTAAAACGCAATTCTGGCTCATTAAACACCATTGTGACATGTTATTGGTTGATCAACAATGCTACAATGAGACGGGAAGTGATGAAATATGATATTTAGTATCGAGAATTGTTAATAAGTCGTCTTGGAAGGTTATGTGGCACATACGAGTCAGAAGTAGTTTCAGAGTGTAACATTTAGTATCAAAAAGGTTTTTGCATGAACTTTGTAGTTCATAGTTAGAGAGTTCATGAGGAGATTTTGTAATTGTTGTAAATTGTTAATTTGAGACGAAAAAGAGATACGTATGTCAACTATTTGTTTGTTTTGATAAATAACTGTATTCCGAACACATTTGAACAGTAATTTGAAAATATAAGATTTATATTTTGAGTAGCAAAATATAATGTTTTTACTTTTAGTTACCTGGATAAGAAGTATTTTGAATTTCAACAAAATTTGATTTTTCAAACTCGACACTAAGGTAGAGAATTGAATTTCGAGCATTGGCGCCAAATCGAAAATTGAATATTCGTCTTGTGACTAGGTTGTAAATTGAAATTTTTTTTTGGTGCCAATTCAAATTTTCAAATATTTGATTTTGTCTACAAATTTAAAATTCAAATTTAATGTTAGTTTTTATTTAATAATTGTTATTATCTATTTTCGCGCGCAATTTTAAATATTTGACGCTCATATGTGATTTATTTTTATGAGTTAGAGCCATCTTCACACTACATGGTTTTAAATCTTACGATTGTACTCTTAAACTTGATACTTAGGTAAGATTACTGGTAGTCTTGAGTAAATCTTGTTTTAAGATTCATGGAGTCTTATTTAGAGACTATCAATAAATTATCAAAGTTTCGACAAAGTTTTAAGTTGATTCTTGATGTGGTTCATTTTAGCGCACTTTTAACCCCTTAACGAAACCCATTTCGCAAGGCTTATTTGTCTTTCTATAAGATTTTAACCCATTTGTAGGAAAAGAAGCAAAATGAGCGGAAATCATGCATTAATAGAGCAATTAGGAGCTTAATTGACGCTACTAATGATCAAGCATAAGGATGAGACGGAAATCAAAGACTCGTAGCAAGATATAAGGCAAGTTGGAGCCATCCCCCACGATCTAGGGTGATCTCCACGGGTTTTGGGGCAGCAATTGCAAAAGAAGGCCACTTATAAGTAGAACTCGGGTGCGCCAACAGTTGACTCGGGCGAGCCAATACTCAACCTGGGCGGGTTCGAAGGCAGAGCTCCCTGAAGTTACTCTCAAGTCGGGCAAGCCCAAGGCAAGTCGGGCGGGCATCAACCTTTTCGCCCTTCCGTCACTTTACTTATCCTCCAAGTCTAACTTAATCTTGCAGCTACTATATATTCCCTAATTGTAATAATTGTAGGGTTATGCTTGCCTAGTTAGAGGATTAGGCCTCCTTAGTTTAGATTAGGAGTATTTTAGCTTAATCTTTCCTCAATTAATGTAATCTTTCCTTAATTACTCTTCAAATACGTCTAGATCTAGCTTTGTTCTTGGATCTCTTTGGGTTTTGTATTGTAGATTAGTGACAAGTCTTCATCTTTATTCAAGATTTCCTTCCTTTAATTGTTCAATTATTAGGTATTGCTTCTAAATCTCCTTTTAATTACTTGTTCATCTTTCAATAAGATATTTATTATTTGTTTTATCATTATGTTTACTTGTGTTATAATGTTTGTCACCACTGTTAACATGATAATCATGATGTGTAGTACGTAGTCTTTTAGTTAGGATTAATGAGGGATTAGGGGAATGATTAGAGAGTAGATACATGCTTAATGAGTTCATTTGGTTGATTAAAATGGTTGTTGTGAGTTCTAGCCTAGTGCACATGTTATGTTTGATGAAATGCTTGATTAAAAACCTCGCATGATTCTCTACCTATTCAACAATAACCGTAAGATCGAAAGCCTCTGGGACTTTTAGACCATGCACTAAGTTAGTAGGGAGACCGGGTGTACGCTAGAAGCTAACCCGACTTGACCTATGAACTGCTGGACCAAAAGTTCAGGCTCTACTCAACCATGATCTTGATCAAATACTAGACTCATATCTTTTGACCTACCATTTGATTACCTCTATGAACTCTTAATACCCTAGTGTTTCCCCTTGATTTTTTACATCTTGTTTGTTTGCATCGTTTACTTTAGCTAAATTCAAAACCCCATAAAATTGTGACACTTCCATGAATTAAAATAGAGAGACTTAGAACATAAAGCACACCGTCCTATGGATCGACCTCGACTTACCTACTTGCTAGTTGTTCGTTGAGTTTATAAATGTGTTTGATCGAGTGACCAACAACTCGCTCTACATAAAGTCTCTAGAATTCAAGATTCAACTTAAGACTCTACATGAGTTTTGACACACTTTTTTAGGATGGTGAGTCAATAAATGACCCACGTGTTGAATTTTTTTTGTTTCCTTTTTCATAAAGCCTTGCATTTTGTATAGAAAAAACTAATGTAAAGTGAAAAGTTAGAGCTTAAGCTCAGTTTGAGAGATAATATATAACGTTTTAGGTGAGTCTGAACAATAAAAATAAGGGTTTTTTGATAACTGTTACCACGTATAATTCAGATTTTACTAATTGCTACCAAAGTAATATTTCTTTAAAAATTACTACCATTATTATTGGTTTGGATTAAAACTAATTACCACATGATCACGAACCTTCTTTTTGCGCATGAGAAGACAAGAATACCCCTTTTTTTACACTCGCCTCACTCATAATCTCATTATACCATCCATTTATCAAAACATATGCCCTCTTTAACTTAAATTTTAACTTCACTCATCATTCAACCAAAACCTAAATTACTTCCAAATAAAATTGAGAATTCTGAAAATCATCTCATTCTTGTAAACTTCTTCCCCAAGTTGAATTCCAGATTAAGTTTTACATTTAATCTAAATCGCTATTGAGTTTTAATCCTAGGTAGGTTTTTACTTCTTCCTCAAATTCCTCCCTTTTTGCTATTGCTACATGATGTGTGATTATTTTGTGCCACCTATCCCATTTTCTACTATGCATTTTGACACGTTATGGGACGATTTTGATGACCATTGCTTGCATTTTACATCCCATTTTCGTTTCCATGCGTTTCCGTCTCATTTTGTAGGTACTTGGACTAAAATGAAGGAATTTGATCAAGCAATGAAACTTAGAGTATATTGAACAAGTAGAAGAGGAACATGATGCTAAGAAGGCCTCTTGGTCGGCCAACCGGTTTGGAATACACATAACCTACACATTTTGAAGAATTTGGGAAATTGAAGCCAAAAGTCGAAAACTCTCGGCGCCGGTAACCCTACCGGCAGATGGGTAACTGGCTCCCACTACCCTTTCTCCAAGACTTTTAAGTTCAAAGTCAAACATGCTCAAAACTAGTCAAACGATCGGCGGCCGGTGGGCCGGGTGGGAACACAGCTGAACATTTCTCAACTCTTCCGCATTAAGACCTAATTTTTGTAGCACACTATAATAACTCTCCTTAAGTTGTATTTGAGATCTAAGTTTATCCTAATTTAATTTGTATGTAATAGCACGAATTTATGAGCTGATGGGTACTCTATCGAGTAGAGCTTACTCTGTCGAGTAAGTAAGTTTTGCATTCTGGAGTGTATTCAACCTGATGGGTACTCGATCGAGTAAGGGGAACTCGATCGAGTAGGCGGTACTCGATCGAGTACCTTAGTTACTCGATCGAGTAAGTCGGGTTATATAGGTTTTGGCTGGGTTTTGATAGCAGCGCGTGAAAGTTATATAAAGTGGAATCGTCAGTTTCTTTTAACTTTTTACTTCACTAAAAACCTTTTTACAAAAGAAAACAAAGTTACGTAAGTTCTCTTCTCGCATTTGCATCAAATCCAAGGGCTAGAGTCGTCGTATTTTAGAGTTATTTATACCATTGAGATCGTCGTATTGTGGGTAAGGTCCTTGTACCAATTTTATGTCAATTCATTAGTTTTGGTTTAAACCCTGATAGGGTGAATTTGGGATTTTGGGAGTATTGTTAATAGTAGATTATAATTGTATGATTATGTGATTATAGGAGGTGATTTCGTAGAGGAAGACTTTTGATCCGTTGTTTGTGTTTGATATTGGTGATTTCATTCCAGATAGGTTTCCCTACTCCGTTATTGTGTAATTGATTATAAGATGGTTGTTGTTTGATTGGCATGTGATTATATAGTAACTGGTTTTGGAATTGTTGATATTGTAATTGGGTGTTGTTGATTGTCTATGGTTCACGAGGTGCGCCCTCGGCTGAGTGGAGTCATTTGCGGGAGTGGCTTCACGACCTTGATTTGCCCCTTGTGGTTCCCGTCACAAGGGGGTTGTGCACATTAAGGAACTTGGGTTATTCGCTCGATGGAGATGAGCGGGGCTTAGGTGGGAACGACTGCGGTCCCCCACTGGCGGTGAGGAATAGTTGTTGCGATGGGTATTCTGGCAGGACTACACACTTTAGTGTATAGTCAGATGATTGATGATGTGACGGTGTTGGAGATTGTGGTTGTGTAATTGTTTATTGTTTTATCTTATTTTGTTTATACAGTAACTGACCCCGTTAAATGTTTTGAAAACTGTGGTGATCCATTCGGGGATGGTGAGCAGTTTTTTAGCAGGTATGGCATGGATGCGTGCGGGTTAGCTTGGGATGAGTCACCTCGAGTCCGAGTAGTAGTCTTCCGCTGTAGTGTCATAACATTTTATTTAGTTGGTTTGGTTTTGGAACAGTTGTATCGTACTTTGCAGTTTTGGTTTTGATGTAGTCACTTTAAATTTATTTACCTAAAGTACGTTTCTTTATGGTCATTTTTGATTACTATGTCTCGGGTAACCGAGATGGCAGCCTTCCCATGCATTAGCTGGTCTTGGTAAGGCACCTTGGTGTGTGGGGGTATTACAAAGTTGTATTAGAGCGACGATTTTGGAACCTGTAACTAATAAACCTAATAAACTTAGAGAGTCAAATTAAAATGAATCTGGGTAGGAGTTGTTAGGAGCTAATGCAAAGGCTTGAGAGACGTTCTAAAGTCACGAACTCGCCCTACAACTTTGAACCGGTCACTATAGGGTGTCATGGGATCGCTATGTGTTTCTTATTGTTCATGTGCATATGGTGATTGAAGTATATGATGGATGTTGTGGTGTAAAAGATGAAAGTAAATGTTGCATGACGATATGAATTGTGGTTTAAGCATGTTTATATGACGAAAATGAATTTATAATGTGCCATTTCTAGTAACGTGAATATGAGTTGTAATGTATAATATGTTTGTTTCTACGAAAAGAAATAGAGTTAAAGGCATGCAGGTAGTCTAGAATCATCAACATGACTCGATCGAGTGAGGTGAACTCGATCGAGTAGGGTGGACTCGATCGAGTTGGTATATGTATACGTTGGGCAGTAGCTACTATTTCGTGCAACTCGATCGAGTAAGGGGAGTACTCGATCGAGTGGCTGGTACTCGACCGAGTACATATATGACTCGATAGAGTACGTTTAATGAAAGTTCTGGGCAGGTTTTGGAGTTGGGGTACTCGATCGAGTTGGTGTCTTACTCGATCGAGTTACCCCTACTCAATCGAGTATGTGTTGTTACTCGATCGAGTAAGTTCTCTTCGGGAATGGTGGGAGAAGGTAAAGGATAGCACCCTAGATATCTATAGGAAGCAGGGTAAGACTGCAATCCCGTGGCCCGAGTTCAAGAGGGCTATGAGGCAGGAGTTCGTACCAGAGCATGTTCGTAGCAAACTCCTTGATGAGTTTGATTCTTTCAAGATGACTGGGGATATGACGGTGACCGAGTACTATCATAAGTTCAACGAAAAAGGCTAGAGTGCTGAGGATATGGGGCTAAATCAGGATAATTTAGCACTTCACTTCGAGAAGGGGTTGACTTATCAGATCATGGAGAAGATATCGGTAGAGACTCTTACCAATGTGAAAGAGGATTATGAGAGAGCTGGACGGGCTGGGAGGTTGGTTGAGATGGCCAAGGAACACCAAGAGAAGGGTTCTGAAAAGAAAAAGGCTGAGAGTGATGGTAGTGCCCAATTTAGCTACAAGAGGGGTAACCACAATCAGGCAAGGGCTTATTCTTCGGGATCAGGCTTTAGTGGAGGATCTTCCTATGGGCGTGGCCGTAGTAGTAGCAGTAGCTTGGGTATATTAGGTTTCAACAGTGGTGGTAAGAGTCACAAGAGGCATGAGTGTACTAGTGCAGTGGGGAGAGGTTTTAAAAGACCGTCACGGGGGAGCTTTTCATAGGGACCGACGCAGAGCTATGATAGCAACGACCAGCTGGGTCCTAGAACAGCCAAGGAGGGCAGAGTAACAACAACGGTTGGTTCAACCGCAATGGCGGTAATGTTTATCAGAAACCGGCGTCTAACAACAATCAGGGGTCAGCTGCCAAGCCTTCTACATCTGCCAGCATAGTGCAAGGGGGTGGACAAAAAAGCAGTGGCAAGCTGTTTATGATGGACAATCAAGCAGCTGAGGATGATGCACACGTGATCACCGGTACTTTTCTTGTTAACAACGTTTCAACCTTTGTTTTGTTTGATTCGGGGGCGTCACACTTGTTTGTATGATTGAGTCATGCTAAGTCTTTAGGTTTGAGAGAGTTTGAGTCTGTAAAATATAAGGTTTTTATACCGTCGGGTAAGTCAGGGTCTTGTGGGAAGTTGTATAGAGGGGTGTCCATGGTTAATTGGCAAGTTGATCTTCCAGTTAACTTGTTGGAGTTTCTAATGGATGGTTTTGAGATGATAGTCGGGATGGACTAGTTGCATAAGTATAAGGCTAGGATAGACTGTCACCAAAAGAAAGTTTCTTTGAGAGGTCCGAAGGGGGTTAGTGTGTCTTATCGTGGGTTTGTTATCAAACCCAAAGTCAAAATGATTGTAGCAATGACCTTAAAGTCTTACTTAAGGAAGAGGTATCCTTTGATCCTATGCCATATGAAAGACACTAGTATGGTGGAACCGACAACAGCTGAGATACCAGTGGTGGGAGAGATTCCAGATGTTTTTCCTGATGAGATACTGGGTTTACCACCTAAGATAGAGATACACTTCAGTGTGGAGTTGAAAGCAGAGACGAGAACGATATCTAAGGCCCCGTACCGTATGGGACCTAAAGAGTTAGAAGGGCTAAAAAACAGCTGAATGATTTGGTGGATAAGGGATACATTAGACCAAGTGTATCGCCGTGGGGGTGCGTCAGTCTTGTTCGTGAAGAAGAAAGATGGGAGCTTGAGGTTGTGCATAGACTATAGAGAACTAAACTGTGTCACAGTGAAGAACAAGTATCCTTTACTGAGGATAGATGATCTTTTTGACGAGTTGAGTGGACCATGTGTCTTTTCAAAGATTGATCTAAGGTCGGGGTACCATCTGGTGAGGATTCGAGATGAAGACATACCAAAGACAACGTTTCGATGGAGCTATGGTCGCTATGAGTATGTGGTGATGCCGTTTGGGTTGTCTAATGCACCCGCAGTGTTTATGGATCTGATGAACCGAGTTTTCAGCCAATATTTGGATCACTTTATGGTGGTGTTTGTAGATGACATCTTAGTCTATTCCAAGACCAAGGAGGAACATGCAGAGCATTTACGATTGCTGTTGCAAACTCTACGTGACAACCAATTGTATGCTAAGTTGTCCAAGTGCGAGTTCAGGTTAGAGAAAATGGCTTTTCTGGCCATGTGATCTCTAAAGAGGGTGTAGCTATGGATCCTTGCAAGATTGAGGTAGTATCTAACTGGGAGGCACCAGAGAATGTGGCTGAGATCAGGAGTTTCTTGGGTTTGGTAGGGTACTATCGTCGGTTCGTGAAGGACTTTTCCAAGATCGCGAGACCTACGACAACGTTTATGAGGAAATAAAACAGGTTTCGTTGGGATGAAAGTTGTGAGACGGCATTCCAAACATTAAAAGAGCGTTCGACCAGAGCTCGAGTCTTAGCTTTACCTAAAGGGAGTGAGAACTTTGAGGTGTATACAAATGTTTCAAAGAACGAGTTGGGTTGTGTGTTAATGCAAAAGAGGAAAGTCATTGCCTATGCTTCTCGGCAGTTGAAGTCTTATGAGGAGAACTATCCGACACAGGATCTAGAGTTGGGTGCAGTTGTGTTTGCTCTCAAGATTTGGAGACACTACCTTTATGGGGCGACCTTTAAGGTGTTTTCTGATCACAAGAGTCTAAAGTACATCTTTACTCAAAAGGAGTTGAACATGAGACAGAGGTGGTGGATAGAGCTTACAGGAGACTATGACATTGATTTTATATACCATGAAGGGAAGGCCAATATGGTAGCCAATGCGTTGAGCAAGAAGAGTGTGCATTCTCTATGCACAGCTATGTCACTAATGAGGCTAAAAGATGAAGTGACCAAGATGGGTATACATGTGATTCAAAAAGGAGATACTAGAGGTGATTTGGTAGTTCACTCGGATCTTTATGATGATATTCACAGAAAACAGACTCTTGATCCTAAGATTCAGGAGTGGCGAGCTGGAGTAGAAAAAAGGACGCTGTCTTGGTTCTCTATTCATTCTGATGGGAGCGTTTGGTTTGATGGGAGGTGGTGTGTATTTAAGGATGAGGAGTTGAAAAAGGTCATCATGACAGAGATTCATTGCACACCGTATTCAGTGCATCCAGGTGGTGACAAGCTTGATAGAGATCTTAAGAACACGTTTTGGTGGCCGGGGATGAAGAGGGAGACAGATGAGTTTGTGGCTACATGTTTGACTTTCCAGAGAGTCAAAGGGGAGTAGCGAATACGACAGGGTAAGATTCAGTCTCTTGAGGTACCTGAGTGGAAATGGGAATCTATCTCCATGGATTTCATCATCGGGTTACCGAGGAGCCAGCAAAGTAATAACATGATATGGGTGATCGTTGACCATTTGACTAAGTCAGCTTATTTTATTCCCATGAAAGATACGTGGAGTAAGGTGAAGTTGGAAAATGGCTACAGGAAGAATGAAGTGAGGTTACATGGAGTACTAAAGGACATTGTGTTAGATCGGGCTGCGAGGTTCATTTCTCGGTTTTGGCAAGAGTTGTAGGAATTAATGGGGACTACCTTGAAGATGAGTACTGTATTTCATCCTACAACATATGGGCACATAGAGAGGATAATCAAGACCTTGTAAGACATGCTAAGGGCTTGTGTGATGGAGTTTGGTGGTAGCTGGGAGGATAGGTTGGACTTCATTGAGTTTTATTATAACAACAGCTACCATACGAGTATTGGGATGGCTCCGTTTGAGGCTTTATATTAGAGGAGATGTAGGAATCCAATTTGCTGGGATGATATCACTAAGGCAGTGGTCTTAGGCCTACAGATGGTACAGGATATGGTTGAACATGTGAAGTTGATTTGGCAAAAGATGAAAGCAGCACAAGATTGCCAAAAGAGTTATGCGGACTTATATCGTCGGGACATTGAGTTCTAAGTTGGGGACAAGGTTCCTTTGTAGGTGTCACCTATGTGGGGGGTGATGCGATTTGGTAAGAAAGGGAAGCTAAGCCAAAAGTTCATTGGCCCTTATGAGATTTTGGATCGTGTGGGAGAGGTTGCTTATCGGTTAGCTTTATCACCAGCTTTAAATCGGGTACATAATGTGTTTCATGTATCTCAACTACGGAAATATGTGAGTGATCCTTCTCATGTGCTAGAGGTTGAGAACATTGAGTCGGATGAATCCTTGTCTTACCTTGAAGTACCAAAAGAGATCCTAGATCGGAAGGTTTGCAAGACTAGAACTGGGGAAACAGTGTTGCTAAAGGTTTTATGGTCTAATCACAACGTTGAGGAAGCAACTTGGGAGGCGGAGGAAGCTATGAAGGAACACTACCCGTCTCTTTCTGATTAGGTATGTGTGGTTACGGGGACGTAACCATATTTCTTTTAGGGGGGGGGGGGGTAGGAGATGATCGCATAAGGTTTTGGTACGGTTTTATGCCAGTTTTGGTAAAGTTAGTGTTTGTTTTGAGTCATAATGAGTTGTGTTTGGGTTTTGTTTTCGAGTTTTCGTTGTGTTGTTGTGTCATAGTTGAGTTAGTAAGTTTGTTTTCTCGGTATGATTTTGAACTTTGAGGACGAAGTTTATTTTTAAGGAGGGAAGACTGTAATACCACTGATTTATGAGCTGATGGGTTCTCTATCGAGTAGGGCTTACTCTGTCGAGTAAGTAAGTTTTGTATTCTGGAGTGTATTATGCCTGATGGGTACTCGATCGAGTAAGGGCAACTCGATCGAGTACCTTAGTTACTCGATCGAGTAAGTCGGGTTACACGAGTTTTGGCCGGATTTTGATAGCAACACGTGAGAGTTATATTAAGTGGAATCGTCAGTTTCTTTTACCTTTTTAATTTACTCAAAAACATTTTTACAAAAGAAAACAAAGTTACGTAAGTTCTCTTCTCACATTTGCTATCAAATCCAAGGGCTAGAATCGTCGGATTTCAAAGTTCTTTTATACCGTTGAGATCATCGTATTGCGGGTAAAGTCCTTGTAACGTCTTTATGTCTATTCATTAGTTTTGGTTTAAACCCTAATAAGGTGAATTGGGGATTTTGGGAGTATTGTTGATATTAGATTGTAATTGTATGATTATGTTATTATAGGAGGTGATTTCGTAGAGGAACGCTTTTGATCCGCTGCTTGTGGTTGTTGATCGGTGATTTCATTCTAGGTAGGGTTTCCCTACTCAGTTATTGTGTAAATGATTATAAGATGGTTGTTGTTTGATTGGCATGTGATTATATCGTAATTGGTTTTGGAATTGTTGATATTGTAATTGGTGGTTGTTGATAATCTATGGTTCGCGAGGTGCGCTCTCAGCTGAGTGGAGTCACTTGCGGGAGTGGCTTCACGCCCTTGATTGTCACAAGGGGGATGTGCACATTAAGGAACTTGGGTTATTCGCTCGATGGAGATGAGCGGGGCTTAGGTGGGAATGGCTGCGGTTCTCCACTGGCAGTGAGGAATATCTGTTGCGATGGGTATCCTGGTAGGACTACGCACTTTAATGTATAGGACTACGCACTTTAGTGTGTAGTCAGATGATTGGTGATGTGACGGTGTTGGAGATTGTGATTGTATAGTCGTTTGTTGTTTTATCTTATTTTGTTTATACAGTAACTGACCCCGTTAAATGTTTTGAAAACTGTGATGATCCATTCGGTGCTGATGAGCAATTGTTTAGCAGGTATGGCATGGAAGCGCGCGGGTTAGCTGGGGATGAGTCACCACGAGTCCGAGTAGTAGTCTTCCGCTGTAGTGTCATAACATTTTTTTTATTTTAGTTGGTTTGGTTTTGGAACAGTTGTATCGTACTTTGCAGTTTTTGTTTTGACATAAACACTTTAAATTTATTTACTTAAAGTACATTTTTTGATGGTCACTTTTGATTAATATGCCTCGGGTAATCGAGATGGTAGCATTCTCATACATTAGGTTGCCTTGGTAAGGCACCTTGGTGTATAGGGGTGTTATATTGTAATCCTTTGATAATCAAGTATTAATCTTTCCCTAGTTAAGCTTTAATTACTCCTTAAAATAGTTTAGATCTACTTTTGTTGGATAGTTTTCACCTTTCACTGTTTGTTTGATATTATTCCTCATCTCTTCCATAATTTAATTGTTTCTATTAGGTACATTTTAATTATCAATTGTTTGTATCATGTTGTTTTCTATTTAAGTTTTCTCCAATCCCATTTGTTTACATTTCCTTCATTATGTGTGAGTAGACTACTACTAGGATTTAGGAGGAGACTTTGTGTGGATTAAGGGTTGGCTTAACATGTTGGTATGATTTTGACACGGTTGGTACATGTCGCTTGTTTTGTGCATTGAATGTGTTTGATGAATTGCTTAGACGAAAGTTAGAGCCTTTTATCATCTTGTTAACTCATCTTAGAACGAAAGTTTAGACTAGTAATAAGACCGCACAAAATAGGTGGGTTTAGACTAGTTGAGTAAAAACTTGGCTCGACTAAACCTAAGATAGTCTCTTATCGAAAGATAGTGATCAATCTAGTCTATACTCACCTTTCTCATTTTCATTCCAATCTTTGTTTGACCCTCACCACATCGGTAAACCCGACAACCCTAGGCCTCTCTTTATGTGATAAAACCCGTCCTTAATCTTGCGTATATTGTTCATTACTAGTTTACATTTAGTTATATAATCAATAACCTCTTATTGCTAAACTAAACTTTGACTTAAACAAGCCAAGTAATAACTCACTCCATCCTCGAGCTCGACCCCAATTACTACTTAAATTGGACATTTATAAAATTGTTTTTGATTGGTTGTGATGACTTTTTAAACCACATCACTACAACAATTAAAAAAATTAAAGAGGGATATGTTTGGGTACAACAATTGCTACAATAATTAAAATACAAACTCAGAAAAAAGAAGAATGAAGAACCGTAATTTGAAAACATTCAATAATGGTTAAATCAAATAGAAGAAATAAAAAAAAAGAGAGAATAATTACCTAAACTTGAAAATTAAATATGAAATAAGTCATGAGAATGATAATAATGGAGTAGAGAGATAGAGAGAGAGAGAGAGAGAGAGAGAGAGAGAGAGAGAGAGAGAGAGAGAGAGAGTGAGAGAGAGTGTGTGTGTGTGTGAGAGAGAAAGAGAGAGAGAGAGAGAGAGAGAGAGAGAGAGAGAGAGAGAGAGAGAGAGAATAAGAATTTAATTCGATGAACTTTAAAATTAATGGAGTTGTTGAATAATGTATTAGAAGAATACATAAGAGAGGGGTAAGGGCAATAAAGGAAATAAAAATACAACTTAAATCGACAATTTGAAATGGATGGCTAAGATCTTCTCTTTTTAATTCCTAACCTCATGTGGTAGTTAGTTTTAATCCGAACCAACAATATTGGTTGAAGCCAATCAAATAAGCCATTCACCCTATTTTGGACCATCCTCTAATTTGAGGTCCAACTCTAATTCCGTCTAAGAACACATGGCATTTTCCGTCCTAAGACCCTGCTATGATGAGTTTAAAGCACTTTTGTCTAGGGAATTTTTTCTTGAAGAGGTACCAATCATAGATTAAAGGGAGCAACAAACCGGGTGGACCTCATTCAGAACGGTTTGCAAGAAAAGGTACAAAGGTCACTTTCAAGCCACTTTCAACCTTTCTAAACTAACCAAGACAACCCCAAAGCTCCTTTTTTACTTCTCTATGACTTTTATACAAGCCTGGCCGGTCGTTTTGATGCTTCCAAAGGAGTTTACTTTATGTTAAATAATCATTGTCTCATTAGTTTACTTTGCCTTGTTTTTAGTCTATGATTTTCAACTTGTGTAAGATCCTTGGACTAGCCATTGCATTGTTTTTTGTGGCCTCTATGAGCCCTTATATTTGTATTTGAATGTAGGGTGGAGATTCCTTTTCTTGGTCTATAAAAGCAAAGCCAACCTTATGTAAAATTCAGATTTGATGAATTATAAACACAAGTAGAAGCTTTGCTTTCTCCTTAATTCTTCTTTTCTTAGTGCTTGAAGAGACTCCTTTTCTTAGTGCTTGGGATTTCGTTGAACCCTTTGCTTAGTGCTTGGGCTAGCCTTAGACTTAATCTATTGCTTAGTGTTCGGATTATGTCATATCTTTCACTCAAATTCCAATCATTAATCGTCCAAAATTTCAGTTCTTATTACATTCAAATCGTGTGATTTTCTCAAAGTTTATGTTTTAGTCCAAATTCGTACCAAGAGCCTAGGTTATAACACAATTATATCTTGTGTTAGTCTTGGGAAAAGCCTTTCTTGTGAGTTCACTATATCCTAACTACAACAAAAACACAAAAAAACAACTATGAGTGAAGAGAGGCTCACCGGAATAGAGAACCAAATGACACAACTTTATGAAAAATGCGACCTAATGTTTGATTTTTTCAATTCTATCATGGCTAACATTACAACACCAACAAGAGATGGAATACCATCTCGTGGTAGGGGAAGAGGCAGTGGTCTCATGGGAAGACGAAGAGGTCAAGGTAACCATGAAGAGAAGGCATTGTCGGATTCGGAGGAGTCCATGTTTGAGGGCTTTCAAGGAGAGCTCAACAAAGACTTTAAGGTAGAAATTCCTGATTTTCATGGTAGTTTAAGCCCCGATGATTTGCTAGATTGGTTTAGAACCATTGAAAGAGTCTTTGAGTTTAAAGCCTACTCGGATGCTAAGTCTTTTAAAGTTTCTATCTTAAAACTTAAAGGCTATGCTTCACTTTGGTATGAGAACTTAAATAACCAAAGTAAAAGGGATGGTAAGGAACCTATTAAGTCATGGCTAAAGTTGAAAAAGAAGATTAAAGAAAATTTTATGCCTAAAGACTACACCCAAGATATGTTCATTAGGTTGACACAACTTAAGCAAGACCAACAACCCCTTGAATACTACCTTACAGAATTTGAACAACTCACATTGCAATGTGAAATGAATGAGAAACCCGAGCAAAAGATTGCTAGGTTTGTGGAAGGATTGGATGATAAAATCCCCTGTCTATAAAAGCTGAAGCTTTTAAAAGCTTCCTATTGGCTGCAAGATTTAAGGGAAAAATAAACCCACGTTCTACACAAATTGTTTAATTATCCTTTCTCCTCATTTCGTATTTAATTACTCTCTCTCCTCTTTTAACCTGCTTACATATTTAATTTAAGGGACTATATGATATGATATGATTATGATTATATATCGTGTTCTTATCAAACAAATAATTTAATTTAACATGCTTTCAGATTTAAAGGTATGTACAAAATTGGTGAGGAAATGACAAGAAAAAATCGAAATTTTTAATTAGATCTAACCGATTCAAATAAATAATTTCACAAAAGATAAAATCTGATAAATAATGCAAAATAAAGCTTATTCAAACAAATAATTTCACAACATCAAAATTTTAAATTAGACCAAAATTTTTAATTAGATCTAACCTATTCAAACAAATAATTTCACAAAAGATAAAATCTGATCAATAATGCAAAACAATTGGCACTTAAACCAATAAAATTGCAGTAAAAAAAAAGACTCTAACGGAATTATTAGATTATTCTTTAAAAAAAATCAAATCATTTATAATGACTAGATCTGAATATTTTGGTTCTTAAAATACTATACTATTTTGGAGAATTTAAAAAGAAAAAAACCTTCATTTAAGAAGTAGAAGAAAAAAATAACATAATTTTCATATAACATTGTAATGGATATAACACAAGAAAATATTATTCAAAGAACATATACATGATCTAGATTAATCATGGACTTGCAATAATCAATTGAATGTTGATCGAAACACAAAATCGACAAAGAAATATTATTTATTATCGGAGGTTATGAGGGAGATGAATTATGGGGTGATGAGGGAGACGAGTTTTGGAGCGAAATCTGGGAATTTTTTTTAGGAGGAATGAGGTTATATGAGTGATAGTGATAGTGAGAGTGAGTGAGAGGCGGAGGGAGATGCGTATGGACATAGGGTTTGTTTTGGGTGGATATTTACCAGGTTAATTGTATTTTAGTCTAATAATAAACTTTCAGTCCATAATATATTACGGAGTAATAATATCTAATAAGATACTGAATATTAATTGTATTTTGGGTTACTAATAAACTTTCAGCTCATAAAATATTAAAACCCAATAAAATACTAAGACCCAATCAGTCGCCAGGCGAGTTAGAGATTTTATAAATCAAACATACGTTAACCCGTTTTTCGAATATTTGTAATTTTATTACATTATTTATATTCTTTGAAACTTGATTTATATTGATTATTGTTACTATTTTAAATTTTAAATTGTTTTTTGTGCAAATTAGCCTTCAATATTTACGCATTCCATCGAGCAATTACATATCCAATTCCATGCAATTTTGTACGGGTCTAACATGTCAAATACCTTTAATATAATTCTAATAAAATACGGTTATATATATTTGTTGGAATATGTGTCCTCCGACAATAATGCGATCACAACTGTTGATCATGATGATCACATGTTTAAATCTCATTTTAAAGAATACAATTGGGAAGTAATATTTTACTGTCAACTGGTCCACACATATCGGTAATGATTGGCTGACTAGAGTTTGACATTACTGTCGTGAGACGGTGGTGACCAGTTGATCCCCTTAGGTCATACCTAAAGGGTAACACTCTTAATTGATCATTTAATTGATCGTATGACGATACGGGTCAATTAAATTACTTAAAATTGATGGACGATTTTGGAAGTAATATTTACGTGTCTCATTGTAATTTGATTAAATAAGATACGGTCTAAGTAATCGAATTGTTTTATTACTTAGATGAAATTATGGTTTAAGGAAACAATTGCATTTGAATGAATAAATTATTATAAATATAAGATGTTGTGATTTATAATTGGTAAAATATTTTGGTACAAGTAATTATGAATTACTAAGTCGATTCTGTATATGACGTATTTTTATTAATGCGTTGATTTTTAATATGTTAAAAATACATAACAATTTTATGGGACATGTGACATGTGACAAATTGACAAAAATAAAATGGAGTCCATTTTATCTATATGTACCGAAACTTAGGGTGTATTAGGCAATATATTGTGTTGATTATTTTATATGGAAAACACAATCATTAACCTAAGGAATAGCCATGCAAACCTACTTGTCTTTGTGAAGAGAACCTTGATCATGCATTGGCTATTTCCACCCCCCTTTACCCGGTTTTTCAAGAGCAAGGCCAAGGGTCTTTTGCTCTATAATTTACCTTATACACTACATGAGAAACTAGTGTATTATTATTCATTCTACACATCTAAAATAAGAGTTTTAGAGAGATAAAAATCTTCCCTTTTCTTCCTGCTCTTATCCGAATTAAGAGAACCAAAATAAATATTTTTGGGTCATTTTTATTTAAATTAATATTGTTCTAGTAATAATAATATTAATTTTGTTAAGAGTTTACCTTGGGTATAAATCCTTGGGAGGGATTCTACACTTGAATCCTTGTTCTTCCATTTTTGAGTGCTCAAGATCAAGTAAGAAGGAGATCTTACTTGTGCCCAATAATCCGAAATAATCAATGTAAGGGTTGATGATTTCTTCCTTATTTTCTTTATTGTTTGCATGCATAAGATCAATGTTTAATTTTATGACTAAATTAAATTAAAATATATATGAATATGTTGAGTTAAGAGATATAGATTTCTAACAAGCGGTATCAAGAGCCTTGGTTGTTTGCATGCAAATCGGTTATAGTTTTTCCGAGTTATACGATTAACATATAAAACTTGTAAATTTGTGTTATTATGATATATCACGAGATAATTTATGCATGTTAAAGTTTCCGATCCTAAAATGTATTTAGGATATTTTGGTTAATTTATGGATTTTTATTGTTCATCTTATATAATAATGGCATTAAAAATGTGATTTTATGATTAAAATGTCATTTTCGGACTAAAATTAGCTAAACTTCGAATTTTCTAGTGATATTTGGATATGTTTTCACATGTTTTATTTTTAGATGACCTGTAAATTTTCAGAATTTTTGGAGTTTTTATGCTCGAAATATGGATTTTTCATGATAAAAATCGGATTTAGATGAAAAATAGGTTAATATGAGATAAATTTCGAATCTGGTCATAAAAATTTATTATGTTGTCAAATGCAATTTTACAAGATGTGTGTAAAATAATAGGCTATATTGAAGTCCTTATGCATGATTTATGAATTTTTGATGAAAAATAGCATAAATAGTGACTTATTTAGTGAATAATTGCTAAAACATACTTTATGACTAAGGAAAAACGTCACATGTTGCATTTTATTATCTTTTTCAGATATAAAATTGAAAAGTTGATGAATATAATTTTTCTCATGTTTTTATGATTATAATTGATAAATCCGATAAACAGCAACATAGTTTTTCCGATACCTTTTTCCGAAATTTTAACCTAAGTTTTTTGAACATTATCAGTGTCATGGTATTTTTCCAGAATGTTCATAAGTTTAAATTTCAAATTTCAAATTTATTTGAAATTTTTGTGATTTATTTGAAGTTTATAGCATTTTATTGTAATTTTGGGTCCATTAATGAACAATTTTAAGAAATGTGAGTTAATTATAGTCAAATAGTTAGTGGAGACTAATTCTGAGTCCTAAGTTGGTTAGGGTAGTTAACTTGTGCATAAATATGAATTTATGTAATTTATTGTGATTCTAATCCTCAGATTAGCGTCGTCTCAAAGCAAAACAACACCAAAAATAATCAAAATAATCAGAATAATGGTAAAAATAGTGATCAATCAAAGAGTAAAGGTAAATCGCATCATCGTCAGTTGGAGTTTTCTTCGCAGGAATTTGAAGGAGACTTGGAATCTATCCTGGAAGAGGAGGAATCTGACCATGAGGAACTGAACCAGGAGGAACATGCGCAGAGTAGGGCTACACCGGAGGTTACCAAGCCTACAATTCAGCTCACACGTGAAGATGTGGATGGTGAGCTTAAGTTTTGGTCCTCCTCTCGTATTTTGTTACGTTAAGGGTGCAAACCCGCCTAGTTCGATCCTTCTTGGTTTTGTTAAGAGAGTCTGGCAGGCTCAGGGGATTGATAAGATCTCGTTCATGCCGAATGGGATATTTTTGGTCCGTTTTAAAACGAAAGAACAACAACAATTTGTCCTTAATAATGGTCATCTGCTCTTGACAATAAACCTGTCATTGTTAATGAGTGGAAACCTGATACTGAGTTGGTTAAGCATGATGTTAAATGTATCCCAATTTGGATGAAATTGTTTGATTTGGATGTGAAGTTTTGGGGTCTGACAAGCCTGGAAAAATTGAGTAGTGCAGTGGGTAGGTTCATTCGTTGTGATGTGAATACCCTTCACAAAAATTTTTTAGGGTTTGCCAGAGTCATGATTGAGGTCGAGATTGGTCAACAATTTCCTGATCATATCTTGTTTCTGGATAAGAATGGCAAAACCCAGAAAGCAAGGGTGCAGTATGATTGGTTACCTCTATCATGCTCCAAATGTAAGGGGTTGGGTCATTTGGCTGTCAACTGTAGGAAGGATGGGGCTAAACCTGTGACACAGAAGGTCTGGAAACCTAGGAAGGTGGGTAAAAAGACTGTGCAGCAAGTTCAAGCTCCACCAAAAGTGGTTGTGGTGAAACCTAGGCAACCTTTAGTTCCCTCCACCCCTGTGACTGTTCTGACAATCAAAACACCTGTGATTGTTCCTAATACCCCAGTGGTGGAGAGCACTATGCCCAGAAGATTGCTTACCAGGTTTCTCAAGCATGGTACAGGGGAAAAGAAAACTTTTACTCCTGGTGGTTTATCGTTTATGAAGTCTCTAACTCAATCTATTCAGAAAACTAGGTTGGGAATTATGGAGAATCGTGTTGTGGAAAAAGGGGAGACTAGTAAGAGTAATGCTCAATATGGGTAGTATTGGGCTATGGAATGTGAGGGGTATGAATAAGCCTAATAAGCAACAAGAAATAAAACGCTTGTTAGGTAGGAATAATGTAGGTTTGGGTGGTTTGTTTGAAACTAAAATAAAAGGTAATAATGGGAATAATGTAAGGAATGTTCTATGTGATACTTGGTCTATTTGTACTAATTCTAGCCTTCATCGTGGGGGTAGAATTTGGTTACTTTGGGATCCTGTTCTGTATGATGTTACTGTGCTTGACCTTCAAGTCCAGTGTATTCACTCAGAAGTGTTTGATAAAGCTAGAAGGAAACGATTTTGGTTTACTGTTGTGTATGGTCTTAACAAGCTTGCTGAAAGGGAGCCATTATGGGCTTGTCTTCGTTCCTATTCTGCAAGACTAACAGGGGCTTGGATGGTGGGAGGAGATTTTAATGCTATTATGGCTTCTAATGAGCGAGTTGGTGGGGCACCTGTCACTAATGCTGAGATGAGACCTCTCCTACAGGTTACTCAAGATTGTCAGTTGTATGATTTGGGTGCAAAGGGTGCTTTCTACACCTGGACAAATAAGCATGAAGTAGGGTCAAAAGTGTGTAGCAGACTGGATAGAGTCCTCATTAATGATGAGTGGCTTGCTGACTTCCCTGATAGCTACTCTCATTTCTTGCCTGAAGGTGTCTTTGATCATTGCCCTGCCATCATTAGGCTTGAAATGGAGAGGTAGAGGACTGGTTATTCTTTCAAATATTACAACATGTGGGCTTCTGCTCCTGATTATAAGGAGATTGTGAGAAATGGGTGGAATCAGCAGGTTTATGGTTCTCCTATGTATAAGGTGGCTTGGAAACTAAAAGCTTTAAAGGGTGGATTCAGGAAATTGAACAGGGAGCAGTTTGGGGATATTGAAAACCTCACACACCTTGCCGAGATTGCATTGGCTCAATGTCAAGAAGGGCTTAGCAAGGACCCCCTTAATGTGGAGTTGAATCAGCCGAGAAGATTTATCTTTGTGGAGGTGTTAAATCTGCAAAAAGCAAGGATCGTATTTGAGACAAAAAGCAAAAGTTGATTTGGATGCAAATGGGTGACTCAGTAACTCGCTTACTTTCATGCCAAAATAAAGAGTAGGAGGTCTAAAAATAGGGTGTTCCAAGTCAAAGATATGCATGGTGTGATGTGTAGTAGGCCTGAGCAGATTCAAAATGCTTTTGAGGACTATTATATTTCCCTTCTAGGTACATCCCTTCCAGTAAGGCCTATTAACAGGAAGATTGTTCAGCATGGTAACTGTCTCACACATGCTCATTGTGCTTTCTTTCCGCCCCTCACACTTTAGTCTTGAAATAAAGGAGGCCATGTTCTCCATTCCTGGGAATAAGGCTCCTGGCCCAGATGGCTATAGTAGCCAGTTCTTCAAAGACAACTGGGAGATAGTTGGGGGAGATATCATTAATGCTGTCCAGAATGTGTTCAGGTCTGGCAAACTTTTGAAACAAAGCAAAGAATACTATTCTCACTTTAATACCAAAGGTTGCTATGCCTGAGTCTGTGTTGCAGTTTAGGCCAATTGCATGCTGCAACACTGTGTATAAATGTGTCTCTAAGGTGTTGTGTGGTAGAATGGGGCAGGTGCTGCCATATATTATAAGTCAGTCTCAAGGTGCGTTTATTAAAGGGAGAGACATTGTGGGCAACATATTGATTTGCCAGGATTTAATCAAGTTGTATAAGAGGAAGAGTTGCTCACCCCGAGCAATGATGAAGATTGACCTTCAAAAAGCCTATGATTCAGTGGAATGGGCCTTTCTTGAGGACATGTTAGATGCTTTGGGTTTCCCTATACATATCTGCAAAATTGTGAAAGAGTGCATTTCAACCACCTCTTATTCTATTTCTCTCAATGGGGAGATTTTTGGATTCTTTAAAGGTAAGAGAGGGCTTAGGCAAGGGGATCCCCTTTCCCCTCTGCTCTTTACCATTTGCCTTGAGTATCTGAGTAGAATTCTCTTGGTGGTTCAAAAACATCACTTGTTTAGATATCACCCTTTATGCAATAGGATTCAGCTGGCTCACCTATGCTTTGCTGATGATCTAATATTATTTTGTAGAGGGGAGAGAGGTTCTATAGAGTTATTGATGAAAGCTTTTTCTATGTTCTCTAAAGCTACTGGGCTTACCATGAATAATAGCAAGTCTAGTGTGTATTGTAATGGAATGGAGGAACATACTCTCAGGGAAGTGGAGTTGATCACTGGCATGAAAAGAGGAACAGTGCCCTTCACTTATCTTGGGGTCACTGTGTCCCCAAAGAGGCTCTCTGTGCAGGACTGTCAATGTTTAATTGATAGAGTGATGGACAGAATTAGAGGAATGGGTTCCAGGAAGCTTTCTTATGCTGGGAGAGTGGTGCTTATCAAGGCAGTTCTAAGCACCCTTCATGGCTACTGGGCTAGGATCTTTATCCTTCCTAAGATGGTGATTTTCAAAATTGAAGCTATTTGCAGAGGGTATTTGTGGCATGGAGCTGATCAAAGGGAGAGCCCAGCTCTTGTTTCTTGGGCCAATATCTGTCAACCTAGGAAGCAAGGGGGTTTGGGATTGAAGTATTTTCATGTTTGGAATCTTGTCACGGTGGGAAAGTATGCCTGGTGGGGGGCAAACAAGGAAGATCATTTGTGGGTTAGATGGGTACATGCTGTATACATCAAATCTTCTTCCTGGTGGGAGTATATTCCTGGGTCTGGATGCAGCTGGGCTTGGAGGAAAATCTGCCAGGTTAAGCAACTTTTGAAACCTTATTTATGAAATTTATCTAGTGAGGAGCATTATACTATAACAGCGGGATATCAGTGGCTTAAACCTGAAATAGGGCAAGTGTCCTGGTATCCTTGGATGCTGAATCAATGGCTGATCCCAAAACAGCAGTTTATTGTGTGGTTGGTAGCTCAGAGAAGGCTATTAACTCAAGACAGACTACTCAGAATGGGAATTATACAGGGTAATTCTTGTTTTCTGTGTGGGATGCAGGAGGAGAGTGTGGATCATTTGTGCTTTGAGTGTCCGTTTAGTAGACAATGCATGGACCTGATTAGTGATTGGTGCAAGGTTTCCCTTCCTTTGCACAATTGCATTAGGCGTGGACCGAGTTAAGGCGAGGCGGTATTTGCTTGCGAAGAAAATTATAGCTATCATTTTGTCTAGTCTCGGTGTATCATGTATGGCAATGCGAGAACAGATGTCGTGTGGATGAATGTGTTGTTAGACCTTGTATTGTTCTTGCAAGGGTTCAATGTGATGTTAAAATGCGTCTAGGTCAGTGTACTATTAGAAGTAAGAATGCTCTAGCTTTGGCATGGGTAGAGTATCTTAAGGCTTAGAAAGAGACTTATAGATGTTGTGGGAGTTTTGACTCTAATAGCTTGTATTGTATGGGACTTTCTTATTTTCTAATGAGAACTTACATTTTCCCAAAAAAATAAAAATAAAAGGTTGAATCACGCAAATCCGTAAAAACCGTTTAATATACGATATTGGCTCATTAAAGGCGATTTAGCATAAAATTGGGCATGTTCATACATATTATAATGCTGCATTTTATTTATGATTGTCATAATTTTATTTTATGTAATTTTGAATTATGTAATTTTTACTTAGTATGGCCTTAGTTTTAATTGATATTGCCCGAAATGTATGGGAATATCGATTCGGTTGTAATTTATTATGATCTCATATCACCGTTTTGTAATTTAATAGATTTAATTTATTTTAATTACAAATGTATAATAGGAAATTATGTAATTTGTTATTTAATTTATTTATTCCGGAGTTCCTTGAAGACGGTGTCATTCAAGATGGCGATACATAAAGACGGTGTTACCTCGAGATGCGTGCAAAAACCGAAGTTCAAGGGACCAATGGAGTTGGTTTCCGAATATGTAATAGTTAATTAGATTTTCTCTTTTAGGAAGGCCATACTAGGATTTAATTTATGCTTTGCATTTTATTTATATGTCGCATGCATCGCTAAATCGCCATAACTAAAACATGCATCATCTTTTAATCGAGTTTATCGACCGTGTCAATTAAAATTATCGTAGTTCACCGCTTTAGTTCACTTAAAAACGTGATAGATAATAAATTGACATGACCTCTCGCTAAAACAATCAATTGAGACATAGCCTTACCAAATAGTAGAAACCATGAAAACCTATTTTGTAAGGGAGTGCACTCGACCATACCGGGGTACAAACCTTGTTACGTAGGGGAAGTGGGTGATAAATATCTATCCACCGAATTTATGTTAATGAAAGGTATTTCGGCACACCGTGCCCTAATTGATATGAGTTTGGATTATGGACACATTTATTCGAAATTTGGGTTGAACTCAACGAAAGTATTCACGACGATTTCCGGATGTGTTTCGGGCTAGAGATAAATATTAATGTAATTTTATCGACCATGAGTTCTAAAAGTAGAATCGATTAAAAGGTTAATCCACCGAGTTATGTTAATAAAGGGTATTTCGGAACACCGTGCCCTAAGTTAATATGAATTTGGGTCTTGGAATCATTTATCTAGTTGGGTAGAGGTCACTAGAAAAATGCAATAAAACTTGTTTAAATTAATATTTTACGAGTATTATTATTATGAAAACGACATATGTTTTATTCCTTCTATATTTTGTTTTGTAGACCGCTTCTATTTCTCATAAAAAATGGCTACTCCAAACCCAAACGCCACACCTCTCACAAATACTTCATGGCTCCGATCCTTCACGGATCGTTGTAAACTTGAAAAGAATGGGTCAAATTTCTCCGATTGGGATGCCCAACTCAAATTAGCCGCCCAAGGTGACGACAAGCTTCGTTACCTCCCCGAGGCCTCTCCACCCGAACCTAATGCTAGGTCGAGTGCCGCCACTAGGGAAGCATATGAGGCTTACCATAAGGAGTCCGCCGCAATGAAAAATGTGTTGATCTTTGCGATGGAGGCGGATCTCCAAAGGAGAGCCTTTAAGATGGGCACCGCTAATGAAATCTATTCCAAGCTTGTGACAATGTTTTCACAAACTCCGCGGATCGTCCAATATGAGGCGGCCGCGGCATTCTTTGATCTCGACTTTAAAGAGGGCCAAAAGGTTAGCCCTCATGTGCTCAAATTAATGGAGCTAGTCGAGACTTTGAAGATTCAAAAAGTTGAAATCCCCAAAGAACTCATTGTAGATAGGATTCTACACTCCTTATCCAAAGTCAAGGCATATGTTCAATTCCGGGTGAATTTTAACATACAAGACAAGGACGTGTCTCTTGAAGAGTTGCACAAGTTACTTGTGCAAGCCGAAAGAGACATGGGGTTAAATGTTAACCCACTCAAGGATGTGCTTAACATAAGCACCAAGAGTAAGGGGAAGTTCAAAAAGAATGGGAAGAAAGGTAAGAAGAAAGCTCCCACTTTCACCAAAGCTAAGACTTATGAAGCTAGCACTTCCAAGATCAAGAAGGGTCCTCTTGATAAATGCCATTATTGTAATGGTGTTGGACATTGGAAAAGAAATTGTTCCAAATACCTTGGTGACATTAAAGCTGGAAAGATCACTCCAGTAGGTAAATGACTATCCTTTCTTTTATGTTTCTATTTCAACTATGGTATTGTGATACAAAGTTGTGATAATGTATCCCCTTTTTATTGTAAATAGGGCCTCCACCAAGCAAGGACAAGGGAAAAGAAAAGCAAGCTTGAGAAACCATCGAGAAGCTAGGAGTAGCTTCCATGAAGCTTGTCTTTTTATTGTCTTATTTTAATTTATGTTTCAGATTTTAGAACCTTTTGATTTCCGTGTTCGACATGGAAATGTATTTTGGATATTGGTTGTATTTTGGATAATGGTGGCTTGGTTTGCAACCCAAGTCACCCGTTTTATCGTATTTTATCCTTGTTCTAAAATTCGTCTTTATCCGCTTGCTCATAGAAACATATGATCATTCACTTAAAGTGATCTAATAGACAACTATAATGATGGGATTCATTATATGTCCACAAGCTTAAGGCTTGTATATGATCAATTATAAAGTCATATTGAGTTGATGAACTCTCTTAAAGGAATGTCAATCACCAAGTACATTTATCAAATTTAAAACGATTAGTCAACCTATGAGATAGTCCTCCTTCTACTTCAAAATCATTATTTGTGTCTCATTAGCTATCTTTGAATCTCTAGTGTATTCATTCTAAAGATAGAGTGGGAGAAAAATGAAGACACAAAGAACACCAAGATAAATTTGTGTACCTGTGTAAATGAGATCTACGCAAGGAAGAATGATTTGAATAAAGGTATATCTATTTATATAGTATACACGGATAGATGAGATCTATGATCTCGAATAGATCTACATGACAAAAGAGACCAAATGAAGTAATCAAAAGAATATGTTCTCAAGATAACTACACGAGGAGACCAAAAGAAAGTTTTGGAATAAGAATGACTAATGTAAAGTCTTAATTGATTAGTTTATTATATTTTTGACCAATAGTTTCAATATTGATATTTACTTAAGAGCCTAAATGAATCAAAGTTACATCCTAGAAAATAAATGAGATTTATGACTAGAAGTTGCAAGGGTTGATATACCGATATCCACAATAGCTAAGTTAAGTATTAACCACGCTAATGTCATTACTTAACCTCATTATGATAATGAAATGGTTAAACCTCCTTCCGAAAAGGGTATTTTGAAGGATGTGTATTAGATATTATTCATATTTAAATAATGACATTGCTACGCATCATTATAAAATGAATGAATTAGAGATTAAAATCTCTTTCCATAAGGTTAAGATGAGACCTCTTCAAAATAGGTATTTGGAAAGGATATGATGGGAACATATATGGTTTTATCTTAATAACTTAGCAAAGCAAAATATATTTCAATTCTTGAAATGTTTCAATTGAGTAGTCAATTACGAAACATGTGGAATTAAGTGGGAGTTGGAAATTATCATGTGAAGACATGGAATTTAGTGGGAGCAATCATCTTGTAAAAGTTTATAACTCATTACTCATTGAGAATGACGAGCTAATACTTTCTTTCACAAAGAAGTATTTAAGTTTTCAATTCTGGATTAAAATGGACTATGATGAATCCAATCACATCATGAGATGTTGGATAAGTATTGAGATATACACATCGAATCAACGAGAAACATAGGTTATTCATGTCAATGAAAATGGAATTGCCATTAGCAGTCATGGTCGTTCATTGAACCTAAGAATGGTTGATCACATGATTATTAGTTACTAATGTTTCCGCCATTAGAATAATCATGCACATGTCCAATAATGAATCATATGCATAAGAGCATGATGAATCATTGGCAAGCCATAGAAGAATAGTCATGAATTCTCGAGGAGAACCGATGAGCGATTTCAGTGTTGGACAAAAGACTCTGTTATGTGTCAAGAGGTTACACATATTAAAGTTAGAACACATGTAAGGATTTATGAAAATCCTAAGCTTTTCAAGCTAGAAGGAGAAATAAGAAGTTTGGAAAGGTACTTAGCTGAAGTAAGAAGTTACTCAAAACTAATATTTTCTAATATGCTAGGACTTGTGAGAAGTGCTAGGCTAAACCATCTTGACAATTGTTGCAAGACTCTACAAAACATTTACCTAGTGCGTTGTGAGTGGGTGGAGTACTTGATCAGTGCAAGTTATATCATTCACCAAAAATTCATTGGTTATGTGATAATAGACAGGGAAGTTCTTTCAAGATAAAGAACCCAAACCGAGGTTGGGAACCTATATGTGTACTTGGTAAGGTTCATGCTATGAGAGATAACATGAATGTAAAGGAAAATGCGATTAAAAAGTTTGAACACGTGGACACATGTTATGTTAAACTTCCATTACAATCGTCTGGTGTTTATACACTTACGATATGCATCACAAGGTTGTAATACGGTATTGACTACCCGAATGTGATGTCGACATTTGTCGTTTGAGTTATTATTAACTCACCTTTTACTTTGTTACATACAAACGGGTTGTAGAGACAATTGAACCCCGTTAAAGTGAACACGGATTAGCATTGTATTCGCCCATAGTTACTTATATGAGGTGACGTCTCGAAGTAACTAGAGTGTGATGCGATTGATGGCAACTTCAAGTGCCATGGGGTCATATGAGAATGACTAGTCGATCACATAGGCAGACTGTTAAGAACACCTTGTCGGGCCTTATGACCGCTTATAGAGTTCTGGCAAATTTATATAGCCTGGTCGTGGCGAGAGCTACTATAGTATTCTAATGAGTCTATTCTTTTGACTAAAGACTGTTCGCCTAAGATGGCGCAGTTCCAGATTAACTTTGATTTGTGTTACTACGACCTTCGTAAATGGGGTCAAATGGGCATATTTTGGGTTATGATGGCTGTGGCTAGTCGAAGGGAATAAGTGCGATAGGAATTGTCTACCCCTAGTCAGGGTTATAACAATATCTCAGGGCCACTCGAGGAGTAATGAACTGAAAATGTGTGGCCACGCTCGGAATGTTGATACGTGCCTAATGTATAGTCTTTTTAGCCTATTTCAGCACGTATTTCTATGCATATTTATACTGTTTTTATGGTATTTTGCCCCGAATTGGCTACTTTAGTGCATTTTGTCCTTTTTGTAGGAATGATCGCGAAAGTAGTAGTATCCGTACTCTTTTTCGTCCTTTTTGCATGCATTTAGAGGAGACGGGATTGTATCAGAGTGATATACTGCATTTGGAAGCGTCGTGGCACGCATTACGATGCACTTACACGCAGACATGAGCTGAATTGAAGATACAGTTACTCGATCGAGCAGTTTACTACTCGATCGAGTGGTTTTTGCTCCCTCTGATGATCGATCGAGTGATTTTTCACTCGACCCCTAGCCTGCACAAAGAGCTGTTTCTCGATCGAACAGTTTTCCAGTCGATCGAGTAGTTGTTGCTGAAGAGTTGGTCGATCGAGTGGTTTTAATCCACTCGATCGAGTGGTTTCGTTAGTTATGGGCTTTAAACAGCCCGTGAGTTGTTTTTTCTCGCTAAAATTATTTTGTTTGCTATTTAAGCACGCATTACTAGGTTAATTAGGATTATTTTTGATACTATCAAACTCTCTACTGTAAACTTAAGTACGTTGCTTTGCTTTTCTCTACTGTTACTTTTATTTCGGGATTGCTTCACTCGGATTTCGTGTTCTTTACGCCGGATTCGCTTGGATTGTAATTCCTTTCTCCTTTTTATTAATAATAATCATTTGGTTGCTTTAATTTCTTGTTTGTGCTACTATTCCTTTTGCCCTAATTTTCCTTATTGCAATTTATTGTTATTTCATTATGTTTTCTGCTGGGAGTTTAATTGCTGTTAGTTTAATTAAGAATATGAGTAGCTAAACCCCCTTCATGTTGGGATTAGGGGATCTGCGGTAGAAATGTGACGATGTAGTGAATGAATTAGACGAATTAATTACGAGACTCTGTCACTATAGCAATTTAACTGTAATTTTCGACCTAGTTGAGTGCACGCTTCTATGTCACCCCTTAATCTGGCTAAAATTAATCCTGGATCGAAAGATTGGACTAAATAGGCCTGCTATAAACAGTGGATTACCCTAATGAGGACGAAAGTTAAGTTAGTGGTATTTTAGGATAGAAATTGGACCGAAAGGACCTTTTAACATCCGTCTCACATCTAGTTCGTCTGAATCATTTACAGCTGAGTCATTGGACTACCGTAGTGAACCGAATTCCCGACATGTCCCTCTCTTCTTGATAGTTTAACCGTATTTTATTGCTTTTACTGCTCTTATATTAATTCTCTTTCCTTTAGATCACGTAGTTTAGAAACCAAATTTAATCAAACCCCAATTGTTACCATAGGACTAGAATTAGGCAGCTATAATTACGTTACCTCCCTGTGGATTCTATACTCGACTGCCTCTGCTACATTTTAGTTGAGACCGTTAGGTTTTATCTTTGATAGGGTTGCGATAGCCGTGTCAAATTTTGGCGCCGTTGCCGGGGAGGCAATTGTTCAATTCATTAGTTGTTTTATTTTTAGTCCTTTTCCAGTTTAAGGAACACCCGTTCCTTAGACTATTCTTATATCCTGGTTGTAGTTTCCTCTTATGCGCAGGTCACAGGGCGGTGAATTATTGCCTTACAATCCTGAGCTTGAGAAATCTCTGCACGAGTTGAGGCGATCACAAAGGGTATTACCGACAGAGGAAGAGCTAAGTACTCTGTCAAGCTTTCACGAGAACGAGCTTTTCGAGGAAAATCCGCCTTCATCTCCAGTCTCCAATTCATCGACTGAGACAATCACCTCTCCGGATTTTCTAGAAATGGCCGAAGAAGCAACCATTGCCAGTCATTCTGAACCGACAGCTGCAAATCTCTATAAGGGATTTGTACTACCGGGGGAGGCAAGAAAATTCGAGCCGAAGCCTGCTTATATCAACTTGATTGAGAGAAATCAATTCGGGGGAGCTGCAGCTGAAGATGCAGCTCAGCACATGGAGACCTTTATTGATTACTGCTGCTCCATACCCTCTCCCACTGGCGTGACAGCGGATCAGATTAAAGAAACCATGTTTATTTTCTCACTCCGCGATGCTGCAAGGGAGTGGTATAGGGATTTGGACCGGGCTGCTCACGGTATAACTGACTGGAATTCACTGGCTTTAGCATTCTACAAGAAGTACTTTTATGCATCAAAGACTATTGCCATTAGAGCTCAGATCACGAGCTTTAAGCAAGGGCCCGAAGAGAACTTTCACGAGGCATGGGTCCGCTTCAAGAAGTTGGTGCGAACCATTCCGCACCATGGGTTCGAGAAGTGGAGTCTTTGCAATTAGTTCTATAATGGGCTGTACGACGATCAGAGGGCTATTTTGGATCTTTGCAACTAATGGCCGGTTTCTTTGAGAATCTAGGAGAGACTAAGGGGTGGAAGATCATAGATGATTTGGCCACCCATAAAGCTGAATATGGGAACTCGAGAGGAAATCAAAGAAGAGCTGCTGAATCTTCTTCTATTGCTGCACTAGAGGCTCTCAAGGCCCGATTTGATAAATATGAGCTGGGAGGAGCCTCGAAGGGAGGAATTTACCATGTAAATGCCGTTACAGACGGTCCCTTCAGCTACAAGAGATGTGGAGGAGAGGGGCATGTTTCAGACAACTGCCCCAATTCCTATGAGTCATGTGCTGCCTTCCGACACTATAGGCAGAACAACAGTTACTACGAGCCGAATGTCCACCCCAATTTGAGGTGGACTAGTCAGAATGTACTCAATCCTACCGCTCCTCCGCATCAGCAGCAGTCGTATATTCCTCCACACAAGAATCAACAGGGCTATCAGAAGCCTCCTTCTTTCAACCCTCCTAACCAAGGTGCATCATCTTCTAGTGGGGTGAGTGAAATGGGTGAGTTAAAGTCTATGTTGCAGTCCATTTCAAAGCAATTACAGCTGAATGATCAACAAAATCAACAGAAGGACGCGTCATTTAAGGCACTTGAGACTCAAGTTGCCCAACTTGCTGCAAATCAATCCTCCAGGAAGCAGGGTCATTTACCGATTGAAAATGAGAAGAACCCACATGAGACGGTAAATCTGATAGAATTGAGAAGTGGTCTTTCTTATGAGGGACCGGAAGTGTCGAAATCAGACCCTAGGGAAGGTATTACTGATGGTGAACAGTGTACTGTCGAGAAAAGAGGGCTCACGACAAAGCAGTTACTCGATCGACTGAAGACTGGTGTTCGATCGAGCAGAATTGAGGATGATAGTGGTCGATCGAGTGATTTTTCCACTCGATCGAGTGAACAAGAGGAACAAACTGGTCAATCGAGTAGAATTTCTACTCGATCGAGTGAAGCAGATAATGAGGTTGGTCGATCGAGTGGAAAGTTTACTCGATCGACTGGTGTTGAAGAAGAAACTGCTCGACCGACTGAAGAAGTTGGTCGATCGAGTAGTATTGATGACGGGAAGCTTATACGAGAGCCTGCTAGTGCTCGTTTAAGCGAGAAATCACCGGAAAGACCTCGTTCGAGAGGTAAGAAGCGTCCAAAGGATACTGAATTTGCTCCGGAAGACACTTTGGAAGAGAGAAACAAGGGACTCGAGATACCTATCACGGTTCCTTTCCCGAGGAGACTGCAAAACACGAAAGCTAATCAACAGTTTGGCAAATTTGTCGAACTTTTGAAGAGTTTGGAAGTCACCGTGCCGTTCACTGAATTGCTGACTAAGGTACCCTCTTATTTAAAGTTTATGAAAGAAATTTTAGCACGTAAGAGGACTATTAATGACAGTGAGACCGTAGCTTTGACTGAGGTGGGGCCTGCCCTATTTCAAAATAAGTTACTTTCTAAGCAGTCAGACCCGGGTAGTTTTTTGATTCCGTGTCATATCGGTATGCATTTGATTGATAATGCGCTATGCGATTTAGGCGCTAGCGTAAGTGTCTTACCTTTGTCTCTGGCTAAGAGACTTGGTTTGACAAAGCTGAGTTGCACCAACATGACTGTCCAGATGGCCGACCGTAGTTTATCACGGCCATTAGGTGTAGTAGAAGACGTACCTGTTCAGATCGGGAAGTTCTTTATTCCCGTTGATTTTGTTGTCTTAGACATCCCCGAAGATGCACACACCCCTATTATTTTAGGGAGACCATTTTTGTCTACTGCCCGTGCAGTGATAGACGTCGGGGGGAAGACTTTGACCTTTCAGGTAGGGGACGAGGATCTGATTTTTCATCAGTCTAAGTTCCGGAGGGCTCCCATGCAAGCTCAGCCTTGCAATGCCCTCTCTTCTATTGACCCTATTATTGACACTCCGGATGAAAATTTGGAGAAATGTGCTGCTATTGTTAACCCTCCGCCTCAGACTGAGAGCAAAAAGGAGGAAAGTTCGTCTGTTTTCCATGCTGCAGGTACAGATGAAAGCAATAAAGGAGTTGTCAAAGGACGTTGTGCAACTGTTATCAATCAAACTGGAAGTAAGGATGCCAAAGAAGATGACAGAGGAGCAAGGACGAGTAAAGTTCGAACCTACGTGGATTGGAACTACATTCCTCCTACTGTTGTAAATGGTAATTCAAGCTCATGGAAATTAAAGAGGTCGGTCAGTGTTGCTGAAGTGACGTCCTCCAGTCAGAAGCCCACCGAGGGGCTACTGAAATTTGATGAGAATTGAACGGGGAAATGCCCCGTGTAACACATTGTAATAGATAATTTTTATTTGACTTTCTTTTGAATTTGTTTTATTGCGTTTTAATTAGGACAATTAGTTTTAGACAATTTTTAGCATAGACGTAAGACTATAGACTGTGCTTTTGCGTATTTGGTATTTTGGGAAACTCTTGGATGTGTTTTTATGCAGGTTTGGGGAAGTTTCACGCAATTCAAGGAAGAAAAGACGAAAATTCAAGAGCCTACAAGAGGAAAGTCCTCGATCGAGTACTTTTTGTACTCGATCGAGTGAAAATATGGTCGATCGAGTAGTTTATTTACTCGATCGGGTACAGCAAAAAGAAGGATTGGTCGATCGAGTAACTTTTTACTCGACCAAGCAGCTGGACCATAAAAGGGCTCGATCGAGTGGTTTAAAATCACTCGATCGAGTAAAATGGGTCGTGTACAGGGAGTTTCTCACTTAAACTCTTTTGTTCCCAATTCTTTTTCATATTTCACCTAATTCCGTCTATCCCTTTCCCCTAATTGCGATTTTAACTCTCCCAAATCCCCATTTTCTTGCCCAAATCACCAATTCCATCACCTACATTTCTTTATTTGCATTTTAATCTTCAAAAGCCCCTTAATTTCACCCTTATTTGTGTCCATTTTTGCGGTTTTAAAAGGGATTTAGGGTTTGCGGGTTTTTCGACTGAAATCCGCCATTGTTGCTTGTTTACTTGAGGATTATTTGCTTTTGTAGGTTCATCACCATCAAGTAAGTGTTTCATTCACCCTCTTTGCATTTTATCTTCGATTAATTCGAATTCATGAGGTGTTATTGAACTAGGGTTTCGAAAATCCATGTCTAGTCGAATTTCTCGACTTAATTGTGTTTGTATGCCTTAATTAGCTTGCTTGATGATCATATCCCGATTCCTCGCTGCCGTTGCTTGTTTAGTTCGAAATTTGCACAAGAATTACGCGATTAGGGCTTCTAAGTCGAATTTTTCCACTGTCAGACGGTCTTTATGTTGCCATGCTTTGTTTAACTTCAGTTCTTGCTTACATGCTGCTGCTGTTAACTGTTTTTCCGTCCCCTATCGCCTTTACATGCTGCAAATTTTTGGGAATCTTGTACTGTGAGTCGGAATTTTCGACTGCTAGGAGTCTTACATGCTTTCATATGTAGTTTCTCATGCTGTTTTTAGTCTCCATTAGCAGTCATTACATTGTCACATTATCACCATTCACGTACTGCCATTTCGAAATTTGTTGAGGATTGTTGGGAATTCTATGCTGTAGAGTCGAATTTTTCGACTTTTAGGGGACTTACATGTTGTCACATGCTGGTTAACGCGTTGTTTTAGACACGGTTAGCAGCCATTTTTCTTATCATGTCCCTTGCTTTGATTACAGGATGGCGTCTAGTACTTTACCTTCTACTAGTACCACTTCTAGCCCGTCCTTGAGCGAGTCAGTGGCCCCTGCTGTTGCCACTACCTCTGCCCTAGTCACCACTGCAGCTCCAGTTTTCCTTGTTTCAGCTGCAGGGACGGTTTTCGATCCAGCTAGCTCAGCTGGAAGCCCAGTTCAAGCTGCCACTTCCACTTCAGCGGCCACCACGTGTACACCAGCCTCCACTTCTACACCTGTGACTGACTCACTGCGGCTGCAGCTGCCTTCAGAGCTGCTTTAGTCCCTTACACAGTCCGAGAGCGGGCCGCTGCCTTGCATTCCAGAGATGGAGGTCGGGGTCGTAGACGGTCTAGAGCTACGCCAGCTCCTGTTGCCTCTACTCCAGCCCCAGTCACTTCCACAGCTGCTGCTTCCGCTTCTACTTCTGAGACAGTCAGAGTTCGAGGGGACACTTCCCTCGACTCTCACCCGGACTACCCGCAGGTATTATTCGTCAATGCTTTACACCGCGATAAATTTTATAACCTGCTGAAGTGTGAGCATATGCCTTCCCGATTTTTAGACAAATCGGCATTAGAGAAACTCGGCATTTACGAGTCAGTGTGTGATTTATTACGGGTCACGGGGATGCCTGGGCTCATTACTATGAGGGGCCACACCTTCTTAGAGCTGAGTCTCGAGTTTCTCAGCTCTTTTACCTTCTCCCCAGACGCACATGAGACCGACCCAGCCAGTCTTTCAGTCTCCTTCCGGTTGTTTAACCGGACCTTCCCGATGCCTCTGGCGGAGTTTGGTAGGTTGCTAGACCTTACCTCCTCGGGCGTGAAATCAGACTCGAGGAAGGTTTACAATCAGGTTTGGCGGTGCTTGGCCCAAACCCGTTTCCAGGAGCGAAAGCTCCACCAGGTCCACCATCCCCCCGTCCGTTATTTTCTCAGACTCTTGGGGAGCTCTATTTTCGGCCGAAAGGAGCCGAACAACATCACGAACCGCGAGCTCTCCATCCTGGGCGGTTACCTGAATGTCGACTGTGAGGGTCCTTTTACCTTCAACATTGCCTACCTCACCGCCCAATACCTCTACGACCAGGGGAAGAAGGAGACGAGAACCATTGCCTGCGGTGGCATAGCCACCATTCTTGCCCATCGCCTTTTTCCCACCTGGCCACGTGACCTACAGTACCTCACGGGAGAGAGGTTACTGAGTCTGGATGCCATGCTCTCTCAGCATTGGCTGACCCTAGACCACAAGACTTGGAAGATTGACGGCTCCTTGTCTGTCGACTTACCCTGCGACAGTCTCCCCCATCTTGAGCCCTTACCTACGGTGGTAAAGGGCCACCGTATGCATGCCTTGCCTCTACTTTACCTTCCACTCCAGCCTCGACCACCTACTGATGCACCAGCCGCCAAGAAGCGGCGAGTTGAGACTGGAGAGGGGTCTACACCTGCAGGGAGTACCCAGCCTTCCACGGCTACTCCCGATCCGACCCCTACTCCCACTGTTACTACTACTCCTACTCCTGCTCCACCTCCCACTGACCAAACCCAGACCTAGACTCAGACTGAGCCGGTCTTTCCGGCTACTTTTAGACCACCTCCTCCCTTTGTAGCGCCCGCGGTCCAGGACCAAGGGGGCGCAGTTTACGGTCTATTGATTGAGCTTGCAGAGCGTCAGACTCGTATGGAGAGGGACTTAGCTTTGACTCTATACTCTCTGTACAAGTACCACTTGCGGAGACACAGACCGATCCCCGAGGGTTGGCCACACCCTTTCTTCTTCCGGTACCCAGCTGAGGGGTACCCGGTGTCAGAGGACGAGGAGGAGAGCGAGGACCCAGAGGTGGCGGTGGAGAGATCTCGCGCTGAGGAGCGGGAGAGGAGAGAGGAGGAGAGAGACCCGTTGTACCGGGGGGAGGGAGATGGAGATGGCGACGACGACGACGAGTAGCTACTGGTCTACTCACTTCCCCAGTTTTCTGGCTGGTTTGGGGAAGTTCGTATTTTGTATGTTTCTCTTTTTTTATTTTGTCTCCTCTACTTTATTATTTTTCTTTTGTTGGTTGTATATTATCGTTCCCCATTTTTCTGCTGGTGTATGCTGGAGGACAACGAGGGCGTTGTCCGTTTTGGTTTGGGGAGGGTATTGCATCCTTTTGAGTCTACATTTGCATTTGTTGTTGCATTCACGTTTATTTTTCAGCCTTGCATTGTTTTATTTCATTGAAAAATCCAAAAAAAAAAATTAGAAAAATTTCAAAAATTCAAAAAAATTTCACGTTTATTTCTGCATATAGGTTGAGTCGGAACGGTAGATTCCCATGATAAAATTGCACTATAACTTGTCATTTTATTTGAGCCTTGCACTTTTATTGATAGTTATTAGCTTTGTCATACGCATAGTCTACGAGTTTCTGTTCAAATATAGCTGACTGTTTAGACTTGACCTATAAATTGGCAAACTACTTAAAAATTCTGAGTTTTTAGAGCCACAACTGGTGACATTCATGACCAGTTCATTAGGAATTTTGAGTAGTACTCCTTGCATAGCATGTTCATCTCATTTGCACATTTATGATATTCAATTTCTTGTCAAATGCACATATTCGGGTTTGTGGTTGGTGTCACATGCAGGGAGGGTCTTGCAAATTTCCCTTACTTATTACTTTACACCCATTTAGCTCCACATAAGCCAAAATTGCCTTTTGACCCATTAGCTACATCCCAAACTAAGCCTGCCTAGTCAAGCTAGTTAGTATGTTCTTCTGCGGTATATTTTTCCTTTGCAATTTGGTCTGTGTTTCTTGTTTTGGAGTTGGCGTAAGTATAGAGGAAGCAAGAAAAAAAAAGAGAAAAACGTAAGAAAGAAAAAAAAAAGAGAAAAACGTGAGAAAGAAAAAAAAAAAAAGAAAAAAAAATGAAAAAAGAAAAAAAAAGAGAAGGCTGGAACGTAAGAAAGGAAAAGAAAAGAAAGAAAAGAAAGAAAAAAAAAGGAAAAGAAGAATGTGAAAACAGTTGTGCCCCTCTTGTCTGAGTTGAGAAGATGTTTGAAGACGTACAATAGAAAAGGGGTTGCTTTGTTTCAGTTAGTTGTTTCAGACAGTGTTTAAAAAAGGAAAGTTTGTGACCGTCTGACTCCTCCGTTCTATCCCATATTTTTGAGGAGATTGTGTTTTGGGTCTAGTGAGTTTTGTGCCAAATGAAGGGCACTTGTACTTAGTCTTTCAGTCAGTTGAGATCCGGATGGTTACATTATGGTCCTGTTAGGAACTAGCTTGACGCTTTTACCTCCACATTTCCATAACTTGTTTTGCCTTTTCTCACCTGAACCTCACTATTCCCATATTATTTGCAAACCCTCGGCTGTGACGGACATTATCGGTTGGAATTTGTGCATTAGTGCTTGAATTGTCTTTCATTTTTGTTGCATGCATGCTATGTAGGTCGCAGTTAGGTGAGTGACTGTCTTTTCTCCTCTCTTTTACATATAACATTCACCCTTTGCTTCATGAGAGAAGAGTGACCACGCGAGAGTCCAGTTTTGTTGGTCTTGCAAGGTCGATAGGTCAGCTTTATTTCTGAACAGCTTATAATTCGTTTGCGTATTGACTGTTTAGCTTTAACTGTTAATTTTTGTTGCATTAAATTGGTTCAAGTCGACAAGTTAAGCTAGCTCTGAGTTATCATTTCCGTTCCATTAGTTTAGTTTTGAGTTTACTCGAGGGCGAGTAAAGGTTCGGTTTGGGGAGATTTGATACGTGCCTAATGTATAGTCTTTTTAGCCTATTTCAGCACGTATTTCTATGCATATTTATACTGTTTTTATGGTATTTTGCCCCGAATTGGCTACTTTGGTGCATTTTGTCCTTTTTGTAGGAATGATCGCGAAAGTAGTAGTATCCGTACTCTTTTTTGTCCTTTTTGCATGCATTTAGAGGAGACGGGATTGTATCAGAGTGAGATACTGCATTTGGAAGCGTCGTGGCATGCATTGCGAGGCACTTACACGCAGACATGAGCTGAATTGAAGATACAGTTACTCGATCGAGCAGTTTACTACTCGATCGAGTGGTTTTTGCTCCCTCTGATGATTGATCGAGTGATTTTTCACTCGACCCCTAGCCTGCACAAAGAGCTGTTGCTCGATCGAGCAGTTTTCCAGTCGATCGAGTAGTTGTTGCTGAAGAGTTGGTCGATCGAGTGGTTTTAATCCACTCGATCGAGTGGTTTCGTTAGTTATGGGCTTTAAACAGCCCGTGAGTTGTTTTTTCTCGCTAAACTTATTTTGTTTGCTATTTAAGAACGCATTACTAGGTTAATTAGGATTATCTTTGATACTATCAAACTCTCTACTGTAAACTTAAGTACGTTGCTTTGCTTTTCTCTACTGTTACTTTTATTTCGGGATTGCTTCACTCGGATTTCGTGTTCTTTACGCCGGATTCGCTTGGATTGTAATTCCTTTCTCCTTTTTATTAATAATAATCATTTGGTTGCTTTAATTTCTTGTTTGTGCTACTATTCCTTTTGCCTTAATTTTCCTTATTGCAATTTATTGTTATTTCATTATGTTTTTTGCTGGGAATTTAATTGCTGTTAGTTTAATTAAGAATATGAGTAGCTAAACCCCCTTCATGTTGGGATTAGGGGATCTGCGGTAGAAATGTGACGATGTAGTGAATGAATTAGACGAATTAATTACGAGACTCTGTCACTATAGCAATTTAACTGTAATTTCCGACCTAGTTGACTGCACGCTTCTATGTCACCCCTTAATCTAGCTAAAATTAATCCTGGATCGAAAGATTGGACTAAATAGGCCTGCTATAAACATTGGACTACCCTAATGAGGACGAAAGTTAAGTTAGTGGTATTTTAGGATAGAAAGTGGACTGAAAGGACCTTTTAACATCCGTCTCACATCTAGTTCGTCTGAATCATTTACAGCTGAGTCATTGGACTACCGTAGTGAACCGAATTCCCGACATGTCCCTCTCTTCTTGATAGTTTAACCGTATTTTATTGCTTTTACTGCTCTTATTTTAATTCTCTTTCCTTTAGATCACGTAGTTTAGAAACCAAATTTAAACAAACCCCAATTGTTACCATAGGACTAGAATTAGGCAGCTACGTTACCTCCCTGTGGATTCGATACTCGACTGCCTCTGCTACATTTTAGTTGAGACCGTTAGGTTTTATCTTTGATAGGGTTGCGATAGCCGTGTCAAATGTATCCATGGTGGATAAATCCGGTCAATCAGTTATTCTCCAGATCGAGGAAACCACTCTCGATATGATCACTTGCAAGTACGACCTGAAAGACACCTTGCATTGAGTAGGAGATAGTAATGGGACAAGAGAATTGGTGACGCACACTTGTCGAGGACAAGTGAGAGATTGTTGGAATATGTGTCCTCCGACAATAATGCGATCACAACTGTTGATCATGATGATCACATGTTTAAATATCATTTTAAAGAATACAATTGGGAAGTAATATTTTACTGTCAACTGGTCCACACATATCGGTAATGATTGGTTGACTAGAGTTTGACATTACTGTCGTGAGACGGTGGTGACCAGTTGATCCCCTTAGGTCATACCTAAAGGGTAACACTCTTAATTGATCATTTAATTGATCGTATGACGATACGGGTCAATTAAATTACTTAAAATTGACGGACGATTTTGGAAGTAATATTTACGTGTCTCATTGTAATTTGATCAAATAAGATACGGTCTAAGTAATCGAATTTTTTTATTACTTAGATGAAATTATTGTTTAAGGAAACAATTGCATTTGAATGAATAAATTATTATAAATACAAGATGTTGTGATTTATAATTGGTAAAATATTTTGGTCCAAGTAATTATGAATTACTAAGTCGATTTTGTATATGACGTATTTTTATTAATGCGTTGATTTTTAATATGTTAAAAATACATAACAATTTTATGTGACATGTGACATGTGACAAATTGACAAATTGACAAAAATAAAATGGAGTCCATTTTATCTATATGTACCGAAATTTAGGGTGTATTAGGCAAAATATTGTGTTGATTATTTTATATGGAAAACACAATCATTAACCTAAGGAATAGCCATGCAAACCTACTTGTCTTTGTGAAGAGAACCTTGATCATGCATTGGCTATTTCCACCTCCCCTTTACCCGGTTTTTCAATAGCAAGGCCAAGGGTCTTTTGCTCTATAATTTACCTTATACACTATATGAGAAACTAGTGTATTATTATTCATTCTACACATCTAAAATAAGAGTTTTAGAGAGATAAAAATCTTCCCTTTTCTTCCTCCTCTTAGCCGAATTAAGATAACCAAAGTAAATATTTTTGGGTCATTTTTATTTAAATTATTATTGTTCTAGTAATAATAATATTAATTTTGTTAAGAGTTTACCTTGGGTATAAATCCTTGGGAGGGATTCTACACTTGAATCCTTGTTCTTCCATTTTGGAGTGCTCAAAATCAAGTAAGAATAAGATCTTACTTGTGCACAATAATCCGAAATAATCAATGTAAGGGTTGATGATTTCTTCCTTATTTTCTTTATTTTTTGCATGCATAAGATCAATGTTTAATTTTACGACTAAATTAAATTAAAACATATATGAATATGTTGAGTTAAGAGATATAGATTTCTAACAATATTATCTAATATTCAAATCTAATATTTGTCTAATATTCGAATCTCCGAATATGGACTATTTAAATTGTCACGGCATTGAACACTTAATTACCCTCAATTATATGCTCACATACTTAATAATAGCGGCATAGCGCCTGCTATTACGACCTGTGCATTTTTTGCACGAGTATAAAAGTAGTTTCTAGTAGAGTTAGGATGCATCAAGTTTGGTCCTTTGATGAGGCCATAAACTTGGCCTTAAGGGCTGAGAATATGGGTAAGGGGAAGACCACTAGCTCAAAATTCATGCCCAAAACGGCCCCTAAATCACCGTCTGCCGAGACCAAGCCCAAAGAAACCAACACTCAAACCAAAACTCCTACTTTAGACCTAGTGTATCGCTGTGGGGAGCACTAGTTCTGTTTGTGAAGAAGAAATATGGGAGCTTGAGGTTCATATCGAGTACAGGGAGTTGAACAGTGTTACAGTGAAGAACAAGTATCCTTTGCCAAAGATAGATGATCTGTTTGACCAGCTGAGTGGGGCAGGAGTCTTTTTGAAGATTGATCTGAGATCAGGGACCAATCGGGTGAGGATTCGGTATGAAGACATACCAAAGACAGCTTTGCAGTAGAGGTATGGTCACTATGAGTATGTGGTGATGCCGTTTGGGTTGTCTAATGCACCGACAATGTTTATTGATTTGATGAACGGGGTCTTCACTCAGTTGTTGGATTAGTTCGTGGTGGTGTTCATAGATGATATCTTAGTCTATTCTAAGACTAAGGAGGAGCATGAGGAGCATTTGAGGTTGGTGTTTCAAACTCTACGCGACAACCAGCTGTATGCAAAGTTGTCTAAGTGTGAGTTCTGGCTAGAGAAAGTGGCTTTTCTGGGGGCATGTGATTTTTAAAGGTGGTGTATCTGTGGATCCTAGCAAGATAGAGGTAGTAGCTAAGTGGGAAGCACCAAACAATGTGTCCGAGATCCAGAGTTTCTTAGGTTTGGTAGGATACTATCGTCGGTTCGTGAAGGAATTTTCGAAGATCGCCAGACCTATGACTGCGTTGATGAGGAAAGAGAACAAGTTTCGATGGGATAAAATTTGTGAGACGACATTCCGAACATTAAAGAAGCGTTTGACCACAGCTCCAGTCTTACCTTTACCTGAAGGGCGTGAGAACTTTGAGGTGTATATAGATGCTTCAATGAACGGGTTGGGTTATGTGTTGATGCAGAATGGGAAAGTCATTGCCTATGCTTCTAGGCAATTGAAGCCTTATAAAGAGAACTATCCGATGCATGATCTAGAGTTGGGTGCTGTTGTGTTTGCTCTCAAGATTTGAAGACACTATCTTTATGGGACGATCTTTAAAGTGTTTTTGGATCACAAGAGTCTAAAGTACATGTTTACTCAAAACGAGCTGACATGCGACAGGGGAGGTGGATGGAGCTTATCGGGGATTATGACATGGATATCATATACCATGAATGGAAAGCAAACGCGGTTGCTGATATGTTGAGCAGGAAGAGTGTGTATTCTCTATGCACAGCTATGTCTTTAATGCGGTTGAGAGATGAGGTGGGAAAGATGGGGATACATGTGATTGAAAAAGGGGATGCTAGAGGAGACTTGACAGTAGAGCTTGATCTTTATGATGATATTCGCAGGAAGCAGGCTTTTGATTCTAAGATTCAGGAGTGGTGAGCTGGAGTAGAGAAGGGGATAGTGTCTCGGTTCTCTATTCATTCTGATGAGTGTTCGCTTTAATGGGAGATGGTGTGTGCCAAGGGATGAGGAGTTGAAAAAGGTAATCATGATGAAGGCTCATTGCACACCGTATTCAGTGCATCCGGGTGGTGACAAGATTTATAGAGATCCGAAGAAGACTTTCTTGTGGCCTGGTATGAAAAGGGAGACATCTGAGTTCGTGGCTAGATGTTTGACATGTCAGAGGGTTAAGGGGGAGTAGCGACGACCACAAGGTAAGATTAAGTCTCTTGACGTACCTGAGTGTAAATGAGAGTCTATCTCCATGGATTTTATAGTGGGTTTATTCCAATGAAAGATACATGGAGTAAGGTGAAGATGGCTAATGGCTATAAGAAACGTGTGGTGAGGTTACATGGGGTACCAAAAGACATTATGTCAGATCGGGATGCGAGGTTCATTTCTCGGTTTTTGCAAGAGTTGCAGGAGATGATGGGAACTACCTTGAAGATGAGTAATACGTTTTATCGTGCAACAGATGGGAAGACAGAGAGAACTATCAAGACCTTGGAAGATATGCTGAGAGCTTGTGTGATGGAGTTTGGTGATAGTTGAGAACATAGGTTTTACTTGATCGAGTTTTCTTACAACAACAGCTACCATAGGAGTATTGGGATGGCTCCATTTGAGGCTTTGTATGGGAGGATGTGTAGGAGTCTAAGTTGCTAGGATGATAGAGCTGAGGCAGTGGTTTTAGGACCACAGATGGTACTGGAGATGATATAACAAGTGAAAGTGATTCAGAAAAGATGAAAGCGGCCCAGGATCGACAAACGAGTTATGCAGACTTACACCGTCGGGACATCGAGTTTCAGGTTGGAGATAAGGTTCTTTTGAAAGTGTCACCTATGCGTGGGGTTATGCGGTTTGGCAAGAAAGGGAAGCTAAGCCAGAAGTTCATCGGACCGTATGAGATTTTGGATTGAGTGGGAGAGGGTTCTTATCGGTTAGCTTTGCCACCAGATTTGGATCGTGTACATAATGTGTTCCATGTGTCTCAGTTACGGAAGTATGTGAATGATCCTTCCCATGTGTTAGATGTGGAGAACATCGAGTTGGATGAATCCTTGTCTTATCTTGAGGTGCCAAAACATATTCTTGATCGCAAGGTTCGTAAAACTAGGTCCAGGGAAACAATGTTGCTCAAGGTTTTATGGTCTAATCACGAGGTTGAGGAAGCTACTTGGGAGGCGGAACAGGTTATGAAGGAGCGGTATCCGTGTCTTTTTGATCAAGTATGTGTGGTTACGAGACGTAACCATGTTTCTTTTAGGGGGGGGGGGGGGGCGGGGGTAGGAGATGATTACATAAGGTTTTTGGTAAGGTTTTATATCGGTTTTGGTACAGTTAGTGGTTGTTTTGAGTCAGTATGAGTTGTGGTTGGGTTTTGTTTTTGAGTTTTTGTTGCGTTGTTGTGTCGTAATGGAGTTAGTGAGTTTGTTTTTGTGTATGGGTTTGAACTTCGGAGACGAAGTTTATTTTTAAGGAGGAAAGATTGTAATACTACAGTTTTATGTGCTGTTGGGTACTCTATCGAGTAACGCTTACTCTGTCGAGTAAGTGAGTTTTGCGTATGAAACAGTGTTCTGTCTGATAGGTACTCGATAGAATAGGAGCAACTCTCAAACCAAAACTCCTATGCTTGAAAAAGGTAAGGGACCCGAATCCTCACAAAGGAAAACCACTAGACTCAAAAAATGCTTCTAATCCAAAGGTTATGGTCACTTTGCGAAAGAATGTCCTACCAAGAGAGCCCTTAGTAGCTTTGAAGTGGTTCATTGGGGAGATGATGAGATTCTTATTTCTGATGAGGATGAAGATGATAGGGAATCGAGGGAGGATGAGTTGGTGATGCCGGATGCGGGTTTTAGCTTGGTCACTTGGTTGATAATGAACACACAACCCCAACCCTTGGAAATGGACCAAAGACAACAAATATTTCGGTCTAGGTGCACCATTAAGGGAAGAGTTTGTAACTTAATCATTGATGGTGGGAGTTGTACTAATGTGGCCTACAATACTCTTGTTGAGAAGCTATCCTTTCCTACGCAAGACCACCCATGTCCTTACAAATTGAGGTGGCTTAACAAAGGGTCCGAAGTAATGGTTGATAAACAATGTTTGGTATGCTTCTCCAATGGCAAAAACTACATAGATGAAGTTCTTTGTGATATTCTACCTATGAATGCTTTCCATCTTTTACATAGTAGGCCTTGGGTGTTTGATAGGAATTTGGTTCACCATGGGAGAGATAACACTTACACTTTCTGTAATACTACGTTTTTATGTGATGTTGGGTACTCTATCGACTAAGGCTTACTATGTCGAGTAAGTGAGTTTTGCGTACGAAACAATGTTCTCTCTGATGGGTACTCGATCAAATAAGGGAAACTCGATCGAGTAGGGGCCACTCGATCGAGTAAGTTACTTACTCGATCGAGTAAGCGGGTTTTTACGGGTTATTTGCTGGGTTTTGATAACAACGTGAGAATGATATAAAAACAATTTTCGTCAGTTTCTTTTCACTTTTTAACCTATTCTAAGTTTGACAAAAGATAAAACAAAGTTATGTTTCTCTTCTCTCTCTCATTGCTATCAAATCCTAAGGCTTGTGTCGTCGGAATCTGGAGTTCTTTACGCTGTTGAGACCGTCGCGTTGTGGGTAAGATCCTAGTACAGTTTTTTTATTGTTTCGTTGGTTTTGGTTTAAACCCTAATTGGGTAAATTGGGGGTTTTGGGAGTATTTTGATATTAGATGGTGATTGTATGATTGATAGGAGGTGATTTCGTAGAGGAACGTTTCTGATTCGCTGTTATGACGAATGTGGTGATTGCATTTCTAGGTAGGGTATCCTACTCAGTTATTGTTCTCATGATACGAGATGGTTGATTAGTTATTGATTAATGGTATTTGTCTATATCGTACTTGGATTGGTAATTGTTGGTGTTGTAGTTGGTTGTTGTGTTTGTATGCGGTTCGCGAGGTGCGCTCTCGGCTGAGTGGAGTCATTTGCGGGAGTGGATTCACGCCCTTGATTTGCCTCTTGTGGAACCCGCCACAAGAAGGGATGTGCACATTAAGGCACATGGGTTTGCGCTCGAAATAGATGAGCGAGGCTTAGGTGGGAACGGCTGCGGTCCCCCACTGGCAGTGTGGATTACTGGTTGCGGCCGTAATCTGGTAGGACTAGACCTTCAGGCTAGTCGGGTGATTGGTGATGTGACGGTGTTGGAGGATTGTATGTATTGTTGTTGTTGTATTATCTTATATTGTATAATCCATAACTGACCCCGTTTAATTGGTTTAAAAACTATGGTGATTCATTCGGGGATGGTGAGCAGTTATTGAGTAGGTATGATATGGATGCGCGAGGGATAGCTGGGTTTGAGTCATCACGAGTCGTTTAGAAGTCTTCCGCTGTGTCGTCAAACATTTTATTTACTTTACTTTGTTTTGGATTTGGAACAGTTAAATCACTTTACAGTTTTGGGATTTTGTTATGTAATCGCTTTAAAGTTATCTATTAAAGTATGTTCTTTATTGTCAATTTGATATACATTTCCTCGGCTAACCGAGATGGTAGAACTTTCATGCATTAGGTTGTCTTGGTAAGGCACCTTGGTGTATAGGGGTGTTACACTTTCAAATTTGGCTCATGAAAGATCATTCTATCACCATTACCACCGTCCATCAAACCATCTACACCACCATCCATGCTTGAACCTTCAAGAGAAGTCCTATGTATTAGTGAATCCGAAATGATGCAACAGTTGAAAGGACAAGAGGATGTCTATGTTCTCATTGCTAAAGACTTGCTTGAATGGCAAGAAATGTCCCTTCCTAATGAAGTTAAAGAGCTAGTTGGTTCTTATGAAGATGTGTTTCCAAGTGAGCTCCCTAGTGGCTTGCCTCCTCTTAGAGGCATTGAGCATTAAATTGATTTCATTTCAGGGGCTACTTTGCCCAACAAGGCCGAATATAGGAGTGATCCTAAAGCTAGTCAAGAACTACAACAATAAATTGGAGAGCTTATGAGCAAGGGCTTTGTGAGAGAGTCTCTTAGTCCATGCGCGATTTCGGCTTTGTTAGTGCCAAAGAAAGATGGTTCTTGGAGAATGTGTACGGAAAGTAGAGCCATCAACAACATTACCATAAAGTATAGGTTTCCTTATACCTAGGCTTGATGACATCTTGGATGAGCTTAGCGGAGCCAAATTGTTTTCAAAAATTGATTTAAGGCAGGGTTTTCACCAAGTAAGAATCAAGAAAGGTGATGAGTGGAAAACGGCTTTCAAAACCAAGCATGGGTTATATGAGTGGCTTGTGATTCTCTTTGGTCTTTCTAATGCACCAAGCACCTTCACGAGGCTTATGATCGAGGTGATTAGACCTCATTTGGGCAGATTTGTGGTTGTTTACTGCGGTGAGCGACTCGTCGTTCATTCAATCAAACACATATATATTCTCAACAAACGACTAATAAGTGGTTAGGTTGAGGTCGATCCACCGGAAGGTGTGATTTGGGTTCTAAGTCTATTTATCACAATTTATGATAGCGTCACAATTATTGGGGTTTGAGGTTGTGTTCTAAACTACGACAAGGAAATGTAAACAAATGAAGAACAAGGCAAGTAAATATAAATGGAGATCTAAACAAATGGTAAATGACACTCAAGTGTCATGGGATCATAGGGGAATGATGGTAAGATAACATAAATGAGTCACATAGATGCAAGCAATTATTATTGTTGGAATCGAGTTAGTTTATGTCTTACAATTCCTAGGGGGGCTTAGGTCTCGGAGTCGAGTTGGTCACAACTTTAAAACACCTACATCGACTTGGTTCGTCCTATTTAACTATATGCATGGTCTAACAAGCCTTGAGTTAGCTTATATCTTACAAGTCTTGTTGAAAGGATAAGAGAATCATGCTAGGTTGTCAACCAAGCATTTCAGCAAACATAACATGTGCATAAGTTTAAAGTACAATAAGCAAGCATTCATATGAACTTATTAAGCATAAATTTGTCCCATAATTACTCCCCTAATCCCTCACTAACCCTAGCTAGGAGACTACTCACTTCACATCATGATTAATATGCTAGTAATGGTGTCAAACATCACAACACAAATGAACATGATGATTAAGCAAGGTAATAAAATAAGAGATTAACAAGTAAATAAAGAGGGATTAAGAAGGTTACCAACTTGAAAAGTAAAGATTTACATAAATAAAGAATAATCCTTGAATAAAGATTGAGACTTGTCACTTAGTCTTCAAATACATACCCAAGAGATCCAAATGTAAATAACTTGAGATGAACAAAGGAGATGGAAGAACAATAGAAGAAACCCTTGGATTAATGGTGTAGAGTTGTCAATTCCCCAATACAAACCCAAGAATTCTTCAAGTACAAGGCTGGATCTATAAGATTGTTTGAGAAATAATTAAGTAAAGATTAAAGTGTAATTTGTGGAATGATTAAAGACTAATTCTATTCTAATCTACTCTCAAGAAGACTTAATCTAAACTAAGGGAACTTAATCTCCTCTAAATATAAGAGGGGTATATATAGTAAGTAAGCTTTAGGTTAATTATGGGATTAAATGAAGGCCAGGCCCACCAAACACGACTAACTCCTTGCAAGTCCTCTGCTTAGGTCGGGCGTCCTGAAGCTATGAAGAAACAATTCTGAGTCTTAGGTCAGGCGTCTTCTGCTCAGGTCGGGCGTCCTGGGTCTTAGGTCGGGCAACCTCTGCATCCTAGGTCTCAGCTTGTCTATTTGAGCTTGGATTGTAAAATGGACGTTATTTCTTCATCCAGACTCCTATTGAAGTGATTCAAAAGCCTAGACCACTGTTGGAATATGTGTCCTCCGACAATAATGCGATCACGACTATTGATCATGATGATCACATGTTTAAGTCTCATTATAAAGAATACAATTGGGAAGTAATTTCTTTACTGTCAACTGGTCCACACATATCGGTAATGATTGGCTGACTAGAGTTTGACATTACTGTCGTGCGACGGTGGTGATCAGTTGATCCCCTAGGTCATACCTATAAGGCAACACTCTTAATTGATCATTTAATTAATCGTATAACGTTACGAGTTAATTAAATTACTTGAAAATTGACGGACGATTTTGGAAGTAAAATTTACGTATCACATTGAAATTTGATTAAATGAGATATGGTCTGAGTAATCGAATTGTATCATTGCTCAGATGAAATTATTGTTTAAGGAAACAATTAAATTTGAATGAATTATTATAAGTACAATTTGTTGTGATTTATAGTTGGTAAAATATTTTGGTACAAGTAATTATGAATTACTAAAGTCGATTTTTGTACATGACGTATTTTTATTAATACGTTGATTTTTAATATGTTAAAAATACATGGCAATTTTATGTGACATGTGACATGTGACAAATTGACAAATCGACAAATTGGCAAAGATAAAATGGAATCCATTTTATCCTCATATGGACCGAAATATTGGGTGTGATTAACATATTCTTAAAATGTTAATTAAATTAGTGGAAGATGTAATCATTTTTCTACAACTAGGCATGCATACCTAGTGTCTCTTGTGGAAGAGCACCAAGCCCATGCATTGGCCTTCCTCCACCCTCTTACCCGGTTTCCCCTAGAAAAGAACAAAGGGTCTTTTGCTTAAAAATTGATCATTCACCATATGTATGTGTGTGTGTGATAATTTTCATTCATTCATCTTATCAAAAATATTTTAGACAGAGATAAAAATATTTTTCTCCTTCCTTCCTCTTTCTCCTACCCGGTTTTAGGAGCTAAGACCAAATTATTTTGGGTCATTTTTCCTTACAAATTAATATTGTACTAGTATTTATAATATTGATTTTAATTAAGAGTGTGCTTTGGGTATAAATCCTTGGGAGAGATCCTACACTTGGGTCTTTGTTTATCCAAAAGGAAAGCTCAAGAACAAGAGAGAAGGAGATCTCTCTTGTGCCCTAAAACCGAAAATCCAATGTAAGGATGGAAGATTCTTCTCTTATTTTGATTATAGTTTGCATGCATAAGATCATTTATTAATTTTATGACAAATTAAATTAAAACATATATGAATATGTTAAGTATATAGATCTACTTTTGTTTCAATCGGTATCAAGAGCCATGGTTGTTTACATGCAAATCGGTTAAAAGTTTTTCCGAGTTATAAAGATTAACATATAAAACTTGTATAATTTGTGTTATTATGATATATCACGAAATTAATTTATGCATGTTAAAATTTCTGGTCCTAAAATTTTTTAGGATATTTTGGTTAATTTACGGATTTTTATTGTTCATATTATTCAATAATGGCATTAAAATATGATTTTATGAGTAAAAATGTCATTTTCGGACTAAAATTAGCTAAACTTCGAATTTTCCAGTGATTTTTGGATATGTTGACACATATATTATTTTGAGATAACCTGTAAATGTTCATAATTTTTGGACTTCTTATGCTCGAAAAATGGATTTTTCATTATTTAAATCGGATTTAGATGTAAAATAGGTTAATATGAGATAAATTTCGAATCTGGTCATAGAAATTTAGTATGTTGTCACATGCAATTTTACAAGATGTGTGTAAAATAATAGGCTATAGTGAAGTCTTTTTGCATGATTTATGGATTTTTGAAGAAAAATAGCAAGAATAGTGACTTTATTAGTGAAATATTAGTAAAACATACTCTATGACTAAGGAAAAACATCATATGTTGCATTTTATTATCTTTTTCAGATCTAAAATTGAAAAGTTGATGAATATAATTTTTCACATGTTTTTATGATTATTTAGTTAAAACCGATAAACCGCAACATTGTTTTTCCGGATAAAATTTCGAAATTTTTAACCTAAGTTTTTGAACATTATGAGTGTCATGGTATTTTTCAAGAATGTTCATGAGTTTAAATTTCAAATTTTGAATTTATTTGAAATTTTGTGATTTATTTGAAGTTTATAGCTTATTTTTATAATTTTAAGTCCATTAATGAACAATTTTTGGTAATATGAGTTAATTATGGTCAAATAATTAGTGAAGACTAAATTTTGAGTCCTAAGAGGTTAGGGTAATTAACTTATGCATAAATATGAATTTATGTAATTTTTGTGATTATAAAATGTTGAACCACGCAAATCCGTAGAAACCGAGTAATATACGATATTGGCTAATTAAAGGCGATTTAGCATAAAATTGGGCATGTTCATACATATTATAATGCTGCATTTTCTTTATGATTGTCATAATTTTAATTTATGTAATTTTTGAATTATGTAATTTTACTTAGTATGGCCTTAGTTTTAATTGGTATTACCCGAAATGTATGGGAATATCGATTCGGTTGTAATTTTTATTGTGATCTCGTATCACCGTCTTGCAATTTAATAGATTTATTTTATTATAGTTACAAATGTATAATAGGAAATTATGTAATTCGTTATGTAATTTTATTCATTCCGGAGTTCCCAAAGACGGATTTCTTCAAGATGGCGTTACATAAAGACGGTGTTACTTCGAAATGCGTGCCACAACCGAAGTTCTAGGGACCAATGGAGTTGGTTTCCGAATATGTAATAGTTAAATAGTTTTCTATTTTAGGAAGGCCATACTAGGATTTATTTTTATGCTTTGCATTTTATTTATATGTCACATGCATCGCTAAATCGCCATAACTAAAACATGCATCCTCATCTAATCGAGTTCATCGACCGTGTCAATTAAAATTATCGTAGTTCACCGCTTTAGTTCACTTAAAACGTGATAGATAATAAATTGACATGACCTCTCGCTAAAACAATCAATTGAGACTTAGCCTTACAAAATAGTAGAAACCATGAAAACCTATTTCGCGAGGGAGTGCACTCGGCCATCCCGGGGTACAAACCTTGTTACGTAGGGGAAGTGGGTGATGAATGTCTATCCACCGAATTCATGTTAATAAGGGGTATTTCGGCACACCGTGCCCTAAGTTGATATGGGTTTGGATTATGGACACATTTATTCGAAATTTCGGTTGTACTCAACGAAAGTATTCACGACGATTTCCGGATGTGTTTCGGGCTAGAGATGAATATTAATGTAAATATCATCGACCAAGAGTTCTAAAAGTAGAATCGATTAAAAGGTTAATCCACCGAGTTATGTTAATAAAGGGTATTTCGGCACACCGTGCCCTAAGTTGATATGAATTTGGGTCTTGGAATCATTTCATATAGTTGGGTAGAGGTCACTATATAAATGCTCATATCTTGTTAAATTTAATTACAAGTATGATTTAAAAAGACAAATGTTAATATTTCCTTTCCTCCATATTTGTAGTTCATTACAATGAATCCATCAAACGCTACCGCACTGATAACTATTGAGTCTTACCACAATGTTCTTAACGACGTTTGCTCCAACAATAATTTCGACACTACTAGAGAACTTCATTTTGGGATAGGTTCGGATGGAAACCTTAACTTCATCACCTCTTCTAAACCACCCACTACTACTAGATCTCGTGTGAGCCCGTCTCAGGAAGACTACCTCATACAATCTATAGGGTCTTTGTCTCTAGAAGATAAAGATGCCAAAACTAGTGGGAGCTCAAGCAATCAAGTTCTTGCTTCCAAGGGCAAAAGGTTCAAGAAGAAGGGAAAGAAAGTCAAAAACTTCAAGCAAGTTAATGATGAGTGCCATTATTGCTATGGCATGGGACATTGGCTTAGGAATTGTCCCGTATATTTGCAAAATATAAGGAAAGGAATCATCACTCCAAAAGGTAAAATTCCTAAGGAAATTTATGTTATTGATATAAATTATACTTCCACTACGACATGGGTACTAGATACAAGTTGTGGTTCTCACCTTTGTAATAATTTACAGGGTTTAAGAGATGTGGAGAGGCTTAGCAAGGAAGATGTGGATCTACGCCTTGGAAATGGAGCTCGAGTAGCGGCCGAATCCAAAGGAACTTATGTTTTAGCTTTGCCTAACGGATTTGAGTTGTATTTACATAATTGTTTTTATGTACCTACACTCTCTAAAAACATTATTTCAATCGCCATGCTAGACATGGACGGTTTTTGTTTTGTCATTAAGAACAATCATTGTACTATTTCAAGGAACGACTTGGTTATAGGCCAAGCTTCCTCTATCAATGGCATTTACATTTTAGAGACCTCGAATCCGACTAATGATATCTATAACATTCAATCAAAGAAACTCAAATCAAGTGACCCAAGTGAAGCATTCATTTGGCATTGTCGATTAGGTCACATAAACGAGAATCGCATCACAAGATTAATTTAGACAAATGTGATTACACCATTTGACTATCAATCATATGGTACATGCGAATATTGCCTACTTGGCAAAATGACTCGTAATCCTTTTAGTGGTAAAGGGACGCGAGCTAGTGAACTATTCAGGCTCATACACACCGATGTATGTGGACCAATGAGTATCACCGCTCGTGGTAATTATGACTACTTTATTACCTTCACCGATGACTTAAGTAGATATGGGTATATCTATTTGATGAAGTATAAGAGTGAAGCGTTTGATAAATTCAAAGAATTTCAAACCGAAGTAGAGAACTAATTGAACAAAAGGATTAAGGCACTACGATCCGATCGTGGTGGAGAGTATCTTAGCCTTGAATTTGATTCACACTTGAAAGGTTGTGGTATTATATCACAACTTACTCCACCCGGAACACCACAACTTAATGGTGTTGCCGAAAGGAGGAATCGAACCTTACTTGATATGGTTCGATCCATGATGAGTCAAACCGAGTTACCGAACTCGTTTTGGGGATTTGCAATTCAAACCGCAATAAAATCTTTGAACGTAAGTTCAACCAAAGCAACTGAAAAGACTCCATATGAGATATGGAGAGAAAAGGTTCCAAATCTATCCCATATGAAAATTTGGGGTTGTGATGCTTATGTCAAAATTAAAAATGATAACAAGTTGGCACCACGATCCGAAAAATGCATTTTTGTAGGTTATCCCATGGCCTCACGAGGCTATTACTTCTATAAGCCTCAAGAGAACAAAGTATTTGTGTCTCGCGATGCTGTCTTCCTAAAAAGTGATTTTATTTCTAGGAGACAGAGTGGGAGAAATTTTGAACTTGATGAAGTTCAAGAGCCACAAACCGAGATAGAGGCGCAAGAAGAAGTTCCTTCGTCATCTAACGCGGTTACTCCTCCTCCTCTTAGAAGAACGGGGCGAGTTATTCGCCATCCCGATCGATATGTGGGACTTATCGAAGAAGATGGAACACTCGATGTGTTGCTTATAGATAGTGACGAGCCCGCCACCTACAAGGCCGCAATCGCTAGTCCAAATTCCTCCTTATGGCTTGCAGCCACGAAGTCCGAAATGGATTCTATGCATGAAAACCAAGTTTGGGACTTGGTAGATTTGCCTAAAGGGGCAAGACCTCTTCAATGCAAATGGATATTCAAAGTCAAAAATGGCATAGAAGGATATGATGATGTCTACAAAGCTAGGCTAGTGGCAAAAGGATTTACCCAAGTCCAAGGTCTCCATTATGATGAGACCTTCGCACCCGTAGCCATGCTAAGATCCATACGGATTTTGTTAGCGATTGCCGCATTTCATGATTATGAAATTTGGCAAATGTATGTCAAAACCGCTTTTCTAAATGGGCATTTAGAAGAGGAGGTGTACATGATACAACCCGAAGGTTTTGTTGATTCTAAGAATCCTAACAAAGTGTACAAGCTTAAGAGATCCATTTATGGTCTTAAGCAAGCATTTAGAAGTTGGAATCATCGATTTAATCATGTGATAAAAGAGAATGGTTTCACTCGAAGTGTTGAGGAACCATGTTTATACATGAAATTCAGTGGGAGTAATGTTGTGTTCCTAATCTTATATGTCGATGACATACTACTCATTGGAAATGATATTCCAATGTTGTCTTCTGTTAAGAAGTGGTTAGGTAACCACTTCCAAATGAAGGCTTTAGTAGAAGAACAACGCATATTAGGTATCCGGATCCATAGAGATAGATCCAAGAGGATATTGGCACTAAGTCAAGAGTCTTATGTTGATAAGATTCTTCGACGGTTCAGCATGGACAAATCCAAAAGGGGATTGGTACCTATGGTAACCGGGACGATATTGAGCAAGACTCAATCTCCCTCCGAACCCCATGATGTTGAACGCATGAAGACGATCCCTTATGCTTCCGCTGTTGGATCAATCATGTACGCCATGATATGCACACGCCCTGATGTCTCGTATGCCTTGAGCATGACGAGTAGATATCAAGGAAATCCAGGTGAGAGTCACTGGATAGCCGTTAAGAACATCCTTAAGTACTTGAGAAGAACTAAGGATTCTATCCTAGTGTTTGGAGGAGACACTGAGCTGCGTGTTAATGGATACACGTACTCAAGTTTTCAAACAGATAGAGATGACATGAAATCACAAGCTGGTTTCGTTTTCATGCTCAATGGTGGTGCCGTAGTCGGAGAAGCTTCAAGGAAGTCAGAATCCGCGGATTCTACAACGGAGGTGAGCACATTGCAAAGATCGTAAGTCGCTAAGGAAGCTGTGTGGATCAGGCAATTCACGGAAGGTCTAAAAGTAGTACCTACCGCCAATGATCCCATCACTCTCTATTGTGATAATGGTGGGACGATCTTCCAAGCTAAGGAGCCAAAGTCTAGTAATAGATCTAGACATGTACTTAGAAAATATCATGTAATAAGAGATTTCATTGAAAGAAAGGAAATTGCGATTTGTAAGGTTGGGACGGATGACAATTTAGCCGATCCGCTCACCCAGCCTTTATCGCAGGCTAAACATGATGGACATATGGCGTCCATGGGACTTAAACGTATACCAAGTCTATGTTAGATTTTGAAATGAAATAAAAGTGTTGTTTTTGTTCATGTTCATAATCACATTTGTCTTTTATCTTTAATTTATACATTGTTACATCCAAACGGGTTGTGGTGAGAATTGAACCCCATTAAAGTGAACACGGATTAACATAGTATTTGCCCATAGTCACTTGTATGAGGTGACGTCTCGAAGTGACTAGAATGTGATGCGATTGATGGCAAGTTCAAGTGCCATAGAGTCATGTGAGAAGACTAGTCGATCACATAGGCAGACTGTTAGGAACATTTTGTCGGGCCTAATGACCGCTTATAGAGTTCTGGCAAATTTATATAGCCTGGTCGTGTCAAGAGCTGATATAGTATTCAAATGAGTCGATTCTTTTGACTAAAGACTATTCGCCTAAGATGGCACAGTTTCAGATTAACTTTGATTTGTGTTACTACGACCTTCGTAAATGGGGTCAAATGGGCATATTTTGGGTTATGATGGCTGTGGCTAGTCGAAGGGAATGAGTGCAATAGGAATTGTCCACCCCTAGTCAGGGTCATGACAATATCTCAGGGCCACTCGAGGAGTAATGAACTGGAAATGCGTGGCCACGCTCGGAATGTATCCATGGTGGATAAATCCGGTCAATCAGTTATTCTCCAGATCGAGGAAACCACTCTCGATATGATCACTTGCAAGTACGACCTGAAAGACACCTTGCATTGAGTGGGAGATAGTAATAGGACAAGAGAATTGGTGACGCACACTTGTCGAGGACAAGTGGGAGATTGTTGGAATATGTGCCCTCCGACAATAATGCGATCACGACTGTTGATCATGATGATCACATGTTTAAGTCTCATTATAAAGAATACAATTGGGAAGTAATTTCTTTACTGTCAACTGGTCCACACATATCAGTAATGATTGGCTGACTAGAGTTTGACATTACTGTCGTGCGACGGTGGTGATCAGTTGATCCCCTAGGTCATACCTATAAGGCAACACTCTTAATTGATCATTTAATTAATCGTATAACGTTACGAGTTAATTAAATTACTTGAAAATTGACGGACGATTTTGGAAGTAAAATTTACGTATCACATTGAAATTTGATTAAATAAGATACGGTCTGAGTAATCGAATTGTATCATTGCTCAGATGAAATTATCGTTTAAGGAAACAATTAAATTTGAATGAATTATTATAAGTACAATTTGTTGTGATTTATAATTGGTAAAATATTTTGGTACAAGTAATTATGAATTACTAAAGTCGATTTTTGTACATGACGTATTTTTATTAATACGTTGATTTTTAATATGTTAGAAATACATGGCAATTTTATGTGACATGTGACATGTGACAAATTGACAAATCGACAAATTGACAAAGATAAAATGGAATCCATTTAATCCTCATATGGACCGAAATATTGGGTGTGATTAACATATTCTTATAATGTTAATTAAATTAGTGGAAGATGTAATCATTTTTCTACAACTAGGCATGCATACCTAGTGTCTCTTGTGGAAGAGCACCAAGCCCATGCATTGGCCTTCCTCCACCCTCCTACCCGGTTTCCCCTAGAAAAGAACAAAGGGTCTTTTGCTTAAAAATTGATCATTCACCATATGTATGTGTGTGTGATAATTTTCATTCATTCATCTTATCAAAAATATTTTAGAGAGAGATAAAAATATTTTTCTCCTTCCTTCCTCTTTCTCCTACCCGGTTTTAGGAGCTAAGACCAAATTATTTTGGGTCATTTTTCCTTACAAATTAATATTGTACTAGTATTTATAATATTGATTTTAATTAAGAGTGTGCTTTGGGTATAAATCCTTGGGAGAGATCCTACACTTGGGTCTTTGTTCATCCAAAAGGAAAGCTCAAGAACAAGAGAGAAGGAGATCTCTCTTGTGCCCTAAAACCGAAAATCCAATGTAAGGATGGAAGATTCTTCTCTTATTTTGATTATAGTTTGCATGCATAAGATCATTTATTAATTTTATGACAAATTAAATTAAAACATATATGAATATGTTAAGTATATAGATCTACTTTTCTTTCAACCACTTGATTTTTTGACTCCGTTTATCTGTCATAGTTTCAGAGCCAAAAAAGCAAATCTTGTTATGGTTCTAAGCAGTTTCCTCTTGTAATGGCTCCCTTCTCATTATCCTTTCCCAACAACTTGTGGGGATAGATTCTTGGGTCATGGGGATTTTACTTAATTGCCCCTAAAATTTTCTTTATTGAGTTACGGCCTTTAGCCTTGGTCTCCTCTTCGATGCTCGGTCATTGGTTGAAATCAATTTAGCTCCGATTTACATCGTTTAGGCAAGGTTAGTGCTCCTCTCCTACCAAGGACACTAATTCTCATATAATATGCATAATAGGAAGCTAAAGACAATAAACGACCCTAATACACACTAAAAATCATAGGAAAGAGGCTAGTTAGGGGACTAAATGTGCGTAAATATGAGTCACATCATTTACTTTGATGATATCTTGGTCTATAGTCCCTCCATGGAAGAGCATATCAAGCAATTGCAAGTATTGTTTGAAACACTTAGGAGTCACAAGCTATATGGCAAGCTAGAGAAGTGTTCTTTTATGCAAAATGAAGTCCATTTCTTGGGGTTCATTATCTCTGACCGTGGCATATTAGTGGACCAAAATAAGGTTAAAGAAATGAAAATATGGCCTACACCAAAGATTATCACGGAAGTGAGGAGTTTCCATGGGCTAGCTTCTTTCTATAAGAGGTTTATCAAGGATTTTAGCACCATTATGGCTCCTATAACCGAGTTTATGAAGAAAGGAGAGCTCAAATGGAGTGACAAAGCCGAGAGTGCCTTCAATGCCATCAAGGAAATACTATGTAAGTCTCCTATTCTTGCCCTACCCGATTTCAATAAGTTGTTTGAAGTTGAGTGTGATGCTAGTGGGATTGGCATTGGAGCCGTGTTATTGCAAGAACGCAAGCCTATTGCCTACTCTAGTGAGAAAATAAGTGGTGCCAAGCTCAACTATTCCACTTATGATAAGGAATTCTATGCCATTGTTAGAGCCTTGACTCATTGGAGTCACTACTTGAAACCAAGGCCCTTGGTGCACCATTTGGATCATGAGGCTCTCAAGTACATCAGTGGCCAACACAAGCTCAATCATAGGTGATACCCATCGTGAGGTGTCAAAAATAATATTTATATTTCCTATTAAAACTAACCTAGGCTAGTGGTAACAGGGTCGAACCACAAAGAGGCAGATGTAAATTCTAGTTGTCTAATTTTAGTCTAAGGTAACGATAAGGTGTGGGGTTTGATTTGAATTGGTCTACAGCTAAGAGTGAATAAAGACAATAAACTTAAAAAGACGGATTAAACAGATAAAGGAAGGGGTACTAGGATGGTCGGTTCATTACAAATTTCGGCAAAGATACTAAACAGGTCTAAATCGAACACAAGTGAGGCGGGAAACAAGAGGTCCTCTCGGTCCACTCTTAACAAATAGCATCTTTCGATCTCGCTATAGGTCCCTAATATCACTAATACTGACTCTCGTCCTGAAGAGTGACTAACGGTCTAAACTATACCTATCTTTCGATCTCAACACAGTTTAGTCATCTTAATTGGTGATCAAATAACTTTCCCTATCTTTCGATCTAATGGGTCAGTCATAAATTAAGCATCTAACTGGTCGCATGCATTCGATTCGTTAAATACAACATTAAAATCAATTAAAATGAAGGGTAACCTCACGAGGTCAGTCGATCGACCAAGAATGTCAGTCGATCGACTGACACGCGAATCAGGCCGTGTTCAATCTATTGCCGCCTATGCTATAACTCGCCTACATCCTAGCACAAATAATCTAGCTACTCATGCAAAGGGTAAAAACAATAATAACGATGATGAAGCTAGCTACTGAATTCATGCTTGAAACGATAAAGTAAACAATTAACATAAACAATGAATTGGTTGTGGGAATCTAGCTAGCAATTCTATACTAATGATGAAATAAAACAATTAACTGAAATTAGGACAAATGAATAACGAATTTGCAGAGGAAAGATTAGGAATAAGAACCGAAGATCCAATGCTTAACAATATTCCAAACCCTAATTCCAAAACTAAATATTATTGTATGAAAACTTGAGTCTAAATCGAGATCCCCTAAACTGAATGTTTATGTTACGTTATATAGCAAACATACGTAACAATTATTATCAAAACCTAAAACTTAATGGGCTTATGCTTCCTCGGTCTTTTAATTCTCGTCTGGAATAGAAGTTTGGTCGATCGACTGCTAGAACTGGTCGATTGACTGGTCTTCAGGAAACAGTAGCTTCTGGAACCCGATGGTTGGTCGATCGACTAAGGGTGGTGGTCGATCGACTGCTTGAGCTGCTACTTGTCTTTTATAATCTCGTGGATTTGTCTTTTGGGCCTTTAATTTGCGCACCAAGCTCGTTCCTCGGGTGAATAATTCACGCCAAATGCAATGCAGGGTACTCGGGGACGGATTTAGCTTGATTTCCGCTGGATTCTTCACATTTCTGCAATAATGTACAAAAACACGAAAGTAGACGGAAATAGGGAAAATAGTAGCATAAACCACATAATTGAGCTCTGAAATCCGTGTAAAATGGGATGTAAAACATCATATAAAAGACACGCATCAAACTTCCCCAAACCAAACCCTTGCTTGTCCCCAAGCAAGAACTAGACTCGATCTAATGACCTAATGGAACGAGTTCAATCTCAGAGCGAAATGCAACATGTAAAGCCTAAACCAATTTAATGCACAACCAACAATCAACTAGCAAATGAATCATGCAAACGAGTTATGAAGTCGTTAGAAATATTGCTGAACCGTTAACTATAGAGACTTAGCAAATTGGACTCTCACGGGTCGCTCATTTCACTCGAATAAGCACAGGTGAAAATAAGAGGATCGAAAGAATTAATTTTGTAGTGACTCTCACCTAACTACGACCCATAAGAACTTGCCTGCAATCTAATATGAAAGTAATCTCTACAACCGTACATACGCATTCCAACCAACAAGAGACCATGACACATGCCGAGGTATGAATATGGAAATGTGAGGTAAGGGTAAGAAGAGGCAAAACGTTTTATGGTAAAGTGGAGGTACAGGTGATCAAGCTAGTACCAAAATGGAACCAAATGGCAACATCCAACTTCTTGCTCATAATCAACAGAAACGGTGCTATAGCAAGCACAAAACTCACAATCTCCAAAATAGTAGTAATCAACCAACTCCCCATAAGATATAAATGGAACATGGGAGCAAAAATCGCCATAAGATAAAGGATTGAATTATGCGAATTTGATTTCTTTCTCTTTCTCGAACCTCGGTCGATCGACCTATAGGGGCAGTCGATCGACTGCTTAAACAGTACAAAACTCTTTTTTTTTTCTTTTTTCGAATCATTTTTTTTCTTTTGTTTCTTTCTTTTCTTTTCATTTCTTTCTCTCTTTTTTCATTTTACAAACATCACCTCAACAGAGCATATGCCACCAAAAACGAGTAACAATCCCAAAAACTAAACTACTAGCTTGACAAGGCAGGCTAAATGTAGGATGTAGTAAATAGGACAAAAAGGATATTTTTGGCAGTGTGGAGCTTATGGGTAAAATAAGAAAAGGGAGACCTCTACCACATGTGTCAACTAACCACAGACCGAATGCGCACAGGTATTAAGCAGATCAAGTTCATATTTATGCACATTTATGTGACATGCCTCATAAGGAGTACTACTCACATCCTAGATAAACTGGTCATGAATGACACCAGTTATAGGCTCTAAATCTCAGAATATATAAGTAGTTTGCCAATTTTCAAAGTCAAGTCTCAAGTTCAGCAAATAATTAACGAAAACTCGTAGAAATGCATATACGACTCTACTAATAACATGTTAATCAAGCAAGGCTTAGGCAAAAACAGGTGCAAATGCTATATCATCCTTGAAATACTACCGTTCCGACTCGACCTATATGCTAAAATAAACGTGCATTTTGTGGAAATTTTTGAAATTTTTCAATTTTTTTGGAATTTTTGTATATATATGAGAAATGAAATAAACAATGCAAAACAAAATGTAAACGTGAATGCAAGCAAATGATATGCGACGCAAAACCCTTCCCCAAACCAAATCGCTCAATGTCCCCATTGTGCAAAATCATATAATGAAAGAAGAGAAACGGGAATTTGCGCAAAATGAAATAAATAAGACATGAAGTGAAAATCGGGAACTCACAAGACTTTAAGCGCAGCAAAAAGGAAACCTCCCCAAACCAGCGTTAGCTAGGAGGTTTCAGTAGCCAGCAGTGCTACTAAAAGGTACCTGAAAAGACAAACAAAATCCACGCATAAAATCGAGAAGACAATTTGAAGCGGTAAAATTGTGCACGAATGAGAAAATTAGAAGAAATAAATAATTGGACCGAAAATAAAGTGGAGTATAAAACTCCCTTAAGTCCGCATATCGACCAAACACAGCAGGGGAAAGGTCGTGAACAGGTACAGCAGCGTCCTCGGTCGATCGACCAAGGATGGCAGTCGATCGACCAATGTGTCAGGAACAGTAGCTCCTGGAAAGTGCATCTCAGTCGATCGACCAATGTGGCCAGTCGATCGACTGAAAGTACTGCTGTACTCCTTATTTCTTCGTATTTGCTCAATAACTTGAGCTAATGAGGTCTAAAAACCTGCAAGTGCATCATAATACGCACCCAAAATTGTGCAAAACCCAAAACAAAGTCTCAAACGTATAAAATCCTAAGCAAGCAAAATAAAATGCGAAGTTTTCGCGCACACAAAAGCAAAAAAGAGTGTCTAACAAAAGTAAATAAAATGAAGTTTATAAAAGCTCGATCAACTAATAGTTGATCAAGAATGACCACGGTATGGCCCACTTCGTCGGCTTCTGGCTACTAGAGGTAGCCTCAACGGTGCTTATTTGAGCAGCTGCACCCTTCTTAGCTTCCACGTCCGTATGGCTCAACGGATCAACACTCTCATCATCTCCCCAGTCAAGGATCTCTTCGGGCTTGTCAGAATCCGAATCAGACTCTCTGGCTTTGACCGGCTCGTCATCAACTACCTCATCAATTCCATAGCTCAGGCAACCAAGACCTCCTCTTTGAATGATCGGCTTCTTCGCAGCTAGAGTGACCTGCAGCTCTTCCTTCCCAAAACCAGCTCCTGCATTATCAGAAATAGACAAATCTTCCTCCAATTTGCTCCCAGTCTGGGGCGGAGGGGTTACAACCGGAACAGAGATAGGTAAATCAAGAAGCACAAAATACAATTTCTTGTCAGAAACCGTGTTACAGGTCACAGGCCACATGGGGTCCCTTTTCTTAGCAGGTTGGGCAAAAACAATAGAATGCTTTCCCACTTTGAAAGTCAAGGTTCCTAGACCGACATCTATGATCGCACCAAAGAAAGTGTGCGAAAATGGCCTACCCAAAATAATTGGTATATGAGCATCCTCAGGTATGTCAAGTACAACAAAGTCAACGGGGAAAAAGAACTTCCCTATTTGGACAGGAATGTCCTCTAAGACCCCTATTGGCAGGACCACAGATCGGTCAGCCATCTGAACTGTCATGTCTGTCACTGCGAACCTAGTCAATTTGAGCTTCCTAGCTAGACTCAAAGGCAAGACGCTTATACTAGCTCCTAGGTCACATAATGCCTTCTCAATAGAGAAGGTACCTATATTGCAAGGAACAGAAAAGCTACCCGGGTCCTCTAGCTTACGGGGTGCAGTGTGAGACAAGTAAGAGCATGACTCTTTAGTTAAAGCGATAGTGTGAACATGTTCAAGCGACTTTTTCTTTGACATGAGTTGTTTCATAAATTTAGGGTAGGCAGGCACCTGATTGACCAACTCAAGGAAGGGTACTTGTACATTCAAGCTACGAATAACTTTTTCAAATTTACTGAAAGATACCTGTTCCTTTGTTGGCACTAGTCTCTCTGGATATCGGGCTGTAAGAAGTACCTTAGCCCTCTCCTCTAAGTTGCGCATGCCGGCATCCGTGGACTTAGGCTGGAAGTCCACTGCTTTCTCCTTGTTAAAGCTCGAATCCTCCTCAGACCGTCTCAAATGTGAGCCATTAACCGTCATCGGATCGAACTTCGGAATTGGGATGGACCCATCAGCACTCGGTCCCGCCCTAACACTTTCGAGTCGTCGTGCCCCGAAACAAATAGTCCCTCAAGTTATCGAGCATCGGAGGACGAACAATATCGCTATCAGCAGTAATCTTGGTCGATCGACCACTATCCTCAGTCGATCGACCAAGGTGCACAGCCCCGTCAGCGATGTAACCCGCATATCGCGATCGATCGCGTGTATCAGTCGATCGACTGATATACCTGGTAGACGCCTTTTTCTTTGAATTACTCGTTTCAGCTTTCTTTTGACTCGGATCTGCCTCATTCTTTTCAACAGCATCCTCGACCATGGCACGCCCCTCCAGGGTGGACCCACTCCTTAACGTGATGGCATTCAAGGTCTCCTTTTGGTCGGTTTGAGTCGGTAAGTGTCCCGGAACTCGAGAGGTACTCTTACTAGCCAATTGAGCAATTTGGCTCTCTAGTAGCTTCATCCCGGCCTCTCGTGCTTGGGACTCCTTCAGCAACAAATTCTTAAACTCAGCAAAATCAGAACCTTGGGATTGATGTTGCTGCTGCGGTACATAAGGAGGTTTCTGATATTGTAGTTGCTTTTGATGAGGGGGCACATAGGGTTGCTGCTGCGGAGGTGGAGTTGGATTTAGGACATTCTGGCTACTCCACCTCAGGTTGGGATGAACATTGGGCTCATAGTAGGTGTTTGTCTGCCTATAATGTTGAAAGGCAGCACAAGACTCAAAAAGACTAGGGCAATTCTTCGAAACGTGTCCCTCAGCTCCACACCTTTCACGACAGACGAAAGGACCGTCTGACACAAAGATTTACTTGGTACATCCCACCTTTAGAAGCTCCTCCCAATTCATATTTGTCAAATCTCGAAGTGAGAGCTTCAAGTGCAAAGAACAGAGGAAGATTCAACACTCTCCTCCGGTTCCCTCTGAATTCCCATACTCAGCCTTGTGGGTAGCTAGATCGTCAATGATCTTCCACTCCTTGGTTGCTCCCAAATTTTCAAAAATCGGCCATTGGTCGCAGCATCCAAAATAGCCCTCTGATCGTCATACAGCCCATTATAGAAATGATTGCACAAGCTCCATTTTTCGAAACCATGGTGCGGTATGGTTCGCACCAGCTTCTTAAATCGAACCCATGCCTCGTGGAAGTTCTCATCCGGCCCCTATTTGAAACTTGTGATTTGAGCTCTAATAGCGATCGTCTTTGAAGCAGAAAAGTACTTCTTGTAGAATGCCAATGCCAAGGAATTCAAGTCAGTAATCCCATGAACGGCTCGGTCCAGATCTCTATACCACTCCCTTGCAGCATCACGAAGGGAGAAGATAAACATGGTCTCCTTGATCTGGTCTTGGGTCACACCGGCTGGTGGGGGTATGGAACAGCAGTAGTCAATAAAGGTCTCCATATGCTTAGCTGCATCTTCATTTGCAGCTCCCCCGAACTGGTTTCTCTCAACCATATTAATGTATGAAGGCTTTGGTTCGAACTTCCTGGCATCTCCTGGTAATTCGAATCCCTTATATAAATTTTCAGCTGTCGGCTCAGAATGACTAGCTATACTTGCTTCCTCGGCCATGACTGGAATTTCTGGAGAAGTGACTGTCTCGGCTGAAGAAGTGGAAACGAGTGAAGAATGTGGGTCTTCTTCGAACAGGTCGTTCTCGTAATAGCTTGACAGAGTACTCAGCTCTTCCTCTGTCGGTAATACCCTTTGTGATCGTCTCAACTCGCGCAAAGATTTCTCTATCTCAGGATCAAATGGTACTAGTTCACCACCCTGTGACCTGCGCATAAGAAGAAACTACAAAAAGAATATAAGAAAAGTTTAAGGACTAGAAGTCCCTTAAACTAAGAAAGACTAAAAATAAAACAACTAAAATTAGAACTATTGCTTCCCCGGCAACGGCGCCAAAATTTGATACCCGTTGTGAGGTGTCAAAAATAATATTTATATTTCCTATTAAAACTAACCTAGGCTAGTGGTAACAGGGTCGAACCACAAGGAGACAGATGTAAATTCTAGTTGTCTAATTTTAGTCTAAGGTAACGATAAGGTGTGGGGTTTCATTTGAATTGGTCTACAGCTAAGAGTGAATAAAGACAATAAACTTAAAAAGACGGATTAAACAGATAAAGGAAGGGGTACTAAGATGGTCGGTTCATTACAGCTTCGGCGGCAGCATACTAAACAGGTCTAAATCGAACACAAGTGAGGCGGGAAACAAGAGGTCCTCTCGGTCCACTCTTAACAAATAGCATCTTTCGATCTCGCTATAGGTCCCTAATATCACTAATACTGACTCTCGTCCTGAAGAGTGACTAACGGTCTAAACTATACCTATCTTTCGATCTCAACACAGTTTAGTCATCTTAATTGGTGATCAAATAACTTTCCCTATCTTTCGATCTAATGGGTCAGTCATAAATTAAGCATCTAACTGGTCGCATGCATTCGATTCGTTAAATACAACATTAAAATCAATTAAAACGAAGGGTAACCTCACGAGGTCAGTCAATCGACCAAGAATGTCAGTCGATCGACTGACACGCGAATCAGGCCGTGTTCAATCTATTGCCGCCTATGCTATAACTCGCCTACATCCTAGCACAAATAATCTAGCTACTCATGCTAAGGGTAAAAACAATAATAACGACGATGAAACTAGCTACTGAATTCATGCTTGAAACGATAAAGTAAACAATTAACATAAACAATGAATTGGTTGCGGGAATCTAGCTAGCAATTCTATACTAATGATGAAATAAAACAATTAACTGAAATTAGGACAGATGAATACCGAATTTGTAGAGGAAAGATTAGGAATAAGAACCAAAGATCCAATGCTTAACAATAATCCAAACCCTAATTCCAAAACTAAATATTATTGTATGAAAACTTGAGTCTAAATCGAGATCCCCTAAACTGAATGTTTATGTTACGTTATATAGCAAACATACGTAACAATTATTATCAAAACCTAAAACTTAGTGGGCTTATGCTTCCTCGGTCTTTTAATTCTCGTCTGGAATAGCAGTTTGGTCGATCGACTGCTAGAACTGGTCGATCGACTGGTCTTCAGTAAACAATAGCTTCTGGAACCCGATGGTTGGTCGATCGACTAAGGGTGGTGGTCGATCGACTGCTTGAGCTGCTACTTGTCTTTTATAATCTCGTGGATTTGTCTTTTGGGCCTTGAATTTGCGCACCAAGCTCGTTCCTCGGGTGAATACATCACGCCAAATGTAATGCTGGGTACTCGGGGACGGATTTAGCTTGATTTCCGCTGGATTCTTCACATTTCTGCAATAATGTACAAAAACACGAAAGTAGACGGAAATAGGGAAAATAGTAGCATAAACCACATAATTGAGCTCTGAAATGCGTGTAAAATGGGATGTAAAACATCATATAAAAGACACGCATCAATAGGCATGCTAAATGGGTAGAGTTCCTACAATCATTCAATTTTTCAAGCAAGTACATAGAGGGGAAAGATAATGTTGTGGCCAATGCTTTATCAAGAAGATTCATTATGTTAAGTTACATGGAGCAAAGAGTACTTGGGTTTGAGTTCATGAAAGAGCTATATGAAGAGGATCCGGATTTCAAAGAGGAATAGGAGCTACTAAAATCCGCTCAAATTAAGAAAGGGAGTCCTTACTTGGTTCAAAATGTTGGGAAATGTGTCCTCAACAATAGTGCGATCACATGATTTAAGTATCATTATTAAATCTCATTTTAAGAATACAATTGGGAAGTAATATTGTTACTGTCAACTGGTCAACATATATCGGTAATGATTGGCTGACTAGAGTTTGACATTACTGTCGTGTGACGGTGGTGATCAGTTGACCCCCTAGGTCATACCTATAGGGCAATACTCTTAATTGATCATTTAATTAATCGTATAGTGTTACGAGTTAATTAAATTACTTGAAAAATTGACGGACGATTTTGGAAGTAAAATTTACGTATCATATTGAAATGAGATTAAATGAGATACGGTCTGAGTAATCGAATTGTTTCATTACTCGGATGAAATTATTGTTTAAAGAAACAATCAAAGTTGAATGAATTTTTGTAAATACGATTTATAAATTGGTAAAAATTTTGGCACAAGTAATTATGAAATTACTAAGTCGATTTTTGTATGTGACGTATTTTTATTAATACGTTGATTTTTAATATGTTAAAAATACATAACAAATTTATGTGACATGTGACATGTGACATATTGACAATTGACAAAAATAATATGGATCCCATATTATCATTTGTGCCGAAAATAGGAGGAGGTTTAAACAAATATTGTGGTTGTTTAATTAGTGGTGAACATAATGATGATTAACCTAATTCTAGCCATGCACCCTACACTTTCTTGTGAAGAACAAATTGTGCATGCATTGGCCTTAACCTCTCCTCCTACCCGGTTCTACCTAGAGAAGAACAAGGAGTTCTTTTGCTTATTTTAATTATTATTCACAATATGTATTGTAGTGTAATAATTTTATTCATTCACTTTTTCATAATATAATTTTTAGAGAGATAAAAATTACCTTCCTTCTCACTTCCTCTCCTACCCGGTTTTAGGAGTATAACCAAAGATTTTTGGTTCAATTTTTCACTAAGATTAATATTATACTAGCTCTAATAATATTAATTAGATTAAGAGAAAGCCTTGGGTATATAGCATAGGGAGAGATCTTACTCTTAGATCTTTGTTCTTCCATTGGAATAAGCTCAAGAACAAAAGAGAAAGGTGATCTCTTTTGTGCCCTAATAGCCGAAATACTTCAATGTAAGGAGATTATTTCTCTTCTCTTTTATTAATGTTTGCATGCATAAGATCCGTTTTAATTTATGACAAATTAATTAGACATATATGAGTATGTTAAATATGTATATAGATCTACATTTCCTTCAATTGGTATCAGAGCCACGGTTGTTTGCATGCAAATTGGTTAAAAGTTTTTCCGAGTTATATGAATAACAAAATAAAACTTGTAAAATTTGTGTTATTATGATATATCACGAAATAATTACATGCATGTTAATATTTCTGGTCCTAAAGTGTTTTAGGATTTTTGGTTAATTTTTCGGATTTTTATTGTTCATATTTAATAATAATGACATTTAAATGTGATTTTATGAGTAAAAATGTCATTTTTGGTCGAAAATTAGCTATACTTCGAATTTTCACTTGGTTTTTGGATATGTTGTTACATATATTATTTTGAGATAACCTGTAAATTTTCATAATTTTTGCACTTGTTATGCTCGAAAAATGAATTTTTCATTATTAAATTCGGATTTAAGAGAAAAATAGGTTAATATGAGTTAAATTTCGAATCTGGTCATAGAAAATTTATATGTTGTCACATGCAATTTTACAAGATGTGTGTAAAATAATTGGCTATAAAGAAGTCTTTTAGCATGATTTATGAATTTTTGAAGAAAAATGGCATAAATAGTGACATTATTAGTTGAAAATTAATAAAACATATTCTATGACTTAGGAAAAACGTTTAATGTTGCATTTTATCATATTTTTCAGATCTAAAATTGAAAAGTTAATGAAAATAATTTTTCCATGTTTTAATGATTATTTTATTAAATATCGATAAACCGCAACATTGTTTTTCCGGAAAAATTTCGAAATTTTTAACCTAAGATTTTGAACATTATGAGTGTCATGGGATTTTTTCCAGAATGTTCATGAATTTAAATTTCAAATTTTGAATTTATTTGAAATTTTTGGATTTATTTGAAGTTTAATAGCTTATTTTTGTAATTTTTGTCCATTTATGAACAATTTTGTAAATAAAAGTTAATTATGGTCAAATTATTAGTGAAGACTATATTTTGAGTCCTAAGAGGTTAGGGTAATTAACTTATGCATAAATATGAGTTTATGCATTTTTGTGATTATAAAATGTTGAAATCACGCAAATCCGTAAAAACCGAGTAATATACGATATTGGCAATTTAAAGGCGATTTAGCATAAAAATTGAGCATGTTCATACATATTATAATGCTGCATTTTTATTTATGATTGTCATAATTTTAATTTATGTAATTTTGAATTATGTAATTTTACTTAGTATGGCCTTAGATTTTAATTGGTATTTACCGAAATGTATGGGAATATCGATTCGGTTGTAATTTTTATTGTGATCTCGTATCACCGTTTTGTAATATTTAATAGATTTATTTTATTTTAGTTACAAATGTATAATAGGAAATTATGTAATTTATTATGTAATTTTATTCATTCCGGAGTTCCTAAAGACGGATTTCTTCAAGAATGGCGATACATAAAGACGGTGTTACCTCAAGATGCGTGCCACAACCGAAGTTCAAGGGACCAATGGAGTTGGTTTCCGAATATGTAATAGATTAATAGTTTTTCTATTTTAGGAAAGGCCATACTAGGATTTATTTATCTTTATGCTTGCATTTTAATTTTATGTTACATGCATCGCTAAATCGCCGTAACTAAAACATGCATCTTATTTTATCGAGTTTATCGACCGTGTCAATTAGAATTATCGTAGTTCACCGCTTTAGTTCACTTAAAACGTGATAGATAATAAATTGACATGACCTCTCGCTAAAACAATTAATTGAGATATAGCCTTACCAAATAGTAGAAACCATGAAAACCTATTTCGCGAGGGAGTGCACTCGGCCCTACCGGGTACAAACCTTGTTACGTAGGGGAAGTGGGTGATGAATGTTAAATCCACCGAATTCATGTTGATAAGGGATGTATCGGCCCTACCGTGCCCAAGTTGATATGGATTTGGATCATGGACACATTTATTCGAAATTTGGATTGAACTCAACAAAAGTTTTTGATAAGGGATGTATCGGCCCTACCGTGCCCTTGTCGAATGTGTTTTGGGCTAAAGATAAATGTTAATGTAATATTATCGACCAAGAGTTCTAAAAGTAGAATCGATTAAACGTTAATCCACCGAGTTATATTGATAAAGGATGAATCGGCCCTACCGTACCTAAGTCGATATGAATTTGGGTCTTGGAATCATTTATTATAGTTGGGTAGAGGTCACTATATGAATGATCATATCTTGTTAAATTTGCAAGTATGATTTAAAAGGACAAATGTTAATATTTCCTTTCCTCCATATTTGTAGTGCAATGAATCCATCAAATGCTACCGCACCCATTACTATTGAGTCATATCACCATGTTCTTGACGACGTTTGCTCCAACAACAATTTCGATACAACTAGAGAACTTCATTTCGGGATGGGTTCGGATGGAAACCTTAATTTCATCACCACTTCTAAACCACCCACTACTACTAGACCTCGTGTGAGTCCGTCTCAGGAAGACTACCTCATGCAAGCTATAGGGTCTTTGTCTCTGGAAGACAAAGATGCCAAAGCTAGTGGGAGCTCTAGCAATCAAGTTCTTGCTACAAAGGGCAAGAGGTTCAAGAAGAAAGGAAAGAAAATCAAAAACTTCAAGCAAGTTAATGATGAGTGCCATTATTGCTATGGCATGGGACATTGGCTTAGGAATTGCCCTATGTATTTGCGAAATATAAGGGAAGGACTCATTACTCCAAAAGGTACAATTCCTAAAGAAATTTATGTTATTGATATAAATTATACTTCCACTACGACATGGGTACTAGATACCGGTTGTGGTTCTCACCTTTGTAATCATTTACAGGGTTTAAGAGATGTGGAGAAGCTTAGCAAGGGAGATGTGGATCTTCGACTTGGAAATGGAGCTCGGGTAGCGGCCGAATCCAAAGGAACTTATGTTCTAGCTTTGCCAAACGGTTTTGAGTTGTATTTGCATAATTGTTTTTATGTTCCTACGCTCTCTAAAAACATTATCTCAATCGCCATGCTAGACATGGACGGTTTTTGTTTTGTCATTAAGAACAATCGTTGCTCTATTTCTAGGAATGATTTGGTTATTGGCCAAGCTTCTTCCATTAATGGCATTTACATTTTAGAGACCTCAAATCCAACAAATGATATTTATAACATACAATCAAAGAAACTCAAAACAAGTGACCCAAGTGAAGCGTTCATTTGGCATTGTCGATTAGGTCATATAAACGAGAATCGCATCAAAATATTAATTTCGACTAATGTGATTAAACCATTTGATTATCAATCATTTGGTACATGCGAATATTGCCTACTTGGCAAAATGACTCGTAATCCTTTTAGTGGTAAAGGGACACGAGCTAGTGAGCTATTGGGACTCATACACACCGATGTATGTGGACCAATGAGTATCACCGCTCGTGGTAATTATGACTACTTTATAACCTTCACCGATGACTTAAGTAGACATGGGCATGTCTATTTAATGAGACATAAAAGTGAAGCGTTTGAGAAATTCAAGGAATTTCAAAACGAAGTAGAAAACCAATTGAACAAAAGGATTAAGGCACTACGATCCGATCGTGGTGGTGAATACCTTAGTCTTGAATTTGATTCACACTTGAAAAGTCGTGGTATTATATCACAACTTTCTCCACCCGGAACACCACAACACAATGGTGTTGCCGAAAGGAGAAATCGAACCCTACTTGATATGGTTCGATCCATGATGAGTCAAACCGAGTTGCCGAACTCGTTTTGGGGATTTGCGATTCAAACCGCAATTCGATCTTTGAACAATAGTCCCACAAAGTCCACCGAAAAGACTCCATGTGAGATGTGGACGGGTAAGATCCCAAATATTTCCTATATGAAGATTTGGGGATGTGATGCTTACGTCAAAACTAAGAACGACAACAAGCTTGCCCCAAGATCCGAAAAATGCACCTTTGTAGGTTACCCCTCGACCTCTCGAGGATATTACTTCTATAAACCTCAAGATCATAAAGTGTTTGTGTCTTGCGAGGCTGTCTTTTTAGAAAGAGAATTTATTTCTAAGAGACAGTGGGAGAAATTTTGAACTTGACGAAGTTCAAGAGCCACAAACCGAGATAGAGACGCAAGAAGATGTTCCTTCGTCGTCTAACGCGGTTGTACCTCCTCCACTAAGAAGGACGGGCCGAGTAATTAGCCATCCTGATCGATATGTGGGACTTATCGAAGAAGATGGAACACTCGATGTGTTACTTATGGAAAGTGACGAGCCCGCCACCTACAAGGCCACAATCTCTAGTCCTAATTCCACCTTATGGCTTGAAGCCATGAAATCCGAAATGGATTCTATGCTTGAAAACCAAGTTTGGGACTTGGTAGATTTGCCTAAAGGGGCAAGACCCCTCCAATGCAAATGGATATTCAAAGTCAAAAATGGCATAGAAGGACATGACGATGTCTACAAAGCTAGGCTAGTGGCAAAAGGATTTACCCAAGTCCAAGGTCTCCATTATGATGAGACCTTCGCCCCCGTAGCCATGCTAAGATCCATACGGATTTTGTTAGCGATCGCCGCATTTCATGATTATGAAATTTGGCAAATGGATGTCAAAACCGCTTTTCTAAATGGGCATTTAGAAGAGGAGGTGTACATGATACAACCCGAAGGTTTTGTTGATTCTAAAAATCCTAACAAAGTGTGCAAGCTTAAGAGATCCATTTATGGTCTTAAGCAAGCATCTAGAAGTTGGAATCATCGATTCAATCATGTTATAAAAGAAAATGGTTTCACTCGAAATGTTGAGTAACCATGTTTATACATGAAATTTAGTGGGAGCAATGTTGTGTTCCTAATCTTGTATGTCGATGACATACTACTCATTGGAAATGATATTCCAATGTTGTCTTCTGTTAAGAAGTGGTTAGGTAACCACTTCCAAATGAAGGATTTAGGAGAGGCACAACGCATATTAGGTATCTGGATCTATAGAGATAGACCCAAGAGGATATTGGCACTAAGTCAAGAGTCTTATGTTGATAAGATTCTTCGACGATTCAGCATGGACAAATCCAAAAGGGGTTTGGTACCAATGGTAACCGGAACGATATTGAGCCAGACTCAATGTCCCTCCGAACCCCATGATGTTGAACGCATGAAGTTGATCCCTTACGCTTCCGCTGTTGGATCAATCATGTATGCCATGATATGCACACGTCCTGATGTCTCGTATGCCTTGAGCATGACGAGTAGATATCAAGCAAATCCGGGTGAGAGTCACTGGATTGCTGTCAAGAACATCCTTAAGTACTTGAGAAGAACTAAGGACTCTATCCTTGTGTTTGGAGGAGACACCGAGTTGCGTGTTACAGGATACACGGACTCAAGTTTTCAAACAGATAGAGATGACATGAAATCACAAGTCGGTTTTGTTTTCATGCTCAATGGTGGTGCCGTAAAATGGAGAAGCTTCAAGGAAGTCAGAATCGCGGATTCAACAACGGAGGTCGAGTACATTGCGGCATCGGAGGCTGCCAAGGAAGCTATGTGGATCAAGCAATTCACGGAAGGTCTAAAAGTAGTACCTACCGCCGATGATCCCATCACTCTCTATTGTGATAATAGTGGGACGATCTTCCAAGCTAAGGAGCCCAAGTCTAGTAATAGATCTAGACATGTACTTAGAAAATATCATGTAATAAGAGATTTCATTGAAAGAAAGGAAATTGCGATTTGTAAGGTTGGGACGGATGACAACATAGCCGATCCGCTCACCAAGCCTTTATCGCAAGCTAAGCATGATGGGCATGTTACGTCCATGGGACTTAAACGTGTACCAAATTTCTGTTAGATTTTGAAATGAAATAAAAGTGTTGTTTTTGTTCATGTTCATAATCGCATTTGTCTTTTATCCTTAATTTATACTTTGTTACATCCAAACGGGTTGTAGAGACAATTGAACCTCGTTAAAGTGAACATGGATTAACATTGTTTTGCCTATAGTTACTTATATGAGGTGACGTCTCGAAGTGACTAGAGTGTGAGGCGATTGATGGCAAGTTCAAGTGCCATACGGTCATGTGAGATGACTAGTCGATCACATAGGCGGTGATGTTAGGAACATTTTGTCGGGCCTTATGACCGCTTATAGAGTTTGGCAAATTTATATAGCCTGGTCGTGGCGAGAGCTACTATAGTATTCAAATGAGTCGATTCTTTTGACTAAAGACTATTCGCCTAAGATGGCACATTTTCAGATTAACTTTGATTTGTGTTACTACGACCTTCGTAAATGGGGTCAAATGGGCATATTTTGGGTTATGATGGTGTGGCTAGTCGAAGGGAATGAGTGCGATAGGAATTGTCCACCCCTAGTCAGGGTTATAACAATATCTCAGGGCCACTCGAGGAGTAATGAACTGGAAATGCGTGGCCACGCTCGGAAGGTATCCAGTGTGGATAAATCCGGTCAATCAGTTATTCTCCAGATCGAGGAAACCACTCTCGATATGATCACTTGCAAGTACGACCTGAAAGACACCTTGCATTGAGTGGGAGATAGTAATAGGACAAGAGAATTGGTGACGCACACTTGTCGAGGACAAGTGGGAGATTGTTGGGAAATGTGTCCTCAACAATAGTGCGATCACATGATTTAAGTATCATTATTAAATCTCATTTTAAGAATACAATTGGGAAGTAATATTGTTCTTCAACAATCGGTCAACATATATCGGTAATGATTGGCTGACTAGAGTTTGACATTACTGTCGTGTGACGGTGGTGATCAGTTGACCCCCTAGGTCATACCTATAGGGCAATACTCTTAATTGATCATTTAATTAATCGTATAGTGTTACGAGTTAATTAAATTACTTGAAAAATTGACGGACGATTTTGGAAGTAAAATTTACGTATCATATTGAAATGAGATTAAATGAGATACGGTCTGAGTAATCGAATTGTTTCATTACTCGGATGAAATTATTGTTTAAAGAAACAATCAAAGTTGAATGAATTTTTGTAAATACGATTTATAAATTGGTAAAAATTTTGGCACAAGTAATTATGAAATTACTAAGTCGATTTTTGTATGTGACGTATTTTTATTAATACGTTGATTTTTAATATGTTAAAAATACATAACAAATTTATGTGACATGTGACATGTGACATATTGACAATTGACAAAAATAATATGGATCCCATATTATCATTTGTGCCGAAAATAGGAGGAGGTTTAAACAAATATTGTGGTTGTTTAATTAGTGGTGAACATAATGATGATTAACCTAATTCTAGCCATGCACCCTACACTTTCTTGTGAAGAACAAATTGTGCATGCATTGGCCTTAACCTCTCCTCCTACCCGGTTCTACCTAGAGAAGAACAAGGAGTTCTTTTGCTTATTTTAATTATTATTCACAATATGTATTGTAGTGTAATAATTTTATTCATTCACTTTTTCATAATATAATTTTTAGAGAGATAAAAATTACCTTCCTTCTCACTTCCTCTCCTACCCGGTTTTAGGAGTATAACCAAAGATTTTTGGTTCAATTTTTCACTAAGATTAATATTATACTAGCTCTAATAATATTAATTAGATTAAGAGAAAGCCTTGGGTATATAGCATAGGGAGAGATCTTACTCTTAGATCTTTGTTCTTCCATTGGAATAAGCTCAAGAACAAAAGAGAAAGGTGATCTCTTTTGTGCCCTAATAGCCGAAATACTTCAATGTAAGGAGATTATTTCTCTTCTCTTTTATTAATGTTTGCATGCATAAGATCCGTTTTAATTTATGACAAATTAATTAGACATATATGAGTATGTTAAATATGTATATAGATCTACATTTCCTTCACAAAATGGGTTCTTGTTCCTTGGGAACCGGTTGTGCATACCTAAGGGTCCTTATAGAAGCTTATTGGTGAGGGAAGTGCATTCCAACGGGCTTGCGGGTCATTTTGGTATCCAAAAGACTTATGACATACTCGAAGAGCAATTCTGTTGGCCTAAGATGCTTGGTTATGTCCAAGATGTGATTGATACCGTCGTCAGGTACCAAAAATAAATACCTAAGTACAACTAACAAAAGTCAGCGGTAAGTAGGGTCGATCTCCACATGGAGGCGGTCACTATCTACTTGTCAATTCAGTCTGTCTACAGTCACAAAGGGGGGGGTTAAATGTTTGAAAAAAACTAAATGAGATTAAAGTAAGAGGAAGGAGTAGGAGGGATTAGCAAAAAAGAGAGGAAACTAGGATTGTCGGGTCATCAATTAATATCAGTTAAGTGCAGCTAAGGTCACAGATCAGTCAATTGTATCGGCCTAAGGGGCAACGAATATCTCCTTCCGGTCTAATTCGCCCTAAAATACTATTAGCTTAGCTTCCTCCCTCACTAAAGCATCCTATTGTTCACTGCGGGTCTCACCCCTTCCAACCTTCCGGTCTAGGTTAAGGCTTACCAAGATTAATTAAGCTAAATGCATCGATTCAAGTAGCTGGTTACAGTTAGTTGCAGTGATTAACATCAAAGACATGATAACAATGGAAGATCTGTAAACCTAATTAGCAACTAACAATAATCATCGAATCCCCTAAATCCTAGCGGGAGGATTAGCTAGACATAATGGAAAATAAAGCAAGAGTGAAAAACAGAGAAATAAACGACATCGCAAAATAAAGAGAGTATAGAGAAAGAGAAAGAGTAAAAGGGAGAATTACTGATTAAGAGATCGGGAAATTAGAGTCACAGTAATGTTGAACAGTATCCCGAGGTAAAGATGTAAAAGAAGAATTATCCAAACCCTAATTACCTCTCTCCTATTTATAGGAGACGGATTTTATTCAACCTAAAACATAATAAAAAGTCGAAAGCCCGTGTCCAGTAGATAAATACTCGATCGAGCCATTTGAACTGCTCGATCGAACAAAATCCAGCAAAAACCACTCGATCGAGTAAACAAGCAACTCAATCGAGGAACCCCTAAATAACACAACTCGATCGAACACTAAAAGCATTCGATCGAGGTCTTATCTTCTCCAAAAGTGCTCGATCGATCAATAACGCCTTCGACGAGTGACTTTGACTCAGCCAGCTCATTATGTCGTCAGTTCCAGCTATGACTTGTCGATTTAGCTTCCGAAATGTCATCACGCATCCCAAGATAGTAGCATTCCCGCTCCAAATTCACTCCTCCTCTAAATGCAAACAAAAAGGACAATAAAATGGCTCGAATCCGCTATTTCTGGTCCATTCCTGCAAATAAAGAAAAATAAACCAAAGTAGAATATTCTGGGCATTTCGTAGCATAAAACTACGAGAATCGCATAGAAATACGTGCATAAGAGGCGTATAAAAACTATATAAAATGCACGTATCAAATCTCCCCAAACCGAACCTTTACTCGTCCTCGAGTAAACTAAATGCAAACTAATGGAACGGAAAAGATAGCTCAGAGCTAGCTACAAATGCCCACTCAAACCAATTTAATGCAAGCAACTAATACTTATAGCGAAACAGTCAAATGCAAACGAGTTATAAGATGTTTATAATAGAGTTGAACCGTCGACCTTGCAAGACCTTTAATAATGGATTCTCACGGGTCGCTCTTCTCTCATGATGCATAGGGTAAGCAATTAAATGTAAGAGAGAAAGAAATATAGTCGCTCACCTAAACTACGACCGGCATAAACATGAATGCAACTAATATGATAGACAATTCTAACTACCGTGCATACATTCCAACCAAACAAGGTCCGTGACAGCCGAGGGCTTACAAAAGTTATGGTAAAGTGAGGTAATGGGTAAGAAAAGGCAAAACATTTATGAGAATGTGAGGCTAAAGCGTCAAGCTAGCTACCTAATGAAACCATACTAATCAACATCCGATTCTTATTCTAATAAAATTAAGCACAAGTGCCCTTTATTTGGCACAAAAACTCACCAAACCGAACTGAACAATACTCCTCATAAAATCAAAATATAACATAAGAGTAAAAACCGTCACAATCTTTTTTTTTTTTTTTTTTTTTTTGTTTTTGTTTTTGGGAAAAGGTAAGTTTATATTAATGCCAAATCACCAAATACACTTATAAGGGATCCTCCCTAAACATCTTACTGCCAAGCAATGAGACTATCCACCCATTGCTTAGCTACACTAGACATCTTGATATCACTTTTACATCGCATTCTATTACATAATTGTGTCCTAAAATTTTGAAACACAAATCCAGGTTTGGGAACCAACTGATTAAATCTACTGCAGTTCATATGATACCAAATCTGGTACATCAATGTAGCAATCCCAGCAGCTATAACATGCTTCACCATCAGAGATCGTACTCTCAGGTGTATCCACTAATGAAGCACCCCCTGTTCTGGTAATGTGATATGCATCCATTAGGCCAATAACAGCATACACCTCTTACTGAAACCACATTTGAAAAAAAGATGCTCCAGAGATTCCTCTTCATTCCCACATAAGAAACAACAATTGGTCTGAATAATGTTCATAGTAATCAATCTGTCTTGAGTTAATAACCTCTTTTGAGCAGCTAGCCAGATGAAAAAGGCATGCTTAGGTTGCAACATCCTATTACTCATCCAAGGGTGCCACTCCACCTGCATCCCCTCTTCTTCCAACCATTGATAACCAAGTTTACTCGTGTATTGTTGCCCTGTATCCCTCCAAGAAGCATCAAAAAGAAAATGATTAAGTATCTCCTTTACCCAGCAAATCTTCCTCCAAGCCCAGCTGGAAGAGGGTGAAGGTTTATAATTTTTCCAAGTCTGATGCTTCAGATAGACAACATGAATCCATCTAACCCACAAGTGATCAGCCTTTGCTTCAATCCACCACACATATTTTCCAATTGAAGCAATGTTCCACTTATGCAAATTTTTGAAGCCGAGACCAACCTGCTTTACTGGCTTGCAAATTCTAGCCCAAGACACCAAAGCAGGACTCTCTTTTGCCTCATTGTCATGCCACAAAAATTTCCTACACATAGCATCAATCTTGTTCAGAATAGTTTTAGGCAAGATGAAAATACGCGTCCAATAAGTGTGCAAGGAGTGGAACACAGCTTTAATCAATGTTGCTCTTCCTGCATAGGATAACTTCTTACTCCCAACACTCTTTAATCTCTCAGTCACCCTATCAACTAGCAATTGGCAGTCAAGGATCCCCAATCTCTTAGGTTGAATATTTACACCCAAATACCTAAAAGGAATTGTACCCCTCTTCATAACTGTGGCCTCCTCAATGCTCTTCATCAAACTCTCAGGCACCCCATTGCTAAACAAATTTGACTTACCCTCATTTATCCTCAATCCAGACGCTTTAGAAAAGGTTTCAAATGCCCTCAACATCATTGAGATTGAGTCCTTATCCCCTCTACAGAACATCACCACATCATTGAAATTTGAACCCTTTTACCCTTTGAATTCTGCCCAACAGTCTACTTAAGTATTCCAGGCAGATTGTGAAAATCAGGGGAGAAAGTGGGTCACCTTGGCGCAACCCTCTCTTGCCATGGAAATATCCAAAAGTATCTCCATTTACAGCCAAAGAATATGATGTGGTGCTGACACATTGCATAATCAACTGAGTAAATCTAGGAGGAAACCCCAGAGCTTCCAACATTTTTTCAACAAAGGACCACTCTACAGAGTCGTAGGCTTTCTGAAGATCTATTTTCATCAAAAGCCTAGGAGAGCAAGACTTCCTCTTGTACAATTTGATAAGATCTTGGCAAACCAGTATATTACCAACGATATCCCTTCCTTGTACAAAGGCACTCTGTGACTGACTGATAATCTCAGGGAGGATGCCTGACAATCGTTGGAAATTACTTTGGCCAGGCATTTGTACACCGTGTTACAACAAGCAATAGGGCGAAACTGCATCACATTCTCAGGGTTATCAACTTTTGGAATCAGAGTAAGGATAGTGTTATTGCTTTCCTTCAAGATTTTACCAGAATAAAAAGCATTCCTAATGACCTTCACAACATCTCCCCCAACCACATTCCAGCTATCCTTAAAAAATTGACTCCCAAATCCATCTGGACCAGGTGACTTATTTCCAGGGATAGAGAACATAGCTACTTTAACCTCCTCATCAGTTAAGGGAGCATTCAAGCTAGCTTTGTGAGCATCACCTAGACACTGACCACTCCTAACAACTCCCAGGTGAACATGGTTAACATCATTAGAAGTGCCAAGCAGTCCCTTATAAAAATCCTCAAAAGCTCTCTTAATATCTTCAGGACGAGTACAGAGCACTCCATCCTTATCCCTAAGCTGATAAACCCTATTTTTTACTCTCCTTTTTTTAATACTGGAATGAAAGAAGGATGTATTCTCATCTCCCTCTTTCATCCAGTGCTCCTTGTATTTTTGAGCTAAGTACTGATCCCTTGCTTTCTTCAAGCTTTTAAGATCCTCAGCACATGCTTGTTCAGCCTCACAATATCTTTCATTCAAAGGATCAACTCGTAGTTTCTCTTGAAAATGTTTCAAGGAAAGGTCATTAATTTGAGTAAGATTTTCAATGTCACTGAAGCTTTCCTTATTTAGTTGTTTCTGACCCCTTCAAATTCTTCAATTTCTTTACAACTTGGAACATAGGAGTCCCTTGTACATCCATCTGCCATCCAGCATTAACCACCTCCTTGAAATTCTCAGCCAAAGCCCACATGTTGAAGTACTTAAATGGAGCTTTCTTCCTCACCCCCATAGCATAGTTACTTATGAGACAGGGACAATGATCATACAATCCTTCAGGAAGGAAGTTAGCAAAGGAATCAGGGAAAACATTCATCCACTCTTCATTTATAAGGACCCTATCAATCCTACTATAAACCTTAGATCCAATCTCATGCTTATTGGTCCAGGTATAATAGGACCCAACAGTTTTCAATTCAGTTAACTGACATTGTTCCATCATCTCCCTCATTGGAGCCATCTCACTCCAAGACACAACAACTCCTCCAATTCTCTCATTCACCTCAATGACACTATTAAAATCTCCACAGACAATCCATAGCCCCGTGACAGTAGCTGCACAGTTTATCAGACTTCCCCACAGAGGTACCCTTTCATGACTCCTATTGAATCCATACACCATAGTCATCCCAGATTCCATCAAAGTACTTTTATCTAAAATATGAGCATGGATACATTGATCAGTCACCAACTGAATATCCACCTGATATATAGAAGGTTGCCAAATTAACCACACCCTCCCACCAGGATGACACCCACTATTAGTGCAAATGGACCAATGCTCACAAATACTATTCCTTACCTTAACCCACTGACTTCCTTTTATTTTAGTTTCTAACAACCCAAATAAGCCTATATTATTCTGATGGAGAAACCACCTTATTTCATTTTGTTTATTTAGGCTATTCATGCCTCTAATATTCCAAAATCCCATGCTACCCATTCTCAGAACAGCCAGCCAGGATCACTCTATTTCCAGCACTCCCATTTCTCACTTTCTGCATTGATAGAGTAAGAGCATCCATAAATGAGAGTCCCCTAGGGGTAAAAATCCTAGGTTCCTCCGAATCCTGCCTTAACATCATGCTAATAAACCTCCTAGGTAAAGAATGAGTGGCAATCACAGGAGAGGTCTCCAGAGTATCTGGCACTGCAACAGACACCGTAGGTGCAGGGGTTACCACCTGAGCAGGAGGAGATCCTACTGCAGTGGTTTTAGGAGGGACAAGAGTATGAGGTTTGGCAGGACCAGCAGTCTTTGTAGCTTTTGGCCTCCAAACCCTCTTAGTCTTCACACCTGCCTCCTTCCTGCACTGATCAACTGAGTGTCCCATGCCCTTACACTTATCACAAGACACAGGGAGCCAATCATAAACTACTTTAATCCGTTGTGTCTTACCCAATTCATCCAAAAAAGCTATTTCAGTTGGGAATTCCTGTCCAATCTGAACCTCAACCAGAACTCTCGCATACCCTAGAAAGGCTCTGTGAGTAGTTGCATCATCACATCTCAAGTATTTCCCAACCAAACCACTAATCTTTGATAAATAACCAGATCCCCAAAATTTGATATCCAGGCCATACATCTTCATCCAAATGGGAATTGATTTAACTTCATGTTTAACCAACTCCGTCTCTGGTTTCCATTGATTAACAATTAAAGGTTTATTATCAAACATTAGATGACCATTGTTGATTACCTCCTTTTGTTTCTCTTTGGTCTTGAACCTAACCAGGAAAATCCATTCGGAAGGAAAGAGATACGATCCACCCCAAAGGAATGCCAAACTCGTTTGACAGAACCCGATATGACACTCGCCGGAGGGTTCACCCCAAGGATAAAACAATACACTGTAGATGACCAGAAATTTACCTCTTCCGCTACATCAACCATCGATAATTGGAGAACCGGTGGCGATGCTACCGCAACAGGCACTGAAATAGACACCTATGCTGGTTCCATATCCTCCTCCTCACTTTGTTCATCTTCCTCCACAATAACATCAAGCTCAGAGTTCGTCAACGGAGGAAAGTTTAAGCTTACCCGTCGAGCAGATTTAGGAGTGCTTGATGAATTACTCGTACTAGCTGTATTAGTATCTACTTATTTTTGTGTTTTGGAATTATTTTGATTATTACGATTAGTACTTTGATTACTATTACTTGATTTAGGATTATTAGTTTTAGGGTTCCTATGTTTTGCCATTGCAAATGATTAAGATCCCTAATCAGATTTTTAGAGCATAATCTCTCTCTAAAATCTAACCGTCACAATCAAACATCTTTTTTTTTTCTTTTTTTTTTTTTCGTTTTTCTATTTTCTTTTCGAATTCTTTTTTTTGTTCAACTTCTCTTTTTTTTTTATTACATTTCTCCTTCATAAAGTACCAGCTCTAGATCAATACAATACAAACCAAACTTGGCACGATGAATTATATACCGCAAAAACATACACTAAACTAGCTTGACAAGGCATGCTAAATTTGGATGTAGTTAAGGGTCAACAGGCAAATTTGGCTAATGTGGAGTTAAATGGGTACAAATGAAAGAAAAAGGGAAATGTAAGCACCTCCCTGCATGTGACACCAACCACTAACCCGAATGTATGTAAGCAAGAAGCAATTAAATTTCAAATACGTGCAAATTAATGAACAAGTTATGCAAGGAGTATACTACTCTCAATTCCTACATGAAACTGGCCATAAATGACACCAATTTTAAGGCTCTAAATCTTAGAATATATAAGTAGTTTGTCAAAATTTCAGATCAAGTCTTGATGCGTGTCTATAATATGATGTTTTACATCTTTATTTCCACGCATTTTATGTCTATTATATGTAGTTTATTCTACTATTTCCCCTATTTCTGTCTACTCTCGTATTTTTATGTAATATTGCAGATTATTACGGAAATGAGTAGAAAATGAACCAAATCTTGACCCCAAAAGCTAAGCTTAGGAAGGACATGAATATTTGACTCGGATTTGAAGTTTAGAATGCATTTCAAGGCCTGAAGATAACAAAAGCATGGGTGTGTACAAGTTACAAGAATTTAACAAGCGAAGAAGTGCTTCTCGACATTGCAGGCTGATTCAGATGGATATATTTGGAGTTCTAGAGCAGATAATCGAGTGATTCCATTTGAAGGTGAAAGCTTATCCTCTTAGGGGGTGTTTGGTTGGAGCTTTTGGAATGGATTGGAATGGATTTAATCCATTCCAGTGTTTGGTTGGGGTGATTTGGAATGGAGTTAGATACCCAATGGATTCTAACTCCACCCCAACCCCTTGGAATCCCATACCCATCCTCCTACCTTGGATTCAAACTCCATTCCTCCCTTCTATAATTTATGTTGAACCAAACAAGATTAGACAAGTATGGATTTAGAACCCCATACTACTATACTATCAAACTCCATTCCATTCCATTCCAAATTGTTGAACCAAACGACCCCTTAGCTTTCCAACGCCGCGTAGAACGCCTGATTTGACCAAGTAACGAAGAAATGGCAGCTGTTTTAAGATTGGTGCGCACTGCAGAATTCGTCAGAATGCAATTCTGTACAACGCCTGTGGTCGATCGACTGGTCCAAGTGGTCGATCGACCACCCCACGAGCTGGTGTGCAATTTAAAGATGAGAATTAGAAAGCCCATTGTATATTAGGTTTAGGAATAAGTGTTACGTTATATTCCTATATAACGTAACCTGATGTATTCAGTTTATATTCAGTTTTAGATTATCAAATTTTAGGGTTCATTCATTAGCTCAATTTCCGTCAATAAAAGTTACTTACGCTTTCGATTTTAATCCTTTCTCTGCAATTCCATTCGGTACTTTTTTGTCCGTATATTCAATTTCATAGTTTTATCTTGTTCGTAGTATAGAATTGCTAGAATAGTTTCCCGAAAGCCAATTTATCGTCTCATGTTAATTGTTTGTTTAGCTATTATAATCAAGAATTCTATTGTTTTATTAGTAAATTTCGTTGTTATTATTATTTACAGTATGAGTAGCTAAACCCCCTTGTGCTAGGATGTAGGGGAACTGTAGTTAGGCGGCGTAGAATTAGGCGACCTGAATTAAGGCATTGGTCGATCGACTGGCTTCTCTGGTCGACCGACTTTGCCAGTTGGTCGATCGACAGCCTATAGTGGTCGATCGACTGACGCGTGTATGATTAGCACTGTTTTTAATTTATTAACTGCAATATTTAATGAACGACCGAGAGGATATTTGTTAAATGCTTAGGAATTGACCGACCCAATAAGATCGAGAGATAGGGAAGGGCAATAGACTAATAATTGAGACGACTAAATTATACTAAGATCGAAAGATTAGGTAAAATTTAGGCTTTAGGAATCACTTTTCAGGGCGAGAGCTAGCATTAGTGAGACCTAGGGACCAAATAGTATAGGGCCGAAAGGAGCTATTGGTTAACTTGGACCGAGAGGACTTGTTATTTACCCATTTACACGACTTTATTTCAGACTCACCCAAGACATGCGCCGCCGAAACTACAGTGAACCAACCATCTTAGTACCCCTTTTATATTTGATTTCATACATTCCTTTAGTTTACTTTTCATTTATTGCCACTAGTATAGAACAACTCAAACAAACCCCCATTCATATGTCACTTTAGACTGAAATTAAGACAACTAATAATTCCCTACCTCCCCGTGGTTCGACCCGTGCTACCACTAGCTTCTGTTAGTTTAGCTCGGAATTATAAATTTTATTTTTGATACTAAACGATGGTATCAAATTTTGGCGCCGTTGCCGGGGAGGCAGCACTAATTTTTTAGTTGTTTTTAATTTTAGTCTTTCTTTCTTTAGTCTCAGGGAACCTCGGTTCCTTGAGACCGTTCTCATGTCGTTCTTTCTGAGATTTCCGCAGGAAGAGAACGAAATTTTTGGCGCTTATTTCACCAGGCTTATGGAGTGGGTCGAGCCCAGACGAGATGCATTCTCTGAATTCCAAACATTCTTGACTATCATCCATGGAGTGAATGACCCTACGCGAGCATACCTAAATTCTATTGGTAAGGGGGATTTCACAGGAATGCTCGTAAAAGAGGTATTAGAATTTTTTGATTGGTTTGCTGCTGAATCTCTTAAACCCAACTTTTCTCTTCATGTTGACTCAAATGAGGGGGTGGGTGAGACCTTAGAAACCGATCTAAGACATGCTGACGGAGACATAGAGGAGACCACTAGCGTGGTTGACAATCCTTTTTATGTGGATAATTTAGAACCCCTTTATGATTTTTGCACAGATAGTGAGGATGATTTGGAGGTTCTCTTCGAGAATCTCCATCTTGACGAGTCTAGCGATGCGGAGAGTGAGGAGGTAGATTTAGACAGTCTTGAGGTCAAATGGGATACTTATGAAGATATAGATGATGAGCCTATATTAGGAGACCCCATTGACTCAATTGACTTTACAGCCCCTTGCATCTGGGATGATTATCCACCGTCACCTTTAGCTGATCAGACTCCTCCACCTCACAGTTCTTGCCCGTCTGAGTATTTGGATTCCACTCGCGTTATTTTTTAGTCAAATGCTACAGAGCTCCTTCATTTACCACCTGCGGTTAATTTGAGCTTTTATATTCCGCCCTTAGCTGGAGGGCAGAATTATTTTGTGAATGATTTTAGGAGCTTCCATAGGAAATTTGTTAGGCTTAAATATTATTATATTTTGATTTCCTAGGCTATTACTATAATATGGTGCTACTTACAGTATTGTGTAGCACATGCGCAGCTTTTTGACAGGTTGCTGAGAGCCTTGAGTTGTTTTGATTGGGTTCATTTAGAGTAGTTGGCTGAAGAAAAAGAGGTCGAGCGGAACCTAACTGAAACCAGCGCTAGCCGGGAGGCAACCCGAATGTGTTTTGTTTTTGTTTTGAATAAAACTTCATAGTTGTTTAGAAATAAAAACTCTTAGTGTGTGCTTAGTTTATTTTCCGTCTATAGACTCTAATTTTGGGCTGCGCAATTTTTGGGCGCGTTATTATGTGTTTTTTTTGCAGGTTTATACACCATATTAGCTCAATTTATTGAGCTAATTCGAAGAAATCAGAACTTACAACAGGTTATTCAGTCGATCGACTGTCCTATTTGGTCGATCGACTGACTGCTACAGTTACAGAAGCTCCTGTTCGTGACACCTTGGTCGATCGACTGGGTGATGTGGTCGATCGACCACCCAACGCTGCAGTACCTGTTTTCGATCACTCCCCTGCTGTTTTTGGTCGATTTGCGGAGTTGAGGGAGTCTTTTCTCCACTTTATTCTCCGCTTAATTTCTGTTTTCTTCTGTTTTATTATTTTACACATAATTTTGCGTTTCATAAATTATTTTCTCGGAATTTCGCGCGGTGTCTTTTGTTTGTCTTTTCAGGTACCTTATGGTAGCACTGCTGGCTACTGAAACCCCCTAGCTCACGCTGGTTTGGGGAGGTTTCCTTTTGCGCTTAAAAGCTTGTGAGTTTCCGAGTTTAACTTCATGTCTTGTTTAGTTATAATAACGCAAAATCCCATTTCCTTTGTTATTTATATACATGATTTTGCACAATGAGGGCATTGTGTGATTTGGTTTGGGGAAGGGTTTTGCGTCGCATTTGTATTTGTTTTTATTGCATTTCTGTTGCACGTTTATTGCATTTCAGTTTGCATTGTTATTTCATTTCCCTTATATATACAAATTTTTTTTTTCAAAAATTCAAAAAATATCACGTTTAATTTTGCATATTAGGTTGAGTCAGATTGGAGTATTCATTACTGATAGTTGTCATTTGCTTAAGCCTTGCATTTTATCACATCTTTTAGCAAAAGTTTTTGCAATATCTCGAATTTCGTTTCGAAATTTGTTGAACTAGTAGACTTGACTTGAAATTTTGGCAAACTACAAAACTTTCTAAGGAATTAGAGCTTTATAAACTGGTGTCATTCATGACCAGTTTCATTTAGGATTGTGAGTAGTTACTCCCTGCATATCATGTAACATTAATTTGCACAAGTATGACATTTAATTTCTTTTTGCCTGCATACATTCGGGTTAGTGGTTGGTATTGCATGTTTGGAGAATGCTTGTGAAAATCCCTTTTATTCATTTTACCCATTAGCTTCACATTAGCCAAAAATTGCCAGTTGACCCTTTAGCTACAATCCATAAACTAAGCCTACCCTTTGCTGAGCTAGTTTAGTAGTTTTAGTGGTATTCGTTGTATTGTATCAATTTTGGCTCGATTTGCACTCTATGAAGTTGGTAATGAATGAAGGAGAAAAGAAAAAGAGAAATGAAAAAATTGAAAAATAGTGACTGCCGAAAAAAAAAACGAAAAAAAAAAACGGAAAAAAAGAAAACAAAAGAAAAAGAAACGGCAAAGAAAAATGAAAAAAAAAAGGTTTACTCCTATGTTTGCTTTATATTTTATGAGGAGTATTGAGTTTGGATTAGTGAAGTGTTTGCCTAATTCACTAAGGCATTTGAGCTTATTTCATTGAGTTAGAAGTGGATGTTTTATTCGGTTTGTTAGGATGCTAGCTTGGCTATTTCCCTCTCATTCCCATATTGTTTTGCCTCTTCTTACCCATAGCCTCACTTATCCAAATCTTTGCAAGTATTCGGCATGTGATGGACCCTGAATGGTTGGAATGTATGTGCACGGTAGCTAGAATTACTTATCATACTATATTGCTGTGGACATGGGCCACGTCTCGGTGTGTGGATTTAGGGGTCCACCTACCGGTCCGTAGTCACGGGACACCTGCACGCCAGGCCAATCTGTGGACATGCAGCGGTCTAGAAAACCACGCTCGGCGGCGTAAAAATGCTTTCGACCGGATCGCTTTAGATCGGTCGGTTTCGTCTCGGTAAAGGTCTCGAAACGATTAGAGATGTTCGGAGTCGCCACCAAGCATTTGTGGGATGCTTGGAACCCGTTCGAATCCACTTTATACCTCGGTCGAACGAAGCACAAAGCGGTGCTTGACATAGGTACTAAAGATAAGGACTCGTCCCCCCTTTTAGCATTCTATGCCTAAAATGACTCTCGTGCGCCCTGGATAAGGCCATCCACTATCCAAAGGTTCTGAGTAAGGGGTGAGGGTACGTATTGGGAAGCCCTTTAATCGGACACCCAATCCCGCCCGCGTTAGCGGCCTCTACTGATCGATCGTGGTTGTTTAAGTGCAAGAGTTGATAAAACGGTGTAAATGCATGAATGCACATCCAAAAGTGTTAACCTAACATGTGAGCTTTCTAAGTCGGTTTGTTAATCCAAATATCAAGCATAAGATGTCAAGTTGGATTTATGGTTGATTTGCATGTGAGAACGGAAATTAAACATCCATTTACCAAATTCGGGTTATGATGCTTAACACGATCCATTATTTGGAAAAGGGTGTCATATGACAAAGTGTTAAAACACGTAATCTTGTTAATCTGATCCGTCATGTATACGGGTTAATCGTAGTCGGGATCGTCCTAGACAAGTGCTAAAAACGAGGCAGAACAGTGCCAGGCAACCAGTATAGGCGCGAGCCTATTGGCGATGGAAGGGGCTCTGCCCTGGTTTTGAAGTATGAGAACAGACGGCCACTTGGGGCGCGAGCCATGAGGCGACCCAAGAGGGCGTATCCTGGTTTTTGAAAAGGTTATTTAAAACCGTATTTGTGATGAATGATTTGCAAATGTTGTTTGCATGACTCGGAATAATTACTATTATGTTAGTAATATTCATTGTCGGATTTCCATGTTTGAAAAGCATAATAAAATGTGTAAAAGGAAAATGTTTGATTTGAACTAATTATGTTAAGTTCAATTATTTGTAATTAGTCAAGTTAATCATCGTACTCGGATTAAACCGACATGGTATAAAGAACCAAGGATGATTATGAATTATGACTAATATGTTTACAAATGTAAACAAATGAGAAAAATGCTAAATAAAAGAAAAGGGTGTTAAAATACCCATTAAAATATAATCAACCGAATATATCACCGAGTCACGGAATAAACCGCCATGGTATAAAGAACCAAGGATGATTTTTGTAATGGTCAAAATATGTTTATCGTAAAAATGAATTAAAATGGTAAATAAAAGAATAGAAATTCTTTTAAAATGTGATTAGCCAATTAATATCACCGAGTCACGGATTTAACCGTCATGGTATAAGGAACCAAGGGTGATTATTATTTATGGCTAAAAAGCTTGTCATAAAAATGATTTGAAACATTTGAAATGGTAAAAACCGATTACAAATAAGAAATGAAATAAAGAGGAAAGACGAGAGCAAACACTGTTGAGTCTGACCCGACAACCCACATGAGGCGCGAGCCTATTTGCATACCAAAGGGCTTCTGTCTCGGGCCAAAACTCGGTTTTGGCTCGTCTAACCCATGTTTTGGATCGTGTTATGCATTGTTCATGCTTATAGACTCATAAAAACAGTAAATACATGAAATAAAGTGAGCTGTTTACACCCTCAAACTTACGTGTATTGATGTTTGCGACGTAGACGACTTTAGAGACGGTTTTCTCGTTGCGACTACTCACGATCAAAGAAGTTTAATAAAAAGGTGCCTTAAAAAAGGATTTAGTTTTGAAAATGAGTTGAAAATATGTTAATTAAAACATGTTGATTAATGTTGAGTTGGTCGAATGGTTCGGTCGAATGCACGGCAACGGTACCAAACAATATGTGTAAGGCTTGTGTTTACGATCGGTAGGTCGTAAACACGTGTCGATTTTGTGACTTAGGAAGTCGAGTATAGAAGTTTAAGGGAGATGTGAGGGGGCGGACTCTCACGTGAAGATTGTGTTGTGTGACGGTGGGTATTTATAGAGAAATGTGGGGAGGTAGGTTGGTTGTGTTTGCTTAGAGGCTAAGCAGACACCCCATTGAGGCGCGAGCCACCCCGTGACTCAATGGGCTGTACTGTCATTCTCCATCCATTATTGATTTGTGGTAATCAAATAGGATGTCATGTAACAATATGGGCATCTAATAAGATGATTTTGGTGTTACTTGAGGTAGGTGTTTTGTGTATTTGACTCGGGTTTGACCCGTGTGAGTCGGGATTTTAATTTCGATCGGTTTTTGGCCCGGTGTCGGTTTTGACTCTAATTAGGGTCATTTTAATGGAAATGACATGATGAAAACATTCATGGCATTATTTTTGACATTTGAGATTTGGGTTGACTCAGGTTGACTCGGGTTGCAGGTTTCTGAGTCGGTTTTGGGTCCGAAGACAGTTTTAACTCTAAATAGGGTCATTTTAATGCAAATGAAGTTAGAAAACTTTTGAAATCATTTTTCATATCTGAGTAGTGCATTAAACCGTCTCATGTATAGCCAATCCACGCACGCATATCAAAAACACGTTACAGTCCGATCATCATCGGGTGGTTTTTGGAAGGTGCAGATACTGGGTATCTACAGAGTCCCCACTTTGACTGAGGCTTGGACAGGGCGAAAGTCAAAGTATGATCTCCAGGTCAATCGAAGATTACAACCTGAAGACCATTGCGACGTCGAGGTGACTCAAAAGGGTTTGAGCCAAGGACCTGCCGTCGGGAAGGGCGACGTCGAGGCGACTCGGGGAATCGAGTCAAGGACCTGCCGTTGGGAACAGTTTAGAGTCTGTCGACTTTCGATTCGGGTCGTTTAAAGTCCATTAGACTACATATAAAGGTTCGCCAGCCATAAGAAATAATCATACCTGAGGCATCTTCGGGATACGTCCTTCATGTAGGAAAAGTAGATCTATATACTTGACATATTCATATATGTTTAAATTTAATTTGTCATAAAATTAATTAATGATCTTATGCATGCAAACTATAAACAAAATTAAGAAGAGATCTTCATCTTACATTGGATTTTCGGTTTTAGGGCACAAGAGAGATCTCCTTCTCTCTTGTTCTTGAGCTTTCCTTTTGGATGAACAAAGACCCAAGTGTAGGATCTCTCCCAAGGATTTATACCCAAAGCTCACTCTTAATTAAAATTAATACTATGAATACTAGATAATATTAATTTTGTAGAAAAATGACCCAAAATAATTTGGTTTTAATCTCCCAAAAACCGGTTGAGAGAGAAGAGAAGAGGAAGTATTTTTATCTTTCTAAAATTCTTAATTTTTGATGAATGAATAATTTTCTAATGCACTAAACTATATTCTAGTGCAAGCCAAAATATAAAGCAAAAACCCTTGGTTTGGCTCCCATGAGAAACCGGGTAAGGGAAGAGGAGGGAAGAAAAGAGACCCAATGCATGCTCTTGTTTGCCTTCACAATGTGGACTAGGTTGCATGGCTAGTCTATTAGGGAAATGATTGTGTTTTCCATTAACATAATCAAACACAATATTAGCCTAATTTCTCCTCTTAATTTCGGCACTTTCATAAAATGGAACCCATTTTTTTTTTTGTCAAATTTGTCAATATGTCACATGTCATATGTAACATAAAATTGTTATGTATTTTTAACATATTAAAAATCAACGTACTAATAAAAATACGTCATACAAAAATCGACTTAGTAATTCATAATTACTTGTACCAAAATATTTTTTTAATTATAAATCACAATAAATTGTATTTATAATAATTCATTCAATTTCAATTGTTTCTTTAAACAATAATTTCATCTGAGTAATAATACAATCGATTACTCAGACCGTATCTCATTTAATCAAATTCCAATGTGATACGTAAATTTTACTTCCAAAATCGTCCGTCAATTGTCAAGTAATTTAATTAACTCGTAACATTATACGATTAATTAAATGATCAATTAAGAGTGTTGCCCTATAGGTATGACCTAGGGGATCAACTGATCACCACCGTCGCACGACAGTAATGTCAAACTCTAGTCAGCCAATCATTACCGATATATGTTGATCAGTTGACAGTAAAAATTACTTCCCAATTGTATTCTTTATAATGAGACTTAAACATGTGATCATCATGATCAACAGTCGTGATCGCATTATTGTCGGAGGACACATATTCCAACAATCTCCCACTTGTCCTCGACAAGTGTGCGTCACCAATTCTCTTGTCCTATTATTATCTCCCACTCAATCCAAGGTGTCTTTCAGGTCGTACTTGCAAGTGATCATATCGAGAGTGGTTTCCTCGATCTGGAGAATAACTGATTGACCGGATTTATCCACCATGGATACATTCCGAGCGTGGCCACGCATTTCCAGTTCATTACTCCTCGAGTGGCCCTGAGATATTGTTATAACCCTGACTAGGAGTGGACAATTCCTATCGCACTCATTCCCTTCAACTAGCCACAGCCATCATAACCCAAAATATGCCCATTTGACCCCATTTACGAAGGTCGTAGTAACACAAATCAAAGTTAATCTGAAACTGTGCCATCTTAGGCGAATAGTCTTTAGTCAAAAGAATCGACTCATTTGAATATTATAGTAGCTCTCGCCACGACCAGGCTATATAAATTTGCCAGAACTCTATAAGCGGTCATTAGGCCCGACAAAATGTTCCTAACAGTCTGCCTATGTGATCGACTAGTCATCTCGCATGACTCTATGGCACTTGAACTTGCCATCCTCGCATCAGACTCTAGTCACTTCGAGACGTCACCTCATACAAGTGACTATGGGCAAATACAATGTTAATCCATGTTCACTTTAACGGGGTTCAACTGTCTCTACAATCCGTTTGGATATAACAATGTATAAGGTGAGTTAATAATAACTCAAACGACAAATCTCGACATCACACTCGGGTAGTCAATACCATATTACAACCTTGTGATGCATATCAAAAGTGTGTAAACACTTGTTGATTGCAATAGAAGTTTAACATGCCATGTGTCCATGTGTTCAAACTTCTTATTCGTATTATCCTTTATATTCATGTTATCACTCATAGCATGAACCTTACCAAGTACACATCAAGGTTCCCGACCTTGGTTTCGGTTCTTTATCTTGAAAGAACTTCCTTATCGATTATCACATAACGAACGAATTTGTGGTGAATGATATAACTTGTACTGATCAAGTACTCCATCCACACACAATGCACTAGGTATATGTTTTGTAGAGTCTTGCAACAATTTGCCAAGACGATTGACCTAGCACTTCTCACAAGTCCTAGCATATTAAGAAAGATTAGTTTTGAGTAACTTCTTATTCAACTAAGTATCTTTCCAAAACTTCTTATTTCTCCTTTTGACTTGAAAAGTTTAGGATTTTCATAAATCTTTACGTGTGTTCGGACTTTCTGTAATATGTGCAACCTCTTAACACATAATAGAGTATTCTGTCAAACACTGAAATTGATCATTGGATTCTCCTCGAGAATTCATGACGTTTCTATTATGGCTTACCAATGAATCATCATGCTCTTATGCATATGATTCACCATTGGACATGTGCATGATTATTCTAATGGCGGAAACATTAGTTACAAATAATCATGAGATCAACCGTTCATAGGTTCAATGAACGACCATGACTGCTAATGGCAATTCCATTTTCATCTACATGAATAACCTATGTGTATGTTGATATGATGTATATCTCTTAATACTAATCCAATATATTTCTTGTCGTAATTGGATTCATCATAGTCCAAATTCATCCAGAATTGAAAACTCAAATACTTCTTTGTGAAAGAAGATATTAGCTCGTCATTCCTAATGAGTAATGAGTTGTAAACATTCAAAGGATGATAGCTCCCACTAAATTTCATGTCTTCACATGATAATTTCTAATGCTCCCACTTAATTCCACATGTTTCGAAATTGATTACTCAATTGAACACATTTCAAAATTTGGAATGTATGTTGCTTTGCAAAGTTATTAAGATGAAACCATATATGTTCCCATCATATCCTTTCAAAATTTTTATTTCAAAGAGGTCTCATCTTAACCTTATGGAAAGAGATTTTAAATCTCTAACACATTCATGTCATAATGATGTGTGGCAATGTCATTTATTAAATATAAGTAATATCTAATACACATCCTTCAAAATATCCCTTTTAGAAGGAGGTTTAACCAATTCATTTTCATAATGAGGTTAAGTAATGACATCTGCGTGGTTTAAAACTTTGGCTATTGAAGACATCGGTATATCAATCCTTGCAACCTCTAGTCATAAATATCGCTTATAACTAGGATGTTACATTGATTCATTTAGGCTCTTAAGTAAATCTCAAGGTTGAAACTATTGATCAAACTTTATCATAAACTAGTCAAAACTCTTGTTAAGACTTTACATTAGTCATTTTGTTCCAAAACTTTCTTTTGGTCTCCTCGTGTAGTTATCTTGAGAAAATATTCCTTCGATTACTTCACTTGGTCTTTTTAGTCATATAGAACTTACTAGAGACCATAGATCTCATCTATTAGGTATATTATATAAATAGATATACCTTCATTCAAATCATTTTTTCTTGCGTAGATCTCATTTACACAATCTTATCTTGGTGTGAGTTGTGTCCTCATTTTTCTCCCACTCTATCTTTAGAATAAATACACTAGATATTCAAAGATAGCATATGAGACACAAATAATGATGTTGAAGTTATAAGGAGAACTATCTCATAGATTGACTAATAGTTTTAGATTTCATATGTGTAGTTGATGATTGACATACCTTTAAGAGACTTCGTAGACTCAAGAATACTTTGTAAATGATCATACACAAGCCTTAAGCATGTGGACATATAATGAATCCCGTCATTATATTTGTCTATTAGATCACTTTAAGTTATATGTTTCTAAGAACAAGCATTTAAACATGGATTTTAGAACAAAAGGATAAAATGATAAAACAGGTGACTTGGGTTGCAAACCAAGTCACCATTATCCAAAATACAACCAATTATCCAAAATACCTTTCCATGTCGAACACGGAAACTTAAGGTTCTAAAAATCCAAAACATAATTTAAAATAAGACAATAAAAAGCGAAGCTCCATAAAAGCTATTCCTAGCTCCTTGATGGTTTCTTAAGCTTGCTTTTCTTTTCCTTTGTCTTTGCTTGGTGGAGGCCCTATTTACAATAAAAAGGGAGATACAGTATCACAACTTTGCATCATAATACCATAGTTGAATTAGAAACATAAAAGAAAGGATAGTCATTTACCTACTGGAGTAATCTTTCCAGCCTTAATATCACCAAGGTATTTGGAACAATTTCTTTTCCAATGTCCCATACCATTATAATAATGGCATTTATCAAGAGGACCCTTCTTGATTTTTGATGTGCTAGCATCATTAGCTTTAGCTTTGGTGAAAGTGGGAGCTTGCTTCTTACCCTTCCTCCCAATCTTCTTGAACTTCCCCTTACTCTTAGTGCTTATGTTAAGCACATCCTTTGGAGGGTTCACATTTAACCCCATGTCCCTCTCGGCTTGCACAAGTAACTTGTGCAATTCTTCAAGAGACACATCCTTGTCTTGCATGTTAAAATTCACCCGGAATTGAACATACGCTTTGACTTTGGACAAGGAGTGTAGAATCCTATCTACAATGAGTTCTTTGGGGATTTCAACCTTTTGAATCTTCAAGGTCTCGACAAGCTCCATAAGTTTGAGCACATGAGGGCTAACCTTTTGGCCCTCTTTGAAGTCGAGATCAAAGAATGCCGCGGTCGCCTCATATTGGACGATCCGCGGAGTTTGTGAAAACATTGTCACAAGCTTGGAGTAAATCTCATTAGCATTTCCCATTTTAAAGGCTCTCCTTTGGAGATCCGCCTCCATCGCAAATATCAAGACATTTTTCATTGCGGCGGACTCCTTTTGGTAAGCCTCATATGCTTCCCTAGTGGCGGCGGTCGACCTAGTAGTAGGTTCGGGTGGAGAGGCCTCGGTAAGGTAACGAAGCTTGTCGTCACCTTGGGCGGCTAATTTGAGTTGGGCATCCCAATCGGAGAAATTTGACCCATTCTTTTCAAGTTTACATCGATCCATGAAGGATCGGAGCCATGATGAATTAGCGAGAGGCGTTGCAATAGGGGTTGGTGTTGCCATTTGTTATGAGAAAAAGAAATGGTCTACAAAACAAAATAGAAGGAGTAAAACAAATGTCGTTTTAATAATACTCGTAAAAATTATAATTTAAACAAGTTTTATGCATTTTTCTAGTGACCTCTACCCAACTAGACAAATGATTCCAAGACCCAAATTCATATCGACTTAGGCACGGTAGGGCCGATTCATCCTTTATCAATATAACTCGGTGGATTAACGTTTAATCGATTCTACTTTTAGAACTCTTGGTCGATAAAATTACTCTAATGTTTATCTATAGCCCGGAACACATGCGACTACGGTCACGAATACTTCCGTTGAGCTCAATCCAAATTTCGAATAAATGTGTCCATGATCCAAATCCACATCAACTCGGGCACGGTAGGGCCGATTCATCCCTTATCAACATGAATTCGGTGTATAGACATTTATCACCCACTTCCCCTACGTAACAAGTTTTGTACCCCGGTAGGGCCGAGTGCACTCCCTCGCGAAATAGGTTTTCATGGTTTCTACTATTTGGTAAGGCTATGTCTCAATTGATTATTTTAGCGAGAGGTCATGTCAATTTATTATCTATCACGTTGTAAGTGAACTAAAGCGGTGAACTACGATAATTTATAATTGACACGGTCGATGAACTCGATTTGATGATGATGATGCATGTTTTAGTTATGGCGATTTAGCGATGCATGTGACATATAAATAAAATGCAAAACATAAAAAAATCCTAGTATGGCCTTCCTAAAATTGAAAAACTATTTAACTATTACATATTCGGAAACCAACTCCATTGGTACCTTGAACTTCGGTTGTGGCACGCATCTCGAGGTAACACCGTCTTTATGTATCACCATCTTGAAAAAATCCGTCTTTGGAAACTCCGAAATGAATAAAATTACATAATAAATTACATAATTTCCTATTATACATTTGTAACTAAAATAAAATTAATCTATTAAATTACAAAACGGTGATACGAGATCACAATAAAATTACAACCGAATCGATATTCCCATACATTTCGGGAAATACCAATTAAAAAACTAAGGCCATACTAAGTAAAAATTACATAATTCAAAAATTACATAAATTAAAATTATGACAATCATAAAGAAAATGCAGCATTATAATATGTATGAACATGCCCAATTTTATGCTAAATCGCCTTTAATTAGCCAATATCGTATATTACTCGGTTTTTACGGATTTGCGTGATTTCAACATTTTATAATCACAAAATTACATAAATTCATATTTATCCATAAGTTAATTACCCTAACTTCTTAGGACTCAAAATTTAGTCTTCACTAATTGTTTGACCATAATTAACTCATATTTCTAAAATTTGTTCATTAATGGACTTAAAATTATAAAAATAAGCTATAAACTTCAGATAAATCACAAAAATTTCAAATAAATTCAAAATTTGAAATTTAAACTCATGAACATTCTGGAAAAATACCATGACACTCATAATGTTCAAAAACTTAGGTTAAAAATTTCGAATTTTATCCGGAAAAACAATGTTGCGGTTTATCGGTTTTAACTAAAATAATCATAAAAACATGAGAAAAATTATATTCACCAACTTTTCAATTTAAGATCTGAAAAAGATAATAAAATGCAACATTTGACGTTTTTCCTTAGTCATAGAGTATGTTTTATCAATATTTCACTAATAAAGTCACTATTCATGCTATTTTTCTTCAAAAATCCATAAATCATGCAAAAAGACTTCACTATAGCCTATTATTTTACACACATCTTGTAAAATTGCATGTGACAACATACTAAGTTTCTATGACCAGATTCGAAATTTATCTCATATTAATCTATTTTTCACCTAAATCCGTATTTAATTATGAAAAATCCATTTTTCGAGCATAAGAAGTCCAAAAATTATGAAAATTTACAGGTTATCTCAAAATAATATATGTGACAATATATCCAAAATCACTGGAAAATTCGAAGTTTAGCTAATTTTAGTCCGAAAATGACATTTTTACTCATAAAATCATATTTTAATGCCATTATTGTATAATATGAACAATAAAAATCCGTAAATTAACCAAAATATCCTAAAAACATTTTAGGACCAGAAATTTTAACATGCATAAATTAATTTCGTGATATATCATAATAACATAAATTATACAAGTTTTATATGTTAATCTTTATAACTCGGAAAAACTTTTAACCGATTTGCATGCAAACAACCATTGCTCTTGATACCGATTGTAGGAAAAGTAGATCTATATACTTGACATATTCATATATGTTTAAATTTAATTTGTCATAAAATTAATTAATGATCTTATGCATGCAAACTATAAACAAAATTAAGAAGAGATCTTCATCTTACATCGGATTTTCGGTTTTAGGGCACAAGAGAGATCTCCTTCTCTCTTGTTCATGAGCTTTCATTTTGGATGAACAAAGACCCAAGTGTAGGATCTCTCCCAAGGATTTATACCCAAAGCTCACTCTTAATTAAAATTAATACTATGAATACTAGATAATATTAATTTTGTAGAAAAATGACCCAAAATAATTTGGTTTTAATCTCCAAAAAACCGGTTGAGAGAGAAGAGAAGATGAAGTATTTTTATCTTTCTAAAATTCTTAATTTTTGATGAATGAATAATTTTCTAATGCACTAAACTATATTCTAGTGCAAGCCAAAATATAAAGCAAAAACCCTTGGTTTGGCTCCCATGAGAAACCGGGTAAGGGAAGAGGAGGGAAGAAAAGAGACCCAATGCATGCTCTTGTTTGCCTTCACAATGTGGACTAGGTTGCATGGCTAGTCTATTAGGGACATGATTGTGTTTTCCATTAACATAATCAAACACAATATTAGCCTAATTTCTCCTCTTAATTTCGGCACTTTCATAAAATGGAACCCATTTTATTTTTGTCAAATTTGTCAATATGTCACATGTCATATGTAACATAAAATTGTTATGTATTTTTAACATATTAAAAATCAACGTACTAATAAAAATACGTCATACAAAAATCGACTTAGTAATTCATAATTACTTGTACCAAAATATTTTATCAATTATAAATCACAATAAATTGTATTTATAATAATTCATTCAATTTCAATTGTTTCTTTAAACAATAATTTCATCTGAGTAATAATACAATCGATTACTCAGACCGTATCTCATTTAATCAAATTCCAATGTGATACGTAAATTTTACTTCCAAAATCGTCCGTCAATTTTCAAGTAATTTAATTAACTCGTAACGTTATACGATTAATTAAATGATCAATTAAGAGTGTTGCCCTATAAGTATGACCTAGGGGATCAACTGATCACCACCGTCGCACGACAGTAATGTCAAACTCTAGTCAGCCAATCATTACCGATATATGTTGATCAGTTGACAGTAAAAATTTCTTCCCAATTGTATTCTTTATAATGAGACTTAAACATGTGATCATCATGATCAACAGTCTTGATCGCATTATTATCGGAGGACACATATTCCAACACTTCAATCATTTGCGCGCAAAGGCTCGCCAGCCGGTGTTGAAGGTGGTGCGTTTTGAGACTCGCCAGCCATAGGAAGGAGTCATACCTGAGGCATCTTCGGGATATGTCCTTGAGTCGTATCTTATGTGCGTGCAAAGGCTTGCCAGCTGTGATGAGGAGTCGTACTCGAGGCATCTTCGGGATACGTCCTTGAGTTGTACCTTGTTTGCGGACAAAGGCTCGCCAGCTTGTGAAAAGGAGTCGTACCTGAGGCATCTTCGGGATACGTCCTTGAGTTGTACCTTGTTTGCGGACAAAGGCTCGCCAGCTTGTGAAAAGGAGTCGTACCCGAGGCATCTTCGGGATACGTCCTTGAGTTGTACCTTGTTTGCGGTCAAAGGCTCGCCAGCTTGTGAAAAGGAGTCGTACCCGAGGCATCTTTGGGATACGTCCTTGAGTTGTATCTTGTTTACGGACAAAGGCTCGCCAGCCATGGTGGTCGAAAGATCGACTGTGGGAAATGGCATGTGTGACATCCATTTAAAAATCGGCACTCGCTGGGGAGTTAGAAACTTCTCAGGACTCGCCGGGGATATGAGTTGCTGCTCGCTAGGAGGTAGCGTATGCCATGTAATCGACGGGGTTAAAGCCCTTGGACTTGATGGGTCGCCGTTTGTTGGGAAGAACCCAGTACTCAATTGGAGTGAGTTTGTCTTCTCAAGATTATCTGCATGGTTAGTGACCACACAAATCCGCAGTCGCATAGACAAGCACGTTGAATGCAAGCATATAAGCACATAAGCACATAAGCATGTGAGCAGTTAGCATACAAGCAACTAGCACGTAAGCATATAAGCACGTAAGCACATAAGCATGTGGGCAGTTAGCATATAAGCAACTAGCATGTAATATCTTACGCGAGGGGAGATAGGAGTTTTGAAAGTTGTGAAGCTCAATATTGAGTCTTACTGCTTGTGGATCTGTGATTTGATAGATTAGAGACACATGGCCGTTGTGACACTGACTCACACAGACGCATACTGATAGACTGACAAATGGGCAGTCGTGAACGTGATGCCAACTCAGTATCGACACGACACGGGGGTGACTCTGACAGACTTTGCACATTTAAGTGCAACTCCTAGCCAAGCAAGGGTGACAACGCGTATCAAATCCCTGGAGTGGAAGGTCTGCTCGGCTGGGGAACATGAATTGATTATCTTCTCCAGAAATCCTTGCCACCGTTTGCTTATTTGACATCCTTCTCTAAGGCATGATGATTCGGAGAGCGGAACCAAGATCTTGTCATCGTCTGAACCGAGCATTAGGCTATGGGTGGTTTTGTTTTGGACTGTAGTTAAGACTCAAAAGATGCTTGAGGATAAAGAATGGGTGGCGTCTTGAAAAAGAAGCCCCCAGAGTGAGAAGGTGGGAATTTGAATGGGCGACGTCTTAAAGAAGAAGCCCTCAGTAAAGAAGTATAAGATTGATTTTTGCAGCTGGGTGGGCTGCTTTTGAGGATTGAAAATTGGAAATGTTTTGAAAGGGATGTGCGGTTGTGCCCTCGTAATAGGACTGCCTACGTATTCGCATGCGTGCGAAATCAAACCAGATCGTAGTTCTGAACTGTGTGTGCCTAAGCGAGTTGTTAGGACCTTAAAGTGATTTTGAGGTGTATGGTTGTGTCCATGAAGGACTGCCTACGTATTCACGTGAAGTGAAATAAAACCAGATCGTAGTTCTGAATGTGTGTGCCTAAACGAGTTGTTAGGACCTTAAAGTGTAAGGGTCATGACGGTAAATGCCGTTTGGTGACTCGAAAAATTGATTTGAGATAATTCCTCCTTGATCATGAATCGAAGAGGTGTAATTTTGAAAATGTTCCTTATCATGTGAGCACACTAAAAAGTGGACCCTAAGGGTAGATTGGGTATGTCCCGTTCTCGGTAGCTTAGCAAAGCATTCGAGGACTCCGTATCTGGGTCAGGGTGAAAATGGCTTCAACATTAGGGAATGTGGAGCTTGGTAATAATGGGTTTGTTTGTCAGATAAAAATCTGGAGTTGGGGTCACGACGGAAAATTCCGTTTGGTGACTCGAAGGTTGATTGGAGATAAATACCTCTTGATCACGAATCGAAGAGGTGTAATTGGTGAAAATGTTCCTTATCATTTGAGCACACTAAAAAGTGGACTCTAAGGTTAGATTAGGTATGTCCCATTCTCGATAGCAAAGCATTCGAGGACTCCGTGGGGACTGTGGTGAAAAATGGCTTCAACATTAGGGAATGTAGAGCTTGGTAATAATCGGTTTGCTTAACAGATAAAAATCTGGAGCAAGAATTTTGTGGTGTTTAGGCCGATGGGTAACGGCTTGTAGTGTGGTGCGGAATAGGGTCTCAGGCTGGATGTGGCCTGAGCACAAAATGGTTGGTGAATAATATGGGATCAGATTTCCATGTCTGGACCTTAAAGGTTAAGGTGTGATATTACGCGCTTGAGGGGAATCCTCAAAAGCCTAGATAGGTCTCCCTGCAACAGTCTCTAGAAGGACTTAGGGGTGAAGCAGTTTGGGTTATGATCTTGAGGGGAGTCCCCAGGATCCTAGATAGGTTTCCCTGTAACAGTCTGTAGAAGGACTTAGGGGTGAAGGAGTTTTGGTTGGGGTTTTAGTGTTTGGTGTTTTGGACTTGTGGGTCCGGGGTTTTGGATCTGTTGATCCTGGACTTGGTGTTTTGGACTCATGGGTCCGGGCTTTGGACTTGTTGGTCCTGGACTTTGTGTGGTTGACTCATGGGTCTTGGGCTTTGGACTTGTTGGTCCTGGACTGGCTGTTCTGGACTCACTTGTCCAGGATTTTGTGTGTTGGATGCTTTATTTGGATTTTGGCCTTTTTGGGAAAAGGGTTTCAATCTTGTTTTGTTTTGATTTTGGCTTGAGTCTTAGCCTTGACGTTGGGTGAGTAGCCTTTGGCTTTGGTTTTTTTTTTTTGCTTTGAGCGAAATGATTTCGGCTTTGGTTTTTGCTTTGGCCTTGAACTTTGGCTTTGGGCGAATGGATATTGGCTTGGGCCTTTGATTTTGGCCTTTCGCTTTGACTTTGGGTAAATGGTTATTGGTTTGGGCCTTTGATTTTGGCCTTTCGCTTTGACTTTGGGTGAATGTTTATTGGCTTGGGCCTTGATTTTGGCCTTTCGCTTTGGTTTCGGTTTAATGGATATTGGCTTGGGCCTTTGATTTTGGCCTTTCGCTTTGGCTTCGGGTGAATGGCTATTAGCTTGGGCCTTTGATTTTGGCCTTTCGCTTTGGCTTTGGGTGAATGGCTAGTAGCTTGAGCCTTTGATTTTGGCCTTTCGCTTTGGCTTCGGGTGAATGGCTATTAGCTTGGGCCTTTAATTTTGGCCTTTCGCTTTGGCTTTGGTTTGGAGATTGGCCGAATGGCTTTCGACCTTATGGTTTTGGTTTTTGATTTAGCTTTGGCTTGGATGCATTGGTTCTTTGTCGTCCTTCGTTCGAGGCAGGTAAAGGTGCGGATGGGGATGTACCCGTTGGTGAGAGGTTGATAATTGGCGATGGGATGTTTTTGTGGGGAATGGGCTTGCCTTCCGTCATTGATCATGAACAAGGAGATGTTCTGGTTTGTTATCTGGGTTCGTCATAGGATCCCGTTGATAGAAGCTCGTTCTAAATTAGATGCTATTGAAAGGTTTCTATTGCCAGACATGGAATAGGTAAAGAGAATGGACACGGAGTTTCGAGTCCCTTGCTTACTCGGTACGGAACGTCACTCGAGTGGACTCACATTGAATTGGAACATATTGTTTGTTTTAAATCAATTCTCAAATCAATTCTCGTTGTCAACGGGAAATGGTAAAGGAGGAGGAGAAAAAGGTATATGAAAGTTGTGCCTTTATTTAGATAAATAAGATGTTAGCACAGACTCGATGAATACGTTTGACTCATGGGGACAGCCCCCAGTTGTCACTTAGGAATAAAAGGACAGACGCTAGGATAGATATGAGAAAGCCTAAGACTCGGATTCGGACTCAGACTCAATCGTACATACGGACTCCTAATCATCATGTTCCTCCTCGAAGGTCTCTTTCGCAGCATCCAGCGGCTTGAATGTATGGTCTTGAGCATTGACCCACTTGAGCACTTCACTCTCGTTGTTCGGGATGCCAGAAGGATGAGGTCCTAGAAGGTTGTCCTATCTTTGAGGAGTAAGGCATCCATGGGGACCACTCTTTTCCATTAAATGATTTAGGGTTGATAAAGACAACCTGCCACGATCGAGCATGTTTTGGATGACGTGTTTGAGCTTCCAGCACATCTCTATGTTGTGCCTATTACCCCTGTGGAATAGGCAATATTGGGAACCGTCCCAAAACCGGCCTCTTTTCTTGGGTGTAAGATCTAGAGTGAGGCCAATCGGTTGGATTAGTCCTTCAGAGACAAGCACTCTAAAAGCAATGGCATAAGGCATGCCTAAGTCCGAAAATTGTCTTTGCGGGTGTGTGGCTCTTTCTGGCGAAGGCTCCATAAATTTTACTTCGGTAATGAGGAAGACTTGCTTTTCGGGAGGGGTCGCAGATGTTGAACCTCCTTTAATGATTGCATCGATGCGAGAAATCTCCGCTGATAGGTCTTCGACGCTTTTGATGTTACAACACTTCAAACGGGATGCATAATTTGGCTGAAGGCAGTAAATGACGTGTTTAACCAAAGCCTCATCTCCTTGCTGATAGGATGGCGTTGAGTCTACCTTTCTCCTTTTTACCAAATGATTGGTTAAATACTCATCTTCTATGGCATGCTTGAGCTCATAGCACGCTTAAGTTTTATGCCCCTTGCCCCTGTGATATCGACAATATGCGTAGCCATTCCAAAATTGGGCCATGTTTTCTGGTTTTGGATCCGGAGTGGGACCAATAGGTTGCAGCAATCCTTCTGAAGAAAGTATCCTCAGAGCGGTGCCATATGTCATTCCCAGATCCGTGAATACCCTTTGATGTTTTCCAATTTTTCCCACATTGGTGTTTTTTGGGATGTTTTTGTGAGTTTTGTTTTTGTTTTTGTCAATCCTGGGCGAAAGCAGGATTTGGTCATTGTTAATGGGAAGTTTTGGGGATGTTGTTTGATATTTTGAAGGGTATTTTGGTGAGGCAATTTCATGTTCTTTTTTGGTGGGTTCTTGGGTATGGGATCCATCAGACGGTTCCTCATTTTCAGCATTTGTTTGTTGGGGAATTGGGTGTTGGTCTTCTCCTTGGTAGTCAGGTTCGTTTTCGGCATTACCATTCCTTTTCCCCAAATTAGCTACCTGAGTGTTCAAATCATTGATAGCCCCTTGCATCTTTGAGAATATGTTGTTGATGGAGACGGAGATCATAGGTATACCGCTTTGTAGTCCGTCTTCACCAATTGCACGAACTTTCTCATCGTTGGGAGGGACGAGATGAGAGCAACCCAGGGAAAGTTCCTGATTGTGTCCGATAGGGTTTTCTAGAGGGTTGTTTTTGTTGTTGGCAAGTAGTTGGCTTTCAAGGAGCTTAACCCTTTGCTCAATATCAGGAGAGGGAAGATTCTCGGTTATCATTTTGTCCTCAACATGGGAGAGACGAGTGCTCAAGTTTTCCACGGTAGCTAGGAGTCGAAGGACCATGTTGTTGGTTTCGACAGAAGTCATGGCGGATGCAGATTGATCAGCTTCTTGAGTTTCTGGTTGGCTATTGATGGCACCCAAGGGATTCCTATTTGACATAACGATAGGCGTTATAACTTATCTTGGCAAGGAATCGCACGAACAAAGGCAAGTACGACACATATGTATAAAAGACAGATACGTCGTGAAGACGCGACGGTGTGACTAAGTTATGAGTTCATTAAAGATCGTGAATGACCTCTTGTGTTTGAACTCTTGGTGCATGACATTGAACTTAAACTCGAGTGTCAACTTTGGCATAGTGATGCCTAGACAGACGACTTCTGAAGAGATTTGGAGGTTTGTTGCTTGCGTGACGCCGCTGGACGAGACATGTACACAAACTTGACCTTTGACCCGTAATGTAGGGGAAAGACGAGATTAATACCCGTGAGGTTTTGACTCTCCTAACGCCATAATTGGAGATGTGTCGACAATTAGGCGACACGACCTAGACCAAAAGGTAGGTACTAACTTCTGCAGAGACTCGACGTTATCTAGACGACTTGACTTGAAATCAACTCGAGGCTGAATCAGAAAAGTGGACTGAAATTTTCGAAAATAGAAATTTTCAAAAAGATTCATTTGTCGTTTTATGGACAGCTTCCGAAGAGTAGACATCTCCGAAAGTCGATCAGTTGAAGAGTTGTCTTAAGTTTGTTTTCAAAAGACAGTTTGAGTTGAAATTGCGGCGGCTCTGAAAACAAAGTGTTGTTTCCAAAGACGGTTTTTGAAATTCCGAATCACGGATTAGAAAATCGAGAATCGAATAATTTGGAATCGTCATCACAATGGCCATGAAAACGGTTAAGTTTGTTTTCAAAGGATTTAAAATTGGGTTGAAAATTTGAAAACGGTTAGATTTGTTTTCAAACAATTTGGAAACGGATTGAAATTTGAAAACGGTTAAATTTGTTTTCAAAGGATTTGATTTTGAATTGAAATTTGAAAACGGTTAAATTTGCTTTCAAACAATTGATTTTGAATTGAAATTTGAAAACGGTTGAATTTGTTTTCAAAGATTTGATTTTGAATTTGAAATTTGAAAACGGTTAAAGTTGTTTTCAAATGATTTGAAATTGAATTTGAAATTTGAAAACGGTTAGACTTGTTTTCAAATATTTGAAATTGGATTTGAAATTTGAAAATCGTTAGATTTGTTTTCAAAGATTTGAATTTCTAATTTGAAATTTGAAAACGGTTAAATTTGTTTTCGAAGATTTGAAATTGAATTTGAAACTTGAAAACGGTTAGACTTGTTTTCAAATATTTGAAATTGGATTCGAAATTTGAAAACGGTTAAATTTGTTTTCAATTATTTGAATTTTGAATTTGAAATTTGAAAACGGTTAAAGTTGTTTCCAAAGTGTTTGAAGTTGTTTTTGAAATTTGAAAACTGTTAGATTTCTCTTCAAATGATTTGATTTTGAATTTGAAATTTGAAAACGGTTAAAGTTGTTTTCAAATGATTTGAGATTAGATTTGAAATTTGAAAACGGTTAAATTTGTTTCCAAATGATTTGAAATTGGATTTGAAATTTGAAAACGCTTAAGTTGGTTTTCAAATGATTTGTAATTGGACTTGAAATTTGAAAACGGTTAAATTGGTTTTCAAATGATTTGAAATTGAAATTTGAAAACGGTTAAATTTGTTTTCAAATGATTTTGATTTTGAATTTGAAATTTTAAAACAGTTAAATTTGTTTTCAAGATTTGAAAATGGAAATCGTGAGGATTGAATTCGTCATTACGACGGGCTAGAAAACCGTTTAACTTTTAAAAGACGGTATGCAAATCGAAAAGTGTGAGAATTGAAATCGTTATTACGACGGCTTAGAAAAGCCAATTTTGATTTCGAAAACGAGATTTGAAATTTGGAAAGATGCACGGATTGAAATCGTCATTATGACGGTTTGAAAAACGTTTTTGTTCGACAACTGATTTCGAATTTTGAAAATTCGAGGGTAGAATTCGTCTTTATGACGGCGTAAAAAGGGCGCTTTGAGAATGCAACGGTCGGCGAGAGATCGAGGTTCGAAATGGCCATTACGACGACGTAAATGGGTATTTTGAAATGGTTTGTGAAACCAAGTTTTGAAATCGTCATTACAACGACGTGAAAAGGTGCATTTGAAATTGGTTATAAAAACCGGGTTTTGAAATGGCCATTATAACGGCATAAAAAGGTGCTTTGAAATGGTTGTAAAAACCGAGTTTAAAAATCGTCATTACGACGGCATAAAAAGGTGCTTTGAAATGGTTGTAGAAAACCGGGTTTGAAAATCGTCGTTACGACGGCCTAGAAAGGCGTGTTGAAATGGTTGTAGAAAACCGGGTTTGAAAATCGTCATTAAGACGGCCTAGAAAGGTGTGTTGAAATGCAACGGTCGGCGAAAGACCGAAGTTTGAAACGGCCATTATGACGGCGCCAAATGTGTTTTTGAACGGTTGTAGAAACCGTGTTTGGAAATCGTCATCATGACGGCCTAAGAAGGTGCGCAACAGTCGGCGAAAGACCGAGGTTTGAAATGGCCATTATAACGGCGCAAAAAGGTGATTTTGAAAGTTTGAAAAATGACACGGAAGGACTTATGATCAAGTAGCACATAAGCACTCAAAGTTCATTATATTATGCATTATGCTGACACGGGTTTTGGCTTAAAAGGGTGGGTTACACACCAAGCGATCAAACCCCGATTTGCGAAAGGGATACCAGTCCAAACAAAATGTGTAAGGAGGGTGCCCTAGCCTCGTGCTCGAAGGTGATGAAAGCTCTTTGACGAAACAGAAATGTGTAACGTCAATGGTATGCATGACTCAATCGGGATTCGAAACGCGGGGATGAGAAAACTCACGCCGACGAGACGAGCCAATTTGTCGAAAAGAGTTAGGTTGTGGGCCCGGACAAGGAACCCGACTTATGACCGTAATATCAATTAATACACTTTAACCACGACCTCGTTCGAGTTTCACTTCTAAGGATCACAAAGACACAAGTGTCCTAGCTTTCCCTAGCGGAGTTGCCAAAATGTGGACATAGGCCACGTCTCGGTCTGTAGATTTAGGGGTCCACCTACCGGTCCGTAGTCACGGGCCACCTGCACGCCAGGCCAATATGTGGACATGCAGCGGTCTAGAAAACCACGCTCGGCGGCGTAAAAATGATTTCGACCGGATCGCTTTAGATCGATCGGTTTCGTCTCGGTAAAGGTCTCGAAACGATTAGAGATGTTCGGAGTCGCCACCAAGCATTTGTGGGATGCTTGGAACCCATTCGAATCCACTTTATACCTGGGTCGAACGAAGCACAAAGCGGTGCTTGACATAGGTACTAAAGATAAGGACTCGTCCCTCCTTTTAGTATTCTATGCCAAAAATGACTCTCGTGCACCCTGGATAAGGCCATCCACTATCCAAAGGTTCTGAGTAAGGGGTGAGGGTACGTATTGAGAAGTCCTTTAATCAGACACCCAATCCCGCCCGCGTTAGCGGCCTCTACTGATCGATCGTGGTTGTTTAAGTGCAAGAGTTGATAAAACGGTGTAAATGCATGAATGCACATCCAAAAGTGTTAACCTAACATGTGAGCTTTCTAAGTCGGTTTGTTAATCCAAATATCAAGCATAAGATGTCAAGTTGGATTTATGGTTGATTTGCATGTGAGAACGGAAATTAAACATCCATTTACCAAATTCGGGTTATGATGCATAACACGATCCATTATTTGGAAAAGGGTGTCAAATGACAAAGTGTAAAAACACGTAAACTTGTCAATCTGATCCGTCATGTATACGGGTTAATCGTAGTCGGGATCATCCTAGACAAGTGCTAAAAACGAGGCAGAACAGTGCCAGGCAGTCAGTATAGGTGCGAGCCTATTGGCGATGGAAGGGGCTCTGCCCTGGTTTTGAAGTATGAGAATAGATGGCCACTTGGGGCGCGAGCCATGAGGCGAGCCAAGAGGGCGTCTCCTGGTTTTTGAAAAGGTTATTTAAAACCGTATTTGTGATGAATGATTTGCAAATGTTGTTTGCATGACTCGGAATAATTACTATTATGTTAGAAATATTCGTTGTCGGATTTGCATGTTTGAAAAGCATAATAAAATGTGTAAAAGGAAAATGTTTTATTTGAACTAATTATGTTAAGTTCAATTATTTGTAATTAGTCAAGTTAATCATCGTGCTCGGATTAAACCGACATGGTATAAAGAACCAAGGATGATTATGAATTATGACTAATATGTTTACAAATGTAAACAAATGAGAAAAATGCTAAATAAAAGAAAAGGGTGTTAAAATACCCATTAAAATATAATTAACCGAATATATCACCGAGTCACGGAATAAACCGCCATGGTATAAAGAACCAAGGATGATTTTTGTAATGGTCAAAATATGTTTATCGTAAAAATGAATTAAAATGGTAAATAAAAGAATAGAAATTCCTTTAAAATGTAATTAGCCAATTAATATCACCGAGTCACGGATTTAAACGTCATGGTATAAGGAACCAAGGGTGATTATGATTTATGGCTAAAAAGCTTGTGATAAAAATGATTTGAAACATTTGAAATGGTAAAAACCGATTACAAATAAGAAATGAAATAAAGAGGAAAGACGAGAGCAAACACGGTTGAGTCTGACCCGACAACCCACATGAGGCGCGAGCCTCTTTGCATACCAAAGGGCTTCTGTTTCAGGCCAAAACTCGGTTTTGGCTCGTCTAGCCCATGTTTTGGATCGTGTTATGCATTGTTTATGCTTATAGACTATAAAAACAGTAAATACATGAAATAAAGTGAGTTGTTTACACCCTCAAACTTACGTGTATTGATGTTTGCGACGTAGACGACTTTAGAGACGGTTTTCTCGTTGCGACTACTCACGATCAAAGAAGTTTAATAAAAAATTGCCTTAAAAACGGATTTAGTTTTGAAAATGAGTTGAAAATATGTTAATTAAAACATGTTGATTAATGTTTATTTGGTCGAATGGGTCGGTCGAATGCACGGCGACGGTACCAAACAATATGTGTAAGGCTTGTGTTTACGATCGGTAGGTCGTAAACACGTGTCGATTTTGTGACTTAGGAAGTCGAGTATAGAAGTTTAAGGGAGATGTGAGGGGGCGGACTCTCGCGTGAAGATTGTGTTGTGTGACGGTGGGTATTTATAGAGAAATGTGGGGAGGTAGGTTGGTTGTGTTTGCTTAGAGGCTAAGCAGACACCCCATTGAGGCGCGAGCCACCTCGTGAATCAATGGGCTGTACTGTCCCTTTCAATTTGGACGTGGCCTATTCTCCATCCATTATTAATTTGTGGTAATCAAATAGGATGTCGTGTAACAATATGGGCATCTAATAAGATGATTTTGGTGTTACTTGAGGTAGGTGTTTTGTGTCTTTGATTCGGGTTTGACCCGTGTGAGTCGGGATTTGAATTTCGATCGGTTTTTGGCCCGGTGTCGGTTTTGACTCTAATTAGGGTCATTTTAATGGAAATGACATGATGAAAACATTCATGGCATTATTTTGGACATTTGAGATTTGGGTTGACTCGGGTTGACTCAGGTTGACTCGGGTTGCGGGTTTCTGAGTCGGTTTTGGGTCCGTAGACGGTTTTAACTCTAAATAGGGTCATTTTAATGCAAATGAAGTTAGAAAACTTTTGAAATCATTTTTCATATGTGAGTAATGCATTAAACCGTCTCATGTATAGCCAATCCACGCACGCATATCAAAAACACGTTACAGTCCGATCATCATCGGGTGGTTTTTGGAAGGTGCAGATACTGGGTATCTACAATTGCATGCATGATCATGTTGGTTGAGTCTAGGTGAGCGACTTTTGTCTCTTTCTCTCTTACATATAAATTGCTTACCATTTGCTTTATTGAGAGAAGAGTGACCCGGGAGAGTCCAATCTTGAAAGTCTTGCAAGGTCAAACGTTCAACATCTCTTCGAAATATGCATAAATTCGTTTGCTTTACATTGAGCTATTAGTAGTTGATTCATATGCATTAAATTGGTTTAAGTAGACGATTTTCAGTTTGTCCATGTTTTGCTCCTTTCTATCTAGATTTAGTTTTGCATTTAGTTTGCTTGGGGACAAGCAAAGGTTTGGTTTGGGGAAGTTTGTTGCGTGTCTATAATATGATATTTTACATCTTTATTTCCACGCATTTTATGTCTATTATATGTAGTTTATTCTACTATTTCCCCTATTTCCGTCTACTCTCCTATTTTTATGTAATATTGCAGATTATTGCTGAAATGAGTAGAAAATGAACCAAATCTTGACCCCAAAAGCTAAGCTTAGGAAGGACATGAATATTTGACTCGGAATTGAAGTTTAGAATGCATTTTAAGGCCTGAAGATAGCAAAAGCATGGGTGTGTACAAGTTACAAGAATTTAACAAGCGAAGAAGTGCTTCTCGACATTACAGGCTTATTCAGATAGCTATATCTCGAGTTCTAGAGCAGATAATTGAGTGATTCTAATTGAAGGTGAAAGCTTATCCTATTAGCTTTCCAACGCCATGTAGAACGCCTAAGTTGACCAAGTAACAAAGAAATGGCAGTTGTTTTAAGATCAGTGCGTGCTGCAGAATTCGTCAGAATGCAATTCTGTACAGCGCCTGTGGTCGATCGACTGGTCCAAGTGGTCGATCGACCACCCCACGAGCTGATGCGCAATTTAAAGACGAGAATTAAAAAGCCCATTGTATATTAGGTTTAGGAATAAGTGTTACGTTATATTCCTATATAACGTAACCTGATGTATTCAGTTTTTATTCAGTTTTAGATTATCAAATTTTAGGGTTCATTCATTAGCTTAATTTCCGTCAATAAAAGTTACTTACGCTTTCAGTTTTAATCCTTTCTCTGCAATTCCATTCGTACTTTTCTGTCCTTATATTAAATTTCATAGTTTTATCTTGCTCGTAGTATAGAATTGCTAGAATAGTTTCCCGAAAGCCAATTTATCGTCTCATGTTAATTGTTTGTTTAGCTATTATAATCAAGAATTCTATTGTTTTATTTGTAAATTTCGTTGTTATTATTATTTACAGTATGAGTAGCTAAACCCCCTTGTGCTAGGATGTAGGGGAACTGTAGTTAGGCGGCGTAGAATTAGGCGACCTGAATTAAGGCATTGTTCGATCGACTGGCTTCTCTGGTCGACCGACTGTGCCAGTTGGTCGATCGACTGCCTATAGTGGTCGATCGACTGACGCGTGTATGATTAGCACCGTTTTTAATTTATTAACTGCAATATTTAATGAACGACCGAGAGGATATTTGTTAAATGCTTAGGAATTGACCGACCCAATAAGATCGAGAGATAGGGAAGGGCAATAGACTAATAATTGAGACGACTAAATTATACTAAGATTGAAAGATTAGGTAAAATTCAGGCTTTAGGAATCACTTTTCAGGGCGAGAGCTAGCATTAGTGAGACCTAGGGACCAGTAGCATAGGCTGAAAGGAGCTACTGGTTAACTGGGACCGAGAGGACTTGTTATTTACCCATTTACACGACTTTATTTTAGACTCACCCAAGACATGCGCCTCCGAAACTATAGTGAACCAACCATCTTTGTACCCCTTTTATATTTGATTTCATACATTAGTTTACTTTTCATTTATTTCCATTAGTATAGAACAACTCAAACAAACCCCCATTCATATGTCACTTTAGACTAAAATTAAGACAACTAATAATTCCCTACCTGCATGTGGTTCGACCCGTGCTACCACTAGCTTCTGTTAGTTTAGCTCGGAATTATAAATTTTATTTTTAATACTAAACGACGGTATCAAGTCTATTTGTTCAGCTAAATTTTAACATTAACTCGTAGATATGCAGAAGACAAAGCTAAAGATATTAATTCAATGCAAGGCTTAAGCTAAAATGATAAATGTAGTGCAATGTCATCATTGAAATCTACGATTCCGATTCAACCTTTATGCAAAAATAAACGTGAATTTTTTTGAATTTTCTAATTTTCATGAGATTTTTGATTTTTATGAAAATGAACAACAATGCATACGAAAATTAAACGAGATAACAGAAATGCAATGAAAAACATAAATGCAGACACAGATATGGATGCATAACCTCTCCAAACCAAACCGTACAATGCTGTCATTGTACCCAAAAATAGGGAAAGGAAATGCAAACTATAACGAAGAGAGATTCAAGATGCAGAAAACTCACAAGATTACGTGAAATAAGGACCTCCCCAAACCAGCCAGCAACATGGGAGGTCACTAAATAGCTCCATTAGCGTCACAGGAAGCGAATCCGAACAAAAACACTCGATCGAAATGAAACAATGATCGATCGAGTGAACTAGGCATCTAAGTAGTTCGATCGAGGAAGTAAGGCTCTCGATCGGAAGATCCTCTTTGGCAGGCACTCGATCGAGAAGAAGATGTGTTCGATCGAGTGAAATCAGCAGCAAAAGGGTTCGATCGAGTATATAAAGTACTCGATCGAGCCATCCACGATAGACTCCCGCATAGATGCGATAAACAGTCCGCGAAACTAACAAAGCAAGCTAATTAATCCAGTGTATGGTTTAAAGACCAATTATTACCCACCCCCTAAATGTTTGAAAAACAACTAAGAATAAAAACTCCGAGTTGTCTCCCGGACAGCGCTAGTTTCAGACAGGTCCTAGCTCGACCATCTTTTCTTCATCCAACTGCTCCAGTTAGTCCGAATCAAAGCAATTCAAATCTCTTAGCATGAGATCATAAACCTGCGCATGTGCTACACAAGAGCATAAGTAGCACCAAAATAAAGAGGGAGTGTATGAAATAAATCTAAAATACCGCCTCAGCCTAACAAATTTTCGATGACAAATACGGTGAAACATTATTAAATTATTTGTCCAACCGGGAGGGGGTAGAGCATCAAAGTAAAAAGCATAAATCATATGAGATAGTGTACTATTAATATCAACAATAATGAAATTATCGTTAACTACCTCAGGTCGGCTGCTCCCAACGTCGGAATCATTGACAACAGAGTATATTACCTCTTCCGTGCTAGGAACAATTACTGACTCAGCTACCTTCTCATTTTCCTCCTTTGTGGGTTCTGTCCCATATATCGCAGCCTCTAAAGCATCCAACTCGGCTTTGAAAAGGGAAGATTCACCGTAACCATTGTCTTCATCAAAATCGTCATCCAAAACAAACCAAGATGACATTTCATTATTCTCCATGGCCAAAGTGGTCGATCGAGTAAAGATAGTACTCGATCGAAAGCTTCCCTCTTGAATATCACTCGTTCGAACATCATGAGCTGCTCGATCGAGGTCTTCCTCATAATGGCTATTCGATCGAGTGGTATTTTCAGTTCGATCGAACACTTTTTCAGACATATCACTCGATTGAACACTATAATCCGTTCGATCGAGCATTTGTTGTTGTACAGTGCAGAAATCTTCAAGTATTGCGTCTTTTCCAGATAGATCTTTATATTCCGAGTTATACAAATCATCAGTATTGATAGGCAACACGGGTCCTTCATGGGAAAGACCACTCTCGGTGTAGGTAAGGTATACCTTCTCTGCGTGCCTAAAGTTCATCTTAGCAGCTAACTGAGCTATTTGAGACTCCTGCTCATTGAATTGAGCTTCCTTATATCTATCATCTTCTTGCAGTCGAAGTGTAAGTGTCTTAATCAAAGATTTCAGTTCAGCTGATGTGGCTAAAGTCGTATTACCAAATCAAAGTAAAACTATCTCAGGACTAACAAGAATAGCTAGTGATAAGACAGGTATCGAATCCACAGGGAGGCGGTGAAAGCTAAGTCTAAGAGTATTTAAATTGCCTAGAAGTAACCAATTTCGGGGGTTTTGTTTTGAGTTGATTCTAACAAACTAATTGCAACGTAATTAAACGAAGAATAACAATAATATTAAAAGTCTAGGAATTAGGTTCACTAGGTCAATCAGTCGGGGATTATCAATCAATTACTAAATCTATCAAGTTGTTTAAGGTTATAAGATCGGTCGACTCCATTATGCCCTTTAGATCGATTCTAATATGCGGTCGCTATGATTAGATACTCTCTATTTGATTGTCGCAGCCTATATCAATTCTAACCCGGTCGGCGATAGGATCGATTCGCTACACTAATTAATAACTCAGGCCTCAAGCGATTAACTAGAAGAATTACAACAATCAAACAACAACTTTAATGATATCAATAGCAATTAACTGACTTTCCCTTTTAATTAACCTAGATCCCCTTCATCCTAGATGAGGGGATTAGCTACTCATGACTATAATAGCAACAACAAATATGATTAAAGATGAAGACATGATCACAAATATAAAACAATAATTGAAGAACATAAAACAATGATTAAATTAATGGAGAAAGATTAGTACCATACAAAAGGAAGATTAGGGTTCTTAAGAGAGTTTTCCAGCAATACTTAGCAAAATATATCGTAATCCCACAATAAAACACGAGTTTCTAATTTATAATAAAAGATAAGTGTTTTAGGAAATTCCGGAAAAAAGCCCGTCAGAGAGGATCCTCGATCGAGTCGAGGTGACTCGATCGAGGACACTGCTCGATCGAGTCGTGATGACTGACGATCGAGGAACTTCTTCACAGGTTCTTCTTCTCTTCTTTGACTTCTAGTCTTCATGATTCCTCGTTTCCCGTGCCATGCTTCGTGTATTCTTCTATGCCGTCTCCGCCATGCTAATCTTAGCTTGATCATACTCATAACGAGTCATTTCGCATCAAAACACAAAATAGCGGCAGATTTCGACAATTCATTGAAATAAAGCATATAAATGATATAATAGGCACGAAACGGTATGAAATATGATGTAAAGGGAGCTATAAAAGTATATATGAAAGTGATACATCAAACTCCCCCAAACCAAACCTTTGCTTGTCCTCAAGCAAAGCAATCAGACCAAAACAAAGGACAACAAACATATGGTGAATGAATAACTCAGAGCAAATGTCTATGCACATACAAGACTCATTTGTCCATATCTATAACAAAGTAATGACCGAAGTTGTGCTAATAAAACAAATTCAAAAGCACGGGTAATAGACTCACGCAGCTCTTACTCAAGATGTGACATGATACCGAGACTCAACCAAACACTTTTCAACCTTGCAAGACCATTTTGTCGGATTCTCGCGGTTTCACTCATGCACTCATAATGGGTGATTTATGTAAGATAGAAAGAAATAAGACACTCACTCAACTTATGAGATATGCATGCAATCTAATGTGATAAGAGATCCTCCAGCTAATACGCATTCACGAAACAGACCAAGTACATGTATCAAGGACAGAATGGTGGTAAAGTGGCATGGGTATAGAAGTGGCTTGTGCAAAAGCACGTATGGGTATGTGAGGCTCAGACGGTAGTCGCAGCTCTAGACCAATAGCCAAAACTAATAAGTAATAAATCAAACATCCAACTGGAGAAATAATCTCAACTTTGACAACATATGAGAGAAATGTAAAGGCTCTCCAAATGTGCATTAGACTCCAGTAATTACCACACACGACCTCCTAACAAAACTGAATGAAGCATACATTTTTTCTTTTTCTTTCTTTTTCTGAATCTTTTTTTCGAGAAATTCTTTCTTCTTTTTTTTCCTTTTTTTTTTCTTTTCTTTTTTTTTTCTTTCGAGACTTTCATTTTTTTTTCTGCTTCATAATATTCTCTTTTCAACATAAGAGGTCACACAATTGTTACAAAAAGATAGCTACTACCCACATGACAATAAAAGTCCCAACCCAACCAAAGTAGCTATGACAATAAGGCTCAAACAACTGCGACTGTCCCGAAAAGGTAGGCAAATTCTAGAATGTAGCTAAGAAATAGGATATAAAATGGCTACATGGTTCAAACGGGCTAACAAAACTGGGTGATGTAAGGCTTATTTGAACGGTAAGAATCGCCTATCCACATGTACTTAATCAAATGAACGCGCGAAAGCTAAGAAACTAATGTCACACTTATGCAGTTTGATATTACATATACCACAAGGAGACCACACTCATCAGCCTAAATAACAATGAGACCGGTTTATTAATGTTCCCGGCCTAGGAAGCTCTAAAGACCTCAGAAATATAAGTGGTTTACCAACAAAATAAAGTCAAGTCTACTCGGCATAAGGCATATTGTGACGGTCAAGACTTGAGTAAAGAGCTTTGTTCATCATAGCTAACAGGTCAAAACAACGTACATGGACAACTAAATGAGACTCAAATGCAAAGACAAAGCAAGTTGTCATCATTGCTATACAATTCACCATGACTCGACTCAAAATAAACAAAAATAAATAAAAGACATGTTTTTGGATTTTTTTAATTTTCAATTTTTTTGGAATTTTTGATTTTTTCACACAACAATAAATAAAAGCACACAACAGAAATAAACACACTCCCCCAAACCTAAATGTCACAGTGTCCTCATTGTGACGCCTACAGCATAGCAATCACACATAAAACCAGCAACCTATAGGACACTACTAATAAAGGAAAGAGGGTAAAAAGGAAATGCAATAATAATAAAAAGAAAGATAATTCCAGCTGTAATGCAGTAGCCTCCCCCAAACCAGCTGGAAAGAGAGGGATGTAGTGACCAGCTGTCACTACTGGGCTCCAGAAGCATCATCAAAACCATCAATATCAGCATATAAGGACATAAGCTCAGGATCAGGAACGGCGCTGCTGCCACGACCTCTACCACGAGTAGGTCTCCGAACACGGCCTCGACCACGAGCGCCTCCAGGAGCAGCATCGGTGGAAGTAGAAGCAGCAAACTGGCCAAACGGGCCTCTCTGGGAAAAAGGGATGCCGGTGTCCTCCCCGAAAACAGAAGTAGGCTGAGAGGGGCGGACTGGAGTGTAGAAGGGACGGCCTAAAGCACCAAACTCAGTGCTAAACTGTCCAAACTCAGTAGGAGTCACTCCGTAAAGATGAAACACACGGCTGTCGTCACCAGGAGTAGTGTAGTAAGAAGGTGACACACCGCGATACTGCCCTCCAGAAGCTAAAGTCATAGCCTCCATCTGTTCCCACATCCTCCTCTCTGTCAAAGCAGTGTTGATGCCAGTATGCATCCTCACCTCCCGTTCAACGACGGGATCAAAATGGTAACCTGGAGCATAGCCTGAAGTGGAATAGGCTGAAGGAGGTGGAGGAGGAGCGGGCTGGTAGGAACCCGGCAGATGGGTAGTGGGTGCACGACGTCTCCGGCGCCCGCCGGTAGTAGTAGTAGTACTAGACCCAGGAAGAGTGACAAGAAGGTCCTCAGGAATCAGGTAAGTAACGGGTGGGGGTCGCTCCACAGCCGTACTCTCCTCTAGTGGGTCAACAGAAGGCAAACGGGCGCAAGGTAGAAGCATATAAGACTCACCCCGGACCTTCCAGTAATGGTCCTTCCCATCCCTAATGTCAATATAAGAAATGTCATAGCGAAGGTGGTCATCATCAACAAGCGGCTCATACTCAGCAATGGGCTCATATGGATCACCACCCGCAAAATCACAAACAGCTTTAGCAATCTTGGTGACAAGAGCACCACAATCGAGGTTCCCATATCGCCCAATGGCCCTATCAAATCTTTGAATGACAAGAGCAGGGGGAGAGAATTGGAATGTCTCCTCTTTAAAAGGGTTCAAGTAACTAGCAAGTATTAAGACCTCAATAGTGGAGGTCTTGCTCTTATCAGTCCGACCATACAGCAAATAACTCAGATACCTCAAAAACATACGAAGGCAGACGTGTTGGACATCTAACAAAGCCATGGCACTAACGTCGGCGTCCGCATAACCAGTAAATAAAGGGAAATAACGAGTAGTAGACAACCCACCAATACCATACAAGTCCCCTTCAGTATGTTTATCCAATCCCAGGATTTCAGAAATACGGCCAAAGGTTAAAGACCGTTCAACATTAAGCAAACGAAATCGGATTAGGTGATCACTGGGCAAATAAGTAAAAGAACTCAGAAATTCAAGAGTCAGAGCAGAGTAAGATAACTCGTGGAGCGTGAAAAGACCCTGCAGCCCAATCTCGTTAAACATACCAAACATAATATCATCGATCTTTAATGTGCGCAAAATTTCTCTGTCCACGCATCGGGTGGCACTCATAGACTTAGATAACAGGTATTCAAACCTGTCTTTCTGGGCTTTGTCGCGAAACTCGATAAATGGATAATCGTCTAAGGGGGACAAATCATCCTCCGAAGACACAATCGCCTCAGGAACTACTTCGGGTTGTTGAACCGGTGCTCTCCTTTCTCTAGTCCGCTTATTACCTTGCCCGGAAGTCGACATTATCTACATAAAAGCAAGTAGAAAATTAAACTTCAAATGTCCGAAAAAACAGTCCCGGTTTTGGCACTTATGGGTCCGAAAAATCAATTTTTAAGACTCCAAATGACAATGAAAGCATCCAAAAACTTAGGGGAACATGAGTATATATCAAATATTGAAGATTCCAAGCAATAGAATACAATTCTAACCAATTTAATGCAAAATTTCTACCCGGATTTTGAAGAACCCTAATTCCCAAATTAGCAAATTAGGCATGAATTTCAACAAATAAGGGGCTAGAAAGCAAGGAAATAGCAATTGTATACTAGCAAGGGAATATTTAACACAATAAACTCAAGATTTAAGCATGAAAAATCAGAATTTTCGAGACAAGTGAAGACCAAATCGCGACTTACCTGAGCAGTTTGAGCAATGGAATTGAGAAAATAAGCACAAGAGAATGATTCAATCAATTAATAAGCAAGAAAGCACAAAGTTTTAGTGAGTTTTGATGATGATTGTTGATGAATAAGGAGAGAATGAGTAGTAGAGGAGGAAGAAAGCAGGGAAACAACACGAAAAGAAGAAGGAAGTGAAAAGAAATTAGAGTAACAAATGCATAAAACAGGTGAAAACAAAACGCGGAACCCGGTCTAAATAGGATCCTCGATCGAGTCGCAGGTGACTCGGTCGAGGAACCAATTTTAGAAATACCCAACTCTCATTTTAAACTTTTTTAAATTCAGCACAGGTTCCTCGATCGAGTCGCCAGTGACTCGATCGAGTCGATAGGTTCCTCGATCGAGTCGCAGGTGACTCGATCGAGGAAGTAGGTACAGGCGTCTTTCTTCGTCATTTGTTACTTATAACTTCAAATCCCGTCAAATTTCCTGCAAAAGACACTTGAAAGCATATCAAGTACCCTCTCCTCGCCTCTCAAAATGCAAAGAAACATAAAAAACAAAAGCAATACGTGAATTTAAATCCTAATTATAAACTAACGATTTACAAAATCCGAGCTGCCTCTCGGTAGCGCTGGTTTTTGCGGTCCCGCACGACCGTAATTCTTCATCAGTAAGAAGAATCAATGGGGAAGAGGTCAAGAGTTCAAGCGTTGCCCATTCACTTTGAAGGTCTTTCCTGTGTCAGAATGCAGTGTAACTGACCCAAATTTGTTCACGTCGGTAACAGTGAACGGTCCAGACCATCTACTCTTCAATTTACCTGGAAACAAGCGCAAACGAGAGTTAAATAAGAGAACTTTCTCACCAACATGAAATTCTCTTTGCAAGATATGCTTGTCATGCCACTTCTTCGTTCGCTCCTTGTAAACTTGAGCACTATCATAGGCATGCAACAAATTGTCTAGCTCATTCAATCGCATCGCCGTTTCTCACCCGCCAGTGAGGGATCCATATTCAGCTCCTTGATGGCCCACATAGCCCTATACTCAAGCTCCACCGGTAAATGACAGGACTTGCCATAGACAAGTCGGTAAGGTGAGGTGCCAATCGGCGTTTTGAAGGCAGTACGGTAAGCCCACAAAGTATCATCGAGCTTCCGACTCCAATCCTTTGTATTCTTGCTTACCACCTTTTCCAAGATCTGTTTCAGCTCTCTGTTGGAAACTTCTACTTGTCCACTGGTTTGAGGATGATAAGCCAATCCTCTTCGGTGTGTAACGCCATACTTCTTCATGAGGGAATTCAGATGACGCTCATTGAAGTGCGTGCCTCCATCACTAATCACTGCGCGAGGCACTCCAAACCGTGGAAAGATAGTCTTCTGAAACAACTTAACAACAGATTTAGCATCACAAGTGGGGGTGGCAATTGCCTCCACCCATTTAGAAACATAATCTACAGCTACTAATATGTATTGGTTCCCAAAACATAATCTACAGCTACTTCGGAGATTCCAGTTTGAGGCATCTCATGCCTTTGCGAGATATTGCCAGTTCTTTGACAAGCATCACAAGAACGGACAAAGTTAGTAGCATCCTTAAGGATAGTAGGCCAATAAAAACCCGATTGTATTACCTTAGCAAATGTCCTAGAAGGACCATGATGACCACCATATGAAGAAGAGTGACAATGAGAAAGGATGGCACGTACCTCACCCTCTGGGATACATCGTCTCGTATATACCATCAAAGACATTCTCGGAATGATAGGGATCGTCCCAGAAGTACCTCTTCACATCATGCATGAACCTCTTCTTCTGCTGATAAGATAAGTCAAGAGGAAGCGTTCCTCCTACCAAATAATTGGCATAATCTGCAAACCATGGAGTATTTGCAGCTACAGCTAGAAGATGGTCGTCTGGAAAAGAATCATCGATGGGCAAAATCTCTCTTCCTGAGAATCTCAATCTGGACAAATGATCTGCAACAACATTTTCAGCACCAGACTTATCACGGATTTCCAAATCAAATTCTTGCAATAATAAAATCCATCTAATAAGTCTAGGTTTAGCCTCTTGTTTGGTTAAAAGATATTTTAAAGTGCATGGTCGTGTGTACAATAACTTTAGAACCAACAAGATAAGCTCTAAATTTGTCTAAAGAATAGACAACTGCAAGAAGCTCCTTCTCTGTAGTAGCATAGTTGATTTGTGCATCGTCGAGAGTCTTGCTTGCATAATAAATGGCATGTAACACCTTGTCCTTTCGCTGTCCCAAAACAGCTCCAACTGCATAGTCACTGGCATCGCACATAATCTCAAAAGGAAGGCTCCAATCCGGTGATCGGATAATAGGAGCTGAGATAAGTGCTTGTTTGATCCTGTCAAAGGCTTGAACACACTTGTCAGTAAACACAAAAGGAGCATCTTTATGAAGAAGCTGAGTTAGAGGTTGAGCAATTTTAGAAAAATCCTTTATAAAGCGGCGATAGAACCCTGCATGACCAAGAAAACTACGCACACTTTTAACATTAACCGGATGCACGGAGTTGCTCAATTACCTCAACCTTAGCTTTATCCACTTGAATGCCCTTACCGACACCAAATGACCGAGTACCACTCCTTCAAGAACCATGAAGTGGCACTTTTCCCGATTGAGAACAAGGTTGCTCTCCTCACAAATGCAAAAACCTTAGTCAAGTTTCTCAAGCAAACATCAAAATCGCACCATATACACCGAAATCATCCATAAAGACTTCCATGATAAACTCTATGTAATCAGAAAATATGGCCATCATACAACGCTGAAAGGTAGCAGGAGCATTACATAAACCAAAGGGCATCCTCCTATAAGCAAATACACCATATGGACAAGTGAAAGTGGTCTTTTCCTGGTCCTCAGGATGAATGGGTATCTGAAAGAAACCGGAGTAGCCATCTAGGTAACAGAAATAACTATGACATGCTAATCTCTCGAACATTTGGTCAATGTAAGGAAGTGGGAAATGGTCCTTTTTAGTGGCCGTGTTCAACTTCCTATAGTCAATGCACATCCTCCATCCCGTGACAAGTCTAGTAGCAATCAATTCATTTTTATCATTCTTTGCTACTGTAGTACCTCCCTTCTTAGGTACAACTTGGACAGGACTGACCCATTTTGAATCAGAAATAGAGAAAATAATGCCAGCATCAAGTAATTTCTGTACCTCTTTTCTTACCACCTCCTACATAGGAGGATTTAATCGTCTCTGACCTTGTGCACTAGGCTTGTGGCCTTCTTCCAAGTGAATTCTATGCATACAAAAGTCAGGACTAATACCTTTGAGATCGTCGATGCTATACCCAATTGCCTTTTTATGAGTTCTCAAAACAGTCAACAAAGCAGATAGTTGACCTTCATTAGGTTAGCATTGACAATCACCGGGTTCATCTCACAAATATCAAGAAATTCATATTTGAGATGAGAGGGAAGGGGTTTCAATTTAGGTTTCTTTACCTCAGTTACCTTAGGTGTGACACCCAAACTGTATACCTTCTGATGTGGGCATTCCTCTCCAGTTAGAAGCTTCTCAATTCGATGAACTTCGGGACTCCATGAACCCGTCGATCACCGGATCGAAACCAGGGCAATCTCCGGAGGATCCTGTCAAAAACACATAGGAAGACACTCATCAATAGTAAAATCAACAACATCTATACTATGACAAGTCTCTTCTATCATGGGGTTTTTCAATGCTTTTTCTAAGTTGAAAATGATCGTGTCATCCCCCACAGCTAAGGTCAACCTCCCTTGCCTAACATCTATGACCGCCCCCGCAGTATGTAAGAACGGTCTGCCCAAGATGATAGGGATTTGGTTGTCTTCAGCCATGTCCATGACAACAAAATCAACGGGGATGAAAAACTTCCCTATTCGAACGGAACATCCTCTAACACCCCCGGAGGGTGTTTAACGATTCTATCGGCCATCCGTGCGGTGTCATATTAGTAAATCACAACGGACCCATATTTAACTTTTTACAGATAGAATACGGCATAACACCGACACTAGCTCCCAAATCACAAAGAGCTTTACTAATAGAAAGATGACCAATTTGACAAGGGATAGAAAAACTTCCTGGATCCTTTAATTTCGGTGGTGAGTTAATTGGCAACATGGCACTGCACTTCTGAGTGTAAGCAATAGTTTCCACCGCGTCAAAGGATCTCTTCCTTGTCAAAATCTCCTTCATGAACTTTGCATAAGCCGGCACTTGAGTAATCAATTCAGTAAAAGGGACACTTACCCGTAGATTCTTCACGACCTCCATAAACTTACCGAACTCGCTTATCCACTTGGATTTTTGTCTTTGTCGGTGAGGAAAAGGTAGAGAAATAGTTATGGGCTCGGCTTGCTTCTCTTTAGAAATAACTTTTGAAACACCGTCTGCGACAATTTGGGATCCTCGATCGAGTCGGGGTGACTCGATCGAGCCGGGTGGATCCTCGATTGAGTCGCTTTGTGACTCGGTCGAGAACCTTGAGTTCAGACTTTCTCGTCTTTTTTACTTTTATCGTCAGCTCGTGTTTCAACTTCGTCAGGCTCTTTCTCATGATCACTAAGCTCCAAATTACCCAATCCTTTGGGATGCATGTAAGGGACTTCATCAACAGTAATGGGCACTTCATTCTCAAGACTTTGCAGGTCGGGATTCGTATAAGAAGTACCGCTCCTCAGCTGAATAACATTAGCTTGCTCATGAGCTTGCTTGCCTTGAGGAGGAAGACCTCCGGCCTGTTTTGATGGGTTTTGAAGTGCCATCTGAGCCACTTGATTATCTAGCATCTTGTTATGGGCAATCAACTCAGAAATCTGAGCCGTGCGCCTGTTTTGCATTGACAAAGTTTGTTGCAAAAGATTGCGCAACTCTGCCATATCATTATTCGGAGCTTGTTGAGGAATTTGTTGAGGAGTTTGCTGAGGAGGTTGCTGATATTGATTGTTGAACTGCTGGCCTCCTTGATTTTGCCTTTGATATCCCCCTTGTTGTTGATTACCGCGATTATTGGGAGGGATATAAGTATTCTTTTGCGGTTGTGACTGCTTCGGATTTTGCACATTCTGGCTAGACCATTGAAGGAAAGGGTGTTCCTTCGTTCTTTCATTGTAGAAGTTGGAGAAAGGTGTACCTTGTGCACCTTGTCTGTAAGCCTGAAAGGCAGCAACCTGCTCAAATGTGCTCATACAATCAGCTGCACCATGACCATCCAAACCGCATCTAGCACAAGTCTCCTCTACTTGTTGACTCATAGCATGAACTCTCTCTTTACTACCCAATGATTGGGTAGTCTTCATCTCTGCAATCTGGGCATAAATAGCCTCCAGCTGTGCCGCCAAAGCACTATCAACCCCAGTACCTCGCGTGCTTCCCCTAGGATTTCCATACCTCGCGGTATGGGTAGCAATCTGATCAATCAACTTCCACGCGTCACCATCTAGTGTGTTATCTTGAAACCTCCCATTAGCAGATGAATCCAAAAGGGCACGATGATCGTCAAACAACCCGTTATAAAACTTGTTGCAAAGGAACCACTTTGGGAAACCATGATGGGGAACTGATCGAACTAAACGCTTGAAGCGAGTCCAAGCTTCGTTCAAATCTTCAGTGGCCGCTTGCTTGAAACTAGTAATTTGATTCCTCAAGGCATTAGTCTTCTGAGGCGGGAAGTACCTCTTGTAGAAAGCAAGGGCCAAGGAATTCCAGTCTGTAACTCCTTCTGTATCCATATCCATATCTCTTAACCACTCAGCAGCTCCATCTTTCAGAGAGAAAGGAAAGAGCACCTGCTTAACTTGATCTTGTGTCACTCCAGCTGTTAATGGGATTGAACAGCAGTAAGTGACAAACTTTTCCATATGCGTTGCAGGGTCCTCAGCAGCTGTCCCTCCAAACATGTTTCGTTCCACCAAATTAATGTAAGATGGCCGAATCTCGAATGTTCCATTGGTAGAAGTGGGCAGCTTGAAACCTTGTGGAATAGAATCTAAGGTTGGCTTAGAGTGACTGGCTAGGGTAGACATGATGTTAGTTTCAGGAACAGGAGTTTCAGGAATAGGAATATCAGAGATAGGAATTTCTTCCTCTTCCTCTTCGTAGGAGCGATCGGCTGTCTCTGTAGGGCTCGCCGTTTCGACGTCAAGTATACTCAAGTCTTCTACTTGACTCACTTCTTGATTAAATTTCCGTCTGTAGCGAAAAGTCTTCTCAGGTTCAGGATCAAAAGGAATAATCTCGGACCTATTAGACCTGGGCATAAACAGAACTAACAAGAAAGTGTGAGAACGGTCTCAAGGAACTGGGTTCCCTGAGACAAAAAGACAAAATAAACACAAAAAGACTAAACAATTGTTGCCTCCCCGGCAACGGCGCCAAATTTGATGTGGCTAAAGTCGTATTACCAAATCAAAGTAAAACTATCTCAGGACTAACAAGAATAGCTAGTGATAAGACAGGTATCGAATCCACAGGGAGGCGGTGAAAGCTAAGTCTAAGAGTATTTAAATTGCCTAGAAGTATCCAATTTCGGGGGTTTTGTTTTGAGTTGATTCTAACAAACTAATTGCAACGTAATTAAATGAAGAATAACAATAATATTAAAAGTCTAGGAATTAGGTTCACTAGGTCAATCAGTCGGGGATTATCAATCAATTACTAAATCTATCAAGTTGTTTAAGGTCATAAGATCGGTCGACTCCATTATGCCCTTTAGATCGATTCTAATATGCGGTCGCTATGATTAGATACTCTCTATTTGATTGTCGCAGCCTATATCAATTCTAACCCGGTCAGCGATAGGATCGATTCGCTACACTAATTAATAACTCAGGCCTCAAGCGATTAACTAGAAGAATTACAACAATCAAACAACAACTTTAATGATATCAATAGCAATTAACTGACTTTCCCTTTTAATTAACCTAGATCCCCTTCATCCTAGATGAGGGGATTAGCTACTCATGACTATAATAACAACAACAAATATGATTAAAGATGAAGACATGATCGCAAATATAAAACAATAATTGAAGAACATAAAACAACGATTAAATTAATGGAGAAAGATTAGTACCATACAAAAGGAAGATTAGGGTTCTTAAGAGAGTTTTCCAGCAATACTTAGCAAAATATATCGTAATCCCACAATAAAACACGAGTTTCTAATTTATAATAAAAGATAAGTGTTTTAGGAAATTCCGGAAAAAAGCCCGTCAGAGAGGATCCTCGATCGAGTCAGAGGTGACTCGATCGAGGACAGCTGCTCAATCGAGTCAGCAGTGACTCGATCGAGGAACTTCTTCACAGGTTCTTCTTCTCTTCTTTGACTTCTAGTCTTCATGATTCCTCGTTTCCCGTGCCATGCTTCGTGTATTCTTCTATGCCGTCTCCGCCATGCTAATCTTAGCTTGATCATTCTCATAACGAGTCATTTCTGCATCAAAACACAAAATAGCGGCAGTATCGACAATTCATTGAAATAAAGCATATAAATGATATAATAGGCACGAAACGGTATGAAATATGATGTAAAGGGAGCTATAAAAGTATATATGAAAGTGATACATCATCAGCAATCTGTTCTTTCTGTTTATCAAGAGGAAGAGCTTGTTGTTGTGGTGGCCAAACAAATGGAGGCTTTTGATAGCCTCGTTGATGAAGCAGATGTGGCGGCACAATTGCAAAAGGTTGACTAGCTTGTCTACGCTGCCTAAACGCATAGACTTCATTATTGTCTGTCAAACAAACAATGACATTGTGGATAGTAGCACCACATCTCTCATAGTAAACCACCTGTTGCACCATAGGATGGAACATAGGTGGAAGATCAAAGGTACTCAAGCCTTCCCTTTGATGATCTTTTACCTAGAACTGTCTATGTAGGACCTGTAGGGCCTATCAAAACAATACTAGAGAAAAATATGAGAACTGCCTGAAGGAATAAATTCCTTGAGGCTAAAGACAAACAAAAATAAACAAGTAAATAAAATAGTTGCCTCCCCGGCAACGGCGCCAAAATTTGATACCGTCGTCAGGTACCGAAAATAAATACCTAAGTACAACTAACAGAAGTCAGCGGTAAGTAGGGTCGATCTCCACATGGAGGCGGTCACTATCTACTTGTCAATTCAGTCTGTCTACGGTCATAAGATTGGGGGGTTTGAAATGTTTGAACCAAGCTAAATGAGATTAAAGTAAGAGGAAGGAGTAGGAGGGATTAGCAAAAGAGAGAGGAAACTAGGATTGTCGGGTCATCAATGAATATCAGTTAATTGCAGCTAAGGTCACAGATCAGTCAATTGTATCGGCCTAAGGGGCGACGAATATCTCCTTCCGGTCTCAATTCGCCCTAAAAATACTATTAGCTTAACTTCCGCCCTCAATAAAGCATCCTATTGTTCACCGCGGGTCTCACCCCTTCCAACCTTCCGGTCTAGGTTAAGGCTTACCAAGATTAATTAAGCTAAATGCATTGATTCAAGTAGCTGGTTACAGTTAGTTGCAGTGATTAACAACAAAGACATGATAACAATGAAAGATCTGTAAACCTAATAAGTAACTAACAATAATCATCGAATCCCCTAAATCCTAGCAGGAGGATTAGCTAGACATAATGGAAAATAAAGCAAGAGTGAAAAACACAGATAAAAGACATCGTAAAATAAAGAGAGAGCAGAGAAAGAGAAAGAGTAATAGGGAGAATTACTGATTAAGAGATCCGGAAATTAGAGTCCCAGTATCCCGAGGTAAAGAAGTAAAATAAGAACTCTCCAACCCTAATTACCTCTCTCCTATTTATAGGAGAGGGATTTTATTCGACCTAAAACATAATAATAAAACGAAAGCCCGTGTTCAGCAGATAAATACTCGATCGAGCCATTTAAAACTGCTCGATCGAACAAAATCCAGCAAAAACCACTCGATCGAGGAACCCCTAAATAACACAATTCGATCGAACACTTAAAGCATTCGATCGAGGTCTTCTCTTCTCCAAAAGTGCTCGATCGATCAATAAAGGCTTCGATCGAGTGACTTTGACTCAGCCAGCTCATTATGTCGTCAGTTCCAGCTATGACTTGCCGATTTTGCTTTCGAAATATCTTCACGCATCCCAAGACAGTAGCATTCCCGCTCCAAATTCACTCATCCTCTAAATGCAAGCAAAAAGGACAATAAAAAGGCTTGAATCCGCTACTTTCTGGTCCATTCCAGCAAATAAAGGAAAACAAACCAAAGTAGAATATTCGGGGCATTTCGTAGCATAAAACTACGAGAATCGCATAGAAATATGTGCATAAGAGGCGTATAAAGACTATATAAAATGCATGTATCAGTGATCAAGAGGTGTGTTCCTTGTCAACAATCTAAGTCCTATTTCCAAATGGGTCCCTACACTCCCTTACCCATCCCTAATTAACCATGGGAAGACATAAGCATGTATTTCATTGTTGCTTTGCCAAGAACTCAATGGGGGAAAGGATTCTATCATGGTGGTTATGGATAGGTTTAGCAAGATGGCTTATCTCATTGCTTATAAGAAAACGGAGGATGCAACCAGTGTGGCCGAGCTATACTTAAAGGAGGTGGTCAAGCTCCATGGTGTTCCTAAGTCCATTGTCTCAGATAGGGATTCAAAGCTCATGAGTCACTTTTGGAGGACTTTATGGAAGCTTCTCCATGACACCTTCAACATTGGAAATTTAAGTCCTTATTATGAAGAAAATGATGGAGATGTTGAGGATTTGAGGGCAAATCCTTTTCAACAAGGGGAGATTGAAGCAAATCAAACAAGTCATTCACCCGGTTTTAAGCCATTCTCTAATTTTAGGTCAAACTCCAATTTCGTCTAAGAACACATGGCATTTTCCAGCCTAAGACCCTTCTATGATGAGTTTAGAGCACTTTTGTCTAGGCACTTTTGTTTTGAGGAGGTACCAATCATAGATTAAAGGGAGAAACAAACCGGGTGGACCTCAATGAGCACGGTTTGCAAGAAAAGGTACAAAGGTCGCTTTCAAGTCACTTTCAACCTTCCTAAGTTAACCAAGACAACCCCAAAGCTCTTTGTTTTTGCTGCTCTATGACTCTTATACAAGATTGGCCGGTCCATTTGACAATTCCAAAGGAGTTTACTTTATGTTAAATAATCATTGTCTCATTAGTTTAATTTTCCTTGTTTTTAGTATATGATTTTCAACTTGTGTAAGGTCCTTGGGACCATCCATTGCACTGTTTTTTGTGGCCTCTATGAGCCCTTATACTTGTATTTGAATGTAGGGTGGATATCTTTGCTTGGTCTATAAAAGCAAAGCCAACTTTATGTAAAATTCAGATTTGATAAGTTATAAACACAAGTTGAAGCTTTGCTTTCATCTTAATTCTTCTTTGTTTAGTGCTTGAAGAGACTCCTTTGCTTAGTGCTTGGGGTTTGGCTGAACCCTTTGCTTACTGCTTGGGCTACCCTTAGGCTTAATCTATTTCTTAGTGTTCGGATTAAGTCATATTTTTCACTCAAATTCCAATTATTAACCGTCAGAAATTTCAGTTCTTATTACATTCAAATCGTGTGATTTTCTCAAAGTTTATGTTTTAGTCCATTTGTACCAGTTTTTAAATAAATATTTCTTTGGTAGCAGTTGGAAACATCTGAATTATACGTGGTAGCAGTTATCAAAATCCCCTAAAAATAATAAAATTAAATTTTAGTGAGAAATCGATGTGCCAATCGTAAAATTTAGAAGAGTTTGACCAATATCATATCCTTAGGCCCTGTTCTTTTGAACTAAAACAGGCTAAACTGAGTTGAACTAAACTGATATGAACTGAACTAACCTCATGTTTTGGGCAAGACTCGTAAATCTTAACTTATTACCCGAACTTGAAATGACCCCTTACTTTAAAAAAATCGGGCTTAATAATATTGGTCCAGTTATCACTTGTATGTACCTAAACTGGTGAAGGCGCCAATCGGGCTGAAACACCTCAATGAAATCCATGAATAAAGAGGATCCAGAAACTAGGGTACGAGAGAACCACTCATCCAGAAGCATACTAAAAAGATAAGTCCTTTTAACTGGCGCTAATACTTCATAGCCTCACTTTGGTCCGAACAAAAATACCAAAAGAATTCCAAGCGTGGTATGCGCCTAAGTCGCTATTATGTCCGCAACTAGGCTAGGTCTGAAAAGATAGAAGTACAATAAGACCACGCTTTCATCATCGAAAAGGAACCACCAAGGGTCTTCACACTGGCACGAGTAGATGTACCCAACTGACGGTACATATAAGCTAGTGCTTCTATTTTAAGTGTAGGGCCCAATACTATCGTTGTCACTCATCAAGGGGAAGAACGTCAGACGAATATTCCCTGACTTGTCGACAAGAGTGCTGTCGCCTTCACTGCCTTCCTCAATTGCTGTCACTCTGGTAATAAGGGAGACTAGTGTGTATAGGCAACTTCAAACTCTTTTTGACATATCTCATCATCCTCTCGGATCACTAAGATCTAAGCAACGTCATGTTAAAGTATAATTATCTATCCAAAACTAACCTATGGAAAATGGTGTTGTTAGGCTACCACCTCTTCACAAAAGCACAAGGGGCATATTATTGGTATGCTCAGCCATGTACCATCTGTAATACCACGGTTTTCTGGTCCTCAGTTACTCGGTAAAGTATGCGGAACTCGACCGAGTAGGGCGTCGTGTGACATCTGTTCAGGTTACTATCCAGGAGCACTCGACCGAGTAGTAAGATACTCGGCTGAGTAGGTTGTACTCGCCCGAGTACCCGGTCTGACGGGTTTATTTCCGCGGTTTTGGTTAAGGTGATTGGAGATTATAAATTTTATGTTATCAGCTTATAAATCACTTTTACAAAACCTAACGACGCCTATCACATCTCTAATCACCCTAATCACTCCCAAGGCTATTTTTTAATCTCGAGTCTTCATCCGTCTTCTCTATATCGATTCCATTGGTAAGTCACTAGTACCTTGTTTATTAGTTATGTCGTCTTTTAGGGTTTTGCACTAATTGTTTAGGTTGAGAAAAGGGTTGCTTGGTATGATTGTGATATAGTATGGTTGTGATTATTGCTAGGTGACGAGTTCGTAGAGGTATAATTCTAACTTCTGCTTTTGTTTGTTGATTTCAGATTCGCTAATAAGGTAAGGTTTTCACTACTCAGTTGCCTGATTAATTGGATATAAGATGATGATGGTTGATTTATTGGCATGATTACTATTATTATTGTGATTGTGATATATTGGATGATTTGGTTTGGTTGTTTGGTTTGTTATGGTTCTCGAGGTGCGTCCTCGGCTGAGTGGAGTCATCATCGGGAATGGCTTCACGCCCTTTATTTTCCCCTTGTGGTTCCCGTCAAAAGGGGATGTGCACATTAATGGAGTTGGGTTATTCGTTCTTGGAGTTGAGCGAGGCTTAAGTAGTTAGGTTGCGGTCCCCACTGGCAGTGTGGATTATCTGTTGCGATGGGTAATCTGGTAGGGCTACATAATTTAGTGTGTAGTCAATGATTGGAGATTATTGGAGTTGGAGGCATGTGTGATGAATGGCTTAGATGTTTGCTTTGTTGCATTCCTTATTTTGGTTAATTAGTTGACTTACCCCGTTGCTGTTTTACAAAACTATGGTGATCCATTCGGGAATGGTGAGCAGTCGATTAACAGGTATGCAGTGGATATCTCGTGGGTCACGGCTGGGATGGAGTCATCGCTTAGCTTAGCATGTCTTATTTCCGCTGACTTTTGATACAGTTGTTTATCACATTCTTTGATAGTTTTGTAGATATTTCGTATTTTGGTTTCAGTTGTACGTACTTTAATTAATAAACCTTGAAATATATTTATTTATGGTTACTTTTGATACACTGTACCTTGGGAAACCGAGATGGTAGCACCTTGATATCTTAGGGTGGTTCTTGGTAAGGCAACTTGGTATATGGGAGTGTTACAAAGTGGTATCAAAGCGACGATTTTGAAGCCTAAAACCAATGAACAAATGAACATGGGGTGTCTAATTAAAATGAACCCAAGTAGGTGTTGTTTGGGGCTACCGTAAAGGCTTGGAAGACGTCCTAAAGCCGCAATTTGGCCCTTACAACTTTGTGCCGATCACTACGGGGTGTCTTTGGAAGTCGTTACATTTGTTATGTATGTTCCTTGTATAAATGTTGGATGGATTGAAAGTATATGATTGCATGAATATAGAGTATTGTGAATGATTAGTAGTATGAGTGAGGAAGATGATATGTATACATGATGTTTAATGACGGGATATAGCGTTTTCTGGCATGATTCGGCCGAGCAGGGAAGGTAATCGACCCAGTAGGGGATACTCGACCGAGTAGCCAGGCACTCGGACGAGTGTAGATATGTGAGTTTTGGACAGTAGCTACTGGGTTATGATCACTCGACCGAGTAAGTGGGGCACTCGACAGAGTACCTAGAGTACTAGACCCAGTATGCTTTATGTGTTATCTGAGGTCATCTACTGGAGATGGATACTCAACCGAGTACTTTAAGTACTCGACCGAGTACTTTAAGTACTCGACCGAGTACCTCCTTTGCGGACTTGTTGTTTGTTTTGAGTCGTAGGCTATGTTTTTACATTTATATTGGTTATACCAGCTCAAAATGCCGCCAAAGATATCAGCTGCTTATATTCAGGTGTCTGAGATGAGTCTTGAGGAGGTTGCCAGAATAATTGAGCATCAAGAAGTGCTCATGGAAGCATTCAAGAATTTAGGAAAAGGGGAGGGGAAACCGGTGGATGCATTCCGTCTAAGCACCACCATTTCTCGCTTCAGTCCTACAACTTTCGAGAGCACTGGTGAGCTAAAACTGTTTGAGAATTGGCACCAGGAGATGGAGAGTGTGCTAGTGTAGATACCCAGTATCTGCTGGGACTCCAACAAACACCCGATGATTATCGGACTACAACATGTTTTGGAATCGCGGCGTTTGATCGACAGTTTGTGTACAACTTTACGTCGGAAAACTTAAAACGATTTCGTAAATAAAACATTTCAAAACATTTCAAAAATACCTGGAGTGTTTAATGCACGACGACGGGGTCGCAATGACACTAACTAGAGTCAAAACCGACACCGGACCAAAAACCGACTCAAAAATTCAAATCCCGACTCCAACAACGAGTCAAACCAAGTCAACCACCAAAAACAAAACTTTCCAGACCTTCTACCTTAAGTTTTCCCGGATTCATGTTGGTCAAGTACCAAGCATGTGACTACAAAACCTAGGATAGAACAAATCATGATTGCGTTTGTTGTGAAAGTGACAACACAACTCGAAGAACCGCGACGTGGCTCGCGCCTCTTTGAGCAGCCCAAGTGGCCACGTCCCTCAAAACACACACAACCACTCATTCTCCTATAAATACCCCTCAAATGCCACCCATTTGAGAGTTACGCGAGTGTCCGCCCCATCTTTTCTCCCTTAAAATTCTCGACTCGACTTCTTAAGTCACAACCTGACGCGTATTTACGACCTACCGATCGTAAACATGAGCCTTACACATTGTTTGGTACCGTCATCGTGCATTAAACCACTTGACCGACCATTTCGACCACTACACCATCACTAAACTTTTAAAACACTCTTTTTACTTACCAAAACGGTTTTAAACCGAGTTTTTTCCGATCAAACGAGTTTTTACACTTACGTCGGTCACTCGCCATAACCAAACATGTAAGTATGAGGGTGTAAAAATCCTCTTTTATTATGTTTTCATTCATTTCATGACTATAACATGCTAAAACTATGGGATTTATCTGTATGCATACCTTTAAATTTAAGGATTATAACGAATTATAAAGTGATGATTACGAGTCATAAAACTAAATTGCATAAACAAAACGTAAAGAATTAAGAAATAACCTTCGGTCCTAGCTTTTATGGCCTATGAACAATATCACAATGATATTCTCCTATCAGTTGCACCCAAGACGATATGAGATATGCCCTTGTTCTTTTGCTAGAACCGATCCCACAAACTTTCTGTAAAATTAGGGTTTTGTGTTTTTGTTGAGATGAGAGGCAAGAATGGGAAAAGAATTAGGTTAGAAAAATTCTCCTTCCTTCACCCTTTAACCGTGTAAAACATTAGTGAATAGGGTAGATTTTTCTACTTAATTCTCGGCCCATAATACCGAAATAATAAGGAGTATAATTTTCTTATTTCCGGTTATTCCAAAAATGTATAAAATGTGTTAAATATAAATTATCATCTAGTGATGATCGATCCCATAACCTCTTGGTTTGAGTACCCTTACTATTACCACTATGACACATTCATCTTGTTGATTAAATATAACCGATTACATTTAAGTACGAATTAACATATTAATTCGTCCAAGCTAACATAATATACATTAATTAAATATAACTTATTATATTCAATTTTACGAATTGACAGTTAATTCGTCTCAACTAATATTATTTAATCTTCATTAAATAATTGTCTCATCAACACATTGACTAACTGTTTAGTCATATAAGGCATCAATGTGATTACATTTCCACAACCACATCTCTCAAACACATCCTATAGGTGTGACCTTTAGGGACCAATTGATCACCGCCATCTGTATGATAATAACGTCAAACTTTCTAGCAAGCAAACCGTTATTAGGTAATCGTTAATCAACTGATAAAATACGAAGTATACCCTTGTGAACCTGTAAGAGATTTAAAAATGTTATCACACTAATTTGTGGAGGACAGAAGCTCCAACAAACTCCCACTTGTCCTCACAAGTGTATGTGCGATAACCGATTCTCATATCGTAAAATTTCTCCCACTCAATGTAAAACAATTTGCAAAATCCGTATTCACAAAGGTCGTATTGTACAAGCGATCATTATCAAGAGTGGTTTCCCCGACTAGAGAGTAACTTAACTGATAAACGAATCATCATTCGAGCATGGCCATGCATTTCAGTTACAACTCCTCGAGTGGCCCTGAGAAATAACTATACCTGATAAAGGTTGGATATTTTCCTCAACTCGAATCCTGCCGACGTAAGCACAGTATGAAATGACCCAGAAAAAATCTACTTCGTCTCCAGTTACGGCTGACCGTGAGAAAGAAACCAAAGTCACCCAAAAACTGCCTTAATCTGAAGAGATAGTCGATAGTCAAAAGAATCGACTCTAGGAACACAATGGATGTCCTATCCATGACCCGGCATCGAATGTTATTAAACATTTAGGACTCCATTACGTTGTCACAAAAAATTTGTCCTACGAGGTATCGTTATAATCTCACATTTGTGATCGATCAGTCAACAGTTTGACTTATGGCTCATTGAACCCACCATCAATCGACTGCACAATATAATAGCCAGAGTTATCAGCTCTTGTAGGCGATTACGAACCAAAACAAAATATAATGTAATTCAGTTCACTTTGTGGCGTTCAAAGTTGTCAGTACAATCCACATGAAAAAAAATATTATAATAAAACGATGAAGTTATAAATAGTATATGAAAAAGATAATGTATCAAATTCATAATTAACTACTACTACTCAGGAACACGTTTAATTCCCATGGAAATAACGTGCCCTTCATGCTTATCAAAATTCAACGGTTTAGTGAGAGGGTCCGCGATGTTATCATCCGTCGCAATCTTGTCAATCACTATCTCTTCTTGCTCCACGTAATCACGGATCAGGTGAGCTTTTCGATGTACATGTCTAGATTTGTTGCTAGACTTTGGCTCTTTAGCCTGGAAGATGGCACCTTTATTATCACAATAGATGGTGATCGGGTCATTCGAACTAGGAACTATCGTAAGTCCTTGTAAGAAATGACGCATCCATATCGCTTCCTTAGCTGCTTCCGAAGCGGCATAGTACTCGGATTCAGTGGTAGAATCTGCTACAACACTCTGTTTGGAACACTTCCAGCTGACTGCAGCACCATTAAGAGTGAAGACGAACCCGGACTGAGATTTTGAATCATCTCGATCCGTTTGGAAGCTAGCATCTGCGTAACCGATTGCGCATAGCTTAGAATCGCCTCCATAATTCAATACCCTATCCTTAGTCCTCCATAGGTACTTGAGGATATTTTTAACAACTATCCAGTGTGTTTCACCTGGATTCTTTTGGTACCGACTCGTCATACTCAATGCATATGCCACGTCTAGACGTGTGCATATCATAGTATACATGATTGATCCTATTGCAGATGCATAAGGAACACGACTCATGCGCTCAATCCCTTCAGGCGTCGTGGGTGACTGAGACTTGCTGAACTGCATCCCAGACGTCATTGAAAGGTTCCCCTTTTTGGATTTGGTCATGCTGAACTTCTCAAGACTCTTATCCAAATAAGACTCCTGACTAAGTGATAACGTCCGTCGTGATCTATCTCGGTAGATACGGATTCCCAAAATGCGCTGTGCCTCACCCAGATCTTTCATCTGGAAATGGTTCTTCAACCATTGTTTAACCGAAGATAGGAGAGGAATGTCATTCCCAATCAGGAGTATGTCATCGACATACAATATCAAGAATACAATCTTGCTCCCACTCGACTTGATATATAAGCATGGTTCTTCGACCGATCGAGTGAAACCATACTCTTTTATCACCTGGTCGAAACGATGATTCCAACTCCGAGAAGATTGCTTAAGTCCATAAATGGAACGCTTAAGCTTGCATACTTAATTAGGATGTGCAGGATCTATGAAACCTTCGGGTTGCACCATTTACAACTCTTACTCTAAATAACCGTTTAAGAAGGCGGTTTTTACATCCATTTGCCAAATTTCATAATCATGAAAAGCGGCAATCGCTAAGATTATCCGAATGGAACGTAGCATTACTATAGATGCAAAAATCTCATCATAATGCAATCCGTGCACTTGAGTGAAACCTTTTGCCACTAGTCGTGCCTTATAGGTATCTGGTTGCGCGTCTACTGAACGCTTTATTCTGTAAAGCCATTTGCACTGTAGAGGTTTTACCTTATTAGGTAAATCAACTAGATCCTATACGTCATTCTCACACATGGAGTCCATCTCGGATTGCATGGCTTCGAGCCATAGCTTTGAGTCGGAACAGGCCATAACACCTTTATAGGTAGCGGGTTCATTACTCTCTAGGAGTAAAACGTCATTCTCCTCGACCATACCAATGTATCTGTCCAGAGGAAGAGAGACTCTACCCGACCTCCTAGGTTCCTCAGGAATATTAACCGTGTCATCAGTTGGAGGAACAACTTTCTCCATCTGTTCCTCGGTTGTTGGTTCTGGAATCTCCGACAGCTCGAAGGTTCTATTACTCATCTTGTTCTCGAGAAATTCTTTCTCTAAGAACGTCGCCCTAGCCGCAACAAAAACTCGATGTTCGGTAGGCAAATAGAAGTAATGACCAAATGTTCCTTTTGGATAACCTATAAAGTATGTCTTGACCGATCGCGGGCCGAGCTTATCCTCGTGTCTCCACTTGACATAAGCCTCACAGCCCTAAACCCGAATAAAGGACAAGTTAGGGACCGTTCCCTTCCACATTTCATATGGAGTCTTGTCGACAGCTTTAGTCGGACTTCGGTTAAGTATAACAGCGGCTGACAAAAGAGCAAAACCCCATAATGAATCAGGCACTACCGTGTGACTCATCATGGATCGAACCATATCAAGTAAGGTTCGATTTATCCGTTCGAACACACCATTTAATTGAGGTGTTCCAGGTGGAGTTAACTGCAAAACGATTCTACAGTCTTTAAGGTGTTGATCAAACTCATTTGAAAGATATTCGCCACCCCGATCTGAACGGAGTGCTTTAACCTTTCTACCCAGTTGGTTCTCAACCCTGTTCTGGTATTCCTTGAATTTCTCAAAGGACTCACTTTTATGCTTCATTAATTAGACATATCCGTATCTACTCAAATCGTCCGTGAAAGTGATAAAATATCTATAGCCATCTCTAGCGGTAATTGACATAGGTCCATAAACATCAGTATGTATGAGTCCTAATAGGTCACTAGCGCGCATTCCAACACCTTTGAAGGAAATTTGAGTCAGTTTGCCAATGAGACATGATCCACACGTGCCATATGTAGAAAATTCGAATGCGAGAATAGTCTCATTATCGACGAGTTTCTTTACGCGTTTCTCATTTATGTGTCCCAATCGACAATACCATAGATATGTTTGATCTTTGTCACCAACCTTTAATTTCTTATTATTCACGTGTAATACTTCCGTGGTTTGATCTAAGATGTAAATTCCATTCATGGAAACCGCTTTGCCATAAATCATTTCATTGAAAGAGAAAATGCAGCTATTATCCTTTATTAAAAATGAAAATCCGTCTTTATCAAGTACGGAAACTGAAATAGTGTTCTTAGACAAACTGGGTACATAGTAACAGTTATATAAAAATAACTCAAAACCACTAGAGAGTTGGATTACATATGTTCCCTTCGAGACAGCAGCAACTCTGGCTCCATTCCCGACTCGCAGGTCCACATCACCCTTTCCAAGAGGTGCGATGTTTCTTAGGCCCTGCAAATGATTACACAGATGAGAATCAGAACCAGTATCAAGTACCCAAGTTCCGAAACTTGCATGGTTAATCTCAATCATATGAATATAAGATGACATATCAACAGGAACGACGCGACCTGCTTTGATGTCCTCACGGTGGACGGGACAGTTCCTCCTCCAATGTCCAGTCTTGTAACAATGGTGGCAGTCAATGTCACCGCCTTTCCAATTTGCCTTACCCTGTGAGCCACTAGTCTCACCGGGCCACTCTTACCGTTTCCTAGCTTCTTGAATTTTGGCTTACCTACAGTTAGGTCGCCTGGAGCTTTGCCTTTACCTTTACCCTTGTTGGAAATCGTGAGAACATCCTGCTTCATGCTCCCACTCAATTTCATATCCTTCTTGGTCTGTACGAGAAGGGAGTGTAGCTCATGAGGACTCTTTTTCAAGTCATTCATGTAGTAGTTCGCCCTGAAAAGGGAAAAACCATCGTGAAGAGAATGAAGCATTCGGTCAATGACAATGCTCTCACTGATTTTGCAATCAAGTGCCTCCAATTTCTCGACATTCTCAATCATGTTAAGAATGTGTGGGCTAACCAGTTGGCCCTTTTGGAGTTTCGCATCAAAGAAGCGACAGGTATGCTCATAAGTAACGATCCCCGGTGCTTTTGCGAACTCGTTGGTGAGCGTGGTGAAAATCTTGTTCGCACCTTGAGCAATGAAGCGTCTCTGCAAATTGGTTTCCATTGCAAAGATGAGTACGTTCTTTATCGCACCCGCTTCCATAACGAAATCACTATAAGCAAGTGACTCATTAACTCCCGCATTGGGGCCTGGGTTTACCGATATTGGCTCAGTTAATTACTTGAGCTTACCGTCAACAATGGCAGCATTCCGTAGTGCTACCTCCCTGTCCGCAAAGTTGGACCCATCATTTTTCAGTCACGTGTACTGATTCATGTTGTCCATAAAAACTTTCAGCCAGGACTCGCGTCCAAGTGTGGCACTAGGCATTGGGATTTCGTTATTTCCAGCCATTTGTTGTAACAGTAATATAAACGTGTTCTACACTGCGAAAAGAAGAATAAATAATAAGCATGTGCATCGATTTAAATTTAAGTCTAATGAACTAGTGTCATAACGCGAAGACTCAAAACATTTATACAATTGACCTTCCTCAAGAATTATATAAATGATCCTAAGACTCAATTATCTGTAAATTGATAAGCTAACCTTTTAGCTAATTCTACCGTTAGAATTCTTGGTCGATAAATTTCTGTAAATTCTATCTTTAGTCCATCATAATCACGAGAAACTCTTCGGACTATAATGTTTAGATAAACTAAGTAAACACAAACTACTTACCCAACGTAGAAGGGGTCATATTATGCCTACCGACGAAGAAGGGATTCATAGTTGTTTGCCCTTATAATGACTAATCTCAATTTCCGTTTTAGAGGAAGATCCCATCAACTTTATTTTAATCCATTTTAAGTGAACTAATATCTAGCATGCGTGAATGAATAAACTAAGATGATGGCTTAATAAACATGTGACATCGGTAAGTCTATGAAAACTAACATACAACCTATATGTGTCAATTTTCATGCATTTTAGTAGTAGGTGGTTTGGTTTTAGGCGGAATATGATGCATAGACTATCATGTGAAGGAAAAGCAATAGGAATGAAAAACGTAAAAACAATAATAAAGTCCTAGTGTGGCCTATCCTATCAAAATGAACATTAAATACAAATTTGGAATCCATCCTTGGACCCGAGAAGCTTGTCTCGATGTTCCATCTTAATCCATGTAGCGGGAGTGAGCTCCAATCTCCATCTTTAGTCTTCTTTGAAAATTACAATAAATAAATTTACATAATAAACCTATTTATTACATTCTAATTTCAAAACCCAAAACTAAGGAAAAATAAAGGAAATTCGAGATCTCATTATTACATAAAAATTATGTTTCCTTCATTACGAAAACATAATTTGACTAAGGCCACACTAAGTATTACAAATTACAACAGATTGCAAAAAAAATACGTAAATAAATTCATTCAACGATTCATTCAACAAAAGAAAAGCATCAACTAAAAAAAATTAAACATGCAAGACATAATTCATTAATTATGTAGATTAATTTTATCCAAACCACCTATTTAATTGATTAAATTAAGTGACAATTCCTCAATTAATCACATTAATTTTAATCTGAATTCATATTAAACTTGTAATATGAATTTAATCCATCAATATTTTAAACTGCTTTAAAATAATTAGGTATCGTTTAATTATGAACCGCTTCACAATAATTAATTTGCCAAAACAAAAAAAAAAAACTTTTTTTATGGTCTCGGCAAAACTAAAAGAGGAACACAAATTTTTTTTTTTTTTTAATTTCAGCACGGCTAAAAAAAAACAGTAAACAAAATTTTTTTCTTTTCTTACGGTAATTCAACAAAACGAATCAGGCCAAAAACTTTTCTCGGTATTTCCTCAAAACCGAGAGGAAAAAAAACAGAATTTTTTTATGAACTATTCACTGTGAACAGTAACAGGAACGAAAAATAAATAAATAAATTTTTTACGGTTTTTAAAAAAAACCCTAATGCCCTCTTTTTTTTTCTCTTTTGCGGCAAAAATGCCCTAAAACAAAAATCGATGAAGAAAATCGTTTATGGTTGCTATTTAGAACATGATTAGCATATGAATTAATAAAACATGATTAATCGTATATGCCAAAACTATATAGCAAAAACAAATTTCTATATCATCGACATGACGATTCCATTTACAATTTTAACTTAATCTTCATTAAATAAAAAAACTACCAATTCTTCATATGATAATTTTAACTGATTAAAACAACAATATGAAAAATAAAAATGTAAATGAATCATCAAACAAGGAGAAAAAAAACGCTGAAAACAGACGGCAAAGAAAAAAAATGCCCTCGGCAAAAAATATTTTCAGCCGAACCAATTTTTTCGAAACCCTAATATGTTTACATCCAATTTTTATGAAAATCATCAAAATTAAAATTCGTGGCCTTGGCTCTGATACCACTTGTGGGATTTATCTGTATGCATCCCTTTAAATTTAAGGATTATAACGAATTATAAAGTGATGATTACGAGTCATAAAACTAAATTGCATAAACAAAACGTAAAGGATTAAGAAATAACCTTCGGTCCTAGCTTTTATGGCCTATGAACAATATCACAATGATATTCTCCTATCAGTTGCACCTAAGACGATATGAGATATGCCCTTGTTCTTTTGCTAGAATCGATCCCACAAACTTTCTGTAAAATTAGGGTTTTGTGTTTTTGTTGAGATGAGAGGCAAGAATGGGAAAAGAATTAGGTTAGAAAAATTCCCCTTCCTTCACCCTTTAACCGTGTAAAACATTAGTGAATAGGGTAGACTTTTCTACTTAGCCCATAATAACGAAATAATAAGGAGTATAATTTCCTTATTTTCGGTTATTCCAAAAATGTATAAAATGTGTTAAATATAAATTGTCATCTAGTGAGGATCGATCCCATAACCTCTTGGTTTGAGTACCCTTACTATTAGCACTATGACACATTCATCTTGTTGATTAAATATAACCGATTACATTTAAGTACGAATTAACATATTAATTCGTCCAAGCTAACATTATATACATTAATTAAATATAACATTATATTCAATTTTACGAATTGACAGTTAATTCGTCTCAACTAATATTATTTAATCTTCATTAAATAATTGTCTCATCAACACATTGACTAACTGTTTATTCATATAAGGCATCAATGTCATTACATTTCCATAACCACATATCTCAAACACATCCTATAGGTGTGACATTTAGGGACTAGTTGATCACCGCCATCTGTATGATAATAACGTCAAACTTTCTAGCAAGCCAACCGTTATTAGGTAATCATTAATCAACTGATAAAATACGAAGTATACCCTTGTGAACCTGTAAGAGATTTACAAATATTATCACACTAATTTGTGGAGGACACAAGCTCCAACAAAAACATCCATAACATAAACCAAAACATGGAATAAACGAGCCAAAACTGATTTTTGGTCTGAGGCAGAAGCCCCTTAGGTCGCCAACTAGCCCGCGCCTAAATGGGGGTATTCAGACCAGAGATTAACCGTGTTTGTTCTCGTCATTTCCCTTAATCCATTTTTCATATTTGTAATCGGTTTTCACCATTTCAAGTATTTTCGAACCATTGTTATTTTATTTCACATGTTTTAACCATAAAGCATTTTCACCCTTGGTTCCTCATACCATGATGGTTAAATCCGTGTTTCGGTGATAATATTTGGTTAATGACATTTAAAAGGTATTTTAAAGCCTTTCATTTCATTTCTTTACATTTTCAAGTAAATATATTAGTCACCAACACAAAGTCATCCTTGGTTCTACTTACCATGCCGGATTTTAACCCGGGTACGATGACGAGTATCGACTAATAACATTCAAATGGACTTAAAACAATTAGTCCATAATCATTTTCAAAGCTATTCATGTCAAGTCTGTCAAATCGAACCCGACACAGAATATTATCAAAATGATGATGATTATTCGAGTCTAGTTCTTCAAATCAACAAATGCGGTCTAAACGACCCCTTCAAATCAAACCGGGTTCAAATACCCATTTTCAACACGTTTTATAACGTTTTCTAAAAGGTCAGAACACGGCACATAAACCGTGGGCTAACCCGCGCCTAAACAGGCTCTCCATTTCTCATTTTCAAAACCAGAGGGAGGCCCCTTACACCGCCGGCTGGCTCGCGCCTCATATAGCCGTCTGGTACAGGGCCTATTCCCTTCCAGCATTAGTCTAGGACGATCCCGACTCCGTTTAGCCCGGATATAGGACGGATCAGATGACTATTTGATTATCCAAAACCATATTTGCAAAATGCCTTACTAAGACAAATAGATCATGTTATGCACCCTAAACCTAATACGGTAAATGGATGTTTAATTTCCGTCTTGCATGCAAATCAATCATTAATCCAATTCGACATCTTATACTTGATACTTGGATTAAATCAACAGACTTAGAAAGCTCTCACATGTTAGGTTTAAATTATTGGATGCGCATTCATGCATTTAAACCGTTTTATCAACTTTTGCATTCAACCAACCAAGATCGATCAGTAGAGGCCGCTAACGCGGGCGGGATTGGGTGTTTGATTAAAGGGCTTCCCAATACGTACCTTCACCTCTTACTCAGAAACTTTGGATAGTGGACGACCTTATCTAGGGCGTACGAGAGTCATTCTAGAGATAGGATGCTAAAGAGGGACGATTTCCTTATCTTTAGTACCTATGTCAAACGCTGCTTTGTGCTTCGATTTGACCGAGGTATAAAGTGGAATTCGAACGGGTTCCAGGCATCCCACAAATGCTTGGTGGCGACTCCGAACATCTCTAATCGTTTCGAGATCCTAACTGAGACGAAACCGACCGATCTAAAACGATCCGGTCGAAAGCATCTTTACGCCACCGAGCGTGGCTTCCAAAAAGACCGTTGTGTGTCCACAGATCGAAGTGGGCTCGCAGGTGGGCCGTGTCCACAAATTGGCGACTCCGCTGGGAAAACTAGGACACTTACATCTTTGTGATCCCTAGATGGTGAGACTCGAACGAGGTCTTGGTTGGAATGCATTAATTGATATTACGGTCTTGGTCAGGTTCCTTGTCCGGGCCCACAACCTAACCCTTTTCGACCAATTGGCTCGTTTCGTCGGCGTGAGTTTTCTCATCCCCGCGTTTCGAATCCCGATTGAGTCAAGCATACCGTTAACGTTATACATTTCTATTTCGTCAAAGAGCTTTCATCACTTTCGAGCACGAGGCTAGGGCACCCTCTTTACATATTTTGTTTGGATTGGTATCCCTCTCGCAAATCGGGGTTTGATTGCATGGTGTGTAACCCACCCTTTTAAGCCAAAACCCGTGTCAGCATAATGCATAATATAATGAACTGCGAGTGCTTATGTGCTATCTGATTATAACTCCTTCCGCGTCATTTTCAAACTTTCAAAAACACCCTTTTCGCGCCGTTTTAATGGCCATTTCAAACCTCGGTCTTTCGCCGAACGTTGCACGCCTTTCTAGGCCGTCGTAATGACGATTTTCAAACCTGGTTTTGTATAACCATTTCAACACGCCTTTCTAGGCCGTCATAATGACGATTTTCAAACTCGGTTTTGTATAACCATTTCAAAACACGCCTTTCTAGGCCTTCGTAATGACGATTTTCAAACCCGGTTTTGGATAACCATTTCAACACGCCTTTCTAGGCCGTCATAATGACGATTTTCAAACCCGGTTTCGTATAACCATTTCAAATCACCTTTTTACGCCGTTATAATCACCGCGTCTAGACACGGATTTTAACCCGTTTCGCATCGACAATGGCTCTTTCAAAACCCGAGAAAAGCACACGCCCTTTTCTCGAGACACTTTCGGGATCCCAAGGACCAGGCACCGTCCCCGAGACCTCCTCAAACATTTCAAACTCGATTTTCAAAACATACAATTTTGAATTTCAAAAACCGTCTTGGGAAACAATGCATCGTTTCCCGAGCCGACTCAAACTCAAACCGTCTTTTGCAAATAAACTTAAGACAACCCTTTCAACTGATCGACTTGCGGATATCCCTATTCTTCGGAAGCCGCCCATTAAAGCGACAAACGAATCTTTTTGAAAATTTCTATTTTCGAAAACTTCTGTCCACCATTCCAATTCCGCCTCGTGTCTATCGAGTCAAAGCAAATGTACTTATGGGTCTTTACTTATGAGTCGTCTCACCACGAGACCCGTCCAACGGCATCACCCCGTCATGTTGGACTCGTGTCAAAGGTTCGGTCAAACACCGTCGCATCATAAATCGAGTCAGCACCGAGGGACCACACACGGTCACCCCGTCTTGTTGGGTCTGATCTTTGTCTCGTCCTTGGTGTTGTCTGCGTTCAGTCTTGGAACCGTGTCGGATTGAGTTGTAATGTGAGCCGTTTTTCTGCCTCAGAGCCATGGCCTCGTCTTCAGCTTCGTCCAACAACAACAATGATAACAACAGAGATGTCACAACTGATCAGCTAGCCAGCCTGCTTACCGCTCTTAAGGTCACCCTGGATCGCGTCCAGACCCGTATCGATGCCCTAGAGAACAAGGAAACTGGGGAACATAGTACCCCACCTCTGACTGAAACTGAGAAGAGGCTGAACCTCTTGGAAGAACAGCTCCTAGCCTGGGGTAATAATATCCATCTTGAGAACAACCGAAGGTTCGAACCCGTTGGGGACCAGTTACCTGACAACTTCACCCTGACTGATGTGCCTAAGTTCAAGGGAGTGGAGGACCCACTCAACCATATCCGTGCTTTCAAGGACTACATGGCCATTAATGGGGTCAAACAGGAACTTTTTACCCGGATCTTCCCATCCTCTTTGGAGCCGATTCCTCGCCAATGGTACTACTCCTTGGATCCGAAAAACCTTACTACTTGGGATGAGATCGCGGTCGAGTTTGCCAAACATTATGCCGACAATGTCGAGATCCAGGCCAACACCCATACTCTCGAAGTGTTAACCCAAAATGACAAGGAAGGGTTCACTGAGTTCCTAACCCGTTGGAGGAGGGTGAGTACTCAATTGGTCAGTAAGCCGAGTGAATCAACTCTGGTGGAAAAGTTTGTCAACAATCTCCGCCCAGTTTATGCCAACCTACTGAGGTATCAGAATATCAAAACTTTTGAAGATCTGCAGATTCTAGGGACGCGTATTGAGGACGACCTCCGAAAGGGTGTCTTAGCCAAGACCACTGGCAGAGGTTACCAGGGATCCACCTCAACTGGATCTCGCCCTTACGGTCAGACAAACAAGATTGATGAGGTTAACCTCGTCGAACCTTCCGCTAATAAAACTGAGCGCCCCCAGAGAGTGTTCACCAACATAGGGTCGACTTATGCAAGTGCCCTGAAAAGGCTCATGGACCAAGGGAAGCTACAACCGATCAGACCCACCCCGGATCCGACCGACGCCAAGAAGTCCCAATTCTGGAACCCCAATGCCTACTGTCAGTATCATCGAGGGAAAGGGCATGATACCGAAAATTGCTTCAAACTCAAGCACCTCATTCAAGACATGATTGAGAAGGGAGATTTGCCTCTACCCCTACCAACTAAACCGAACAACAAGACGAATCCTTTGGGAATTCACGCCATTTCCGATGATGAGCCGACCCTAGACTCCTCTCACCTCATCCTGCCAATTGACGACGAGGTGAATGCTTTGGAAAAAGATCCTTCAGACGGAGTATTTGTGTTTAGTGCTGCCACTATGCTCACTATGTTTCAACAAGTTGAGGAGGCCATAGCCAGCCTCTCTGAAAGAATCACCCGACTCGACGACGCCTACCGTCGACTCATCTTCAATCCACCGCCACCGCACCTAAGGGAGAATTCCCCAAGCATTCAAAACTACCCACCCCAGGATGGATTGCTCCCACGACCATTCTGGCATAGACCTCAAGAAAATCACCCTCAAAATAACTACCCTCAAAATAGCTACCCTCAAAATAACTACCCCCATAAAAATCTCCCTCACAAAAATATTCCCCACAAGAACTACCCACCGAGGAATACCCCTCCAAGGTATCCTCGAAACTCCGAAATTAACGGCATATGGAGAGATGTTGTCGAGGATGTCTATATCCTCCCAGGGAAGTAGAAGCGGGCGAAATAAATCGGACATCTCACCCGGTCCGGACGTCCCTATCAGAATCCGAACAATCCAACGGACGTTCCAACAACGAATGACCAAATCGTCCCAGAGGTGGACACTCAACCAAAGGCCCCCGAGAACTCAATCCTGAAACAGCTCTAGAAAGCAAAAGCTGAAATCTCAATTTGGCAACTGATCGCAACGTCTTTTGAGCATCGATAGGCCTTGCTGCAGGCCTTGGGAAAATTAACCGTGCCCTCCACCTCTTCCCCAGAAGAAATAGTGGAGCACATGACGAGGGACGCCCCTGATCTGAATAACCCGGTCGTCTTCTCCGACGAGGACATCCCTCCGTTCGGAACCAATCATAACCTGGCCCTATATATCACCGTACAATGCCTCCAGAAAAATATACCCATGGTCCTCGTGGATGACGGTTCCGCCGTGAATGTCATTCCACTCAAAACTGCCCACAGGCTGGGTATCAAGTAATCTGATTTGATCCCAAAAAATCAAGGAGTACGTGCCTACGACGACACTCGTCGCAAGGTCGCTGGGCTAGTCACTTTGACCGTCGCAACCGGAGAACTGGAAAGACAAACCAGTTTTCAAGTGGTCGACATCGACGCGTCCTTCAACATGCTCCTAGGACGTCCCTGGATTCACGCTGTCAAGGCGGTCTCATCAACTCTCCACCAGAAGATCAGGGTCCCCTTCAACGGGAAAATGATCACGATTCCCGCTTCCCTAATCAAAGCAGTTTTGAGAAAGGGGATAGCCTCCCAAGCCATTGAGGAGGACGACAATGAAATGTGGGGTTTCCAAGCCGTGAACGCCATAACTGATGAATTGACGCCCTCTGATTGTGACCCGTTCACCAACCTCACGGTCAACCTTATCATGATGCGTCAGGGTTACTTCCCGGATTTGCCGCTCAATCCACTAAAGGACCCGTTGCCTCCCTTGAAGCAGGCTAAGGTCCCCAACATTCCCTTTGGACTGGGTTACGAACCTACTGACGAAGATATCCGGGAGATGAACCTCCTAGTCCGAAAACGCAAGAAGCACGGGGTTATCCTCCGTCCCTACCACCTGACTCTCAACGGATACTTTGTCCCCGAGGGAGAGTCTGAGCTCTACCACGGCTTTCCGGAACCAATCTATGACTCTGTGGCGTAGGCTAGGTACCCGGGACTAGAAGTCTTCCAGGACTGCTACTTTATCCCCGACAACATCGAAGCTGCATCAACTGAGTCCAAGCCGTCACCATGCCTTGACGGACAAGTTGTCACACTCCTATTTGGGGAAGATAACGTCAAACACCTCGACTATGAGGACATCATCAACATCGCTCTGAAAGACAATTAATTTGATCCAACCACCTTGATCTCCGATACTGGCCCGGAGAAAGCCACCCAGGGCTGGAGGAAGACCGTCAAGTGGACCGATCGCCAGGGCCGCATTCTCAAGATAACAACTGGAGAAAGCCCTATGTTCAAGGAGGGAAGTGAAGAAGGATCTGAGTCTGAGTCTGAGTCAGAGTCAGAGTCTGTCATAGCCCCTAACGCTCCCGATGTCCCAGTCAAGGTCCCCTTCCCACTATTTTATCACAAAGTCGTGGCTGATTCAGAGGATGAGTCTACTAAGGTCACCCCCACTCCCATGAAAGGTGACAACCTGGAGCCTGTTCCAGGGGCCACTTCCTCTATTATGTCACCTCTGACTGATCACAAGATGTCTGTCCTTTCCAAGCTTTTCGCTCGTGTCAACTTAATGAACGCTAAGTTTGCTTATGACTCGTCTCAATTTAACTGCAATGCAATTCTGAATGACTATGAGGAATTTGACTTGAGTGACTACCCACCTCACTTAGCCAAAGAACTTGACAAACGGGAAACCAGAACCCCCATCATTGAGGAAACCGAGCCTATTAACGTAGGAACCGACAACACACCTCAAGAACTTAGGATAGGGACAACCCTGGACCCCTCGGAAAGACAACAGTTCATTGACCTCCTCCACGAATACAAGGACGTATTCGCCTGGTCTTACAGAGACATGCCTGGGATTCACAGGGAAATTGTAGAGCACCGGATACCCATTTAACCCGGGGCTAAAACTGTGAAACAGAAGCTACGCCGGATGCATCCTGAGTGGGCCCTAAAAATCAAGGAAGAAGTGGACAAACAGTTCAAGGCTGGGTTCATCAAAGTGTCTGAATACTCGGATTGGGTGGCCAACATTGTGCCGGTACCAAAGAAAGACGGAAGAATTCGGGTTTGCGTCGACTCCAGGGATCTGAACAAGGCGAGTCCAAAGGACGACTTCCCCTTGCCACATGTTGACATTCTGGTAGACAATACTGCCGAGCATGCTCTCCTATCCTTCATAGACGGGTATGCTGGGTACAACCAGATTAAAATGGCTGAAGAAGACATGCACAAGACTGCGTTCACTACACAGTGGGGTACATATTGCTACACGATCATGCCTTTCGGCCTCATCAACGCCGGAGCAACCTATCAGAGAACCGCTACCACTCTCCTACATGATATGATGCACATTGAGGTAGAGGTATATGTCTATGACATGATCGTCAAATCAAAAGAAAGGGACAGCCACATCAGCGCCCTCCGGAAATTCTTCGCTCGTCTGCGGAAATATAACATGAGACTAAATCCTCAGAAGTGTGCATTCGGGGTCACCTCCGGAAAACTCTTGGGACATGTCGTCAGCAAGAGAGGCATTGAGATTGATCCAACCAAAATCAAAGCCCTTCAACAAATGCCTCGGCCTAGGAACGAGAAGGAGATTCGGGGATTTCTCGGTCAGGTCCAATACATCAACCGGTTCATTGCCAAGCTCACTATGATTTGTGAACAATAATTCAAGAAGCTTCGTGCCTCCGATCACACCGATTGGGACGACGACTGTCAGAAAGCCTTCGACAGGATAAAGGAAATCCTATCGAAACCTCCTGTCCTCATGCCACCTCAACCGGGGATTCCTCTATCCCTATACCTGACTGTTACCAACAAAGCCATGGGAGCAATGCTAGTACAAACGGTTGGCAGCGAAGAGCGGGCCATCTATTACATCAGCAAAAAGTTCATTGAGTACGAGACGAGGTAGACCCAACTGGAAAAGACATGCCTTGCTCTGGTATGGTCAACAATAAAGCTGCGGCATTACATGCTCAGCTACACGGTCCACATCTACTCCAAGATGGACCCGGTTAAATACATCTTCGAAAAACCCGTACTAAGTGGAAGGCTATCTAGATGGACACAGATGCTGTCCGAGTTTGATCTCAAGTTTGTACCCCTCAAGGTTATCAAGGGAAGAGCAGTCGGTGATTTCCTGGCAGAAAATCCCGTCAACGAGGATCCAACGACCGACACATGGTCACTTCCTGACGAGGACATCCTTTGTGCCGACTCCGACGCATGGGACCTATAGTTTGATGGTGCATCTAATCTGAGAGGCTTTGGGGTAGGAATCCTTCTAATTTCGCCAGAGGGAGAACATGTTCCGATCTCGGTCAAGCTAGACTTCGCCGTCACCAACAACGTCGCTGAATATGAAGCATGCCTCATCGGCCTACAAGCAGCCATCACACTTGGCATCAAGAGATTGAGGGTCCACTGCGATTCCTCGCTCATCATCAATCAGGTGTCCGGATCATGGAAAATCCGATCTGACAGCTTAGCTCCCTACCGAGCAAAAATCAATCAAGAGGCCAAGTTCTTCGACCAAATCGACTACTTCCACTTGCCACTAGAGGAAAATCAATTTGCTGATGCCCTGGCAAAACTTGCCGCGCTCGTCAACATACCTGACGGCATGACATCAATGCCCCTATGTGTCGAGAGAAGGAGCGAGCCAGCTTACATTTGTGCCATTATCGACGACGAGGAAAGCCATGATGAACCTTGGTACCAAGCCATCCTCAATTACAAAACCAAAAACGAATTCCCTCCCAACTCTGATCAAAGAGGACAAAGAGCCATCCATTTACTTGCATCACAATTCGTGATAAAGAAAAATCAACTCTACAAAAGAACACCCCAAGGAATTCTCCTCTTTTGCATTGACCATCACAAAGCCAAAAAAGTCATGGGAGAGGTTCACGACGGAGAATGCGGACCTCACATGAGTGCAATGATGCTTACACGGAAAATCATGCGGCTAGGTTACTACTGGACCACCATGGAAGCCGATTGCCGTAACTACGTTAAACATTGCCACAATTGCCAAAGCTTCGCCAACATACAACACATACCACCATCCCTTTTATACACCATGACGTCACCCTGGCCTTTCTCAACCTGGGGCATCGACATCGTCGGGAAAGTCAACCCGATAGGCACCAAGGGGGATTGCTTCGTCCTCGTCGCCATCGACTACTTTACCAAATGGGTAGAAGCCCAGTTATATGCAGTCTTGACCGCCAAACAAGTGGCCAAGTTCATTCAAAACAACATCATCTGCCGATATGGGGTACCCCATGAAATCATCAGCGATCAAGGCTCTCACTTCCGAGCGGAAATTCAAGCTTTGCTGCACAAATACATGATCAAGCGACATCGATCGTCCCCCTACCGTCCCCAAACTAACGGAGCGGTGGAGGCAGCGAACAAAACTCTTGTCACCATTATCAAGAAAATGCAAGACAACTACCGCGATTGGCCGAGCAAACTCCCATTCGCACTCTGGGGATACCGAACCTCCATTCGAACACCGACAGGCGCCACACCCTTCTACCTAGCATACGTTATGGAGGCGGTTCAACCAGAAGAGTTAGAGGTCCCATCTCTACACATCCTACTGGAGAGTCAAGTCCCTGAGGCGGAATGGACTCGTCTAAGGTACGAACAACTCACTCTTCTAGACGAACGACGACTCAACGCCTTGCACAACGTCCAGTTATACCAACGACGTATACAACGGGCATTCAACAAGAAGGTTAAACCCAGAAACATCCAGGAGGGCGACTTGGTCCTTTAGTCAGTTCGAGCACCATTACCCGTCGATCCGAGGGGAAAATTGAAACCCAGGTGGGCCGGGCCATACCTGGTCAAGAAAATACATTCGGGGGGCGCAGTGAGACTGAGTGACCTAGATGGGGAGGACTTTACAAACCCGACCAACCTAGACCAACTCAAGAAATACTACCCTTGAACCCTAGCAACCAACGACCTAGCCTAGTTTTACAACTAGCAACGACCTCAACCATATTCAAGTCAAGTTCCTCAATGTGTTCTGATTTGAAATTGTATGTTTTATCGAGTCTAAGCTGCGACACCTTGCCCGTTTTGAATGTCCTTTGATCTGTCAAAGGCAACATCCATTTGCACTAAAACAAACCCACTGAACTACGAGCATGGTTTGATTTCACCTCTTCAGGTGAATACGTAGGTAGTCCCTCTTATGCCTGAGGGATACAACCACAAAGCCAAAATCAAAGTTACAAATCATTCTGAACTACGATCATGGTTTGATTTCACCTCTTCGGGTGACGTAGGCAGTCCTTTCTTTCACAAGAAGGATACAACCATTCCCACAATAAAAAAAAAACATTACCCACATACAAAACCATCCCAAAAAAAAAGAAAGGGAAAACCAGTCCCTTTCCCACCAACATACAAAAGTGAGCCTTTCTCCCTTTCCACAAAATACCGCTTTCCCGAGTGCAAATGTTTAGGACGATTCAAATCGAATTACCTTTACAAAATGGATGGAAGAAACAAGCATTCACAATTTTCGACACGGGCAATCCTCTTATTTAATTAATAATGGGAGGGATTACAATTTCAACAACAAACAAAGCTCGACGAGTCTACAACTTGTCAAAGCTAAGGTGTCAACTAACACACCTCACATAATAAAACTAGCACAAAACACACAACAGCTAGCTAGTACAACATAATAAAAACTCACAACAATATTACAACATAATAATAAAGTGGGTAATGGAGGTTTTCACTCTTCTATTCTACCCTCGCCTTTTCCTTCGGGGTACATCTTCCCCTTACTCTTCTTGTTGGCCCGCCTAGCATAGATTTCCTCCTCGGAAAGGATCCTCAATGGATCTAAGACGGCGATGGCCTCCGGTCTAGCACAACCCGATATTCGACCCAAGACGAACCAATGCACGGCCCACCATATTCTTGGAGCCGGAACTCCTCCTTTTCGGTGGTCTTAACACATCGGGAGTAACTCCATCAATATACTCCTCAAAGAAGGCACGGTTGGCCTTCCCAACCTCTCGGTACTTCAAGTCGACAACCTCGTCCTTACGAAATTTGGATCTCTCTTCCAAGGATGGAGCTCGTGACCATTTGACATAAGCGGGAGTCACCCATGTCGTGACAACGGGGTTTGGTACCTCCCAAAGTGGCCGAGTGGCCCACCATCTTTAGAAGAACTCCACAAGCTCGGAATTCCGGAAAACATTCTCTTGGACAAGAGTATCTTGAGCGGGCACCTTTTGTTGACACCCCATTTGCCTCATGAGCCTTTCGGGATAAATGAAGGAAACAACCTTCAAGCCCACCGCCATCAGAGAACGAGGACTAACACCCGAAGCGGGCAACCCCGTGAAGGACCTCAAGTTCCACCACGGCACCACCCAACGGATATGAGGACCACCCTCCTCCGCCAATCTTGCGGCCCAATAGGCCTCGGTGGAAGCAAAACTATCCGGGTATAACTTATTCCTCATAGTAAGGTGACGGAAGGAGTAAGAAGAAGGATTAACCGGAGGCTTTACATACCTTAACCTCTCCAATAGCCACACTTGGAGGATCCTTGGGGATCCAAAAGAGGGAGTTTCTCCACAAGAGCCTTCCTTGTCCAAAGCTTGGATAATCTCTCCAAGCACCAACCATGATGGATCTCTACCATGCTCCATTTGCTCAATCACATGGATAAGGGTCATGCTACCATGGCATCTTGGCCCCTCCTTCTTCAAGACATCAACAAAGAGGTACACATGGACGAGGCAAAAGGCAAGAGCCCTTCTCCTAGCCACCTCCGAGACATTAGCATCTAATCGGTTTGAAAAGATGTTGATAAGAGCCAACATGTCCACACCATGTGGAGCAAAAAGAAAGTTGATTTGGCTTGTTGACAAGCCCAACATGGAACGGAATTTCTCCTTGTAGCACAACCAAGTCGGAGGAAGCACCGGAACACAACCCGGCCACCCACCAATGGCTCCAACTTCTTCGGCAAGAGGACAAAGCTCACGTTTCGGGAAAACGAAAACATGGTGTTTCGAATCCCAAAACCGAGAACATGCTTCAAGAAATGAAGGTTGCACCTTGACTTGACGGAGCACCAACAATTGACCAACTCCCATGCAAGCGAGTTGATACTTTTCGGGAGGCGACAAATCCCGGCACCATTGTCGCAATGCGTTCTCAAAAGCATCCATGAAATATTTTTGTGGAAGAAGAGGAGGTTTTGTAAAGATGATTTTGTGTTTCGGATAATGAAACAATGAAGCACGAACGTCCCTATTTATACAAAATGATCAGCGCATTTTTCAGAAAAAGGGGAGAGCCGGCTTCAATCGCCAGGCTGCTCGCGCCTCTTTGAGGCTTCTCCAGGATTCCCGCTATTGACTTGTCTCTTTCAACATGTGTTTTCTCCTAACACCTCAAACCTCCCGCCAGGAAACTCGCGCCTCTTCGGGATTATCCGGGACATTTTGTGTTTCCTCACACTCACATTTCCTTGTTTTTGCGTTTTACGAAATCCGACACGGTTTCCATGACGCAGATTTAAACATACGGATTTTTCTTTCTTTTTTAAGGGGCGAAGGGCTAGTCGCCCCGATCCGCGATGGATCGTTTCCATGTCAGTCGAAATTCCGAAATTTTTTCTCTTTTTCGCAATTTTCCGGCAAAAATCAAAATCGAAGATTGATAACACGACATCAATTTTCCTCAAAAATTCAAGCACTCACAAATTCGAGTCTTGACCTCAAAAATCAAATATACTCGCAAAAATCCTTTTCTAAAAATTCTTTCCTGACGGTTTGAGTTTGAATTTTTCGAGTCAATTTCAATAATTTCGATGCAATTTAATTCACAACACGAGTTAATTGCTCAAATTTTCAAATCATTTCCTTTGAATTCCAAACACGACGACTTGTCACGGAATTTTCAAAAGTCATTTCAAAATTTCAATTTTAACTTCAAGTCATTTTGGTTAATTTTGATTTTCAAACAAATGCTTTACGTGTTTTCAATCAAAATGCTTCTTCGTGTTTGCGTTTATGTAGATGTGCTATCTGTTGCCTGTTTTCTACACTAACGATGCAGGAACTGGTGCAAAGCAAAAGGAGAATCAAACAACCGGCAGCGCTTCTCCGAAACACAACACAAAAAAGCCAAAAATCACAAAATAAACCACAATCCAAAATCACATATACACAAACTGCCTCACGCAAAATGTAAATATGTACAGACAAGAGTCCAAGACACGGACAAACTACAATAAATACTCGACGTCTCCCGTCGGACCATTTTGTATATATTGGAGTCGCCGCCAACGCAGACACCACCACCTGCTCAGGCTCCCTCTCCGGAGAACTCTCTAGCGTCTCCTCCTCCATCACAACGCGAGCCTCCTCGGCTGCTACAGCCCCTCCAGGATCGACTTCCTCCTCCAAAGCCTCAACGACGGACCCCATAGGTCCCAGACGATACCCTACGATAAAAAAAACAAACAAAAAAACGTCAGCCGGAATTTCGGCATTACGACGGCATGAAATGGATGAATCCAAACAAAAAAACAACCTGCAATACAAAACAAGGGCAATCCCGCCCAAAATCCAACCAAACAAAACCATTCACAACAAACAAACAAAAATAACTCGCCCCTCTTTTCAAGCAAAAGACGAGTCAAAACCAAAAAAAACGGCATTTCGAGACCCATACAAGGTCCGCCTACAAACCAAAATACATTCCCGACACAATGGGGTATTTTTCTACGGCTCAAAAAGGCAATTCATACGCTAATTTGAGCCCAACCCGGTCAAAATTCAAAAACGACCGCAAAAAGGCAAACGTGATTTTATCACGCCTCAAAACGACCTAAATTATCAATAAGGTCCATTTCAAGGCAAACTGACTCAATTCAAGCCCAAACAGGCGCTTATTTTGTCAGACGTAAGACCGTCACAAAAGGCAAAAATCCAATTTTTCCCACAAATATCCAACGAAGGTCCATAAATGGCGAATACTGGTTTCTTGCCTCACTCACGTTTTTCGAGCATAATGAGACGGTTTCTTGCCTCACTCACGTTTTTCGAGCATAGGGAGCGGGAACGGGGACAAAAATGCAAACTAAAAGCACCCCTATACTCCTAAACAGGTTTCTAACCTAATGCAAGCATCAATTTCACTCGAAATGGGCTCAATCAAAAACGCCCAATTCGATTTTCTAGGGTAAAATTCGCCCTAATTCAATTAAGCTAAAGATCAACAAATTTGAATGGATTCAAGAGGAAGTACTTACCTTGAGATGACATTGTTGATAATGGCACGAGTAGAAGCTAGCAAGGGTCCTTCAAATGGCGATTTTTGCGGGTTTTTGTGTCGAAAGGAAGAAGATGAAGTGAGGTTGATATGCGGACCAACCTCGCGTCTTTTACAGAAAAATAGGGAAGCCCCTTTGGTTCGCCAGGTGGCTCGCGCCTAAACTAGGCCTCCCCTTTGCTCTTTCAGCGGATTTTGGGCTTTAGTCCAATTTTCCGTGATAAACTTCAAGTTTTCATTCGACGATATTAAAGGTCGTCATTTTCTCAAAAACAAATAGTGAAAACTCAAATTCACTATTTTCGAAGGCTTTAAACGACGGCACATAAACCGTCCCTCCAATCGAATAGTGAAAATTTAAATTCGCTATTTTCAAAAAATTTCAAGCAAACGGCGATCAAAACCGCCAATTTCAAAAATAATGGTGAAATCAAAATTCATAATTTCCCTTCAAAATTTCGAAAATGATAGCGAAAATTCAAAAACCGCTATTTCTCCAAATTTTAAGCGACGACAATTAAAACCGTCATTTTCAAGATAATAGTTGGGAATTGAATTCCACTATTCTCATCAAATGTCAACGGCGGCACATAAACCGTAACTTCAATTAATAGTGAAGATTCCAAATTCACTATTTCCATCAAATGTCAACGGCGGCACATAAACCGTCACTTCAATTAATAGTGAAGATTCCAAATTCACTATTTCTTACAAACGTCAACGGCGGCATATAAACCGTCACTTCAAAACGCAATAGCAAACTCAAAATTGCTATTTTCCTTCAAAATTAAAACAAACGGTGATCAAAACCACCACTTCAAGTTCAAAGAGGAACGACGAATGGTGAAGATGCAAAATTCACTATTCTTTCAAATACCAGCAAGGGGCTTCCTCGCGGAACCCGCTCATTCCAAAAACAGTGATAGTGAAAATCCATACTCACTATTCCCACAGCGGCATCACGAGTTCGCTACTTTCAAAACAAGCCCATTTGACGCGGCTATTCCCATGGTCCATTAACCGACCGTACCATGGCTCGCGAGCCTTTGTCCGCAACCTTCCAAGGACTCATCCCGAAAATGCCTCGGGTACATTTCCTTATCATGGCTGGCGAGCCTTTGTCCGCAACCTTTCAAGGACAAATCCCGAAGATGCCTCGGGCATATTTCCTTACCGCAGCTGGCGAGCCTTTGTCTGCAAACGCGCAAGGACATATCCGAAGATGCCTCAGGTATGACTCCTTCTTATGGCTGGCGAGCCTTTGTACGTAGTCTAACGGACTTTAAACGACCCGCACGGATAGTCGACAGACTCTAAACTGTTCCCGACGACAGGTCCTTGACTCGTACCCTTGAGTCGCCTTGGCGTCGCCCTTCCCGAAGGCAGGTCCTTGGCCCGAATCCTTTTGAGCCGCCTCGACGTCGCTTGGGTCTCCAGGTTGTAATCTTCGATTGACTTGGAGGCTCTACTTTGACTTTTGCCCTGTCCAAGCCTCAGTCAAAGTGAGGGCTTTGTAGATACCCAGTATCTGCTGAGACTCCAACAAACACCCGATGATTATCAGACTACAACATGTTTTGGAATCGCGGCGTTTGATCGACAATTTGTGTACAACTTTACGTCGGAAAACTTAAAACGATTTCGAAAATAAAACATTTCAAACATTTCAAAAATACCTGGAGTGTTTAATGCACGACGACGGGATCGCAATGACACTAACTAGAGTCAAAACCGACACCGGACCAAAATCCGACTCAAAAATTCAAATCCCGACTCCAACAACGAGTCAAACCGAGTCAACCACCAAAAAAAAAATTTCCAAACCTTCTACCTTATGTTTTCCCGGATTCATGTTGGTCAAGTACCAAACATATGACTACAAAACCTAGGATAGAACAAATCATGATTGCGTTTGTTGTGAAAGTGACAACACAACTCGAAGAACCGCAACGTGGCTCGCGCCTCTTTCAGCAGCCCAAGTGGCCACGTCGCTCAAAACTCACACAACCACTCATTATCCTATAAATACCCCTCAAATGCCATCCATTTGAGAGTTACGCGAGTGTACGCCCCCTCTTTTCTCCCTTAAAATTCTCGACTCGACTTCTTAAGTCACAACCCAACGCGTATTTACGACCTACCGATCGTAAACACGAGCCTTTCACATTGTTTGGTACCGTCATCGTGCATTAAACCACTTGATCGACCATTTCGACCACTACACCATCACTAAACTTTTAAAACACTCTTTTTACTTACCAAAATGGTTTTAAACCGAGTTTTTTCCGATCAAACGAGTTTTTACACTTACGTCGGTCAGTCGCCATAACCAAACATGTAAGTATGAGGGTGTAAAAATCCTCTTTTATTATGTTTTCATTCGTTTCATGACTATAATATGCTAAAACATGCATAACATAAACCAAAACATGGAATAAACGAGCCAAAACTGATTTTTGGTCTGAGACAGAAGCCCCTTAAGTCGCCAACTAGCCCGCGCCTAAATGGGGTATTCAGACCAGAGATTAACCGTGTTTGTTCTCATCATTTCCCTTAATCCATTTTTCATATTTATAATCGGTTTTCACCATTTCAAGTATTTTCGAACCATTGTTAGTTTATTTCACATGTTTTAACCATAAAGCATTTTTCACCCTTGGTTCCTCATACCATGACGGTTAAATCCGTGTTTCGGTGATAATATTTGGTTAATGACATTTAAAAGGTATTTTAAAGCCTTTTATTTCATTTCTTTACATTTTCAAGCAAATATATTAGTCACCGACACAAAGTCATCCTTGGTTCTACTTACCATGCCGGATTTTAACCCGGGTACGATGACGAGTATCGACTAATAACATTCAAATGGACTTAAAACAATTAGTCCATAATCATTTTCATAGCTATTTATGTCAAGTCTGTCAAATCGAACCCGACACCGAATATTATCAAAATAATGATTATTCGAGTCTAGTTCTTCAAATCAACAAATGCGGTCTAAACGACCCCTTCAAATCAAACCGGGTTCAAATACCCATTTTCAACAGGTTTTATAACGTTTTATAAAAGGTCAAAACACGGCACATAAACCGTGGGCTAAACCGCACCTAAACAGGCTCTCCATTTCTCATTTTCAAAACCAGAGGGAGGCCCCTTACACCGCCGGCTGGCTCGCGCCTCATATAGCCGTCTGGTACAGGGCCTGTTCCCCTCCAGTATTAGTCTAGGACGATCCCGACTCCGGCTAGCCCGGATATAGGACGGGTCAGATGACTATTTGATTATCCAAAACCATATTTGGAAAATGCCTTTCTAAGACTAATAGATCATGTTATGCACCTTAAACCTAATACGGTAAATGGATGTTTAATTTCCGTCTTGCATGCAAATCAATCATTAATCCAACTCGACATCTTATACTCGATACTTGGATTAAATCAACCGACTTAGAAAGCTCTCACATGTTAGGTTTAAATTATTGGATGCGCATTCATGCATTTAAACCGTTTTATCAACTTTTGCATTCAACCAACCAAGATCGATCAGTAGAGGCCGCTAACGCGGGCGGGATTGGGTGTCTGATTAAAGGGCTTCCCAATACGTACCTTCACCTCTTACTCAGAAACTTTGGATAGTGGACGACCTTATCCAGGGCGTACGAGAGTCATTCTAGAGATAGGATGCTAAAGAGGGACGATTTCCTTATCTTAAGTACCTATGTCAAACACTGCTTTGTGCTTCGATTTGACCGAGGTATAAAGTGGAATTCGAACGGGTTCCAGGCATCCCACAAATGCTTGGTGGCGACTCCGAACATCTCTATTCATTTCGAGACCCTAACCGAGACGAAACTGACCGATATAAAACGATCCGGTCGAAAGCATCTTTACGCCGCCGAGCGTGGCTTTCAAAAAGTCTGTTGTGTGTCCACAGATCGAAGTGGGCTCGCAGGTGGGCCGTGTCCATAGCTAGAGGTAGTTAAGTGTCCGGAGGAGATGATGGTAGAACAGGCTGCGTTTTACCTAAAGGATGAGGTTGGGGTTTGGTGGCAGAATGAAAAGGAAGGGACTCGTGCATACTATAGAAATATGGGTCAACCTGCAATACCATTGGCAGGATTCAAGAGGGCTATGAGAGATCACTTTTTTTTGGAGCACATTCGCCATTTGTTGAGAGTCGAGTTTGATTCCTTTTTTATGGGTGATAACATGACCGTCACGGAGTACTACCACAGGTTTATCGAGCTGTCATGATATGAAGAGGACATGCAACTGAGTCAACAGAATTTGGCTCTTCGTTTTGAGAGAGGGTTAGCAGTGAAGATCATGGAGAGGCTACAAGCTTGGGTTGTCACTGATCTGAAAGATTTCTATGCAAGGGTGGGGCACGCTGAGGGGCTAGTGGACATGGCCAAGGAGGCCAAAGAAAAGGGTGTTGAAAAGAGAAAGGCTGAGAGTGAGGGTGGCAATCATTCAAGGCACAAGAGGAGCCATTATAATCAGGTTAGGACTTTTTCGGGAGGAGCTAGCTATGGCGAGGGATCTCAAGCTTGGAGAAGCGGCGGCCAGAGTACTAGTGAGAACTGCGGTGGGTCGCATCACAAAAGGTTTGAGTGTACGAGCGTTGCAAGAGGAGGAGGAGGTTTTCCAATGTCATACCAAGGAAACTATTAGCATGCTCCGAGTCAGAGTCTGGCTAGGAATCGACCATCTAGATCGTGAGGTAACGAGGGAGACCAAAGAAACATCAATGGCGGCTATAAACACAATAATGGAGGGTCCGATCAGTGTCCAAAAAACAATGTGACTCAGAACTCGGCGGCTAAGCCTACCACTTCAGCGAATATGGTTCAGGGTGGAGGTCATAAGAAAAACGGTAAAATTTTTATGATGGGCAGGCACGAAGCTGAGGATGATGCCCATGTGGTTACTGGCACATTCCTTATTCATAACACGCCGTCTTTTGTTTTGTTTGATTCAGGGGCAACCCACTCACTTGTGTCTAAGAGTCATGCCTTAGCTATGCGTTTGGGAGAGTATGAGTTGGTAAAAGATAACGTGTTTATACCTTCATGAGAGTCCATGTCTTGTATAAAGTTATACAATGGGGTGTCTATGATGGTTGGTCAAGTAAACTTACCAGTTAATCTGTTAAAGTTTCCTTTGGAGGGGTTTGAGGTTATAGTCAAGATGGATTGGTTGGGTAAGTACGAGTTAAGATAGATTGTCGACAGAAGAGAGTGTTTTTATAAGGGCCTAAGGGAGTCAAAGTGTCATATAAGGGGTTTGTTTTAAAGCCTAAGATGATGTTGATCGCGGGCATGACTTTGAAGTGATGTGATGTGACCAATATTTGAGCATATTTAGTCCCCGAATTAGCCTCGTTCCTATGCTTTTTAGTGCATATTTGGGTCATTTACTATCTTTAGTCCATTGTTTTGCATATTCTTTGAGGTTTTGTTTCCTTGGTAGGAGAGGAGTGCAAACCTTGAATTTTCATGGTAAAATAGAGCTAAATTGATCGAATCTAATGACCAAGCATCAAAGTGAAGACAAGACTAGAAGGCCTTTGTAAATAATGTAGTAGATGGACAATGATGAAGAACATCCTTGCATCTCCGACAAGATCCTTGAGGATTGTTGGAAGAAGAAAAGAAGGAAAGAAGAAAAAGCTTGCTGGACTGGAATCCGCCCATCCCAGCATCGGGACGCTCGTCCAAGAGCTGCACAATCCGAGCATCCCACCTTCCTGGCCGCTCGTCTTCCACCTGCACAATCCGCTCGTCCCGACCCTTTGGCCGAAAATCTAAGTCCGACCAAAAATGGCGCCGTTGCCGGGGATGGTGTTAACTTGATTTGATTTTCTTTGATTGTTATTAGTTGTGTCTTTCTTTGCCTTGGGGAAGTAAAACTACTCAAGGTTTGTTCTAATTATTTTCGAGTTGTTTGATATTTTGCATGTCTAGAAGATCAAAAGTTAACTTGTTACCCATTGATCACGAAATTGAAAGGACTTTGACAACCAATAGAAGACTTTCTAGAAACACTTTGAGAGGTATTGGTGAGGTTGTAGATATTCATTCAAATACTTTTGAGTTCATCAACCCTTTTGCAAGAGAATGTGCGGAGAACCCAACACAAAATCAACCACAAAATCAACCCACAATGCCTAAGTTTTAATCATATTCCGTACCAACCGGGGAGAACCTACCCAATGGTACTCCCACACCACAACACTTAACCGGAAATTTCATTGCAAAATCCGCATTTATCCAATTAGTCAAAAGAAGCCAATTTGGGGGGATGCCTAGTGAAGACCCTCATTCTCACATAAAGACTTTTTGTGACTATTGTGATGCGATTTCACAAACCGGAGTGACTCAAGACCAAATTCGATGGGTCTTATTCCCTTTTTCTACCCTCCGGAAAAGACTAACATGCTAAGAGCCCAAATCACGGGTTTTAAGCAAAGGGACGAAGAATCTTTGTATGAAGCTTGGGAGCGATTCAAAGGAACTTGTCGCTCATGTCCTCATCATGGACTTAGCGAGTGGTTCTTGGTACAACAATTTTGGAATGGTCTTTATGAAGACTCCCGAAACATTCTCAACATGGGATCAAATGGTATGTTCACCGAAGTTGACGATAATCAAACTTGGAACAAGATTGAAGAAAAGGTGGTCCATAATTCACAATATAGTAGACCTCACAAGGCTACTAGAGGAGGAAAGCATGAAGTAGACTCTATTACTCAATTGGGTGCTCAACTTAGTGCTCATATTGATACCAGCAACTTGAAGTTTGAGATGGCTATTGCTAAGCTTGAAGAAGCCTCAAAATCACCAAAGCAACATGTTAATACCATGGTGGCATCTTCATCAATTCCAAGTGGAATATGTGAGAATTGTGGAACTTTGGGACATGACCAAAGTGAATTTAGGGGAACAAGTGAGCAAGTGAATGCTTTTCAAGCATACAAGAGTGGTACCCCTTATTCCAACTATTACAATGAAAACACCAAATTCCATCCAAATCTCTCATACAAGAGCCAAAATGTTCAAAACCCTCAACCAACATACACCCCACCTCCAATGAGAAACCAAAATCAAAGACCCTTTTACAACCAAAACCAAGGTTACCAAAATCAAACTCCATACAATCAACAAAATGACCAAGGTTTTGATGTTCAAAAAGCGGTCCTCCAAATGCAAAAGAATCAACAAGAATTTTTCACTCAAATGCAAAAATATAGCCAAGCAAAGGACATCACCATCAACAACATCCTAGCCCACACAAAAATGTTGGAAACCCAAATGACCCAACTAGCATCTTCAATCTCTCAAAGACCAAAGGGGCCATTACCACCTCAAAGTAATCCCCCAAGACATTAATCGGTTAGTGCCATCCACTTGAGGAGTGGTACAAGATATGAAGGGACAAAGAACCAAGTTGAGGATGACGTTGTGGAGGCTAGTGACAAGGAAAGAGTTGTGCAAAACTCTAGGGAAGAAGAACCCACCAATCAAGAAGTTTCAAAGAAGAATGAAGAAAAGGCCAAAGAGAGGGAGCCCATTGTGATTAGACTTCCATTCCCGAGTCGTCAAGGTAAGCCTAAGTTTGATGACCAACTTGGAAAGTTCATGGAGATTGTGAAGAATTTAGAAGTCTCGATTCCATTCACGGAATTGATCAATCACGTTCCGGCCTATGCAAAGTACATGAAGGACATCCTTACAAAGAAGAAATCAATCCGGAAACTTGAGACTATTGCCTTCACTAAGGTGAGTAGTGCCATCCTTCAAGGGAGTTCACCTCCAAATCTCAAGGATCCCGGAAGTTTCTCCATTCCATGCACTATTGGTGACACTACAATCAACAAAGCTTTATGTGACCTTCGGGAAAGTGTTAGTGTCATGCCATATTCGGTAAGCAAGAGGCTACGAATGGGAGAACTCAAATGCACCAACATCACGCTTCAAATGGCAGATAGATAAAGAAAGACACTTTTAGGGATATGGGAAGATGTTCCCGTGAGAATTGGAAAATTCTTCATCCCGGTGGATTTCGTTATTGTTGACATGGAATAAGAATCCAACATTCCTATTATCTTAGGAAGACCTTTCTTGTACACCGCGGGAGCGGTGATCGATATGAAGTATGGAGAGCTCACCCTTGAAGTGGGAGATGAAGCCATCACTTTCAATCTTGACAAGACCATGAGAGCTCCCCGATTGCATGAGCCATGTTTTATGGTTGATCACTATAGCCGGAAAGATGATAGGAATAAGTTGGAATTTCAATGGAAAAAGAAAGTGGATGATGCTCCATCAAAAGAGCAAGGAAATTACAACAATGAAAGCTTGAAAAGCTCACCCATGACAAGTGAAGAAGAATGCCTCATTGGCCAAGACAAGAAAGAAGGACAGTTGTCTTTATCAAGTCAAGACAATTTTAGTGATCAAGTAGACGAAGTATGCGGTCTTTGGGATGATAAGTTTGAAAGGATATTCAATCCCTATATTGGTAATGCTATGACCCAAGACCATCATGGAGAATGACAAGTGGAAAGGTCTATTGAGGATCTTTATCATGATAATGAACAAGCTTTCGACTACTTCTTCAAGGTGTTGAGTAACATCAACAACACCTTGAACATGCCCCCTTGACATCTCACATTGGATGAGAGTTTGGTGGATTCCTCCCTAAACCACCATTTGTAAATATTCTAACTCCCTAACTTTCATTTCAATTATTGTATTGCATTTTTGTCATTTTTGGATCTACATTTTTATGCCTTGATCAAGATTTTCATCATTTTGAGAGAAGTGAGGGAGGGACTTATGAGTTTATTGATGTGTAGTGCTTTGCCTTAGTATGGGGATAGGAATTGCCTAGGCTATTCATGCCTTTGTAGTGCCCCAAAAATGAAGAACACAAGAATTGAAGAATGAAATGACACGGGTTACGAAGCACCCACGGATGGACCTGAGCTGTGTGGTCAAGGAAGAATCCGAGGGGCCCGAGGGATAATCCGCTCGTCTTGGAAGAACCCGAGCGTCCAAGTCATCAGACGCTCGTCTGGTGAAGCTGCAGAAAATATATTTTGGGTCTGACTGTGAATCCGAGCGTCCCAGCCAGGAATCCGCTCGTCTCAGTCAGGACGGTCGTCCAATAAGAAAGACGCTCGTCTTTTTGCTGCCAAAATTTGGGATTTTTCCTTGGAAAGGAATCCGAGCGTAATAAGCAAAAGACGCTCGTCTCAGCTCAGGAATCCGCTCATATTTCCTGCCGTCCGCTCGTCCCATGGCGTCATTATCTGAACCCAATTTCTGAAGAATCCGAGCGTCCCGACACTAGGTCCGCTCGTCGCCCTCTGCAATTCAAAACCAACGGGTATTTTTAAACCCTCATTTCCCATTCATTCTCATTATTTTAATATACAAACACTACCCAAAACCCCAAAACCCTCATCCTCTCCATCAACAAAAACCAATTTCCTCAACCAAATTAAATCCAAACTTCCTCAAAACAAGAATTAATCACTCCTTTAGCAACAACAAGTGATTCAAACACCAAAATCTTCAAGTTTTAAGTCGATTTTTAGGATACAAGGCAACATTCATTCATCCATAATGCAAGGTTGGAGGTTCAAGAACAAAATCCTCCTATGGAAGCTACTACTTCTACAACTCCGGTCATTTAACAATTATCCGATTATCCGGAGTTAATTTCTACTTCCGACTCCCGTAGGAAGAAGTTTATTCTCTTTGCTAAGAAAACCATCATGCCTACTAAGTTCATTTGTGAAGATGCATTGTCAAAATTGGGTGTTCTTGAGCAAACTAAGACCTTTTTCGAGTCTATGGGGTTGAGTAAATTGTTTACAATGCAAGAATTGACATACTCCTCCCTCACCTTGGAATTTTTTTAGTTCTTTGAAAGTCACAAAGGTGGAGACCCGAACCATTATCTAGTTTCGTCTTGAAAATGTTGATAGATGCTTATCTTATGACGAATTGGGTAAGATATTTTGCCTTACTGATAGCCCGACGTATACAAAGACACCTATCAAGTATGATCCCGCTCCTCTTTGGATGGCAATTTCCGGAAGGAAATTCACACGTTTTCATGATTGTCGTGCTCTCTTGGTCCACCATCAGGGCATTAGAGTATGGCATAAGGTCATTGGGAATACTTTGATAGCTAGGAATGGCACAAATCATCTTACCAAACTCGATTTTATTCTTCTTGAGTCGGCTTTGAACATTGGGAGAGAAATTACCAAGCCATACAATGCTTTACGACTTTTGGTTGATCGATGGCTTAATGTTGATTGTGGCAAAGAAGGCATGGCCTTTATTACCAATGGAGGATTAGTTACCTATTTGGCTAAGCATTTTAACCGGGATTTCAACAAGAACAACACTTATGGACTTGTAAAAGGAGGTCATCTTATCGATTTGCCCACCATGGTTCAAAAGTTTAAATGGGTCAAGAACGACACTCTTGACAACAAATATGGGTGGTTGACAAATGAAGCTAGATCCTTCACATTGGCTAGAAAAATTTGCCGATTGAATGTTCATAGACCGAACTACCTTCTCCCACTCTCCGAAGAAGTTGCCGAGCCCTCCTCTTCCATTATCACCCTACCTTACCCATTTGAGTACCACGAGTTCAACCCCGAAAAGGCCAAGGCGGAAAATGATTACTTGACTCTACTAATGAGGGAAATGCATAAACAAGCTTACAATGATAGAGTTGATGCTTACAAGGCCCAATATCCGCCCCTCCTTCATCTAGCTAGGCAAGGACTTCTCGATCCATCTTGTCCTTTGCCTAGTTGGGCGGATAGGGAAGTATTCTTTCCTAGCACTTCTAGTGGTGTTAGACCGGGTGGAGAGGAGATGGTTGTTGATGAGAGTGGTGACCAAGAAGGTGAAGATGAAGAAGTTCAAGAAGAAGAGGAAAGTGAAGAAGAACAAGAAAGTGAAAGTGAGAGTGGACATGATTCCACATCCTTGGAGGTTGATGATGCCTCAAGTGAGGAAGATGATGATGATGATGACACGATGGGTGAGGACTAGCAAACTTTTGGAGGCTCCACATCTCTTGTTTTTATTTTATCTTGATCATTTTGAGGAGTCCTAGCAACATTAGAGGACTAACACCTTGGCTTCATTAAGGTGTTCATTTTTATTGTTCCCAACTTTTAAAATCCAAAATGACAATTTGTAGTTTCATGCATTGCATTCTATGTGCATGAACTCCCCCAAAATTTTTGACATTAGAAATAGTGTCTATTTTGGTTTGGGGAAGTTTATGCATATGCATTGGGAGCTAATCTAAATTATGCTCTCCACCATAACAAAAACACATGCATCATGTAGTGTAGTTTAGTATAGTTTGCATTTAGTTTAGAAATCATGCATATTCATGTAAATTGCATAATTTCCTATCGTATTGGCCATTGAGGACAATGCCCATATGGTCAGACTCACTTGGAGTTAATTTCGGTTACTTGTCGTTAGGAGCACCTAGACCAAAATAATATTTATATCTCCACAAACAACTCTACTATTAGTAAAGAGGTAAGTAAAGGTCGGATCCCAAGGGACGGGTATTGATGTAGGATTTTCGATTGCAAGTAGTGGTGTCTAAGGGTGTCACGATTTGGGTTGAGATAAGAAGATCACTAAACTAAATAGCAAAAAGTAAACAAGCAAGATGATTAAAATGGGATGTAAACAATTGATTAAAAGCACTCGGGTATCATGGGTTCATAGGGGATTCATAGGATTTGATCATACAAACATGTTTTCAACTAGATGCAAGCAATTATTGTTGTGATGGGATCGAGTTAGTGTATATCTTACAATCCCTAGGAAGGTTTGGGTCCCGGAGCCGAATCGATTAGATTGTACAACACCTACAAGTCGACTTAATCCTCCCCATCCAACAATATTCATGGTCTAATGAGACTCGAGTTGATTTATGTCTTACAAGTCTCATTGAAAAGATAAGTGATGGGTAAAAAATGCAAGAATTCAAAGGCTCGCATTTCATCAAACATAACATGTGCATAAGTTGAAATCACAACAAGCAAGCAAATTAATTATGAAAGCATATTAGATTAAGCATGAATCAATCCCCATGTTGGTTTCCCCTAATTCCCCATTAACTCTAGTTAAGGAGACTACTCACTCATTATCAAGTATAACATGTTAACAAGGTTGTCAATCATATTAAAAAAGCAAGACATGATGAATAAATGAAGATGATTAACAATAATTAAAAAGGGATTAAGAGAATTATACCTACTAATGATTCCAAAATAAAGCAAAGAATAATAGAAGTACTTGATGAATGATTGGAAGGTTTTCAATCTCCCAATAATAACCCAAATAATCTTCAATTACCCAAAATAAAAGATGAACAAAAGAGAAATTAAGGAAATGAGATTTGTATTAAGACTTGATAGAAGTTGATTACAAGATTAAAAAGAGATTAGAATGATATAAACTACACTAAAGATTGATAAGAAGATCATATTTATTTAATTAGACTAATGGGGTATTTATAGTGGGGATTAGGTACACAAATTAGGGTTTACTATGGGCTTAAATGACGATTAAGTCCTTGAGGAATCGCTTCTCTAAAAAAAGATGCGGGTCTCCTTTTAGCCGGTCTTTCAAAAATATGCGCATCTTCCATGGAGCAAGAAGAGGACGTAAGGTTTTGTTTCACAATCCGAGCGTCCAAGGGTCGGGACGAGCGGATTTGGCGGTGGCTGGACAAGCGGATTGAAGGCTTGGACGCTCGGATTCTGGGCAGTCTTGGACGGGCGTCCCGATGGTGAAGATGCTCGGATTCTATCACAACCTTCCTGTTTCTTATTTTCTTCTTCCTTCTTCCAACAATCTGTTGGGATATGTGACCTCAACAATAGTGCGATCACATGATTTAAATATCATTATTAAATCTCATACTAAGAATACGTGAGGGATGATTCTTTATATAGTCGACTGACCGTCATTAATCGGTAATGATTGGCTAACTAGAGTTTGACATTACTGTCGTGTGACGGTGGTGGTCAGTTGATCCCTTTAGGTCACACCTATAGAATGAGGCCCAAATAGATATTTAATTAATCGTATGCGATACAGATTAATTAATTCCTTAATTATGGGAGTGCAATTTTATGTCTTATTGTAATGTGATTAAATAATATTTAATTTAGTAATTAAGTGTCAATTTACTAAATTAGTTGAGGAATTATATAAGTTTAGACGTAGAGGTAATTAGTTATTTAAAGTTACAAGAAGTTGTAATTTTAACCAACTAGTAATTATGCGACCCATTATATGTTGATATAATGGTAGTATACTACTCAAAAAGTGGAGTGTATATTATATTATTAATTGTAATATTTAAGTGTTAAATGATTACATTAATAATTAAATATGTAAGATAGTTAAACATATGACTTATAAGAATTTGTGGGACAAATGCCAAAAGGCAAAAATGGACCAAAATGGTTCCATTTTTTTCGGCCATTTGGAAGAGCAAAAGATGTTCTTTTGTCTTTGTTGGTTTTTTATTAAAGCTTGATAGTGACACTACATACTAGCTTTAATCATACCTATTCTTACACTACTCTACCTAGACTATTCAAATAAGTAAAAACAAAATGGAAAAGATTTCTTCTAATGCTCTATGGCCACCGGTTTTTGGCACTTCATATAGAGCATTTGTTGCTCATTTTTCCCACTTGTTGTTTACTTGTTTTCCCACCTACTTTCCCTCACATGCATATTGCTATAAACTCTCACAAATACTAATACATTCATTCTATTACTAGAAGTAGTAATACTAGAAATATTAGTATTATTAAGGGAACATTTCTACTACATATCTAGTTAATATTAGTAGGAATTTTTGGGATTAATCTTGGGTGTAATTTATTGGAGTGGCTTCTATACTTGGAGTCTTAGGAGGATCATCCATCATATTTAGCTCAAGAACAAGTGAAGGAAGGTGACCTTACTTATGCCCATATTTTCGAACCAACCATCAATGTAAGGGACATTGTTTTTCTTATAAATCCTTCATTTTGTTATGCATGCACTAGATCTAAAGAACAAATAATTATCAAGTTAATTATTTCAATTTTAGAGGAGTCTAATAATAGGTATATGAACCTAACAAGTGGTATCAGAGCATAAGGATGTTGCATGCATAATCGGTTATTGTTTTTCCGAGTTAAAAGGTTAACATATAAAAATAAAAATTTGTGATTTATTAGTATAAGCCACGAAATCACCATGAATGTTATATATTCTGGTCCTAAAATGTTTTTATGTCATTTTTATGATTTATGGAAATTTATTGCTCATTTTAATGATTTTTGGTCATTTTATTACATTTTTATGACTAAAATGGGAATTAAAATGGTAAAAATAGTTAAACTAAGTTTATGACCTTGGAAATTTTATATGACCTCACATGAATATTTTAAAAGTTGTGTATAAAAAGTCAAGTTAATTTGATTAATATTGCATGATTTATGATTTTTATGAGATAAAAATGGATTAAAAGAGGTAAAATGGTTAAAAATAGTTAAATTTCGAATTAAGCCATGATATTTTAATATGATGTCACATGCATTATTTACAGAGAGTATGTAAATTTCTAGATTAAAAGATCTCTTTTAGCATGATTTATGGATTTTTAGAGTAAAAATGGCATAAATAGTGACTATTTTAGCAAAATTAGCTAAAACATATTGCATGGCTTGAGAAAATTATTTTAAGTTTCATAAATATCCCAATAATCAGATATAAAGTTGTAAAAATTATTGGATTAATTTTCGGATACTTTAAGTATATTATGAGATAAAACCGATAATATGCAACTATATTTTCTCAAAATTAATTCGAAAATTTTAACCATGATTTTTGACATTTTGAGTATCATGGATTTATTCCAGAATGTTCAAAAATCTAAAATTCAAAATTTGGAATTTTTATAATTTAATTTGGATTTATTTCACATAAATAATGATTTTAAGGTCAAAAATGAGCATAAAATTAAATCAAGTTGAATTATTGTCAAAAGTATAGTGATGACTAATTTTTGAGTCCTAAAAAGTGTTAGGATAATTAACTTGAGTTTAGATGTGATTTAAGTGTTAATTAATGATTTTAAAAGGTTATTATCACGCATTTCCATAAAACCGGATTATATGTACGACATAAGTTAAATAGGGCGATTTGGCACATCATTTGGCATGATAGGTACATATTATAATGCTTCATATTTCAATTGTTGAATGTCTTTTATTTATATAATTTTGAATTATGTAATTTTATCTTAGTATGGTCTTAGTTTTAATCGATATTACCCGTAATGAAAGAGAATATTGATTCGGTTGTAATTTAATGTGATCTCGTATCACTTTTATTTTTATTTTATTAGTTTTTCCATTTTATAAATGTATAATAGGAATAGCTTTGTATTTTATTATTATTTGTAAATATGGAGCATCTTCAAAGACGGTGCCATTCGAAAAGGCGATCCGACGAAGACGGTGTCTTGGGAGGCGTACCACTTGAAGATTCAAGGGACCAAAGGAGTTGGTTTCCGAATATGTAATAGATTATTTGATTTTCTATTTTAGGAAGGACATACTAGGAATTTTATTTATTGCTTTGCATTTCTTTTAATATGTTGCATGCATTGCCAAATCACCATAACAACACATGCATATCATATCGAGTCATCGACCATGTCAATTATAATTATCGTAGTTCACCGCTTAGTTCACTTAAAACGTGATAGATAATAAATTGACAAGACCTCTCACGTATAATAATTGAGATATAGCCTTACCAAATATTAGAAACCCATGAAGTACCAATTTCATAAGGGAGTTAATCCGGCTTCACCGTAATACAAACCTTGTTACGTTGGCAAAGTGGGGTAGTAAAATGTTATTACATCGAAATTTGGATTGAGCTCAACGGAAGTATTGTTGACCGTAGTCGCATGTGTTCCGGGCTAAAGATGAGAATTAGAGTAATTTTTATCGACCGAAAGTTCTAAAAGTAGAATCGATTAAAGAGTTAATCCACCGAGTTATATTAATAAGGGATGAATCGGCTCACCGTGCCCGAGTTGATATGAATTTGGATCTTGGAATCATTTATGTAGTTGGGTGGAGGTCACTATATAAATTCAATACTTGTAGTTAAATTTACGAGTATTATTAAAACGATAGATGATAATTAATTCCTTCATTTTCTATTTTGTAGTCAAATTTGTTTTATCAACCGCAATGGCAACTCCAATCACGTCCGCATCCACTAGTTCCACCACGCTTACCAATGTGTCATGGCTCTGATCCTTCATGGATCGTTGTAAGTTAGAAAAGAATGGGTTTAATTTCGCCGATTGGGACGCGCAAGTTCGCTTGGCCGCGCAAGGTGACGACAAGCTTCGTTACCTTACCGAGGCATCTCCCTCCGAACCTAATGCTAGGTCCACCCCCGCCGCTAGGCAAACCTATGAGATTTACCAAGAGGAGTCGGCCGCGATCAAAAATGTGTTGATCTTTGCTATGGAGGCCTAACTCCAACGAAGTGCTATAAAGATTAGCACCCTCATGAGATCTACATGAAGCTTGTGAACATGTTTTCACGAGCTCCTAGGGTCATTCAATATGAGGCGGCTTCCGCATTCTTTGATCTTAACATTAAAGAGGGCCAAAAGGTGAGCCCTCATGTGCTTAAGTTGATGGAGCATGTTGAGACCTTGAAAATGCATAAGGTGGAAATTCCAAATGAACTCGTAATTGATCGAATTCTTCATTCTCTCAACAAAATCAAAGCATATGTTCAATTCCGGGTGAATTTTAATATGCAAGATAAGAAAGTTTCCCTTGATGAGTTGCGAAAAATGCTTGTGCAAGCCGAAAGGGACATGGGGCTAAGTGTTAGCACCACCAAAGATGTGCTCAATGTCAATCATAAGAGCAAGGGAACCTTCAAGAAAGGCGGGAAAAAGGAAAAGAAGCGAACTCCCAACAGGAACAAAGCTAAGACTTATGAAGCAAGCTCCTCCAAGCCCAAGTACAGTGCCCCCACCGGGGACAAGTGCCACTATTGTTGTGGTGTTGGGCATTGGAAGAGAAACTGTTCCAAATATCTTGGCGACATCAAAACTAAAAAGGTTATTCCAGTAAGTATATAACTATCCCTATCTTTTATGTTTCAATCTCAACCTTGGTATGATGATATAGGTTGTGATGATTACCCTTTTTATTGTAAATAGGGCCTCCTACCAAGGACAAAGGCAAGGAGAAGCAAGCCTAGGGGATCATATGGGAAGCTAGAGTAGCCGACCGTGGTGATGGATCAATGGAAGCTTGGCTTTAATTTGCTTTGTCTTTAATTTTATGATGTATTTCAAGTTTTTAGAACTATTTTGATTTCCTTGTGTGACTTAGAAATTGGTTTGTATCCTTTAAAAACGGGTTGTATTTTGGATATTGGTGATTTGGTTTTCAACCCAAATCACTTGTTTTATTATCTTATTTGTTCTAAAAACATCATCATTAATTATTTGCGTAGAGAAACGTTAGATAGACAACTTAAATTGATCAAATAGACGATTATGATGATGGGATCATTATATGTCCATAAGCTATGAATTTGATTCTCCTTATGTCATCATTACTAAAAGTAACAACTTACTTATGTAACATCAATTAAAGTTGTAATGAGTTTTTGAACTCATGAAGTAGGAAATTCACGATACCATATGGACACATTATTCTAAACGGATGGTCAACCATGAGATACCTAGAATAGAGAGTCTATTAAACAGATGACATGGATAAGACTCGTATATTATCAAGCTGCCATGTTAGGATGGCCTTTTGAAAGCTAATACATAGTCTAGATAAACACTAATACTCCGTTAAATATATATGTTTGTGACTCACAAAGCTATCTCTCAAGAAGATAGATGTATTTCTGATAGATAGAGTGGGAGTAGATTGAATAGTCACAAAAATCTCTTATAGTTAAAATGTTACTTTGTGAAAGTAATGGAATTATAGAGTGGGAGTTGGTATTGAACTATAGTCTATGAAGATAGAATGAGAGCATAGTTCAGTGGGAGTTTATCGCACATGTCTTATTGTTTAAAAATATTACTTTGTGAAAATAATAGTATCATGACCTTCTTACATACGAGTTGAAGCATTACAATCCGGAAATTGTTGCTCATGAGTAGATTTAATTTAAAGTGAGGGTCTCTTTAAAGGTAAATAGAGCTTCAGAGTATTCAAATGCATAAGATTTACATAAATATGTTGATCAGATATATTGTGTTAGGAATTGCCACATTTCATTTTAATGAAGAATGGCAAAATTCGCTTTTATAAAATGGGAATTTAAAAAAAGAAGTGTTTGAAACACAAAATCTTAGATGAAGATCTAAGAATCCTAACATATTATGCGTAGCTTTCTTAAGTGATCTAAGAATGATCTTAAGCAAGCTTTAAAGGATTATACTTTTCGTTCATGTGATTATAGTGAATTGTTTCATTCACATGATTGAAGAATCATGATATACATGAAGTTAAGTGGGAGCTAGAATTGTTTCTCCATGTCTTATATGTTGATAACATATTACTTATTGAGAATTATGTACCAATGCTCTCTTCTGGCAAGAGTAATTGGGAGACTTGGAATGGGATGCAAAGTATTCTAGATTTTGAATCTATGAGAGAGAATATTGGCATAGAGTTAAGAGTCTTATGAGGATAAGTTCTTTCGTATCTATTGTACATCAACAAGGTTGAATAGGCTATTCATGTTGATGAAAGTGGAATTACAATGATGGAGTCATTATCATTCACTGAACCTATTAAGTTGTTGATCACATGAAATCAATAGCTAATGTTTCCGTCATTAGAATGATCATGTATGCCAGCAGACGCACGAGCCATGATGTGATATATGCTGAGAGCACAACAAGTCAATTAAAGGGATAATTCCCATGATATGGCTTGTGAAAGCCTTAAAGAGATTCTTGAGAAGAATTAAGGACACATTCAAATGTTTGGATGATAAACTAAGTAATGTGTTGAAGGGTTGCACAAACTTTAGTTTCCAAGCTTAAAAGGATTTGATGAAATCCTAAGCTAATGTTATTAACGAAGGAGTAAGAAACTAAGAAAAGTGTTTTAGTTTCATGCATTGCAATATCTACAAAAGGAATATAAGTAAATTGTGATAAAATGGTCAACATAGGGATTAAGGGTGAATCGCTCTACAAATGACTTTATCACAAGTTATGTGATAACAGTGGGAGCATCTTTTAAGTTAAAGAGCCCAAGTCTAGCAAGAAGACTTGACAAATACTTAGAAATGAATTCAAGTTATTAGAGATAACATTGAATTGAAGGAAATAGCAATTGATAAAATTGGAATCTATGGATATCGGGTATATCTACTTTCCAAGCTTTTATTGCTTATAAACTAGTGTTTATAATACACTGAAGATTATAAGATATGAAGTAGTAATAGTGTATTGACTATTCATATGTGATAATTGCATTTATCGTTTGAGTTTTATTAAACTCACCCGCTATCTTGTCGTATCCGAATGGGTTGTAGAGACAAATTGAACCCCATTAAAGTGAACTGGATTGACATGGTATTCGCCCCTAATTACTTATATGAGGTGACGTCTCCAAGTGACTAGAGTGTGATGCGATTGATGGCAAGTTCAAGTGCCATAGAGTCATATGGGATGACTAGTCGATCACATAGGCAGACTGTATGGGACACTCTGTCGGGCAGTGACCGCTTATAGAGTTCTTGTAATTCATCAAGCCTGGTCATGGCAAGAGCTACTATAGTATTCTTATGAGTCAATTCTTTTGACTAGAGACTATTCGCCCAAGTTGGCACAACTTCTGGTTAACTTTGATTTATACTCTACGATTTCGTAAATGAGGTCAAACTGGGTATATTTTGGGTTATGATGGACTGTGGCTGAACGAAGGGAATAGGGCGATAGGAATTGTCCCCCCTTGTCAGGGTTGTTTGAAATCTCAAGGCCACTCGAGGAGTAGCTAACTGGAAATGCGTGGCCACGCTCGGAAGGTATCTATGATAGATAATTCCGGTCAGACAGTTAATCTCCAGATCGAGAAAACCACTCAAGATATTATCAAGTGTAAGTACGACCTGCAAGACACCTTGCATTGAGTGGGAGATTGTAATAGAACAAGAGAAATGGTGACGCACACTTGTCGAGGACAAGTGGGAGATTGTTGGGAAATGTGTCCTCAACAATAGTGCGATCACATGATTTAAATATCATTATTAAATCTCATAATAAGTATACGTGAGGGATGATTCTTTATATAGTCGACTGACCGTCATTAATCGGTAATGATTGGCTAACTAGAGTTTGACATTACTGTCGTGTGACGGTGGTGGTCAGTTGATCCCTTTAGGTCACACCTATAGGATGAGGCCCAAATAGATATTTAATTAATTCTATGCGATACAGATTGATTAATTCCTTAATTATGGGAGTGCAATTTTACGTCTTATTATAATGTGATTAAATAATATTTAATTTAGTAATTAAGTGTTAATTTACTAAATTAGTTGAGGAATTATATAAAGTTTAGAGGTAGAGATAATTAGTTATTTAAAGTTACAAGAAGTTGTAATTTTAATCAACTAGTAATTATGGGACCCATTATATCTTGATATAATGGTAGTATACTACTCAAAAAGTGGAGTGTATATTATATTATTAATTGTAATATTTAAGTGTTAAATGATTACATTAATAATTAAATATGTAAGATAGTTAAACATATGACTTATAAGCATTTGTGGGACAAATGACAAAAGGCAAAAATGGACCAAAATGGTTCCATTTTTTTTCGGCCATTTGGAAGAGCAAAAGATGCTCTTTTGTCTTTGTTGGTTTTTGATTAAAGCATGATCGTGACACTACATACTAGCTTTAATCACACCTATTCTTACACTACTCTACCTAAACTATTCAAATAAGTAAAAACAAAATGAAAAAGATTCCTTCTAATGCTCTATGGCCACCGGTTTTTGGCTCTTCATATAGAGCATTTGTTGCTCATTTTTCCCACTTGTTGTTTACTTGTTTTCCCACCTACTTTCCCTCACATGCATATTGTTATAAACTCTCACAAACACTAATACATTCATTCTATTACTAGAAGTAGTAATACTAGAAATATTAGTATTATTAAGGGAACATTTCTACTACATATCTAGTTAATATTAGTAGGAATTTTTGGGATTAATATTGGGTGCAATTTATTGGAGTGGCTTCTATACTTGGAGTCTTAGGAGGATCATCCATCATATTTAGCTCAAGAACAAGTGAAGGAAGGTGCCCTTACTTGTGCCCATATTTTCGAACCAACCATCAATGTAAGGGACATTGTTTTTTCTTATAAATCTTTCATATTGTTATGCATGCACTAGATCTAAAGAACAAATAATTAACAAGTTAATTAGTTCACTATTAGAGGAGTTTTATAATAGGTATATGGACCTTACACAATCCTCCGAAATCTTGTCGGAGATGCAAGGATTTCTTCATCATTGCCCATCTACTACAATATGTACAAAGGCCTTCTAGTCTTGTCTTCACTTTGATGCTTGGTCATTGAATTCAATCAATTTAGCTCTTATTTTCCCATGAAAATGCAAAGTTTGCACTCCTTTCCTACCAAGGAAACAAAACCTCAAAGAATATGCAAAACAAAGGACTAAAGATAGTAAATGACCCAAATATGCACTAAAAAGCATGGGCACGAGGCTAATTCGGGGACTAAATATGCTCAAATATTGGTCACATCACCATACTAGTGTGGTGATGGGAAATTCTAACTTGACTTTTAAAACAAAATCCAAAAAAATCATAAATTTCAAAAATCCAAAAAAATTTGAAAAATTAAAAATCCAAAAACAAGTTCATTTCCTGTATAGTGTAGTCTTGTATATATTGCTTTGTATATATTGTGTTTGTTCATCCTGTTCACATTGATCGACTACGCCACATCCGAGACATGAGGATATTGAAGACCGCATGGTATGATCTTTCCAATCTCCTTTTTCCTCTTTATGTTAATGACTATGTGGCTTTATTTTGATTGATGCGGTATAAACAATGTGAAGCTAGGACTTACATTTAGATTATTTGACATACTAGTTGGTAGAAGCATATGCATTAGGATGTATAAATGTTAGTTTCATCATGGCATATAGTTTGAATGTTAGAAAAATTTTGCGAAACCGTCTATTTGGGAAGCATGACGAGTGTATATAGGCCCTAGTAGATGCTTTTTCTTCTTAAGACTTTGCTTGTTAGAATACTTGTAAAACACCCTAGGATGTGTCATATTAGTATCCTTTGACCCATGGATTAAAGCCTAGTCAAGAGTACCTTGTGGTGTGATAACTCCTTGGCAACCGTTTATTCCAAGGTGACCCTTGAAACCATGCAACCATCCATCATAAATGTTCTACCACATTTTGTCATCAAAAAGGGAATGGCACAAAAATTGTTCAAAATTTGAGTTCAAGAAATGAAATGAAAAGTCAAAGGTTTGCAATTGTATCAAAAGAAAAGAGGAGCAAAATTAAACTCTCAAAGCTTCAAAAATAAGCACTCTCCCTACAAATGGGGTGACTTTGAAAATGTTCAAAAAATAAATGCAAAGAAAAGTTGAAAATTTGTCAAGTATTGAAATGCCAAACATCAAAAGAAATGGCAAAAAGAAAGTGTTCTCAAATGTTATATGCCACAAGAAATTGGGGGGGGGGGGGAAACAACAAAGCAAACTCCCAAAATGAAACTCAAATACTATTGATCCCTTTATCCATCATATCCATTTTTGTGTATGGTAAAGAGGGGACGACCCTTCTTCTTGTCTAGGCAAGAAGGGGAATTCTGCGATCCTCCCGTGTTTCTAACACCATAGGAAGTCTACTCTTGATGAAAGCATTTAACGATTGAGGACAAAGGTACCCTAGCTTGACACAACTTGGAGGTGATTTATTGGTATCCATCTAGGCTTAGTAGTTTGAAGAAACCATATCTATGAAGGAGTGTGTACCCTTGAATTGCTCCCCCTTTAGATAATTTCCGCCACTTAGATGAGGAAAGTGGCTACTCTTTTCTAGATGCATCCATTACTTGTTTTGTGTACTTTAATGATTGGATGTGTTGCCATTTTGGCAAGACCCACCTTGCCTTGCAAGAAGGCATCCTACCTCATGGTTGTCTTGTTGTGAGTTGAAGGGGCGGAGTGAGACCCGCTAATTGTCTCATATCGGTTATATTATTAGGATAGTTTAAATAAGGGTCCTAGTTTTTGTCACCTCTTTACTCGGGATGAGCAAAGGTTCGGTTTGGGGATATTTGATGTGACCGATATGTGAGCATATTTAGTCCCCGAATTAGCCTCGTTCCTATGATTTTTAGTGCATATTTGGGTCATTTACTATGTTTAGTCCTTTGTTTTGCATATTCTTTGAGGTTTTGTTTCCTTGGTAGGAGAGGAGTGCAAATCTTTCATTTTCATGGCAAAATAGAGCTAAATTGATCGAATCTAATGACTAAGCATCAAAGTGAAGACAAGACTAGAAGGCCTTTGTAAATAATGTAGTAGATGGACAATGATGAAGAACATCCTTGCATCTCCGACAAGATCCTTGAGGATTGTTGGAAGAAGAAAAGAAGGAAAGAAGAAAAAGCTTGCTGGACTGGAATCCGCCCGTCCCAGCATCGGGACGCTCGTCCAAGAGCTGCACAATCAGAGCGTCCCACCTTCCTGGCCGCTCGTCTTCCACCTGCACAATCCGCTCGTCCCAACCCTTTGGCCGCTCGGATTGTCATCCAGTACAGCACGGCTTCTCCTTTTTCCACTCGGGATGCGCATATTTCTGAAAGACTAGCAAAAAGGAGACTCACATATTTTTTCGAGAGGAGCATTTCCTCAACTTTTCTTAAGGGACTTAATCATCATTTAAGCCCTTAGTAACCCTAATTTATGTACCTAATCCCCACTATAAATACCCCATTGTACTAATTAGATTATCATGTTCTTCTTATCAATCCTTAATATAGTTTATATTCTTCTAATCTCTCTTTAATCTTGTAATCAACTTTTAATTAAGCATTAATACAAATCTCATTTCCTTAATTTCTCTATTGTTCATCCTTTATTTTGGGTAATTGAAGATTATTTGGGGTTTATTTGGAGGATTGGCAACCTTCCAATCATTCATCAAGTATTTCTATTATTCTTTGCTTATTATTTTGGAATCATTACTAGGTATAATTCTCTTAATCCTTTTTTAATTATTGTTAATCATCTTCATTTATTCATCATGTATTGCTTTGTAAATATGATTGACAACCTTGTTAGCATGTTAAACTTGATAATGAGTGAGTAGTTTCCTTAACTAGGGTTAATGGGGAATTAGGGGAAACCAACTTGAGGATTGATTCATGCTTAATCTAATATGCTTTCATAATTAATTTGCTTGCTTGTTGTGATTTCAACTTATCACATGTTATGTTTGATGAAATGCGAGCCTATGAATCCTTGCATTTTTTTACCCATCACTTATATTTTCAATGAGACTTGTAAGACATAAACCAACTCGAGTCTCATTAGACCATGCATATTGTTGGATAGAGAGGATTAAGTCGACTTGTAGGTGTTGTACAATCTAATCGATTCGGCTCCGGGACCCAAACCTTCCTAGGGATTGTAAGATATACACTAACTCGATCCCATCACAACAATAATTGCTTGCATCTAGTTGAAAACATGTTTGTATGATCAAATCCCATGAATCCCCTATGAACCCATGACACCCTAGTGCTTTTAATCAATTTTTTACATCTCATTTTAATCATCTTGCTTTTTTACTTACATTGTTATTTAGTTTAGTGATCTTCTTATCTCAACCCAAATTGTGACACCCTTAGACACAACTACTTGCAATCGAAAATCCTACATCAATATCCGTCCCTTGGGATCCGACCTTTACTTACCTCTTTACTAATAGTAGAGTAGTTTGTGAAGTTATAAATATTGTTTTGGTCTAGGTGCTCCTAACGACAAGTAACCGAAAATCTAAGTCCGACCACATGTTTGAGAAAGAAGTGTGCTTTAATCCTTTGCCACATGTGGGATACTCGGATGGAAGAGCCGTCAGCAACAGATATACCAGTGATTAGTGATTTTGGGGATGTTTTTCCAGATGAGATACCAGGTTTACCTCCTAAGAAGGACATCGACTTTAGTGTTAAGCTTAATCCATAGACGGGGCATATATCTAAGGCTCCATACCGCATGGGACCTAAGGAGTTGGAGGAGCTGAAAAGGCAGCTGAATGAGTTATTTGACAAGGTGTACATTCGGCCTAGTGCATCACCTTGGAGTACACTAGTTTTGTTTGTGAAAAAGAAATACGGTAGTATGAGGCTATGTATCGACTACAGAGAGTTAAACCATTTCACCGTGATGAACATGTATTCTTTACCAAGGATTGATGATCTTTTTTACCAACTGAGTGTCATAAGAGTGTTTTCAAAGATCGATTTGAGGTCGGGTTATCACCGGTTGAGGATAGTAGATGAGGATATTCCAAAGCCAACTTTTCAGTCATGGTATGGTCACTATGAGTATGCGTTAATACCTTTCGGGTTGACTAACGCACCAGCAGTATTCATGGATCTTATGAATCAGATCTTCGGTCCTTTCTTGGACAGGTTTGTAGTCGTCTTCATTGATGACATCTTGGTCTACTCTAAGACTAATGAGGAGCACGAGGAGCACCTGAGATTAGTACTACAGACGTTGCGAGATAATCAGCTGTATGCCAAGTTATCTAAATGTGAGTTCTGGTTAGAGAGGATGACTTTTCTGGGCTATGTGATCTCGAAATATGGTGTGTCGGTGGATCCTAGTAAGATTGAGATAGTGTCAAAGTGGGAAGCACCGAAGAATGTTGCTTAGATACGGAGTATCTTGGGTTTAGCTGGCCACTACAGGAGGTTTGTGAAAGACTTCTCCAAGATCGCCCGACCTATATGACAACTTTGATGAGGAAAAAGATAACATTTTGTTGGGATGAGAGTTTTGAAACGGCATTCCAAACATTGAAAGAGCGTTTGACCACAACTCCCGTTCTAGCTTTACCTGAGGGAAGTGAGAACTTTGAGGTATATGTCGATGCTTCAAAGAATGGGTTGGGTTGTATTTTGATGCAGAATGGGAAGGTTATCGCCTATGCTTCAAGGCAGCTGAAGCCGTATGAGGAGAACTATCCTACTTATGATTTGGAACTGGGTGCGGTGGTATTTGCTCTAAAGATTTGGCGGCACTATCTCTATGGGACGACCTTTAAGCTGCTTTCAGATTATAAGAGTGTGAAGTACATCTACACTCAGAAATAGTTGAACATGCATCAGAGACGGTGAATGGAGCTGATTGGAGACTACAATATGGAAATCATCTATCATGAGAGGAAGGCTAATGTGGTGGCAGATACTTTGAGTAGGAAGAGTGTACATTCGTTATGTACTATTATGTCCTTGATAAAACTAAAGGATGAGATGACTAAGATGGGGATTCATTAGATTTGCAAGGGTGATGCCATCGGCAATTTGACAATAGAGCCTGAACTTTATGATGATGTCAAAAGGAAACAGGAATTTGATCCTAATATTCAAGAGTGGAAGTCAAGGGTAGAGAGTGGTTCAGTTTCGAGGTTTTCTATCCACACAGTTGGGAGTGTTCATTTTGATGGGAGATGGTGTATACCCAGTGACGTTGACTTGTAAAAGTTGATCATGACGGAGACTCATTGCACTCCTTAGTCAGTACATCCGGGTGGCGACAAGCTTTATAAGGATTTGAAGAAGACGTTTTGGCGGCCCGGTATGAAGAAAGATGTTTCCGAGTTTGGGGCTAGGTGTTTAACTTGTCAGAGGGTAAAGGGTGAGCAAGGGAGACCATAAGATAAGATTCAGTCACTTGAGGTACCTAAATGGAAATATGAGTCGATCTCTATAGATTTTATCGTGGGGTTACCAAGGACTCAGCAAGGTAACAATATGATTTGGGTTATCGCCAATCGTTTAAGCAAGTCAGCTCATTTTATTCCAATGAAAGATACTTGGAGTAAGATTCAGCTAGCTTTCGGGTACAGGAAGCATGTAGTTCGGTTATATGGGGTACCAAAGGATATAGTGTCGGATCGAGATGCGAGGTTTATATCACGGTTTTGGAAAGAGTTGCAGGAATTGATGGGAACTACCTTAAAGATGAATGCAACATTTTATCCTACGACAGATGGTCAAACTGAAAGAACCATCAAGACTTTGGAAGACATGTTACGAGCTTGTTCTATGGAATTTGGTGGGAGTTGGCAGGATAGGTTGGATTTGATAGAGTTTTTATACAACAACAGTTATCACTCTAGTATTGGGATGTCACCTTTTGAAGCTTTATATGGAAAAAAGTGTAGGAGTCCGGTTTGTTGGGATGACAGTGCTGAAGCTGTGATTTTAGGACCACAGATGGTGCAAGACATGAATGAGAAAGTGCACTTGATTCGTCCAAAGATTAAAGCAGTTCAAGATAGACAAAAGGGTTACGCGGATTTGCATCGCAGGGACATTGAGTTTGTGGAAGGTGATAAGGTCCTCTTGAAAGTGACACTTATGCGAGGATTTATGAGGTTTGGCAAGAGAGGAAAGTTGAGTCAGAAGTTCATCTGTCCTTATGAGATTTTAGATCGGACAGGTGAAGTAGCCTATCGGCTAGCTTTACCACCATCTCTTAATCGGGTCCATAATGTGTTTCATGTGTCACAACTTCAATTCATAAGTATGTGAGTGATCCGTCACATGTACTTGAGGTTGAGAATATGGAGTCAGATGAGGCTCTAACTTATGCAGATGCTCCTAAGGAGATCTTGGATTGTAAGGTACGCAAGACAAGGAATGGTGAAACTGTCTTACTTCAGTTTCTATGGTCTTATCACAACGTGGAAGAAGCCACTTGGGAACCGTAGGAGGCTACGAGAGAGCGCTAGCCACACCTTTTTGACCAGGTATGTTTGGTTACGGGGACGTAACCGTTGTCTTTTAGGGGGGGGGGGAGTAGGAGATGGTGGCATATGTGTTTTGGGTTAGTTTGAAGTCGGTATGGCTGTGTTGTTGGTTTGTGTGAGCGATAGTTGGGTTGTTTAGTTGGTCATAGTTGGTGTTGTTAGTACCTGTGAGTAGTTGGTATTGCTTTTGTTTTAGTTATGGTATGAACTTCAGGGACGAAGTTCGTTTTAAGGAGGGAAGACTGTAATACCACGGTTTTCTGGTCCATAGCTACTCGGTAGAGTAAGTGGAACTTGACCGAGTAGGTTGTCGTGTGACTTCTAGTCAGGATACTATCCAAGAGCACTCGGCCGAGTAGGTCATACTCGGCTGAGTACCCCAGGCACTCGACCGAGTACCCGGTCTGACGGGTTTATTTATGTGGTTTTGGTTAAGGTGATTGAACATTATAAGTTTCGCGTTATCAGTTTACTAATCACTTTTACAAAACCTAACGACACCTATCACCTCTCTAATCACCCTAATCACTCCCAAGGCTATTTATTTGATCTTGCGTCTTCATCCGTCTTCTCTATATCAATTCTGTTGGTAAGTCACTAGTACCTTGTTTATTAGTTATGTTGACTTTTAGGGTTTTGCCCTAATTGTTTAGGTTGAGAAAAGGGTTGCTTGGTATGATTGTGATATAGTATGTTTGTGATTATTGCTAGGTGACGAGTTTGTAGAGGAACAATTCTTGCTTCCGCTGTTGTTTATTGATTGTAGATTCGCTAATAAGGTAGGGTTTTCCCTATTCAGTTGCCTAATTAAATGGATATAAGATGATGATGGTTGATTTATTGGCATGATTACTATTATTATTGTGATTATGATATATTGGATGATTTGGTTTGGTTTTTTGGTTTCTTGTGGTTCTCGAAGTGCGTCCTCGGCTGAGTAGAGTCATCATCGGGAATGGCTTCACGCCCTTAATTCGCCTCTTGTGGTTCCCGTGACAAGGGGGATCTGCAAATTAATGGACTTCGGTTATTCGCTCTTGGAGTTAAGCGGAGCTTGGGTGATAAGGCTGTAGTCCGCACTGGTGGTGTGGATTATCTATTGCAATGAGTAATCTGGCAAGGATATACACCTTAGTGTGTAGTCAATGATTGGAGATTATTGGAGTTGAAGGCATGTGTAATGAATCGCTTGGATGTTTGCTTTGTTGCATTCCTTATTTTGGTTAATCAGTTGACTGACGCTGTTATTACAAAACTGTGGTGATCTATTCGGGGATGGTGAGCAGTCGATTAGCAAGTACGCAGTGGACAACTCGTGGGTCACGGCTGTGATGGGGTCATCACTTAGCTTAGCATGTCTAGTTTCTGCTGACTTTTGATACAGTTGTTTATCACATTCTTTGACAGTTTTGTAGATGTTTCGGATTTTGGTTTCAGTTGTACGCAATTTAATTTATAAACCTAAAATTATGTTTCATTATGGTTACTTTTGATATATTGTACCTCGGGCAACCGAGATAGTAGCACCTTCATATGCTAGGGTGCTTCTTGGTAAGGCACCTTGCTATATGGGGGTGTTACACCATCGAAGGTGCTTAAGACCACCAAAGCTCGAACCTCACAAGAAATATCTCACTCACGCAACTCTACCAATATTGTCCTCTGGTGGTAATGTAACACCCCCACTTACCGAGGAGCCTTAGCAAGACCTTCCCCAGTAACTAAGGGCGTTACTTTCTCGATTGCCCAAAGTAAGTATATCAAATAAACAATAATAGAACGTTTTATTAAAAGTTTCTTATGTTATACAAATATAACGAATGATTACAACTCTGAAACAACTAAAGGACCACTAAGCACAATTTACAGTGGCCACAAGCTAGACAACATGATGACTCGATTCCCCTTCACGTTCCGCAAGCAGCATAACCACCAACACCTACTAAACCAAATGCTCACCATCCCCGAATGGATCACCACAGTTTTGATAACAACAACGGGGTCAATCAACTGTATAACCAAAATAATACTACACAACACAAACAATACAACCAATTCAATTACAGTATCCCTCTCCACTCCATTAACAATCAACAACTAATTACATAGTGAAATGTGTAGTCCTGCTAGATTACCCATCGTAACAAGTAATCCTCACCGCCAATGGAGGACCGCAGCCATGCCCATCTAAGCCCGCTCATCGCTACGAGCCCATAGCCCATGTGATGGTGAGGGAGTCGTTGTTCACTCAATCAAACACATTTATATTCTCAACAAACAACTAGATAGTGGTTAAGTCGAGGTCGATCCACGGGATGGTGTGCTTTGGGTCCTAAGTCTATCTATTTCAATATACGCTAGTGTCGCAATTGGTTTGGGTTTGAAGTTGTGTTCTAAGCTACTACAAGGAAATGTAAACAATTGAAAAATAAGACACGTAAATACAAATGAAGATGTAAATAAATGATTAAAGATACTAGGGTATCATGGGATCATAGGGTAATCATGGTGGAATAGCATATATGAATCATATAGATGCAAGCAATTATTATTGTTGGAATCAAGTTAGTGTATATCTTACAATTCCTAGGGAAACTTAGGTCTCGGAGCCGAGTCGGTCAAGAATTTACAACACCTACAAGTTGACTTGGTTTTCCCTATTCATGGTGAGACAACATAAATGACTCATAGGAAGGTTTGGGTCCCAGAGCCGAGTCGGTCAAGACTTTACAACACCTACAATCGACTTAATTCTTCTTATTCAAATATATGCATGGTCTAACAAGCCTTGAGTTGGTTTATGTCTTACAAGTCTTGTTGAAAGGGTTAGAGAACATGCTAGGTTGTCAATCAAGCATTTTATCAAATATAACATGTGCATAAGTTCAAAATACAATAAGCTGGCATTCATATGAACTTATTAAGCATAGATCATCCCCATGATTAACCTCCCTAATACCTCATCCCTAGTTAGGAAACTACTCACCCATTATCATGGAAAACATGTTAACAATGGTGTCAACTATCTTAGCAAGTATAAACATGATGAAAGAATGAAACAATAAACAAAAAACAAGTAAAGAGTGAAGGAAATTATACTAATCTTAAGATGAACAAATGCAAAGGAGAGAATAATAGAAGAGAAGTTGATTGATTGGTGAAGAGTTGTCAATTATCCAATAGTAACCCAATAATCTTCAATTACCCAATAAGATCTAAGAATGCTTGAACAATAATTAAGGAAAGATTAATGTGTAATTTGCGGAAAGATTAATTGCAAATTTATTCTAATCTACTCCTAATGAGAGCTTAATCTAAACTAAGGAAGCATTGCCTACACTAAGAGGACTTAATTCCCACTTAGAGGACTTAATCTTCTCTAAATACAAGAGGGGTATATATAGTATTACAAGGATTAGGTTAACTAAGGACTTAAATGACGATTAGGTCCCTAAGATGAAGATTAGTGCTTTGCAAGTCCTGAAGGAACCTCACGACCTATCCATGTTGGATGCTTATACTGCATAGGGAAACGCCCGCCCCGCGTTTGGGATACTGGGACCGAGCCTTGGGACGCTCGAATTGAGCCTTGGAACGCTCGAGCTGCTCTTCAAGACGCTCAGGCTGATCTCGGGATGCTCGGATCATGGGTCAGCTTGGCTTCCTCTACTCGTGACCGCCTTAAGATCCGTGCGGATCATTGAGGGGTCGTGGGGGTCTTCATCATTGCCCATTCTACTTGATTTATTGACTTAGACCTTTAGTGTTAGCCTTCTCTTTGGTGCTTAGTCGTTATATGCTATCAATATAGCTCTGCTTCACTCCATCTAGTCAAGTTAGTGCCCTTCTCCTACAAAGGACACCAAACCTCATAGAATGTGCATAGAAGGAAGCTAAAGACAAGAAACGACCCTAATACAAACTAGAAAAGCATAGGAACTAGGCTAGTTAGGGGATTAAATGTGCGTACATAAGAGTCACATCAAATATCTCCAAATTGAACCTTTGCTCTTCCCGAGTAAAGAGGTGGCTAAAATTATGACCTTTATTAATACTATCCTAATAATAATAACTGACATGAGACAATTCGCGGGTCTTACTCTGCCCCTTCAACTCACAACAAGACATCCATGAGGTAAGATGCCTTCTTGCAAGGCAAGGTGGGGATTGCCAAAATGGCGATGCATCCTAACATTTAAGCACATAAAACACGATAAATGATGAATCTACAAAAGAATAGCCACTTTCCTATCTAAGTGGCGAAAATCACCTACAAGGCAAGCAATTTTAGGGCACACACTCCATCATAGATATTGGTTCTCCAAATTACTAAGTCCAAGAGGATACAAATAAGTGACCTCCAAGTTGTGTTAAACTAGGTTACCTTCGTCCACAATCGCTAAATGCTTTTGTCAAGAGCCACGCCCTTATGGTGTTAGAAACACTGTAGGATCGCGGAATTCCTCCTCTTGCCTAGACAAAAAGAAGGGTCATCCCCTCCCCACCATGCAACAAAGTAGGATCATCAAAGGATAAAAGGGTTTCAAAGTACATGAGTTTCATTGATAGTAGTTTGCTTTTTGGGTTTATTTTCCCCTCATTTTTGTAGCATTTGACGATTAAGAACATTTCTTGCCATTTTTTATTTTTGTCATTTTGATACTTGTCAATTTCAATTTTGCATTTTTGAACATTTTTCAAAGTAACTCTATTTGTAGCAAGGGTACTTCTATTAAAGCATAAGAGTCTATTTTTGCTCCTCATTTCATTGATGCAATTTGAAAATATATGATTTTGATTTGGTACTTGAATTCAATTTGATATTTTGTGCCCATTGCAATTTTATTGACAAAATATGATGATAGAAGTGTAAGAACGGTTGCATGGCATCAAGGTTCACCTTGGAATAAACGGTAGCCAAGGAGTTATCACACCACAAGGCACTCTTGGACTAGGCCTTAGACCATGGGACAAAATATACTAGTATGACACATCCTAGGGTATCTTGAGGGTATTCTAGCAAACAAAGTCTCAAGGAGGAAAATTATCTACAAGGGCCTTATATACACTTGTCAAGCTTCCCAAATAAGCATTTTTACAAACAGATTCTACCATGCAACTACATTCCATGATGTAACTAATACATATAAAACTCTAATGCATATACTTCTATCATCTATAATGCCATATAAACTAAATGCAAATGCTTAACAACACATTGGTTTGTACCGCATCAATTAAAATATAGCCACATTGTCGTTAACATATAAAAAGGAGGAAGGAGATTTGGAAAGATCATACCATACGGTCTTCTATTTCCTTCATGCCGCGAATGTGGCGTAGTCGGCCCAATGTGATAAGAGTGACAAACAAATAAACAAACATATACAATTCTACACTACAAAGGAAAAAACATGTTTTTAGTTTTTTTAAAATTTTCAAATTTTTATGGATTTTTTTTTGTGAAAATAAAGAACATATTTTTTGGTTTTTCGAAAATTTTCAATTTTTATGTATTTTGGAACATAAATTCTCATCTCCCCCTTTATTTTGGACATTGTCCTCAATGTACATGTAGGAGTAGGAATGAAAAAGAAAGTACATATTTTTGGATTTTTAGAGTTTTATGGAAATGAAGTACAAATGCAATGATATGAATGCATGCATTCTCTAACTAAATGCACTTCTATATGACATATATAACAAATGAATTCAATCTAAACTACACTAGATGATGCATGTTTTCTAGTAAGCTATGCTCACCTATGATCAAACCTCCCCAAATCGATTTAAGTACTATTTCTAGTGTAGAAAGGAATAAGATTGGTCATTAATGACTATGAATGAATTCAAGTCTATATGCAACTAACTACATGAATCATGTGAGATATATTACAATGCAAACTAATCTAATAATGCGAAATATAATGCAAGCTAATCTAAAATGTAATGCAACTATACAGATAGGGAAATAAGAGGTATCGTGCAAAGGAGGTGGCATGGTCAAGTGTGCTAGCCATTGTATCCTTCATCATCATTAGGTCCTCCATAACCACTATGCTTTCCTTGCTCTCCGTAACCTCCTCCTTGGTATCCTCCACTTTGGTCGCCAAATTCCCCTCCTTGGTTGCCATAGTTAAGGAACAAGAGATGTGTTTGAGCCCAAGATTAAAGAGGGCCTCTAGGATTGACGTACCCTTGTTGAGCCATGTTGTAGTAGGGGGTATTGGGCCAAGTAGTTGTCGACCCTTCCATCGTGCACCCCAAGTTCGTCACGTTGCATGAGTGTCATCAATTCACCCATGGACGAGGCTTTCGGATCTTGGGGGCAAAAGGCATGTGTGTTGTGGGGTAGGGTGAAATGGGCACATAAGATGGTTGTTGGTGTGGTGCATCACCCCATTCCGGCATTAGAGGAGGTTGGTGGTGTACTTCTTCACGCGATGGTGGTTGATCATAGATGTCAATGAGTAGAAGGTAGCTTGGCCTTTGCGAGTATCGGCTCAAGCGGGGCTCGGTGGGTGGTATGTTCCATCCCATGAGTACAAGTGATGTGAATCTCCTAGTGAGCCATTCAACACTCCCAGCATCATTATATTTACACTAGCGGTGGTGGTAGAATATGGCATCATTATATCTCCCGGAAATAGCTCTCCAAAGGTGGTTGACAATAAGGTCGAAGGGTTTGTCGGTGTTATTCTTAGAAACCTCTAAACCAAAGATCCTCGCATATTGGTCTAAGTTCAACCTATGGGGCATATTTCAAAGAAGTAATTCCATACCAACATCCTTTCATCGATTAGTAACAACATAGAGGCTACATAAAAACTCTAACGTGAGGCTAAGGTAATTGTCTTCGTGAGCATAAAACATCTTCTCAAGACCCAAGCCATTGAAGAACAACTCCTTTTGATGTCTTATACCAAGTATTTATAACACATCAAAAGCAATGAATTGACTAGGTTCATAAGCTTTACCTAGTAATTGCTCAAATCGTTGACGGTGTTCATCTTTGACGAAATGTACTTTCGAAAAATGCTCAAGTTGTACAACATCCAATATCATCTCATTTTCTTGGACCCTTGCCTCTCATGAGGCGGTTGAAGTAGCAAATTTTCGGCCTTTGGGTGCTGCCTCGGTGGTCTTCTTGCTTTTGCTTTTTAGAAACATTCTTGCTTGACGTGGTTGGTAGGGATTTTGATCAAAAACCTTAAATTGATGATTTTGTGATGGGGTTTTCGTGATGGAGATTGTAGGGAAGATGATGAGATGTGGTTGTAGTGGTGATAAGATAAGGGAATAGGGATGGTGGGGGACAGATTTATCAAAGAAATAAGCTGGGACGAGCAGGCTAGGGGTCGGGTTCGGGCGTGCAGCAATTCAGCCTTGCATTTTTCTTCATGCAGCCCGGGCGTCCTGGTATCGGCTGGAGTATCCCTCTCTTTGGAACGGGCATCCTGAACATGAGCCGGGCATATTTTGTGTCAGGACCTTTTCTTTGTTTTCCCAGTCTGCGAATCGAGCGTTCTCTGAAGGGGACTGGCGTCTTACCTCTGTTCTTGTCGAATTTAAGGCTTTAAATCAAGCCTTTCCCTTACACCATTTTTGATCCGTTCTTATCATCGTGTCATTTCCTGAAAAATAGCTTAAAGAGTAGTATAAGAACTCTCCCTCACAACTCTCATGTAGAGACTAAAGGATAGATGTAACTAATGTAGAATGCAATTTATTATGATACAATGTAAAGTTTAGAAAGGGTATGTTACAAATGCTGGTTTGCGATATGACTCCACCAAACTAACTCAAATGACAAATTTCATTATCCATGGAGCTTAATGCTCTTAGTAGGTGATCAAAGGCTTTTGAATATGCCTCAAATAAGCACAAGTAGGACCTTGGCTACTTCAAAATAGAATAGAGCCAATCCTCCACAAGGGGCTTCTTATTCAAATCTCTCCCCTTCACTTTGGCTTTTTCACCATAGCCTTTTTGGCTCTCCAAACTAGCAAGCTTAAAATTCTTGTCATCGAGAGGCTTCTATTCTCTCATGTCTCCCTCAAAAATAGTGATGGTGAGAGCATTCGGAGTTATAAATCCTTCAAGAATAGAATGAGAATTATCATAGCATTGATGACGTGGTAGCTTAGGAATTGAGATTGTGGGTGACAAGTCTCTATAAGTAAGCTCATTCATAACTTTGTTCTTGAGCTTTTCCACCAAGTACCTCTTATATAACAATTTGACCTCTTGGAGAAGATTACCATATCATCTCCAACAATCATAGGTTCCATGGTGGGTGTGAAAATGTCTTCAAAGTCAATAGGAAAGACACATTCATATTCTCCATGGAAGCATACCTAAAACTTCTCAGGAATGGGCTCCTCAAGTGAGGCAATCTCACAACGCCATTCTTCTTTTAAGTCCACCTCTTTTTCATTCCATAAGTCATTGCAATACACATATTCCGCATAATCGCCTTCCATAGGATTGTCATCATCGCTATCTCCATACGAATCATAGATAGGGGCTTCACTCCTCTCCATTAACTCTTTCTCCAACACCTTAATGTTCACATCAAATGACACACTCTCATACTCACAAAGACTAAGAGTATTTGGTTTACTCAACCTTATATCTTCTTCATCAATTACCACACTTTCATACTCAGAAGAGCTCAAGGAGATTGGCTCTTCCCACTTCACATCTTCTTCATCAAAGGTCATTACCTCAAATTCGCATTCATGGTCAATGTTCAAGAGTTGGTGAGGAGTGGTTGCTTGGGTTCCCTTCATTTGGGCAATTCGAATTGCCAACTCCTCACCATAGGTCGCAATGCTATGAAGAACATTGTCCGTATTTTTGCTCTCCTCTAGCACTTGTTTGAAGAAATTTTATTGATCTCCCATCATTTGGACAACCACATTTTGCATGTCAAAGTTTGGCTCATCTTCTTGTTGTATGTGGATGTGGAAGTGGTCATATTGTGGCATTTGGAATTGGTTGTAAAATGAGTATTAGGAGGTTGGCTGCTGTGGGTATTCGGGGTGGGAGCTTTGCTGTGAAATGTTAGGGTAATAGTTAGGACTTTCATTGTATGATTTGTAAGGTAGGTTTGTGTTGACTTGCTCCTCAAACTCCCCATACCCATTATCATACTGAAAAGATTCACTACATACTCCATGTGTCAAGTCTTGAGCCATTATCACGGCTAAGACAAGGAAACGACTACAAGCAAGGAAACTACAACAAAATGGTAAGAATGACCTTGAGGAACAAGTTCCTCAAGGTTAGAGCAAATTAAAATAGACAAACAAACAAGAACTTAATCACAAAACACCATCCCCGGCAATGACGCCATTTTGATGGTGAGCGAGTCGTTGTTCACTCAATCAAACACATTTATATTCTCAACAAACAACTAGATAGTGGTTAAGTCGAGGTCGATCCATGAGACGGTGTGCTTTAGGTCCTAAGTCTATCTATTTCAATATATGCTAGTGTCACAATTGGTTTGGGTTTGAAGTTGTGTTTTAAGCTACAACAAGGAAATGTAAACAATTGAAAAATAAGACAAGTAAATAGAAATGAAGATGTAAACAATTGATTAAAGATACTAGGGTATCATGGGATCATAGGGGAGTCATGGTGGAATAGCATAAATGAATCATGTAGATGCAAGCAATTATTATTGTTGGAATCAAGTTAGTGTATATCTTACAATTCCTAGGTAAACTTGGGTCTCGGAGCCGAGTCAGTCAAGAATTTACAACACCTACAAGTCGACTTGGTTTTCCCTATTCATGGTGAGACAACATAAATGAGTCCTAAGAAGGTTTGGGTCCCGGAGCCGAGTCGGTCAATATTTTACAACACCTACAATCGACTTAATTCTTCCTATTCAAATATATGCATGGTCTAACAAGTCTTGATTTGGTTTATGTCTTACAAGTCTTGTTGAAAGGGTTAGAGAAACATGCTAGATTGTCAATCAAGCATTTCATGAAACATAACATATGCATAAGTTAAAAATAGAATAAGCAAGCATTCATATGAACTCATTAAGCATAAATCTTCCCCATGATTAACTCCCCTAATCCCCCACAAATCCCTAGTTAGGAAACTACTCACTCATTATCATGGAAAACATGCTAACAATGGTGTCAATCATCTTAACGACTATAAACATGATGAAATAGTGAAACGATAAACAAGTAAACAGTGAAGGAATTATGCCAATCTCAAGATGAACAAATGGAAAGGAGAGAATAATAGAAGAGAACTTGATTGATTGATTGATGAAGAGTTGTCAAATCTCTAATAATAACCCAGTAATCTTCAATTACCCAATAAGATCTAAGAATGCTTGAACAATAATTAAGGAATGATTAATGTGTAATTTTTGGAAAGATTAAATGCTAATCTATTCTAATTTACTCCTAATGAGAGCTTAATATAAACTAAGGAAGCATTGCCTACACTAAGAGGACCCAATTCCCACTTAGAGGACTTAATCTTCTCTAAATACAAGAGGGGTATATATAGTATTACAAGGATTAGGTTAACTAAGGACTTAAATGACTATTAGGTCCCTAAGATGAAGATTAGTGCTTTGCAAGTCCTGAAGGAACCTCACGACCTGTCCATGTTGGACGCTAATACTGCATAGCGAAATGCCCGTCCCCCATTTGGGACGCTCGAGCTGAGCCTTGGTGCACTTGATTTGAGCCTTGGGATGCTCGAGCTGATCTTCAAGACGCTCGGGTTGAGCTTGGGACGCCCGGATCATGGGTCAGCTTGGCTTCCTCTTCTCGTGACTACCTTAAGATCCGTGCGAATCATTGAGGGGTCATGGGGGTCTTCATCATTGCCCATTCTACTTGATTTATTGTATTAGGCCTTTAGTGTTAGTCTTCTCTTTAGTGCTTGGTCGTTATATGCCATCAATATAGCTCCGCTTCACTCCATCTAGTCAAGTTAGTGCTCTTCTCCTACAAAGGACACCAAACCTCATAGATGTACATAGAAGGAGGCTAAAGAGAAGAAACGACCCTAATACATCCTAAAAAAGCATAGGAACTAGGCTAGTTAGGGGACTAAATGTGCGTAAATAGGAGTCACATCACCATGTCCATTAATGTGCACATCCCCCTTGTGATGGGAACCACAAGAGGCGAATCAAGGGCGTGAAGCCATTCTCGATGATGACTCCACTAAGCCAAGGACTCACCTCGAGAACCACAACAACCAAACCAAATCATCCAATAAATCTCACAATAATCATATTAAGCATCCGAATAAATCAACCATCATCATCTTATATTCAATTAATCAAGCAAATGAGTAGGGAAAATCCTACCTTTTCACTAATCCATGAGAGTGCAGCCATCATATAAGCCAAACAAGACTACATATTGAATCCTACAAGTAGCAAACATATGTTATCACTAAACTATTCAAGATCTACTGACAACTAATAAAAAATTCACCTTGAGACGTAGACCGATGCTGATGACGACAACAACCCAACACGATGACTCCATGCATAGCTCATCTCCCTTCCCGAATAAATCTTCAAGGCCACCCAAGATGTGTAGAATGAGATGCGAGAATTGAGTGAGAGATTAGTTTTAGGAAAAGAGAAAAGGAACCGTCGAAAATAATTTTCGTTTAAGACTCCGCATTTTATAATAACGCGCAGACCAACGAGGTACTTGGTCGAGAATGTTAGTACGCCCCACTCGGTCGAGTATCTTAGCTACTCGGTCACGTAACGAGTTACATTGGTCAACCAATCTTTCCCTCTCCCTTTCTAAGGCACTCTCTTGATCAAAAGGTCAATCAACGGGTCTCTAATAGGGCGGGTATTAGCGTCTTCCCCCCTTAAAAGGAACTTCGTCCCCGAAGTTCGTCCTACAGTTCCCAATGCAACAACAACGCAACTCGAAAGGTGACTTAGTACTCATGCGATAAGGAAAGCCACGTAAACTTATGCAACACCAAATCATGCCAAAGTGAACACGACGAGACTATTATCGTTACATGTCTAGCACCACCAATTATCGTGACATGGTTTTACATGATTTTGACGACTATGCAAATACTATGTTGTTACTACATGCAAGCTACTAAACCATTTTGGAAAGAGCGACTGATGTCATAAAATAGATTAAAGTTATGAAATGACAGTTTAAAGACTAAAAACAACAATACTAAAGAACTTTCGCGAGCTTTGTAATTTCTTTTACCGCGATAACACCACCCCTCTAAAATGGAACTTCATCCCTGAAGTTCACTCCTACCTATAGGAATGAGGTATACCTATATATAAACACAACAGGTATGAAAGCATGTATTACTTGTCTAACAAACATGAGCATGTACGAGACAGAAGTAAAGCAACCATGTTGATATAAATCAGAAATAAAATAACTTGCAATCATCAAAGCTAGGAAAGGCGTATACAACACACAACACCAACAAGTACGATATGATTATCATTCTATCATCCATACTAACTTCCATATCACTTTCGTCTCAATTCCAAGCCAAACCGACTACCGTCACCACATCTATCATACGAATACCAAACCATCCCCATATCAATACCAAGATTATTATGAAGATGCATAAAACAAATTATAACAACTTAATCTATCAAGTCACAATTATTAAAGCAGCTACGGATTCAACACCATGGTACTCGGTCGAGAACCAGAGACAACTCGGTCGAGAACTCGGTACTCGGCCGAGTATCAAGTGCTCGGTCGAGTTTCTGAGACCAGAACTCGATATTTTATAACCAACACTAACTACTTTGTAAAAACTTACCTGCAAAACGAGTATCTAACCAACTACCTACTCTGGAATCCAGGTCTTAACGACCACAACAATACGGTTAACAATATAAATGAAACGGAGCTCATATGTCCGCATCCTCATCCATATCCTTGCCGCCACCGGTGCCAGAAGTCCCCTCCCCCTGATATGCTCCTGCCGGGTAGCCACCACCGGTTCACCTCCCTGTCTCATCTAACTGACTACCATAGTTAGCTCCTCGCGGTTCCGTGAGGCACCCATACTCATAGCTCATCGGGGCTCTCCACGCAGTACGAGTCATCCCAAAGCTATGGAACACCTCGGAATTATCTCTCGGTCTCTCCACCATACCGGCTGAGCAAGGTTAGTGCCTTATTCCCTGCTGATGTGCCATCTCATGCATGTTCCTCAACACCAGCGTGGTAGAAATCCGCTCTTTAATCTCACTGATATGCATCCTGGGGTCATGGACAATAGGGTAAGGTGAGTACTAGGTCGGGTAAAAGCTTGGTGGTATATGAAGGCCCAGTATCTACCACTCCGGTCATCCTCCCTTCGTGTTGCTCGCGAGGTGTGGGGAAGGTCGCTTGCTTCCCCGAAACAATGACCGGCTCAGGCAAGTCTAGAAGAATCCCGAGGTCGATCATATAGTACTGGGGCTGAGGCCGAGGGTCTCCACTACTCGGGTCATACTCCTTTAAGTGGTTAATCACCAGTAAGTTCTCTGGATTAGGAAGTCTCGTCCACTTGGTCCTTTTACCCTATTAGGAAAGGTCCTATTATCTAGTTGCTTAAGCCACTTAGTGTGCCATCGGTAGTGCTCATCCATGGTGGGAGCAGTCTCAAACAAACCAGTTCCCGATGATGAAGGGCCCTCAAAGTCGGTCAGTCGCGGAGCTAGGCGGTTCACTATGGCTCCGCAACTAAGATTGCGTCTCTTGAAGCGAGCCATAAGTGCCAAACTCGCACACACAACCCCGGGAGCACTGTAGTAAAGCCGCTTTCTCCGAAAAGGGTTAAGGTAGGACACTAATAGCGTTACCTCATGGGAGTTCAACTTACTTACATCATAATGACCAAACATTAAACAAGTCATCATCCTCAAAAACATGCGAAGAGACATATGTTGGACATCATTAATTAGCATGGCACTCGAGGTCGGGGCGCTTCGGTCGGTAAGATAAGGTAGAAAGTGGGATGCTCCACTCCCAGCTGCGACATCACTAATGTATCCCTCCTGCTCGGTCTCTAGCCCAGCGTGTTCAGCAAACTAGTCAAGGGTTAACTCATGGTAGATGTTCAAAGGATGGAAACTAACAACTTATCCCTTCACATTATACTCAATGGAACTCAGAAACACTAAGATACGGGTAAGAATTTTTGCGAAGGTGGTACAACCCCTCCATCCCCGAAATCTCAAATGTATGTGATAGATCTGATTCCATACCCAAGGTTGTAAACATCTCCGGGTCAACATAATGGGTCGCCCTCATGGTTCGACCCATCAAGGCCACGAAAGCAGCCCGCTGGTTAAAGTTAGCAAAGATTACCGATGGGTACTTGTCTACTAGAGGGACAAGCAATTCTTCGCTTGATTGGCCTTCCTCCATAGCGATATTAGCGCGGGTCCTCTTCTTAGAAGGTGCTCTTGGTTTCGGCCTGCTGGAAAAATACAAGTTTAACAAGAATTTTCCGAAATTTATAGCATAATAAGTGGAAATTTTCAGTTTATAAACTATTAAAACGGAGTTTTAAAACGAATCTTTTTTCTAACAAAAGGCATGAAATATCAACTTAGTAAAGCATTACCACTATCCATCGAACCTTTAAGAACATCCTAGGAGTAATCTAAGTGACCAAAAATCAAAAAATTGGGCAAACCCTAGAAATGTTTGGCATCAAATGGGGAGTTTTTGAGCATAGAAACTATCTTTAGCATGAGTAAATCAACTAATAAGAGTAATTACTAATAAATAAACACCATACAAACATGAATATATGAATTATAAGAGTAGAAAATTTCGAATTTGGGGCAAATTTCTCAATTATTTGATTAAAAGTAAAGAGTTTTTCATAGTTGCATTACCTTAAGTAGAAAATAGAGTAGAAAGAGCGATGGCAAGAACAAATCTGAGGACAAAATTAGCACAAATCACCCCAGTTTATGTTGAGAGAGAAAATTTGAGAAGTTTATGTGTAGCAAGAAAAAGAATGAGGCATGAAAATAGAATAAGAGGAAGTTATAGGGTTTCTAGAAATAGAGTGCTGAACCGTGATAATTGGAGTACTCGGTCGAATACAAGACCTACTCGGCCTAGTAGCTTCTACTCAGTCGAGTACTTGGTCTACTCAATCAAGTTCTCAAAATTGTGTTTTAAGCCAGCTACTGACCTCTGAGTACTCGGCCAAGTGTCTATATACTCGGTCGAGTTTCGCTTAGTCGGTCAAGTATCCAATGTACTCGGTCGAGTATACCTGTACCGTAACGGAAATTGAAGATTTTATGAATAATTCCCCTGCAAAAAAACAACATTATTCGGAGTTCCACTCATTCGGAACTCGTCACGCTTAGACCTTACTTCTATCAAACATTAGGCGCCTTTTCTGCTATGCAACCCACGACAACTTACTTATACAACACATTTCACATGTCATAAAATTCCTTTAACAGAAACTAATCATGTCACATGCACACATAGCCTACTCAAACTTGATTATTACCAACATCAAGTAAACAGTTCAATCTTCATACAAGTCTCTACCCGGTTCATGCATATATTACTAACTCAAGCCATTCATATATTATCATACATTTACATGTCATACCATTACCATCTACCATTACTTCCTTTATCATATACCACCATACATTAAAACTTTAGACCACTAAACAGCTCATCCATAAGACAAGCACACAACATTACACCATACTTTTACCCTAGCTACCTCAACCTTTGACACCAAACACAAAGTAACATTCAATAAACCACATATTGCACATCCAACACACATACATAATCCCATACTTTTACCCCACATGATCTTGCTGGCTTAAGCATGATGGGGCTGAGATTCTTAGATAAGGGCGCCTTCTCACCCAAAACCTACAAAAGAGGGCTCCTAACACACATCCACCATGTTCATTTTAATTTGACACCCTACATTCATTTGGTTCATTGGTTTAGATTCCAAAATCATCGCTCTAATACCAGTTTGTAACACCCCCACTTACCAAGGAGCCCTAACAAGACTTTCCCCAGTAAGTAAGGGCGTTACCATCTCGGTTGCCCGAGGTAAGTATATCAAATAAACAATAACATAACGTTTTCTTAAAAGTTTTTACAGGTTATACAAATATAACGAATGATTACAAATCTAAAACAACTGAAGGACCACTGAGCACAAGTTACAGTGGCCACAAGCTAGACAGCATGATGACTCGATTCCCCTTCACGTTCCGCAAGCAACATAACCACCAGCTTCTGCTGAACAACCTGCTCACCATCCTCGAATGGATCACCACAGTTTTGAAAACAACAACGGAGTCAGTCAACTGTATAACCAAGATAAGAATACACAATACAAACAATACAACCAATTTAATTACAGTATCCATCTCCACTCCACTAACAATCAACAACTGACTACACACTGAAATATTCAGTCCTACCAGATTACCCATCGCAACTGGTAATCCTCACCGCTAGTTGGGAGACCGCGGCCATTCCCACCTAAAACCTGCTCATCGCAACGAGCGCATAACCCATGTCCATTAATGAGCACATCCCCCTTGTGACGGGAACTACATAGGGCAAATCAAGGCGTGAAGCCATTCCCGATGATGACTCCACTCAGGCAAGGACGCACCTCGACAACCACATTAACTAAATAATCAAACCAAATCATCCAATATATCACAATCACAATAATCATATTAAGCATGCCAATAAATCAACCATCATTATCATCTTATATTTAATTAATCAGTCAACTAAGTAGGAAAAATCCTACCTTTTCGCTATTTCATGAGAGTGCGTCTGTTGAACCATATAGTATATATGTTTATATTTTGATGATGTCGAGGTGTTTTAATATTGTATATACTCATTGCGCGTAATCGTTTGTTTAAGTCTTTTAGATTAGACTTATCTTTTACAAGCAACAAAGAGAATTGTGATGGAAGTATATGATAGTCAAGCCTCACTTAAAGATCAAACAATCTGAAGATTCATTCAAGAATTATGTGAAGACGAGTCCGTCTAAAGATTAATCAAGATTGGATGATAAAGTAGCCTATACTCGAAGATCTCCTATGAATATTAGAATAGTATAGGTGATTGTCTCGTAATGGTAACTACGAATGAATTTCTTAAGTTGGTAAAGTTATAGCTTTGCAGCTATAACATTACTAGTAAAAGAGCTCAATGTTATAGCTCTCCTACTATAACATTGACATGCTGAGTTTATTATACACGACATATATTGTTTCAAAATTGTTTTTGAAAATTGTTTAAAGTTTATTTTAAAGGTTTTGATAAGAGTTTTTTTTTTAATAAAGCCCGGTTTAGTGCGGAGTTCGGTTTAATGTTAAACGTTGGTTAGTAGTTGTTTTGGGTCAACTTATGAGTTGGACCATGCTACTAATTAGGGTTTCAACAAAGTCTCTCTTAAAACCTAAATTCTAACCCATATGTTGAGCTACGGTTTGCACGAGTCACGAGGCATGTGAGCCGTGACATCTCGTGTGACTTAAGGTATATCTTGTAAAGATTTTATTCTGTAAGGAATATCTTTACATATCTTGTATATCTTACTTAATATATTTGTTTATGATAAAAGATATTCTTGTTATGGAAAATTCTATCATATCTTAGAATTTATGGTAAAGATAATAATTTAATAAGTTATATTCTATCTTTTGAAATATTCTCTATTACCTTTTAGGCTTTAAAGAAAGAAATAATAGAAGACATGATTTGTTGACATATTCTCTATTTCGGCCATTAGGGTTTCTCAAAACCGAGTGTGCCTTGATCTTTTCTTTCTATACTTTGTCTTTGCAACATTTAAATGAGTGACCTTAAGCATAAAACTGATTTTATTTTTTACAAAGCAAAACCGTTTATTTCAAGCAGAAAACCGTTTTGTTATTTTTGTAAGGTCGTGTGTTTTAAACTCATATATTCATTTGATAAGTTATCGTTATAAGATAATAGTACTCAATAGGTTTCTTACTTGTTCATTAACGTGAACCATTGCAAGAATCATTAGTGCTTTCTGTTGGAATATGTGTCCTCCGATAATAATGCGATCACAACTGTTGATCATGATGATCACATGTTTACATCTCATTTTAAGAATACATGTGGGATGTAATATTTTTACAGTCAACTGGTCCACACATATCGGTAATGATTGGCAATCTAGAGTTTGACATTAATGTCGTGCGACGGTGGTGATCAGTTGATCCCCTTAGGTCATACCTATAGGGAAATACTCTTAATTGATTATTTAATTAATCGTATGCCGATACGAGTTAATTAAATTGCTTAAAATTGACGGATGATTTTGTGAGTAAAGTTAACGTGTCTTATTGTAATTTGATTAAATGAGATACGGTCTAAGTAATCGAATTATTTTATTACTTAGATAAAATTATTGTTTATGAAACAATTGAAATTGAAATTGAATGAATAATTTATTATAAATACAAGACGTTGTAATTTATAATTTGATAAACCATTTTGGTACAAGTAATTACGAATTACTAGTCGATTTTGTAAATGACATATTTTATGAGTATGTTGATTTTTAATATGTTAAAAATACATTACAATTTCACATGTCAAGTAACATGTCACATATGTCACAATTGACAAATGACAAAATAAAATGGACTACCCATTTTATTAAGTGTGCCGAAAATTGGAGGGAGTATACGATTATATTGTGTTAAATATTTTTAGTGGAAAACACAAGTATATCCTAATCTCCTAGCCTTGCATGCCTAGTTATTCTTGGGACGAAAGTTGGCCTCATGCATTGGCCACCTTCCCTCCTCCAACCGGTTTGGCCATAGTGAAATGATAGAGTTGTTCCTCTATCATTTTATTATTCATTCATCACTACACATATTTTTCTAGTGTAAGAAAATTAACTCTCCATCTTGTGAAGAATCTTAGAGAAAAATAAACCTCGCAAATCTTTCCTCTTGAACCGATTTTTCAAGAGAACAAAAATTAATTTTTGTGTCATATTTTAAGTAAGACTAATATTGTTACTAGATCAAAATAATATTGGTTATTATGAATTTTCCTTGGGTATATGCTTTTGGGAGAGATTCTAAACTTGAATCTTGTTCATCCATTGTTGGAAAGCTCAAGAACTAACAAGAAGGAGATCTTGTTGGTGCCCTTTTAATCCGAAAATCCATTGTAAGGAAAATGATTTCTTCACTTATCTATTTTAGTTTGCATGCATAAGATTTGTATTTAATTTTATGACTAAATTAATTGTAACATATATGAATATGTAAAGTTAATGAGATATAGATTTCTAACACTTTCTTATTAGCGTAAGTTAGTCACTCGAGTATTTAACGGTACTCATTGAGTTACAGCTAGAGTTAGTTGTACGAGTTGGGTTAGTAAATTTGTAATCCGTAGAAAGGTACTAAATTTATTAATCGAGAATAATGGACGTAGGTTTCGATTTGTGAAACTGAACCACTTCAAAACCGTGTGTCTCCATTCTTTCATTCTTTCGTTTACTTTATTTTAATTGTTCATTAGTTGATTAGTTAAAGTGTAATCAATAAACTTTAAATAATCAATTATATACACATAATCGAAAAAAGCTTTCAAAAGTTTTAAATCCTCAATTCACCCCCCTCTTGAGTATTTTGGATCGATAGACTTTTCAATTGAGAGCCTCGTGCTCTTGATTACCTAACCGCAAAGAGGCTGATCTATCTTGTTTTTCTTTATCCTATCATTTTATATTCCGCTGCCTATCACGTGATAAATGGATTCCAAATATCTCAAGTGTCCCATCTTTGATGGGAAGAATTATGGATTGTGGAAAAACATGATGACTCACTATGTGAAAGGTCACGATTGGGAGTGCTAGAGGATTATCCAAAACGGACCGCACAAAATCCTGGTTGCATCCACTAAAGGCACGACCTATGAAAAGAAAGAAGAGGACTATGTCGAGGCCGACTACAAGAAGGCCGAAAAGAACTCCAAAGCAATAAGTCTTTTGCAAAACGACATGACTTCTACAGAGTTCGATCGGTTTTCTTCGTGTTCTACGACCAAGGAGATATGGGATGGGCTTGAACTAGCTTATTAAGGTACTTCCATTGTTAGGAAGCATCGAATAGATTTGCTAATGCAAAAATATGAGCTATTTATTATGGAGCTTAATGAGTCCTTGGATAGTATGTTCGCAAGGTTTTCAAGCTTTATAAACGAACTAAAAAACCTAGGCAAGAAGTTCAGTACTGAGGACATTGCTAGAAAGGTTCTTAGGAGCCTGACTAAAAAGTGGCGTGCCAAAGTCACAATAATGGAGGAATCACGAGATCTTGAAAACCTCTCCTACCAAGAACTCATTGTGCTCTCATAGCCCATGAAATTACTCTGAACAAAGATGACGCTGAACCTAGAAGAAATAAGAGTATGGCCTTAAAAAGTGAAGATGCCGACGCCGACATAGAAGATGAAACTGTCTTGTTTGCACGCCTTTTCAAAAATAGAATCTTTCGAAACAAACAAGCAAAATCATCTTACAACAACAACAAATCGTCCAACAAGAAAGTTACAGAATCAAAGTCATCTTTCGCAAACAGAGGTTGCTTCAAGTGTGGAGAATCCGATCACATGATCAAGGATTGTCCAACATGGGAGAAAATCAAGGACAAGACAAAACGCGAGAAGACAAAGAGAGAGTTCAAACAAGTGATTATGGCTTCGTGCTGGGGAGACCTTGATTCAGAAGATGACGAGGGATCTGAAGACGACGAAGTAGCCAACCTTTGTCTCAGCATCGTTAGTCTTGACCTAATCTCTGACAGCGACGATGAAAGTACGAACTCTCACTCAAACTATTGCTTTCTCGGAGAATCAGACGAAGATGATGATGAAGAGGTAAGTTATCTTGAACTCAAAAAACGTGTTAAGAAATTGTCTAAGAGTGCTTTAATTGAATTCTTTGAACAATCTCTCGATAAGTGTCACGAACAGGACTTAGAGCTAAAAGATCTGAGGAATAGATTCTTGATATTGCAGAAGAGAATCATACTCTGAAGGCCAAAGCTAAAAAGTTAAAATCTAAGGTTATAGGTGAGAAAGCAACAACATTAGATTCTACTATGGCTGAAAAGAAGGAATTAGAGTCCGAAGTTATAGCTAATGAAGCTATAACTTCAGACCTAAAGCTTAATATCAAGCATCTTCAAGCCAAAGTTATAGCTAATGAAGCTATAACTTTAGAACTTAGAAAAGCCAAAGAACTTTTGGAAACTAAGGTCACATCTAATGAAGTAGTGATATTAGACCAAAAGAAAGAAATAGATTCCCTTACAAAGCAATTAAAGGAATCTAAGACCAACATGATCAATCTTAAGAAACAACATTCCGACATTGTATTCATTCTTAACAAACGATTCCAAGACTTTCGTGATAACTTTAAAAGGGATAATGATGTAGATCACACGAAATGTCAAGAAGAGATTAAAACCCTAAAGGATCTACTCTTACATGCTAGGAAGGTCCATGATAAGTGGGAAGGTAACACAAAAGTCCTAAACTTCCTAACCGAACAGTCTGACAATAATATGAAGATGGGGTTAGGACATGAGTGCTACAGCCGTAGAGATCACGCTAAATGCAAATCAACACCTTCGGACTTTTACTTCAGAAAAAGGAAGTATGTTGATCTTCCTGAATATCTGATTTGCAATTACTGTGGTCATATGGGTCACATCCAAAACAATTGTGTTAAAAAGGCTCATGATATATGGAAAAATTTCGACCATGCTAAAACTGTTGACACAACTGTCGAGGATGATGAATCCCCCATAGATGAACCTAACGAAGAAAGGAACAATAACTTTTGTTGGTTCTACGACATGGCTTTTGACTACACCAATAAACCTAGCACTTCACAAAACCCTTGTCGACCTAAACTTAGTAAACCTGTTCACAAGGGAAACAGTCATGATAGACCTAGAGAAATTCCTAGACCGAGAGAAAACCCTAAACCTAGAACTCCTCCCAAGAAAAATAAACCAAGGGTTAGAAAAACGATTATTAGACAAGTTTGGGTTCAAAAGGATTTAGTATATAGAGTAACTAATTGTTTTACATTGAGTGGGAGAAATTTTAGGATATGAGAATCGGTTATCGCACATACACTTGTGAGGACAAGTGGGAGTTTGTTGGAGCATGTGTCCTCCACAAATTAGTGTGATAACATTTGTAAATCTCTTACAGGTTCACAAGGGTATACTTCGTATTCAATCAGTTGATTAACGATTACCTAATAACGGCTGGCTTGCTAGAAAGTTTGACGTTATTATCATACAGATGGCGGTGATCAACTGGTCCCTAAAGGTCACACCTATAGGATGTGTTTGAGATATGTGGTTATATAAATATAATCACATTGATGCCTTATATGACTAAACAGTTAGTCAATGTGTTGATGAGACAATTATTTAATGAAGATTAAATAATATTGTTTAGGTATTTTTACCCAAGTCGATTGATTAGGGTCAATGTAGTCTATATTCGTTGGTCGATTTTATAATGGTTCATATGTCAATAAATAAATAGGAAAATAAAGTGCGTAATGTAAATTGACACGAGAGATTTGGTGACGCGGAAAAACCAATGTGGGAACAACCGCGGGAGGGACTGTACGCTGCCAAGTATTGCACTATATGAATAGGAGGATGATTCCAATTATGGTACGAGGCTAGTCCTGCTGACCCTACGTGTCAGGCCTGCAAGATCTAGAATGAACGTATATTAATTGCAGAGATGTGATCTTGAATGTTGATGTACGAATGCGGATGTTGAATAAATCCCTTCTTGATTTGCTTCCTTGGCTATTTATAGGGTAAGAACCCTAGAGATGTCCTACCTCAAATATGGAAAGGGAATATAATTTCCATAAAGACTCTTTCCAAAACCCGGACTCTCTCGCCCATTCTCCTTGATCTCCCTAACTTCTCCCTAACTTCTCCATGACGCTCCTTTCCTTAATGCGGACGCTTCCTATGATGGGCTCCTAATCTTCCTTAAGCTCGTTTCCCTTTTCTCCAACCGCGGGCTTCCTTCCTCCTTATCACTTTTTTCATAGTCTTTATTTTATTAAGTGGGCCTTCCTTATTATGCTATTTTTAGCCCAAACAGTTTGCCCTAAATTTCTTGTGAAGTACGCTTTCAAGTATCGAGCAAGGAATTTTACGTAACCAAATGCCAAAAAAACCCTACGCCATCTTTTTTACTCCTTCCCATGCAAGCCGCCCTTCTCCTCTATTCTCGCACCCAGCTCCCTCTCTCCTCTTTATAACTCCAACGTCCATCTTCCACTCTCATTAATCATTTCAAATCATTTCAAAAACTTCTTCTCTCTTAAACCCTCAACCTTCCTTCTCCTTCATTCCTCGCCGGCTTCACTGTTCCCCTTCCCCGTTTCCATCATCAGGTAATCCATCTTCTCTTCTTCTTTTAATCTTTATTTTCTCTCTCCACCATGGGCAAAACTCGTCAATCCTCTACACCTTCTGATCGTAATCTCAACCCCACTTTCCCTTCTCGGGGGCTTTTTAAGCACCCCCACGACTGTGATTCTGCTTTAACGCTGGCCGACATCCCCACGATCAAGAATCTGCTTGGTCTTGGTGACGGGGTGGATATCGCCATCCCTGACCCGGGACAAAAAGCTGACGCCCTTTGTCCAGGGTGGGTTAGTTTCTACCTGTACCCGTTTAGATATGGCCTCCGTTTTCCTTTCCCTAAACTCATTCAAGATTTCATCTTCACCAACAATTTCGCTATGGCATAAATTTCTGCTGCCATTTGGAGAGTTCTTCTCTATTCTATGGCCGCTGGTCATAGTACTGGCAAATCTGTCACTCTGGGCGATCTGGCCCATATGTACAACATCAGATCCCTAGGCAGGGGTCAATTCTCATTCCGGGGCCGTGGAGAGGCTCCCGTCAGACACTTGTCAAAATCTCGTGATGAGAAATGGTTTGAGGACTTCTTCTATGTGAGGAAGGACTTCATCCAGCCTCCCGCTGATTAGATTTTCGAGAAATGGGTTATAACTTCGAGTAAGTAGTCTTCCTGTCACCTGATTTGTTTTATCTCGCTGCTTACTAGTTTACTTCATCGTCTTCGTGCAGGCCCCTATGACCTTACCCGTATCGGCGCCAAGATCCCTGCCTGCAGCAAGCTGTTCAGCATCTCTGAATCTGAGAGAAAGTTCCCAGACCTGCTTCTTGGTTTTTCACCTGCTTCTTCCTCCAATCCTCCTCAGTCAGCCCACAGTACGTCTTCTGGTAAGACTTATGCAACCACTCTTTATTTGCATGTTGTTTCTGCTGACGTTTAAGTATTCTGTCGTCTGAGGCTATGTATGCTTGCAGGTTCAAAATTTGATCAATTGGAACTCATCCTCCAAAGTGCTAAAAGAAAGAGACCTTCTGTCAGCCCTGATGTGGCCTCTACCTCCAAGAGGAGTGCTCCTGCTACCTCTTTTCTGACTCCTCCCACAGTTTCCTGTTCTGCTGCACGTGAGCCCCTGGAGGTTAACCCATTATCTCGCCGTCCGCCTACTCCTCCTGCCAGTCCTCGTGCTTCGTCTTGTGGAGGCATCATTGCTCATTTCCCAAAAGGTTTTGGGAATGTGGACAAGGTGCCCTACTGGCCGGAGATTGATCAGCTGCTCTTTCCTCCTGTTGAGGAAACGTTTTCGGAGTTCTTCCCAGAGGAGATGGCTGCAAATGACGTGCACAATGCCTTCATGGTAAATATTTTTCATTTTATACCTGTCTGTCTGTCTACTTTACTTAGATTCTGCCTCCTAACTTCTTTGCTGAATCTTGATTTTCTCTGCCCCAGACCCTCCAGTCTGCACTCTAAAACAGGAAGATGATCAACATAGTGCAGACAACCAGCCGTGCTACCAGTGCCAATAACCATGAGCTGAAGAAGACTGTTGCTGATTTGGCACAGTAGCGGATCGATCTGAAGGAGCGTGTGGTGGAGCTGAAGACTGAGCTTGCTGATGTGACCATAATTAGCGCATATTTAGCCCCCGAATTAGCCTTGTTCCCATGCTTTTTAGTGCATATTTGGGTCATTTATTGTCTTTAGTTCTTTGTTTTGCATATTCTTTGAGGTTTTGTGTCCTTGGTAGGAAAGGAGTGCAAACCTTGCATTTTCATGGCAAAATCAGACTAAATTGATTGAATTCAATGACCAAGCATCAAGGAGAGACAAGATTAGAAGGCCTTTGTACATATTATAGTAGATGAGCAATGTTGAGGAAAGATCCTTGAATCCCCAAAGAAATCCCCAACGATTTTACGAAGAGAAGGGAAGAAAAGAAGAAGAAACAAGACTGAGGAGCAATCCGTGCGGATTGTCCTGAATCCGCCCGTCCGCAGCACCACAATCCGTGCGTCTTCCTTCAAAGACGCCCGGGCAGCAGCTACCAGAAGACGTGCGTCTTCTCCCAAAGACGCCCGGGTAAAGACTCATGAATCCGGCCGTCCCGTGCCTAAGACGCACGGATTCCAGTCCAGCACAAATCCGTTTCTTCAAGCTACAAAGAAAGAAGCCCTTCCTTCGAAAAATACCAGCGTCTCCCTACTCAAATCTAAAAAGTGTAATTACTAGTTTAGCCCTTAGTTAACCCTAATGCATCCACCTAATTTCCACTATAAATACTCCATTAGTCTAATTAGAAGAGCATGTTCTTCTTATCAATTATTAGAGTAGTTAATATCAATCAAATATCTCTTTAGTTTTGTAATCAACAATTAATCAAGTTTTAATACAAGTTTTATTTCATTAATCTCTCTTTTGTTCATCCTTTATTTTGAGTAATTGAAGATTATTTGGGTTATTATTGGGAGATTGACAACCTCTCAATCAAGCATCAAGTACTTCTTTTATTCTTTGCTTTATTATTGGAATCATTAATAAGTATAATTTTCTTAATCCCTTTTTAATTATTGTTAATTACTTTCATTTATTCATCATGTTTCATTTTGTTTGTATGATTGACAACCTTGCTAGCATGATCAACATAATAATGAGTGAGTAATTACCTAGCTAGGGTTAATGGGTAATTAGGGGAAACCAACATGGGGAATGGTTCATGCTTAAATTAATATGCTTTCATGGTTTATTTGCTTGCTTTTTTTGATCTCAACTCATGAACATGTTATGTTTGATGATATGCGAGCCTATAAATCCTTGCATTTTTTACCCATCACCTATCTTTTCAATGAGACTTGTAAGACATAAACCAACTCGAGTCTCATTAGACCATGCATGTTGTTGAGTAGGGAAGACTAAGTCGACTTGTAGGTGTTGTACAATCTAATCGATTCGGCTCCGGGACCCAAACTTTCCTAGGATTGTAAGGTATAACCCAACTCAATCCATCACAACAATAATTGCTTGCTTATAATTTGAGAACATGTTTGTATGATCAATTCCCATGATTCCCCTATGACCTCATGATACCCTAGTGCTTTTTATCAATTGTTTATAACCCTTTCAATTCATCTTGCTTGTTTATTTTCATTGCTATTTAGTTTAGTGATCTTCTACATCAACCCAAATTGTGACACCCCTAAGACACCACTAGGTGCAATAGAAATCTCATCTCAATTCCCGTCCCTTGGAATCCGACCTTTACTTGTCTCTTTACTAATTGTAGAGTTGTTTGTGAAGCTATAAATTGTGTTTTGGTCTAGGTGCTCCTAACGACAAGTTACCGAAAAGATTTAGTCCCGACGAAAAATTGCGCCGTTGCCGGGGACGGTGTTAACTTGATTTAGATTTTCTTATATTGTTATTAGTTGTGTCTTTATTTGCCTTGGGGAAGTAAAACTCCTCAAGGTTTGTTCTAATTATTTTCAAGTTGTTCGATATTTTGCAAGATGGACCTTATAGATTGTTTTGTAGAGGACCACTTAAGTATACCTTTCTTCAAAGATCCCATGCAAGCATTAGAAGCCTTGGAAGCAAGTGAGGCTAAAACTATGTATTGGGAATTGGAGGTGGATCTTTTTGAGGCCGCTCTAGCTAACAAAGAACTTACTCATGCACAATCCGAATTAGTGCATAACATCCTTGTGGAAGCATGTCAACCCATAGAAGATGAGCAATCCATCCTAGAAGATATTTTACAAGCTCAAGAGCAAGAGGAACCCATCATGGAATTTGAATATGATGAGGTTGATGAGAAAGAAGAACAAGTTGAATATGCTATGAGAATGGAATGTCTAATGGAGATGGAGCAAATTCTCAATGAAACTCCAAAGGAGGAAAGTGAGGTACAAACTCCTACTTTAAAACCAGTTCCCCCAAATTTGAAATATGCTTACCTTGATGAATCAAAGATCAAACCCGTGATTGTTAATGATAGACTTGATGAAAACCAATTGGGAAAATTGCTTGATGTGTTGAAATAACATGAGAAGGATATAGGTTATAGTCCAGATGACCTTAAGGGGATAAGTCCCAACTTTTGCATGCATAGAATTCATCTAGAGGAAGACCATAGACCTACCATTCAACCTCAAAGAAGATTGAACCCCCACATGCAAGAAGTTGTCAAAGGAGAAGTTATGAAATTACTTGATGCGGGAATCATATATCCCATATCGGACTCTTTGTGGGTTAGCCCCGTCCAAGTGGTACCTAAGAAAGGAGGTACCACGGTAGTGACAAATGAAAAGAATGAACTAATACCCACAAGAAGAATGATCACCGGTTGGCGTATGTGTATTGACTATCGAAAATTAAACTCCGCAACAAGAAATGATCATTTCCCCCTACCATTCATTGACCAAATGCTTGAGAGGTTAGCCTCCAACAAATTATTTTGTTACCTTGACGGGTATTCGGGATTCTTCCAAATCCCTATACACCCGGATGACCAACATAAGACCATCTTCACATGCCCTTATGGTACCTTTGCATATAGGAGGATGCCTTTTGGTTTATGTAATGCCCCCGCCACTTTCCAAAGATGCATGATGAGTGTCTTCTCCGATTACTTAGAGACAATAATGGAAGTTTTTATGGATGATTTTAGTGTTTTTGGAAAGAACTTTGACTCATGTTTGCATAATCTTTCTCTTGTATTGCAAAAATGTGAAGATGTTAGTCTTGTTTTGAATTGGGAAAAGTGTCACTTCATGGTCAATGGAGGAATTGTTTTGGATCATTTGATTTCGGAAAAGGGCATCGAGGTCGATAAAGCTAAAGTTGAGATGATAGAGAAACTCTCACCTCCCGTGAATGTTAGAGGGGTGAGAATTTTTCTCGGTCACGCGGGTTTCTATCGCCGTTTCATAAAGGATTTTTCAAAAATAGCGAAACCCCTCACTCAACTTTTGCTTAAAGATGCCCAATTCCAATTCACTGATGAGTGTGTTGAAGCCTTTAATAGAATCCAGGAAGCACTAATCTCGGCACCGATCATCCAACCTCCAAATTGGGAACTACCATTCGAGATTATGTGTGATGCTAGCAACTACGCCGTTGGAACGGTTCTTGGCCAACGGGTAGAAAGAGCTCTTCACGCCATCTATTATATAAGGAAGACTCTTGATCCCTCCCAAGTGAACTATGATACCACCGAGAACGAGCTTCTTGCCATTGTCTATGGTTTGGACAAATTCTGTTCCTACTTGCTTGGATCCAAAGTGATTGTATTTTCGGATCACCGTGCTCTCCGACACCTCTTGATAAAGAAGGAGGCAAAACCAAGATTGTTGAGATGGATTTTGCTTCTTCAAGAATTTGACTTAGAAATAAGAGACAAGAAAGGAGCCGAGAATGTAGTGGCGGATCATTTGTCAAGGATCCGGTTTCATGATGAAAATGGAGAAACCCCGATCAATGACTCATTTCCCGACGATATTTTGATGGCCATTCAAACACAACTCGAAAGGCACATCACCCCATGGTTTGCCGATTATGCTAACTATATTGTTGGAAAAGTACTCCCTCCAAATTTGAACCACAACCAAAGGAAGAGATTCCTATTCGAAGTGAAGAGGTACTTTTGGGACGACCCAAACCTCTACAAAGAATGTAGTGATGGGCTCTACCGGAGATGCATCCCTCAATGGGAAGTCCAAGGAATCTTGGAAGGGTGTCACTCATCAACCTACCGTGGGCACCATGGAGCAAGGAGGACCGTTGCAAAAATTCTTCAATCGGGCTTCTATTGGCCTACAATGTTTCAAGACACAAAAGAATTTATCATTCATTGCGATGCTTGTCAAAGAACGAGGAATATCTCTTGGAGGAACGAAATGCCGCAAAGGGGCATTCTAGAGGTGGAGATCTTCGATGTTTGGGGAATCGACTACCAAGGTCCCTTTGTGACATCCAATGGGAATAAGTAAATCCTTGTGGCCGTAGACTACGTCTCAAAGTGGGTGGAACCAATTGCCACTCCAAATGATGATGTAAAAACGGTCACCAAGCTCTTCAAGAAGATAATCTTCCCAAGATTTGGAGTTCCTAGGGCAATTATAAGTGATGGAGGAACGCATTTCCATGAGAAGAAACTTGCATCTCTTTTGACCAAATATGGTGTTCAACATAGAACCGGCTTGGGATATCATCCTCAAACAAGCAGTCAAGTTGAAGTTTCAAATAGAGAGATCAAACAAATCCTTGAGAAAGTTGTGAACAAGACCCGGAAAGATTGGAGAACAAAGCTTGATGATGCTCTTTGGGCTTATAGGACGGCCTATAAGACTCCCATAGGAGCCTCCCCTTACAAGCTTGTCTATGGAAAAGCATGTCATTTGCCAATCGAATTGGAGTACAAAGCTTTTTAAGCAATCCGAGCACTTAATCTTGATCTCAAATTGAGTGGTCAAAAGAGGATGATTCAAATTCAAGAGTTGGAGGAATTCCGACTACAATCCTATGAGAATGCAAAGATTTACAAGGAAAGAACGAAATTACTTCATGACAAGAGAATTAGACAAAAGGCCTTGCACAAAGGGGACAAAGTCCTTCAATTCAATTCCCGCTACCGACTTTTTCCGGGAAAGTTGAACTCTAGATGGATGGGCCTCTATGTGATAACCGAAGTTGGAAAATATGGTGAATTTTTAACTCAAGGCGGAAGATGGAAGCAAGTTCAAAGTCAATGGTCAAAGATTGAAGCCATACTATGAAGGAGCGTTCATTGGAGAGGTCGAGGTCACCTACCTCGGGCCTTCTCATCCTTGAAAGAACCGTCAAAGGGAGAGTTTGGTGGAGTCCTCCCTAAACCACCACTTGTAAATATACTAACCCTCTAACTTGTATTTATAATTTTATTGCATTTCTATTAATAATAAGCATAAGCTCTTTTCATGAGAGTAAGTGAGGGAGGGTCACTAACGAATTTTTATGAAGGAAGGAACCAATTTTCAAGTGTGGGGAAGCATCTAAGAGAGGAAAGAAAGTCAAAGGAAGAATTCACAGCTTGAACACGTGTGTGTTACCTGGAATTCGACCGTCTTGCCAGAATCCGGGCGTCCAGAGGAGAATCCGTCCGTCCTGCTAAGCTGAGAATTTGAAGATTTTGGGACTGAAGGAAAATCCGAGCGTCTCAGAAGGGAAGACGCTCGTCTTAAAGAATCCGGCCGGCTTTGCAGAAAGATGCCCGTCTTTCTACCTGTGCATTTCAAGAAAAATCCCTGGAAAGGAATCCGCCCGTTTTCGGCAGAAGACGCCCGTCCCGATAAGAAAGAATCCGAGCGTCTCATGCTCGGGATGCCCGTCTTTGTGGCGTCATATTTTTGGAAACTTAGCTGTGACAGAATCCGGGCGTCTTACCCAGAATTCGCCCGTCCCGAGAAGCCTGAATCCGAGCGTCTTCTGCTCGAATCCGCTCGTCTTCCCGCGGTGATTTGACCCGTTTTTTCTTAATTAAATTACACCCCACCACACATTTAGTGACACATCACCCTTCCTTCCACTTGCATTATAAAACCCACCTCCTTATGACTTCCAAGCATATCCAAATCACTCTTAAACCCCACAAAATCAAAAAGCCCCAATTTTCTAGGGTTTCCAAAGGCAACACTCAATCAATAAGGAGCATCTTTATTCCTTCACAAATCAAAAGAATCCAGCTCTCTAATCAAGGAAAGGCACCAAGGAGATCGTCTTTTAGGAATAGGAGGAGACCAAGGATGAGGGGAAGTTCTTCTACCTCCCATGTCAACACATTAAGAAGGGAGCCTGAAGAGATTGTAGATCTTACAAGGCTTGATGACTTTTCAAATGTGGAATTTGTCAATGATGTGCAAAGACTAGTCTTCCACCGACTTCTAAGTAAGAACATTCTTCCCACTAAGTTTTTATGTCATGATACCTTGAGTAAACTTGGGATTTATCACCAAGTGGAAGCTCTCTTTGAAGTATTTGGTCTCTCCACCCTTTTCCATATGTATGAACAAACTTATCGATCTCTTGTGCTTGAGTTTTTGAGCTTTTTGAAGATTACAACCTTGAACAAAACAATATGCATAGAGTTTAGGTTGGAAAATGTCCCAAGAATGATGACCCTTGTAGAATTCGCTAATGTGCTTGGACTCGATGTTACGCCTACCCGAACATCGAAGCCAAAGAAATACAGTGTTGAACCTTTGTGGAGGGCTGTGACTGGCCGGGACTTCATACACAACAAGGAATGTCTTGCTTTTCATATTCAAAATCCAATCTTAAGGGTCACTTACCAGTTCCTCTCGGGCACCCTCTTTGCTCGCCGAGATCCGGCGATCGTGAACCAATTAGACCTTGTGTTTATGGAATCCTACCTCAATATTCAAGGAGGAAGTGCGTACCACTTCAATGCACCGCTAGTGTTACTCGAGAAATGGGCAAAGTTTAGGAATGGTGATGATGACGGAATGAAACACATTGTGAATGGAGGACTCATTACTAGGCTTGCGAAGCATTTCAATCCGAGATTCAACGAGAATAATGAGTATGCTCCACTTTCGGGAAACACGAGGATAAATGAAGATCTTCTTCTCATTCATCATCATTGGATAACCCTTGAGGGGGTTGATAAGAGGATCAAGTGGTTAACGAAAGGAAGTGATCCGATATATCTACCGATGACCGGCCTACCACGAATTTCGCCGAGAGGAGGACCTTTGTCTCCAATCCCATCCTACCTCATCCCTCCAAACCTAACCCAACCAAGACAAGCACCACCACCTCCAAATCCCCAACAACAACAACAAGAGCAACAATCCCAAGATGAGAAGATCAAAGTGCCTCCCTACCCATTTCCTTATCAACCGTATAACCATCCCAACCCCTTCATCCTTCCCCGTGACGACTTTGTCACAGGAATTCTACAAGATTTGCACTTCCGCCAATACGAAACCAACGTGGACATTTACTATGCACTCTATCCTCAATAACACGATATGGTTCAAAAGGGAAATATTAGTGAGGAAGGAGCATTTCCCTCATGGGCTCAAATGGACCTACTCTTCCCCAATTCGGAGAGGGCAAATGAAGTAGCAAACGGGAGACAAGAGGAGGGAAGCAACAATTCTTACGGAGGGGACACGGTGGAGCTTGAAAGTGAAGAGGACGAGTTCATGGACCCGAGTATGAGTGATGCATCAAAGGAGAAATGGGATAGCGATCTAGAAGGAGATGATGCCGATCTCTAAAGGATTACTTCATAGCTAGGTGGAGCGGGCGAGAGGCACCCACCTAAGATTAAGTGAAGTTCCCTCATCTCCTCTCTTTAATTTTCAAGTTTCATGAAAAGAAGTTTGTGTTTTGTTAACTTGTATTTTATGTGTATTGATCATTGTTGGAGTAGTCCTAGCACCATAGAGGACTAACACCTCGGCCCCATTGAGGTGTTCTCATTTTATTGTTCCCACCTTTCAAAATCCAAAATGCTAAATTAGTTTCATGCATTGCATAGTGTGTGCATGAACTACACCCAACCTTAGGACATTAGCAATAATGTCTAGATCGGTTTGGGGAAGTCAATGCATACACAACGGGAAGTAATCTAAATTATCCTCTACGTCATAAACAAAAACCATGCATCATATAGTATAGATTAGTGTAGCTTGCATTTAGTGTAGAAATCATGCATCATGCTTGCAAAATTTCCCATCATTTTGGCCATTGAGGACAATGCCCATATTAGTGTGGGGATGGGGAATTCTAACTTAACTTTTATTCAAAAATCCAAAAAAATTGAAAAATTTCGAAAAACCATAAAAAATTGAAAATTGAAAAACCCAAAAACATGTTCATTTCTTTTGTAGTGTAGTCATGTATATATTGTTGTATATATTGTGTTTGTTCTATCCTTGTTCACATTCATCGACTACGCCACATCCGAGACATGAGGATATTGAAGACCGCATGGTATGATCTTTCCAATCTCCTTTTTCCTCTTTATGTTAATGACTATGTGGCTTTATTTTGATTGATGCGGTACAACACTGTGAACTTAGGACTTGCATTTAGTTTATATGTCATATTAGTTGGTAGAATCACTTGCATTAGGATATATATAATAGTTGCATCATGGCATATAGTTGCATTTAGATGAAATATTTTGAAAAGTGCCTAATTGAGAACTTTGACAAGAGCAACTAAGCCATTACAAATAAATTTTCAGCTTAAGACTTTGCCTAGTAGAATGGTTGTAAAACACCCTAGATTGTGTCATACTAGTGTCTTTTGACCCATGACCCAAAGCCTAGTCAAGGGTTTGCATGTGAGTCACCTATTCCAACCCCGTGATGCGATGTGGACTTGGTTAACTTGTCTAGGTGACCTTGATTGACCTTGTGGTAAGGCAACCCAAAAATACTTTCTACCAATAAGTTTGAAGTGCTCATTTCGAAAATTTTGTTATGTGGAAGTAATTTATTGCCAAGGAAACCTCAAATGTTATGAAATGTTGAAATATTGAGAATTTAAGTTGTTTTGATGGAGGCGTACCACTTCGATGTGCTTTGGAGAGGGATCCATTGAATTAGGCCCCCACACGGTTTTGAATTCAACCGCCCAGAGACAGAGTGACTATCACCCCGAAAAGCTATTGTCTAGAGGTTAACCGGTTGCCTAATAAGCGATTGGTGAAAGCAAAGGACATTAGCACGGAAGGGACAAACCCCATCTCTAATTTTTGAAATGTGAAAGTTGAATGAGGTAAATTTTTGAATACTAGTCATATCCACCCTTGTTTATAACGATTTGAGCATTTCATTCCCAAAAAGCCTTTTTGTCAAGCCACTTTGTCGAGCTTGGGACGATCCATGACCTTTACTTTTGTAGAGAACTCGAGACTTGTCATGTCATATGGTACTAGCATCATAGGGATCATCATTCCATACCATCCGATCGCTCTTGACGAAAGCATTTGGAAATGAGGACGAAAGTAGTCTAGTTTAACACCATTTGGAGGTGATTTAGTGCCATCCTCTTAGCCTTAGTAATTTGTTGAACTAGTATTTGTGGAGGATTATATGCTCTTAAATTTATTCTCTTTTAGTTGCCTCCGCCACTTGATGAGGAAGTGGCTATTCTTTTGTAGATGCATCGATTATTTGATTTTGTGTGCTTAATGTTTGAATGTGTCGCCATTTTGGCAAGACCCACCTTACCTTGCAAGAAGGCATCCTACCTCATGGTTGTCTTGTTGTGAGTTGAAGGGGCGGAGTGAGACCCGCTAATTGTCTCATATCGGCTATGTTATTAGGTTAGTTTAAATAATGGTCCTAGTCTTTGTCACCTCTTTACTCGGGACGAGCAAAGGTTCGGTTTGGAGATATTTGATGTGACCATAATTAGCGCATATTTAGCCCCCGAATTAGCCTTGTTCCCATGCTTTTTAGTGCATATTTGGGTCATTTATTGTCTTTAGTTCTTTGTTTTGCATATTCTTTGAGGTTTTGTGTCCTTGGTAGGAAAGGAGTGCAAACCTTGCATTTTCATGGCAAAATGAGACTAAATTGATTGAATTCAATGACCAAGCATCAAGGAGAGACAAGATTAGAAGGCCTTTGTACATATTATAGTAGATGAGCAATGTGAGGAAAGATCCTTGCATCCCCAAGGAAATCCCCAAGGATTTTACGAAGAAAAGGGAAGAAAAGAAGAAGAAACAAGACTGAGGAGCAATCCGTGCAGATTGTCCTGAATCCGCCCGTCCCCAGCACCACAATCCGTGCGTCTTCCTTCAAAGACGCCCGGGCAGCAGCTACCAGGAGACGTGCGTCTTCTCCCAAAGACGCCCGGGCAGAGACTCCTAAATCCGGCCGTCCCGTGCCTAAGACGCACGGATTCAAGTCCAGCACAAATCCGTTTCTTCAAGCTACAAAGAAAGAAGCCCTTCCTTTGAAAAATACCGGCGTCTCCCTGCTCAAATCTAAAAAGTGTAATTACTAGTTTAGCCCTTAGTTAACCCTAATGCATCCACCTAATTTCCACTATAAATACCCCCATTAGTCTAATTAGAAGAGCATGTTCTTCTTATCAATTATTAGAGTAGTTAATATCAATCAAATCTCTCTTTAGTTTTGTAATCAACAATTAATCAAGTTTTAATACAAGTTTTATTTCCTTAATCTCTCTTTTGTTCATCCTTTATTTTGGGTAATTGAAGATTATTTGGGTTATTATTGGGAGATTGACAACCTCTCAATCAAGCATCAAGTACTTCTTTTATTCTTTGCTTTATTATTGGAATCATTAGTAGGTATAATTCTCTTAATCCCTTTTTAATTATTGTTAATTACTTGCATTTATTCATCATGTTTCATTTTGTTGGTATGATTGACAACCTTGCTAGCATGATCAACATGATAATGAGTGAGTAGTCACCTAGCTAGGGTTAATGGGTAATTAGGGGAAACCAATATGGGGAATGATTCATGCTTAAATTAATATGCTTTCATGGTTTATTTCATTGCTTGTTTTGATCTCAACTCATGCACATGTTATGTTTGATGAAATGCGAGCCTATGAATCCTTGCATTTTTTACCTATCACCTATCTTTTCAATGAGATTTGTAAGACATCTACCAACTCGAGTCTCATTAGACCATGCATGTTGTTGAGTAGGGAAGACTAAGTCGACTTGTAGGTGTTGTAAAATCTAATCGATTCGGCTCCGGGACCCATACTTTCCCAGGATTGTAAGGTATAACCCAACTCAATCCATCACAACAATAATTGCTTGCTTATAATTTGAGAACATGTTTGTATGATCAATTCCCATGATTCCCATATGACCCCATGATACCCTAGTGCTTTTTATCAATTTATTTACAACCCTTTCAATTCATCTTGCTTGTTTATTTTCATTGCTATTTAGTTTAGTGACCTTCTACATCAACCCAAATTGTGACACCCCTAAGACACCACTAGTTGCAATAGAAATCTCATCTCAATTCTCGTCCCTTGGGATCCGACCTTTACTTGCCTCTTTACTAATTGTAGAGTTGTTTGTGAAGCTATAAATTGTGTTTTGGTCTAGGTGCTCCTAACGACAAGTTACCGAAAATATTTAGTCCCGACCACTTGCTGTCACCAAGAAGAAGCTGAAAGAGGGGGCTGACCAGCTGGCGCGTACTCAGGCGGTGTGCAATACTTTCTATGACTCCCTCAAGTGCTCTGATGAGAAAATCAGTGAGCTGATCTCCCTGGCCACCAATGTCGTTGCGTATGCTACCTGGCAGGGAAAGATCAGAGGGATGCGTGCTGCCCTCGAGGAGGCTCCCACCCAGCAGGCCATAGAGGAAGAGGAGAAGCAGCTGGAGATGCTCTACCCCACCCTACCTGATCTGAGTGTGCTGATGCCTGAGGTCGGTGAGGTGAATTCTCCCGCATTGGCCGAGCAGTGCTGGGGGTGATCTTTGAAATGTCCCGGAGATCTTTCGACGGAGCTCAGGGAGCTATGGCGGCTGGGGATATGCAGGCTGGTGCAGTACCTGAAATGAGCGGTCAGCAGGCAGAGGAGATGCCAGAGGTGGAGGTCATTAATGTGACCAATAATTATGTTTTTATGTTTTGATGAACTTTTTGGTGGTTGCCTCGCCAAGGTGGAGGTTAAACTTTTGGCCGTACTTTTGGCCATATTTTGAAATGCCCCTTGTCATAGTTTGGCAAGGTTTTAGCTTACATATCGTGTGTTTGTTGTTTATCTTCCCTGTTTTTGGGAAGTTTTTGCCGTGTCAGCCTGTTTGACTGAATTAGGCGAGTCCTGTCACCCTAAAGAGGCTAACATTCTGACTCAGCTAGCTGCCGTGTCAGCCGGATGGCTGATTTAGGCGTATGCCGCAGTTTTGGACTACTTAACCTTGTTCATGACGCAAGGTGTGTTCATCTCGTTTTAAGCCAACAAAGGCATCATTGAGGCAAGTTTATCGTCATTCTAGGACCAAATGGAGACGCTGCAGGATTCTGGTAGCGCAGATATCCCTACGTTCCATGTTCGTTTGTGCATGCATGTAACATTCCGTTTGATGTTTATGTAGTTGGTTATGTATGGAGTTAGTGTCGGGAGAGTTTATGATGTAGTTGATACGACATCGTGAGCGAGGTGTGGAGGTAGGAATAGTTGGTAGAGTTGGTGTTAAGAGTTTATGGTTTCATATTTTGTAAGTTGGGGTTTTGTTTTGAGTTCTTAGTAGCTTTGTTGCGTCTTGACCGAGTTAGTATGTTTGTTTTTATGTATGGGTTGAACTTCGGGGACGAAGTTCTTTTTAAGGAGGGAAGACTGTAATACTACGGTTTTATGAGTCTCTGGGTACTCTATCGAGTAGGCCTTAATCTGTCGAGTAAGGGTGTTTTGCTTTTTTTTTTTTAAATAGTTTCTGACCTGTAGGGTACTCTATCAAGTAGCCTTAGGTACTCGATAGAGTAGCCGGGTACTCTATCGAGTAGCCTTAGGTACTCGATAGAGTAGCCGACACTCGATCGAGTATGTCAGTTACTCGATCGAGTAGCCGGTTTACGGGTGATGTTTTGTCGGGTTTTGTTAATAACACGGATTAATATATATAAATCTTTCCGTCATCTTTACAACACACTTTTACAAACCTAATCACATTGAAAAGAGATTCAGGTTACGTTCTTCGCATTCATCCGTGTTACTGACAAATCCCGGAGCTCGAGAGGTCGGATTCCATCATTCTTTATACCATTGTAATCCTTGTGTCGAGGGTAAGATCTACATACCAATTTTATAGTATTTCAATAAGTTTCGTTAAACCCTAATTTTGGGATTGGGGGTTTTTGTTATGTTTCTTGATTGGTAGCAATTGCATGATTATATGTTAGGAGGAGGATTCGTAGGAGAGGAATTTTGATACAAATTGTTGAGACCGTCGATTGTGTTCTTGTTCCGGTAGGGTTTCCCTACTCGCATTACTTACATAATGTGTGGTGATTGTGCTGTAATTAGTGTGATTGATTGATTCAGACGGTTGTGCTTATACATTGTTGCTTGATTCAGACGGTTGTTGATATTATGATTGTGATTGTTTGTCTGTGTTTCTCGAGATGCGTTCTCGGCTGAGTGGAGTCACTTGCGGGAGTGGCTTCACGCCCTAGTTTCGCCCTTCGTGGAACCCGCCACGGAAGGGGATGTGCACATTAATGGGACAGGGTTATCGCTCGGTATGATGAGCGGGGCTTAGATGGGAACGGCTGCGGTCCCCCATCGGGTGGCTGGTCCAAAGGGACGATCGAGGACGGAGATGGAGTGGAGTGCCCGATTGTGTATGATTGCTTGAGCTGTGTTTGTTCTTTGTCTTGTTGATATATAACTTGTGTAAATAGTACTGACCCCGTTTAAATGTTTTAAAAACTGTGGTGATCCATTCGGGGGTGGTGAGCAGTTATTGAGCAGGTATGATATGATGCGCACGGGATAGTCGGGATGAGTCATCACGTTGCAGTTAGAAGTCTTCCGCTGTGTCAGATGATGTCTAGTAGCTTGCTAGTTTTATCAGTAGACGGATTGAGTACTTTGTAATTCCTTTGACAGTTTAGGTTTGAGATATGTAATCACTTAAATTATATTTACTATTTAAATATGTTTCTTTATTGTCTTATGATTATCATTGCCTCGGGTAACCGAGATGGTAGTATCCTTATACCTGAGTGGTCCTGGTAAGGCACTTGGAGTATGGGGGTGTTACAAATGGTATCAGAGCGACGATCCTGAAACCTGTAACCAATGAATCTAATGAATATAGGGAGTCAATTAAAATGAACCCGGGGTAAAGGTTGTAGGAGCTAATGCAAAGGCTTGGGAGACGTCCTAAAGTCGCGAACTTGCCCTACAATTTTGAACCGGTCACCATGGGATATGAGTTGGGATCGCTATGTGTTTATCTTGTGAATTGTGTACCTATATGGTGATGTGTGGCATGAACCAGTGGATGTATGTATGTGGAGAATGGGAATGTGTAGAAAAGATGGTAATGATATGATTTCGTAAGTTATTGATTGAAAGCATGATAGTTGTTTTACGATATGGCATTATAGAGATACGGGAGAAAAATTTGTTTGATTTGAGTTATACATAGAGTTATGTATACATATATGTTGTTGGTAGTGTTGTACGAGTTTATATAGCCGAACGTTTGAGTAAGAGCATGAATAATTGGTGGAAAAAGATGATAAGTGTTGCATGATAACATGATATTTTTTTTTAAGCATGTTGTATGATGGAAGAGATGTTATAATTTTGTTATGCTAGTAACATGTGAATATGATACTTGATGTCATATAATTGTAATTTTGTTTACGTAAAGTTATATAATAAAAACTTGTGGGTAATATGTGATTGGTAAGTTGAATGATATATGTGCATCGAGTTATTTATTGCTTGGCTTTTGAAGATAGTAACATATGACTAGGAATACTGGTTTTATGAGTTTTGGATTGGTTTTGTTTGCTTGGTTGTTGTCTAAGTTGTTTGGAAGTAAAAATCAAAAGGTTTTGTCGTCTGATAACAGCAAAGTTGTCTTTAAACTGTTATAACATGAGATGCATAAATGATTTTGATGTGATTCCAATTGGAGGTGATAGCTTGACCTTTTACGATTCTAACGATAGGTCACACGCCCAAATCGACCAAGAAACGAGTGAGTTATGACTGTTTTACGAAAACTGGACAATGCTGAGAATTGCGTAGGGTACTCGATCGAGTAGCCTTGGAACTCGATCGAGTAGGGGGGCACTCGATCGAGTACCTAAGTTACTCGATCGAGTAGCACTGGTGATTTGTTTTACGTGCTTCTGATCTTCACCTACTCGATCGAGTAAGTCACTTACTCGATCGAGTGGCCTGTACTCGATCTAGTGACCCCTGTTTTGGGTCATATGCTTATCTTTTGAATTCGTTGCATGTTATATTTAATTCAAAGTGGTTATTTTGCTTTTTTATGCATTGTTTTACTTGTACGTTGGTCTTGACGCGTAAGTTACCTAATCTTGTGGTGTAGTGAGTGGCACCTGTGGTGAGTATGAGTTCGATGGGAGGACATGAGTTATACGTGGTTGTGATAGATAGTGGAAAAAGAAAAGGAAGATCGTTATGGCTTAATTGAGACATAGAGCATGTTTTCTAAGATGAAATGAGATGAGTGATATGGTTGTGTGTTGAGTAACGTAAAAGTAAGTGAATGTGGGCAAGGGATGATGTGAGTTTATGGAACATGAGAATGAAAAGATTGAAATGAGGGACGCAAATGGTGGCATCTTGAGATGTGTAAAGAATCATGGAGGGGGATGGTTAGGAGTCGTGTGGGTTAAGAATATACATAGTGAAAGTTCATTTTAAAAGGGTGAGAAGAGTAGTATATAGTGAACTTTGTGGAGACATGTCGCGAGGTGGATTTGTAGACAGTGAATGAGTTTGGGAGATTTGGTTTATTAAGAGATGAAACTACTGTGTGATTTCTTTGGGCAATTAGCGGTATGAAAGGAATTTTGATTTCTAGAGATGTAATTGTTGAACAGTAAACGTTGATTCTATGCATGGATTAGTGGCAAGGGTGATTGATGATATAATAAGAGAATATTTGTGATAAGAAAGAATGAGATGATATCGATATGAAATAATTAGATGTGAGTTTTGGAGCAGTGAGAAAGTAACCGGAACACTAAAGAGTTAGGTAGAAGTCATAAGGAGTTGAATGGTTAATTGATTCTGTCGAGTGTACAAGAAAAGAATGAGGGGAGCAAAACTAGGAAAATGTTGACTGGGGTTATGTGACATAAAAGTAAGGAATCGTCGAGATGTATGATACTATCAAGAGTAGGTAAGTTAGTGATTATACAGAAATTTCAGGACAACATGATTAATCATGAGTTTCGAGGAATTAAGGGAGTAAGAAGTTGGTGGAGAATTTGCACGATAATAGATAATTGGTGGAGTGTTAGATGAAAATACGAGTAAGATAGTATTGGGAATGACGTTGATGTAATTTTGTTGGTGAATTTGATGATAGTTATTTGGAATGTTAACCGAAGATAGGAAAGAAATCGTGATGTTTAGAGATGAGTGAAAAAGGTTTGATGTCCGGACAGTGGTGGTGTTATGGTTTGTGACTAATGGTTAAGAGTGATGATATATTAGAAAGGTAGCAATTCAAAAGAGGTTGATTTGGTAGGGACCTGATTGTTGTGTATAGTTGTGAGAAGGTATAAGATGTGGTTAGATGAGGCGGATGCTAATAGTTGAATAGTAATGGTATGGTTATACTTGAAAAGAAGTGATGGTTGTGCGAATAGGGGAAAATGTTGTGAGGGGCATATGAGTTAAGCTCGGGCGGCAGGTAACCTATGTTGAGTGGTAACTTACGTGATCGGGGACCGACCGTTGGATGTGATTACGGGTATATGATGTGTATAAATGTTTGTGTGAGGTTTTGATCTCACAAGAAGTGGTATAGTGTGATTATTATAAAGTCATATTGGAATGTTCTGTAATGCATGTTGGGTACGCTAATCTAATTGAATGGTATTCAAAAAGGTAATAATTCGAGTGATCTGGCGTGACTGGTTATGCTTGTATGTATTCATGATACATGTTAATCTGTGATATGGTAAGGGGATGATATTCATGAGGTTATCTGTTTAATTCATACAATATGTTGCGATGTGATTTAGTAAAGTGGATTTGAATAAGTTTTTCTTGTCTGCGAAGTTATTTTGAGTCAGTGTTTGTGAGAATTGTATGTAGCTGTGATGTCTATCGATGTGGTTGTGGTGCCTCGGGTGGTGGTCCGGGCACGGTGTTTAGTATTGTGATGCGGGTATTTTCGCACTGTGGTGTGGCTGTTGGTGGCGGTGTTGCGATGCCGTCACCGGTTGTGGTGGAGTAGGCGGGATGATTATGATTCGAGTTTCGAAAGTTCATACCAGTCATAGATAGATTGTTGTTTTGTTTGATGTTGCTTCCTGTGAGTTTCAGTTTGTACAGATAGACAGTTGTTTTGTTTATTGATGTTTCTTACCAGTTAAGTTTTGGTATGAGGGTAGAGTATGATATGGAAGAGAGTTGTATATGTTTTCGTTGTTGTCATGGTATAGTGACATTCTGTTGATGGGACACAGTTGTTAGAAGTTGTTACGGTACTTTTGATCTTGTTTTAAGATGAGGCTTTAGACATAATCATGGTAAGTGATTGGTGGAACATGAGTTGTACTGATCTGGACGCTGCAGGTGGTTCATAATCAGATTTTGGGACAGAGAGTGTAGGGTGTGGGGAATTAGTGTCAGGTTAAGTTTTGTATGAGTTTTGCGGTAATAAAGAAAAGAACTTGAGGATCTAGTGTGAGTGTACGTAACGAGTGTAGATCGTGAGTTATGCTTTTGAGAGATAGGTGCCTTACATAGAGAGGTATGTTGTTTTGCAGTAAGAATGGAGAGTTAGTATGGTGTTTTTGCCACGCGTTTTATGGTATAGTTTGGTGGTGTGCCGTATGAGTTGAGGTATGAAAAATGTTTAAGTAAGAAAGCCTTGGATATGTGCACGGCGAGTGTTTAGGTTATAGGTGATTATCTTTGACATGCGGTGGTGATGAGGAAATGGAAAGATATATCTAGGATTTAGTATTAGTGAGTTACGAGGACGTAACATTTATCTTAAGAGGAGTAGGATGCGATAAAAGAGATTTTGATGGTTGTACATATGGTAGTATATTTGCAAGTAGAGTGTTGGTGTAGCATAAGGTATGCTTTTGTATATGTTCTGGTTGATAGTGTTAAAAGGTCATGGACGTGCTTATAGTAGTTCAAGGTTAGGAATGCGAGAATACTTCGATAATGTTGACAGTTGGATGATGAGGTTATGAGTGTGAGTAAACGTCGAGGACGAAGTTCCTTTTAAGAATGGTAGAATGTAACATTCCGTTTGATGTTTATGTAGTTGGTTATGTATGAAGTTAGTGTCGGGAGAGTTTATGATGTAGTTGATACGACATCGTGAGCGAGGTGTGGAGGTAGGAATAGTTGGTAGAGTTGGTGTTAAGAGTTCATGGTTTCATATTTTGTAAGTTGGGGTTTTGTTTTGAGTTCTTAGTAGCTTTGTTGCGTCTTGACCGAGTTAGTATGTTTGTTTTTATGTATGGGTTGAACTTCGGGGACGAAGTTCTTTTTAAGGAGGGAAGACTGTAATACTACGGTTTATGAGTCTCTGGGTACTCTATCGAGTAGGCATTAATCTATCGAGTAAGGGTGTTTTGCTTTTTTTTTTTAAAAATAGTTTCTGACCTGTAGGGTACTCTATCAAGTAGCCTTAGGTACTCGATAGAGTAGCCGGGTACTCTATCGAGTGGCCTTAGGTACTCGATAGAGTAGCCGACACTCGATCGAGTATGTCAGTTACTCGATCGAGTAGCCGGTTTACGGGTGATGTTTTGTCGGGTTTTGTTAATAACACGGATTAATATATATAAATCTTTCCGTCATCTTTACAACACACTTTTACAAACCTAATCACATTGAAAAGAGATTCAAGTTACGTTCTTCGCATTCATCCGTGTTACTGACAAATCCCGGAGCTCGAGAGGTCGGATTCCATCGTTCTTTATACCTTTGTAATCCTTTTGTCGAGGGTAAGATCTACATACCAATTTTATAGTATTTCGTTAAGTTTCGTTAAACCCTAATTTTGGGATTGAGGGTTTTTGTTATGTTTCTTGATTGGTAGCAATTGCATGATTATATGTTAGGAGGAGGATTCGTAGGAGAGGAATTTTGATACAAAATTGTTGAGACCGTCGATTGTGTTCTTGTTCCGGTAGGGTTTCCCTACTCGATTACTTACATAATGTGTGGTGATTGTGCTGTAATTAGTGTGATTGATTGATTCAGACGGTTGTGCTTATACATTGTTGATTGATTCAGACGGTTGTTGATATTATGATTGTGATTGTTTGTCTGTGGTTCTCGAGATGCGTTCTCGGCTGAGTGGTGTCACTTGCGGGAGTGGCTTCACGCCCTAGTTTTGCCCTTCGTGGAACCCGCCACGGAAGGGGATGTGCACATTAATGGGACAGGGTTATCGCTCGGTATGATGAGCGGGGCTTAGGTGGGAATGGTTGCGGTCCCCCACCGGCGGTGGTCCGGTCCAAAGGGACGGTCGGTGACGGAGATGGAGTGGAGTGCCCGATTTTGTATGATTGCTTGAGCTTTGTGTTGGTTGGCTTTGTCTTGTTGATATATAACTTGTGTAAATAGTACTGACCCCGTTTAAATGTTTTAAAAACTGTGGTGATCCATTCGGGGGTGGTGAGCAGTTATTGAGCAGGTATGATATGATGCGTACGGGATAGCCGGGATGAGTCATCACGTTGCAGCTAGAAGTCTTCCGCTGTGTCAGACGATGTCTAGTAGCTTGATAGTTTTATCAGTAGACGGATTGAGTACTTTGTAATTCCTTTGACAATTTTGGTTTGAGATATGTAATCACTTAAATTATATTTACTATTTAAATATATTTCTTTATTGTCTTATGATTATCATTATCTCGGGTAACCGAGATGGTAGTATCCTTATACCTGAGTGGTCCTGGTAAGGCACTTGGAGTATGGGGGTGTTACAATGCATGCTGGGGCCCTGATTAATTGCGATTAGTGCGAGCTACATCCAGGGGGTGGTATCAGGGGTAGTTGGATAAGCGTATTGAGCTGTCAACCAGGCTCCCTTTCGTATGTTCCACAGTCCGCCTGGTGAGGGTGCTCCTTGTGGAGAAAATAGGTTAGGCATGTTGGTGTGCCGTGTGCCTTGTGCCTTGTCACCCCGCGTTGGCAGTTGACAGTCCTGCTAGACATCCTTTCAAAGTATCATAGACGCTAGGATTCAAAGTGATGTACTTAGAGAAGCCTGAAAATAAGAAAATCTATTAGAATGATGTGAAGTACCTGTCGCCATCTCATGGGGTACCAGAGCAATTGTGGTCCCAGGACGCTGCCAGACCACACCATTCAATAGTAGTTTAAAGTCTTAAAAATAACTAAAGACACCAGAAATAATAGTGAAATTGGCAGTATGCCTACCACCGGATTCTTATTTTATGTTTAAAAATGATTTGGCTTGTCACAGTACATTATTCTGAAAGTTAAAGTTTACTTATTATTAAAAGTAATATCTCTTCAGGTGAAGTATGTTCCATGGGCGTTGTATGATTTGACCGTCCATAGTCATCAGTCTGTATGCACCATGGCCAACAACTCCTTCTACCTGGTATGGTCCTTCCCATTTGTAGGCGAATTTGCCTGCTTTTCGATTCTTGGTGTTCTGACACACCTCTCGGAGAACCAGGTCTCCTACCTCCAGGAGCCTGACTTTTAAATTCTTGTTATAACTCCTGGCCACTGACTGTTTATAGGCGACCAGACGGATTTTGCGCTTGCTCGCGGCTCGTCAATCAGTGTCCGGGCTTCGGTCATCTCTCAGTCTTTGTTCGGTTCCTTGTCATATTTCCATACCTGTGAGTGGGAACTAGAACTTTTGACGAAATGACTGCTTCTTCACCAAACACAAGGCTGAAGAGCGTTTGACCTGTTGCTATCTTTGGTGTCGTTCTGTCTGACCATAATACTAGTGGCAATTCATCTGCCCACTTTCCTCCTAACTCCTGTAACCTCCTTCACAGATTGTCCATAATGATTTTGTTCTTTGGATTCGGCTTGTCCGTTGGACTTTGGAGTCCTAGGTGCTGACTTTTTTAAGGTGATGCTCCACCTGGCACAGTATCCCTCGGTGTCGTTGGAGATGAATTGTGAGCCATTGTCACATATGATTTCTGATGGGATACCAAATCTGCAAATAATGTTTCGTTTTACGAATGAAATGACCTGTTTGTCTTTTACCTCCGTGAATGCTTCTGCCTCTATCCACTTGGAGAAGTAATATGTCATTTCTAACATCCAGGTTCTGTTTCCTGTGGCCCGTGGTAGAGGGCCTACTATGTCCATGCCCCATGCCATGAATGGCCAGGGAGAAATGATAGGGTGCAGGGGCTCTGCTGGCTGATGGATCATGGGCGCTGAGCGCTGGCAGGCGTCACATTTTTGTGCGTACTCTGCTGCATCTGTCTTCATTGTAGGCCAATAGTATCCCTGTCTGAGGGCTTTATTTGCCAGACACCTGCCTCCTGCATGGTTTCCACATTCGCCACTGTGGAGAGCATGAAACATAGTCTGTGCTTCTTCCTTGTCCAGGCACCGTAAGTAGGGGCCTGCTAGTGATTTTCTGTATAATGTATCATCAATGAGTATGAATCTGGAGGCCTTCACTCTGAAAGCTCTCACTTTCTTCTTGTCATCTGGTAGCTTGTTATAGCACAGCCATTCTAGGTAAGGTGTGCGCCAGTCGTCTGCCTGATCGGCTATTTGGCCTGGCTGCCTGTTTGGTCGGGAGCTCTCACCTTCCTCTGTAACTGCTCGGATTTTCTTCTTGCTCTGTGGATCCTCCAGTTCACCTCTGTCTATTTTGTCCATCTTCTGAATGGACGGTTCCAGCATGTGTGCTATTGGAATGCTGGACAGCTCTGTTGGTTTAAATGTTGCCCCCAGGGTTGCTAGGGCATCTGCTTCCACGTTTTGATCTCTAGGGATCTGTTTAAGCTTGCAAGTTTCGAATTTCTGTTTTAACTCCTTTGCTACTTTTAGGTATGCAATCATTTTCGAATCTCTGGCTATAAACTCATCATTCACGTGGTTGACTATTAACAGAGAGTCACAGGATATGAGCAGGTGCCTGACCCCTAACTCCAAAGCTAGCTTCATTCCCAATATCAAGGCCTCATACTCTGTTTCATTCTTGGTTGCCTTGAATTCACATCTTACTGCTTGCGCTATCAGGTCTCCCTATGGTGACCGCAGAATTAATCCTACGCCTACCCCCCTTTGGTTGGAGGCTCCGTCAATGTGCATCTGCCAGACTTCTGCCCCCTTGCTCCCTCCTAAAGTGAGGATCTCTTTATCTGCTAGATTCTGGATGGCAGGACTGAAGTCTGACACAAAGTCGGCCAATGCTTGTGATTTGATTGCTGTTCTGGGGTCATATTGGATGTCGTACCCACTGAGATGTACAGACCATTTAGACATTCTTCCTGACAGTTCATGCTTCCTCATGATAGCTTTTAGTGGGTAATTGGTCACGACATGTACAATGTGGGACTCAAAATTGGGGCGCAGTTTGCGAGATGCCACTACCAATGCTAGTATTAACTTTTCAAGGGATGTGTACCTGGTCTCTGCCGGCAGTAGAGACTTGCTCACGTAGTATACTGGCTTCTGCTCCCTTTCTTGCTCTCTGACGAGGACAGCACTCAATGCTACCTCTGTGACGGCTAGGTATAGGAATACGGGTTCTCCTGGCTCCGGTTTTGACAGCGGCGGCGGGCTGCTGAGGTAATGCTTCAACTCTCTAAAGGCTTGCTCGTGCTCAGAGGTCCATTCAAAATTCTGGCTTTTCCTTAGTACGTCGTAAAACAGCCTGCATTTATCCGAAGATCTTGAGATGAACCTGTTCAGTGTTGCTACCTTCCCGGCTAGTCTTTGAACATCCTTAGGCTTCTCAGGTGACTCCAGCTGTAAGATGGCTTTGATCTACTCGATGCTGGCCTCTATTCCTCTTTGAGTTACGATATAGCCCAGAAATTTGCCAGAAGATACTCCGAATGTGATTTAGATGGATTTAGCTTCATCTTGTATTCCCTGAGGGTGCTGAATGTTTCTGCCAGATGTTGCATGTGATCTCTGGCTTTTTTTGATTTCACCACCATGTCATCAATATACACCTTAATTGTTCTTCCTATCTGCTGTTTGAACATGCGTTTAACCAGCCTCTGATATGTGGAGCCTGTGTTTTTTAGGCCGAATGGCATGACGTTGTAGGAATATATTCCTCTTTCAGACATAAATGCTGTCTTCTCTTGATCTGCAGGATCCATCTTGATCTGATTGTATCCACTCCATGCGTCCAGGAATGTCAACATCTCATGTCTAGCTGTTGCGTCCACCATTGCATCAATATGAGGCAGCGGGAATGGATCTTTAGGCCATGCTTTGTTGAGATCGGTGAAGTCTACACATACTCTCCACTACGTTGGACTGCCATTCTGGATATTTTACTTCTCTTATTTTCTTTGCTGCCAGCAAGTTATCTACTTCCTGGTTGATTACCTTATTTCTCTCCGCTGCAAACTTCCTTCTTCTCTGTTGGATAGGCTTACACTTTGGGTCTACACTAAGCTTATGATAGACGGATCTATTTCTGTCATGTCATCGTGTGACCATGCAAAATAATCCATGTTATCTTGTAAGAACTTGACTAACTGCTGTCTTAAGCTTCCTGTACATCCTGCTCCAATGAGCACGGTTCGTTCTGGGTGCAGCTTATCCAGGTTGATTTGATCCTGCTCTTCTGCTGGCGGTTCGATGTATTCGTCTTGAATAGGTCATACAGAATTGCTATGCGGGGGGTGGCGGTGCACTTGAGTGCCTTCTTATAGCAGCCTCTAGCTTCCTCCTGATCTCCTCTTATCGTTTCTACTCCCCATGGGGTGGGGAATTTTATGCACTGGTGGTATGTTGAGGGGACTGCTTTCATCTGATGCAACCATGGTCTTCCTAAGATGACGTTGTAACTAGAGGGGCCATCTATAACCAGGTACCCGACTTGCTTATTGACTCCTCCCACATAGGTTGGGATGACTATCTCCCCTAGCGAGCTGGCTGTTTCTCCACTGAAACCTACTAGCGGAATAGTCTTCTTCTGCAAATCCTTCTTGCTGAATCCCATGTTTTCTATAGTTTTCAGCATGATTAAGTTGACCAAGCTTCCTGTATCTACCAAGACCTTTCTAACTGTGCAATTGGCCATTGATAAGGTGATAATTAGTGCGTCATGATGTTCTCATTCATCGTATGTATCTCCTTCATCAAAGCTGACCGCTGGCAAGTCACTGTGAGAAATTCTACATGAATTGGCTGGCCTATCTCCTTTGGTCTCCGTAGCACGTCTCTTAGCTACTGATTACGCCAGCCCGCTTAAGTCTGAGCCGCCTGTTATCACGTTTATAATTTTGGTGCATGTGGGTGGGTGCTCACGCTTGGCGAGCCTACCTTATCTTGCTGCTTGCCCCCACGTGGTAATAGGTGGCTCAGCTTCCCTTGTTCGTACATGCGCCTGATCTCTCTTCGTAATGTATAGCAATCCTCAGTGTTGTGCCCAATATCCCGGTGGAACTCACACTTCTTCTTGCTGTCCTTCCTCCATGCCTGCTCTCCTACTGGTGGGTTTGGCCACCTGACTCCATCTCCCATCTCCCTGAGTGCCTTCAAGATTCCTCCGACTCCTGTGGTGAATCCGTATTCTGCCAGAGTGGGGAGTAGCTGATTTTCTTCGATTCTGTTGACTCCCCTCCTGTATGGTCTGTAACTCTCGTCCTTCTTGCTGGTGGTTTGCTTCCTTCCTGGTTTTTCCACGGCTGAGGTACTAGAGATACTAGGCGCGCTTAGCAAGCTGGCTCTGGCTAAGACGTCTTCCTCCAACCTGATTGCGGCAGCTGTCTTCTCTTGTACTGCCTCGAAACTATGGCATAGATGCATGGTTAACTGCTTGTATAGGTCGGAGTCGTGGTTGAGGCCTCTTTTGAAGGCTTCTACTACTGTTGAGACATCACACTCTCGTACTGCTACCTTCTCATTGTTAAACCTAGTATTGTACTCTCCAATGCTCTCTCCTGCCCCCTGGATGATTCTGTACAGGTCTCCCGTGCTTCGTGGCTTTCTCGCTGCTTGCGAACTGTTGGGTAAATGCGTTCACCAATTCAGCAAATGTAGATATCGACTTGTTGGGCAGGCTCACAAACCATCGAAGTGCCGGTCCTGTTAGGGTGGACCTGAACCCTTTACACATGCAGGCTTCCTTAACCTGCCCTATAGCTGTTATCGTCATCATTTTCTGCTTATATTGGCTGATATGATCTAAGGAGTCTGATGTGCCGTCGAAGAGAGGCATATTTGGATTCGTGAATCCCTTTGGCATGGCTGTGATGGATATGGTGTCCACGAATGGTGAGTCGGCGTAACTGTCTAGAGCTGCTTTCTCGAGTGGGGGTGGTAGCCACGGGACCTGCTCGATCTCTTTTAGCTCCAATCTGCTGATTGGTTATCTTTGGTGAATCTGGGGTCCGTCTGTCACCGTTTGTCTGCGTATTTCCTCCGATCCGGGTTCTTGAAGATTCTGATAGGCTCCGGCAGCCAGGGGGGTTGTGGTAACGATTGTCCCCTGCTGCCAGTTCACTTGCTGGTTTGACTCGAATCCTGCTACAGGTGTCTGCACAATTGTTGCGGGGCTGCTGATGGGGAGGCCACTTGTTTGCGTCTCTATACAGTTGGCCGACTGCCAGCTATCTGGTGTGAGGTATCCTAACCCTCGTGGGGTTATTCTTCCATCCGACGGTACTGTAGCCAAATATAATATTGTTATTAGTTCGGCTGGTATCTGCCTGCTGCCCGATACTCCCAGTGTCAAATCGATCAAACGAGATCTTCCTTCACCTGTCCCACTTACCGGGGCGATAGACTGCTTTTTCAGGATATCAATCTGTGCCCAGAGCTCTCTGTCTCTTCTTCTTGCCTCAGCATCTGCTCTCCTTTGGTCTTCTATCATTTTTTCCATAGCTTTCTGAATATTTTCCACGCCGGTGAGTAAGATTTGTGTGGGACTAGGTGGCGGAGTGGTGCCTGAACTTGCTGTTCCCTTTTCTGACCTGGCCTGGGTCACGACAGCAGGAGTCCTGGGAGGTAGAGAAGCTTTTGTTGTCGGTATGATTCTTGAGGTATGTCCGGGAGCCTGCGTGGCCACTGTTGATGTTGGACTTTGGGTAGACGGTGGTGGTGGCGATGGTTGCCTGCTCCCTGACACGGCTTTAGATGCTTGCTTTTCCATTGTATATCTAGAATATCAACGATTGACGACCACAATGCCCCACGGTGGGCGCCAATCTGTTTAGGTATTTTTACCCAAGTCGATTGATTAGGGTCAATGTAGTCTATATTCGTTGGTCGATTGTATAATGGTTTGTATGTCAATAAATAAATAGGAAAATAAAGTGCGTAATGTAAATTGACACGAGAGATTTGGTGACGCGGAAAACCCAATGTGGGAACAACCGCGGGAGGGACGGTACCCTGCCAAGTATTGCACTATATGAATAGGAGGATGATTACAATTATGGTACGAGGCTAGTCCTGCTGATCCTAGGTGTCAGGCCTGCAAGATCTAGAATGAACGTATATTATTTGCAGAGATGTGATCTTGAATGTTGATGTACGAATGCGGATGTTGAATGAATCCCTTCTTGATTTGCTTCCTTGGCTATTTATAGGGTAAGAGCCCTAGAGATGTCCTACCTCAAATATTGAAAGGGAATATAATTTCCATAAGGACTCTTTCCAAAACCCGGACTCTCTCGCCCATTCTCCTTGATCTCCCTAACTTCTCCCTGACGCTCCTTTCCTTAATGCGGACGCTTCCTATGATGGGCTCCTAATCTTCCTTAAGCCCGTTTCCCTTTTCTCCAACCGCGGGCTTCCTTCCTCCTTATCAGTTTTTTCATAGTCTTTATTTTATTAAGTGGGCCTTCCTTATTATGCTATTTTTAGCCCAAACAAATATTAGTTGAGACGAATTAACTGTCAATTCGTAAATTGAATATAATAAGTTATATTTAATTAAATGTATGTATTGTTAGCTTGGACGAATTAATCTGTTAATTCGTAATTAAATGTAATCGGTTATATTTAATATCAACAAGATGAATGTGTCATAGTGGTAATAGTGAGGGTACTCAAACCAAGAGGTCATGGGTTCGATCCTCACTAGATGACAATTTAACACATTTTATACATTTTTGGAATAACCGAAAATGAGAAAGATATATCTTCTATTTTTCGGGATTTGGGCCGAGAATTTTAGAAAAAATATCTCCCTCATCCTTCTTATTTTCGGTTACAATAAGAGGTGATGTGAGACCATTTTTTAACCTAATTCATTCTAACTTAATCCTTGCCTCTCATCTCTACGAAAAACACAAAAAAACCTAAAAATTAATTAGTTAATTTTTGGATCGATTCTAGCATAATCAAAGGGCATTTCTCATATCATCTTGGGTGCAAGTGATAGGAGAATATCATTGCAATATTGTTCATAGGCCATATAAGCTAGGACCAAAGGTTATTTCGTCATCTCTTTACCCTTTTGTTTATGCAATTTATTTTATGACATGCTTTCATGATGATAAATTCGTTATAGTCCTTAAATTTAAAGGGATGCATACAGAAAAATCCCACAAGTGGTATCAGAGCCAAGGCCACGAATTTTAATTTTGATGATTTTCATAAAATCGTTTGTAAACAACATTAGGGTTTCAAAAAAAAAATTAATGGTTCGGCTGAAAAATATTTTGTGCCGAGAGGAATTTTTTTTTTTGCAGATTGTTGCGTTTTCTTGTTGCTTTATTTCCATTTGATTCTCATATTGTTGTTTTTAATCGGTTAAGATAATAATATGATAATTTTTAGATGTTTCGATTTATTAAATCGAGATGTAAATGGAAATCGGTTTTGCCGAATTGATAAAATATTTTGGGTCTGTTTTAATTTTTTTATAGCCATGAAATTTTTTCTGCTGTTTCTGTACTATTCACGGATAAACAGTAATAAAAAAAAATTCTGTTTTTTTTCTCTCTCGGTTTTTCCTGAAAAACCGATTAAAATTTTTTTTGCGGTTGTTTTTGTTTATGCCGATTTGAAAAGCATCCGAGAAAAAAAAATTTTTTTCTTGTTGTTACTGTTCACAGGGGACAGATTTTAAAAAAAAAAAAAAAATTTGTTTCAGTTTTTACAGATAAAACCGTGTATAAAATAAGAAACAGGCTTGTTTTGTTTTTCCTTGATTATGTCGAGAAGTTTTATAAAAAAATTTTTGTTTTTTGCCAATTAGTTATTGTGAAACGCTTCACAATTTAAAGATACCTAATTATTTTAAAGCAGTTTAAAATATTGATGGATTAAATTCATATTAGAAGTTTAATATGAATTAAGTTTGAAATTAATGTGATCAATTGAGGAATTGTTGCTTAATTTGTTAATTTAAATATGTGGTTTGGATAAATTAATCAACATAATTAAGGAATTGTGTCATGTATGTTTAATTTATTTTTAGTTGATGCATTTTATTTTATTTTTGTTGAATGAATCGTTGAATGAATTTATTTACGTATTTTTTTTTTGCAATCGGTTGTAATTTGTAATACTTAGTGTGGCCTTAGTCAAATTATGTTTTCGTAATGAAGGAAACATAATTTTTAATGTAATTATGAGATCTCGAATCTCCTTTATATTTCTTTAGTTTTTTTGTTTTGAAAATAGAATGTAATAAATAGGTTTATTATGTAAATTTATTTATTGTAATTTTCTTTTTTTTTTTTTTTTTTTGGTGAAATGTGAGTATGTATTATATATATCAAGAAGGTTGATTACATGTAGTCAATAAAAAGCTTTCTATTACATATAGTTCTTATGCTTAAGCCAATCTATATCTTCCTTAGTCACATGCTGAAAATCTCGTCCTCTGATTCTAGCTTTCACATCTTCTATGACCTTCTCAGCACATCTTCCTGGCCTAACTAGTACCCCTTCCAGTCTGCACTTGTTTCTTTCCTGCCAAATGTGGTACATAGCCCCCCAGACCGTAGCAGCTTGGACCCCCTTCCTCACCTTCGTCCCATTCCTTAGCATACACCAGTCAAGAACTTGTCTGTCAGGTATGTGGCATTTCAGGCTCTGGTTGATGCAACCAATTACTTGCTTACTGTAAATACACTCAAAAAAATAGGTGTTCACCCCTTAATCTTGAGCACATAGGAAACATGTAGCATCTATATCCATTCCAAACTTCACTAGCTTATCATTAGTTCTCGTGCTCCTGTGCATACAAAAGGCAATGAACGATGCTTAGGTAGCACCCACCCATTCCAGATTAAGCTAGCCCACGGGACCTTTGGGACAGTCCCTTGTAGCCCGATCATAACAGCAGAATGATATTCCTTCCCCGCACATTCCACTCGTCCATCAGTATAACAAGGGAGTAGCTCTTGTTTTACCCTACAAATTCTTCTCCAAACCCAACTAGACGAGCAGGGAGTGTAGTCCATCCAATCTGTTCCTTTCAGGTAGTTTTGTTGCACCCATTTTACCCAGATTGTGTCCTTTTTTTCTGCTACCCAATTCACTAATCTCCCAACCATTGCTTTATTCATGCTTTCCTGATTCTTAAGCCCAAGATTATTGTAATTTTCAAAGAAGACTAAAGATGGATATTGGAGCTCACTCCCACTACATGGATCAAGATGGAACATCGAGACAAGCATCTCGGGTCCAAGGATGGATTCCAAACTTGTATTTAATGTTCATTTTGATAGGATAGGCCACACTAGGACTTTATTATTGCTTTTACATTTTTCATTCCTATTGCTTTTCATTCACATGATAGTTTATGCATCATATTCCGCCTAAAACCAAACCACCTACTACTAAAATGCATGAAAATTGACTCATATAGATTGTATGTTAGTTTTCATGGACATACAAATGTCACATTTTTAAGCCATCACCTTAGTTTATTCATTCTCGTATGCTAGATATTAGTTCACTTAAAATGAATTAAAATAAAGTTGATGGGATCTTCCTCTAAAATGGAAATTGAGATTAGTCTTTATAAGGACAAACAACTATGAATCCCTTCTTCGTCGGTAGGCATAATATGACCCCTTCTACGTTGGGTAAGTAGTTGTGTTGACTTAGTTTATCTCAATATTATAGTCCGAAGAGATTCTCGTGATTATGATGGACTAAAAGATAGAATTTACAGAAATTTATCGACCAAGAATTCTAACGGTAGAATTAGCTAAAAGGTTAGCTTATCAATTTACAGAGAATTGAGTCTTGGGATCATTTATATAATTCTTGAGGGAGGTCAATTGTATAAATTCTTGAGTCTTCGCGTTATGACATTAGTTCATTAGACTTAAAATCAAAACGATTCACATGCTTATTAATTTTATTCTTCTTTCGCAGTGTAGAACACGATTATTTTTGATAATACTGTTACAACAAATGGCTGGAAATAACGAAATCCCAATTCCTAGTGCCGCACTTGATCGCACGTCCTGGCTTAAAATTTTTATGGACCAAATGAATCAGTTCACACGTCTGAAAAATGACGGGTCCAACTTTTATGGATCGGGAGGCGACTACGGAATGCTGCCATTGCTGACGGTAAGCTCAGGTACTTAACTGAGCCAATAACGGTAAACCCAGGCCCCAATGCAGGAGTCAACGAGTCACTCGCTTATAGTGACTTCGTTATGGATGCGGGTGCGATAAAGAACGTACTCATCTTTGCAATGAAAACCAATTTGCAGAGACGCTTCATTGCCCAAGGTGCAAACAAGATTTTCACCACGCTCACTAACGAATTCTCAAAAGCACCGAGAATCGTTACATATGAGCATACCTATCGCTTCTTTGATGTGAAACTCTAGAAGGGCCAACCGGTTAGCCCACACATTCTTCACATGATTGAGAATGTCGAGAAGCAGGAGGTACTGAATTGTAAAATCAGTGAGAGCATTGTCATAGACCGAATGCTTCATTCTCTTCACGATGGTTTTGCTCTTTTTAGGGCGAACTACTACATGAATGACTTGAAAAATAGTCCTAATGAGCTACACTCCCTTCTCGTACAGACCGAGAAGGATATGAAATTGAGTGGGAGCATGAAGCAGGATGTTCTCATGATTTCAAACAAGGGTAAAGGTAAGGGCAAGGCTCATGGCGACCTAGCTGTAGGTAAGCCCAAGTTTAAAAAGCCAGGAAACGGTAAGAGTGTGCCTGGTGAGACTAGTGGCTCACAGGGCAAGGCAAAGAGCAAGGCCGGTGACATAGAGTGTCACCATTGTCACAAGACTGGACATTAGAGGAGGAACTGTCCCGTCTACCGTGAGGACATCAAAGCAGGCCGCGTCGTTCCTGTTGGTATGTCATCTTATATTCATATGATTGAGATTAACCATGCAAGTTTCGGAACTTGGGTACTTGATACTGGTTGTGGTTCTCATCTGTGTAATCATTTGCAGGGCCTAAAGAACATCATACCTCTCGAAAAATGTGATGTGGATCTGCGAGTCGGGAATGGAGCACGAGTTGCTTCTGTCTCGAAGGGAACATATGTAATCCAACTCCCTAGTGGTTTTGAGTTATTTTTAAATAACTGTTACTATGTACCCAATTTGTCTAAGAACATTATTTCTGTTTCCGTACTTGCTAAAGACGGTTTTGCATTTTCAATAAAGGATAATAGCTGTATTTTCTCTTTCAATGAAATGATTTATGGCAAAGCAGTTTCCATGAATGGAATTTACATCTTAGACCAAACCACGGAAGTATTACACGTGAATAATAAGAAAATAAAGGTTGGTGACAAAGATCAAACCTATCTATGGCATTGTCTAATGGGACACATAAATGCGAAACGCGTGAAGAAACTCGTCGATAATGGGACTATTCTCGCATTCGATTTTTCTACATATGGCACGTGTGAATCATGTCTCATTGGCAAGATGACTCGAATTTCCTTCAAAGGTGTAGGAATGCGCGCTAGTGACCTATTAGGACTCATACATACTTATGTTTATGGACCTATGTCAATTACCGCTAGAGATGGCTATTGATATTTTATCACTTTCACGGACGATTTGAGTAGATACGGATATGTCTACTTAATGAAGCATAAAAGTGAGTCCTTTCAGAAATTCAAGGAATACCAGAACAGGGTACAGAACCAACTGGGTAGAAAGGTTAAAGCACTCCGTTCAGATCGGGGTGGCGAATATCTTTCAAATGAGTTTGATCAACACCTTAAAGACTGTGGAATCGTTCTACAGTTAACTCCACCTGGAACGCCTCAATTAAATGGTGTGTCCGAACGGAGAAATTGAACCTTACTTGATATGGTTCGATCCATGATGAGTCACACGATAGTGCCTGATTCATTATGGGGTTTTTCTCTTTTGTCAGCTGCTCTTATACTTAACCGAAGTCTGACTAAAGCTGTCGACAAGACTCCATATGAAATGTGGAAGGGAACGGTCCCTAACTTGTCCTTTATTCGGGTTTGGGGCTGCGAGGCTTATGTCAAGTGGAGACACGAGGATAAGCTCGGCCCGCGATCGGTCAAGACATACTTTTTAGGTTATCCAAAAGGAACATTTGGTCATTACTTCTATTCGCCTACCGAACATCAAGTTTTTGTTGCGGCTAGTGCGACGTTCTTAGAGAAAGAATTTCTCGAGAACAAGACGAGTAATAGAACCTTCGAGCTGTCGGAGATTCCAGAACCAACAACCGAGGAACAGATGGAGGAAGTTGTTCCTCCAACTGATGATGTGGTTAATATTCCTGAGGAACCTAGGAGGTCGGGTAAAGTCTCTCATCCTCCGGACAGATACATTGGTATGGTCGAGGAGAATGACGTTTTACTCCTATAGAGTAATGAACCCGCTACCTATAAATGTGCTATGGCCTATTCCGACTCAAAGCTATGGCTCGAAGCCATGCAGTCTGAGATGGACTCCATGTATGAGAATGACGTATGGGATCTAGTTGATTTACCTAATAAGGTAAAACCTCTACAGTGCAAATGGCTTTACAAAATAAAGCGTTCTGTAGACGCGCAACCAGATACCTATAAGGCAAGACTAGTGGCAAAGGGTTTCACTCAAGTGCACGGATTGCATTATGATGAGATTTTTGCACCTGTAGTCATGCTACGTTCCATTCGGATAATCTTAGCGATTGCCGCTTTTCATGATTGTGAAATTTGGCAAATGGATGTGAAAAGCGCCTTCTTAAACGGTTATTTGGAGGAAGAGTTGTACATGGTGTAACCCGAAGGTTTCATAGATCCTGAACATCCTAAGAAAGTATGCAAGCTTAAGCGATCCATTTATGGACTTAAGCAAGCTTCTCGGAGTTGGAATCATCGTTTCGACCAGGTGATAAAAGAGTATGGTTTCACTCGATCGGTCGAGGAACCATGCTTATATATCAAGTCGAGTGGGAGCAAGATTGTATTCTTGATATTGTATGTCGATGACATACTCTTGATTGGGAATGACATTCCTCTTCTATCTTCGGTTAAAGGATGGTTGAAGAACCATTTCTAGATGAAAGATCTGTTGGGAAATGTGTCCTCAACAATAGTGCGATCACATGATTTAAATATCATTATTAAATCTCATACCAAGAATACAAAAGGGATGATACATTACATATATATAGTCAACTGGTCCACACATATCGGTAATGATTGGCTGGCTAGAGTTTGACATTACTGTCGTGCGACGGTGGTGATCAGTTGATCCCTTGAGGTCACACCTAAAGGACGATTCCCTTAATTGAAAAGGTTAATTAATTGTATACCGATACAGATTAATTAATTCCTTAAAATTGAACAAATTATTATAAGAGAGAGAATAATGACATCTTATTATAATGTGATTAAATGAGATTTCATTTAGTAATTTAAGAAGTTATATTACTAAAATTAATCGGTGTTTGCGAAACACGCGAGATGAGCATGATAAGTTAGTTATAATTACAAGATATTGTGAATTATACTAACTAGTAATTAAATGACCATTTTATGAGAAAGTAATTTATATTACTAGTCAATTTGTTAAATATGATTTATTTAATTTATAAATGATATTTAATTTGTTAAATATGCATTTTAAATTAAAACAAGACATAAGACATGTCACATGTCACTTGACATACAATTGTACAATTGACAAAAATAAAATGGACTCAATATTGCAAGGAAAACCGTTTTATATGTAGTGAGTGAGTTTTGATGGTTTTTGTTATTTAAATATCAAAATAAACATCATGATGACACCTACCACTAGCTAGCTTTTCTTGTGAAGATAAAAAGCATATTGGGAAGAAAAATTAGACTACCCTAAGCTCCTCCCAACCGGTTTTCAACATAGAGAAAATTAGAGAAAATTTTCTCCAATTAATTCATTCTTACCTTTTATGAAAAACCTCCCTTCTCTCTCTTGTTCTTCACAAAATCCATTTTTGTGAATCTAATTTGTTTAAATCAAACACTAATAATACTAAAAGTAGTATATGAGTATTAGTAATAGATTTTAAGGTAAACCACAATATAAACATCTAGTACATGTTAGTTTGTGGGATTAAGGGATAGTTTTGGGTGCAACTAATTGGAGGGCTTCTAATTTGAAGTCAAGAATGTTCATCCATTAATGGAAAGCTCAAGAACTAACAAGAAGGAGATCTTGTTGGTGCCCAATATGACCAAAATTATTATGGTGAGAAAATGTTTTCTTATCTTCTTTCATTTTAGTTTGCATGCATAAGATCACCATTAATTTTATGAGTAAATTAAAATGGAACATATATGAGTATGTTAAGTATATAGATCTACTTTTCCTTCAATCGGTATCAAGAGCCGTGGTTGTTTGCATGCAAATCGGTTAAAAGTTTTTCCGAGTTATAAGAATAACATATAAAACTTGTAAAATTTGTGTTATTATGATATATCACGAAATTAATTCATGCATGTTAAAATTTCTGGTCCTAAAATGTTTTAGGATATTTTGGTTAATTTTACGGATTTTTATTGTTCATATTATACAATAATGGCATTTAAATATGATTTTATGAGTAAAAATGTCATTTTCAGTCTAAAATTAGCTATACTTCGAATTTTCGAATGATTTTTGGATATGTTGTCGCATATAGTATTTTGAGATAACCTGTAAATTTTCATAATTTTTGGACTTGTTATGCTCGAAAAATGGATTTTTCATTATTAAATTCGGATTTAAGTGAAAAATAGGTTAATATGAGTTAAATTTCGAATCTGGTCATAGAAATTTAATATGTTGTCACATGCAATTTTACAAGATGTGTGTAAAATAATTGGCTATAAAGAAGTCTTTTTGCATGATTTATGGATTTTTGAAGAAAAATAGCATAAATAGTGACATTATTAGTGAAAAATTAATAAAACATAATCTATGACTTAGGAAAAACGTCTAATGTTGCTTTTTATTATCTTTTTCAGATCTAAAATTGAAAAGTTAATGAATATAATTTTTCCCATGTTTTTATGATTATTTTAGTTAAAATCGATAAACCGCAACATTGTTTTTCCGGAAAATTTCGAAATTTTTAACCTAATTTTTTGAACATTATGAGTGTCATGGTATTTTTCCAGAATGTTCATGAGTTTAAATTTCAAATTTTGAATTTATTTGAAATTTTGTGATTTATTTGAAGTTTATAGCTTATTTTTGTATTTTTTAGTCCATTAATGAACAATTTTATAAATATGGGTTAATTATGGTCAAATAATTAGTGAAGACTAAATTTTGAGTCCTAAGAGGTTAGGGTAATTAAGTTATGCATAAATATGAATTTATGTATTTTTTGTGATTGTAAAATGTTGAAATCACGCAAATCCGTAAAAACCGAGTAATATACGATATTGGCTAATTAAAGGCGATTTAACATAAAATTGGGCATGTTCATACATATTATAATGATGCATTTTCTTTATGATTGTCATAATTTTAATTTATGTAATTTTTTGAATTATGTAATTTTACTTAGTATGGCCTTAGATTTTAATTGGTATTTCCCGAAATGTATGGGAATATCGATTTGGTTGTAATTTTATTGTGATCTCGTATCACCGTTTTGTAATTTAATAGATTTATTTTATTTTAGTTACAAATGTATAATAGGAAATTATGTAATTTATTATGTAATTTAAATTCATCTCGGAGTTCCCAAAGACGGATTTCTTCAAGATGGCGATACATAAAGACGGTGTTACCTCGAGATGCGTGCCACAACCGAAGTTCAAGGGACCAATGGAGTTGGTTTCCGAATATGCAATAGTTAAATAGTTTTTCTATTTTAGGAAGGGCCATACTAGGATTTATTTATTTTTATGCTTGCATTTTATTTTATGTCGCATGCATCGCTAAATCGCCATAACTAAAACATGCATAGTCTTTTTATCGAGTTTATCGACCGTGTCAATTAGAATTATCGTAGTTCACCGCTTTAGTTCACTTAAAACGTGATAGATAATATATTGACATGACCTCTCGCTAAAATAATCAATTGAGACATAGCCTTACCAAATAGTAGAAACCATGAAAACCTATTTCGCGTGGGAGTGCACTCGGCTACCCCGGGGTACAAACCTTGTTACGTAGGGGAAGTGGGTGATAAATGTCTATCCACCGAATTCATGTTCATAAGGGTTTCATCGGCTACCCCGTGCCTAAGTTAATGTGGGTTTGGATAATGGACACATTTATTCGAAATTTGGATTGAGCTCAACAAAAGTTATTGATAAGGGTTTCATCGGCTACCCCGTGCCCTTGTTGATGTGTTTTGGGCTATAGATAAACATAAGAGTAATTTTATCGACCAAGAGTTCTAAAAGTAGAATCGATTAAAAGGTTAATCCACCGAGTTATATTGATAAAGGTTTCATCGGCTACCCCGTGCCTAAGTTGATATGAATTTGGATCTTGGAATCATTTATCATAGTTGGGTAGAGGTCACTATGTAAATGCTATACTTGTTTTTCAAGTATTAATATAACGATGAATGTTTTTTTTTTCATTATTCCGTTATCATATTGTTCTATTTCTTTACCACAATCATATACGATATCATTTCGATTTTTTGATTCAAATCTCCATTAAAACATCGTAACTAAAGACAAATATGAATTTTCTTCTAAAACCTCATATTATCCATTGGAAGGATCTCTTGTAAAGAGTATAGATATAAGTTATTCATTATCAAACAGGTTTTTGATTCTTGATTAACACATCTACTTACAATGGATTGTTTTTCATGTACTTAAATGAATTAAGTACATTGAAGCGATAAATTGTTTTGGTAATTAGTTTTGTCAAGAATTCGTAATTGACCAAAATAACGCAACCACTTCAATGAAAGTTTTAAGACTAAAACGAACAAATGAAGAGTGATCTTCATAAACTCAATTTTGCTTCTCAAAGCAAAGACTCATTGAAATCAGTGGGAGCATTCTCTTAAACCGTTAAGATGAGGACGAGGTTCAAGAAGTAAAGATTATAATGGAATTGATACAAGGTAATGTTAAAGGTAAAGTTGTTGAGAATGACGATACTAAACCTATCAATCCCGACCGATAAAGTTTCCATTGTCTTAAATGTTGGACACAAGAAAGGAAACTACCCCAAATTATTGAAGAATCAACAAGTTAGTTGTGGGACATCTAATGGGACCTTCTTCGTTAAATGTTTATTTGATTAAACATAAATTTTGCTAGTACTACTTCGTCAATATTAGAAACCGGTGGTGGTTTTCATCATTATGTTTAATACATAGGATGATTAGAATATGACGACTAGCAACAATGAAGTCAATAGATAGAGTCATTATGTACTAAATCTAGTTTTCGGGTTTGGAGTTGTACTTAATTGTGACTATTAAGTACATAAACTCTAAATAAGAATACAACTTGTTAAGATACAAAAGAGGTTTCACTTTTGTGACCCTATACACCACGATTTGATGTATGGCTAGCCCATTATCAAGGTGATTATAATCTAAACCAAACTAGAATGATATATCATGAAGATGATGCAAGACTCAAATTGGTAACCCAAGATTAAACCTTAAATTTTGGAATGATGAACGCAAAGAGTTATCCAGTACTCTTGAAACCATTAGATTGTTAATGGTATATGCGTATCTTGTATTCAAAGCAAGCTATCTCGTACTTTTTGGTTGAAAAGGAGATCGAGGTTATAAATCATCAATCCAAAATAGGTTGATCATCATCTTTTACGAACGATTTAAGTTGACACTAGTGTGTTCACTTAATAAGGTAAATAGAGAAATCTTTGAAGAAGTTCAAGAGTTCAAGGAATCACGATTTAGTCGTGATGGGATTATCAAAGTGAAGACTTTGATATAAGCCAATGGAAATGTGATCTAATATCACAAGTTAATCTCTCTTAGCACGTATTATGAAATAATGTGTGATTGGATATGAATTCAAACGCTATTCGATAAGGTTTGGACTTCGATCAAGTTACTTTGAGTTACTTGATCCTTTTGGGGATTTTATCATTTTGTCTAAATTATTTTTCCACTAAATCAAATCATATGAGATATGAAATGGTAAGGGTACCATGTTTGTAAGTTTTCACAAGAAACAAATGCTCATTTTTCCCTCTTCAATTATCACGAGTACGACGGGTTTGCGGCTCGTGAAGCTGTCTTTCTAAAATACAAGTTTATTTTTAGAAGACAGAGTGGGAGAAATTATTCAAGAGCCACAAAGAATGCCACAGAGAATGGTATGTTGCAAGAAACTGGTATTTCTTGGCTACATGAGACGTTTTGTGTAAGATATTATACATTGTTTCTTTAAAACCTAGGAGGTTAAATTCGTCACTTGTTAAAAATGATGAATTCATGCTACTTTTAAGAAAGTAAAGAGCTTATAACTTACAAAAGAAATTGTTTGATTCAAGTTAATTACTTCTAGAAAGTAATGAACATATGACTTACATAAGAGTATTTAAGTCACAACTCAATACAAGGCTTAGAGCCATGAGAATCCGAAATAAAAGGCTTGATTAGTGACAAAGGGTTTTGCACTAATAAAGAGATATTTCAAAGCAAGATTGGTTGCAAACGGTTTTGCACTAATTGAAATGCTTAAGTCTATTTGGATCTTCTTGGGGATTATATATCATTATGAGATATATAGCGAGTGAATCTAAAACCCACTTCTTCAATAGAAGGAATGTATTCAATACATGTCATGAGTTTTAGTAGATTCTTGCAATCCTAAGATAATGTGAAACTTAAGAGAGGGTCTTAAGTAGGACATCAATGAGTTAGAATCAACATTTTGATCATGTGATAAAACATTTCTCGATAAGTCGAGAAGTTGTGTTTATACATGAAGTTTAGTGGGAGTTACGGAAATTTTAATTAGTCCGATATGTGGATGACATATTGATCATTAGGAATGATTTAAGACTTTTGGAGTATTATAATACATCTTGAATATCCGTATTTATGAAGATAAATCCACATGATATTAGCGTCAGTAAGAAGTCTTATGTTGATAAGATTCATGACTAGTTCAACTAAATTGAACATATTTGATTGATTTCATTTGCTTCCGCTGCCGAATCAATTAAAAAGAAATGATGTATAACACTTCATATGCCTTGAGTATGATGAATTGTTTTCAAAATCGAATTTAAGTAATCTTTACCAAGTAAGCTATAAAGATTACCCTTAAGAGCTTGCAGAAGCATTAAGGAAGTAAAGCAAAGTGTTTATGATGCAATATTGTGTAAGGGTGTTACACAAGTGACAATTGACAATTGAGATTGCGCATGGTTTCCGACAAAATCATAATCAAAACACATTAGTATGGTTAAGATATTATTGTGGCAATGTTAATTAAGAAGTAGATTTTCTAGAATCGTTCTAGGCAATAAAGAACAATGAGAGATATTTATAACGGAAATTGAGTACACTTGCGATCATGAGATGTGCAAGAAGGATGAGTCCCGCACACTGTGAAAACAGTGGGAGCTATTCTTAGGCTAGAGGGCCTATGTCTTGATTGGATCTCGACACGTACTCAGAAAGTTATGTAATGCAAATGTATACATTACAAAGGAAAATGAGTATGTAGTGAGGTTGAGTAAGGTACAAGAAATTGATAAAACCTACTAACCAAAGCCTTGTCAAAGGCTAAACATGATGAGTCATGTCATTTCAATTGAATTGAAATGAACAACTACGTACAAGATCAAATTAGATTATAGAACATGAAATAGTAATCAGGCATTGACTATTCATATGTGATAATCGCATTTGTCGTTCGAGTTTTACTTTAAAACTCTTTTATTATACTTTGTTACATACAAACGGGTTGTAGAGACAATTGAACCCCGTTAAAGTGAACACGGATTAGCATGGTATTCGCCCATAGTCACTTGTATGAGGTGACGTCTCGAAGTGACTAGAGTGTGATGCGATTGATGGCAAGTTCAAATGCCATAGAGTCATGTGAGATGACTAGTCGATCACATAGGCAGACTGTTAGGAACACTTTGTCGGGCAGTGACCGCTTATAGAGTTCTGGCAAATTTATAAAGCCTGGTCGTGGCGAGAGCTACTATAGTATTCTAATGAGTCGATTCTTTTGACTAAAGACTGTTCGCCTAAGATGGTACAGTTTCAGATTAACTTTGATATGTGTTACTACGACCTTCGTAAATGGTGTCAAATGGGCATATTTTGGGTTATGATGGTTGTGGCTAGTCGAAGGGAATAAGTGCGATAGGAATTGTCCACCCCCTTGTCAGGGTTAAAACAATATCTCAGGGCCACTCGAGGAGCAATGAACTGGAAATGCGTGGCCACGCTCGGAAGGTATCCATGGCGGATAAATTCTGGTCAATCAGTTATTCTCCAGATCGAGGAAACCACTCTCGATATGATCACTTGCAAGTACGACCCGAAAGACACCTTGCATTGAGTGGGAGATAGTAATAGGACAAGAGAATTGGTGACGCACACTTGTCGAGGACAAGTGGGAGATTGTTGGGAAATGTGTCCTCAACAATAGTGCGATCACATGATTTAAATATCATTATTAAATCTCATACCAAGAATACAAAAGGGATGATACATTACATATATATAGTCAACTGGTCCACACATATCGGTAATGATTGGCTGGCTAGAGTTTGACATTACTGTCGTGCGACGGTGGTGATCAGTTGATCCCTTGAGGTCACACCTAAAGGACGATTCCCTTAATTGAAAAGGTTAATTAATTGTATACCGATACAGATTAATTAATTCCTTAAAATTGAACAAATTATTATAAGAGCGAGAATAATGACATCTTATTATAATGTGATTAAATGAGATTTCATTTAGTAATTTAAGAAGTTATATTACTAAAATTAATCGGTGTTTGCGAAACACGCGAGATGAGAATGATAAGTTAGTTATAATTACAAGATATTGTGAATTATACTAACTAGTAATTAAATGACCATTTTATGAGAAAGTAATTTTATATTGCTAGTCAATTTGTTAAATATGATTTATTTAATTTATAAATGATATTTAATTTGTTAAATATGCATTTTAAATTAAAACAAGACATAAGACATGTCACATGTCACTTGACATACAATTGTACAATTGACAAAAATAAAATGGACTCAATATTACAAGGAAAACCGTTTTATATGTAGTGAGTGGGTTTTGATGGTTTTTGTTATTTAAATAATAAAATAAACATCATGATGACACCTACCACTAGCTAGCTTTTCTTGTGAAGATAAAAAGCATATTGGGAAGAAAAATTAGACTACCCTAAGCTCCTCCCAACCGGTTTTCAACATAGAGAAAATTAGAGAAAATTTTCTCCAATTAATTCATTCTTACCTTTTATGAAAAACCTCCCTTCTCTCTCTTGTTCTTCACAAAATCCATTTTTGTGAATCTAATTTGTTTAAATCAAACACTAATAATACTAAAAGTAGTATATGAGTATTAGTAATAGATTTTAAGATAAACCACAATATAAACATCTAGTACATGTTAGTTTGTGGGATTAAGGGATAATTTTGGGTGCAACTAATTGGAGGGCTTCTAATTTGAAGTCAAGAATGTTCATCCATTAATGGAAAGCTCAAGAACTAACAAGAAGGAGATCTTGTTGGTGCCCAATATGACCAAAATTATTATGGTGAGAAAATGTTTTCTTATTTTCTTTCATTTTAGTTTGCATGCATAAGATCACCATTAATTTTATGAGTAAATTAAAATGGAACATATATGAGTATGTTAAGTATATAGATCTACTTTTCCTTCAAGATCTGGGTGAGGCACAACGCATTTTGGGAATCCGTATCTACCGAGATAGATCACGACGAATGTTATCACTTAGTCAGGTGTCTTATTTGGATAAGATTCTTGAGAAGTTCAGCATGACCAACTCCAAGAAGGGGAACCTTCCAATGACGACTGGGATGCAGTTGAGCAAGTCTCAGTCACCCACGACGCCTGAAGGGATTGAGCGCATGAGTCGTGTTCCTTATGCATCTGCAATAGGATCGATCATGTATGCCATGATATGCACACGTCCAGACGTGGCATATGCATTGGGTATGACGAGTCGGTACCAAAAGACTGCAGGTGAAACACACTGGATAGCTGTTAAAAACATCCTCAAGTACCTACAGAGGACTAAGGATTGGGTATTGACTTATGGAGGAGATACTAAGCTATGCGCAACCGGTTACGCAGATGCTAGCTTCTAAACGGATCGAGATGATTCAAAATCTCAGTCCGGCTTCGTCTTCAGTCTTAATGGTGCTGCGGTCAACTGGAAAAGTTCCAAACAGAGTGTTGTAGCAGATTCTACTACTGAATTCGAGTACTATGCCGCTTCGGAGGCAGCAAAGGAAGCGATATGGATGCGTCAATTCTTACAAGGACTTACGGTAGTTCCTAGTTCGAATGACCCGATCATCATCTATTGTGACAATAGAGGTGCCATCTTCCACGCAAAGGAGCCAAAGTCTAGCAACAAATCTAGACATGTACATCGGAAAGCTCACCTGATCCGTGATTATGTGGAGCAAGAGGAGATAGTGATAGACAAGATTGCGACGGATGATAACATCGCGGATCCCCTCACTAAACCGTTGAATTATGATAAGCATGTAGGGCACGTTATTTCCATGGGAATTAAACGTGTTCCTGAGTTGTAGTACTTGATTATGGATTTGATACATTATCTTTTTCATATACTATTTATAACTTCATCGTTTTATTATAATATTTTGTTTTTCATGTGGATTGTCAGATCGACAACATTGAACGCCACAAAGTGAACTGAATTACATTATATTTGTTTTGGTCCGTAATCGCCAATGTGAGCTGATAACTCCGGCTATTATATTGTGCAGTCGATTGATGGTGGGTTCAACGAGCCATAAGTCAAACGGTTGACTGATCAATCACAGATGCGAGATTATAAGGATACCTCGTAGGACAACTTTTTGTGACAACGTAATGGAGTCCTAAATGTTTAAAAACATTCGGTGCCAGGTCGTGGATAGGACATCCATTGTGTTCCTAGAGTCGATTCTTTTGACTATCGACTGTCTCTTGAGATTAAGGCAGTTTTTGGGTGACTTTGGTTTCTTTCTCACGGTCTGCCGTAACTGGAGGCTAAGTAGATTTTTTCTGGGTCATTTCATACTGTGCTTACATCTGCAGGATTCGAGTTGAGGAAAATATCCAACCCTTATCAGGTATAGTTATTTCTCAGGGCCACTCGAGGAGTTGTAACTGAAATGCATGGCCATGCTCAAATGATGATTCGTTTATCAGTTAAGTTACACGCTAGTCGGGGAAACCACTCTTGATGATGATCGCTTGTAAAATACGACCTTTCTGAATACAGATTTGAAAATTGTTTTACATTGAGTGGGAGAAATTTTAGGATATGAGAATCGTTTATCGCACATACACTTGTGAGGACAAGTGGGAGTTTGTTGGAGCTTGTGTCCTCCACAAATTAGTGTGATAACATTTGTAAATATCTTACAGGTTCACAAGGGTATACTTCGTATTTAATCAGTTGATTAACGATTACCTAATAGCGGTTGGCTTGCTAGAAAGTTTGACGTTATTATCATACAGATGGCGGTGATCAACTGGTCCCTAAAGGTCACACCTATAGGATGTCTTTGAGAGATGTGGTTATAGAAATATGAACACATTGATGCCTTATATGACTAAATAGTTAGTCAATGTGTTGATGAGACAATTATTTAATGAAGATTAAATAATATTAGTTGAGAAAAATTAACTGTCAATTCGTAAATTGAATATAATAAGTTATATTTAATTTAATGTATGTAATGTTAGCTTGGACGAATTAATCTGTTAATTCGTAATTAAATATAATCGGTTATATTTAATATCAACAAGATGAATGTGTCATAGTGGTAATAGTGAGGGTACTCAAACCAAGAGGTCATGGGTTCGCTCCTCACTAGATGACAATTTAACACATTTTATACATTTTTGGAATAACCGAAAAAGAGAAAGATATCTCTTCTATTTTTCGGGATTTGGGCCGAGAATTTTAGAATAAATATCTCCCTCATCCTTCTTATTTTCGGTTACAATAAGAGGTGAGGTGAGACCATTTTTTAACCTAATTCATTCTAACCTAATCCTTGTCTCTCATCTCTACGAAAAACACAAAAAAACCTAAAAATTAATTAGTTAATTTTTGGATCGATTCTAGCATAATCAAAGGGCATTTGTCATATCATCCTGGGTGCAACTGATAGGAGAATATCATTGCGATATTGTTCATAGGCCATATAAGCTAGGACCGAAGGTTATTTCGTCATCTCTTTACCCTTTTGTTTATGCAATTTATTTTATGACATGCTTTCATCATGATAAATTCGTTATAGTCCTTAAATTTAAAGGGATGCATACAGATAAATCACCCACTAATCATAAGGGACCCAACTTAGCTTGGGCACCTAAAAACTGTATCTAATCCTTTCTGCAGAAAGTAGTGAAAGAAAACAATCAATGGTATCTTGACAGTGGATGTTCAAGACACATTACCGGAGATAAGAATCTTTTTCTTTCACTCAATCCCTTCAATGGGGGAAAAGTGACGTTCGGGGACAACAAAAAGGGTAAAGTAATCGACATTGGCAAAATCGGAATTTCTAAGTCTCACGCGATCAGTGATGTCTATCTCGTGGACGGTCTAAAACATAACTTGCTAAGCATATCTCAACTATGCGACAAAGGTAACAAAGTTGTCTTCCATACTGATAGTTGTCGCATTATAATCGAAGGAACTAGCAATATTATCCTTGAAGGCCACAGGAAAGGGAATGTTTATATGGTAGATTTAAATGATGTGCCTACTAACTCTTTCTCTTGCATGAAAGTTACACTTGATGATCCATGTTTATGTCATAAGCGGTTTGGTCACATTAGCTCACTAACCTTGAACAAACTCAAGAAGTGGGACTTGGTTGAAGGATTACCTAAGATCAAGTTCGACCAATAAAAGATGTGTGACACATGTGCTAGGTGCAAGCAAGTAAGATCATCATTCAAACCTAAAAGAGTAGTAAGCACAAACCAAGCCTTGGAATTAGTACACATGGATTTATGTGGGCCTATGAAGGTAAGGAGTAGAGGAGGATCCAGGTACGTCTTTGTTCTTGTAGATGATTACTCAAGGTATGTATGGCCTATCTTTCTTCATTCAGAAGACAAAACTATTGATGAATTTGATTGTCTTATAAAACATGTTCAAAATAAGTATAAGACTAATCTTGTATCCATTCATACGGACCATGGCACCGAGTTTGACAATCAAGCTTTCATAGAATATTGTAGAGTTAATGGTGTAGGGCATAACTTTTCTGCACCAAGAACTACTCAACAAAACGGTGTCGTTGAATGTATGAATAGAACTTTGGAAGATATGGCTCGTACAATGCTTTTGTGTAGTGGTTTACCTCGTAACTTTTGGGCTGAAGCCATTAGTACTTCTTGCTATATCCATAATCGTGCTATGATTTGACCTATTCTTAAGAAAACCTCCTACGAACTTCTTAGAGGTCGAAAACCTAATATCTCCCATCTTCGTTGCTTTGGGAGTAAATGTTTTGTTCATAATAACGGTAAAAACCGGTTAAGTAAATTCGACCTTAAGAGTGATGAGGCGATTTTCATAGGATACTCAGATCATAGCAAGGCTTACAAAGTCTTCAATAAGAGAACTCTTTGTATTGAAGAAAGTTTCCACGTTATTTTTGATGAAGATAACGTGTTTGATAAGCCTTTACAGGATGAGGAAGAAGACTTGGATGAACCCGACTTCCGTCTTTCAAGAGACGATCTCCCGGAACTCGAATTGGAGGACAATGAGATTGAAGGAACAAGTGATGAACTTGATCGTTCCTCAAAAGATAAAAAGGAGAAAACCAAAGTTATAGTTGATGATACTAGAACATTGACTCAAAATAAGGACTCCCAAACTAATGTTGTAGGTGATGTTACTATAACATTGGATCCAAATAAAGGTGTAGAGTCTGAAGTTATAAACGGCTCTAATACAACGCCCGGATTGGATTCAGGGGGGACTTCTTCCAATTCCGATCCAAATGAAGTTGGGACAAGCTCAAATAACGATGAAGAACTAAGTACTTCAACAAAGTGGAAATAAAAGAGCTCACACCCCATGGACAATATTCTAGGGAATATTAAGAAGGGTGTTCAAACGAGACGATCCTTGAATAACTTTTACTCCTTCTACTCTTTTCTATCCATGCTCGAACCAACAAATATCAATGAAGCTCTTGCAGAATTAGATTGGATTGTAGCTATGCAAGAAGAGCTATAACAGTTCGAACGAAACAAGGTTTGGCACTTAGTTCCTAGACCAAAGGATCGATCTGTCATTAGAACAAGATGGGTCTTTAGGAAAAAACTAGATGATGTCGGAGTCATTATCAGAAACAAAGCAAGATTGGTGGTCCAAGGTTATAATCAACAAGAAGGAATAGATTATGACGAGACTTTCGCACCTGTTGCTCGTCTTGAATCTATTAGACTTCTGGTAGCATTCGCATCACATAAAGTAATGAAGCTCTTCCAGATGGACGTCAAGACAACATTTCTAAATGGGTATCTAAAGGAAGAAGTCTTCGTAGAATAACCCCCCGGATTTAAGAATAGCAAATTTGAAGATCACGTCTTCAAGTTAGATAAAGCCTTATATGGATTGAAGCAAGCACCAAGGGCATGGTACGACAGATTATCCAAGTTTCTACTTGACAGTGGATTCAGCAGAGGATCTGTTGATAAAACCCTATTTCTAAAATCCGAGGGTTCTGACCTTTTGGTTGTTGAAATATACGTCGATGACATTATCTTTGGATCGACTAACCGAAGCCTATGCAAGTATTTTTATAAGTTGATGACCTCCGAGTTCGAGATGAGTATGATGGGAGAATTAAAATTCTTCCTAGGTCTGCAAATACAACAAACCGATGAAGGCATTAAAATCTATCAACAAAAATATATCATGGAATTGATTCGTAAGTTTGGAATGGAAAATTCTCATGCTATGCCTACTCCGATGGTTGCAGATAAGAAGTTGACATTAGATGCAGACGGTAAACCGGTTGATGAAATAACTTACCGTGGGATGATTGGGTCATTGTTATATTTCACTGCAAGTAGACTGGATATTATGTTTAGCGTATGCGTTTGTGCGAGATATCAATCATCTCCCAAAGAATCGCATATGACGGCCGTAAAACGAATCTTACGATATTTAATTGGAACGGCCAAGCTATATTTATGGTATCCGATGGAGTGTAACTTCGATCTAGTCGGTTATTCTGATGCCGACTACGCAGGATGTTCTCTAGACAGGAAAAGTACGTCAGGTGTTGCCACATTCGTCGAACAGTGTATTATTATGTGGGGTTCGAAGAAGCAAAATTCGGTTGCTCTCTCAACTGCTGAAGCCGAATATATCGCTCCAGGACTGGTATGTACTCAATTATTATGGCTTAAGCAACAATTACGTGATTATGGTGTTGATGTAGGATGTATTCCTATTTTATGTGATAATACTAGTGCAATAATTATTTTTAAAAATCCCGCACAACATTCACGCACCAAACATATTGAAATAAGACACCATTTTATTCGAGACCATGTTGAGAAAAGGAATATAAAACTTGAATTTTGTAGTACTGAAAAACAATGGGCAGACATTTTGACAAAATCGTTAGCTAGAGAACGATTTGAGAATTTACGGTTGGAAATTGGTTTAATCAGTGGTACCTAAGCTTCTGTATATGTTTAATTTCCTTATGACTGACTAGTTTAAGTTAAGATTGTATGACTGTGTCCGTATATTGCGTTGCATGAATAATTTCGTTTATAGGAAAATATTTATCATAAATTCTATTTGTTATTTAGAATTTAGTTGGTATACAAACTTAATCTTTTATCAAAAATAGTCAAGATAGACCATATCTTTTATTTTCCAAATCATACAAAAACTCTCCTATATTGCTCTACAAAATCACACGCCTCATATTTCCTACATCTAATACAATTCCTAAATTTTATATCTTATTTTACCAAATTTTATCACTTACCATATTTGAAATTTACGATAAATTGAATTGACACTTTTCATATACACCTAACCCTAAGTCCTAGACTTTATAATTACCCCCCTTTGCCGTGTACATCTTACCACACCCCACTTGCCTACTTTTTCTCTTTTCAAAAATCAACACAATCTTACCTTCATCCTCTTCACTCAACTATCAACATCACCATGAATTCTCATCATACAAAAACCCGATCATCAACACGACATCAACAAAACCGCCACTTTAACAACCCACCATCACTATTACCATCTCGTAATCCTAATTCTCCTACCTTTCCTTCACCTCACCCACAATCGTCCACACCTCTGTTTTATGGTCGAGACGCCACGATGTCCGGAGGAAAAAAACGCTGTCTTTTTTAGGGGAAGAATAAGGTAGTTGTTGATGAGGGGAATGATATTGATGAACCCGAGGTTATCGTAAGGAATGGTGCAAGAACTCTACTCCGGGATGTTTCAAAAAACGCAACAAGGGAAGGGTTAAACCGAGTTCTTTTGACACATGATAAAAGTGTCCTTGTTTCTCGTGTCTTGAACTATTCCATCCATGGAGGAAGGTATTATCCTAAATCTTGGTTGGTTAATGTCCTGGCTCTTAACTTTTTCATTGATTTTCTTGATTTTCAAGGGTGGAGGCACATTAGTCAATTTTCGGGTCCAATTTATCCGGTTGAAGTTGTTCAATTTTTCACTAGTGTGGCGATTAAGAAAGGGGTCTTTCATGCGACGGTTAATGGTGTTGATGTGACGGTCTCTATTTGGGATTTTTGCTCTGCTTTTTCGGTTCCCGATGACGGAATTGATATTAATCCGAGTCTTGAGTGGTCTAATGTCGTTGGTGAAAAGGAGATGTTAATTAAGAAGTATTTTGAGGAAGTTGGGATGAACGGTAGGAACATTGTTGTTCGTCCTCTCTCGGCCAAAATTAAATTTCTCCTTAGTTTTCTTTCGAACACCATTCTGCCGAGAAGGGGAGGACGCGACAAGGTTTCTAGTTATGAGGCCATTATCATTTATTCATGGTTGGAGGGTCAAAAAGTGAATTTAGCGAGTCTTGTCTTAAACCGTATAGTCCAAACAAGTCCCACGGTTACCAAGGAGAAAGTTAGCACAACAATCGATCTTCCATATGGGATGTGGGTATCTCGGTTGTTAGAGGTGAAACAAGTTGTGGGACGGGCTAGCTACGGTGTGAGCGCAAAGGATTGTATGTGTGATCGCTTAATTAAGCTTATGGGTCTTGTGGTTGATGGACCTGAGTTGTTACTTGTGAAGGATGTTGAGAAGGTTCCAAACGAATCGGGTTTGGGGGCAATTGAGGCTAAAATGGAAAGGTTTATGACTTCTTTGATGGAGAAATTTGAGGAGCAATCCACTACCTTGGCTACGGTTTTATCGCAAGTAGGACCATCTCGGTCTATGGAGTCGGGTTTGGATGCTACACAGGTTTATGCTTGGATGGATGAGGTGGATAAAAGGTTGATGGGTTTTGAGAGGGAGTTGAAGGTCATCCGTGGGGAAGTGTTCCCACATAGAGATCGTCTTACCTTCCTTACAAGTCATGGAGGTGCGTTGGTCTTGCATTGAAAGGCTATGGCAAATGATCAATCATTAACTTTGGAGGCGACTAAAGCTTTGTCCTTGAAGGTTCTCAACTTTTAACGTAGTCTTCAAAGTCTTGCTCAACTCGTGAGGAGCTCGTTTGACCGTCTTGATGCCTAGAAACATCGCACTCGTCCCAACTATGTGAACCCGTACAAAACCCGCAACATTTGACCTTGCCTCACCTTACCTTATTTAGAACTTTCTATTTTTAGCATCTTTTCATTATTCTAGTGGTGTATTTTGCATACTCTTCATCGGCCCATTTTGGCATAAACTTGTGGATTATGGCCCAAGTATTTCTTCAAACATGTGTTTATTCGGTCCATTGGCACTATGTTTTCCTAAGTTTGTATGACAATTAATCCTCTAGATGCTTATGGCTATGCATGGTTAATTTGTTCTCTATGACGTTTTATCTCTAGTCTCGTCTTATATTATTCTAGTCATTTTAGCTTTGTTCTTAACTCTTCGATGATGTCAAGAGGGGGAAGAACGTCAATGGTAAGCATCTACCTAAGCTTGCTCCTTGTCAAGACCAATTGTCTCTTAAAGTCCTTACGTTTTCGATTATATGTTAATCGTCTTGATCTTGCGTTGATCTTTATTATTAATATGACGGTATTATATTGAGGGGGAACTTTATACTTAGTCACAACTTTAGGAGACTTGCCATCATCAAAAAGGGGGAATTTGTTGAACCATATAGTATATATGTTTATGTTTTGATGATGTCAGGTGTTTTAATATTGTATATACTCGTTGCGCATAATCGTTTGTTTAAGTTTTTTAGATTAGACTTATCTTTTACAAGCAACAAAGAGAATTGTGATGGATGTATATGATAGTCAAGCCTCAGTTAAAGATCAAACAATCTGAAGATTCATTCAAGAATTATGTGAAGACGAAGTCCGTCTAAAGATTAATCAAGCTTGGATGATGAAGTACCTTATACTCGAAGATCTCCTATGAAGATTAGAATAGTATAGGTGATTGTCTCGTAATGGTAACTACGAATGAATTTCTTAAGTTGGTAAAGTTATAGCTTTGCAGCTATAACATTACTAGTAAAAGAGCTCAATGTTATAGCTCTCCTACTATAACATTGAGATGCTGAGTTTATTATAAAGGACATATATTGTTTTAAAACTGTTTTTGAAAATTGTTTGAAGTTTATTTTAAATGTTTGATAAGAGTATTTAATTAATAAAGCCCGGTTTAGTGCGGAGTTCGGTTTTATGTTAAACGTTGGTTAGTAGTTGTTTTGTGTCAACTTATAAGTTGGACCATGTTACTAATTAGGGTTTCAACAAAGCCTCTCTTAAAACCTAAATTCTAACCCATATATTGAGCTAGGGTTTGCACGAGTCACGAGGCATGTGAGCCGTGACATCTCGTGTGACTTAAGGTATATCTTGTAAAGATTTTGTTCTGTAAGCAATATCTTTACATATCTTGTATATCCTACTTAATATATTTGTTTATGATAAAAGATATTCTTGTTATGGAAAATCCTATCATATCTTAGAATTTATGGTAAAGATAATAATTTAATAAGTTATATTCTATCTTTTGGAATATTCTCTATTATCTTGTAGGCTTTAAAGAAAGAAATAATAGAAGATATGATTTGTTGACATATTCTCTATTTCGGCCATTAGGGTTTCCCAAAACCGAGTGTGCCTTGCTCTTTTCTTTCTATAAATACTTTTGTCTTTGTAACATTTAAATGAGTGACCTTAAGCATAAAATTGATTTTATTTTTTACAAAGCAAAACCGTGTATTTCAAGCAGAAAACCGTTTTGTAATTTTTGTAAGGTCGTGTGTTTTAAACTCGTATATTCATTTGATAAGTTATCGTTATACTGCATAGGGAAACGCCCGCCCCGCGTTTGGGATGCTGGGGACGAGCCTTGGGACGCTCGAATTGAGCCTTGGAACGCTCGAGCTGCTCTTCAAGACACTCAGGCTGAGCTTGGGATGCTCGGATCATGGGTCAGCTTGGCTTCCTCTACTCGTGACTGCCTTAAGATCCGTGCGGATCATTGAAGGGTCGTGGGGGTCTTCATCATTGCCCATTCTACTTGATTTATTGACTTAGACCTTTAGTGTTAGCCTTCTCTTTGGTGCTTAGTCGTTATATGCTATCAATATAGCTCCGCTTCACTCTATTTAGTCAAGTTAGTGCTCTTCTCCTACAAAGGACACCAAACCTCATAGAATGTGCATAGAAGGAAGCTAAAGACAAGAAACGACCCTAATACATACTAAAAAAGCAAAGGAACTAGGCTAGTTAGGGGATTAAATGTGCGTACATAGGAGTCACATCAAATATCTCAAAATTGAACATTTGCTCTTCCCGAGTAAAGAGGTGGCTAAAATTATGACCTTTATTTATACTATCCTAATAATAATAACTGATATGAGACAATTCGCGGGTCTTACTCTGCCCCTTCAACTCACAACAAGACATCTATGAGGTAAGATGCCTTCTTGCAAGGCAAGGTGGGGATTGCCAAAATGGCGATGCATCCTAACATTTAAGCACATAAAACACGATAAATGATGCATCTACAAAAGAATAGCCACTTTCCTATCTAAGTGGCGGAAATCACCTACAAGGGAAACAATTTCAGGGCACACACTCCATCATAGATATTGGTTCTCCTAATTACTAAGTCCAAGAGGATACAAATAAGTCAGCTCCAAGTTGTGTTAAACTAGGTTACCTTCGTCCACAATCGCTAAATGCTTTTGTCAAGAGCCACGCCCTTATGGTGTTAGAAAAACTGTAAGATCGTGGAATTCCTCCTCTTGCCTAGACAAAAAGAAGGGTCATCCCCTCTTCACCATGCAACAAAGTAGGATCATCAAAGGATAAAAGGGTTTCAAAGTACATGAGTTTCATTGATAGTAGTTTGCTTTTTGGGTTTATTTTCCCCCCATTTTTGTAGCATTTGATGATTAAGAACATTTCTTGCCATTTTTTATGTTTGTCATTTTGATACTTGTCAATTTCAATTTTGCATTTTTGAACATTTTTCAAAGTAACCCCATTTGTAGCAAGGGTACTTCTATTAAAGCATAAGAGTCTATTTTTGCTCCTCATTTCATTAATGCAATTTGAAAATATATGATTTTGATTTGGTACTTGAATTCAGTTTGATATTTTGTGCCCATTGCCATTTTATTGACAAAATATGATGATAGAAGTGTAAGAACGGTTGCATGGCATCAAGGGTCACCTTGGAATAAACGGTAGCCAAGGAGTTATCACACCACAAGGCACTCTTGGACTAGGTCTTAGACCATGGGACAAAATATACTAGTATGACACATCCTAGGGTATCTTGAGGGTATTCTAGCAAACAAAGTCTCAAGGAGGAAAATTATCTACAAGGGCGTTATATACACTTGTCAAGCTTCCCAAATAAGCATTTTTACAAAAAACTTCTACCATGCAACTACATTCCATGATGTAACTAATACATATAAAACTCTAATGAATATGCTTCTATCATCTATAATGTCATATAAACTAAATTCAAACGCTTAACAACACATTGGTTTGTACCGCATCAATTAAAACATAGCCACATTGTCGTTAACATATAAAAAGGAGGAAGGAGATTTGGAAAGATCATACCATGCGGTCTTCTATTTCCTTCGTGCCGCGAATGTGGCGTAGTCGGCCCAATGTGATAAGAGTGACAAACAAATAAACAAACATATACAATATATACAATTCTACACTACAAAGGAAAGAACATGTTTTTAGTTTTTTAAAAATTTTCAAATTTTTATGGATTTTATTTTTATGAAAATAAAGAACATATTTTTTGGTTTTTCGAAAATTTTCAATTTTTATGTATTTTGGAACATAAATTCTCATCCCCCCCTTTATTTTGGACATTGTCCTCAATGTACATGTAGGAGTAGGAATGAAAAAGAAAGTACATATTTTTGGATTTTTAGAGTTTTATGGAAATGAAGTACAAATGCAATGATATGAATGCATGCATTCTCTAACTAAATGCACTTCTATATGACATATATAACAAATGAATTCAATCTAAACTACACTAGATGATGCATATTTTCTAGTAAGCTATGCTCACCTATCATCAAACCTCCCCAAATCGATTTAAGTACTATTTCTAGTGTAGAAAGGAATAGGTTTGGTCATTAATGACTATGAATGAATTCAAGTCTATATGCAACTAACTACATGAATCATGTGAGATATATTACAATGCAAAATAATCTAATAATGCGAAATATAATGCAAGCTAATCTAAAATGTAATGCAACTATACAGATAGGGAAATAAGAGGTATCATACAAAGGAGGTGGCATGGTCATGTGTGCTAGCCACTGTATCCTTCATAATCATCATCATCATTGGGTCCTCCATAACCACTATGCTTTCCTTGCTCTCCGTAACCTCCTCCTTGGTATCCCCCACTTTGGCCGCCAAATTCCCCTCCTTGGTTGCCATAGTTAAGGAACAAGAGATGTGTTTGAGCCCAAGATTGAAGAGGGCCTCTAGGATTGACGTACCCTTGTTGAGCCATGTTTTAGTAGGGGGTATTGGGCCAAGTAGTTGTCAACCCTTCCATCGTGCACCCCAAGTTAGTCACGTTGCATGAGTGTCATCAATTCACCCATGGACGAGGCTTTCGGATCTTGGGGGCAAAAAGCATGTGTGTTGTGGGGTAGGGTGAAATGGGCACATAAGATGGTTGTTGGTGTGGTGAATCACCCCATTCCGGCATTAGAGGAGGTTGGTGGTGTACTTCTTCACGCGATGGTGGTTGATCATAGATGTCAATGAGTAGAAGGTAGCTTGGCCTTTGCGAGTATCGGCTCAAGCGGGGCTCGGTGGGTGGTATGTTCCATCCCATGAGTACAAGTGATGTGAATCTCCTAGTGAGCCATTCAACACTCCCAGCATCATTATATTTACACTAGCGGTGGTGGTAGAATATGGCATGTTCATTGATCAAAGTACTTCCCTTAAGCTTTGCATACCTCCCATCAAAGTTAAACCCGGGGCAAAGTTCATTGGCCAAATTTGTTACCAGGCCTCCCATCACAAAGGTTTTGATTTGAGAAATTCCCTTAGAAAAATCATTAAATCTTGTAAGCATCTCAAGGGGCGTGTTGAAGTTGTAAGGCCTTGTCCCTTGCACATTCAAGTAGGACTCGAGAAAGGTCAAGTTGAGAAAGGTGCATTTGTCTTGTTCTACTGTTCCAAGAATGATCCAGGCCATGAATCTTCGCTAATCCTAATCACCAGATGTTGGATAGAAAAAATATAGCATTGTTTGAAAGAACTAAATTATCTCCCGGAAATAGCTCTCCAAAGGTGGTTGACAATAAGGTCGAAGGGTTTGTCGGTGTTATTCTTAGAAACCTCTAAACCAAAGATCCCCGCAAATTGTTCTAAGTTCAACCTATGGGGCATATTGCAAAGAAGGAATTCCATACCAACATCCTTTCATCGATTAGTAACAACATAGAGGCTAGATAAAAACTCTAACGTGAGGCTAAGGTAAGTGTCTTCATGAGCATAAAACATCTTCTCAAGACCCAAGCCATTGAAGAACAACTCCTTTTGATGTCTTATACCAAGTATTTATAACACATAAAGAGCAATGAATTGAGTAAGTTCATAAGCTTTACCAAGTAATTGCTCAAATCGTTGACGGTGTTCATCTTTGACGAAATGTACTTTCGAAAAATGCCCAAGTTGTACAACATCCAGTATCATCTTATTTTCTTGGACCCTTGCCTCTCACGAGGCGGTTGAAGTAGCACATTTTCGGCGTTTGGGTGCCGCCTCGGTGGTCTTCTTGCTTTTGCTCTTTAGAAACATTCTTGCTTGACGTGGTTGGTAGGGATTTTGATCAAAAACCTTGAATTGATGATTTTGTGATGGGGTTTTCGTGATGGAGATTGTAGGGAAGATGATGAGATGTGGTTGTAGTGGTGATAAGATAAGGTAATAGGGATGGTGGGGGACAGATTTATCAAAGAAATAAGCTAGGACGAGCGGGCTAGGGGTCGGGTTCGGGCGTGCAGCAATTCAGCCTTGCATTTTTCTTCATGCAGCCCGGGCGTCTTGGTATCGACTGGAGTGTCCCTCTCTTTGGAACGGGCATCCTGAAGATGAGACGGGCATATTTTGTGTCAGGACCTTTTCTTTGTTTTCCCCAGTCTACGGGTCGAGCGTTCTCTGAAGGGGACTGGCGTCTTGCCTCTGTTCTTGTTGAATTTAAGGCTTTAAATCAAGCCTTTCCCTTACACCATTTGTGATCCGTTCTTATCATCATGTCATATCCTGAAAAATAGTTAAAGAGTAGTATAAGAACTCTCCCTCACAACTCTCATGTAGAGATTAAAGGATAGATGTAACTAATGTAGAATGCAATTTATTATGATACAATGTAAAGTTTAGAAAGGGTATGTTACAAATGGGGGTTTGCGATAGGACTCCACCAAACTAACTCAAATGACAAATTTCATTATCCATGGAGCTTAATGCTCTTAGTAGGTGATCAAATGCTTTTGAATATGCCTCAAATAAGCACAAGTAGGACCTTGGCTACTTCAAAATAGAATAGAGCCAATCCTCCACAAGGGGCTTCTTATTCAAATCTCTCCCCTTCACTTTGGCTTTTTCACCATAGCCTTTTTGGCTCTCCAAACTAGCAACTTAAAATTCTTGTCATCGAGAGGCTTCTATTCTCTCATTTCTCCCTCAAAAATAGTGATGGTGAGAGCATTCGAAGTTATAAATCCTTCAAGAATAGAATGAGAATTATCATAGCATTGATGACGTGGTAGCTTAGGAATTGAGATTGTGGGTGACAAGTCTCTATAAGTAAACTCATTCATAACTTTGTTCTTGAGCTTTTCCACCAAGTACCTCTTATATAACAATTTGACCTCTTGGAGAAGATTACCATATCATCTCCAACAATAATAGGTTCCATGGTGGGTGTGAAAATGTCTTCAAAGTCAATAGGAAAGACACATTCATCTTCTCCATGGAAGCATACCTAAAACTTCTCAAGAATGGGCTCCTCAAGTGAGGCAATCTCACAACTCCATTCTTCTTTTAAGTCCTCCTCTTCTTCATTCCATAAGTCATTGCAAGACACATATTCCGCATAATCTTCTTCCATAGGCTTGTCATCATCGCTATCTCCATACGAATCATAGATAGGGGCTGCACTCCTCTCCATTAACTCTTTCTCCAACACCTTAATGTTCACATCAAATGACACACTCTCATACTCACAAAGACTAAGAATATTTGGTTTACTCAACCTTATATCTTCTTCATCAATTACCACACTTTCATACTCAGAAGAGCTCAAGGAGATTGGCTCTTCCCACTTCACATCTTCTTCATCAAAGTTCATTACCTCATATTCGCATTCATGGTAAATGTTCAAGAGTTGGTGAGGAGTGGTTGCTTGGGTTACCTTCATTTGGGCAATTCGAATTGCCAACTCCTCACCATAGGTCGCAATGCTATGAAGAATATTGTCCGTATTTTTGCTCTCCTCTAGCACTTGTTTGAAGAAATTTTATTGATCTCCCATCATTTGGACAACCACACTTTGCATGTTAAAGTTTGGCTCATCTTCTTGTTGTATGTGGATGTGGAAGTGGTCATATTGTGGCATTTGGAATTGGTTGTAAAATGAGTATTAGGAGGGTGGTTGCTGTGGGTATTCGGGGTGAAATTAAAATAGACAAACAAACAAGAACTTAATCACAAAACACCATCCCCAGCAATGGCGCCATTTTGATGGTGAGCGAGTCGTTGTTCACTCAATCAAACACATTTATATTCTCAACAAAAAACTAGATAGTGGTTAAGTCGAGGTCAATCCATGGGACGGTGTGCTTTAGGTCCTAAGTCTATCTATTTCAATATATGCTAGTGTCACAATTGGTTTGGGTTTGAAGTTGTGTTCTAAGCTACAACAAGGAAATGTAAACAATTGAAAAACAAGACAAGTAAATAGAAATGAAGATGTAAACAATTGATTAAAGATACTAGGGTATCATGGGATCATAGGGGAGTCATGGTGGACTAGCATAAATGAATCATATAGATGCAAGCAATTATTATTGTTGGAATCAAGTTAGTGTGTATCTTACAATTCCTAGGTAAACTTAGGTCTCGGAGCCGAGTCAGTCAAGAATTTACAACACCTACATGTCGACTTGGTTTTCCCTATTCATGGTGAGACAACATAAATGAGTCCTAGGAAGGTTTGGGTCCCGGAGCCGAGTCGGTCAAGACTTTACAACACCTACAATCGACTTAATACTTCCTATTCAAATATATGCATGGTCTAACAAGCCTTGATTTGGTTTATGTCTTACAAGTCTTGTTGAAAGGGTTAGAGAAACATGCTAGATTGTCAATCAAGCATTTCATGAAACATAACATATGCATAAGTTAAAAATAGAATAAGCAAGCATTCATATGAACTCATTAAGCATAAATCTTCCCCATTATTAACTCCCCTAATCCCCGACTAATCCCTAGTTAGGAAACTACTCACTCATTATCATGGAAAACATGCTAACAATGGTGTCAATCATCTTAACGACTATAAACATGATGAAAGATTGAAACGATAAACAAGTAAACAGTGAAGGAATTATGCCAATCTTAAGATGAACAAATGGAAAGGAGAGAATAATAGAAGAGAACTTGATTGATTGATTGATGAAGAGTTGTCAAATCTCTAATAATAACCCGGTAATCTTCAATTACCCAATAAGATCAAAGAATGCTTGAACAATAATTAAGGAATGATTAATGTGTAATTTTTGGAAAGATTAAATGCTAATATATTCTAATTTACTCCTAATGAGAGCTTAATCTAAACTAAGGAAGCATTGGCTACACTAAGAGGACCCAATTCCCACTTAGAGGACTTAATCTTCTCTAAATACAAGAGGGGTATATATAGTATTACAAGGATTAGGTTAACTAAGGACTTAAATAACGATTAGGTCCCTAAGATGAAGATTAGTGCTTTGCAAGTCCTGAAGGAACCTCACGACCTGTCCATGTTGGACGCTAATACTGCATAGCGAAATGCCCGTCCCCCATTTGGGACGGTCGAGCCGAGCCTTGGTGCGCTTGATTTGAGCCTTGGGACGCTCGAGCTGCTCCTCAAGACACTCGGGTTGAGCTTGGGACGCCCAGATCATGGGTCAGCTTGACTTCCTCTTCTCGTGACTACCTTAAGATCCATGCGAATCATTGAGGGGTCGTGGGGGTCTTCATCATTGCCCATTCTACTTGGTTTATTGACTTAGGCCTTTAGTGTTAGTCTTCTCTTTAGTGCTTGGTCGTTATATGCCATCAATATAGCTCCGCTTCACTCCATCTAGTCAAGTTAGTGCTCTTCTCTTACAAAGGACACCAAACCTCATAGATGTACATAGAAGGAGGCTAAAGAGAAGAAACGACCCTAATACATAATAAAAAAGCATAGGAACTAGGCTAGTTAGGGGACTAAATGTGCGTAAATAGGATTCACATCACCATGTCCATTAATGTGCACATCCCCCTTGTGATGGGAACCACAAGAGGCGAATCAAGGGCGTGAAGCCATTCCCGATGATGACTCCACTAAGCCGAGGACTCACCTCGAGAACCACAACAACCAAACCAAATCATCCAATAAATCTCACAATAATCATATTAAGCATCCCAATAAATCAACCATCATCATCTTATATTCAATTAATCAGGCAACTGAGTAGGGAAAATCCTACCTTTTCGCTAATCCATGAGAGTGCAGCCATCATATAAGCCAAACAAGACTACATATTGAATCCTACAAGTAACAAGCATATGCTATCACTAAACTATTCAACATCTACTGATAACTAATAAAAAATTCACCTTGAGACGCAGACCGATGCTGATGACGACAACAATTCAACACGATGACTCCATGCATAGCTCATCTCCCTTCCCGAATAAATCTTTAAGGCCACCCAAGATGTGAAGAATGGGATGAGAGAATTGAGTGAGAGATTAGTTTTAGGAAAAGAGAAAAGGAACCGTCGAAAATAATTTTCGTTTAAGACTCCGCATTTTATAATAACGCGCAGACCGACGAGGTACTTGGTCGAGAATGTTAGTACGCCCCACTCGGTCGAGTATCTTAGCTACTCGGTCGAGTGGCTACTACTAGGTCGCGTAACAAGTTACATTGGTCAACCAATCTCTCCCTCTCCCTTTCTAAGGCTCTCCCTTGATCAAAAGGTCAATCAACGGGTCCCTAACAGGGCGGGTATTAGCGTCTTCCCCCCTTAAAAGGAACTTCGTCCCCGAAGTTCGTCCTACAGTTCCTAATGCAACAACAACGCAACTCGAAGGGTGACTTAGTACTCATCCGACAAGGAAAGCCACGTAAACTTATGCAACACCAAATCATGCCAAAGTGAACACGACGAGACTATTATCGTTACATGTCTAGCACCACCAATTATCGTGACATGGTTTTACATGATTTTGACGACTATGCAAATACTATGTTGTTACTAGATGCAAGCTACTAAACCGTTTTGGAAAGACCGACTGATGTCATAAAATAGATTAAAGTTATGAAATGACAGTTTAAAGACTAAAATCAATAATACTAAAGAACTTTCGCGAGCTTTATAATTTCTTTTACCGTGATAACACCACCCCTCTAAAATGGAACTTCATCCCCGAAGTTCACTCCTACCTATAGGAATGAGGTATACCTATATATAAACACAACAAGTATGAAAGCATGTATTACTTGTCTAACAAACATGAGCATGTACGAGACAGAAGTAAAGAAACCATGTTGATATAAATCAGAAATAAAATAACTTGCAATCATCAAAGCTAGGAAAGGCGTATACAACACACAACACCAACAAGTACGATATGATTATCATGCTATCATCCATACTAACTTCCATATCACTTTTGTCTCAATTCCAAGCCAAATCGAATACCGTCACCACATCTATCATACGAATACAAAACCATCCCCATATCAATACCAAGATTATTATGAAGATGCATAAAACAAATTATAACAACTTAATCTATCATGTCACAATTATTAAAGCAGCTACGGATTCAACACCATGGTACTCGGTCGAGAACCAAAGACAACTCGGTCGAGTACTTGGTACTCGGCCAAGTATCAAGTGCTCGGTCGAGTTTCTGAGACCAGAACTCGATATTTCACAACCAACACTAACTACTTCGTAAAAACTTACCTGCAAAACGAGTATCTAACCAACTACCTACTCTGGAATCTAGGTCTTAACGACCACAACAATACGGTTAACAATATAAATGAAACGGAGCTCATATGTCCGCATCCTCATCCATGTCCTCGCCGTCACCGGTGCCAGAAGTCCCCTCCCCCTTATATGCTCCTGCCGGGTAGCCACCACCGGTCCACCTCCCTGTCTCATCCAACTGACTACCATAGTTAGCTCCCCGCGGTTCCGTGAGACACCCATACTCATAGCTCATCGGGACTCTCCACGCAGTACGAGTCATCCCAAAGCTATGGAACACCTCGGAGTTATCTCTCGGTCTCTCCACCATACCGGCTGAGCAAGGTTAATCCCTATTCCCTGCTGATGTGCCATCTCATGCATGTTCCTCAACACCACCGTGGTAGAAATCCGCTCTGTAATCTCACTGATATGCATCCTGGGGTCATGGACAATAGGGTAAGGTGAGTACTAAGTCGGGTAAAAGCTTGGTGGTATATGAAGCCCCAGTATCTACCACTCCGGTCATCCTCCCTCGGTGTTGCTCGCGAGGTGTGGGGAAGGTCGCTTGCTTCCCCGAAACAATGACCGGCTCAGGCAAGTCTAGAAGAATCCCGAGGTCGATCATGTAGTAATGGGGCTGAGGCCGAGGGTCTCCACTACTCGGGTCATACTCCTTTAAGTGGTTAATCACCAGTAAGTTCTCTGGATCAGGAAGTCTCGTCCACTTGGTCCATTTACCCTCTTAGGAATGGTCCTATTATCTAGTTGCTTAAGCCACTTAGTGTGCCATCGGTAGTGCTCATCCATGGTGGGAGCAGTCTCAAACAAACCAGTTCCCGATGATGAAGGGCCCTCAAAGTCGGTCAGTCGCTGAGCTAGGCGGTTCACTATGGCTCCGCAACTAACATTACGTTTCTTGAAGTGAGCCATAAGTGCTAAACTCGCACACACAACCCCGGGAGCACTGTAGTAAAGCCGCTTTCTCCGAAAAGGGTTAAGGTAGGACACTAAGAGCGTTACCTCATGGGAGTTCAACTTACTCACATCATAATGACCAAACATTAAACAAGTCATCATCCTCAAAAACATGCACAGAGACATGTATTGGACATCATTAATTAGCATGGCACTCAAGGTCGGGGCGCTTAGGTCGGTAAGATAAGGTAGAAAGTGGGATGCTCCACTCCCAGCTGCGACATCACTAATGTATCCCTCCTGCTCGGTCTCTAGCCCAGCGTGTTCAGTAAACTGGTCAAGGGTTAACTCATGGTCGATGTTCAAAGGATGGAAACAAACAACTTATCCCTTCACATAATACTCAATGGAACTCAGAAACACTAAGATACGAGTAAGAATTTTTGCGAAGGTGGTACAACCCCTCCATCCCCGAAATCTCAAATGTATGTGATAGATCTGATTCCATACCCAAGGTTGTAAACATCTCCGGGTCAACATAATGGGTCGCCCTCATGGTTCGACCCATCAAGGCCACGAAAGCAGCCCGCTGGTTAAAGTTAGCAAAGATTACCGATGGGTACTTGTCTACTAGAGGGACAAGCAATTCTTCGCTTGATTGGCCTTCCTCCATAGCGACATTAGCGCGGGTCCTCTTCTTAGGAGGTGCTCTTGGTTTCGGCCTGCTGGAAAAATACAAGTTTAACAAGAATTTTCCGAAATTTATACCATAATAAGTGGAAATTTTCAGTTTATAAACTTTTCAAACGGAGTTTTAAAACGAATCTTTTTTCTAACAAAAGGCATGAAATATCAACTTAGTAAAGCATTACCACTATCAATCGAACCTTTAAGAACATCCTAGAAGAAATCTAAGTGACCAAAAATCAAAAAATTGGGCAAACCCTAGAAATTGTTGGCATCAAATGGGGAGTTTTTGAGCATAAAAACTATCTTTAGCATGAGTAAATCAACTAATAAGAGTAATTACTAATAAATAAACACCATACAAACATGAATATATGAATTATAAGAGTAGAAAATTTTGAATTTGGGGCAAATTTCTCAATTATTTGATTAAAAGTAAAGAGTTTTTCATAGTTACATTACCTTCAGTCGAAAATAGAGTAGAAAGAGCGAAGGCAAGAACAAATCTGAGGACAAAATTAGCACAAATCACCCAAGTTTATGTTGAGAGAGAAAATTTGAGAAGTTTATGTGTAGCAAGAAGAAGAATGAGGCATGAAAATAGAATAAGAGGAAGTTATAGCGTTTCTGGAAATAGAGTGCTGAACCGTGATAATTGGAGTACTCGGTCGAATACAAGATCTACTCGGTCAAGTACTTGGTATACTCAGTCGAGTTCTCAAAATTGTGCTTTAAGCCAGCTACTGACCTCTGAGTACTCGGCCAAGTGCCTATATACTTGGTCGAGTTTCGCTTAGTCGGTCAAGTATCCAATGTACTCGGTCGAGTATACCTTTACCGTAACGGAAATTGAAGATTTTATGAAGAATTCCCCTGCAAAACAACAACATTATTCGGAGTTCCACTCATTCGGAACTCGTCACGCTTAGACCTTACTTCTATCAAACATTAGGCGCCTTTTCTGCTATGCAACCCACGACGACTTACTTATACAACACATTTCACATGTCATAAAATTCCTTTAACAGAAACTAATCATGTCACATGCACACATAGCCTACTCAAACTTGATTATTACCAACACCAAGTAAACAGTTCAATCTTCATACAAGTCTCTACCCCGTTCATGCATATATTACTAACTCAAGCCATTCATATATTATCATACCTTTACATGTCATACCATTACCATTACCATCTACCATTACTTCCTTTATCATATACCACCATACATTAAAACTTTAGACCACTACACGGCTCATCCATAAGACAAGCACACAACATTACACCATACTTTTACCCTAGCTACCTCAACCTTTGACACCAAACACAAAGTAACATTCAATAAACCACATATTGCACATCCAACACACATACATAATCCCATACTTTTACCCCACATGACGTTGCTGGCTTAAGCATGATGGGGCTGAGATTCTTAGATGAGGGCGCCTTCTCACTCAAAACCTACAAAAGAGGGCTCCTAACACACATACACCATGTTCATTTTAATTTGACACCCTACATTCATTTGATTCATTGGTTTAGGTTCCAAAATCGTCGCTCTAATACCAGTTTGTAACACCCCCACTTACCAAGGAACCCTAACAAGACTTTCTCCAGTAAGTAAGGGCGTTACCATCTCGGTTGCCCGAGGTAAGTATATCAAATAAACAATAACATAACGTTTTCTTAAAAGTTTTTACAGGTTATACAAATATAATGAATCATTACAAATCTGAAACAACTGAAGGACCACTGAGCACAAGTTACTGTGGCCACAAGCTAGACAGCTTGATTACTCGATTCTCCTTCACGTTCCGCAAGCAACATAACCACCAGCTTCTGCTAAACAACCTGCTCACCATCCTCGAATGGATCACCACAGTTTTGAAAACAACAACGGAGCCAGTCAACTGTATATCCAAGATAAGAATACACAATACAAACAATACAACCAATTTAATTATAGTATCCATCTCCACTCCACTAACAATCAACAACTGACTACACACTGAAATATGCAGTCCTACCGATTACCCATCGCAACTGGTAATCCTCACCGCCAGTTGGAAGACCGCGGCCATCCCCACCTAAAACCTGCTCATCGCAACGAGCGCATAACCCATGTCCATTAATGAGCACATCCCCCTTGTGACGGGAACTACATAGGGCAAATCAAGGGCGTGAAGCCATTCCCGATGATGACTCCACTCAGGCGAGGACGCACATCGACAACCACATTAACTAAACACCCAAACCAAATCATCCAATATATCACAATCATAATAATAATAATATTAAGCATGCCAATAAATCAACCATCATTATCATCTTATATTTAATTAATCAGTCAACTAAGTAGGAAAAATCCTACCTTTTCGCTATTCCATGAGAGTGCATCTGTTGAACCATATAGTATATATGTTTATGTTTTGATGATGTCAAGGTGTTTTAATATTGTATATACTCATTGCGCGTAATCGTTTGTTTAAGTCTTTTAGATTAGACTTAACTTTTACAAGCAACAAAGAGAATTGTGATGGAAGTATATGATAGTCAAGCCTCAGTTAAAGATCAAACAATCTGAAGATTCATTCAAGAATTATGTGAAGACGAGTCTGCCTAAAGATTAATCAAGATTGGATGATAAAGTAGCCTATACTAGAAGATCTCCTATGAATATTAGAATAGTATAGGTGATTGTCTCGTAATGGTAACTACGAATGAATTTCTTAAGTTGGTAAAGTTATAGCTTTGCAGCTATAACATTACTAGTAAAAGAGCTCAATGTTATAGCTCTCCTACTATAACATTGAGATGCTGAGTTTATTATACACGACATATATTGTTTCAAAATTTTTTTTGAAAATTGTTTAAAGTTTATTTTAAATGTTTTGATAAGAGTTTTTATTTAATAAAGCCCGGTTTAGTGCGGAGTTTGGTTTAATGTTAAACGTTGGTTAGTAGTTTTTTTGGGTCAACTTATGAGTTGGACCATGCTACTAATTAGGGTTTCAACAAAGCCTCTCTTAAAACCTAAATTCTAACCCATATATTGAGCTACGGTTTGCACGAGTCACGAGGCATGTGAGCCGTGACATCTCGTGTGACTTAAGGTATATCTTGTAAAGATTTTATTCTGTAAGGAATATCTCTACATATCTTGTATACAACAACAACAACATCAGAGCCTTAATCCCAAAATGATTTGGGGTCGGCTGACATGAATCATCTTTTCGAACCGTCCATGGGTGAACGCACGCCTCAAAATGCGAAAATTCTATCATATCTTAGAATTTATGGTAAAGATAATAATTTAATAAGTTATATTCTTTCTTTTGGAATATTCTCTATTTTCTTTTAGGCTTTAAAGAAAGAAATAATAGAAGACATGATTTGTTGACATATTCTCTATTTCGGCCATTAGGGTTTCTCAAAACCGAGTGTGCCTTGCTCTTTTATTTCTATAATTACTGTCTTTGCAACATTTAAATGAGTGACCTTAAGCATAAAACTGATTTTATTTTTTACAAAGCAAAACCGTGTATTTCAAGCAGAAAACCGTTTTGTTATTTTTGTAAGGTCGTGTGTTTTAAACTCATATATTCATTTGATAAGTTATCGTTATAAGATAATAGTACTCAATAGGTTTCTTACTTGTTCATTAACGTGAACCATTGCAAGAATCATTAGTGCTTTCTGTTGGAATATGTGTCCTCCGACAATAATGCGATCACAACTGTTGATCATGATGATCACATGTTTAAATCTCATTTTAAGAATACATGTGGGATGTAATATTTTTACAGTCAACTGGTCCACACATATCGGTAATGATTGGCTGTCTAGAGTTTGACATTACTGTCGTGCGACGGTGGTGATCAGTTGATCCCCTTAGGTCATACCTTTAGGGAAATACTCTTAATTGATTATTTAATTAATCGTATGCCGATACGAGTTAATTAAATTGCTTAAAATTGACGGATGATTTTGTGAGTAAAGTTAACGCGTCTTATTGTAATTTGATTAAATGAGATACGGTCAAGTAATCGAATTGTTTTATTACTTAGATAAAATTATTGTTTATGAAACAATTGAAATGGAAATTGAATGAATAATTTATTATAAATACAAGACGTTGTAATTTATAATTTGATAAACCATTTTGGTACAAGTAATTACGAATTACTAGTCGATTTTGTAAATGACATATTTTATGAGTATGTTGATTTTTAATATGTTAAAAATACATTACAATTTCACATGTCAAGTAACATGTCACATATGTCACAATTGACAAATGAGAAAATAAAATGGACTACCCATTTTATTAAGTGTGCCGAAAATTGGAGGGAGTATAAGATTATATTGTGTTAAATATTTTTAGTAGAAAACACAATTATATCCTAGTCTCCTAGCCTTGCATGCCTAGTTGTTCTTGGGAAGAAAGTTGGCCTCATGCATTGGCCACCTTCCCTCCTCCAACCGGTTTGGCCATAGTGAAATGATAGAGTTTTTCCTCTATCATTTTATTATTCATTCATCACTACACATATTTTTCTAGTGTAAGAAAATTAACTCTCCATCTTGTGAAGAATCTTAGAGAAAAATAAACCTCACAAATCTTTCCTCTTGAACCGATTTTTCAAGAGAACAAAAATTAATTTTTGTGTTATATTTTAAGTAAGACGAATATTGTTACTAGATCAAAATAATATTGGTTATTATGAGTTTTCCTTGGGTATATGCTTTTGGGAGAGATTCTAAACTAGAATCTTGTTCATCCATTGTTGGAAAGCTAAAGAACTAACAAGAAGGAGATCTTGTTGGTGCCCTTTTAATCCGAAAATCCATTGTAAGGAAAATGATTTCTTCACTTATCTATTTTAGTTTGCATGCATAAGATTTGTATATAATTTTATGACTAAATTAATTGTAACATATATGAATATGTAAAGTTAATGAGATATAGATTTCTAACACTTTCTTATTAGCGTAAGTTAGTCACTCGAGTATTTAACGGTACTCATTGAGTTACAGCTAGAGTTAGTTGTACGAGTTGGGTTAGTAAATTTGTAATCCGTAGAAAGGTACTAAATTTATTAATCGAGAATAATGGACGTAGGTTTCGATTTGTGAAACTGAACCACTTCAAAACCGTGTGTCTCCTCTCTTTCATTATTTCGTTTACTTTATTTTAATTGTTCATTAGTTAAAGTGTAATCATGGGAGAAAGTGTGTTTGCCCAAGACTGTCATTAGGAGTATTGACACTGTTTGTAGGAATTTCTTGTGGCAAGGAAGTGAGCATTATGTTAAATCTTATGTTGTGTCATGGGAGAAAGTGTGTATGCCCAGGAAGTATGGAGGGCTTGGCCTCATCAATGCTGGGATGTTGAATATTGCAGCAATGGGTAAGTATATTTGGTGGATTATGAATAAGAAGGATCATTTATGGGTGAAGTGGGTTCATGCGATTTATATTAAAGAGAAGGATTGGATGAGTTACATTCCCTCTCATAGTGCTAGTTGGTCCTGGAAAAAACAATGTGAGGTGAAAGATATTCTTAAAGGAGGATTCATTGGTAACAGTTGGAACACTATGGGTCGATTATACCATTTCACTGGTATCAATGGATGCTTCCTCTGGTCCGAGATACGGTGGCATCATTTGGTTTGGTCGAGAATTGGAATTGGTAAATTTAATTTTATTGCTTGGTTAGCTGTTCAAAACAGTCTGACTAGAGACAGTTAACAAGATTGTTGCCGGGGGAGCGTGGATGTATGCTATGTGGTTTCTTTGGATGAGTCGCATGCTCATCTTTTTTTCTCTCCCGTGAGTTTAGTTGCGGATGTTTTGCGTTTAGCGTCTGACTGGATTGGTGTTGATATTCCTGCACAGTCTACTGTCACATGGTGGCTGTCTATGCGGTTCAGGTCTTTCTTACTGAAGCAAATCATTGGAGCAACCATTTGTGCTTTATTTTATCAAGTGTGGTATGCTAGGAACAAGTGTTTACATGATCAGGTGTTGTTGATGCCGAAAGTTGCATTTCAAGCAATTAAGCATGTAATTTGTACTAGAGTTAAGAAAGTTGTATGTAGCAAAATGCAAGTGAAAAACGCTCGGTTGATTGGGAAGCTTATGTCCTAGTCAAATTGGCGTTGTATCGTTTTGATGTTTGGTAATATATGACTTACATTTCGACCAAAAAAAAAGTGTAATCAATAAACTTTAAATAATAAATTATATACACATAATCGAAAAAAGCTTTCAAAAGTTTTAAATCCTCAATTCACTTCCCCTCTTTAGTATTTTGGATCGATAGACTCTTCAATTGAGAGCCTCGTGCTCTTGATTGCCTAATCGCAAAGAGGCTGATCTATCTTGTTTTTCTTTATCCTATCGTTTTATATTCCGCTGCCTATCACATGATAAATGGATTCCAAATATCTCAAGTGTCCCATCTTTGATGGGAAGAATTATGGATTTTGGAAAAACATGATGACTCACTATGTGAAAGGTCACGATTGGGAGTGCTAGAGGATTATCCAAAATGGACCGCACAAAATCCTGGTTGCATCCACTAAAGGCACGACCTATGAAAAGAAAGAAGAGGACTATGTCGAGGCCGACTACAAGAAAGCCGGAAAGAACTCCAAAGCAATAAGTCTTTTGCAAAACGGCATGACTTCTACAGAGTTCGATCGGTTTTCTTCGTGTTCTACCGCCAAGGAGATATGGGATGGGCTTGAACTAGCTTATGAAGGTACTTCCATTGTTAGGAACCATCGAATAGATTTGCTAATGCAAAAATATGAGCTATTTATTATGGAGCCTAATGAGTCCTTGGATAATATGTCTGCAAGGTTTTCAAGCATTATAAAGGAACTGAAAAACCTAGGCAGGAAGTTCAGTACTGAGGACATTGCTAGAAAGGTTCTTAGGAGCCTGACTAAAAAGTGGCGTGCCAAAGTCACAGCAATGGATGAATCACGAGATCTTGAAAACCTCTCCTACCAAGAACTCATTGGTGCTCTCATAGCCCATGAAATTATTCTTAACAAAGATGACGCTGAACCTAGTAGAAATAAGAGTATGGCCTTAAAAAGTGAAGATGCCGACTCCGACATAGAAGATGAAACTGTCTTGTTTGCACGCCTTTTCAAAAATAGAATCTTTCGAAACAAACAAGCAAAATCATCTTACAACAACAACAAATCGTCCAACAAGAAAGTTACAGAATCAAAGTCATCTTTCGCAAACAGAGTTTGCTTTAAGTGTGGAGAATCCGATCACATGATCAAGGATTGTCCAACATGGGAGAAAATCAAGGACAAGACAAAACGCGAGAAGAAAAAGAGAGAGTTCAAACAAGTGATGATGGCTTCGTGCTGGGGAGACCTTGATTCAGAAGATGACGAGGGATCTGAAGACGACGAAGTAGCCAACCTTTGTCTCAGCATCGTTAGTCTTGACCTAATCTCCGACAGCGACGATGAAAGCACGAACTCTCACTCAAACTATTGCTTTCTCGGAGAATCAGACGAAGATGACGATGAAGAGGTAAGTTATCTTGAACTCAAAAAACGTGTTAAGAAATTGTCTAAGAGTGCTTTAATTGAATTCTTTGAACAATCTCTCGATAAGTGTCACGAACAGGACTTAGAGATAAAAGATCTGAGGAATAGATTCTTGATATTGCAGAAGAGAATCATACTCTGAAGGCCAAAGTTAAAAAGTTAAAATCTAAGGTTATAGTTGAGAAAGCAACAACATTAGATTCTACTATGGCTGAAAAGAAAAAATTAGAGTCTGAAGTTATAGCTAATGAAGCTATAACTTTAGACCTAAAGCTTAATATCAAGCATCTTCAAGCCAAAGTTATAGCTAATGAAGCTATAACTTTAGAACTTAGAAAAGCCAAAGAACTTTTGGAAACTAAGGTCACATCTAATGAAGCAGTGATCTTAGACCAAAAGAAAGAAATATATTCCCTTACAAAACAATTAAAGGAATCTAAGACCAACATGATCAATGTTAAGAAACAACATTCCGACATTGTATTCATTCTTAACAAACGATTCCAAGACTTTCGTGATAACTTTAAAAGGGATAATGATGTAGATCACACGAAATGTCAAGAAGAGATTAAAACCCTAAAGGATCTACTCTTACATGGTAGGAAGGTCCATGATAAGTGGGAAGGTAGCACAAAAGTCCTAAACTTCCTAACCGAACAGTCTGACAATAATATGAAGATGGGGTTAGGACATGAGTGCTACAGTCGTAGAGATCACGCTAAATGCAAATCAACACCTTCGGACTTTGACTTCAGAAAAAGAAAGTATGCTGATCTTCCTGAATATATGATTTGTAATTACTGTGGTCATATGGGTCACATCCAAAACAATTATGTTAAAAAGGCTCATGATATATGGAAAAATTTCGACCATGCTAAAACTGTTGACACAACTATCGAGGATGATGAATCCCCCATATATGAACCTAACGAATAAAGGAACAATAACTTTTTTTGGTTCTACGACATGGCTTTTGACTACACCAAGAAACCTAGCACTTCACAAAACCCTTGTCGACCTAAACTTAGTAAACCTGTTCACAAGGGAAATAGTCATGATAGACCTAGAGAAATTCCTAGACCGAGAGAAAACCCTAAACCTAGAACTCCTCCCAAGAAAAATAAACCAAGGGTTAGAAAAACGATTAATAGAAAAGTTTGGGTTCAAAAGGATTTAGTATATAGAGTAACTAATCATAAGGGACCCAACTTAGCTTGGGCACCTAAAAACTGTATCTAATCCCTTCTGCAGGAAGTAGTGAAAGAAAACAATCAATGGTATCTTGACAGTGGATGTTCAAGACACATGGCCGGAGATAAGAATCTTTTTCTTTCACTCAATCCCTTCAATGGTGGAAAAGTGACGTTCGGGGACAACAAAAAGGGTAAAGGAATCGGCATTGGCAAAATCGGAATCTCTAAGTCTCACGCGATCAGTGATGTCTATCTCGTGGACGGTCTAAAACATAACTTGCTAAGCATATCTCAACAATGCGACAAAGGTAACAAAGTTGTCTTCTATACTGATAGTTGTCGCATTATAATCGAAGGAACTAGCAATGTTATCCTTGAAGGCCACAGGAAAGGGAATGTTTATATGGTAGATTTAAATGCTGTGCCTACTAACTCTTTCTCTTGCATGAAAGTTACACTTGATGATCCATGTTTATGTCATAAGCGGTTTGGTCACATTAGCTCACTAACCTTGAACAAACTCAAGAAGTGGGACTTGGTTGAAGGATTACCTAAGATCAAGTTCGACCAATAAAAGATGTGTGACACATGTGCTAGGTGCAAGCAAGTAAGATCATCATTCAAACCTAAAAGAGTATTAAGCACAAACCAAGCCTAGGAATTAGTACACATGGATTTATGTGGGCCTATGAAGGTAAGGAGTAGAGGAGGATCCAGGTATGTCTTTGTTCTTGTAGATGATTACTCAAGGTTTGTATGGCCTATCTTTCTTCATTCAAAAGACGAAACTATTGATGAATTTGATTGTCTTATAAAACGTGTTCAAAATAAGTATAAGACTAATCTTGTATCCATTCGTACGGACCATGGCATCGAGTTTGACAATCAAGCTTTCATAGAATATTGTAGAGTTAATGGTGTAGGGCATAACTTTTCTACACCAAGAACTCCTCAACAAAACGGTATCGTTGAACGTATGAATAGAACTATGGAAGATATGGCTCGTACAATGCTTTTGTGTAGTGGTTTACCTCGTAACTTTTGGGCTGAAGCCATTAGTACTTCTTGTTATATCCATAATCGTGCTATGATTTGACCTATTCTTAACAAAACCTCCTACGAACTCCTTAGAGGTCGAAAACCTAATATCTCCCATCTTCGTTGCTTTGGGAGTAAATGTTTGTTCACAATAACGGTAATGGTGTTGATGTGACGGTCTCTGTTTGGGATTTTTGCTCTGCTTTTTCGGTTCCCGATGACGGAATTGATATTAATCCGAGTCTTGAGTGGTCTAATATCGTTGGTGAAAAGGACATGTTAATTAAGAAGTATTTTGAGGAAGTTGGGACGGACGGTAGGAACATTGTTGTTCGTCCTCTCTCGGCCAAAATTAAACTTCTCCTTAATTTTCTTTGGAACACCATTCTGCCGAGAAGGGGAGGACGCGACAAGGTTTCTGGTTATGAGGGCATTATCATTTATTCATGGTTGGAGGGTCAAAAAGTGAATTTAGCGAGTCTTGTCTTAAACCGTATAGTCCAAACAAGTCTCACGGTTACCAAGGAGAAATTTAGCACAACAATCGATCTTCCATATGAGATGTGGGTATCTGGCTTGTTAGAGGTGAAACAAGTTGTGGGACGGGCTAGCTACGGTGTGAGCGCAAAGGATTGTATGTGTGATCGCTTAATTAAGCTTATGGGTCTTGTGGTTGATGGACCCGAGTTGTTACTTGTGAAGGATGTTGAGAAGGTTCCCAACGAATCGGGATTGAGGGCAATGGAGGCTAAAATGGAAAGCTTTATGACTTCTTTGATGTAGAAATTTGAGGAGCAATCCACTACCTTGGCTACGGTTTTATCGCAAGTAGGACCATATCGGTCTATGGAGTCGGGTTTGGATGCTACACAGGTTTATGCTTGGATGGATGAGGTGGATAAAAGGTTGATGGGTTTTGAGAGGGAGTTGAAGGCCATCCGTGGGGAAGTGTTCCCACATGGAGATCGTCTTACCTTCCTTACAAGTCAAGGAGGTGCGTTGGTCATGCATTGAAAGGCTATGGCAAATGATCAATCATTAACTTTGGAGGCGACTAAAGCTTTGTCCTTGAAGGTTCTCAACTTTTAACGTAGTCTTCAAAGTCTTGCTCAACTCGTGAGGAGGTCGTTTGACCGTCTTGATGCCTAGGAACATCGCACTCGTCCCGACTATGTGAACCCGTACAAAACCCGCAACATTTGACCTTACCTCACCTTACCTTATTTAGAACGTTCTATTTTTAGCATCTTTTCATTATTCTAGTGGTGTATTTTGCATACTCTTCATTCGGCCCATTTTGGCATAAACTTGTGGATTATGGCCCAAGTATTTCTTCAAACATGTGTTTATTCGGCCCATTGGCACTATGTTTTCCTAAGTTTGTATGACAATTAATCCTCTAGATGCTTATGGCTATGCATGGTTAATTTGTTCTCTATGACGTTTTATCTCTTGTCTCGTCTTATATTATTCAAGTCATTTTAGTTTTGTTCTTAACTCTTCGATGATGTCAAGAGGGGGAAGAACGTCTATGGTAAGAATTTACCTAAGCTTGCTCCTTGTCAAGACCAATTGTCTCTTAAAGTCGTTACGTTTTCGATTATATGTTAATCGTCTTGATCTTGCGTCGATCTTTATTATTAATATGACGGTATTATATTGAGGGGGAACTTTATACTTAGTCACAACTTTAGGAGACTTGCCATCATCAAAAAGGGGGAATTTGTTGAACCATATAGTATATATGTTTATGTTTTGATGATGTCAAGGTATTTTAATATTGTATAAACTCGTTGCGCGTAATCGTTTGTTTAAGTCTTTTAGGTTAGACTTATCTTTTACAAGCAACAAAGAGAATTGTGTTGGAAGTATATGATAGTTAAGTCTCAGTTAAAGATCAAACAATCTGAAGATTCATTCAAGAATTATGTGAAGACGAAGTCCGTCTAAAGATTAATCAAGCTTGGATGATGAAGTAGCCTATACTCGAAGATCACCTATGAAGATTAGAATAGTATAGGTGATTGTCTCGTAATGGTAACTACGAATGAATTTCTTAAGTTGGTAAAGTTATAGCTTTGCAGCTATAACATTACTAGTAAAAGAGCTCAATGTTATAGCTCTCCTACTATAACATTGAGATGCTGAGTTTATTATACACGACATATATTGTTTCAAAATTGTTTTTGAAAATTGTATAAAGGTTATTTTAAATGTTTTGATAAGAGTATTTATTTAATAAAGCCCGGTTTAGTGCGGAGTTCGGTTTTTTGTTAAACGTTGGTTAGTAGTTGTTTTGTGTCAACTTATAAGTTGGACCATGCTACTAATTAGGGTTTCAACAAAGCCTCTCTTAAAACCTAAATTCTAACCCATATATTGAGCTAGGGTTTGCACGAGTCACGAGGCATGTGAGCCGTGACATCTCGTGTGACTTAAGGTATATCTTGTAAAGATTTTATTCTGTAAGGAATATCTTTACATATCTTGTATATCCTACTTAATATATTTGTTTATGATAAAAGATATTCTTGTTATGGAAAATCCTATCATATCTTAGAATTTATGGTAAAGATAATAATTTAATAAGTTATATTCTATCTTTTGGAATATTCTCTATTATCTTGTAGGCTTTAAAGAAAGAAATAATAGAAGATATGATTTGTTGACATATTCTCTATTTCGGCCATTAGGGTTTCTCAAAACCGAGTATGCCTTGCTCTTTTCTTTCTATAAATACTTTTGTCTTTGCATCATTTAAATGAGTGACCTTAAGCATAAATTTGATTTTATTTTTTTATAAAGCAAAACCGTGTATTTCAAGCAGAAAATCGTTTTGTTATTTTTGTAAGGTCGTGTGTTTTAAACTCGTATATTCATTTGATAAGTTATCCTTATAAGATAATAGTACTCAATAGATTTATTACTTGTTCATTAACGTGAACCATTGCAAGAATCGTTAGTGTTTTCTTATTAGCGTAAGTTAGTCACTCGAGTATTTAACGGTACTCATTGAGTTACAACTAGAGTTAGTTGTACGAGTTGGGTTAGTAACTTTGTAATCCGTAGAAAGGTACTAAATTTATTAATCGAGAATAGTGGACGTAGGTTTCGATTTATGAAACTGAACCACTTCAAAACCGTGTGTCTCCTCTCTTTCATTCTTTCGTTTACTTTGTTTTAATTGTTCATTAGTTGATTAGTTAAAGTTTAATTAATAAACTTTAAATAATCAATTATATACACATAATCGAAAAAAGCTTTCAAAAGTTTTAAATCCTAAATTCCCCCCCCCCCCCTTGAGTATTTTGGATCGATAGACTCTTCAGCGTCCATCATACAAGCTAAGGAAGATTCCACATTGAATCCTACAAGTAGAAACCATATCCTATCACTAAACTATTCAAGATCTATTGAAAGATGTCAACTAATCACAAACTCACCTTGAGACGCAGACTAACGCCGAAGACGGTGACAACCCGACACGATGACTCCATCTATAGCCCATCTCCCTTCCTGGATAAGTGTTCAAGGCCACCCAAGATGTGTTGAATGAGATAAGAGAATTGAGAGAGAGAGATTAGGTTTAGGAAAAGAGAAAAGGAACCGTCAAAAATGATTTTCGTTTAAGACTCCGCATTTTATAATAATGCGTTAACCGACGAGGTACTCATACTCGGCCGAGTACGTCCCACTCGGTCGAGTATCTTAACAACTTGGTTGAGTGGCCACTGCTAGGTTGAGTAACGAGTTATATTGGTGAACTAATCTCTCCCGTCTTCTTTTCTAAGGCTCTCCCTTGGTCAAAAGGTTAGTCAACAGGTCCCTAACAGGGCGGGTATTATAGTCTTCCCTTCTTAAAAGGTACCTCATCCCATACTTCCCAATGTAACAACAACGCAACTCAAAGGGTCAAATAGTACTCATACGATATGGAAAGCCACGTGATCTTATGCAACACTAAATCACGCCAACGTGAACATGACGAGACTATTATCGTTACATGTCTAGCACCACCAGTTACCGTGACGTGGTTTTATATGATTTTGATGACTATGCAGCCACTATATTATTACTATATGCAAGCCACTAAACCGCTTAGGAAAGACCGACTGATGTCATAAAGTAGTTTAAAGTTATAAAATGACGGTTTAAAGACAAAAAGCATCAATATTAAAATAGTTTCGCGAGCTTTGTAATTTCTTTTGCCGCGATGTTATCTACCCGTCTAAAAAGGAACTTCGTCCCCGAAGTTCACTCCCACCTATAGGAATGAGGTATACCTATATACAAACACAAAAAGTATGAAAGCATGTATTACTTGTCTAACAATCATGATCATGTACGGGACAGAAGTAAAGCAACCATGTTAATATAAATCATAAATAAAATAACTTGAAATCATCAAATCTACGAAAGGCGTATACAACACACAACACCAACAAGTACTTATGATTATTATGATATCATCCATACTAACTTCCATATCAGTTCCGTCTGAAGTCCAAGCCAAACCGATTACCGACACCACATCTATCATGTGAATACCAAACCATCCCCACATCAATATGGATTTAACACCAGGGTACTCGGTCGTGTACCAGAGATAACTCGGTCGAGTACTCGGTACTTGGCCGAGTATCAAGTGCTCGGTCGGGTTTCTGAGACCAGAACTCGATATTTGACAACCAACACTCGCTACTTTGTAAAAACTTACCTGCAAAACGAGTATCTAACCAACTACTTACTCCGCAATCCAGGTCTTAACGACCACAATAATACGGAAAATAAGTATTGGCCTTATGGCCGGTTACAATCATCCAAAATAAAATCAAATGTCAAGTACGATAAGGAATCCCACCAAAATATCCAACAAGAAAAACAATATAAATGAAACGGAGCTCAGATGTCCGCATCCTCATCCATGTCCTCGGCCCCACCGGTGCCAGATGTCCCCTCCCCATGATATGCTCCTGCCGGGTAGCCACTGCCGGTCCACCTCCCTGTCTCATCTAACTAGCTACAATAGTTAGCTCCCCGCGGTTCCGTGAGGCACCCATACACATAGCTCGTCGGAGTTATCTATGCAGTACGATTCATCCCAAAGCTATGGAATACCCCGGAGTCATCTCTCAGTCCCCTCCACCATACCGGCTGAGCAAGGTTAGTCTTTATCCCCTGCTGATGTGCCATCTCATGCATGTTCCTCAACACCAGCGTGGTAGAAATCCGCTCTGTAAGCTCACCTGCCTCCACGTTGCTCGCGACGTGTGGGGACGGTCGCTTGCTTCCCCGAAAAAATGACTGCCCAGGCAAATCTAGAAGAATCTCGGGGTCGATCAGATAGTACTAGGGCTGAGGCCGTGGGTCTCCACTACCCGGGTCATACTACTCTAAGTGGTGAATCACCGGTGAGTTCTCCGTATTAGGAAGTCTCATCCACTTGGTCCTTTTACCCTCTTATGAAAGGTCCCATTATCTAGTTGCTTAAGCCACTGTACCAGTAGTGCTCATCCATGGTGGGAGCAGTCTCAAACAAACCAGTTCCCGATGTTGAAGGGCCCTCAAAGTCGGCCAGTCGCTGAGCTAGTTCACTATGGCTCCGCAACTAAGATTGCGGCTCTTGGAGTGAGCCATAAGTGCCAAACTGGCACACACAACCCCGGGAGCACTGTAGTAAAAGCGTTTTCTCCGAAGAGCGTTAAGGTAGAACATTAAGAGCGTTACCTCATAGGAGTTCAACTTACTCACATCATCATAACTAAATGGTAAACAAGTTATTATCCTCAAAAACATGTGAAGAGACATATATTAGACATCAATAATCAGCATGGAACTCAAGGTCGGGGCGCTTAGGCCGCTGAGATAAGCTAGAAAGTGGGATGCTCCACTCCCAGCTACCACATCCCTAATGTATCCCTCATGCTCGGTCTCTAGCCCAAGGTGTTCAGCAAACTGTTCAAGGGTTAAACTCATGGTCGATGTTCAAAAGACGGAAACTAACAACTTTTCCCTTCACATTATATTCAAAGGAACTCACAAAATCTAAATGAGATACGGGTCAGACTTTTTGGGAAGGTGGTACAATCCCTCTGATACGTGCATTTTATATAGTCTTTTTAGCCTTATTTTGCACGTATTTCTATGCACTTTTGCACTGTTTTGTATTGCAATATGCACCGAATTGGCTACTTTGGTTTGTTTTGTCTGTTTTGTAGGAATGAACCCGAAAGTGTTGGAACCGTACTCTTTTCGTCCTATTTTGCCTGCATTTTGAGGAGACGAGAATGTTAGAGCGAGATACTGCATTGGGATGCGTGAAGGAATGGTCAACGAAGCAGGCGGCGACGAGTTTGAAGCTGATTTGGAAGAAGAACACTCGATCGAGAGGACTTTTGGTCGATCGAGTGGTTTTATGTGCTGAAGAGGTCGATCGAGTAGTTTATTCTCCTTGAATCGAAATGCTGTTTTGAGGCTTTCCTCGATCGAGTAACATTTCTACTCAATCGAGGGGATTTTATGCTGAAGTCCTCGATCGAGTAGTTTTAAACTGCTCGATCGAGAGGTCTAGTGTTTTAGTAGTTTTAAACTGCTCGATCGAGAGGTCTGGTGTTTACACGGGCTTAATTAACCGTGATGTCTTATTTAGTTAATGGACTTAGTTTTTCTATTTAAGCTTTCGATAATTAGGTTATAATTACGTTTTACACTACTTAGAACGCAACTTTACTCTCTTAATCTTTCCCTAAAACTTTCTACTGTAAATTTGGCTCTTAGATTTCTTTGCTCGGATTTGGGTTGTTCTTTACGCTGGAATTCTTGTGATTGTAATCCTTCTCTCCTTTTAATCTTAATCTCGTGATTTGTTGCTTTAATTACTTGTTTCTCTTATCATTAATTTCTGCCCTAATTTAGTTTATGCCATATCTTAATTATTTCATCATGCTTTATATTAGTTCATTCATCATTGTTATTATTGATATCATTAACAATATGAGTAGATAAATCCATTCATGTTGGGATTAGGGAATCCATGGTAGGATTGTGACGATGTAGCTAATAGGCTAGATGATTTATTTGTGAGAATCTGTACTCATGGCAATTTAATTATAATACCGACTTAGTTGAGTACACGCTTCTAAGTTATCATTTAATCTGGTTAAATTTACTCTTGGATCGGAAGATTGGACTAAATAGACCTGGTATGAAAAGTAGACTACCCTGACGAGGACGGAAGTTAAGTTAGTGGAAATCTAGGATAGAAAGTGGACCGAAAGGACCTTTCCAGTATCTGTCTCACGATAAATTATCTAGACTATTTGCAGTTGAGTCACTAGACTATCATGGTGAACCAAAATCCTGACATGTTCCTTCTTTATTGATCATCTTTATCACATTTTCTTGCCTTTTACTGCTCTTACTTTACTACTCTTTCCCTTAAGGCTTTTTAGTTTAGAAACCAAATTCAAACTCCCCATTTTGTGACCAAATAGACGGACCTTTAAGAGATATCTTGCCTCCCTGTGGAGATCGACCCGACTTTCCTAGGTATATTAGTTAGTGTCAGTTGGTTATTTTTGGTAGGTACACGACTAGCCTGTCAAATTTTGGAACCGTTGCTGGGGACGGAAGGTTGTCAAAATCTCGAATATATGTGATAGATCCGATTCCACACTAAAGTTTGTCAAGATCTCTGGGTCTACATAACGGGTCGGCCTCATGGTTCGACGCATCAAGGTGATATATGATTAATTTATACCATTTCTCCTCTGTATTCTCATGCATATTGACTCCGTTTGAGACGGTTTTTCCTGTCTTTCCTTTCATTTTGTATCTTAGTTACCTAGTCTATGTGATCTTGTCCGTCTTGCAGCAATTGGGGCGGAAATTGAGGAATTGGATCAAGGGAGAGGAATTGAGAAGATAACATTTAGAAGAGAAGAAGAAATGCTGAGAAGAGGTTCCCAGCCGGTAGGCCGGCAGCCGGTCAGCAGACTGTGGCTGGCTGGGACCTCTTAACACTTGGCCAAGGAGCAGAATTGAAGGAAATTTACAGGGAACTCCCAGCCGGGCAGCCTGCCGGCTCACCGGCTGGGAAGGCATGAAGAAGGAAGGAAACGAAGAAATGAAGAAGAAGTCACAGAGAGTTCCCAGCCGGCACCTCATCGGCGGCCGGTCCACCGGTCGTGCACACCTGATGACTTGGTTTTATTTCACAACGTACAGAGAACTCCCAGCCGGGTAGGGCACCAACGGCTGGTCGACCGGCTGAGACACACTTAAGCTATTTTGACTTCCCTTGTAATTTTCAACCTAATTTCTGTGTAAACTATAAATAACCCTTCCCTTAATCATTTTTACACTCAACCCTGGATCTGAAATTATTTCCCTAATATATAAACACTTTTAAGCAAGCTTTAGTCTTTCCCTAATCAAACATTAATTACTTAATAAATTAGCTTTGAATTAGTTACTCTCAATTGTTTACATTTGGAATTGTGTTTTAATTTGAAGATTGGTGAAGATTATTCTTCTATTTAATCCAAGATTGCAACTTTATCTCTCAATTGGTATAATTCTTTTTCTAGTTTGTTTATCTTTCAATTGTTTACATATTTAAGTTGCTTAATTAATTTATCTTACAAACATGCTTTCCCTTATTTGTTACATGTCAAAGCTTCCATCTTTTATGTTGTTTTTACCAACATGTGTGAGCAGTGCCTTACTAGGATGGAGGGGGATATCATATAGAATTATAGAAGTGGATTATGACATAAGGAGATTGAAATCCTTGAGTTTATGCTTGTTGATTTTATAATGCACATAAGGTGTTTCTAAGAATGCTTGAGTGAGAATTTAGGCATTTGAACTATATTTTCTACTTGTTGGGTGAGAACTTGACTAGTATATAGGAAACACATGATAAAACTATGGTTGGGTTAATTAAGTGAGGATTTAATCGATCTTAACTTAGGGGTTAGTCTCACATCAAGAGATTGGGTCTTTCCTTTGCTTATGCTCTTGGGTTTTGTCGTTCTATGTGTATTTCCTTCCTTCTCTATATGAGTGAACCCGATATCCTAGTTCATTTAATCATTTATGTTCATCGTCTTTAGTATTTATTCGATTTCCTATTGTTTTAGTCTATTTCCTTTAGTTAGAATTAAATCAACTCAATTTCTTATTTTGGGCTAAACTAGTAGTTTAACAAGCAATCCTAGAACCATAACACCGTCTTTTCGGTTCGACCCTCACATCTACGACGACCTTTCGTTATACTTGTCAGGTTACAAATATAAGATTTGTTTCACAACATGTTTTTGGCGCCGTTGCCGGGGACGGCGATATTGTATAGGATTATTTGTTTTCATCTCGGCTTAGTTCTTTTATTTGTTGTTTGTTTTCTTCCTTGTCCTAGTGTAATCTTTGCATTAGGACTATTTGATATTTTGTTGAGTGCATGAATAGGTGTTATATCGAGCCTCTTTTCCCACTTGATCGTGAGATCGAGAAAACATTTCGGGCAAGAAGAAGACAAGCTCTATCGGCAATACGAAGATCTCCAACTTTTGTTAACCCACCAAACACCCAAACTTCCACAATTGAGCATCCAAATACACCACCCTCTTCCTCCACCCTATCACTTGTCCACATTCCACACCACTCTCCACCAAACAACTGTCCAATCAATTCTCCATAAAACTCACCTACACATTCACAATACTCCATGCATACCAACAACACCGAATCTCCACGACATAACCTAGTAAACGATGATATGGCGGATCAACCTATGGGATACTATAATAGGCCGGACCCCACCCGGGCAGCCGTCAACAATGGAGCTCTTGCACCCAACACTTTTGAGCTTCAACACCATGTGATAAATTACATGCAACACGATGTGTTCCATGGGATGAAAAGTGAAGATGCCCATCAACATCTCACTACATTCAAAGAGAAAGCTGGTTCTATCAAACACAATGGTGTAACCGAAGAGCAAATGCTTCTAATGATTTTCCCAATCACCTTGAAGGACAATGGTGAGAAGTGGTTGAATTATCTACATTTACCACATGGGAGACCTTATCTAAGGCTGTCATCCACAAATTTTACCCACCATCTAAAACCGCAAGAATTCGTCGTGAGATTCAAACCTTCAAACAAAGACCCATGGAAACTCTAAATGAAGCTTGGGAACATTTTAGGGATATCCTCTCGTCTTGTCCACACCATGGTATCCCAAAATGGATGACCACCCAAACCTTTTCCAAACTCTTGAACAAAGGTTTTGGTACATGATCGTGGCGGCATCCAGTGGTAATTTTGATAACATGAACAATGCTCAAATCACGAAAATGATCCAAAATATTTCCGAGATGGAGAGTAGCTATGCTAGGGATGTGGAATACAAGAGTGAGAGGCCTTCTAAGATAGAAGCGGAGTACAAGGCTAATTTGGATGACTTGACCAAGAAGTTTGAGGAGTTCAAGATGGAAAAGAAGCAAGGGGAATTAAAACAAGTCCAAGAGGGCGGACCTAGTCACTCCAAGGTATACTAATTCCAAGAGCCTAGGTCTCCTTCTAGGTATTATCCTCCCCAAATGAATTGTGATTATTGTGGCGGTGTGGGGCATACGATTGAATATTGCTCATCAATTCCACAAGATGACCAACAAGAATGCTTTGTTCTTCAAGGGTAAGGTGCACCAAGGGTCTCTTATCAACGCCATGAGACATTCTACCGTGCCTTTCCCAGCCAAGATCCTAAACTTTCTTATGCGGGGCAACCATTAGACCCCAAGTACCAACAACCACAATACATGCCTCCACCAAAGCCCGCTCATTCAAGGCAATATAACCAAAATCAAGGTCAAGGCTCCAATTTCTAGGGTCAGCGTCAACATGATAATCCCAACTACATTCCACCACATCAAAGAGACAACTACTGCAACCAACAACAAAATCCTCCATTCCACCAAGGGTATCATCAATAACAAAATCCACCATTTCAACATCCTTTCAACCAACAACAAGGGTATCAACAACAACAAAACTCTTACCCACCTCCACAAAACAAAGAGCAATATATTAAACCACCAAACCCCAACGCCTCTCTTGAGAAATTTTTAAGAGAAATGGATGCAAAGGTCAAGACAAGAGAGGCTCAAGTAGACAAATAATTCCAAAGCTTGAAGACCGGGCTCCCCAATGTCCAAGCACATCAAAGGATATTTGACTCATATATGGCCAATCATAGCCCCTCTTTCTCACAAAGAGTGCTACATTCACTGCCTCCTCAAGGTTCTCATCCTAGAGATAGACCGCCACTACACCAACAAGCTCATGTAGTGACCTTAAAGAGCGGGAAGGATTTAGAGGATCCTTACAAGGTTTATAAACCAAAAAGGAAGAGGGACGTGATGAAAGATGGTGAGGAGAGTCCACCTCTCGCCCACAAGTAGAGTTGACAACAATAAGAAGGGGAAGGTGGGTGAATATCTTAACTATGACAAGAACTTTGTCTTGGAGGAGATTGTGGTTGAAAGAGATCAAGAAAGAGTGGTTGAAAGAGACCAAGGTAAAAGAAAAGAATCAAATGAAGTGTATAACACCAAGCAAGCTTTCACTTCCGAAAAGACCTACAACCCTCCAATACCATTTCCTAATAGAAGTAGAACAATGAATGAGGAGAAGAAATTCTCTAAATTCTTGGATATCTTGAAGAAACTTGAAGTTTCATTACCTTTCACCGAGGCAGTGACACAAATGCCACTCTACACCAAATTCTTGAAGGATGTTTTGACAAAGAAGAGGAGCATTGGAGTAGATGGTCTAGTGGTTCTTAGGGGGCAATGTAGCATGGTCTTACTCAATCCCATGCCGGAAAAGCTACAAGATCCGGGTCGTTTTCTGATACGTGCATTTTATATAGTCCTTTTAGGCCTTTTTATGCACGTATTTCTATGTTATTATCGTAGTTTATGCTACGAAATGCCCCGAATATGCTACTTTGGTTTGTTTTGTCTTATATGCAGGAATGAACCAGAAAATAGTGAAATCGAGCCTTTTACCGTCCGTTTAGCATGCATTTGGAGGAAGAGTGAATTTGGAGCGGGAATGTAGCTATTTTGAGATGCGCAAAGAAGAAAGATAGCTAGGCGAGCAAAGGAAGAACTTCAAATTGCTAGTGCCTACTTTGAAGAGCTATATCTCGAGTTCTAAAACAGATATTCAGGTGATTCCAATTGGAGATGAAAGCTTGTCCTCTTAGCTTTCCAACGCCACCGGAATTGCCCTGTTTGCCCAAGTAACGAAGAAATGACAGCCGTTTGAAGTTCAGTGCGCAAAGCAGGAAAAGTACTCGATCGAGTAGATAATCACTCGATCGAGTACTAGCTACAGCGAGAAGATATTAGTCGAGAATAATTAGATTATATCTTAGTTTTATCTTATAATTAGATCAATAATAATTATCTCTCATTATATAAGAGATACTAAGTTAGACCTAAAGTATTCATTCATTCCCTGGAGTCAGTAGAGGGAACGGACGACTGCTTGTTCTTCAATTCTCTATTTTTCGGATCAATTATTGTATTGGTATTATTTATTCTTCTTTAATCTTTTAATCATCTTTATTGCTTGAATTCCTTCTTCCCTTATTTATTATCATAATTGCTTTTATTCAATCCTTATCAGTTTATCATTATGTTCAGTTTCAATTATTTATTTGTTGTTGTTGTTAATTCGATGGTAGTGAATAGCTAATTTTCTCATGTTAAGACTATAGGGGATCCATAATTATGAAGGGAGAGTAATCGATTTATTGGGTTAATGCTGGTATTGTCTTTGTTGGTTAAATGCTGCAGTTAATTGTATCCGTCTGATTGAGTCGACGCAATTAGACCTATAATTCTTAGTGATCCTCGACCTGGACCGAAAGGTTGGAAGAGGCAAGACTAGTAGCGAACAATAGGGTATTGCAGTGAGTGCGAAAGTTAAGCTGTTTACACTTTAGGGTGAATTAAGGACCGAAAGGTGACATTCGTTACCCCTTAGACCGTATTTGCATTGACCCGAGACCTAGATTACTTGACCGGATGATTATGGTGAACCGTCTGTCTTAGCTGTTCCTCTTTATCTGTTTTCTCCCTTCTTTTTATTCCCCTCTTCCTTATTCTCTTTAGTCAGAAATCATATTCAAACCCCCACATTGTGACCCGTACTCATAGACTAAAATTAGACAGATAAATCTCATTTTTGCCTCCCTGTGGAGATCGACCCTACTTGCCGCTGACTTCTGTTAGTTGTAACATAGGTTTATTTTTGATACCTGACGACGGTATCATTTTCTATTCCGTGCATGGTGGATAATGTGAGTATCAAGAAGGTACTTTGTGATCTTAGTGCTAGTGTTAGCATACCATTGCTTCCGATTGCAAGGAAGGTTGGTTCGCATGATATGATACCCACTTCTATGACCTTGAAACTAGCCGATAGGTCGATACAAAGACTAATGGGGGTAATTGAAGATATTCCAGTTAATGTGGGCAATTTCTATATTCCGGTGGACTTTGTGGTTCTAGACATTTCGGAAGACCAACAAACTCCTATTATCCTTGGGAGGCCCTTCTTGGCAACCGGGGATGTCAACATAAGTGTTACGGAAGGGAAACTCACTTTCAAAGTGGGACAAAATGTGGTAGAATTTTCCTTGACCGGGGCTATGTCACAACCAATTTTTAAGAGTGTCTATTTGGTAGACATGTTAGAAGAAGTGATTGAAAATATAAAGGATAAATGCTCAGGAGAGCATTTGGACGAAGACTATGAGGCTTTACCACCACTCCTTCATGAAGATGAGGGTAAGAACCCTCCAAAGGTAGATCTCAAACCTTTACCCCTCCCTTGAGTATGCCTACCTTGATGAGGCAAACTCCTTCCCCGTTATCATTAATGCGAACCTAATGGCATCTCAAAAGGAAAAACTTTTAAATGTCCTCAAAGAAACAAGAAAGCCATTGGGTATAGCCTTGATGATCTCACGGGAACCGATCCTCGAATATGCATGCACCGCATCACACTTGAGGATGGATTCACTCCTTCCGCTCAACCTATGAGGAGGTTGAATGAGAAATTGAAGGAGGTGGTATGGAAGGAAGTTGATAAGTTGCTTGCGGCCTGAATTATATACTCCATCTCGGGAAGCGATTGGGTAAGCCCGGTTCAAATTATCCCCAAAAAGGGCGGTATGACCGTTGTTGAGAATGAGGAAGGTGAACACATATCCATCCGACCGGTCACGGGATGGAGAATGTGTATTGATTATCGGAATCTCAATTCCGCCTCAATCAAGGATCACTTCCCCTTACCATTTATCGATCAAATGCTCGAGAGACTTGAAAACCACGAGTAATTTTGCTTCCTTGACGAGTATTTCGGGTTCTTCCAAATACCCATACACCCGACTGATCAAACAAAAACTACTTTCACTTGTCCTTATGGTGTCTTTGGATATCGAAGAATGCCGTTTGGACTTTGCAATGCTCCTGGGATATTTCAAAGAGCTATGATGTCTATCTTTTTAAATTACATTGAGAAGTCCATGGAGGTGTTTATGGACGACTTTAGTGTCCATGGCACCTCATTTGATGATTGTTTGAAGAACCTCTCTCAAGTGCTCCAAACTTGCATCCAATATAACCTCAAGTTGAATTGGGAAAAATGCCATTTCATGGTGCAAGAGGGGGTGGTTCTTGGTCATGTTATTTCTAAGAAAGGGATCCAAGTGGACAAGGCTGAAGTTGAGGTGATTGAGAAACTTCCCCCATCCACCAATGTCAAGGGTGTGAGGCGTTTTTTGGGTCATGCTAGGTTCTACCGAAGGTTTATCAAAGATTTTGCAAAAATTGCCAAACCCCTCACCTCACTTCTTGCCAAGGACACTCTATTTATATTTGATGAATCTTGTTTTGAAAACTTTTGTAGGCTCAACCAAGCCTTGGTATCAGCTCCAATAGTGCAACCACCCAATTGGGACCTCCCCTTCGAGTTGATGTGTGATGCAAGTGATTTTGCATTGGGGGAGGTCTTGGGTCGAAGATAAGACAAGAAGCTTCATGTTATTGCCTATGTGAGCAAGACCTTGGATAATTCCCAATATAACTACACTACCACGGAGAAATAAATGTTGGCGGTGGTGTATGCTTTTGAGAAGTTCCGGCCTTACCTTCTATGTTCTAAGGTAATTTTTTACATAGATCACACCGCTATCAAGCAAATTATGGTCACGAAGGATGCTAAGCCGAGATTGATACGTTGGGTATTGTTGCTATAAGAGTTTGATGTCACAATCAAGGACAAACCGAGCTCCGAAAATGTTGTTGCGGATCACTTGTCAAGGTTGACAAAAGAAGCATGAGGAGATGTTGATGATGGGATACCCATTGATGAATGGCTATCCGATGACTCTATCTTAGCTATCACGCACTCCGACCCTTGGTATGCGGATATTGCTAATTACTTGAGTTCTAGCTTTATTCCGGAAGAACTTGACAACTAAGCTAGGAAGAAGTTGAGATATGAGTCAAGGAGGTATGTTTGGGAAGATCTTTCTTATATAAGAGATGCAATGATGGAATATATAGAAGATGTGTCACTCATGAATAAGGGAAATCAATCCTTCAAACTTCCTATGCTACCACATATGGAGGCCATTTATCCACCTCTAGGACCCAAGCTCGGGTTCTTCATTGTGGATTTTATTGGCCCTCCTTATTTAAGGATGCTTATGCTTTGGTCAACTCTTGTGATCTTGCCAAAGAAAAGGTAACATTGGGAGGCGAGATGAGATGCCTCTAAATAAGATTTTGGACGTTGAACTCTTTGATGTATGTGGTGTGTACTTTATGGGACCGTTTCCATCCTCATTTGGCAACCAATACATTTTGGATGCGGTGGATTACGTGTCCAGGTCGATAGAAGCTATTGGCGCCCCTACTAACGATTCACGAGTGGTTTTCAAACTCTTCAAGGAGTACATATTCTCACGCTTTGGAGTACCTATGGTCGTCATAAGTGATGGTGGGTCGCATTTCATCAACCGCACCATTTATGCTTTGCTCAAGAAATATGGCGTCAGACACAAAGTGGCTCTTGCCTACCACCCCCAAACCAACGGGCAAGTGGAGGTGTCAAATAGACAAATCAAGGCTATTCTAGAGCGTGTGGTGAATAAGTCTAGGAAATATTGGAGCACCAAACTCAATGATGTGCTAGGGGCTCTAAGGACCGTCTACAAGACCCCGATAGGCACCATTATCCATCACTTGGTCTTTGGAAAGTCTTGTCACCTATCTCATGAGATGGAACACCGAGCAAGATGGGCTCTAAAAGTGCTCAACTATGACTTGGATGAAGCGGGAAACAAGCGGTTCCTCCAACTCAATGAGCTAGATGAGTTAGGTTGGATGCTTATGATAACGCCAAACTCTACAAGGAGTAGACTAAGCAATGACACGATTCTAAGATTGCAAGAAAAGAGATATGTGTATGGGGACAAGGTTCTACTTTTCAACTCCCGATTTCAATTATTCCCCGGGAAGTTGAGATCCCGATGGTCGGGACCCTTTGAGGTAGTGACCGTGTTTCCCTATGGATCATTTGAATTGAAGAACAAAAAGGGTGAATGCTTCAAAGTGAATGGGCAATAAGTGAAGTTCTTTTATGAGGGTTAACCTATTGAGACCCGAGGTGAAGTTGAGTTAGAAGACTCCCCACCCTTGGGGGATGAGTAATTTTGTTCATGAACAAGTAATGGTTTGGTGGAGTTCTACACGAACCACCATTTGTACATAGCATGCATTTAGGTAGAAAATGGGAGAATTGAAATAATCTTACTTGGCAATTTGAATTGGTGACGGGTTGTCATTTCGAAGAAGATCGGGGTTCGATGGAGAACACGAGCATAACCTTCAATTGGCTAAATCCCGATTTGATGTGTAGGCTCGAAAAGAGAAAACACGTATTTCGAGGCCAATTAGAGAAGTGGTTTTTAAATTTAAAGGAAAAATGAAGAACGCACGAGGTAATGTACTCCCAGCCTGTGGGCAGGCAGCCTACCCATGTGATGAGTCGTATTTTGGTTACATTTTTCCCCGCGTTTATACCTAATTCCGACTCGATTTTGTGTGCTTAATTGTCTAATAAGCTCAATTAATTCTATTTTATAATAATTAGTCCTATTAGTTTATAATTAATATTTAATTGTATTTATGTATAATAATAATAATAATAATATTATTATTATTATTATTATTATTATTATTATTATTATTATTATTATTATTATTATTATTATATTAATTTAATGTGCAGGCAAGACGGGAAAGTGAGGCGGAAGAGCAAGACGAGATTATGAGAAGAAATGGCGGAGGTGAAAATAGGCTAAAGCATGGAAAAATAAACTAAGTAAAAGAGCAGCTGCTAATTTCAGACGGTCTTTGCTGAGCTTTTACTACCACCTCCAGCCACCGTGGCAGCCACCACTCACCACCAATGACCTCCCCCTACGTCCACCATCATATTCCACCCACCCATGACCACCGTCTGCCACCACACCAGCCACCACGACCTCACCTTTCCCCCTAGCCATAAACGAAAAAATAAAGCAAACAATGTTGTGACCATCTTAAGCCACCACCACCTCAGCCACCGTGGACCACCAAGTCCACCATCATGCCCAGAGTGCCGGCAACCCCTATCAGCCACTGACGGCCACCGTGAGTGGACCCAACATCCTCCACGGCCTCCTCTTTGAAGCCCTCGCGCGCCTCCCTTGTTTCTCTATGCCGGCCCACCGGTAGCCACACACCAATTTTGCTCCTTTTTGTCAATGTCTCGCTACCGGCATAGGCACCGGCAGCCGACATGCCGGCACAAAGCTCCCATCTCAATATCTCGCATCAATTTTGGTTCTTCCTACCGGTTGCCCTACTACCGGTCCACCGACATACGAAAACCATCATCAATTTCTGCTCCTCGCTTCAATGTGCTCGCTCGGTGCCCGGGCCGGTCGTCCGCCGACCCCCCCCTACTCTGTTTTCCCCCTGTTTTTGACGGGTAGGAGTATGTTGTGCGTGGATGAGTTTTGCTTTGGAGGATTAGTAGAGTGTTGATTATTATTAGTATTTTTATTTTTATTATTATTATTATTATTAGTTTAATAATATTATTATTATTCTTATTATTAGTTGGTAATGTTGGTAGTATTATACTAGTATAAAAGGGAGTACACACAAGAGATCAATACACACCACCTTAGAATTAGACAACCAATTAGACTAGTTAGATTATTTTCCTTTCTAAATATTTTGTAGAACCCTAAATTTATTTTCCCCTCTCTCAATTTTCCTCTTACCTAAGTTGTAATCTTTACTCAAAAATTAATACAATTGTTATCTTGTTTTGTCCAAGTTCTTCATTTCATCAATTCAAGTTTCCATGTTGTTGGTATAATTCTCCCTCTTATTTCTCTCCTTTAATTTCATTTATTTACATTTACCTTCCTTCAAATTTTGTTTAATTGTTTGTGTTTGATTTCTTCTCTTTTGTTGTTGGATTATAATTCTCCATCTCTTGTTCTTCTTCTTCATGTTGGTAGTTGATACTTCTCACCCAAAGATTGAATCTTTGAGTTGTTGAGTCAAAGTTTGTCCCTTTTACATTAATCATTTCTTACTTAGCTTAATTTTGTTTGTTCATCATAGTTTTGTTGGTTCTATTGCTTGTTAAATTGTAGTATTCAATCTCATACTATGTCTATGGATAAAGAATCCATCTTTACTAATTATCTTGTCTTACTAAAAATGATTAGCGAGTAGTCCTTTAACTAGGACTCGGTTTGACCCAACATGAGTAATTTGCTTGATTGATACCCATTAAAAGGTAGTTGTTGGGAAGGATTAGTAAAGGTAGACTAGAGGGTTGATTTTGTGAAGTGGTCAATTTTGGGTAATGTTGATTTGTGACCCTTGTCCACCAATGAAAGTTGGTTAGGTCGGGAATCGGGTACCCGGAAATTGGTCATATTGCTAACCTAGGTTGAGACCGAAAGGGAGAACCAAGGGAGGGCACCTCTAGACTAGCGTTTGAATTCGACCTTCGAGAGAAGGAGTTGGATGACCCGGAAAATGATGAGGGATTGATGGACTTAGGAGATGCTAGGATACCTTAAAGAACTGCACATTTCTAGGGTATTCGAGGCCTCTACCTTAGGATTCCGACCTCCGAGACCGAAAGGGAGGGGGGTTGGGAGAACTAGTGTCCTAATGCGAACCCGAGAGGGAGGTATTAGGCGAATTAGAGCCATCTCCTCTTTACATATCACCCCAATAACTAGTTAAGGGAATCATGATGATGAATTATGAATTGTTGGTGAATATCGCGTCCTAGGCTTTTAACCCCTTGAATTACATAATTTTCATTTGCTTGCTTTATTTCCATAATTAGTTCAATTGCATTTTAGTTTATTTAGTCTAGTTGATTAGGTAAATTTCCTTCTCAATTATTGTTGACTTAGCTAAACAAAAAGATTTAAAATGATTAATATTCTCCCATACTCCTTGTGGATTCGACCCTTAATTAGTGCAACGAACTCGTTCACTTGCGAGGTTAAGATTTGATACCATCAAGTTTTTGGCGCCGTTGCCAGGGAGCAAAGGCTAGATATTAATCGTTTTATTCTAGTTTAGACAAGGTCTTTCTTTGTTACTAATCCTTTTCTTGAGTAGTGGAAGGTGTTTTAGAAGAACCGGGTAATCTTCAGTTCTTTGAGAATCCATTTGGAATTCCCCGAAGAACTAACAATGGTCGCGGTTCCTATGAGGGACAATTTAGCTCCAAAGAAGGTGGTGAATCCTAGTATTGTCAAGCCACCTATACAAGCAAATAATTTCGATGTGAAGGCTACTTTAATGCAACTAGTCCAAGGAAACCAATTCGGAGGGGGAGCTACCGAAAACCCCAATGAACATCTTAATGATTTCTTGGATAGTTGTGACATGTTTAAAGCAAATGGAGTATCGGAGGATGCAATCCGCCGTATGCTTTTTCCATATTCCTTGAGGGGCAGTGCTAAGGAATGGTTGAAGAGTTGTGAGGCCGATTCACTTAGGACTTGGGATGATGTCTTCTAGGCCTTCTTGAACAAGTATTTCCCACCGCAAAGGACCGGAAGAATCAAGGGTGAGCTTCAAGGCTTGACCCAACATGATGATGAGACCTTTTATGAGGCGTGGGAAAGGTATAAAGGACTAAAAAGTTTGTGCCCCCATCATGGGATCGGAGATGATGAGTTGATAAACAACTTCTATGAGGGGTTGAACAATGAAATGAAAATGAATCTAGGCTCCGGCTCGGGAAAAGGGGCGCTTGACAAAATTGATCACAAGACGGCCAAGGAGCTTATTGAGGAACTGGCATCCCGTACTTTTCATTGGAATAATGACCTCCACAAAAGGAAAGGGAAATCCAAAGTGGAATCCACAAACAATGTGGAAGTTACGGGATTGATAGAGGAGCTCAAGCAACAAATTGCTTTGTTGAACTCTAGTAACACCTCAAGAAACTCTTCATCAAATTGGTCTCAAGTGTATTGTTGTGAGATTTGTGGAGATCAAGGGCATCCACCAAATGAATGTCCTTTAATGATGGGAGAGACAAATTGTATGGAGCAAGTGAATGGAGTGTGGGAATCAAGTCCGACTAGACAAGCTTTCAACAACAATCAATACCATCCCGGAATGAGAACCCACCCAAATTCTTCCCACGGCTCACAAAATGTCCAAAACTCCACTTTCCATCAAAAACAACAATTTACACCAAATTTCCAAGCCCAAAAGCAAAATCCCACCTTTCAACCAAGACCACCATTTCAACCACTTAATCAACCCACCCAACAACCATTTCACCAAAATTCCTAACCTCTCCAACAATCCACCCAACCCAAAACAAACATGGAGCTCATGATGGAGCAATTGATGAATACTCAAATCCAATTCATTGCTCACTCTAACCAAAGGCAAGAGGAGGCCACGTCTTCTATCAACCAACTAAGGACTCAAATGCAAGTCTCCCAAAGAATGACGGATAATCAAATCTCTCAATTGGCTTCTCAAATAAGTCAATTTCAAGCCTCAAATGGAATGTTTACGGGTAAAATCGAGGAGAACCCAAAGACCATTAATGTTATACATTTGAGGAGTGGTAGGGAGTTGGAAGACCGGTGTTCATAAAGAGGAAAAAATGACGCAAACCGAAAGTTGTGGTTGAACCACCAAAAGTGGTTGAAGATGATCTTGTGAAAGTTGTTGTGGAAACTCCCATGGTAGTTGATGAACCTACCAAGATTGTTGAAGAACCCAAGTAACAAGTCGTGAGACCATATGTGCCACCAATCCCTTTCCCTCAAAGGTTGGCAAGATCAAAGCTTGAGCAAAAGTATGGGAAATTCATGCACAAGATGAAAGGTGTGAACATCACCATGCCTTTTATTGATGCCATCAAGGAGATACCCGCATAAGGAAAATTCTTGAAGGAGTTGATTTCCAACAAAAACTCCTTGAGTCCAACAACAACGGTGAATTTATCCAAGGAATGTAGTGAAATCTTAATGAATGGGTTGCCCCAAAAGCTTGAAGATCCGGGTAGTTTTTCTATCCCATGCACAATTGGATCCATTCAAATAGAGAGGGCCCTATGTGATTTGGGAGCTAGCATTAGCCTAATGCCTCTCAAGATTTTAAAGAAGTTGAAGGGATTTGAGCTCTCACCTAAAAGAGTATCTTTGCAACTCGCGGATAGATCGGTGAGGTATCCAATTGGCCTAGTGGAGGATGTTCCAGTCAAGGTGGGAAAACTTGTGATACCTTGCGATTTCTATGTGATGGATATTCCCGAGGATTCCAAAATTCCAATCATCCTAGGGCTCCCATGCCTTGCTACCGGAGGTGCTATGATCGATGTTAAGAATGGCAAACTATCTCTTCAAGTTGGTGATGACAAGATAGAATTCTCGTTGGAAAATTCCATGAAATCTCCTTCTATGAGCGACTCTTGTTGTAGAATGGATGTGTTGGAGGATTGTTTATCCAACAAACAAGGAGGGAAATGGAGGTGATCTTGTGTTGAGAGTAGATGTTAAAGGACATTTGGGTGAAGATGACTCAAGAGAAGATGAATTTGAAAACCAAATTAATGATGAGATTGAATCATTCTTGAACTCTCCGGATTCATTTGTTCTAAGCTCTTTTGAAGGTGCACCTTGGTCGGATAATTCTTCAAGTGACTGGGAAGCTCAAATTGATGCCTTGGAGGCGGCTCTCAATGGAAATAGTTCGGGTCAAAAGAAGAGTCAAGAAAATTGGGATAAAAATGACAACTGTGACACCCCGCGATAAAGCGGAAAATATAACTAATAAATTAAAGCGGAAATTTAAGAGATTTTAAAAACTTTTTATTACAAGTTAAAGATTAAAACGCGGGTGTCAAAAAGAAATGAAACAAATACTACAATAGACAAACTTAGGTTATTACAACCCAAGTCAAGAAAGCGGGGAAAAGATATCCCACGAATAAACAAATAAAGGGTTTCTATACTAGCAAACTAAGGTCCAAGGGTTTAGTTCTCGCTAGCCCACACGTCTTCCCCACGTAAACATCTTCACCACCTGTCATTCATGTAAACATGAATGCCACAGTCAGTGGGGAGTAACTCAAGGTTCTCCCAGCCACAATAAGTCGAAACACATATAAAAGGGAGCATATTAGAACATCATAAATACAACCATTTGATGCAAGCACTGAGACTAATATTCAAACCTGCGTAGTAAATCATAAATAAGGCATATGATACATCCATGTGACACAATCCAACCAAAATGTCATAAATGATAATACAACTATAAACACGATAGAATATCATATGTCGCGGATAAACAAGATTACATAATAATACATGTGAATGGAAACCTTAGCCATGAACTTTGAAAGCCAATTAACATATAATACACAAAATGGGACTACTAACATCACATAATAAGCAAAGCATCCGGCTCAGAGGCTACCTTTAAAGCATGTCCGAGACATAATTCCTTAAGTACCTTGGCTCAGCGGTTACCTTTAAAACATGGCCAAATACAACAAATAAGTACATGGGACAGGATTATTAATGTCACATTCATACTTATAGCTTGCATCTCACCATAAGTACAGTTGGGAACATCAATCCCGACGATCATATCGCAACTAGAGGGCCTATGGCTCACCCCTAGTATCCGATAGGACCAAGACTCAGGGACGGGATTATTAATGTCACATTCATACTTATGGCCTGCATCACCATAAGTACGGATAGGAACATCAATCCAGACGATAATATCGTAACTAGAGGGCCTATGGGTCACCTCTGGTATCCGATACGACCAAGACTCTTACATCCAAACCATGACAATATCTATAACCGAGCAAGACCTTTACTATTCATTAAATATAATTCCCCTGGTAGGACGAAAATGATAAAACTCACTTGCCAGAACAGCACAAATGGCCAAAATCGTACTTGCCAAAACAGTACAAGTAACCAAAACTACACTTGCCAGAATAGCACAAGTGACCAAAATCGTATTTGCCAGAACAACACAAGTAACCAAAACCGCACTTGCCATAACAGCACAAGTGACCAAAATTGTACTTGCCAGAACAGCACAAGTAACCAAAACCGCACTTGCCAGAACAGCACAAGTGACCAAAATCGTACTTGCCACAACAGCACAAGTAGGCCAAACCGCACTTGCCAGCACAGCACAAGAAGGCCAAACCCGTACTTGCCAGAACAGCACAAGTAGGGGGAGAATAAATATCAAGCGTATATGATTGTATTATGCATTTCTACAAGAATATGACTCATATCCATTAATCATGCGGAATAAATCACTCGTATTTGAGATATGATAAATAGATGAGAATAAATGAATTAAAGCTCATATTTTAGATAAATGAAAACATTCCATATAATTGTGACATGAATAAACAATAAGTTCCACATTTATGATTCATGTGAGATATATATAAATTAACGACAAATAATGAATTTAAAATACGTAAATCATGTTAGGAAATTCAAATTAATTAAGCCCGAACAAAAATAATTCACGGATAAAAATTAACTCAACCGGTGCTACGGCCTAGCCATGACCAGTCCAACCCGGCCATGGCCTGGCCACACACCCGACATGGATCAGCTACGGTTTGCAAGGCCTGGCTCCTGCACAGACTAGTGCATGGCAGCAACAGTGCTGACCAAACATAAGCAACACGCAGCATACACACAGAAGAACAAACCCAACAATTCCCCCCTAGTCTAGCCGCCTAAAGACGATTTTCTAGGCCAAACCAAGACGGATTTCACCCGTATAAAAGACCCAATTCCAACATTTGCATATACTTGAGCCATAAGCACGAAAATTGGTTCAATTAAGCACAAAAAAACCCGTCAAAAACAGCCCGCAAACACTGCCCCACAAATCCATTTTCATAGTTAAAGAAGCTCATTTGTGACCGTCTTAATACGAAATTTTAAGCACGAAAAGGATGGAATTTTGTCACATATTGTAACACCCCCATACTCCAAGTGCCTTACCAGGACCACTCAGGTATAAAGCTGTTACCATCTCGGTTTCCCGAGGCAATGATAATCAAAAGACAATAAAGAAACAACGTTTAAATAGTATAAAGTTTAAAGTGAAATACAATCCAAAAACCAAACTGCCAAAAATGGTTTACATGTTCTTAAGCCAACTGTCTAAACAACTTAAACAAATGTCTGATAAACTACTCAAGCTATAGCGGAAGACTCTATCATCTGAAGGTGACACATCCCAGCTGGCCCATATGTCTCGACTCATACCTGCTCAACAACTGATCACCATCCCCGAATGGATCACCACAGTTTTTAAAACAATATAGCGGGGTCAGTACTATTCACACAATCATACATATACAACTACTATAAGACAGAAACTAACATAACTCAACCGTCACATAACCCAAACTCCACAATCAACTCCTCATCACCGACTACACACTAAAGTGTGTAGTCCTGCCAGAGCACCCGTCGCAACAGATTACTTCACTCCGCCAGTGGGGGATCGCAGCCATTCCCACCTAAGCCCCGCTCATACCATAGAGCGAATAACCCAAATCCATTAATGTGCACATCCCTTCTGTGGTGGGTTCCACAGAAGGCGAATAATGAGCGTGAAGCCACTCCCGCAAGTGACCCCACTCAGCCAGGGACGCACCCCGAATACCACAGACAGATACAATCAATCATAACTACCAGCAGTAAACAATTCCAACAACCGTCACAATGCTCGTATGATAATACTCAACAAACATAGATCACAACCAACACATATGTGAATAATACTGAGTAGGGAAACCCCACCTGGAATGCAAAACAATCAGACGATCTCAACAGCTGTTATCAAAAAGCCTCCTCTATGAATTATCCTCCTAACATATGATCACATAATTACTAACAATCACAAAACCAACAAAACCCCCAAATCCCCAAATTAGGGTTTAAACAACTTTAATAAAATACTATAAAATCAGTACGCAGATCTTACCCTCGACTCAAGGATCACAAGGATGTAAAGAACGATAGATTCCGACCTCCCAAGCTCCGGGATTTGTCAATAATGCGAACGATGCGAAGAACGTAGTTTGAAATCTCTTTTGGAGTGATTAGGTTTGATAAAAGTGTATTATGAAAGTGACGGAAAGGTTTATATAATAATTCGCATTATTAACAAAACCCGACAAAACATTACCCATAAACCGAGCCACTCGATTGAGTGTCCAACGTACTCGATCGAGTGCCCCCTACTCGATCAAGTACCAAGGCTACTCGATCGAGTACCCTACAGACAGAAACTGTTTTAAAAACTCAAAACACCCTTACTCGACGTATTAAGGCCCACTCGATAGAGTACCCAGAGACTCATAAAACCGTAGTATTACAGTCTTCCCTCCTTAAAAAGAACTTCGTCCCCGAAGTTCAAACCACAACAAAACAAAACATACTACCACACTCCTGACACAACAACCAACATAAAACTTAACATAAAAACATGTTACCAACCAAACTCAACCTGACTCAAACCACTACAAAACAAACCGACACAACATAAAAAGGGTGTAAAACGCTTTGCGATGATCTCCTACCCCCCTAAAAGAAACAAGGTTACGTCCCCGTAACCATACATACCTAATCAAAGAGGAAAGGGTAACGCTCTCTCATAGCCTCCTCTGCCTCCCATGTAGCTTCCTCTACCTCATGACTAAACCAAAGGATCTTAAGCAAAACTGTCTCACCACTCCTAGTCTTCCTAACCTTCCGATCAAGAATCTGTTTAGGCACCTCAAGATAAGACAAGGACACATCTAGCTCTATGCTCTCTGCCTCTAACACATGTGACGGATCACTCACATACTTCCGCAACTGAGATACATGAAACACATTATGCACCCTATCCAAAGAAGACGGTAACGCCAAACGATAAACAGCCTCTCCAACCCTGTCTAGGATCTCATATGGCCCTATGAACTTCTGACTCAGCTTGCCTCTCTTCCTAAATCTCATAACCCCACGCATAGGAGACACTTTCAGAAGAACCTTGTCCCCAACCTGAAACTCGATATCTCGGCGATGTAGATCTGCATAACTCTTCTGCCTATCCTGAGCTGCTCTCATCCTCTCCCTGATCATCCTAATCTGCTCAACCATGTCATGTACCATCGCTGGTCCTAAAACCACTACCTCAGCACTGTCATCCCAACAGATCGGACTCCTACATCTTCTCCCATATAAAGCCTCAAACGGTGTCATGCCAATACTAGTGTGATAGCTGTTGTTGTAAGAAAACTCTATCAAATCCAACCCCTGTTCCCAGCTACCACCAAAGTCCATCACACAAGCTCGTAACATATCCTCAAGACTCTTGATTGTTCTCTCTGTCCGACCATCTGTTGTAGGATGAATTGTTGTACTCATCTTCAATGTCATTCCTAAAGATTCCTGTAACTCTTTCCAAAACTTGGAGATAAACCTCGCATCTCTGTCAGATACTATGTCTTTAGGCACCCCATGTAACTTTAGCACATTCTTCCGATAGGCCATAGCTAATTGTGCTTTAGTCCATGTATCTTTCATTGGCACAAAATGAGCTGAGTTGGTCAGTCAATCCACTATAATCCATATCATGTTGTTACCATGTTGACTCTTTGGCAAACCCACGATAAAATCCATAGAAATGGATTCCCACTTCCACTCAGGTACCTCAAGAGACTGAATCTTACCTTGTGGTCATCGTTGTTCCCCTTTAACTCTCTAGCATGTCAAACAACGGGCCACAAACTCAGCTGTTTCTTTCTTCATCCCTGGCCACCAGAACGTGTTCTTTAAATATTTGTACAGCTTGTCACCACCTGGATGTATCGAATACGGTGTACAACGTGCCTCTATCATGATTGTCTTTTTCAGCTCCTCATCATTAGGGACACAACACCTCCCATCAAACTTCAAACTACCATCTGAATTAATAGAGAATCTAGATATTGTCCCTTTCTCTACTCCAGCTCTCCACTCTACCATCTTAGGATCCAAACCCTGTTTACCTCGTATATCATCATAAAGATCAGGCTGCACTGTCAAATCTCCCATGGCATCCCCTCTCTGTATCATATGTATCCCAAACTTCCCCACCTCATCTCTCAACCTCATCAAAGATATAGATGTACATAAAGAATGTACACTCTTCCTGCTCAAAGCATCTGCAACAACATTGGCTTTCCCTTCATGGTAGATAATATCCATGTCATAATCGCCAATCAACTCCATTCACCTCCTCTGTCTCATGTTCAACTCCTTTTGAGTGAAGATGTACTTGAGACTCTTGTGATCTGAAAATACCTTAAAGGTCGCCCCATAAAGGTAATGTCTCCAAATCTTGAGAGCAAACACTACTGCACCCAACTCTAGGTCGTGTGTATGATAATTCTCCTCATAAGGCTTCAATTGCCTAGAAGCATAGGCAATTACTTTACCGTTCTGCATCAACACACATCCCAACCCATTCTTTAAGGCATCTGTATAAACCTCAAAGTTCTCACTCCCTTCAGGCAATGCTAAGATGGGAGTTGTGGTCAAACGCTCCTTTAATGTTTGGAACGCCGTCTCACAACTCTCATCCGAACGAAACCTGTTCTCTTTCCTCATCAAAGCTGTCATAGGTCTAGCAATCTTGGAGAAATCCTTCACGAACCGTCTGTAGTATCCAGCTAAACCCAAGAAACTCCGAATCTCAGCTACATTCTTCGGTGCTTCTTACTTGGTCACTGCTTTAATCTTTGCCAGATCCACAGCTAGCCCATCCTTAGAGATCACATGCCCCAGAAAAGCAACTTTCTCTACCCAGAACTCACACTTGGACAACATAGCATACAACTCGTGTTCTCTCAAGGTCTGCAAAACGATCCTCAGATGTTCCTCATACTCCTCCTTAGTCTTGGAATGAACTAAGATGTCATCAATGAAAACCACCACAAACTTCTCCAGAAACTGACTGAAACCTCTGTTCATCAAATCCATAAACACAACCGGTGCATTAGATAACCCAAAAGGCATCACCACATACTCATAATGGCCATACCTCGACGTGAAAGCTGTCTTTGGTATGTCCACCTCCCTAATCTTCACCTGATGGTATCCCGACCTCAAATCAATCTTGGAAAAGACTGTTGCACCACTCAACTGATCAAAAAGGTCATCTATCCTTGGCAAAGGATACTTGTTCTTCACCGTCACTCGGTTCAACTCTCGGTAATCTATGCACAACCTCAAACTCCCATCTTTCTTCTTCAACAAAAGAATTGGTGCTCCCCACGGTGATACACTTGGTCTAATGTATCCTTTCTCTATCAGATCGTTCAACTACTTCCTGAGCTACTCCAACTCCTTAGGACCCATCCGGTACGGTACCTTAGAGATTGGCCCCGTCCCCGGTTTCAACTCAATTGTGAAATCTATCTCCCTCTTCGGCGGCAACCCCGGAATCTCCTCTGGAAAGACATCTGAAAACTCCCCCACAACTGGTATCTAATCAACTGTCGGACTCTCCATCCGGTCATCTCTCACATGGCACAAGATCAACGGGCACCCCTTCCTCAGATAGGACTTCAAGGTCACAGCTGCAATCAACTTAACTTTGGGTTTGACAACAAACCCACGATAAGACACACTAATGCCCTTAGGACCTCTCAGAGACACTTTCTTTTGAGGACAGTATATCTTTGCTTTATACTTTCCTAACCAACCCATCCCGACTATCATCTCGAAACCGTTTAAAGGAAACTCAAGCAAGTATACAGGTAGATCAACTTGCCCAACTATCAAAGATACATCCCTAAACAACCTCCCACATGTTACAGACTCTCCCGAACGTATAAAAACTTTCTCACTTACAGACTCATACTCTCTCAAGCCTAACTGTTTAACATAACTCGAAGATACAAACGACTAAGACGCCTCTGAATCAAACAGAAAAAAGGTGTGAACACCATTAACAAGAAAGGTACCAATGATAACATGCGCGTCGTCCTCAGCTGCTTGTTTGTCCATCTTAACAGCTTTCCACTGGTCTTCTGCCCACCTCCCTCGGCAGTACTGGCTGAAGTAGTCGGCTTAGCACCCGACCCTTGGTTGTTGTTGGTGTTGGTAACTGGTTTCTAATTAGAATTTACGCTATTGCGGTTACCTCAACCGTTGTTGTTCTGACCTCCCCGGTTGCTCCATGACCCAGGTGGTTTGTTACTCGCAAAACTCTGTGCCGGTCCCTGGGAAAAATGATGCGACCATAATTGGCGCATATTTAGCCCCCGAATTACCATTGTTTCCATGCTTTTTAGTGCCTATTTGGGTCATTTCTTATCTTTAGTTCTTTGTTTTGCATATTCTTTGAGATTTTGATCCCTTGGTAGGAAAGGAGTAAGAATCTTGCATTTTCATGGCAAAACGAGGCTAAATTGATTGTATTCAATGACCAAGCATCAAGGAGAGACAAGACTAGAAGGCCTTTGTACATATCTTAGTAGAAGAGCAATGTTGAGAAAAGGATCCTTGCGTCCCCGAGGAAATCCCCAAGGAATTTATGAAGAAAAGGGAAGAAAAGAAGAAGAATTGAAGCTGACCAACAATCCGAACGGATTGTACCAAATCCGCCCGTCCGTCCAGCCCAATCCGAGCGTCTCACCTTGGAATCCGCTCGGATTCCCCCAGCACAATCCGAGCGTCCCTCTCTTGAATCCGCTCGGATTCCTCAGCCCAGATTTGGCCGTCCCGACTCCAATCCGCACGGATTTCAGTACAGCATGTTTTTCATTCTTCAAGCTACGAAAAGAGAAGCCCTTCTCTCAGAAAATACCGGATTCTCCTTGCTCAACTTAAAAAGTGTAATTACTAGTTTAGCCCTTAGTTAACCCTAATGCATCCTCCCTAATTTTCACTATAAATACCCCATTAGTCTAATTAGAGGAGCATGTTCTTCTTATCAATATTTAGAGTAGTTAATATCAATCAAATCTCTCTTTAATATTGTAATCAAGTATTAATCAAGTTTTAATCCAAGTTTTAGTTCTTTAATATCTCTCTTGTTCTTCCTTTATTTTGGGTAATTAGAAGATTATTGGGTTTATTGGGAGATTGACAACCTTCCATCAATCATCAAGTTCTTCTATTATTCTTTGCATTATTATTTTGGAATCATTAGTAGGTATAATCTCTTAATCCCTTTTTAATTATTGTTAATTACTTTCATTTATTCATCATGTTTCATATTGTTAGTATGATTGACAACCTTGCTAGCATGATCAACATGATAATGAGTGAGTAGTCTCTTAGCTAGGGTTTAATGGGTGATTAGGGGAAACCAACATGGGGAATGATTCATGCTTAAATCAATATGCTTTCATACCTTATTTGCTTGCTTGTTTTGATCTTAATACATGCACATGTTATATTTGATGAAATGCTAAGCCTATGAATCCTTGCATTTACTATCATCTCCTATCTTTTCAATTTGACTTGTAAGACATAACCCAACTCGAGTCTTGTTAGACCATGCATGTGTTGAGTAGGAAAGATTAAGTCGACTTGTAGGTGTTGTACAATCTAATCGATTCGGCTCCGGGACCCAAACTTTCCTAGGATTGTAAGATATAACCCAACTCAATCCATCACAACAATAATTGCTTGCTTATAATTTGAGAACATGTTTGTATGATCATATCCCATGATTCCCCTATGAACCCATGACACCCTAGTGCCTTTAATCAATTGTTTACACCCCTTATTTTATTCATCTTGCTAGTTTATTTTCATTGTTATTTTAGTTTAGTAACCTTCTACATCAACCCAATTTGTGACACCCCTAGACACTACTAGTTACAATAGAATTCTCATTTCAATACCCGTCCCTTGGGATCCGACCTTTACTTGCCTCTTTACTAATTGTAGAGTTGTTTGTGAAGTATAAATTGTGTTTTTTATCGACCATTGACCAACGACCACATATGCTTAATTGTGAACACGAAATGGACCCGATCAAAAATGGCGCCGTTGCTGGGGACGGTGTTTAATTGATTTAAGATTTCTTTTATTGTTATTAGTTGTGTCTTTTTCACCTTGGGGAAGTAAAACTCCTCAAGGTTTGTTCTAATTGTTTTCGAGTTGTTTGATATTTTGCATGTCTAGAAGGTTACAAAGTGATTTGTTACCTTTTGACCGTGAAATCGAAAGAACCTTGACGAATAATAGGAGACTTGTTAGGAGGAATTTGAGAGGTGTTGGTGAAGTTGTTCAACCCACTAGTGAGTTTGTCAATCCTTTCGCAATAGAAGGAGAAGAAAACCCATTACACAATATCCCACAAAATCCACCTACAATGCCTAAATTCTCGTCACACTCTATACCCACCGAGGAGGATCTACCAAATGGTACTCCTACACCGCAACATCTCACCGATAATTTTATTGCCAAGTCCGCCCTCATCGTTGAGAGGAGCCAATTCGGGGGAATGCCTAGTGAGGACCCTCATTCTCATATGGAAACCTTTTGCGATTATTGTGAAGCTATCTCTCAAACGGGCGTGACTCAAGACCAAATCAGATGGGTCTTATTTCCTTTTTCGTTAATCGGCACCGCAAAGCAATGGTTGAAGGGCCTTGATAAGGCCACCCTTGGAATAGATTCTTGGAAGAAGTTAGCTCTAGCTTTCTACAAAAAATTCTACCCACCGGAAAAGACTAACATGCTAAGAGCTCAAATTCCGGGTTGTAAGCAAGGGATGAAGAATCTTTGTATGAAGCTTGGGAGCGGTTCAAAGGTATTTGTCGCTCATGTCCTCACCATGGACTTAGCGAATGGTTTTTAGTGCAACAATTTTGGAATGGTTTATATGAAGATTCAAGGAACATTCTCAATATGGGATCAAATGGGATGTTCACCGAAGTTGATGACAATCAAACATGGAACAAGATTGAGGAAATGGCGGTCCATAATTCACAATATAGTAGACCTCGCAAGGCTACTAGAGGAGGAAAGCATGAAGTGGACTCCGTTACTCAATTGGGTGCTCAACTTAGTGCTCACATTGACACAATCAACTTGAAGTTTGAACAAGCTATGGCTAGACTTGGGGAAAACTCAAAAACATCAAAGCATCATGTCAATGCCATGACGGCATCCTCATCAATCCCAAGCGGGATATGTGAGAATTGTGGAACTTTGGGTCATGACTCAAGTGAGTGTAGGGGAACAACCGAACAAGTTAATGCTTTCCAAGCTTACAAAAGTGGTACCCCTTATTCAAATTTTTACAATGAAAACACCAAGTTCCATCCAAATCTCTCATACAAAAGCCAAAATGTTCAAAACCCTCAAACAACATACACTCCACCACCCATGAGAAACCAAAATCAAAGACCCTTTTACAATCAAAACCAAGGTTACCAAAATCAAAATCCATACAATCACCAAAATGACCAAGGTTTTGATGTCCAAAAAGCGGTCCTCCAAATGCAAAAGAATCAACAAGAATTTTTCACTCAAATGCAAAAAGATAGCCAAGCAAAAGACACCACCATCAACAACATTCTAGCTCACACCAAGATGTTGGAAACACAATTAACTCAACTAGCATCTTCAAGCTCACAAAGACAAAAGGGGCAATTACCACCTCAAAGTAATCCCCCTAGACATGAAACGGTTAGTGCCATTCACTTGAGAAGTGGTACAAGATATGAAGCACCGAAGGAGCAAGTTGAGGATGAAGTTGTGAGAGCTAGTGAGAATGAAGTTGTGGTGCAAGGTCCCAAAGAAGGGGAATCATCAAAAGAAGAAAGTTCAAAGAAAAATAAAGACAAAGCCAAAGAAAAGGAGCCCATTGTGATTAGACTTCCTTTTCCAAGTCGTCAAGCCAAGCCCAAATTTGATGATCAACTTGGAAAGTTCATGGAGATTGTGAAGAACTTAGAAGTCTCAATTCCTTTCACGGAATTAATCAATCACGTTCCGGCCTATGCAAAGTACATGAAAGATATCCTCACAAAGAAGAAGTCGATCCGGAAACTTGAGACTATCGCCTTTACTAAGGTGAGTAGTGCAATACTTCAAGGGAGTTCACCTCCAAAGTTAAAGGATCCGGGAAGCTTCTCAATACCGTGTACCATTGGCGACACAACGATCAACAAAGCCTTATGTGATCTAGAGGCTAGTGTGAGTGTCATGCCATACTCGGTAAGTAAAAGGTTGGGAATGGGAGAGCTTAAATGCACCAATATCACTCTTCAAATGGCCGATAGATCGACGAAGACACCATTAGGGATATGGGAAGATGTCCCCGTGCGAATTGGGAAGTTTTTCATCCCGGTAGACTTTGTCATTGTTGATATGGAAGAAGATTCCAACATTCCAATCATCTTAGGAAGACCTTTCCTACACACGCGGTGCGGTGATTGATGTGAAACATGGAGAGCTCACTCTAGAAGTGGGAGATGAAAGCATAACTTTTAATCTTGACAAGACCATGAGAGCTCCTCGTTTGCATGAGCCATGTTTCATGATTGATCATTATAGCCGGAAAGATGAAAGGAAGAAATCGGAACTCCAATGGAGGAAGAAAATTGAAGATGCTCCATTCAAAGAGCAAGTGAATTGTGACAAGGAGAGCTTGCAAAGCTCATCAAAATCAACCAAGGAAGAAGAGGATGGCCTCATTGGCCAAGAGAAGAAATTGGGAGAGTTGTCTCCATCTAAGCAAGAGATTTTCAATGATCAACTCAATGAAGTTTGTGGTCTTTGGGACGACGAATTTGAAGGGATCTTTAATCCCTACAAGGGGCATGCCATCGATCATGATCAACAACAAGGGCCACGGTCTATTGAGGACCTCTACCATAACAATGAACAAGCTTTTGATTACTTTTTCAAGGTGTTAAGCAACATCAACAACACCTTGAACATGCCCCCTTGACATCTCATCGAGAATGAGAGTTTGGTGGAGTCCTCCCTAAACCACCACTTGTAAATATTTCTAACTCCCTAACTTACTTTTCAATTTTTGTATTGCATTTTTGTCATTTTTGGATTTTATTTACTTTGATCAAAATAATTGTCATGTAAGAGAGAAGTGAGGGAGGGACTAACAATTTCAATTGATGTGTAGTGCTTTACCTTAGTGTGGGGATGGCAATTGCCTAGGCTATTCATGCCTTAGTAGTGCCCCCACAATGAAGAACACAAGAAATGAAGAAGAATGGAAGAATGGTAAAGGGAAATGCATTGTGCACGAATGAAGTGAATCCAGGTACAAAGGACCGAGAATCCGAGCGGATTCACGATAATCCGCCCGTCTGCAAAGAAATCCGAGCGTCTGCCGAGAAGACGCCCGTCTGAGCCGAGCTGAAATTGCAAATTTCTTGACTGTTGAAGAATCCGAGCGTATTTACGGAAAGACGCCCGTCTCACGAATCCGCCCGTCTTTTATACAAGACGCCCGTCTTGCACTGAAGAAAACAAAGAAAAATCTCGGACTGAAATCCGTCCGTCCTGCACAAAATCCGCCCGTCCCTCAACAGAAGAATCCGAGCGGATTCCCCAGAATCCGCCCGTCTCTAGGCGGGATTTTGAAAATTTTGAAGCTGCAGAATCCGCACGGATTGCGCCCAATCCGCACGGATTGTCCCTGCGTTTTGAAATTGTCGACTTCTTTATAACCCACCCCACCTTCATTCATTCATTCATTCACAAACACTACCCACAACATCAAAACCCTCATCCTCTCCATCACAAAAACAAAAACCCTCAACAAAATCCACCAAAATCAAATCAAACCATCCTTCAAACAACAAATCAATCACTCCATCTCCAATAACAATCAAAACCAAGAACAAATTCTTCAACCTTTGAGTCGATTTTTGATTTCATAAAGGCAAAGCCTTTCACCTTCAAATCGATTTGGGCATTCTACAAATTGAAGATTTTTGATTCTTTTCTTGGTTAGTTCATGAAATGGCAAGGACAAAGGGTGCAACAAAGGCAACAAAGGCACCAAAAGCAAAGGCTCTCTCTCAAAGGCAAAAAGCTCTCCAAACAAAGAAAGCTTTGGCAATGGTGGTAGCAACACCAAACTTGGAAGTGCAACCACAACAACAACAAACTTCTATGGGAGCATCACCTTCTACTCCGGTAATCGATCAACTCTTGCATTATCCGGAGGTAACTTTTATTTCCGATACCCATAGAAAGACATTTGCCAAGTTTGCTATGAAATCAATTCAATCCACCAAATTCACATGTGAAGATGCTTTAGAGAAATTAGGTGTTCTTGAACAAACAAAAGCCTTTTTCAATGCCATGGGTTTGAAGAAATTGTTTGAAACAAAGGAAGTAACATACCCCTCCCTTGTCTTAGAATTTTTAAGTTCTTTAAAAGTGACAAAAGTTGAGAATAGGGAAAATCTTGAGTTTCGTCTAGCTAACACTAGTAGACGCATTACCTTTCCGGAATTGGGTGAAATTTTGGGTCTTAGCGATGAAGAGAAATATTATAAGCAATATGGGAAGTATGACCCCGAGCCTCTTTGGGAGGCAATCTCCGGGAAGAAATTTGATGATTTTCATGCTTGTCGTGCTCTTTTGGTCCATCATCCGGGCATAAGAGTATGGCACAAAGTTGTGGGAAATACCATAATTGCTAGGAAAGACACCAATCATTTCACAAGACTTGATTTTATTCTCCTTGAATCGGCTTTGAATATTGGAAGAATTCACACCAAGCCTTACAATTCTTTGAGGCTATTGGTTGATAGATGGCTCCATGTAGATAGTGGGAAGAAGGGTACAACCGTTATTGTTAATGGCGGCCTAGTCACGGTCCTAGCCAAGCACTTTGATCCTAATTTCAATAAGGATAGCAAGTACAAGGCAAAGGAAGGTGGCCATCTTATTGATATGTCTATCATGATTAACAAGTTCAAGTGGGTTGCTCACAATCCCCTTGACACCAAGTATGGGTGGCTTACTAGTGAGGCTCGATCATTCACTTTACCCGCGAAGATTTGTCGTCTAAGTGTCCACCGGACCAACTATTTACTTCCCCTATCCGAAGAAGCCGAGTACATCATTCAACAACAAAAGGGTGATCATGAAACTCCCTCCTCTTCCATTGTTATACCGCCTTACCCCTTTGTGTATGAAGAGTTCAAACCGCAAGGAGTTTAAATTGGGAAAGACTATGTCACTCTTCTTATGCAAGCCATGCACAAGCAAGCTTATGAAGATCGGAAGAATGCTTATTTAGCTCAATATCCTCCCCTCTTACATCTAGCTAGGCAAGGACTCCTTGATCCATCTTGTCCTTTGCCTAGTTGGGCGGATAGAGAAGCCTTATTTCCGGGTGCATCTAGGGACGTGGTGGAAGACAATGAGGTTGTTGGAAATGGTGAAGAAATTGATGATAATATTGAGGAAGAAGCAAGTGGGGATGAAGAAAGAGATGGTGAAGATGATGATGAGCAAGATAATGAAGAAAGTGATAAAGAAAGTGCCAAGGAAAGTGGCAATGTGACCACTTCTCATGAGGGAAGTGATGATGATGATAGCATGATGGAAGACTAGCCTTGGATACTCCTACTCTCCCATGGTTTGTCTATATCTCTTTGTATTTTATTTCATTTTGATCATTTTTGGTTTAGTCCTAGCAACATCAAAGGACTCACACCTCGGTTCCATTGAGGTGTTCTTTCTTTTTTGTTCCCATTTGTAAAATCCAAAATGACAATCTAGTTTCATGCATAGCATAGTGTGTGCATGAACTATACCCATCCTTGGACATTAGCAATAGTGTCTTATTTGGTTTGGGGAAGTTAATGCATACACAACGGGAGGTAATCTAAATTATCCTCTCCGTCATAACAAAAACCATGCATCATGTAGTGTAGCTTAGTGTAGAATTGCATTTAGTATAGAAATCATGCATCATCTTTGCATAATTTCCATCATTTTGGCCATTGAGGACAATGCCCATATTAGTGTGGGGATGGGAATTCTAACACTTAACTTTTATTCAAAAACCCATAAAAATTGAAAAATTTCAAAAACCATAAAAATTTGAAAAAAAAAAATTGAAAATCCAAAAACAAGTTCATTTCCTTTGTATATATTGTCTTGTATATATTGTGTTTGTTTTATCCTTGTTCACTTTGATTGACTACGCCACATCCGAGACATGAGGATATTGAAGACCGCATGGTATGATCTTTCCAATCTCTTTTTTCCTCTTTATGTTAATGACTATGTGGCTTTATTTTGATTGATGCGGTAAAACAATGTGAACTTAGGATTGCATTTAGTTTATATGCCATATTAGTTGGTAGAATCATTTGCATTAGGATGTGTATATGTTAGTTGCATCATGGCATGTAGTTGCATGGATAGAAAAATTTTGTGAAACCGTCTATTTGGGAAGCTTGACAAGTGTATATAGGCCCTAGTAGATGCTTTTTATTCTTAAGACTTTGCTTGTTAGAATACTTGTAAAACACCCTAGGATGTGTCATGCTAGTATCCTTTGACCCATGGTTTAAGGCCTAGTCAAGAGTACCTTGTGGTGTGATAACTCCTTGGCTACCGTTTATTCCAAGGTGACCCTTGAAACCATGCAACCATCATTCATCCATGTTCTACCACATTTTTGTCATCAAAGGGAATGGGCACAAAAAAAGAAATCAATTTGAGTTCAATGAAATGAAAAGTGAAAGAAAGTTTGCAAAAATGCATCAAATGAAAAGAGGAGCAAAAATAGAACTCCTAAGCTTCAAATACAAGGCACCCTCGTTACTAATTGGGGTGACTTTGAAAATGTTCAAAAGAAAATGCAAAAAGTTGAAAAAGTTGTCAAGTATTGAAAAGCCAAAAATCAAAAAGAAATGGCAAGAAAGTGTTCTCAAATGTCAAATGCCGAATGTGATTGGGGGGAAAAACAACAACAAAAGCAAACTCCCAAAATGAAACTCAAATACTATCGATCCCTTTATCCATCGTATCCATTTTTGTGCATGGTAGAGAGGGGACGACCCTTCTTCGTGTCTAGGCAAGAGGGGGAATTCCGCGATCCTCCAGTGTTTCTAACACCATAGGGAGTCTACTCTTGACAAAAGCATTTAACGATTGAGGACAAAGGTACCCTAGCTTGACACATTTTGGAGGTGATTTATTGGTATCCTTCTAGGCTTAGTAGTTTGAATAAATTGCATCTATGAAGGATTGTGTACCCTTGAATTGCTTCCCTTGTAGATAATTTCCGCCACTTAGATGAGGAAAGTGGCTATTCTTTTTGTAGATACATCCATTATGTGATTTTATGTGCTTTAATGTTTGGATGTGTCGCCATTTTGGCAAGACCCACCTTGCCTTGCAAGAAGGCATCCTACCTCATGGTTGTCTTGTTGTGAGTTGAAGGGGCGGAGTGAAACCCGCTAATTGTCTCATATCGGCTATTATTATTAGGTTAGGTTAGTATTGGTCCTAGTCTTTGTCACCTCTTTACTCGGGACGAGCAAAGGTTCGGTTTGGGGATATTTGATGCGACCATAATTGGCGCATATTTAGCCCCCGAATTACCATTCTTTCCATGCTTTTTAGTGCCTATTTGGGTCATTTCTTATCTTTAGTTCTTTGTTTTGCATATTCTTTGAGATTTTGATCCCTTGGTAGGAAAGGAGTAAGAATCTTGCATTTTCATGGCAAAACGAGGCTAAATTGATTGTATTCAATGACCAAGCATCAAGGAGAGACAAGACTAGAAGGCCTTTGTACATATCTTAGTAGAAGAGCAATGTTGAGAAAAGGATCCTTGCGTCCCCGAGGAAATCCCCAAGGAATTTATGAAGAAAAGGGAAGAAAAGAAGAAGAATTGAAGCTGACCAACAATCCGAACGGATTGTACCAAATCCGCCCGTCCGTCCAGCCCAATCCGAGCGTCTCACCTTGGAATCCGCTCGGATTCCCCCAGCACAATCCGAGCGTCCCTCTCTTGAATCCGCTCGGATTCCTCAGCCCAGATCCGGCCGTCCCGACTCCAATCCGCACGGATTTCAGTACAGCATGTTTTTCATTCTTCAAGCTACGAAAAGAGAAGCCCTTCTCTCAGAAAATACCGGATTCTCCTTGCTCAACTTAAAAAGTGTAATTACTAGTTTAGCCCTTAGTTAACCCTAATGCATCCTCCCTAATTTTCACTATAAATACCCCATTAGTCTAATTAGAGGAGCATGTTCTTCTTATCAATATTTAGAGTAGTTAATATCAATCAAATCTCTCTTTAATATTGTAATCAAGTATTAATCAAGTTTTAATCCAAGTTTTAGTTCTTTAATCTCTCTCTTGTTCTTCCTTTATTTTGGGTAATTAGAAGATTATTGGGTTTATTGGGAGATTGACAACCTTCCATCAATCATCAAGTTCTTCTATTATTCTTTGCATTATTATTTTGGAATCATTAGTAGGTATAATCTCTTAATCCCTTTTTAATTATTGTTAATTACTTTCATTTATTCATCATGTTTCATATTGTTAGTATGATTGACAACCTTGCTAGCATGATCAACATGATAATGAGTGAGTAGTCTCTTAGCTAGGGTTTAATGGGTGATTAGGGGAAACCAACATGGGGAATGATTCATGCTTAAATCAATATGCTTTCATACCTTATTTGCTTGCTTGTTTTGATCTTAATACATGCACATGTTATATTTGATGAAATGCTAAGCCTATGAATCCTTGCATTTACTATCATCTCCTATCTTTTCAATGAGACTTGTAAGACATAACCCAACTCGAGTCTTGTTAGACCATGCATGTGTTGAGTAGGAAAGATTAAGTCGACTTGTAGGTGTTGTACAATCTAATCGATTCGGCTCCGGGACCCAAACTTTCCTAGGATTGTAAGATATAACCCAACTCAATCCATCACAACAATAATTGCTTGCTTATAATTTGAGAACATGTTTGTATGATCATATCCCATGATTCCCCTATGAACCCATGACACCCTAGTGCCTTTAATCAATTGTTTACACCCCTTATTTTATTCATCTTGCTATTTTATTTTCATTGTTATTTTAGTTTAGTAACCTTCTACATCAACCCAATTTGTGACACCCCTAGACACTACTAGTTACAATAGAATTCTCATTTCAATACCCGTCCCTTGGCATCCGACCTTTACTTGCCTCTTTACTAATTGTAGAGTTGTTTGTGAAGTATAAATTGTGTTTTGTATCGACCATTGACCAACGACCACATATGCTTAATTGTGAACACGAAATGGACCCGATCAAAAAACTCCCCTGTCCCGATGTTGGGGCTGGTGTCCTTTACAGTTAGTGCAAGGACTTATAAATCTCTAAAAGGATCAAAGGGTATACTTTTGTATTATAATCAGTTGGTCCACGTTTATCAATAACGGTTGGCTTGCTAGATAAGTTTGACGTTATTGTCATACAGATGGCGGTGATCAACTGGTCCCTAAAAGTCACACCTATAGGATACGTTTGAGAGATGTGACGGTATGAAAATACAGTCATGTTGATGCCAGAAAATTGACTAAGCAGTTAGTCCGAGTTATTTGACTAATAATTAGTCAAAATGCGATGTTGAGATATTTTATTTAATACGGATTAAATAAAATTGGCTAAGGCGAATTAAACAGTTAATTCGTAAATTAAATATTAACGATTATATTTAATTAATGTATATTGAATTAATTATACAATATTGTTTTTGTCGGACATGTATTAATAATTCAACTAATCCGTGTCATTAGTTGATGTTTTAATAACCGATAACCGATGACGATTTATAATAAAGACCGCGTCATATACATTTTAGCATCGGACCACGAGTTAAAATAAGGAGAAAATGAAAGCCCATTTCCCCCTCAGTTTGGCCGAACCAAGCAAACAAAAGAGAGCTCTCTCTCTTTTGTAACCTAATTGTTATTCATTTGAAAAATCATTAGGGTTTTGAGAACATTGCCTCTCAAAAAAAATTCAGATCTCACATCGGAAAAAACTCACATAACAACTCTCTCAATATTGCAAGTCAATTAGAGAGTAATTCTAGCACAAGGGCATAGTCTCAGACGGTCTTGGGTGCAACGATTAGGAGGAAATCTACTTTGATTTCTGTTCATTACGCCGCACTACAAAGGACCCGAGGTTGATTCTTAATCTTTATCGTTTCATTGTTGTTTTTCGTTTATGACAATAAATTGCATATTAAATTTACGTTATAGTCCTATAATTTAAGGGTATTATACGGATATTACCCCTCAAGTGGTATCAGAGCGAGGCCACGTAAATTTTTCTATGTGATTTTCATCAAACGAATTTGAATCGATAATTTTGTTTGCATAAAATTTCGTGCGGCTCAAAATTTTTTGGTCTCGGCAAATTTTTTTTGAAACCGTGTGGCCTTTTGTTCTCACGGCCTGTTTTATTTTTTTTTGCCTTGAATTGCGAGCCTCACGGTTCTTGTATGATCAGACGATCTTTTGTTTTCAATCGTTCTTTGCATATTGTAATTTTAATCGATAATTATTGCAATATGTTAAAGATGTATCAATTGTAGTTTCAATTCTATACGGATTAGATTAAATTGCAATTGGGTTTTAACAAATCGTTTTGTTTTGTTAATTGTTGCTCACGTTTTTGAGCCGAGAAATTTTTTTTGTTCTTTTTGTCTCGGCATTCAGCAGCAGTAATATAAAAAAAAAAAAAAAAAAAAAAATTGGGTACTGTTCACGTTCAGCCGTGAAGAAAAAAAAAATTTGTTTTGTTTTTTTTTTTTCGGCCATGTTTTATGCATAATACGTTTTTATGCATTCGCTTGATAGTGAAACGGTTCACTCACGTACCATTTGGTTATTTTAAAACGATTTAAAGTAACGGATTATCACGGATTAAAATTAAGTTGATTAAAGCGGTTTTGTCACATAATTTTAATCATTAAAGGTGGTTTGGATAAATTTAACATAATTACGGAATTATGTCACTAATAAATTTAATTTAGTTGATGCATTTTATATCGTTATTTTGAATGTTTTGAATGCTTTTAATTACGTATTTAATTTTTTTTACAATCAGTTGTAACTTAGTGTGGCCTTAGTAGAACGTGTTACCGTAATGATGGAACACGGTCTTGGTTGTATTTTGAGATCTCGCATCTCCATTTTGTTTTTCTTTTATAATTACAGTTTTTATTTAGAATGTAAATAGGTATATATTTTGTAAATTTTAATTGTAATTTTGAGAAGACCAAAGATGGAGACCGGATGCTCACTCATTTGCATGAAAAAGATGGAACATCAAGACAAGCTTCTCGGGTCCAACGGTGGATTCCAAAGTTGTATTATGTTCTTTTTACTAGGATAGGCCACACTAGGAATTTTTATTTACGTTTTGCATTCATTTATTTATTTTATCATAACGATAGATTGCATCATATTCCGCCTAAAACCAAACCACCTAATAATTGCATGAAAACTGACTCATATAGAGGTCACGCGTTAGTTTTCTATGACATTCTTATGTCACACGATCAAGTTTAAGCCATCACCTAAGTTAATTCATTCACGTAATGCTAGTTATTCGTTCACTTAAAATGAATTAAAACTAAGTTGATGGGATCTTCCTCGTATAAACAAAAATTGAGAACAGTCTTTATAGGTCAAACTCCAATGAATCCCTTCTTCGTCGGTAGGCATAATATGACCCCTTCTACGTCGGGTAAGTTGGAACCGATTGACCTATTTTATCTCAACACTATGGTCACTCGTGCGATCCTGTGATTATGGTGGACTATAGATAGGATTTACGGAAATCTATCGACCAAGAGTTTTTACGGAAGAACTAGCTAAACAGTTGGCTTATCAATTTACAGAAATTGAGTCTTGGGATCACTTGTATTATTCTTGAGGGAGATCAATTATGCAAGTGCAATGAGTCTACACGATTAAAATGAATTTTAATAGACTTAAATCACCTCGATGAGTTGCTTATTTCGTTTTTGTTTTTATTTCTTTTTCAGCGTAGATCACGTTTTTTAAACTGCTAATAACATAATGGCTGGCATCCTCGATGACCTAATGCCAAGTGCCACATTGGACCGTGAGTCCGGCCGGATCTTCATGAATCAGATGAATCAGTCCACTAGGCTGAAGAATGATGGATCAAACTTCGCGGAATGGGAGGCGGCACTACGGAATGCGCCCACTGCGACGGGAAGCTCAAGTATCTCGACGAGCCCCTCCCGCCAGGCCCAGGCCCCACGGCTCGAGTTAACGAGGTCTCCACGTATAGCGACTTCGTCATGGAAGCGGGTGCGATTAAAAACGTACTCATTTTTGCAATGGAATCCAATTTGCAGAAACGCTTCATAGCCCAAGGTGCAAACAAGATTTTCACCACGCTCACTAAGGAATTCTCGAAAGCACCGAGAATCGTGACCTATGAGCATACCACTCGCTTCTTTGATGCGAGACTCCAGAAGGGCCAACCGGTTAGCCCACACATTCTCAGCATGATTGAGAATGTCGAGAGACTGGAAGCGCTTGATTGTAAAATCAGCGAGAACATTGTGATTGACCGTATGCTTCATTCACTCCACGATGGTTTTGCGCTCTTTAGAGCCAATTACTATATGAATGATTTGAAGAAAAGTCCCCATGAACTGCACTCCTTCTCGTACAGGACCGAGAAGGACATGAAGTTCAGTGGGAGCATGAAACAAGATGTTCTCGTTGTGACAAACAAGGGCAAGGGTAAGGGCAAAGCTCAAGCGGACCTAGCGAGGCAAACCGAAGTTCAAGAAGTCGGGGTCGGGTAAGAGTGGTCCTGGTGAGGCAAGTAACTCATCGGGCGCGACAAAGAGCAAAACCGAAAACATGGAATGCCATCATTGCCACAAGACTGGGCATTGGAGGCGTACATGTCTGTTTATCATGAGGACATAAAAGCGATTCGCGTTAAACCCGTTGGTATGTCTTCTTCCTCTTCTACTTTTATTCATATGATTGAGATTAACCACGCAAGTTACGGAACTTGGGTACTAGATACTGGTTGTGGTTTTCATCTGTAATCATGTGCGGGGGCTCGAAACATCGAACCCCTCGTAAAGGGTGAGGTGGACCTGCGTGTCGGGAATGGAGCACGAGTGGCTGCCGTCTCGAGGGAACATACGTGATCCAGCTTCCTAGCGGATTTGAGTTATTTTTATATAACTGCTATTATGTACCAGTCTTTCTAAAAACATTATTTCGGTTTACGCACTTGACAAACTTGGTTTTTCATTTGTAATAGAGAATAATTCTTGCATTTTCTCATTACACGATATGATTTATGGCAAGGCAGTCTCTATGAACGGAATTTATGTTTTAGATCAGACCACTGAAATATTACACGTAATGAATAAAAGGTTAAAGGTTGGTGACAAAGATCAAACGTATCTATGGCACTGCCGTATGGGACATATTAATGAGAAACGCGTAAAACAGCTCATAAAGAATGGAGCTATCTCGGCCTTTGATTTTCAATCATTTGGCACGTGTGAATCATGTCTCATCGGTAAGATGACTCGAATTTCCTTCAAAGGTGTTGGAATGCGCGCTGCTGACCTATTAGGACTCATACATACGGATGTATGTGGGCCTATGTAAATCACCGCACGAGAAGGCTATAGGTATTTCATCACTTTCACGGACGATTTAAGTAGATATGGCTATGTCTACTTAATGAAGCATAAAAGTGAATCCTTTGAGAAATTCAAAGAATACCATAATAGGGTACAGAACCTACTGGGTAGAAAGATTAAAACACTACGTTCAGATCGTGGTGGCGAGTATCTTTCTCACGAGTTTGATCAACACCTTAAGGACTGTGGGATTGCCCTACGATTAACTCCACCTGGAACACCTCAGTTGAATGGTGTGTCCGAACGGAGAAATCGAACACTACTTGATATGGTTCGATCCATGATGAGTCACACCGTGTTGCCTGACTCATTGTGTGGTTATGCTCTTCTGTCAGATGCTCTAATACTTAACCGAAGTCCGTCTAAAGCTGTTGACAAGACTCCATATGAACTATGGAAGGGAACGGTCCCTAACTTGTCCTTTATACGGGTTTGGGGCTGCGAGGCTTATGTCAAGTGGAGACACGAGGATAAGCTCGGCCCGCGATCGGTCAAGACATACTTTATAGGTTATCCTAAAGGAACACTTGGTCATTACTTCTATTCGCCAACCGAACAACGCGTTTTTGTTGCGGCTAGTGCGACATTCTTAGAGAAGGAATTTCTCGAGAATGCAAAGAGTGATAGAACCTTCGACTTGTCGGAGATTCAAGAACCAAATACCGAGCAACCATTGGAGGAACCAATTCCTTCATTCCCGGCTGCGGTAAATATTCCTGAGGAACCTACGAGGTCGGGTAGAGTCTTTATTCCTCCGGACAGATACATTGGTATGGTCGAGGAACATGACATAGATGACATTCTACTCTTAACGAGTAGTGAACCCGCAACCTATAAAGGTGCCATGACTAGTTCTGACTCAAAGCTATGGCTTGAGGCCATGCAATCCGAGATGGACTCTATGTATGAGAACAACGTATGGGATCTTGTTGACTTACCTGCTAAGGTTCGTCCCCTTCAATGCAAATGGCTTTACAAGATAAAGCATTTTGTGGAAGGTCAACAAGATATCTATAAAGCACGACTAGTTGCTAAAGGTTTCACCCAAGTGCCAGTCCGCACTACGATGAAATTTTTGCACCCGTAGTCATCTTTGCGTTCCATTCGGATTATCTTAGCGATCGCCGCTTTTCATGATTATGAAATTTGGCAGATGGATGTGAAAACCGCCTTCTTAAACGGTTATTTGGAGGAAGAGTTGTACATGGTACAACCCGAAGGTTTCATCGATCCAGAACATCCTAAGAAAGTATGCAAGCTTAAGCGTTCCATTTATGGACTTAAGCAAGCATCTCGGAGTTGGAATCATCGCTTCGACCAAGTGATTAAAGAAAATGGATTTACTCGATCGGTCGAGGAACCATGTCTTTATATCAAGTCGAGTGGGAGCAAGATTGTCTTCCTAATATTGTATGTCGATGACATACTCCTGATTGGGAATGACATACCTCTCTTAACTTCGGTGAAAGTATCGTTGAAAAACCATTTCCAGATGAAAGATCTGGGTGAGGCACAAAGAATTCTAGGCATCCGTATCTATCGAGATAGATCACGACGGATGTTATCTCTTGATACGTGCCTAATGTATAGTCTTTTTGGCCTATTTCAGCACGTATTTCTATGCATTTCTATACTGTTTTTATAGTATTTTGCCCCGAATTGGCTACTTTGGTGTATTTTGTCCTTTTTGTAGGAATGATCGTGGAAGTAGCGGAACCATACTCCTTTTCGTCCATTTTGCATGCATTTAGAGGAGACGGGATTATCCCAGAGTGAGATGTTGCACTTAGAAGTGTCGTTGCACGCATTACGAGACATTTGGGTGAAGACGTGAGCTGAATTGAAGACCCAAGTGGTCTATCGAGCTGTTTGGTGGTCTATCGAGCTGATTGGTGGTCTATCGAGCTGATTGGTGGTCGATCGACTGGTTCCTAAGTTACCCAAGGCTCGATCGAGCTATTCCTTACTCGATCGAGTAAGATGCATTTGACCAAGTCCTCGATCGAGTACCCTACTGGTCGATCGAGAGACTTCTGCTGAGATGATGGTCGATCGAGTAGTCTAATCTACTCGATCGAGAGGTTTTCACAGGCGTGGGCTTTTAATTAGTCCGTGTTTTATTTTTCCGCATGAACACTTTGTTGTTTGGCTATATAACCTATGTTTTACTAGGTTATTAGTCATCTTTTATTCTTTTATCATCTCTTTTTACTCTCTAAGTATTCACATTAGAAACCACTGTTACTTCCTACGTTGCTCGAACTTTCTCTACTGTTACTTTCGTTTTCGGATTGTTTCACTCGGACCACGGGTTCTTTACGCCGGAAATTGCTTGGATTGTAATTCCTCTCTTCTTTCAATAATAATTAACCTTTCGTTGCATTAATTCCTTGTTATTGTTATCATTCTTTCTGCCCTAATTTCTATTATTGAATTTTACTATTATTTCGTTATGATATCTGCTGGGAAATTATCTGCTGTTAGATTAGTTATGAGTATGAGTACCTAAACCCCTTCATGTTAGGATTAGGGGATCTGCGGTAGAATAATGACGACGTAGTGAATGAATTAGACGAATTGACATAAGAGACTCTGTCACTATAGCAATATAACTGTAATTCTCGACCTAGTTGAGTGCACGCTTCTATGTCACCCATTAATCTGGCTACAATTAATCCTGGATCGAAAGATTGGACTAAATAGGCCTTATAAACATGAGACTACCCTAATGAGGACGAAAGTTAAGTTAGTGGTATTTTAGGGTGGGAAGTGGACCGAAATGACCTTCTAATATCCGTCTCACATTAGTTCGTCTGAGTCATTTACTGCTAAGTTGTTGAACTACCGTAGTGAACCGAAGTCCCGACATGTCCCCCTCTTATTGATAGTTTTAAATCATTTTCCTGCTTATCTGCTTTCTTCTTTATTTCTCTTCCTTTCAACTTCGTAGTTTAGAACCAAAAATTTAATCAACACCAGTTGTTACCGTAGAATTAGAAATAGATAGGCCGTAGTTGCGTTCCTCCCCGTGGATTCGATACTCGATTGCCTCTACTACATTTTTAGTTGAGACCGTTAGGTTTTATTTTTGACAGTGCGCGACGGATGTGTCAAATTTTAGCGCCGTTCTTGGGGAGGCAATTGTTCAATTTACTAGCTGTTTTATTTTTAATTCTTCTTTTAGTTTAAGGAACATCGTTCCTTAGACTATTCTCATATCTTGTCTTTAGTTTCTTCTTATGCGCGTCAGTCGCAAGGTGGGCCACTACTACCTTTTGATCCCGAGATTGAGAGATCTCTGCACGTAAAAAGGAGACTATTTCAAGAGCAACAGGCAGAGGAAGAGCCTAGTTCTCGTGGTAACTTTTACGAGAACGAGCTTTTCAAGACAATCCACCGTCTTCTCCGCTTTCCAATTCATCACTTGAATCTATAACTTTCCTGTTTTTCCCGAAATGGTGAGGAAGCAACCATCGCTAGTCACTCCGAGCCCACGGTGACAACCTTTATAAAGGGTTCGAACTGCCGGAGATGCTAGGAAGTTCGAGCCTAAGCCTTTGCATACATCAATATGGTCGAGAAAAATCGTCCGGGAGCTGCAATCAAGACGCAGCTCAGCATATGGAGACTTTCATTGATTACTGCTGCTCCATACCTCCTCCCACTGGCGTGACAGCTGACCAGATCAAAGAAACTATGTTCATCTTCTCACTCCGCGATGCTGCGAGGGAGTGGTATAGGGATTTGGACCGAGCTGCTCATGGCATAACAGATTGGAATTCGCTAGCATTGGCGTTTTATAAGAAGTATTTCTCTGCTTCGAGAACCATCGCCATTAGAGCTCAGATAACAAGTTTCAAACAAGGGCCCGACGAGAATTTCCACGAGGCATGGCTTCGATTTAAGAAACTGGTGCGGACCATACCGCATCACGGTTTCGAAAAGTGGAGCCTGTGTAACCATTTTTACAATGGTTTATATGATGATCGAGAGGGCTATATTAGATCTGCGACCAACGGTCGATTTGCTGACAACTTGGGAGCGACCAAGGGATGGAAGATTATAGATGATTTAGCCACTCACAGGGCTGAATATGGGAATTCAAGAGGAAACCAAAGGAGAGCCGTTGAATCCTCTTCAGTAGCCGCATTAGAAGCCCTTACCGCGAGGTTCGACAAGTATGAACTAGGGGGAGCTCTCAAGCCAGGGATGTACCAGGTTAATGCTATGACAGACGGTCCTTTCGTCTGTACGAGATGTAGGGTAGATGGACATGTCGCTGATTATTGTCCTAGTCCTTGTGAGCAATGTGCTGCCTTCCAACATTACAGGCAAAACAACACTCATTACGAGCCGAATATCCACCCCAATTTGAGGTGGAGTAACCAGAACGTACTCAACCCCACCGCTCCTCCAAATCAGCAGTAGCAGCCGTATATTCCTCCACACCAGAAGCAACAAGGCTATCAGAAGCCTCCGTCTTTCAACCCGCCTAACCAAGGTGCTTCGTCATCTAGCGGGGTGAGTGAGATAGGTGAGTTAAAGTCCATGATGCAGTCCATTGAAAAGCAATTACAACAGAAGGACACGGCATTCAAGGCACTTGAGACTCAAGTTGCTCAACTGGCTGAAAATCAATCTTCGAGGAAGCCCGGTCGTCTACCGACTCAAAATGACAAGAACCCAAATGAGACGGTGCATCTGATAGAGTTGAGAAGCGGTCTCTCTTATGAAGGACCAGAAGTACAGAAATCAGACCCGAGGGAAGCTATAACTGATGATGAACAGTGTTCTGTTAAGAGAAAAAGACTCACGACACAAGGAGTTACTCGATCGACTGAAAACTGGCGTTCGATCGAGTGGAATTGGTGAGGAAAGCCCTCGATCGAGTAGTCTTTCTGCTCGATCGAGTGAACTGGAAGCTGAAGATGGTCGATCGAGTGGGGATGTTGCTCGATCGACTGAAGTTGCTAAAGAAGGTGCTCGATCGAGTGAAAACATTGATCGATCGAGTGATATTGATGACGGGAAGCTTATTCGAGAGCCTGCTAGTGCTCGTTTAAGCGAGGAATTACCAGAAAGGCCTCGTTCGAGAGGTAAGAAGCGTCCAAAGGATACCGAACTTGCTCCGGAAGACACTTTGGAAGCGAGAAACAAGGGGCTCGAGATACCAATCACGGTTCCCTTCCTGAGGCGGCTGCAGAATACCAAGATTAATCAACAGTTTGGCAAATTTGTTGAGCTTTTGAAGAGTTTGGAAGTTTCCGTGCCGTTCACTGAATTGCTGACCAAGGTACCCTCTTACTTAAAATTTATGAAAGAGATTTTAGCACGTAAGAGGACCATTAATGACAATGAGACCGTAGCTTTGACTGAGGTGGGGTCAACCCTATTTCAAAATAAGCTACCTCCTAAGCAATCAGACCCGGGTAGTTTTTCGATCCCTTGTCACATAGGTATGCAATTGATTGATAATGCGCTATGCGATTTAGGCGCTAGCGTAAGTGTTTTACCTCTGTCTCTAGCTAAGAGACTTGGTGTGACAAAACTGAGTTGCACTAACATGACTGTCCAGATGGCCGACCGTAGCTTATCACGGCCACTAGGTGTAGCGGAAGACGTACCTGTTCGGATCGGGAAGTTCTTTATTCCCGTCGATTTTGTCGTCTTAGATATCCCCGAAGATGTGCACACCCCTATCATTTTAGGGAGACCATTTTTGTCCACTGCCCGTGCAGTAATAGACGTCGGGGGGAAGACTTTGACCTTCCAGGTAGGGGACGAGGAGTTGACTTTCCATCAGTCCAAGTTCCGGAGGGCTCCCATGCAAGCTCAGCCTTGCAATGCCCTCTCTTCTGTTGACCCTATTGCTGTTATTGCTAACCCTCCGCCTCATACTGAGAGTAAAAAGGAGGAAAATCCGTCTGTTTTCCTTACTGCAGGTACAGATGAGGGCAAGAAAGGAGCTGTCAAAGGACGTGGTGCAGCCATTATCAATCAAACTGGAGCCAAGGATGCCAAGGAAGATGACAGAGGGGCGAGAACGAAGACAGTTCGAACCTACATAGATTGGAACTATGTTCCTCCTCCTCTTGCAAACAGGAATTCAAGCTCATGGAAATCAAAGAGGACGGTCAGTATCGCTGAAGTGACGTCCTCCAGTCAGAAGCCCACGAAGGGGCTACTGACAGCTGATGGGAATTAAACGGGGAAATGCCCCGTGTAACAAATTGTAATAGTTTTCGTTTGAATTTCTTTTGAATTTATTTATTACGTTTTTAATTAGGACAATTAGTTTAGACATTTCTTAGCTTAGACTGAGACTATAGACTGTGTTTTCTACGTTTTTGGTATTTTGGGATATGTTTGGATATGTTTTACGCAGGTTTGGGGAAGATGCACGCAAATCAAGGAAGAAAAGACGGAAATTCAAAGAAGTCTACACGAGGAAGTCCTCGATCGAGTACTTTTTGTACTCGATCGAGTGGAAGTTGGTTCGATCGAGCTTGCTGGCTACTCGATCGAGGAAGGCCACAGAGGAATTGATCGATCGAGAGGACCGTTACTCGATCGAGCAAAAGGGACAGCAAAAGTCCTCGATCGAGTGATTAAAACCACTCGATCGAGTGAGATGAACAGGGACAACGGGAGTTTTCTTTCTTAAAACTCTTTATTTCCCTAATTTTATTTCATTTCACCAGTAATTTCCGTCTAACCTCCCCTTAATTGCGATTTCCATTTCCCCCAAATACACATTTTTTTTTTTTTTTTTTGCCCAAAATCATCAAATCCACCACCAACATTCTATCACTAGCACTTAATTCTTCAATAGCCCCTTGTTTTCCCCTTATTTTGTGTTCGTTTTCACGGTTTTTCAAGGGAATTAGGGTTTCGCGGGTTTTTCGATTAAAAATCCGCCTTTGTTGCTTGTTATTTGAAGTTTAATTGCTTGTATAGAATCCTCATCATCAAGTAAGTGTTTCTTTCACACTCTTTGCATTTTATCTTTAATTAATTCGAAATTCTTGAGGTGATTGAATTAGGGTTCGAAAATTCCTTGCCTAGTCGAATTTATTCGATTAAATTGTGTTTATTTGCCCTTGATTAGCTTGTTGATGATATTTTCGCAATTCCTCCCTGTTTCTACATATTAAATTCGAATTTCGCGCGATTTCCGCGATTAGGGTTCCTGTGAGTCGGAATGTGTCGACTGTCAGACGGTTTTCTGTTACCTTGCTTGCTTAACTTCAGTCCATGCTTACTTAACGCTGTTGTTAACTGCCGTTACCATCCCCTATCGCCTTTATATGCTGTGAATTATTAGGAATCTCGCGCTGTGAATGGTTACTCTCGACTGCCCGGAGTCATACATGCCCCCATTTTCGGTTTTCATGCCGTATTAGCCCTTTTGCAGTCACTGCTTTATCATATTATCACCACTCACATGCTGCTCTTCGAAATTTTTGAGGAATTATTGGTTTTGATTGCTGTACGTCGATTGTTTCGACCAATAGGGCCATCCTTTTTGCTGTCACATGTTGGTTAGCGGTTGTTTTAACCACGATTAGCAGCATCTTCTCTTATTTCGTGCCCTTTGATACTTTGCAGGATGGACGCGAGTTCTTTGCCTTCTACTAGCACGTCCTCCAGCTCGTCCGTGAGCGAGTCAGTTGTCCCTGCTGTTGCCACTAGCTCTGCCTCGGTCACCACTGCAGCACCAGTCCTACTTGTCTCAGCTGCAGGGACAGTGTACGCCGCAGCCAGCTCAGCCGAGAGCTCAGTTCAGGCTTCACCAGCCACTACTCCTAGGCCCTTCTCTCTGCTGGACTGCGGATTCAGGCCCCGTTTCCAGCAGCCTGGTATGCTGCCACCGAGGCCACACCAGCAGGCTAGCCAGTTAGCCATCACTTCCAGCCCTTCTGAGGCTGTTGTTACGAGAGAGGGCGCTCTCACACCTTTACCGAAGATGCCCACGGTACGTTTCATCACCGAGGCTCACCGGAAACGGTTAACCGCTTTACTTCGTTGCCCTCTCTCCCCCACCCGTTTCCTTGCACGGACTGACCTAGAGACCTTAGGCATTTATGAGGAGGTCTGTAGTTTGTTGAACGGGACGGGTATGTCGGGTCTGATTACCATGCAGGAGGCTACTATTCGTACCTCTACTTACGAGTTTTTTAGCTCCTATTCTTTTGACACCGACTCTTACGAGGTGACCACTCCAATGCACTGCATTCACTTTCGACTCCGCAATGAGTCGCACCACCGGACCTTGGCCGGGTTTGGGCGGTTTTGGGACTAGTTAGTGACGGTCCCACCGCCCCACCTCGAGACCTCCTTCACCACTTTGGGCTACTATTTCTCACACCCCCTTCCGGGCACGGAAGGGAGCTCATGTTCACTTACTGCGCCCCGTTACTACTTGCGTCGTTAGTAGAGACCATTTTTGGGCGCCCTGAGCCCAATAACGTGACCAACACTGAGCTAGCGATTCTCGCGGGGTACCTCAACATTGACTACGGTACCCCGTTTGTTCTAAACATTGCCTATCTGGTAGCTCAGCATTGGAACGGAATTGGGACTCGGGTCAAGACCGCTGTTGTCTGCGGCGGGCTGGTGACTAGGATTGCCCGCCACCTTTACCCCACTGAGCCTGGACTCACTGCACCTGATGAGATGGCTCACCTTGACCTGGATGCCATGGCCGTCTTCGCCTAGTTCCCAAAGGCGAAGGGGAGTGCGAGGACGTGGAAGATCTGTGGTTCCACGTCTGTTACCTTGCCGTTCTCTACCCTTCCCCCACTTTTACCGCTCTCGTCTGCTGCAGAGGGAGCGAGGCCACCTCCACCTACCTACCACCTTACCTTCACCCCTCCTTCTTCTTCTAAGAAGAGGAAGCGGGAGGCCGGAGCATCTTCTAGCTCTCGAGCTCGGACTCGAGCCCAGTGGGATCGACCCCCACGCCTCAGCCTACACCCACTCAGACTCATACTCCACCTCCACTTGACCCTCCTTCCGGTTCGGTTTTCCCGGCCAATTTTGTTTGCCCTCCTGTCTTAGGCGCGCCGAGGTCATGGACCAAGGGCGTCGTGATGCCGTGCTTTCGGATATGTGCGGTACATTACGAGATGAGACGGGATATGGCTTTGGCTGTATTCCCGCTCTACGAGTTCCATATCCGAGCCCGGCGACCGATTCCGGAGGGGTGGCCGCATCCTTCCTTCTACCGATACCCAAAGACGGGTACCCTCCACTTCCTTCGACTCGGAGGAGGAGGAGGAGGAGGAGACAGCGGTAGCACGAGAGGTGCGATTCTTACGGCGAGCGGGCGGCACACCGGGCTGCCGCTGAGAGGAGGAGAGGGACCCTCCGTTCGTACCCGGTCCGGAGGATCAGCTTGGAGATGACGACTAGAGGTCCCCCCTTGTTTGTTGCTGGTTTGGGGAGACCGTTTTGTTGAGTCGGAGTACCTGAGAGACGACGATGCCGACGACGAGTAGCTACTGGTCTACTCACTTCCCCAGTTTTCTGGCTGGTTTGGGGAAGTTCGTGTTTTGTATGTCTTCTTACTCTTTTTATTTCATCTCCTTTATTTTTCTTTTATTGGTTGTATACTCCCATCCCCCATTTTTCTGCTGGTGTATGCTGGAGGACAACGAGGGCGTTGTCCGTTTTGGTTTGGGGAGGGTATTGCATCCTTTTGAGTCTGCATCTGCATTTGTTTTGCATTCACGTTTAATTTTTCAGTTTGCATTTGTTGTTTATTTTCAAAAAATCAAAAATCCAAAAAAAAAAATTAGAAAATGTTAAAATTCAAAAAAAAAATTCACGTTTATTTTTGCATTTAGGTTGAGTCGGAACGGTAGATTCCCGTGATGAAATTGCACTATAACTTGTCAATTCACTTGAGCCTTGCACTTTATTGATGGTTTTTAGCCTTGTCATACGCATAATCTACGAATTTCTGTTCAAATATAGCTGATTGTTTAGACTTGACCTGATAAATCGGCAAACTACTTAAAAAATTTTGAGTTTTTAGAGCCATAACTGGTGCCATTCATGACCAGTTCATTAGGAATTTTGAGAGTAGTACTCCTTGCATAGCATGTTCATCTCATTTGCACATTTATGACATTCAATTTCTCGTCAAATGCACATATTCGGGTCTGCGGTTGGTGTCACATGCAGGGAGGGTCTTGCAAATTCCCCTTTCTTTACTTCTTACACCCATTTAGCTCCACATTGACCAATACTTGCCTTTTTGACCCATTAGCTACATTCCAAACAAGCCTGCCTAGTCAAGCTAGTTAGTCTGTCCTTTTGTGGTATGTTTTCCATTGCAATTTGGTCCGTAATTCCTGTTTGGAGTTGGTGTTTGTGTTAAGGAAGGAGGAAGAGAAAAAAAATATTGAAAAAAGAAAAAAAAGGAAAAACGTGAAAGAAGAAAGAAAAAAAAAGAAAAGAAAATGAAAAAAAAAATGATGAGATTCACGTACAAAAAGAAAGAGAAAAAGTTTTGAAAAAGTTGGACCCTCTTGTCAGAGTTGAGAAGATGTTCGAAGATGTACAATCGACAAGAGGGTTGGTTGTTTCAGTTAGTTGTTTCAGACGATGTGTTTAAAAAAGGGAACTTTGTGACCGTCTATTTCCTCCGCTCTTATTCTATATTTTTGAGGAGATTGTGCTTTGAGTCTAGTGAGTTTTGTGCCAAGTGAAGGCCACATGTGTTTAGTCTTTCAGACAGTTGAGATCCGGATGGTTTATCATGGTCCTGTTAGGAACTAGCTTGACGCTTTTACCTCCACATTTCCATAACTTGTTTTGCCTTTTCTCACCTGAACCTCACTATTCCCATACTATTTGCAATCCTCGGCTGTGACGGACATTATTGGTTGGAGTGTGTGCATTAGTACTTGAATTGTCTTTCATTTTTGTTGCATGCATGCTATGTAGGTCGTAGTTAGGCGAGTGACTGTCTTTTCTTCTCTCTTTTACATATAACATTTGCCCTTTGCTTCATGAGAGAAGAGTGACCACGTGAGAGTCCGATTTTGTTGGTCTTGCAAGGTCGATAGGTCAGCTTTATTTCTGAACAGCTTATAATTCGTTTGCGTATTGGCTGCCTAGCTTTACTGTTGATTTCTGTTGCATTAAAGTGGTTCAAGTAGACAATTTAAGCTAGCTCTGAGTTATCATTTCCGTTCCATTAGTTTAGTTTTGAGTTTACTCGAGGGCGAGTAAAGGTTTGGTTTGGGGAGATTTGATACGTGCCTAATGTATAGTCTTTTTGGCCTATTTCAGCACGTATTTCTATGCATTTCTATCTTTGTTTTTATAGTATTTTGCCCCGAATTGGCTACTTTGGTGTATTTTGTCCTTTTTGTAGGAATGATCGCGGAAGTAGCGGAACCATACTCCTTTTCGTCCTTTTTGCATGCATTTAGAGGAGACGGGATTATCCCAGAGTGAGATGTTGCAATTAGAAGTGTCGTTGCACGCATTACGAGACATTTGGGTGAAGACGTGAGCTGAATTGAAGACCCAAGTGGTCTATCGAGCTGTTTGGTGGTCTATCGAGCTGATCGGTGGTCTATCGAGGCGATTGGTGGTCGATCGACTGGTTCCTAAGTTACCCAAGGCTCGATCGAGCTATTCCTTACTCGATCGAGTAAGATGCATTTGACCAAGTCCTCGATCGAGTACCCTACTGGTCGATCGAGAGACTTCTGCTGAGATGATGGTCGATCGAGTAGTCTAATCTACTCGATCGAGAGGTTTTCACAGGCGTGGGCTTTTAATTAGTCCGTGTTTTATTTTTCCGCATGAACACTTTTTTGTTTGGCTATATAACCTATGTTTTACTAGGTTATTAGTCATCTTTTATTCTTTTATCATCTCTTTTTACTCTCTAAGTATTCACATTAGAAACCACTGTTACTTCCTACGTTGCTCGAACTTTCTCTACTGTTACTTTCGTTTTCGGATTGTTTCACTCGGACCACGGGTTCTTTACGCCGGAAATTGCTTGGATTGTAATTCCTCTCTTCTTTCAATAATAATTAACCTTTCGTTGCATTAATTCCTTGTTATTGTTATCATTCTTTCTGCCCTAATTTCTATTATTGAATTTTACTATTATTTCGTTATGATATCTGTTTGGGAAATTATCTCATTTTGTTAGATTAGTTATGAGTATGAGTACCTAAACCCCTTCATGTTGGGATTAGGGGATCTGCGGTAGAATAATGACGACGTAGTGAATGAATTAGACGAATTGACATAAGAGACTCTGTCACTATAGCAATATAACTGTAATTCTCGACCTAGTTGAGTGCACGCTTCTATGTCACCCATTAATCTGGCTACAATTAATCCTGGATCGAAAGATTGGACTAAATAGGCCTGCTATAAACAGTAGACTACCCTAATGAGGACGAAAGTTAAGTTAGTGGTATTTTAGGGTGGGAAGTGGACCGAAAGGACCTTCTAATATCCGTCTCACATTAGTTAAATCGAGTCATTTCTTTGCTAAGTTGTTGAACTACCGTAGTGAACCGAAGTCCCGACATGTCCCCCTCTTATTGATAGTTTTAAATCATTTTCCTGCTTATCTGCTTTCTTCTTTATTTCTCTTCCTTTCAACTTCGTAGTTTAGAACCAAAAATTTAATCAACACCAGTTGTTACCGTAGAATTAGAAATAGATAGCTGTAGTTGCGTTCCTCCCTGTGGATTCGATACTCGACTGCCTCTACTACATTTTTAGTTGAGACCGTTAGGTTTATTTTTGACAGGTACGCGACAGACGTGTCATCTCTCAGTCAGGAGTCTTACATAGACAAGATCCTAGAGAGATTCAGCATGACTAACTCCAAAAAGGGGTTTCTTCCTATGGCTCCAGGGGTGCACTTGAGCAAGTCTCAGGCACCAGAGACACCGGAAGAGAAAGAGCGCATGACACGGATTCCTTATGCCTCGGCTATAGGATCAATCATGTAAGCCATGATATGCACACGTCCGGACGTGGCATATGCATTGAGTATGACAAGTCGATTCCAACAGCATCCAGGTGAATCACATTGGATGGCTATCAAGAACATTCTTAAGTACCTACGGAGGACTAAAGATTGGGCATTGATTTATGGAGGCGATCAAAAGCTATGTGCAACCGGTTACGCAGATGCTAGCTTCCAAACGGATCGAGATGACTCAAAATCTCAGTCTGGATTCGTATTTACTCTTAATGGCGCTGCAGTCAGCTGGAAGAGTTCCAAACAAAGTGTTACGGCAGATTCTACGACCGAGTCCGAGTACTATGCCGCGTCGAAGGCGCAAAGGAAGCGATATGGATGCGTCAATTCTTACAAGGACTATCTGTAGTGCCTAGTTCGAATGACCCGATCACCATCTATTGCGACAATAGAGGTGCCATCTTCCAAGCTAAGGAGCCAAAGTCTAGCAACAAGTCTAGACATGTACAACGGAAAGCTCATCTAATCCGAGATTACGTGGAGCAAAAGGAAGTAGTGATAGAAAAGATTGCTACAGATGATAACATAGCAGATCCTCTCACTAAACCATTACGACAAGATAAGCATGAAGGGCACGTTAATTCCATGGGAATTAAACGTGTTCCTAAGTTGTAGTACTCTTTTATGGATTAGATTCATTCTCTTTTGTACTCTATACGACATCATCGTTTTGATATTTATATATTTTGTTTTTCATGTGGATTTGTACGATAATTTTGAACACCACAAAGTGAACTGAACAAACATTATATTTTTGGTCCTTAATTGCCCACGTGAGCTGATAACTCAAGGTAATTATTTTGTGACGTTGGTTGATGGTGGGTTCAACGAGCCATAAGTCAAACGTTTGACTGACCAATCACAGAGGCGAGTTATACGGATATCTCGTAGGACACAATTGTGACATCGACGTGGAGTCCTAAATGTTTTATAACATTCGGTGCCAGGTCGTGGATAGGACCTCCATGGTGATCCTAAGAGTCGATTCTTTTGACTATCGACTGTCTCTTGAGATTAAGGCAGATTTTGGGTGACTTTGGTTTCTTTCTCACGGTCATCCGTAACAGGGGCCAAGTAGATTTTTTCTGGGTCATTTCATGTTGTGCTTAGTTCGGAAGGAGTCGAGTTGAAGGAAATATTCAGCCTTTATCGGTACTCGATATTTCTCGGGGCCACTCGAGGAGTCAGAATCGAAATGCATGGCCATGCTCGAATACGAATTCGTTTTATCAGTTGAGTTACTCTCTAGTCGGGGAAACCACTCTAGATACAGATCGATTGTAAAATACGACCTTTGCGGATCCGGATCTGCAAATTGTTTTACATTGAGTGGGAGAAATTTTAAATGAATATGAGAATCGGTTATCGCGCATACACTTGTACGGACAAGTGGGAGTTTGTTGAGCCGTGTCCTCCGGTTAGTGCGGATAACGTCATTGCACATACACTTGTACGGACAAGTGAGAGCTTGTTGGGGCTGGTGTCCTTTACAGTTAGTGCAAGGACTTATAAATCTCTAAAAGGATCAAAGGGTATACTTTTGTATTATAATCAGTTGGTCCGTGTTTATCAATAACGGTTGGCTTGCTAGATAAGTTTGACGTTATTGTCATACAGATGGCGGTGATCAACTGGTCCCTAAAAGTCACACCTATAGGATACGTTTGAGAGATGTGACGGTATGAAAATACAGTCATGTTGATGCCAGAAAATTGACTAAGCAGTTAGTCCGAGTTATTTGACTAATAATTAGTCAAAATGCGATGTTGAGATATTTTATTTAATACGGATTAAATAAAATTGGCTAAGGCGAATTAAACAGTTAATTCGTAAATTAAATATTAACGATTATATTTAATTAATGTATATTGAATTAATTATACAATATTGTTTTTGTCGGACATGTATTAATAATTCAACTAATCCGTGTCATTAGTTGATGTTTTAATAACCGATAACCGATGACGATTTATAATAAAGACCGCGTCATATACATTTTAGCATCGGACCACGAGTTAAAATAAGGATAAAATGAAAGCCCATTTCCTCCTCTTCCACTCGGTTTGGCCGAACCAAGCGAACAAAAGAGAGCTCTCTCTCTTTTGTAACCTAATTGTTATTCATTTGAAAAATCATTAGGGTTTTGAGAACATTGCCTCTCAAAAAAAATTCAGATCTCACATCGGAAAAAACTCACATAACAACTCTCTCAATATTGCAAGTCAATTAGAGAGTAATTCTAGCACAAGGGCATAGTCTCAGACGGTCTTGGGTGCAACGATTAGGAGGAAATCTACTTTGATTTACTCGTTCATTACGCCGCACTACAAAGGACCCGAGGTTGATTCTTAATCTTTATCGTTTCATTGTTGTTTTTCGTTTATGACAATAAATTGCATATTAAATTTACGTTATAGTCCTATAATTTAAGGGTATTATACGGATATTACCCCTCAAGTGGTATCAGAGCGAGGCCACGTAAATTTTTCTATGTGATTTCATCAAACGAATTTGAATCGATAATTTTGTTTGCATAAAATTTCGTGCGGCTCAAAATTTTTTGGTCTCGGCAAATTTTTTTTGAAACCGTGTGGCCTTTTGTTCTCACGGCCTGTTTTATTTTTTTTGCCTTGAATTGCGAGCCTCACGGTTCTTGTATGATCAGACGATCTTTTGTTTTCAATCGTTCTTTGCATATTGTAATTTTAATCGATAATTATTGCAATATGTTAAAGATGTATCAATTGTAGTTTCAATTCTATACGGATTAGATTAAATTGCAATTGGGTTTTAACAAATCGTTTTGTTTTGTTAATTGTTGCTCACGTTTTTTAGCCGAGAAATTTTTTTTGTTCTTTTTGTCTCGGCATTCAGCAGCAGTAATAAAAAAAAAAAAAAAAAAAAATTGGGTACTGTTCACGTTCAGGCGTGAAGAAAAAAAAAAATTTTGTTTTGTTTTTTTTTTCGGCCATGTTTTATGCATAATACGTTTTTATGCATTCGCTTGATAGTGAAACGGTTCACTCACGTACCATTTGGTTATTTTAAAACGATTTAAAGTAACGGATTATCACGGATTAAAATTAAGTTGATTAAAGCGGTTTTGTCACATAATTTTAATCATTAAAGGTGGTTTGGATAAATTTAACATAATTACGGAATTATGTCACGAATAAATTTAATTTAGTTGATGCATTTTATATCGTTATTTTGAATGTTTTGAATGCTTTTAATTACGTATTTAATTTTTTTTTACAATCAGTTGTAACTTAGTGTGGCCTTAGTAGAACGTGTTACCGTAATGATGGAACACGGTCTTGGTTGTATTTTGAGATCTCGCATCTCCATTTTGTTTTTCTTTTATAATTACAGTTTTTATTTAGAATGTAAATAGGTATATATTTTGTAAATTTTAATTGTAATTTTGAGAAGACCAAAGATGGAGACCGGATGCTCACTCCCGCTGCATGAAAAAGATGGAACATCAAGACAAGCTTCTCGGGTCCAACGGTAGATTCCAAAGTTGTATTATGTTCTTTTTACTAGGATAGGCCACACTAGGAATTTTTATTTACGTTTTGCATTCATTTATTTATTTTATCATAACGATAGATTGCATCATATTCCGCCTAAAACCAAACCACCTAATAATTGCATGAAAACTGACTCATATAGAGGTCACGCGTTAGTTTTCTATGACATTCTTATGTCACACGATCAAGTTTAAGCCATCACCTAAGTTAATTCATTCACGTAATGCTAGTTATTCGTTCACTTAAAATGAATTAAAACTAAGTTGATGGGATCTTCCTCGTATAAACAAAAATTGAGAACAGTCTTTATAGGTCAAACTCCAATGAATCCCTTCTTCGTCGGTAGGCATAATATGACCCCTTCTACGTCGGGTAAGTTGGAACCGATTGACCTATTTTATCTCAACACTATGGTCACTCGTACGATCCTGTGATTATGGTGGACTATAGATAGGATTTACGGAAATCTATCGACCAAGAGTTTTTACGGAAGAACTAGCTAAACAGTTGGCTTATCAATTTACAGAAATTGAGTCTTGGGATCACTTGTATTATTCTTGAGGGAGATCAATTATGCAAGTGCAATGAGTCTACACGATTAAAATGAATTTTAATAGACTTAAATCACCTCGATGAGTTGCTTATTTCGTTTTTGTTTTTCTTTCTTTTTCAGCGTAGATCACGTTTTTTAAACTGCTAATAACATAATGGCTGGCATCCTCGATGACCCAATGCCAAGTGCCACGTGCCACATTGGACCGTGAGTCCTGGCTTCGGATCTTCATGAATCAGATGAATCAGTCCACTAGACTGAAGAATGATGGATCAAACTTCGCGGAATGGGAGGCGGCACTACGGAATGCTGCCACTGCTGACGGGAAGCTCAAGTATCTGACTGAGCCTCTCCCGCCAGCCCCAGGCCCCACGGCTCGAGTTAACGAGGTATCCACGTATAGCGACTTCGTCATGGAAGCGGGTGCGATTAAAAACGTACTCATTTTTGCAATGGAATCCAATTTACAGAAACGCTTCATAGCCCAAGGTGCAAACAAGATTTTCACCACGCTCACTAAGGAATTCTCGAAAGCACCGAGAATCGTGACCTATGAGCATACCACTCGCTTCTTTGATGCGAGACTTTAGAAGGGCCAACCGGTTAGCCCACACATTCTCAGCATGATTGAGAATGTCGAGAGACTGGAGGCGCTTGATTGTAAAATCAGCGAGAACATTGTGATTGACCGCATGCTTCATTCACTCCACGATGGTTTTGCGCTCTTTAGAGCCAATTACTATATGAATGATTTGAAGAAAAGTCCCCATGAACTGCACTCCCTTCTCGTACAGACCGAGAAGGACATGAAGTTCAGTGGGAGCATGAAACAAGATGTTCTCGTTGTGACAAACAAGGGCAAGGGTAAGGGCAAAGCTCAAGCGAGACCTAGCGAGGGCAAACCGAAGTTCAAGAAGTCGGTCGGGGTAAGAGTGGGCCTGGTGAGGCAAGTAACTCATCAGGCGCGACAAAGAGCAAAACCGAAAACATGGAATGCCATCATTGCCACAAGACTGGGCATTGGAGGCGTACATGTCCTGTTTATCATGAGGACATAAAAGCAGGTCGCGTTAAACCTGTTGGTATGTCTTCTTCCTCTTCTACTTTTATTCATATGATTGAGATTAACCACGCAAGTTACGGAACTTGGGTACTAGATACTGGTTGTGGTTCTCATCTGTGTAATCATGTGAAGGGGCTCCGAAACATCGAACCCCTCGTAAAGGGTGAGGTGGACCTGCGTGTCGGGAATGGAGCACGAGTGGCTGCCGTCTCGAGGGGAACATACGTGATCCAGCTTCCTAGCGGATTTGAGTTATTTTTATATAACTGCTATTATGTACCCAGTCTTTCTAAAAATATTATTTCAATTTCTGCACTTGACAAACTTGGTTTTTCATTTGTAATATAGAATAATTCTTGCATTTTCTCATTACACGATATGATTTATGGCAAGGCAGTCTCCATGAACGGAATTTATGTTTTAGATCAGACCACTGAAATATTACACGTAATGAATAAAAGGTTAAAGGTTGGTGACAAAGATCAAACGTATCTATGGCACTGCCGTATGGGACATATTAATGAGAAACGCGTAAAACAGCTCATAAAGAATGGAGCTATCTCGGCCTTTGATTTTCAATCATTTGGCACGTGTGAATCATGTCTCATCGGTAAGATGACTCGAATTTCCTTCAAAGGTGTTGGAATGCGCGCTGCTGACCTATTAGGACTCATACATACGGATGTATGTGGGCCTATGTAAATCACCGCACGAGAAGGCTATAGGTATTTCATCACTTTCACAGACGATTTAAGTAGATATGGCTATGTCTACTTAATGAAGCATAAAAGTGAATCCTTTGAGAAATTCAAAGAATATCGAAATAGGTACAGAACCTCTTTGGGTAGAAAGATTAAAACACTGCGTTCAGATCGTGGTGGCGAGTATCTTTCTCACGAGTTTGATCAACACCTTAAGGACCGTGGGATTGCCCTACGCTTAACTCCACCTGGAACACCTCGGTTGAATGGTGTGTCCGAACGGAGAAATCGAACACTACTTGATATGGTTCGATCCATGATGAGCCACACCGTGTTGCCGACTCATTGTGGGGTTATCTTTGTTGATCAGTTTGCTCTAATACTTAACCGAAGTCCGTCTAAAGCTGTTGACAAGACTCCATATGAACTATGGAAGGGAACGGTCCCTAACTTGTCCTTTATACGGGTTTGGGGCTGCGAGGCTTATGTCAAGTGGAGACACGAGGATAAGCTCGGCCCGCGATCGGTCAAGACATACTTTATAGGTTATCCTAAAGAAACACTTGGTCATTACTTCTATTCGCCAACCGAACAACGCGTTTTTGTTGCGGCTAATACGACATTCTTAGAGAAGGAATTTCTCGAGAATGCAAAGAGTGATAGAACCTTCGACCTGTCGGAGATTCAAGAACCAAATACCGAGCAACCATTGGAGGAACCAATTCCTTCAATCCCGGCTGCGGTAAATATTCCTGAGGAACCTTGGAGGTCGGGTAGAGTCTCTATTCCTCCGGACAGATACATTGGTATGGTCGAGGAACATGACATAGATGACATTCTACTCTTAACGAGTAGTGAACCCGCAACCTATAAAGGTGCCATGACTAGTTCTGACTCAAAGCTATGGCTTGAGGCCATGCAATCCGAGATGGACTCTATGTATGAGAACAACGTATGGGATCTTGTTGACTTACCTGCTAAGGTTCGTCCCCTTCAATGCAAATGGCTTTACAAGATAAAGCATTTTGTGGAAGGTCAACAAGATATCTATAAAGCACGACTAGTTGCTAAAGGTTTCACCCAAGTGCCAGGTCTGCACTACGATGAAATTTTTGCACCCGTAGTCATGTTGCGTTCCATTCGGATTATCTTAGCGATTGCCGCTTTTCATGACTATGAAATTTGGCGGATGGATGTGAAAACCGCCTTCTTAAACGGTTATTTGGAGGAAGAGTTGTACATGGTACAACCCGAAGGTTTCATCGATCCAGAACATCCTAAGAAAGTATGCAAGCTTAAGCGTTCTATTTATGGACTTAAGCAAGCATCTCGGAGTTGGAATCATCGCTTCGACCAAGTGATTAAAGAAAATGGATTTACTCGATCGGTCGAGGAACCATGTCTTTATATCAAGTCGAGTGGGAGCAAGATTGTCTTCCTAATATTGTATGTCGATGACATACTCCTGATTAGGAATGACATACCTCTCTTAACTTCGGTGAAAGTATGGTTGAAAAATCATTTCCGGATGAAAGATCCGGGTGAGGCACAAAGAATTCTAGGCATCCGTATCTATCGAGATAGATCACGACGGATGTTATCTCTCGATCGAGTCTTACATAGACAAGATCCTAGAGAGATTCAGCATGACTAACTCCAAAAGGGGTTTCTTCCTATGGCTCCGGGGTGCACTTGAGCAAGTCTCGGGCACCGAGACACACGGAAGAGAAAGAGCGCATGACACGGATTCCTTATGCCTCGGCTATAGGATCAATCATGTATGCCATGATATGCACACGTCCGGACGTGGCATATGCATTGAGTATGACAAGTCGATTCCAACAAAGATCCGGGTGAATCACATTGGATGGCTATCAAGAACATTCTTAAGTACCTACGGAGGACTAAAGATTGGGCATTGATTTATGGAGGCGATCAAAAGCTATGCGCAACCGATTCTGCAGATGCTAGCTTCCAAACGGATCGAGATGACTCAAAATCTCGATCGGATTCGTATTTACTCTTAATGGCGCTGCATCACCGGAAGAGTTCCAAACAAAGTGTTACAATTCTACGACGAGTCCGAGTACTATGCCGCGTCCGAAGGCGCAAAGGAAGCGATATGGATGCGTCAATTCTTACAAGGACTATCTGTAGTGCCTAGTTCGAATGACCCGATCACCATCTATTGCGACAATAGAGGTGCCATCTTCCAAGCTAAGGAGCCAAAGTCTAGCAACAAGTCTAGACATGTACAACGGAAAGCTCATCTAATCCGAGATTACGTGGAGCAAAAGGAAGTAGTGATAGAAAAGATTGCTACAGATGATAACATAGCAGATCCTCTCACTAAACCATTACGACAAGATAAGCATGAAGGGCACGTTAATTCCATGGGAATTAAACGTGTTCCTAAGTTGTAGTACTCTTTTATGGATTAGATTCATTCTCTTTTGTACTCTATACGACATCATCGTTTTGATATTTATATATTTTGTTTTTCATGTGGATTTGTACGACAATTTTGAACACCATAAAGTGAACTGAACAAACATTATATTTTTGGTCCTTAATTGCCCACGTGAGCTGATAACTCAAGGTAATTATTTTGTGACGTTGGTTGATGGTGGGTTCAACGAGCCATAAGTCAAACGTTTGACTGACCAATCACAGAGGCGAGTTATACGGATATCTCGTAGGACACAATTGTGACATCGACGTGGAGTCCTAAATGTTTTATAACATTCGGTGCCAGGTCGTGGATAGGACCTCCATGGTGATCCTAAGAGTCGATTCTTTTGACTATCGACTGTCTCTTGAGATTAAGGCATATTTTGGGTGACTTTGGTTTCTTTCTCACGGTCATCCGTAACAGGGGGCCAAGTAGATTTTTTCTGGGTCATTTCATGCTGTGCTTAGTTCGGAAGGAGTCGAGTTGAAGGAAATATTCAGCCTTTATCGGTACTCGATATTTCTCGGGGCCACTCGAGGAGTCAGAATCGAAATGCATGGCCATGCTCGAATACGAATTCGTTTTATCGGTTGAGTTACTCTCTAGTCGGGGAAACCACTCTAGATACAGATCGATTGTAAAATACGACCTTTGCGGATCCGGATCTGCAAATTGTTTTACATTGAGTGGGAGAAATTTTAAATGAATATGAGAATCGGTTATCGCGCATACACTTGTACGGACAAGTGGGAGTTTGTTGGAGCTGTGTCCTCCAGTTAGTGCGGATAACGTCATTGCACATACACTTGTACGGACAAGTGAGAGCTTGTTGGGGCTGGTGTCCTTTACAGTTAGTGCAAGGACTTATAAATCTCTAAAAGGATCAAAGGGTATACTTTTGTATTATAATCAGTTGGTCCACGTTTATCAATAACGGTTGGCTTGCTAGATAAGTTTGACGTTATTGTCATACAGATGGCGGTGATCAACTGGTCCCTAAAAGTCACACCTATAGGATACGTTTGAGAGATGTGACGGTATGAAAATACAGTCATGTTGATGCCAGAAAATTGACTAAGCAGTTAGTCCGAGTTATTTGACTAATAATTAGTCAAAATGCGATGTTGAGATATTTTATTTAATACGGATTAAATAAAATTGGCTAAGGCGAATTAAACAGTTAATTCGTAAATTAAATATTAACGATTATATTTAATTAATGTATATTGAATTAATTATACAATATTGTTTTTGTCGGACATGTATTAATAATTCAACTAATCCGTGTCATTAGTTGATGTTTTAATAACCGATAACCGATGACGATTTATAATAAAGACCGCGTCATATACATTTTAGCATCGGACCACGAGTTAAAATAAGGAGAAAATGAAAGCCCATTTCCTCCTCTTCCACTCGGTTTGGCCGAACCAAGCGAACAAAAGAGAGCTCTCTCTCTTTTGTAACCTAATTGTTATTCATTTGAAAAATCATTAGGGTTTTGAGAACATTGCCTCTCAAAAAAAATTCAGATCTCACATCGGAAAAAACTCACATAACAACTCTCTCAATATTGCAAGTCAATTAGAGAGTAATTCTAGCACAAGGGCATAGTCTCAGACGGTCTTGGGTGCAACGATTAGGAGGAAATCTACTTTGATTTCTGTTCATTACGCCGCACTACAAAGGACCCGAGGTTGATTCTTAATCTTTATCGTTTCATTGTTGTTTTTCGTTTATGACAATAAATTGCATATTAAATTTACGTTATAGTCCTATAATTTAAGGGTATTATACGGATATTACCCCTCACCCGATCTCTGGTAACCCATGTTCGCCGCACTGGTGCACTCATTTCTCTTGTGGCCTACACCGCCACAGTTAAAGCAGGTCATACCCCAACTACCACTACTACTACCACCGCCACGCCCGTATGAAGCCCCAGCACTAAACCCTGAACCAGAAGAATACACTCTAGCCTAATTGTGGTTGCCTTTCTTGTAGTTAGATTGGCCACCATCCTCGCTCTCAACCTTTCTTTTCTCAGTACCTCTCTCCCGGGCCATCTCTACCAACCTCTCAGCTCTCCCAGACCTCCCATAAGCTTCCTTAACATCAATAAGGACTCCCACGGGTAACTTATCCATTATCTTAGGGGTCAACCCCTTCTCGAACCTCGGAGCTAGGTTCTCCTCACTCAGTCCCATATCCTCAGCATATCTAGACTTCTCATTAAACTGCTTATAGTACTAAGCCACAGACATCTCAGAGGTCATCTTGAACCCATCAAACTCCTCCCTTGGCTTACTCCTCACATGTTCTGGCACGAACTCCCTCTTCATGGCTTTCCTAAACTCTTCCCAAGGAATAGCAGGCATCCCCTGCTTCTCGCACATCTCTCTAGCACTCACTTTCACCTTGTCCTACCACTCTCATGCTGCCTCCCTCAAGTAGAACGCAACTTGTTCTACCCTCATCTCATCCGGACAATGCACTAAATCCAGAATGTTCTCAATCTCTCTATGCCAATTGTCAAGAAGAATTGACTCCCCGGTCCCCTTATACTCTTTTGGGTTAAACCTTGCTATGTACAGGCTGATCTTAGAGTGATCAACCTCCTTATCCTTCTTCACTCTCTTAAGTGCCTCCGTAAGAGCATCTTGATGCTCCAACATCTTAACTATGTCATCCACGTTCATGCTCTCAGCTCTCGCATACAAGGCGGTTTTCTTTAGCGGCATCTTAAAACTATATAAGAAAAGGTAGATATAAACATACGTACTATAACTCAAAACACGAAAACAGCCTGCCCAGAACCCACTCGATCGAGTGCCCAAACCTACTCGATCGAGTGGAGGCCACTCGATCAAGTGCCCCACGTACTCGATCGAGTACCCCGACTCCAGACCCCAAACAAACCTTCTGATCTCTAACCCACTCGATCGAGCTGACAGGCCACTCGATCGAGTGCCTCCTACTCGATCGAGTGCCACTATGTACTCGATCGAGTACCCAAAAACACGGTCCTGATCATGGAAACGTCAAATACCCACTTGATAGAGTCAGACCCACTCGGTAGAGTACCTCACCCACTCGATCGAGTGCCCCCCACTCGATCGAGTCATGCAGACTCGTGAATACTACCCGCATGTTATCTCACATACCCCAACGTACTATGCATTCATATCATCTTAACATTATAACAACGACTATGCATGCAAATCTACATAATTCCTCATACAATCAACAAAAATAATCTACTTCATGTTATCTAGTGACACATTATAAACAGCTAACATGCCTTTCATTCAATTCCACATATAAAACACACCTCTTCAACTTTTAACCATACACCCAATCCTCCATTTCCAACATCCAATGATTCTCAACATATATCATTACGTACACACACAACCAAAAGATAACACACACGACTCCGACACATATCCCCCCATGTGACCGGTTCAAAACTGTAGGGCGAGTTCGCGACTTTAGGACGTCTCCCAAGCCTTTGCATTAGCTCCTACAACTTTTACCCCGGGTTCATTTTAATTGACTCCCTATGTTCATTAGATTCATTAGTTACAGGTTTTAGGATCGTCGCTCTGATACCATTTTGTAACACCCCCATACTCCAAGTGCCTTACCAGGACCACTCAGGTATAAAGTTGTTACCATGTCGGTTTCCCGAGGCAATGATAATCAAAAGACAATAAAGAAACAACGTTTAAATAGTATAAAGTTTAAAGTGAAATACAATCCAAAAACCAAACTGCCAAAAACTGTTTACATGTTCTTAAGCCAACTGTCTAAACAACTTAAACAAATGTCTGATAAACTACTCAAGCTACAGCGGAAGACTATATCATCTGAAGGTGACACATCCCAGCTGGCCCATATGTCTCGACTCATACCTGCTCAACAACTGATCACCATCCCCGAATGGATCACCACAGTTTTTAAAACAATAAAGCGGGGTCATTACTATTCACACAATCATACATATACAACTACTATAAGACAGAAACCAACATAACTCAACCATCACATAACCCAAACTCCACAATCAACTCCTCATCACCGACTACACACTAAAGTGTGTAGTCCTGCCAGAGCACCCGTCGCAACAGGTTACTCCACTCCGCCAGTGAGGGACCGTAGCCGTTCCCACCTAAGCCCCGCTCATACCATAGAGCGAATAACCCAAATCCATTAATGTGCACATCCCTTCTGTGGCGGGTTCCACGGAAGGCGAATAATGGGCGTGAAGCCACTCCCACAAGTGACCCCACTCAGCCAGGGACGCACCCTAATACCACAGACAGATACAATCAATCATAACTACCAGCAGTAAATAATTCCAACAACCGTCACAATGCTCGTATGATAATACTCAACAAACATAGATCACAACCAACACATATGTGAATAATACTGAGTAGGAAAACCCTACCTGGAATGCAAAACAATCAGACGATCTCAACAGCTGTTATCAAAAAGCCTCCTCTACGAATTCTCCTCCTAACATATGATCACATAATTACTAACAATCACAAAACCAACAAAAACCCCAAATCCCCAAATTAGGGTTTAAACAACTTTAATAAAATACTATAAAATCGGTACGCAGATCTTACCCTCGACGCAAGGATCACAAGGATGTAAAGAACGATAGATTCCGACCTCCCAAGCTCCGGGATTTGTCAATAATGCGAACGATGCGAAGAACGTAGTTTGAAATCTCTTTTGGAGTGATTAGGTTTGATAAAAGTGTATTATGAAAGTGACGGAAAGGTTTATATATTAATTCGCATTATTAACAAAACCCGACAAAACATTACCCGTAAACCGAGCCACTCGATCGAGTGCCCCCTACTCGATCGAGTACCAAGGCTACTCGATCGAGTACGCTACAGACAGAAACTGTTTTAAAAACTCAAAACACCCTTACTCGACGGAGTAGGGCCACTCGATATAGTACCCAGAGACTCATAAAACCGTAGTATTACACATACAACCAACCCATTACATACATGAATATTCGCATAAGTTGAAAATTAAATAATTGGTTTGATCTAGGAAATGAGGAGGACAGTTCGACTACAACCAATCTGTTTTCAGTGATTACACTCATCTATTTCGTCTTAATGGTGCCAGCCGCAAATCTTATCGATGGTGCAATTTGTTGTAAGTTTTACATAATTCATACAGTGGTCTCATTTGATAACTCAAAATTGGCTCATTTCAACATAAAACCCACGCTCAAAGCAGTCCCATTTCACGCCCCAAAACAGTCCTCATACACGCCCAAACAACCTAGGTAAGATCGTCTTAAGACAACTTTTTAAGCATGAAATGGACGGAATTTCTTACATACAGTCGACCCAATTCACACCTGCATATGTACATGACATGAGCTATCAAATTGACTCGAACCAACAACAAAATCAATCTCAAGGTCGAGTCCAAAACTGTCCCAGTGCAGCCCCCTTTTCACGGTTTCAACCACCATTTTTTTTGACACTGTCTTAAGACAAAGTTTTAAGCATTAAAATGATATTATTCATCCAATTAAATTACCCGACATAATTGCTCACTTCACCATGAATCCAAAGGTACCAACTTTTCTAAAAATGGATAAATAAACTTGTATAAAACCGACTCAAACGACACCACATGAACTCAGTCAGGACAAAATTTTTATGTTAAAAAAGAGTAAAAACACATTTAAGAAAGTATAAATTTCGACATAATATCGAGTAATCCCATCAACGTTACCTTTTTGCTCTTCAAAGAATGTATTTCCCACTCAAAACTACTCCGGGTTGTCCAATGGCACACCTACAAAGGAGAATGAGAAGAGGAAGCTAATACAACGAGAATTAGCAAATTTGGTCGAGAAATGAAGACGGGATCTGAGTTTTAGTGTCGCGTAAAAATGGAATCTATGGCTCCTGCGTATAATGCAATTGTTGTTGCTGCTTGCTGGGATTTTTCGAAAAGAAGAGAGAAAGGTAAAGTGGGTTAGGATTGGTCACTTGGTGAGTGTGAGAGTGAGACAAAGTTATTTATTTATGTGTAGAGTATAATGGGGTGTATATATATGTTGTCCAAATGTGGTTGGTCCGAGTAATCTAGTCTTAACCAGAGAAATGTGAAGGTTTTATAATAAACGGAAATATGTCTATAACTTAAGACGGAAATATTATTATTATTGCTATTAATATTATCCGACTACAAAAATTTATTTTTATATAAATAAGCTTATAAAAATATAGCTTTTGTTAAAATCAAGTTTAAAATAAAATTAATAAAATTAAATAATTTAGAAGTATAAAATAAAGTAATAGAATAGTTAAATAAATTATAAATGTCAAAACGAGAAATTCACGGGTGTTACAACAACACATGAACCTCAATGTTGAGAAGTTGACTCCTCCACCTACTATTCCCTACCAATTTCCTTACCTTGGTGACCAAGAAGAGAGTTGTCCAACAAGTGAAACTTATGAGATTCTGTTCCTCCTCCCACCTAGCTACCATTCCAAGTTTAAGGGTTCTAATTATCAAAAGGACCCAAGAGAGGGAGCCAAGGAGAGTAAGAGGAACCATGACAAGAAGTGTTGGAAAAGAAGTTGGGTGAACCTTGCTATGAAATGGTGTTACTTGTGCTTGTTTGAGGCTTTTGTTAAAGCTTTTGACCAGTTGCTTCGTGCCTTGAGTGACATGGATCACGCTACTTGGAAATTCAAGCAAGCAAAATTTTGGATGAGAGGTTTGGTGGAGTCCCTTAAGAACCATCGCATAGTATAAATTCTCTTCCTTTGCTTCATTTATTTATGTTTTGCTTGCATTAGCATTTAGTTTACTTAACCGAATACAAGTTAATCTAAATTAGCTATCTTTGCATTAATGTAGTGTAGTTTGCATTATCCTTTAAATTTAGCATATAGAATAATTCATGCATTACATTCATTAACCAAAAACCACTAAAAATTGAAAAATCAAAAAACTCTTCAAAAACATGTATTTTATTTCGAAATTTTCTCCACACATTTATTTCCATTGGAAATATGTAAATAAATAAGTGTGGGGAGGAAATTCCATCATTTAAAAATACCAAAAACATGTCATTTATTTTCAAATATTCAAAAAAAAAATCAAAAACATGTTCTTACATTTTGGAAAATTGAAAAAATCAACAAAAACATGTTATTTATTCTTCCTTTTCTCTCCCTATACTTTGTTCCATTGAGGACAATGTAAATTTCAAGTGTGGGGAGGGAAATATCCACTTTGTGCATATTGTTTATATTTGTATATATTTGCTTGTTAATTTGAGAAAAATACAAAATGCCTAAAAATTGAAAAAAATTTCAAAAATTTCAAAAAAATATTGCATTGTTTATACTGTATATATTGCATTTGTCCGAACCATTTTGATAGGCAATACATGAATCATCGGAGAAGACGCTTGGTAAAATTCTTCCAATCATTTCTCGTTTATCCTTCCTTTTCTTTTTGTACATAAACATGGAGGAGTACGGGATATGTGATGTGGGTGTTCCTTTTGGGAACCGTTTTGGATATGATTGTGTTGTTGGTGTGTTGTTAGGACTAGAAATTGTGTGAATTTAGACTAGAAATGTATATATGTGTTCACTCTTGCATTCACGTAGCTTGTTCATATGTTTAGTTGCATTTCATAAATGTTGCATCTTGTTTGTAAATTGTTGCTTAGGGGTCTAAATGTGGAGGGCACATGTTGCCAATGATGATAATTTGTTTTGCCCGTGTCATTTCCCTTTTGCTAGCTCGTATCTCTTGATGACACATGTTAGGGTTTTTGCTTGCAAAACCTGGAAGTCTAGCTTAACGACCAAGTTTCGACCACCTTGTGAGACCGTACTAGGCCCGAGACTTGACCTAAGTCCGACATAGCTACTAAAATGTGAGGATAGAGCCTCCATTTGGCAGGTCCATCAAACCAGTCCCGTTTAGGTTATCAGATTAGTTCTCCTTACGTGGTATGTCATGTCAAAACGCATAAGTATGGAACTCGTTCCTTGATTCTATAGAAGTGTCGATGTGCATGTTGAGACAATTTTGTTCAAATAAAGTAGCTTCTCATATCCAAATAAACTTATTTTTCACCCATTTGATCATCTTTCCCTTTTGTTTACCCAATTTGTGCCTAAGCCTTTTCATTTCATTTGTTAATAAAATAACTACATTCCATAAACATCTCACCTTTGTTGAGTATTCGTCTTTGTAGTTGTTTTAAGGAGTATAATTGGGAAGGAAATATGATTTTTATTGAGGTGAGCGGTTCGAAATATCACAAAAAGTGAAATGAAGCTTGATGGTTGGCCAATTTTGCAATTGTTTAAGAGGCTTACAAGCAAAAAGAAGAAAAGAAAAAAAATGAATGAAAATGGAGAAGAGAATCAAATAGAAAAAGAGAAAAATGAAATGAAAAAGAAAAAGAAAAGAATGTATATTTTTGTGTCAAATAAAGGGTTAGTAATTTGGAAATTGAGGTTGTTTTGCAGAGGATTGAGTAAGTTTTGGAGATGACAATCTTTCCCAAATTTTGTGGAAGAATTCATTTGCATGGGTTGAGTTTAGTGGTTTGGTTAAATGTGACGACTACTTAACCGATAGCCTCACATGTCTTAAAATGGTGCTTGCACCAAACCCTTTTCACCTAACCCAAGCCCCATTACAACCCGGTTGTCTCTCTTGTATGTGCATCAATTTGACATTTCTTTTGCGGATATTGGATGGAGTATCATATTAGAATGCGGGCATGCTTCGCAAGTCGAGTTAGGAGAGTGATTTTGGTTACATTTTGTCAGAAAAATCACCCCGTTCTTTCATTTGTGTGACTAGTGAAACCTGTGAGAGTCGGGCTTTGGTCTCCTTTTGATCAAAGGTTTGATAAGGAGTCGAATCTTGTGTGTGTCGTGTCAATCTTGGGAGTATAGCTACGTACTTCCCCTTTCCCGCCTAGAATTTGTTTCTAAGGCAACCCGTGTTGTCAAATTTTGGTTAATTGAGCTAGAATTAAGGAGTCAATACCTTGGTAGACCCGGAGACGGCATCCTCCACTAATGACACTCTTTGTTCGGTTTTTGAAAACAAAACGGCCGCTTAGATGAGGAAAGCGGTTTGGCTTTTTGTGATGCATCTTATATGTTTATTCATGCTTAAATGTTGGATGTGTCAAAATTTTCCACAAGCTCCCACTTGCCTTGCATCGGAATGCATACCTCATTGTGTTTTGGTGTGAGTTGAAGGGACAGAAAAGGCCCGTTAATTGCCTCTCATCGGATATTATTAGTTTAGCTAGTCTTTTATATTAGGGGTCTCGGTTTAGTTTAAATGAGCTTACTCGAGGACGAGTAAGGTTTAAGCGTGGAGAGATTTGTTGAGTCGTATTTTGGTTACATTTTGCCCCGCATTTATACCTAATTCCGACTCGATTTTGTGTGCTTAATTGTCTAATAAGCTCAATTAATTACTATTTTATAATAATTAGTCGTATTAGTTTATAATTAATAATTAATTGTATTTATGTATAATATTAGTATTAATATTATTATTATTATTATATTAATTTAATGTGCAGGCATGACGGGAAAGTGAGGCGGAAGAGCAAGACGAGATTATGAGAAGAAATGGCGGAGGCGAAAATAGGCTAAAGCATGGAAAAATAAACTAAGTAAAAAGCAGCTGCTAATTTCAGACGGTCTTTGCTGAGCTTTTACTACCACCTCCGGCCACCGTGGCAGCCACCACTCACCACCAATGACCTCCCCTTACGTCCACCATCACATTCCACCCACCCATGACCACCGTCTGCCATCACACCAGCCACCACGACCTCACCTTTCCCCCTAGCCATAAACGAACAAATAAAGCAAACAATGTTGTGACCATCTTAAGCCACTATCACCTCAGCCACCATGGACCACCAAGTCCACCACCATATCCCACCATCATGCCCACAGTGTCGACAACCCCTATCAGCCACCGACGGCCACCGTGAGTGGACCCAACATCCTCCACGACTTCCTCTTTGAAGCCCTCGCGCGCCTCCCTTGTTTTTCTATGCCGGCCCACCGGTAGCCATGATGGGTTAGATGTTGTCGGGTCTCCCAATCAAACACATTTATAATACTCAACAAACAACTAGTTAGTGGTAAGTCGAGGTCGATCCATGGGACGGTGTACTTTGGGTTCTAAGTCTATCTATCTCAATTTATGCTAGTGTCATAATTAATGGGGTTTGTAGTTGTGTTCTAAACTAATGAAAGTAATAAAGTAAAGCAAACAATAAACTAAGAGATGTAAACAATTGACTAAAAGCACTAGGATGTCATGGGGTCATAGGGGATTCATGGTGTTGATCATACAAACATGTTTACAAAGTTGCAAGCTATTAATGTTGTGGTGGAACCGAGTTGGTTTATGTCTTACGGTTCATAGGAAGAGTTGGGTCCCGGAGCCGAATCGATTAGATTGTACAACACCTACAAGTCGACTTAATTTCCTCCTAATCAACTTCTATGCATGGTCTAACAAGTCTCGAGTTGGTTTATATATTACAAGTCAAGTTGAGTAGATAAGAGATGGGTAAAAATGTAAGGATTCATAGGCTTAGCATTTCATCAAACATAACATGTGCATAGGTTTACATCACAACAAGCAAGCAATTTAATTATGAAAACATATTAGATTAAGCATGATTAATTCCATGTTTATTTCCCCTAATTACTCACTAATCCTAGTTAAGAGACTACTCACTTATTATCATGGTAAACAACATGTCATTAATGGTGTCAATCATCACAACAAGTGTAAACATGATAAGAGAATGAGGAAAATAAACAATAAAGAGTAAAGGGTAAAAGAATTATACCAAACTTGAGATGATTCCAAATAATAAAGCAAAGAATAAAAGAAGAGAACTTGATTGATTGATAAAGAGTTGTCAATTCTCCAATAATAACCCAATAATCTTCAATTACCCAATAATAAACTTGAATAATAAACTTGAACAATAATTAAGGAAAGATTAATGTGTAATTTGTGGAAAGATTAAAGAGTAATCTATTCTAATCTACTCCTAATCTAATCTGAGAGGGATTTCTAATATGGGAACTTGGTTAAGAGAGCTTGGTCCTTTGATTATTACAAATGGGGTATTTATAGTAGGGATTAGGTGCACAAATTAGGGTTACTAAGGGCTTAAATGATGATTAAGCCCTTGAGGAATCGCTCCTCTCAAGAAAAGATGCGGGTCTCCTTTTATCTAGTCTTTCAAAAATATGCGCATCCCGAGCGTCTAGGCAGTAGGGACGGTTGGCACTGGAGAGGAATCCGAGCGGCCAAGGGGTCGGGACGCTCGGATCACAAGGCTTCAAGACGAGTGTCTTGAGCACGGGACGCTCGGATAATAGGAAGGGAAGATGAGCGTCTTTGAAGGGGGGACGCTCGTCCTATAGCAGACGAGCGAATTAGGTCTCGGGAGAAGCGGATTGGCGGACAGCTTCTCTGTTTGAGCTCGGATTGTAAAACGGACGTCATTTTCTCATCCGGACTCCTATTAGAGTGATTCAAAAGCCTAGAACACTTGATTTTTCGACGCCGTTCCATCTAGAATACTTTCAGAGCCAAAGGGGCAACCCTTTGTTTGGTTCCGAGCAATTTCTTCTTGCATTGACTTCCTTCTCGTCATCCTTGCTTTTTAACCCTATGATCCTTCTATATACTCTTTATTCCTACATCCTTGGTCATCATTCTTGCCTCCTCTTCATACTAGTCCATCCAATATCATCAAAAAGCTTCCAAATATGTGCGAGAGACGAGAATTTCCGCCTAATTATCTTCCTTCCTACAAAACACACGAAATGCACTAGGAAAGCAAAATAGAAAGCATTTGACGGATAAAATGGGTATGGAATGTTATAATAGTATGCAAAATAGGCTGAATGAGGGGACTAAATGTGCGAAAATATTAGTCACATCAAGCCAAACACCAATTTTGCTCCTTTTTGTCAATGTCTCGCTACCGGCATAGGCACCGGCAGCCGACATACCGGCACGCAGCTCCCTTCTCAATATCTCGCATCGATTTTGGTTCTCCCTACCGGTTGCCTTGCTACCGGTCCACCGGCATACGACAACCATCATCAATTTCTGCTCCTCACTTCAATGTGCTCACTACCGGTGTCCAGGTCAGTGGCCGTCTGGCCGGCAGGCCCCCCTGCTATGTTTTTCCCCTGTTTTTGACAGGTAGGAGTATGTTGTGCGTGGATGAGTTTTGCTTTGGAGGATTAGTAGAGTGTTGACTATTATTATTATTATTATTATTATTATTATAGTTATTATTATTATTATTATTATTATTATTAGTTTAATAATATTATTATTCTTATTATTAGTTGGTAATGGTGGTAGTATTATACTAGTATAAAAGGGACTACACACAAGAGATCAATACACACCACCTTAGAATTGGACAACCAATTAGACTAGTTAGATTATTTTCCTTTCTAAATATTTTGTAGAACCCTAAATTTATTTTCCTTTCTCTCAATTTTCCTCTTAACCAAGTCGTAATCTTTACTCAAAAATTAATACAATTGTTCTCTTAGTTTATCCAAGTTCGTCATTCCATCAATTAAAGTTTCCATGTTGTTGGTATAATTCTCCCTCTTATTTCTCTCCTTTAATTTCATTTGTTTACATTTACCTTCCTTCAAGTTTTGTTTAATTATTTGTGTTTGATTTGTTCTCTTTTGTTGTTGGATTATAATTCTCCATCCCTTGTTCTTTTTCTTCGTGCTGGTAGTTGATATTTCTCACCCAAAGATTGAATCTTTGAGTTGTTGCTTGAGTCAAAGTTTGTCCCTTTTGCATTAATCATTTCTCATCTTAGCTTAATTTTGTTTGTTCATCATAGTTTTGTTGGTTCTATTGCTTGTTAAATTGTAGTATTTAATTTCATACTATGTCTATGGGTAAAGAATCCATCTTTACTAATTATCTTGTCTTACTAAAAATGATTAGCGAGTAATCCTTTAACTATGACTCGGTTTGACCCATGAGTAATTTACTTGATTGATACCCATTAAAAGGTAGTTGTTGGGGAGGATTAGTAAGGGTAGACTAGAGGGTTGATTTTGTGAAGTGGTCAATTTTGGGTAATGTTGGTTTGTGACCCTTGTCCACCAACGAAAGTTGGTTAGGTCGGGAATCGGGTACCCGGAAATTGGTCATATTGCTAACCTAGATTGAGACTGAAAGAGAGAACCAAGGGAGGGCAGCTCTAGACTAGCGTTCGAATTGGACCTTCGAGAGAAGGAGTTGGATGACCCGGAAAATGATGAGGGCTTGATGGACTTAGGAGATGCTAGGATACCTTAGAGAAGTGCACATTTATAGGGTAGTCGAGGCCTCTACCTTTGGATTCCGACCTCCAAGACCGAAAGGGAGGGGGGTTGGGAGAACTAGTGTCCTAATGCGAACCCGAGAGGGGGGTATTAGGCGAATTAGAGCCATCTCCTCTTTACATATCACCCCAATAACTAGCTAAGGGAATCATGATGATGAATTATGAATTGTTGGTGAAAATAGGGTCCTAGGCTTTTAACCTTTTTAATTACATCATTTTCATTTGATTTCTTTATTTCCATAATTAGTTCAATTGCATTTTAGTTTATTTAGTCTAGTTGATTAGCTAAATTTCCTTCTCAATTATTGTCGACTTAGCCAAACAAAAAGATTTAAAACGATTAATATTCTCCCATGCTCCTTGTGGATTCGACCCTCAATTAGTGCAATGAACTCGTTAACTTGCGAGGTTAAGATTTGATACCATCAGCATGAATAGGCTGGGAAGTTTCTGACGATGAATTATGAAAATGAAGGAAACAAAGTGTAAGAGAGTTCCCAGCCGGCCGTCGGTACATGCACGAGCTGGGAAGTCCCTGATTCAATTAATGAAAATTGTTGACAATTAATGTGAAAATGCTCCCAGCCGGTAGGCCGGCAGCCGGTCCACCAGCTGGGAAAGTATGACTTGAAAAAAAGAAGGAAAATGACGTGTGGAGGGGGGTCTGAGTCGTTAGGCCGGCACCCAGCCAGCCGGCTAGGAACACCTCTTTGAGGAACAAAATGATGAAAATGCAAGGAAGGGAGTCTCCTTGTCGGTAGGCCGACAGCCGGTCCACCGGCTGAGAGAACATTTAAGGAGGAAGTGAGAATGAGGGTGAGTTCCCAGCCGGGTGACCGGCGGCCGGTCTCTGCACCGGCTGGGAACACTCTGATTGTGTTGTTATTTTTTTTCAAAATATCCCTATCTCCCAGCTGGGGCACCGGCGGCCGATCGACCTGCCGGATGGGAGTCCTCTGCCAGTCATTAAACAACGAAAACAACACACAAGTCCTCATAAAATTTTGGCACTGTTCTCCCTCTAAACTCCTCATTTCTCTCTCAAATTTCCACCAAATCCCACCAAACATCAACCCAATCCCTCCCTTTCACTAACCCTCTCATTCCATCAACAATGGCACCAAAGAAAAGAGTTCTTAAGGGTAATTTGGCGTTTTAACAAGCAGAAATGGCGGCGGCGGCGATTTCCGATATGAGTCCCGATCCGGATTTTTCGGGACTCCAGTTTTGTTACGTCACAATGAAAAGTAAATTCGTTTTGTTTATAAAGTGTCCCCTTCACCCTATTAAATTTATTGATCGTAAATCAATGAGGGACCTAGGGTTAGACCACGTCACACTAGACTTATTTTAGGGAGTCGGGATGAAGAAAATGTATGACATCCATGAAAAACCTATGCCCGACTTACTTGGGAATTTTTGAGCTCCCTTAGGATTGATAAGCATAGAAAAGACGGAAAGGTGGCTTTTTTGCATTTCCGTCTTTTGAATAAGGATTAATCCCTTACCCTTCCCTCTTTTGTGGAGCATTTTGGGCTAGACCCGAGCCCACCTCACAAAGCACCGGAGAATTTTGGCCACGGTCTAATTTGGAAGGCCATCTCCATCTTGATGACCAAAAGGGGGTGAAGAGACCGGCTACTACTTGCCATAATGCCGCCATATGGATTTGGCCTCGTTACATGAGTTGGACCATCTTTGGGAGGGATGAACCTCCCAATTTTCGAACAGATGAATTAGAAATCCTTGGCTCCTACCTCCATTCCGACCCCGTGACCTTCAAAATATATGTGGCGCATCACTTTGCTCTTCACCTCAACAAATTGAGCAACTCACCGGCACAAGTGACCCCAATTGTCGTGGGTGGCCTCATCACCCACCTTGCCAAACGACTAATCCGGAAATTGAACTTGAACGGATGAACTACATCTCCAGGGAAACAGTGCTCACCAAAGACTATGTCCAATAATATATTAATTGGATCAAAAGGAACCTCAATGACCGGAATGAGTATTGGCAAATACGAGTCAATGGGGTGGACAAGAACTCAATTCCTCTTCCTAACCTACAAAAAATAAAAGTGGTGCCAAATTCACCGCACTACTTGCTAGAAATTTAAGCGGATGAAGACACCGCCACCCCCCCCCCCCAAACCCAAAACCCAAACCTTACCTATGGGCGTGAACGCTCGATCACCGCCCAACCCACCTTGCGTTATAATGCACCCTCGAATCCCTTCTTCTAAGGACCGTTCAAACAACCTTGGTCCTTTCAACAAGGCAAAGGGTCCTCAAGTCAACAACCACCGCAACATCCTCCACTACACCCCTCACTCATTGAGTTTATATAAAACATGAACTTGGGGATGCAAATGGCTGCAAGTGAGCGGCTTGCCATGCAACAATGATTGGACCGGATATACTTTTACCAATCGGTTGGTCAATTTCCCGTGTACATGACTATATGAGGAGGCAATACAAGCATCTTTCCGGCCCTCACCCTTATTAATACCTTGCCCAATATCGCAGGCATCCTACCGATAGGTCTTTTGTCTACGGCGATATCAACATCCGCCCGGACTATTTTAGTAAACCGATCTTTCCCACTCCGTCCTCCACTCAAGGAGAGGGGCATGACACACAATGTTTTGGAGGAACCCCCTCCATTTTCGATGAAGGCGGCAATGTTGGTGTCTCGGGAGCGGGGCGAGATGTGGATATAGACTTGACGGTGGAGGGGTATGATTTGGGCATCTCCTCTATGGCCATGAACACGGATAAATTTATCCGTGAGGCCGAGTTTGGAGATGGGCATAATGATGATGATGATGATGATGATGATGGCGCAGATTCCGACACCGAGGATGCTTAGTAATGATGGCTATCCTCACTCCCATTCCAATCCAAATGCAAGTATGATACCTTTAAGCCAAATCTCCCATGCACGTTTCATTTATGTATGCATTTAGTTAGTTGTAAAATATGTAGAATATTTATGCTATATAGTCGCATTAATTTTAAATATTTGTAAAATACGCCACATATAAGATTGCACTCATATAGACTATATTGCATCATATTTCAATTTTTGCATTTAGTTAAAGCATGCATTGCATTTTATTCAAAAAAGACAAAAAAATTTGAAAATTGAAAAATCACAAAAATATGTTTTTCCTTTTCAAAAATGTCTCCTAACCACATTTCATCCGTCATTGGATGTTGTAAATAATAAGTGTGGGGAGAAGGCCCAAAAAAAAGCAAGTTTTTGCTTTTAATAAAATCACAAAAACAACAAAAATATGTTTTTTTTTCATTTGAAAATTTTCAAAAATCCAAAAATATGTTATTTACTCTTCTGATTCTCTCCCTATACTTGGTTCCATTGGGGACAATAACTAATAAGTGCAGGGAGGGAAATATCTACTTCGTATATATTTATATTTGTTGTATATTTGTAAATAAATCTGTAAATTTCATAAAATTTCATAAATTTTCAAAAAAAAATAGAAAAACCTTCAAAAAGACAAAAAATATTGCATTATGTGTGTGTGTGTGTGTGTGTGTGCGTGTATGTGCGTGTGTGTGTGTGTGTGTGTGTGTGTGTGTGTGTGTGTGGCTAACAAAGTGGCATAGGTACATTGACTATCCAAGGCAAAAAGGAGACTAGAAGACCGCTTGGTATAGACGTTCTTATTTCTTTCTCCTTTTCCGTTCATTCACTTTTTATATTGTTGTATAATATGGAGGAGGTTCTTCTTTTCCGTTCATTCACTTTTTATATTGTTGTATAATATGGAGGAGGATGGGATTTTGTGCCTTGGATGTTTCCTCTGGGAACTTGTGGATTTTTTATGTTGACGTGTTGCTAGGATTAGTCAAACTTGTTGCACGTTTCAATTCATGTTTGTTTAATTTCCGCATGCATTTGTCCCGTGTATATATATGTGTCGGTTTTTAATTATAGTCTTGCAGTTAGTTTGTACATAAATGTTTTGCATAAAATGTGGTCAAGGGAGGGAAGTAAATACCCCAAGGATGAGTATATTCCAATTGTGCCTTCCCCCTCCCCGTGACTCGCACCCGTGACCACTTGGTTATTCATGGGAAAAGGAGTTTATCCAACGAGTCTAGACCGCCTTGTTAGACCATAGGCTAGACCTAGGTCTCGACCTAGCTACTCATATGTGAGAATTAGAGCCTCCTAGGGTCAGTGCATTCATACCCGACCCCCGTTTAGGATTGTGAGTAGGTCTCCTCGCGAGACGTGTTATGTCTAGACGCATAAGTGTGTCATTCTGTCCTTAGACCATGGGCTGCTTTATTTTTATGCACATCTTATGAAATGAATTTGTTTACATATACTTGAACCTCACATATCCTAAATAAGCCTTGTTTTGACCCTTGCATTAGTTCCCCTTTTGATTCACCCCTTTGAGCCTTAGCCTATTTCATTTGGCATAACCACAATACAAGCTAAATTCCATAAATGACCTTCCTTGATCAACAATAAGTCATGTTTATAGTAGTGAGCTAGGAAGTGTCTTGGGTCCTAGTTAGTGGATGACATATGCATTAATTTGGGTCGGAATATTGGTTTTTATTTGGCATTTTCACATAAATAAGAGGTTTTGAAAAAGAAATGAAAAACAAAAAGAAAATTAGAAAAGTTTTGAAAAATATCAAAAAGAGATAGTTTGTGATTATAAACACTTGTTTTAGAAATAGAGAAAGAGCAAGCAACACCCCTATTCATCATAGAAGGGGTAGAAAAAGCCGTTGCTAGAATAAGAGGCCCTATGATGTTTTTTCAAGTGAGTTGGGTTTACACAATTTTTGCATGAGTTTGGGATACAAATTCTTTGTTAGGGTTAGACGTTATTCTTATGTTGTAATAAAGGCCGAGATGGAAGGTTTGTATAAGGGTTTTGATATTTTTCCAATTTGAGTCGAGTTTATGAATTTTTGCATAGTTTTGGTAATTAAATCTATGTTATAGTATAGACGTGTCTCATTTGTTGTAATAAGAAGTGGAAAAAGCGGTATTTTAACTATTCTTGATTTGAACCTCACATACTCAAATGGTGCTTGCAACCATCCCGTTTTGCCCTTCTCCCTAGCCCCGTTACAACCCTTGTTTCATATTATGTGTATTATCCCATTTTTGCATCTCACTTGGTCATAGGATTGTCTTACACATTAGATTGTGAACACATTCTTATTACGAGTTATAGTAGGAGAGTGTTTCGGGTACTTTTTTTACAAAAAAACACTCGTTCTTTAAATGAGTGATGAGTGAAAACCATGAGGATGTCGTTGACCTAGGCCCTTTTAGTCATGGATCATTGGTTGAATCTTGTGTCGGTCTCGTAAATCTCGGAAGACTAGCTCCATTTTCCATTTCCCGACTCTTGAATTTGTTCTTGAGCTTTAGTAGTCACATTAGGGTTGCTTAAGCCACTCTTAGGGGGTTGGCACCTCCGTTGGAATTCTGAGACGGTTTTTCCCGATCAAGACCATGTTTTTGAGATGAAAACTCGACCACTTAGATGAGGAAAGTGGGCCCCTCTTGCCTTGCAATGAGGCACTTTATCTCATAAATGTCTCGTTGTGAGTTGAAGGGATGGAGAATGCCCATTAATTGCCTATCATCAGATATTATTAGCGTAGTTAGGTTATAGTTTAATAAGGGTATCATTTTTGCTCACTTACTTACTCGAAGACGAGTAATGATCAAGTGTGGGGAGGTTTGATATATGATTAATTTATACCATTTCTCCTCTTTATTCTCATGCATTTTGACTCCATTTGAGACGGTTTTGCGCGTCTTGCCTTGCATTTTGTATCTTGGTTCCCTAGTGTATGTGATCTTGTCCGTCTTGAAGGAATTGGGGCGGATATAGAGGAATTGGAGAAAGGGAGACGGATTGAGAAGATAGCATGGAGAAGAGAAGAAGAAATGCTGAGAAGAGGTTCCCAGCCGGTAGGCCAGCTGGGACCCCTCCACACTTGGCCAAGGAGCAGAATTGAAGGAAAGTTTACAGGGACCTCCCAGCTGCCCGGCCAACCAGCTGGGAATGCATGAAGAATAAAGGAAAAGAAGAAATGAAGAAGAAGTCACGGAAAGCTCCCAGCCGGCACCCCACCAGGTGGTCCACCGGCCGTGCACACGTGATGACTTTGTTTTATTTCAAAACGTACAGAGTATTCCCAGCCGGGTAGGGGACCGGTGGCCGGTCGACCGGCTGAGACACACTTCCGCTAATTTGACTTCCCTTTTAATTTTCAACCTAATTTCCATGTAAACTATAAATACCTCTTCCCTTAATAATTTTTACACACAACCTTAGATCTGAAATTATTTCCCTAATTTATGCAAATACTCTTAAGCAAGCTTTAATCTTTCCTTAATCAAACATTAATTACTTAATAAATTAGCTTAGAATTAGTTATTCTCAATTGTTTACATTTGGTATTGAGTTGTAATTTGAATATTGGTGAAGATTATTGCTCTATTAAATCCAAGATTGCAACTTTGTCTCTCAATTGATATAATTCTTCTTCTAGTTTTGTTTATCTTTCTATTGTTTACATATTTATGTTGCTTAATTAGTTTATCTTACAAACATGCTTTTCCTTATTTAATACATGTCAAAGCTTCCATCTTTTATGTTGTTTGTTACCAACATGTATGAGTAGTGCCTTACTAGGATGGAGGGGGATCTCATATAGAATTATAGGAGTGGATTATGACATAGGGAAATTGAAATCCTTGAGTTTATGCTTGTTGATTTTATCATGCACATAAGGTGTTTGTTAGAATGCTTGAGTGAGAATTTGTGCATTTGAACTATCTTTTTTACTTGTTGGGTGAGAACTTGACTAGTATATAGGAAACACATGATAAAATTATGGTTGGGTTAATTAAGTGAGGACTTAATCGATCTTAACTTAGGGGTTAGTCTCACATTGAAAGATTGGGTCTTTCCTTTGCTTATGCTCTTGGGTTTTATCGTTCTATGTGTATTCCCTTCCTTCTCTATATGAGTGAACCGGATATCCTAGTTCCTTTAATTATTGTTGTTCATCGCCTTAAGTATTTATTCGATTTCCTATTGTTTTCATCTATTTCCTTTAGTTAGTATTAAATCAACTCAATTTCTTATTTTGGGCTAAACTAGTAGTTTAACAAGCAATCCTAGAACCATAACACCGACTTTTGGGTTCGACTCTCACATCTACGACGGGCTTTCGTTATACTTGCAAGGTTACAAATATAAGATTTGTTTCACAACACAAGGCCACGAAAGCAGCCCGCAGCTTAAAGTTAACGAAGATTACCGATGGGTACTTGTCTACTTGAGAGACAAGCGGTTCTTCGCTTGATTGGCCTTCCTCCATAACGACATTAGCGCGGGTCCTCTTCTTAGGAGGTGCTCTTGGTTTCGGCACGCTGCAAAAATACAAGTTCAACAAGAATTTTTCGGAATTTATACCATAGTAGATGGAAATTTTCGGTTTATACACTTTTAAGACGGCGTTTTAAGACAGGTTTTTTTTTCTGTCAAAAGGTATGAAATATGAACTTAATAAAGCATTACCATTATCAGTCGAACCTTTAAGAACATCCTAGGAGTAATCTAAGTGACCAAAAATCAAAAATTTGGGCGGCAAACCCTAGAAATTTTCGGCATCAAATGGGGAGTTTTTGAGCATAGAAACTATCTTTTGCACTTTTGCATGCGTAAATCAACAAATAAGAGAAATTACTACTAAATAAACACCATACAAATATGAATATTTGAATTATAAGAGTTGAAAATTTTGAATTATGGGCAAAATTCTCAGTTGATTTGATTAAAAGTAAAGAGTTTTTCATAGTTGCTGATACCCGTCGTTGTGAGTACCAAAAATAATATTTATATTTCCTATTAAGACTAACAGAAGCTTGTGGTAACAGGGTCGCACCATAGGGAGGCGAATAGGCGAATGTAATTAATAATTGTCCAATTTAGTCTAAGGTAACGAATGTGGGGGTTGATTTGATTTGGTCTATAGCTAAAGGCAGTAAAGACAATAAACTAAATAAACGGATAAAATGGATAAAAGAAGGGTACTAGGATGGTCGGTTCACTATAGTTTCGGCGGCAGCAAACTAAGTAGGTCTAAATCAAACACATGAGGCGGGAAATAAGAGGTCCTCTCGGTCCACTCTTAACAGATAGCATCTTTCGATCTCGCTATAAGTCTCTAATATCACTAATACAGACTTTCGTCCTGCAAAGTGACTGATAATCTAAACTTTACCTATCTTTCGATCTCAGCATAGTTTAGTCATTTTAATTGGTGATCTAACAACTGTCCCTATCTCTCGATCTAATGGGTCAGTCATATCCTAAACATTCAACTAGTCGTGTGCACTCGATTCGTCGAATAAAGAATTAAAACAATTAAAACGAAGGTAAAAACCTCATGTGGCCAGTCGATCGACCAGGTATGGCGGTCGATCGACTGACTCACGATCTCAGTCCATGTTAATTCTACGCCGCCTAATCTATAGTTCCCCTACATCCTAGCACAAGCAATTTAGCTACTCATACTGAAATTAAAGGCAACAACAAAATTGGCTAAATAAACTACAGAATTCATGATTAATACGGAGAAATAAACAATTAACATAAGATGGCAATTCGGCTTTGGGGAAACTGATCTAGCAATTCTACAACTATGAATGAATGCAAAATAACTGAATAAAACCAGAGAATACCGTGTGAATTGCGAAGCAAAAGAACAAAGTCGAATGCCAAAGTGAATTGTATTCAATACCGAAATAATCCTTGAACCCTAATTAATATTCTAAAAACTGATGAAACTGAATGTAAAACTTGATAATTTTCTGAATGCTTAATCTGTAAACCTAGCTTACGTTATATAGAATACAACGTAGTTCCTATTCCAAAACCTAATGTATCATGGGCTTCAAGTTCCTCGATCTTTTAATTCTCATCTGATTAGCGGTGTGGTCGATCGACTATGGTGACCGGTCGATCGACTACATGTGCTGAACAGTAGTCTCTACATGTCATGGGTTGGTCGATCGACTGAAGGCAGTGGTCGATCGACTGAAGTAGCTGACACTTGACTTCTAACTTCTCGTGGATTTGTCTTTTGGGCCTTGAAATGCGCACCAAGCTCGTTCCTTAAGTGAATACTTCACGTCAAATGCAATGCAAGATACTCGGGGACGGATTTAGCTTGATTTCCGCTGAATTCTTCACATTTCTGCAATAATGTACAAAAACACGAAAATAGACGGAAATAGGGGAAATAGTAGCATAAACTACATAAATGAGCTCTGAAATGCGTGTAAAATAGGGTGTGAAACATCATATAAATGACACGCATCAAACTTCCCCAAACCAAACCCTTACTTGTCCCCAAGCAAGAACTAGACTCGATCTAATGACCTAATGGAACGAGTTCAATCTCAGAGCGAATTGCAAACTGTAAAGCCTAAACCATTTTAATGCAACAACCAACAATCAATTAGTAATGCGAATCATGCAACCGAGTTATGAAGTTGTTAAAAATTGTTGAACCGTTAACTATAGAGACTTATCAAATTGGACTCTCACGGGTCGCTCAAATCACAAAATGAATACGGGTGAGTATATGTAAAAGATAGAAAGAAGTAATATTGTAATGACTCTCACCTAACTACGACCTATAAGAATATGCCTGCAATCTAATATGAAAGTAATCTCTATGACCGTACATATGCATTCCAACCAACAAATGACCATGACACATGCCGAGGTAAATATGGATAATGTGAGGTATGGGTAATAAGAGGCAAAACATTTATGGAAAAGTGGAGGTACAGGTGATCAAGCTAGTACCCAAACGGAACCATATGGCAACATCCAACTTCTTGCTCAAAATCAATTGAAACGGTGCTAAAGCAAGCACAAATCTCACAATCTCCGGTATAAAAGCAATCAACCAACTCCCCATAAAATACTAACGCAACATGGGAGAAAAAATCGCCATAAAATAAAGACTTTGAATATGCGAATTGATTCCTTTCTTCTTTTTCTCGGATCCCAGTCGATCGACCAGAATTGGCAGTCGATCGACCATTTTGAACAGTACAAAACTCTTTTTTCCTTTCTTTTTCGAATCATTTTTCTTTCTTTTTTTTCTTATCTTCTTTCTTTGTTTTTTTTTTTTTCTTTTATTTTTCATCTTCCCATCAATATCTCAAAAGAGCATATGCCACCAAAAACAAAGTAACAATCCCAGAACGTAAACTACTAGCTTGACAAGGACAGGCTAAATGTAGGATGTAGTAACGGGACAAAAAGGCTGTTTTTGGCAGTGTGAAGCTTATGGGCAAAACGAATAAAGGGAAACCTCTACCACATGTGTCAACAAACCACAAACCGAATGCATACAGGTATTAAGCAGATTAAGTTCATATTTATGCACATTTATGTAACATGTCTCATAAGGAGTAACTACTCACATCCTAGATAAACTGGTCATGAATGTCACCAGTTATACGGCTCTAATTCTCAGAATATATAAGTAGTTTGCCAAAAATCTAAGTCAAGTCTCAAGCTCAGCAAATAATTAACGAAAACTCGTAAATATGCATAAGATTCTACTAATAACATGTCAATCAGCAAGGCTTAGGCAAAAACAGATGCAAATGCAATGTCATCATTGAAATACTACCGTTCCGACTCGACCTATATGCTAAAAATAAACGTGCAATTTGTTTGAATTTTTGAAATTTTTTCAAATTTTTTTTTTTTGAATTTTCTGTATATGTAAGAAATGAAATAAACGATGCAAAACAAAAATGTAAACGTGAATGCAAGCAAATGATATGCGACGCAAAAACCTTCCCCAAACCAAATCGCACAATGTCCCCATTGTGCAAAATCATGTAATGAAGAAAAGAGAAACGGGAATTTGCAAGAAAATAAATAAATACGACATGAAGTGGAAATCGGGAACTCACAAAACTTTAAGCGCAGCAAAAGAAACCTCCCCAAACCAGCGTAAGCTAGGAGGTTTCAGTAGCCAGCAGTGCTACTAATAAGTACCTGAAAAGACAAACAAAGTACCACGCATAAAATCGAGAAAGCAATAATGAATCGATATCATGTGCATAATTGAGAAAAACAGAAGAAATAAATAATATGACGGAAGATAAAGTGGAGTAGAAAACTCCCTTAATTCGTCGATCGACCAAACACAGAAGGGGAGAGGTCGTGAACAAGTACAGCAGTGGAGGGCGGTCGATCGACCACATCACTCAGTCGATCGACCAAGGTGAAAAGTACAGTAGCTCCTGGAAACTACAAACCAGTCGATCGACCACATAGCCCAGTCGATCGACTGAAAATACTGCTGTAACTTCTGATTTCTTCGTATTTGCTCAATAACTTGATCTCCTGAGGTCTAAAACCTTGTAAATGCACAATAATACGCGCCCAAATTTGCGCAAAACCCAAAGTAAAGTCTAAAGCACTTAAAACTTCCTAAACAAAATAATTAAATGCGAAGTCTCACGCACACAAAAGCAATAAAAAGAGTCTAAAAAGCAATAAAATGTTCGTAAAGCATGTGATCAACTAATAGTTGATCAAGAACGGCCACGGAATGGCCCACTTCGTCGGCTTCTGGCTACAAGAGATAGCCTCAACGGTGCTCATCTTCTCAGCTGCACCCTTCACAACTTCAGCATCCACAGAACTCAACGGGTCAACAGCTTCTATATCTCCCCAGTCAATGATCTCCTCTGGCTCATCAAAGTCCAAATCGGACTCTCTCACTTTGACCGGCTCGTCATCAACTTCCTCATCAGTGCCATAGCTAAGGCAACCAAGACCGCCTCGTGAAATGATTGGCTCCTTCACAGCTGGAGCAACATGCGGCTCTTCCTTCCCCAAACCAGCTCCTGCAATATCAAAAATAGACGAATCTTCTTCCAATTTGCTCCCAGTCTGGGGCGGAGGGGTTACGACAGGAATAGGAATAGAGATAGGGATATCAGGAAGCACAAAGTAGGATTTCTTTTCAGAAACCGTATTGCAAGTCACAGGCCACATGGGGTCTTTCTTCTTAGCAGGTTGGGCAAAAACAATGGAATGCTTCCCTACTTTGAAGGTCAAGGTTCCCGAGCCTACATCTATGACTGCACCAGCAGTGTGCAGAAATGGTCTACCCAATATAATAGGAATATGGGCATCCTCAGGCATATCAAGCACCACGAAGTCAATAGGGAAGAAGAACTTCCCTATTTGCACGGGAATGTCCTCTAAGACTCCTATTGGTTGGACCGCAGTTTGGTCAGCCATCTGTACTGTCATGTCGGTCACTGCAAACCTAGTCAATTTGAGCTTTCTAGCAAGACTCAAGGGCATTACACTTATACTGGCTCCTAAGTCACATAACGCCTTTTCGATAGAAAAGGTACCTATGCTACAAGGAACGGAGAAGCTACCTGGGTCTTCTAGTTTGTGAGGTGCAGTGTGGGTCAGATAAGAACACGACTCTTTAGTAAGTGCGACAATATGAACAGTTTCAAGTGACCGCTTTTTAGATAAAAGTTGTTTCATGAATTTAGTATAAGCGGGCACTTGGTTTACTAACTCGAGAAAAGGAACTTGTACATTCAAGCTACGAATAACTTTTTCAAATTCATTAAAAGATACCTGTTCCTTCGTCGGCACTAATCTCTCTGGATATGGGGCTGTAAGAAGTAACTTAGCCCTCTCTTCTAAATCACGCATGCCGGCATTGGTGGACTTAGGCTGGAAGTCCACAAATTTTTCCTTGTTGTAGCTCGAGCCCTCTTCAGACCGTCTCAAATGTGAGCCATTAATTGACATAGGGTCGAACTTCGGAACCGGGACTGACCCATTAGCACTCGGGTCTTGCCCCAATATTTTCGGGACTATCGTACCCCGAAACAAGTGATCCCTCAAATTATTAGGCATTGGAGGACGAAAAGGTTCACTATCAGCAGCGGCCTCAGTCGATCGACCAAGTTGGTCAGTCGAACGACTGAGTTCTACAGTTCCAGAAGCTGTTTCTTTGCGCGCTTCAGTCGATCGACCGAGTATGTCAGTCGATCGACTGATATACCTGGTAGACGCCTTTTTCTTTCCTTTGTTCGTTCCAGCTTTGTTTTGACTCGGTTCTGGCTTATCTTTTTCAGGGGCATCCTCAATCATAGCAGGCCCCTCCATGGTAGACCCGCTCCTCAAAGTGATGGCATTAAGGGTCTCCTTTTGGTCAGTTTGAGTCGGTAAGTGTCCCGGAGCTCGAGTGGTATTCTTGCTAGCCAATTGAGCAATTTGGCTCTCTAGCAGTTTCATCCCGGCCTCTCTAGCTTGGGACTCTTTTTGCAACATATTCTTCAACTCAGCAAACTCAGAATTTTGGGATTGTTGTTGCTGTGGCACATAGGGAGGTTTTTGGTACTGTTGTTGCTTATGAGGAGGCACATAAGTCTGCAGCTGCTGCTGCTGTGGAGGTTGAGTCGGATTCAAGACATTCTGGCTACTCCACCTCAAGTTGGGATGGACATTCGGCTCATAGTACGTGTTTGTCTGCCTGTAATGTTGAAAAGATGCACAAGACTCGAAGGGACTAGGACAATTTTCTAAAACATGTCCCTCAACTCCACATCTTCTACAGACGAAAGGACCGTCTGAAACAACATTCATATGATACATCCCTCCTTTTAAAGCTCCTCCCAACTCGTATTTGTCAAACCTCGCCGTGAGAGCCTCTAATGCAGCTATAGAAGGGGATTCAGCACTCCTCCTCTGATTGCCTCTCGAATTCCCATATTCAGCTTTATGGGTGGCTAAGTCATCAATGATCTTTCACCCCTTAGTCTCTCCCATATTCTCAGCAAATCGGCCATTGGCTGCAACATCCAAAATAGCCCTCTGATCGTCATACAGCCCGTTATAGAACTGATTGCAAAGACTCCATTTTTCGAACCCATGGTGCGGAATAGTTCGCACCAGCTTCTTGAAACGGACCCATGCTTCATGGAAGTTCTCATCAGGTCCATGTTTAAAGCTCGTAATCTGAGCTCTAATGGCATTCGTCTTCGAGGCAGAGAAGTATTTCTTGTAGAATGCCAGGGCCAAAGAATTCCAGTCGGTGATCCCATGAGCAGCTCGATCCAGATCTCTGTACCACTCCCTTGCAGCATCGCGGAGTGAGAATATAAACATAGTCTCCTTTATCTGGTCCTGGGTCACACCGGTCGGCGGGGGTATAGAGCAGCAATAATCAATAAATATCTCCATATGCTTGGCTGCATCTTCATTTGCAGCACCCCCGAACTGGTTTCTCTCAACCAAGTTGATATAGGAAGGCTTCGGTTAGAATTTCCTATCAGCTCCAGGTAATTCGAACCCCTTGTATAGATTTGCAGCTGTCGGCTCAGAGTGACTTGCTATGGTTGCTTCTTCAGCTATGACTGGAATTTCCGGAGATGTGACTGTCTCAGGTGAAGAAGTAGAAGCAGGAGATGTAGGTGGATCCTCCTCAAATAGAGCGTTCTCGTAGTAACTTGACAGAGTACTCAGCTCTTCCTCTGTCGGCAATACCCTTGATGATCGTCTCAACTCACGCAAGGATTTCTCAATCTCAGGATTGAACGGTACTAGTTCACCCCCCTGTGACCTGCGCATAGGAAGAAACTACAAAAAGAATATAAGAAAAGTTTAAGGAACGGATGTCCCTTAAACTAAGAAAGACTAAAAATAAGACAACTAAAAATTAGAACAATTGCCTCCCCGGCAACGGCGCCAAAATTTGATACCCGTCGTTGTGAGTACCAAAAATAATATTTATATTTCCTATTAAGACTAACAGAAGCTAGTGGTAACAGGGTCGAACCACAGGGAGGCGAATGTAATTAATAATTGTCCAATTTAGTCTAAGGTAACGATTGTGGGGGTTGATTTGATTTGGTCTATAACTAAAGGCGAAAAACAAATAAACTAAATAAACGGATAAAACAGATAAAAGAAGGGTACTAGGATGGTCGGTTCACTATATTTTCAGCGGCAGCAAACTAAGTAGGTCTAAATCAAACACATGAGGTGGGAAACAAGAGGTCCTCTCGGTCCACTCTTAACAGATAGCATCTTTCGATCTCACTATAAGTCCCTAATATCACTAACACTGACTTTCGTCCTGAAAAGTGACTGATAATCTAAACTTTACCTATCTTTCGATCTCAGCATAGTTTAGTCATTTTAATTGGTAATCTAACAACTGTCCCTATCTCTCGATCTAATGGGTCAGTCATTGATGTGACCATAATTAGCGCATATTTAACCCCCAAATTAGCCTTGTTCCCATGCTTTTTAGTGCATATTTGGGTCATTTATTGTCTTTAGTTCTTTGTTTTGCATATTCTTTGAGATTTTGATCCCTTGGTAGGAAAGGAGTGCAAATCTTGCATTTTCATGGCAAAACGAGACTAAATTGATTGAATTCAATGACCAAACATCAAGGAAAGACAAGATTAAAAGGCCTTTGTACATATGATAGTAGATGAGCAATGTTGAGAAAGGATCCTTGCATCCCCGAGGAAATCCCCAAGGATTTTATGAAGAAAAGGGAAGAAAAGAAGAAGAAACCGTGCTGAGCTACAATCCGGGCGGATTGTCCTGAATCCGCCCGTCCTCCACAAGCACAATCCATGCGTCTTCCTTCAAAGACGCCCGGGTTAGCAGCCACGGAATCCGCCTGGATTCCCATGAAGACGCCCGTCTTCCCCTGCCTGAATCCGCCCGTCCCGACACCAATACGCACGGATTCCAGTACAGCGAAATTTCGTCTTCTCCAAGCTAAAAAAGAAAGAATCCCTTCCTTCGAAAAATACCGGCTCCTCCCTCCTCAATCTAAAAAGTGTAATTACTAGTTTAGCCCTTAGTTAACCCTAATGCATCCACCTAATTTCCACTATAAATACCCCATTAGTCTAATTAGAAGAGCATGTTCTTCTTATCAATATTTAGAGTAGTTAATATCAATCAAATCTCTCTTTAGTATTGTAATCAACAATTAATCAAGTTCTAATACAAATTTTATTTCCTTAATCTCTCTTTTGTTCATCCTTTATTTTGGGTAATTGAAGATTATTTGGGTTATTATTGAGAGATTGACAACCTCTCAATCAAGCATCAAGTACTTCTTTTATTCTTTGCTTTATTATTGTAATCATTAGTAGGTATAATTCTCTTAATCCCTTTTTAATTATTGTTAATCACTTTCATTTATTCATCATGTTTCCTTTTGTTGGTATGATTGACAACCTTGCTAGCATGATCAACATGATAATGAGTGAGTAGTGACCTAGCTAGGGTTAATGGGTAATTAGGGGAAACCAACATGGGGAATGATTCATGCTTAAATTAATATGCTTTCATGGTTTATTTGCTTGCTTGTTTTTATCTCAACTCATGCACATGTTATGTTTGATGAAATGTGAGCCTATGAATCCTTGCATTTTTTTTACCCATCACCTATGTTTTCAATGAGACTTGTAAGACATAAACCAACTCGAGTCTCATTAGACCATGCATGTTGTTGAGTAGGGAAGACTAAGTCGACTTGTAGGTGTTGTACAATCTAATCGATTCGGCTCCGGGACCCTTACTTTCCTAGGATTGTAAGATATAACCCAACTCAATCCATCTCAACAATAATTGCTTGCTTATAATTTGAGAACATGTTTGTATGATCAATTCCCATGATTCCCTTATGACTCCATGACACCCTAGTGCTTTTTATTAATTGTTTACAACCCTTTCAATTCATCTTGCTTATTTATTTTCATTGCTATTTAGTTAGTGACCTTCTACATCAACCCAAATTGTGACATCCCTAAGACACCACTAGTTTCAATAGAAATCTCATCTCAATTCCCGTCCCTTGGGATCCGACCTTTACTTGCTTCTTTACTAATTGTAGAGTTGTTTGTGAAGCTATAAATTGTGTTTTGATTCGGACGTGACCCAACGACAACATCTAATAAATTGTGAACACGAAACGGACCGATCAAAAATGGCGCCGTTGCCTGGGACGGTGTTAACTTGATTTAGATTTTCTTAGATTGTTATTAGTTGTGTCTTTCTTTGCCTTGGGAAGTAAAACTCCTCAAGGTTTGTTCTAATTGTTTTCGAGTTGTTTGATATTTTGCATGTCTAGAAGGTCACAAGGTGATTTGTTACCTTTTGACCATGAAATTGAAAGGACCTTGACAAACAATAGGAGATTTGCTAGGAGAAATTTGAGAGATATTAGTGAGGTAGTGGATATTCAACCAACTATTGAGTTCATCAACCCTTTTGCAAGAGAAGGTGAGGAGAACTCAACACAAGATACCCCACAAAATCAACCTATAATGCCTAAATTTTCATCACATTCCGTACCCACCGAGGAGAACCTACCCAATGGTACTCCCACACCACAATATTTGACCGGAAATTTTATTGCCAAATCCGCCTTTATCCAATTAGTCGAAAGGAGCCAATTTGGGGGGATTCCTAGTGAAGACCCTCATTCTCAAATGGAAACCTTTTGTGACTATTGTGATGCGATTTCTCAAACCGGTGTAACTCAAGACCAAATTCGATGGGTCTTATTTCCTTTTTCCCTAATCGGCACCGCGAAACAATGGTTGAAGGGCCTTGATAAGGCCACTCTCGGAATAGATTCTTGGAAGAAGTTGGCTCTAACTTTCTACAAAAAGTTCTACCCACCTGAAAAGACTAACATGATAAGAGCTAAAATTACGGGTTTTAAGCAAAGGAATGAAGAATCTTTGTATGAAGCTTGGGAGCGGTTCAAGGGAATTTGTCGCTCATGTCCTCACCATGGACTTAGCGAGTGGTTCTTGGTACAACAATTTTGGAACGGTTTATATGAAGATTCAAGGAACATTCTCAACATGGGATCAAATGGAATGTTAACCGAAGTTGATGACAATCAAACATGGAACAAGATTGAGGAAATGGCGGTCCATAACTCACAATATAGTAGACCTCGCAAGGCTCCATTTTTCGAACCCATGGTGCGGAATAGTTCGCACCAGCTTCTTGAAACGGACCCATGCTTCATGGAAGTTCTCATCAGGTCCATGTTTAAAGCTCGTAATCTGAGCTCTAATGGCATTCGTCTTCGAGGCAGAGAAGTATTTCTTGTAGAATGCCAGGGCCAAAGAATTCCAGTCGGTGATCCCATGAGCAGCTCGATCCAGATCTCTGTACCACTCCCTTGCAGCATCGCGGAGTGAGAATATAAACATAGTCTCCTTTATCTGGTCCTGGGTCACACCGGTCGGCGGGGGTATAGAGCAGCAATAATCAATAAATATCTCCATATGCTTGGCTGCATCTTCATTTGCAGCACCCCCGAACTGGTTTCTCTCAACCAAGTTGATATAGGAAGGCTTCGGTTAGAATTTCCTATCAGCTCCAGGTAATTCGAACCCCTTGTATAGATTTGCAGCTGTCGGCTCAGAGTGACTTGCTATGGTTGCTTCTTCAGCTATGACTGGAATTTCCGGAGATGTGACTGTCTCAGGTGAAGAAGTAGAAGCAGGAGATGTAGGTGGATCCTCCTCAAATAGAGCGTTCTCGTAGTAACTTGACAGAGTACTCAGCTCTTCCTCTGTCGGCAATACCCTTGATGATCGTCTCAACTCACGCAAGGATTTCTCAATCTCAGGATTGAACGGTACTAGTTCACCCCCCTGTGACCTGCGCATAGGAAGAAACTACAAAAAGAATATAAGAAAAGTTTAAGGAACGGATGTCCCTTAAACTAAGAAAGACTAAAAATAAGACAACTAAAAATTAGAACAATTGCCTCCCCGGCAACGGCGCCAAAATTTGATACCCGTCGTTGTGAGTACCAAAAATAATATTTATATTTCCTATTAAGACTAACAGAAGCTAGTGGTAACAGGGTCGAACCACAGGGAGGCGAATGTAATTAATAATTGTCCAATTTAGTCTAAGGTAACGATTGTGGGGGTTGATTTGATTTGGTCTATAACTAAAGGCAGTAAAAGACAATAAACTAAATAAACGGATAAAACAGATAAAAGAAGGGTACTAGGATGGTCGGTTCACTATATTTTCAGCGGCAGCAAACTAAGTAGGTCTAAATCAAACACATGAGGTGGGAAACAAGAGGTCCTCTCGGTCCACTCTTAACAGATAGCATCTTTCGATCTCACTATAAGTCCCTAATATCACTAACACTGACTTTCGTCCTGAAAAGTGACTGATAATCTAAACTTTACCTATCTTTCGATCTCAGCATAGTTTAGTCATTTTAATTGGTAATCTAACAACTGTCCCTATCTCTCGATCTAATGGGTCAGTCATTGATGTGACCATAATTAGCGCATATTTAACCCCCAAATTAGCCTTGTTCCCATGCTTTTTAGTGCATATTTGGGTCATTTATTGTCTTTAGTTCTTTGTTTTGCATATTCTTTGAGATTTTGATCCCTTGGTAGGAAAGGAGTGCAAATCTTGCATTTTCATGGCAAAACGAGACTAAATTGATTGAATTCAATGACCAAACATCAAGGAAAGACAAGATTAAAAGGCCTTTGTACATATGATAGTAGATGAGCAATGTTGAGAAAGGATCCTTGCATCCCCGAGGAAATCCCCAAGGATTTTATGAAGAAAAGGGAAGAAAAGAAGAAGAAACCGTGCTGAGCTACAATCCGGGCGGATTGTCCTGAATCCGCCCGTCCTCCACAAGCACAATCCATGCGTCTTCCTTCAAAGACGCCCGGGTTAGCAGCCACGGAATCCGCCTGGATTCCCATGAAGACGCCCGTCTTCCCCTGCCTGAATCCGCCCGTCCCGACACCAATACGCACGGATTCCAAAGACAAAATAAATTTCGTCTTCTCCAAGCTAAAAAAGAAAGAATCCCTTCCTTCGAAAAATACCGGCTCCTCCCTCCTCAATCTAAAAAGTGTAATTACTAGTTTAGCCCTTAGTTAACCCTAATGCATCCACCTAATTTCCACTATAAATACCCCATTAGTCTAATTAGAAGAGCATGTTCTTCTTATCAATATTTAGAGTAGTTAATATCAATCAAATCTCTCTTTAGTATTGTAATCAACAATTAATCAAGTTCTAATACAAATTTTATTTCCTTAATCTCTCTTTTGTTCATCCTTTATTTTGGGTAATTGAAGATTATTTGGGTTATTATTGAGAGATTGACAACCTCTCAATCAAGCATCAAGTACTTCTTTTATTCTTTGCTTTATTATTGTAATCATTAGTAGGTATAATTCTCTTAATCCCTTTTTAATTATTGTTAATCACTTTCATTTATTCATCATGTTTCCTTTTGTTGGTATGATTGACAACCTTGCTAGCATGATCAACATGATAATGAGTGAGTAGTGACCTAGCTAGGGTTAATGGGTAATTAGGGAAACCAACATGGGGAATGATTCATGCTTAAATTAATATGCTTTCATGGTTTATTTGCTTGCTTGTTTTTATCTCAACTCATGCACATGTTATGTTTGATGAAATGTGAGCCTATGAATCCTTGCATTTTTTTACCCATCACCTATGTTTTCAATGAGACTTGTAAGACATAAACCAACTCGAGTCTCATTAGACCATGCATGTTGTTGAGTAGGGAAGACTAAGTCGACTTGTAGGTGTTGTACAATCTAATCGATTCGGCTCCGGGACCCTTACTTTCCTAGGATTGTAAGATATAACCCAACTCAATCCATCTCAACAATAATTGCTTGCTTATAATTTGAGAACATGTTTGTATGATCAATTCCCATGATTCCCTTATGACTCCATGACACCCTAGTGCTTTTTATTAATTGTTTACAACCCTTTCAATTCATCTTGCTTATTTATTTTCATTGCTATTTAGTTAGTGACCTTCTACATCAACCCAAATTGTGACATCCCTAAGACACCACTAGTTTCAATAGAAATCTCATCTCAATTCCCGTCCCTTGGGATCCGACCTTTACTTGCTTCTTTACTAATTGTAGAGTTGTTTGTGAAGCTATAAATTGTGTTTTGATTCGGACGTGACCCAACGACAACATCTAATAAATTGTGAACACGAAACGGACCGATCAAAAATGGCGCCGTTGCCGGGGACGGTGTTAACTTGATTTAGATTTTCTTACATTGTTATTAGTTGTGTCTTTCTTTGCCTTGGGGAAGTAAAACTCCTCAAGGTTTGTTCTAATTGTTTTCGAGTTGTTTGATATTTTGCATGTCTAGAAGGTCACAAGGTGATTTGTTACCTTTTGACCATGAAATTGAAAGGACCTTGACAAACAATAGGAGATTTGCTAGGAGAAATTTGAGAGATATTAGTGAGGTAGTGGATATTCAACCAACTATTGAGTTCATCAACCCTTTTGCAAGAGAAGGTGAGGAGAACTCAACACAAGATACCCCACAAAATCAACCTATAATGCCTAAATTTTCATCACATTCCGTACCCACCGAGGAGAACCTACCCAATGGTACTCCCACACCACAATATTTGACCGGAAATTTTATTGCCAAATCCGCCTTTATCCAATTAGTCGAAAGGAGCCAATTTGGGGGGATTCCTAGTGAAGACCCTCATTCTCAAATGGAAACCTTTTGTGACTATTGTGATGCGATTTCTCAAACCGGTGTAACTCAAGACCAAATTCGATGGGTCTTATTTCCTTTTTCCCTAATCGGCACCGCGAAACAATGGTTGAAGGGCCTTGATAAGGCCACTCTCGGAATAGATTCTTGGAAGAAGTTGGCTCTAACTTTCTACAAAAAGTTCTACCCACCTGAAAAGACTAACATGATAAGAGCTAAAATTACGGGTTTTAAGCAAAGGAATGAAGAATCTTTGTATGAAGCTTGGGAGCGGTTCAAGGGAATTTGTCGCTCATGTCCTCACCATGGACTTAGCGAGTGGTTCTTGGTACAACAATTTTGGAACGGTTTATATGAAGATTCAAGGAACATTCTCAACATGGGATCAAATGGAATGTTAACCGAAGTTGATGACAATCAAACATGGAACAAGATTGAGGAAATGGCGGTCCATAACTCACAATATAGTAGACCTCGCAAGGCTCCATTTTTCGAACCCATGGTGCGGAATAGTTCGCACCAGCTTCTTGAAACGGACCCATGCTTCATGGAAGTTCTCATCAGGTCCATGTTTAAAGCTCGTAATCTGAGCTCTAATGGCATTCGTCTTCGAGGCAGAGAAGTATTTCTTGTAGAATGCCAGGGCCAAAGAATTCCAGTCGGTGATCCCATGAGCAGCTCGATCCAGATCTCTGTACCACTCCCTTGCAGCATCGCGGAGTGAGAATATAAACATAGTCTCCTTTATCTGGTCCTGGGTCACACCGGTCGGCGGGGGTATAGAGCAGCAATAATCAATAAATATCTCCATATGCTTGGCTGCATCTTCATTTGCAGCACCCCCGAACTGGTTTCTCTCAACCAAGTTGATATAGGAAGGCTTCGGTTAGAATTTCCTATCAAGCTCCAGGTAATTCGAACCCCTTGTATAGATTTGCAGCTGTCGGCTCAGAGTGACTTGCTATGGTTGCTTCTTCAGCTATGACTGGAATTTCCGGAGATGTGACTGTCTCAGGTGAAGAAGTAGAAGCAGGAGATGTAGGTGGATCCTCCTCAAATAGAGCGTTCTCGTAGTAACTTGACAGAGTACTCAGCTCTTCCTCTGTCGGCAATACCCTTGATGATCGTCTCAACTCACGCAAGGATTTCTCAATCTCAGGATTGAACGGTACTAGTTCACCCCCCTGTGACCTGCGCATAGGAAGAAACTACAAAAAGAATATAAGAAAAGTTTAAGGAACGGATGTCCCTTAAACTAAGAAAGACTAAAAATAAGACAACTAAAAATTAGAACAATTGCCTCCCCGGCAACGGCGCCAAAATTTGATACCCGTCGTTGTGAGTACCAAAAATAATATTTATATTTCCTATTAAGACTAACAGAAGCTAGTGGTAACAGGGTCGAACCACAGGGAGGCGAATGTAATTAATAATTGTCCAATTTAGTCTAAGGTAACGATTGTGGGGGTTGATTTGATTTGGTCTATAACTAAAGGCAGTAAAAGACAATAAACTAAATAAACGGATAAAACAGATAAAAGAAGGGTACTAGGATGGTCGGTTCACTATATTTTCAAATGCGGCGAAAAACTAAGTAGGTCTAAATCAAACACGTGAGGCGGGAAACAAGAGGTCCTCTCGGTCCACTCTTAACAGATAGCATCTTTCGATCTCACTATAAGTCCCTAATATCACTAACACTGACTTTCGTCCTGAAAAGTGACTGATAATCTAAACTTTACCTATCTTTCGATCTCAGCATAGTTTAGTCATTTTAATTGGTAATCTAACAACTGTCCCTATCTCTCGATCTAATGGGTCAGTCATTGATGTGACCATAATTAGCGCATATTTAACCCCCAAATTAGCCTTGTTCCCATGCTTTTTAGTGCATATTTGGGTCATTTATTGTCTTTAGTTCTTTGTTTTGCATATTCTTTGAGATTTTGATCCCTTGGTAGGAAAGGAGTGCAAATCTTGCATTTTCATGGCAAAACGAGACTAAATTGATTGAATTCAATGACCAAACATCAAGGAAAGACAAGATTAAAAGGCCTTTGTACATATGATAGTAGATGAGCAATGTTGAGAAAGGATCCTTGCATCCCCGAGGAAATCCCCAAGGATTTTATGAAGAAAAGGGAAGAAAAGAAGAAGAAAAACCGTCTTTGAGCTACAATCCGAGCGGATTGTCCCGAATCCGCCCGTCCTCCACAAGCACAATCCATGCGTCTTCCTTCAAAGACGCCCGGGTTAGCAGCCACGGAATCCGCCGGATTCCCATGAAGACGCCCGTCTTCCCCGCTGAATCCGCCCGTCCCGACACCAATACGCACGGATTCCAAAGATCTGAAATTTCGTCTTCTCCAAGCTAAAAAGAAAGAATCCCTTCCTTCGAAAAATACCGCTCCTCCTCCTCAATCTAAAAAGTGTAATTACTAGTTTAGCCCTTAGTTAACCCTAATGCATCCACCTAATTTCCACTATAAATACCCCATTAGTCTAATTAGAAGAGCATGTTCTTCTTATCAATATTTAGAGTAGTTAATATCAATCAAATCTCTCTTTAGTATTGTAATCAACAATTAATCAAGTTCTAATACAAATTTTATTTCCTTAATCTCTCTTTTGTTCATCCTTTATTTTGGGTAATTGAAGATTATTTGGGTTATTATTGAGAGATTGACAACCTCTCAATCAAGCATCAAGTACTTCTTTTATTCTTTGCTTTATTATTGTAATCATTAGTAGGTATAATTCTCTTAATCCCTTTTTAATTATTGTTAATCACTTTCATTTATTCATCATGTTTCCTTTTGTTGGTATGATTGACAACCTTGCTAGCATGATCAACATGATAATGAGTGAGTAGTGACCTAGCTAGGGTTAATGGGTAATTAGGGGAAACCAACATGGGGAATGATTCATGCTTAAATTAATATGCTTTCATGGTTTATTTGCTTGCTTGTTTTTATCTCAACTCATGCACATGTTATGTTTGATGAAATGTGAGCCTATGAATCCTTGCATTTTTTTACCCATCACCTATGTTTTCAATGAGACTTGTAAGACATAAACCAACTCGAGTCTCATTAGACCATGCATGTTGTTGAGTAGGGAAGACTAAGTCGACTTGTAGGTGTTGTACAATCTAATCGATTCGGCTCCGGGACCCTTACTTTCCTAGGATTGTAAGATATAACCCAACTCAATCCATCTCAACAATAATTGCTTGCTTATAATTTGAGAACATGTTTGTATGATCAATTCCCATGATTCCCTTATGACTCCATGACACCCTAGTGCTTTTTATTAATTGTTTACAACCCTTTCAATTCATCTTGCTTATTTATTTTCATTGCTATTTAGTTAGTGACCTTCTACATCAACCCAAATTGTGACATCCCTAAGACACCACTAGTTTCAATAGAAATCTCATCTCAATTCCCGTCCCTTGGGATCCGACCTTTACTTGCTTCTTTACTAATTGTAGAGTTGTTTGTGAAGCTATAAATTGTGTTTTGATTCGGACGTGACCCAACGACAACATCTAATAAATTGTGAACACGAAACGGACCGATCAAAAATGGCGCCGTTGCCGGGACGGTGTTAACTTGATTTAGATTTTCTTACATTGTTATTAGTTGTGTCTTTCTTTGCCTTGGGGAAGTAAAACTCCTCAAGGTTTGTTCTAATTGTTTTCGAGTTGTTTGATATTTTGCATGTCTAGAAGGTCACAAGGTGATTTGTTACCTTTTGACCATGAAATTGAAAGGACCTTGACAAACAATAGGAGATTTGCTAGGAGAAATTTGAGAGATATTAGTGAGGTAGTGGATATTCAACCAACTATTGAGTTCATCAACCCTTTTGCAAGAGAAGGTGAGGAGAACTCAACACAAGATACCCCACAAAATCAACCTATAATGCCTAAATTTTCATCACATTCCGTACCCACCGAGGAGAACCTACCCAATGGTACTCCCACACCACAATATTTGACCGGAAATTTTATTGCCAAATCCGCCTTTATCCAATTAGTCGAAAGGAGCCAATTTGGGGGGATTCCTAGTGAAGACCCTCATTCTCAAATGGAAACCTTTTGTGACTATTGTGATGCGATTTCTCAAACCGGTGTAACTCAAGACCAAATTCGATGGGTCTTATTTCCTTTTTCCCTAATCGGCACCGCGAAACAATGGTTGAAGGGCCTTGATAAGGCCACTCTCGGAATAGATTCTTGGAAGAAGTTGGCTCTAACTTTCTACAAAAAGTTCTACCCACCTGAAAAGACTAACATGATAAGAGCTAAAATTACGGGTTTTAAGCAAAGGAATGAAGAATCTTTGTATGAAGCTTGGGAGCGGTTCAAGGGAATTTGTCGCTCATGTCCTCACCATGGACTTAGCGAGTGGTTCTTGGTACAACAATTTTGGAACGGTTTATATGAAGATTCAAGGAACATTCTCAACATGGGATCAAATGGAATGTTAACCGAAGTTGATGACAATCAAACATGGAACAAGATTGAGGAAATGGCGGTCCATAACTCACAATATAGTAGACCTCGCAAGGCTACTAGAGGAGGAAGGCATGAAGTGGACTCCGTTACTCAATTGGGTGCTCAACTTAGTGCTCACATTGACACAATCAATTTGAAGTTTGAACAAGCTATGGCTAGACTTGAAGAAGCCTCAAAATCACCAAAACATCATGTTAATGTCATGACGACATCCTCATCAATCCCAAGTGGGATATGTGAGAATTGTGGAACTTTGGGGCATGACCAAAGTGAATGTAGGGGAACAAATGAACAAGTGAATGCTTTCCAAGCATACAAGAGTGGTACCTCTTATTCCAACTATTACAATGAAAACACCAAGTTTCGTCCAAATCTCTCATACAAAAGCCAAAATGTTCAAAACCCTCAAACAACATACACCCCACCTCCCATGAGAAACCAAAATCAAAGACCCTTTTTCAACCAAAACCAAGGTTACCAAAATCAAAATCCATACAATCACCAAAATGACCAAGGTTTTGATGTTCAAAAAGCGGTCCTCCAAATGCAAAAGAATCAACAAGAGTTTTTCACTCAAATGCAAAAAGATAGTCAAGCAAAGGAAACCACCATCAACAACATTCTAGCTCACACCAAGATGTTGGAAACACAATTGACTCAACTAGCATCTTCAAGCTCACAAAGACAAAAGGGGCAATTACCACCTCAAAGCAATCCCCCAAGACATGAAACGGTTAGTGCCATTCACTTGAGAAGTGGTACAAGGTATGAAGCACCGAAGAAGCAAGTTGAGGATGAAGTTGTGGAAGCTAATGATAAGGAAGAAATTGTGCAAAACTCCAAAGATGGAGAATCATCAAAAGAAGAAATTTCAAAGAAAAATGAAGACAAGGCCAAGGAGAAGGAGCCCATTGTTATTAGACTTCCTTTTCCAAGTCGTCAAGCCAAGCCCAAATTTGATGACCAACTTGGAAAGTTTATGGAAATTGTGAAGAATTTGGAAGTCATGAAAGACATCCTCACAAAGAAGAAGTCGATCCGGAAACTTGCGACTATCGCCTTCACTAAGGTGAGTAGTGCAATACTTCAGAGAGTTCACCTCCAAAACTAAAGGATCCGGGACGCTTCTCAATACCGTGTACCATTGGCGACACCACGATCAACAAAGCCTTATGTGATCTAGGGGCTAGTGTGAGTGTTATGCCGTACTCGGTAAGTAAAAGGTTGGGGATGGGAGAGCTTAAATGCACCAATATCACACTCCAAATGGCCGATAGATCGACGACGACACCATTAGGGATATGGGAAGATGTCCCCATACGAATTGGGAAGTTTTTCATCCCGGTGGACTTTGTCATTGTTGATATGGAGGAAGATTCCAACATTCCAATCATTCTAGGAAGACCCTTCTTACACACCGCGGGTGCGGTGATTGATGTAAAACATGGTGAGCTCACTCTAGAAGTGGGAGATGAGAGTATAACTTTTAATCTTGATAAGACTATGAGAGCTCCCCGTTTACATGAACCGTGTTTTATGATCGATCATTATAGTCGGAAGGATGAAAGGAAGAAGTCGGAACTCCAATGGAAGAAGAAAATTGAAGATGCTCCATTCAAAGAGCAAGTGAATTGTGACAAAGAGAGCTTACAAAGCTCATCAAAGACAACCAACGAAGAAGATGGCCTCATTGGCCAAGAAAAAGAAATGGGAAAGTTGTCTCCATCAAATCAAGAGATTTTCAATGATCAACTTAATGAAGTATGTGGTCTTTGGGATGACGAATTTGAAGGGATTTTTAATCCCTACATTGGTAATGCCATCGATAAAGACCGACAACAAGGGCCAAGGTCTATTGAAGACCTCTATCATGATAATGAACAAGCGTTTGATTACTTTTTCAAGGTGTTGAGCAACATCAACAACACCTTGAACATGCCCCCTTGACATCTCATCAAGAATGAGAGTTTGGTGGAGTCCTCCCTAAACCACCATTTGTAAATATTTCTAACTCCCTAACTTGCATTTCAATTCTTATATTGCATTTTTGTCATTTTTGGATTTTTATACTTTGATCAAGATAATTATCATGTTTGAGAGAAGTGAGGGAGGGACTAATAATTTCAATTAATGTGTAGTGCTTTAGCTTAGTGTGGGGATGGCAATTGCCTAGGCTATCCATGCCTTAGTAGTGCACCCACAATGAAGAACACAAGATATGAAGAAGAATGGAAGAATGACAAGGGATATGCATTGTACACGGATGGAACTGAATCCGGGTACAAAGGGGTCGAATCCGAGCGGATTCAGGAGAATTCGCCCGTCTTCAAGCAATCCGGACGTATTTGGTAGAAGACGCACGTCCTGAATTGAGCTGAACTTTTGATATTTTTGACTGTCAGCGAATCCGGGCGTCCTGCATCCTAATCCGCCCGTCTTCAAAAATCCGCCCGTCCTGAAGGGAACACGCCCGTCTTCTTGGCTGAAGAAAACAAGAAAAATCCCTGTAAAGGAATCCGCCCGTCTTCGGCAGAAGACGCCCGTCCGTGTTTGCAAATCCGAGCGTCTTCACTGAAAGACGCCCGTCTTTAGGCGAGTTTTTCCCAACCCAGAAAAGGCAGAATCCGCCCGTCCCGAGCAGAATCCGCCCGTCTTACCCCTGCAGTTCAAAATTTTCGGGTTTTATAAACTCCCTCCCACCTTCATTTCTTCATTCCTTCATTCATAACACTACTCATAACCCTCAAAACCCTCATCCTCTCCATCACAAAAACAAAATTCCTCAACAACATTCACCAAAATCAAATCAAAACATCCTTTTAACAACAAATCAATCACTCCTTTTTCAACAAAAATCAAAACCAAGCACAAAATCTTCAACCTTTGAGTCGATTTTTGAATTCATAAAGGCAAAGCCTTTCATCTTTAAATCGATTTGGGTGTACTAGAAATTGAAGATTTTTCACTCCTTTCTTGGTTAATTCATCAATGGCAAGGACTAAGGGAGCAACAAAGGCAACAAAGGCAAAGGCACCAAAGGCAAAAACACTTTCATTAAGGCAAAAGACTCTTCAAGCAAAGAAAGCATTGGCTATGGTGGTAGCAAACCCAAACTTGGAAGTGCAACAACAACAACAACCTCCCATGGGAGCAACAACATCTACTACTCCGGAAATTGATCAACTTGCAAACTATCCGGAGAGGTTGATGATAACATTGATGAGGAAGCAAGTGAAGAAGGAGAAGAGGATGATGAGCAAGGTGAAGAAGAAGGTGAAGAAGCGAATGAAGAGGGAAGTGGCAATGAGACCACTTCTAATGAGGAAGATGATGATAGTGATGATATGATGGAAGATTAGCAAGCTTTGGAGGCTCCTACCCTCTCAAGGTTTGTCTATTTCTCTCTTTGTTTTATTTATTTTTCTTGATCATTGTTGGAGTATTCCTAGCACCATAGAGGACTAACACCTCGGCCCCATTGAGGTGTTCTCATTTTATTGTTCCCACCTTTCAAAATCCAAATTGACAAAATTAGTTTCATGCATTGCATAGTGTGTGCATGAACTACACTCATCCTTGGACATTAGCAATAATGTCTAGTTCGGTTTGGGGAAGTTAATGCATACACAACGGGAGGTAATCTAAATTATCCTCTCCGTCATAAACAAAAACCATGCATCATGTAGTGTAGATTAGTATAGCTTGCATTTAGTGTAGAAATCATGCATCATATTTGCATAATTTCCCATCATTTTGGCCATTGAGGACAATGCCCATATTAGTGTGGGGATGGGGAATTCTAACTTAACTTTTATTTAAAAATCCAAAAAATTGAAAAATTTCAAAAAAATTCATAAAAATTTGAAAATTGAAAAATCCAAAAACATGTTTATTCCTTTTGTAGTGTAGTTATATATATATTGTATATATTGTTGTATATATTGTGTTTGTTCTATCCTTGTTCACATTGATTGACTACGCCACATCCGAGACATGAGGATCATGAAGACCGCATGGTATGATCTTTCCAATCTCCTTTTTCCTCTTTATGTTAATGACTATGTGACTTTATTTTGATTGATGCGCTATAACAATGTGAATTTAGTACTTGCATTTAGTTTATATGTCATATTAGTTGATAGAATCACTTGCATTAGGATGTATATATTAGTTGCATCATGGCATATAGTTGAATTTAGATAAAACATTTTGAAAAGTGCCTAATTGAGAACTTTGACAAGAGCAACTAAGCCATTACAAATACTTTTTCAACTTAAGACTTTGTCTACTAGAATGGTAGTAAAACACCCTAGATAGTGTCATACTAGTGTCTTTTGACCCATGACCCAGAGCCTAGTCAAGGGTTTGCATGTGAGTCACCTATCCAACCCCGTGATGCGATGTGGACTTGGTTAACTTGTCTAGGTGACCTTGATTGACCTTGTGGTAAGGCAACCCAAAAATACTTTCTATCAATAAGTTTGAAGTGCTCATTTCAAAGAATTTTGTCATGTGGAAGTAATTTAATGCCAAGAAAACCTCAAATGTTATGAAATTTTGAAATGTTGAGAAATTTAGTTGTTTTGATGGAGGCATACCACTTCGATGTGCTTTGGAGCGGGATCAATTGAATTGGGCCCCCACACGGTTGTGAATTCAGCCGCCCAGAGACAGAGTGACTATCACCCCGAAAATCTATTGTCTAGAGGTTAACCGGTTGCCTAATAAGCGATTGGCGAAAGCAAAGAACACTAGCCCGGAAGGGACAAACCCCATCTTAAATTTTTGAAATATGAAAGTTAAATGAGGACAATTTTTGAATACCAGTCATATCCACCCTTGTTTATAAAGATTTGAGCATTTCATTCCCAAAAAGCCTTTTTGTCAAACCACTTTGTCGAGCTTGGGACGATCCATGACCTTTACTTTTGTAGAGAATTCGAGACTTGTCATGTCATATGCTACTAGCATCATAGGGATCATCATTCCACCACCATCCGATCGCTCTTGACGAAAGCATTTGGAAATTGAGGACGAAAGTAGTCTAGTTTAACACCACTTGGAGGTGATTTAGTGCCATCCTCTTAGCCTTAGTAATTTGTTGAACTAGTATTTATGAAGGATTATATGCTCTTAAATTTGTTCTCTTTTAGTTGCCTCCGCCGCTTGATGAGGAAGTGGCTATTCCTTTTGTAGATGCATCCATTATTCGTTTTTGTGTGTTTAATGTTTGGATGTGTCGCCATTTTGGCAAGACCTACCTTGCCTTGCAAGAAGGCATCCTACCTCATGGTTGTCTTGTTGTGAGTTGAAGGGGCGGAGTGAGACCCGCTAATTGTCTCATATCGGCTATGTTATTAGGTTAGTTTAAATAATGGTCCTAGTCTTTGTCACCTCTTTACTCGGGACGAGCAAATGTTCGATTTGGGGATATTTGATGTGACCATAGTTAGCGCATATTTAGCCCCCGAATTAGCCTTGTTCCCATGCTTTTTAGTACATATTTGGGTCATTTAATGTCTTTAGTTCTTTGTTTTGCATATTATTTGAGATTTTGATCCCTTGGTAGGAAAGAAGTGCAAATCTTGCATTTTTATGGCAAAACGAGACTAAATTAATTGAATTCAATGACCAAGCATCAAGGAAAGACAAGATTAGAAGGCCTTTGTACATATGATAGTAGATGAGCAATGTTGAGAAAGGATCCTTGCATCCCCGAGGAAATCCCCAAGGATTTTATGAAGAAAAGGGAAGAAAAGAAGAAGAAACCGTGCTGAGCTAGAATCTGAGCGGATTGTCCTGAATCCGCCCGTCTTCCACAAGCACAATCTGTGCGTCTTCCTTCAAAGACGCCCGGGTTAGCAGCCACGGAATCCGCCCGGATTCCCATGAAGACGCCCGTCTTCCCCTGCCTGAATCCGCCCGTCCCGACTCCAATACGCACGGATTCCAATACAGTGAAATTTCATCTTCTCCAAGCTACAAAGAAAGAAGCCCTTCCTTTGAAAAATACCGGCTTCTCCCTGCTCAATCTAAAAAGTGTAATTACTAGTTTAGCCCTTAGTTAACCCTAATGCATCCACCTAATTTCCACTATAAATACCCCATTAGTCTAATTAGAAGAGCATGTTCTTCTTATCAATATTTAGAGTAGTTAATATCAATCAAATCTCTCTTTAGTATTGTAATCAACAATTAATCAAGTTCTAATACAAGTTTTATTTCCTTAATCTCTCTTTTGTTCATCCTTTATTTTGGGTAATTGAAGATTATTTGGGTTATTATTGGGAGATTGACAACCTCTCAATCAAGCATCAAGTACTTCTTTTATTCTTTGCTTTATTATTGGAATCATTAGTAGGTATAATTCTCTTAATCCCTTTTTAATTATTGTTAATCACTTTCATTTATTCATCATGTTTCCTTTTGTTGGTATGATTGACAACCTTGCTAGCATGATCAATATGATAATGAGTGAGTAGTGATCTAGCTAGGGTTAATGGGTAATTAGGGGAAACCAACATGGGGAATGATTTATGCTTAAATTAATATGCTTTCATGGTTTATTTGCTTGCTTGTTTTGATCTCAACTCATGCACATGTTATGTTTCATGAAATGTGAGCCTATGAATCCTTGCATTTTTTTACCCATCACCTATCTTTTCAATGAGACTTGTAAGACATAAACCAACTCGAGTCTCATTAGACCATGCATGTTGTTGAGTAGGGAAGACTAAGTCGACTTGTAGGTGTTGTACAATCTAATCGATTCGGCTCCGGGACCCAAACTTTCCTAGGATTGTAAGATATAACCCAACTCAATCCATCACAATAATAATTTCTTGCTTATAATTTGAGAACATGTTTGTATGATCAATTCCCATGATTCCCCTATGACCCCATGACACCCTAGTGATTTTTATCAATTGTTTACAACCCTTTTAATTCATCTTGCTTATTTATTTTCATTGTTATTTAGTTAGTGACCTTCTACATCAACCCAAATTGTGACACCCCTAAGACACCACTAGTTTCAATAGAAATCTCATGTCAATTCCCGTCCCTTGGGATCCGACCTTTACTTGCCTCTTTACTAATTGTAGAGTTGTTTGTGAAGCTATAAATTGTGTTTTGATTCGGACGTGACCCAACGACAACATCTATTAAATTGTGAACACGAAACGGACCGATCAGTCATATCCTAAACATTCAACTAGTCGTGTGCACTCGATTCGTCGAATAAAGAATTAAAACAATTAAAACGAAGGTAAAAACCTCACGTGACCAGTCGATCGACCAGGTATGGCGGTCGATCGACTGACTCGCGATCTCAGTCCATGTTAATTCTACGCCGCCTAATCTATAGTTCCCCTACATCCTAGCACAAGCAATTTAGCTACTCATACTGAAATTAAAGGCAACAATAAAATTGGCTAAATAAACTACAGAATTCATGATTAATACGGAGAAATAAACAATTAACATAAGATGGCAATTCGGCTTTGGGGAAACTGATCTAACAATTATACAACTATGAATGAATGCAAAATAACTGAATAAAACTAGAGAATACTGTGTGAATTGCGAAGGAAAAGAACAAAGTCGAATGCCAAAGTGAATTGTATTCAATACCGAAATAATCCTTAAACCCTAATTAATATTCTAAAAACTGATGAAACTGAATGTAAAACTTGATAATTTTCTGAATGCTTAATCTGTAAACCTAGCTTACGTTATATAGAATACAACGTAGTTCCTATTCTAAAACCTAATGTATCATGGGCTTCAAGTTCCTCGATCTTTTAATTCTCGTCTGATTAGCGGTGTGGTCGATCGACTATGGTGACCGGTCGATCGACTACACGTGCTGAACAGTAGTCTCTGGATGTCGTGGGTTGGTCGATCGACTGAAGGCAGTGGTCGATCAACTGAAGTAGGTGACACTTGACTTCTAACTTTTCGTGGATTTGCCTTTTGGGCTTTGAAATGCGCACCAAGCTCGTTCCTTAAGTGAATACTTCACGTCAAATGAAATGCAAGATACTCGGGGACGGATTTAGCTTAATTTCCGCTGAATTCTTCACATTTCTGCAATAATGTACAAAAACACGAAAATAGACGGAAATAGGGGAAATAGTAGCATAAACTACATAAATGAGCTCTGAAATGCGTGTAAAATAGGGTATGAAACATCATATAAATGACACGCACATTACCTTAAGTCGGAAATAGAATAGAAAGAGTAAAAGCGAGAACAAATCCGAGGACAAAATTAGCACAAATCACCCAAGTTTTACGTTGAGAGAGAAAATTTGAGAAGTTTATGTATAGCAAGAAGAAGAACGAGGCATGGAAATAGAATAAGAGAAAGTTATAGGTTTCCGGAAAAAGAGTGTTGAACCGCGATAAGAAGTACTCGGTCGAGTACTAAACCTACTCGGTCGAGTACTTGGTCTACTCGGTCGAGTACTCATAATTGTGTTTTAAGCTAACTACTGACCTCTGAGTACTCGGTCGAGTGCCTATATACACGGTGGAGTTTCGCTTAGTCGGTCGAGTATCCAATGTACTCGACCTCGGTCGAGTATACCTGTACCGTAACGGAAATTGAAAATTTTATGAATAATTCCCCTGCAAAACAACAACATTGTTCGGAGTTCCACTCATTAGGAACTCGTCACGCTTAGACCTTACTTCTATCAAACATTAGACAACTTTTCAGCTATGCACCCCATGACGACTTACTTACACAACATATATCACATGTCAAAAAATTCCTTTAACAGAAACTAATCACGTCACATGCACACATGGCAAACTTGATTATGTCACCAACACCGTGTAAACGGTTCCATACACATACAAGTCTCTACCCCGTTCATGCACAAGTTACAGTGGCCACAAGCTAGATAACATGATGACTCGATTCCCCTTCACGTTCCGTAAGCAACATAACCATCAACACCTACTAAACCAACTACTCATAATCCCTGAATGGATCACCACAGTTTTGGAAACAACAATGGGGTCAGTCTACTGTATAACCAAGATAAGAATACACAATACAAACTATACAACCAATTCAGCTACAGTATCCATCTCCACACCATTAACAATCAACAACTGACTACACACTTAAATGTGTAGTCCTGCCAGATTACCCATCACAATAGGTAATTCTCACCGCCAGTCAGGGACGAAGCTAAGGTGAAATTAAGACCTGGGCTGATTTCGACTTCTTATATACAAGGAATTTTTGATTAGATAACTTACGAAACATACAAATTAATATGTATTTTCACGGAATTATTAAATTATACATTGGTTTTTTAAACGGACTTACTCCATATTTTATATATAAAGCGTAAATCGGTTAGACAAATCTAAAATATAAATGATAATAAAACTATTTTAAGACGGTATTATTATAAACTAAGGTGAGACGAAAGACATGAAACAATCACTATTGCAGTAATGGTAAAATTGTTTACTAAATTAGGACCATTCATGATGATAAAAATGGTTCCCTTACTTAGTTATAAAAAGAAATCCTAGTTGACGTTTTAAATATAATAGTTCAATTCGTCGAGGCGTTGAGTATATTCGACGCTAAATAATAAAACTATAAAAATAGAAAAATAAAAATAAAATCTGAAAAGTAGCGTTACAAGGAGTCGAACACGCATCTTTTGAGAGGTCTGAATTATTTAGGGAGGTATTTACCACTGTGCCACAACAGATTATTGCTATAATTACTGCCATTTATTATACTTATGCTTGAAAAGTTCACCCGGGCCGTGGCCCATCCGGCTAGGGTTGAGCTTCGTCTCTACCGCCAGTGGGGGACCGCAGCCATGCCCACCTAAGCACTGCTCTTCAAAACGAGAGCATAACCCATGTCCATTAATGTCCACATTTCCCTTGTGACGGGAACCACAAGGGGTGAATCAAGGGCGTGAAGCCATTCCCGATGACGACTCCACTCAGTCGAGGAGGCACCTCGAGAACCACAACAACCAAACAACCAAACCAAATCATCCAATATATCACAATCACAATGATCATATTAAGCATGCCAATAAATCAACCATCATCATCTTATATTCAATTAATCAGGCAACTGAGTAGGAAAAACCCTACCTTTTCGATATTCCATGAGAGTGCATCCATTATACAAGCCAAGCAAGACTCCAGATTGAATCCTAAAGGTAGCAACCATATCCTATTACTAAACTATTCAAGATCTACTGAAATATGACAACTAATCACAAACTCACCTTGAGACGCAAACCGATGCCGACGACGGCGACAACTCGACAGATGACTCCATGCATAACCCATGTCCCTTCTCGGAGAAGTGTTCAAGGCCACCCAAAATGTGTAGAATGAGATGAGAGAATTGAGAGAGAGATTAGGTTTAGGAAAAGAGAAAAGGAACCGTCGAAAATGATTTTCATTTAAGATTCCGCGTTTTACAATAACGCGCTGACCAACGAGGTACTCAATCGAGTATAGACATACTCGGCCGAGTACGCCTCACTCGGTCGAGTATCTTAACTACTCGACCGAGTGGCCACTGCTTGGTCGAGTAACGAGTTACAATGGTCAACTAATCTCCTGCCACCCTTAATAAGGCTCTCCTTTCGTCAAAAGATCAGTCAACGGGTCTCTAACAGATCGAGTATTACAGGTAGTTTGTCAACAAAGGCAACTCCGCACTAGAAGGATCCGACCACAAAGAGTAAGCAATGTGACACCAAAAGCTAGGGAATACGTGAGGAACCAAGGGGCCAATGGGATAAAGCCCAATAATCTTCCAGAAGACGTGTTTCTTCCTCTTATTTGAAGCCATGAAACTATTCGAACCCTCCGACTACCTCTAAAAATGAACCGTATTCGCCATTTTAACCTTCACACCAGATGAAGAAGAAACAAGAACCTCCTCCTTCACAAGCTTCTCTCGCGCCCTCTTTAACTACGTAGTTAGCTCCGATTTTCCAAGTCATCATCACAAGTATGGAGTTGTTGTCTTCTGAAGAATGTTGAGGATGTGATGCACGCTGAAGCTTCCTCTGAGAAGCTTTTACTCTTTCTCATGCCGTAAACTGTTGATTTCGAGCTCGACTCTAATCAACAACCATCTAAAACTTGTCAGCCATCTTATTAAAAAGAAACCGCTAGAGACGAAAAACCAAGAAATAATTGAATAAAATAATACTCACTCCATTCAAGACCAAATACAACATTCTTTTTTTTACACTATTCATGAACGAATAGAATCTTTACGATTCCTTGCAATATGTAAGACAAAATATGGTCATGTGTGATCCTATTTGATTCATCTATAAAAGTACAATAAGAATATCAAATTTTTAAATTTTTTTTATAATATAAAATTAAAGATATTTACGTCGTAATTTGTATCTTGGTAAGTGTGTAAAAAAAATGTTGTATTTGGTTTTGAATGAAGGGAGTATTAAATTACTAAAAAGTGAAATTAGTGGAAAGACCATAAAAAAAGGAAAAAGTAAAAAATAAAAAAAATAGGTTGGATGCGAACCGTCACGCCCATACCTTGGTCCAATGTGACTGTTCCACTAATCTTATGCTTGGACATGGACTTTGAGCCGATGGTCTGGACTCATAATTGAAATAGTTACGTTTGGACCCCCGGTCTAAATGTGACTGTTTCACGTCCGGACCTAAGCTCGGACGTGAAATATTCAGGCCTGGCCTATGTTTGTGCGTTACTCGGGTTTAATTGGTACTCTAATTTTAATTGGCTAACTCTAATTACTAATCTATGAAAAAGTAACCATATTAATGAAAATGGTGCACAATTAAATCACTTACATAGTCAATTTGTTGTTAATTATGGTGGATTTGAAGTTTAGGCAAAGTCGATTTGTTATTGTCCACTGGAAATTTGAAGCTTTGAAAGCGGTTTTGAATTTTAATTTAGTGAGATGTTAGTATTTTGGGGTTTAATTAAAGGAAAGATAAGGTTGGGGCAAAATGAGTAGCTAACTTTATCGATGAAGTAAATTTTCGATAATAAATATCTATTACAAAAATATTGGAGAGGCGATTTCTCACTAAATTATTAAGAAACCAATTTTATAGTACCTCTCGTGTATTTTTCATACCCATATTATTATCGATTATGACTCAAAAAATCTCTTCTATTTGGTAGGTTTTCATAATAACTATATATATTTTATCATATATTGTAACTATTTTTATTAGTTTTATTTGAATAGTAAGCATCTACTTTATTAGTTTTTGTATCATTTTTTCACCAATTTATAATTAATCTCCCAATAAATTTATTGTGAGATCGTTAAGCACTATCTATTGGGCTTATCAGTGGATTCGTCTAATAAAAATAAAAAAGGGTTTTTCTACAAGGTAACCCCGTGTTTTCTCGAATCCTACATAATAACCCTATTTTTAATTTAACCCCATGTGGTAACCCTTTAGTCTATATAAACTAATAAGCATGACCTTTACTTTGTAATCTGTCAAATTTAAATGTTAAGTTGATGATGAGGCTATTTTCTTATGCTGACATGGAATCTCCCTCCTTTTTGCTTATTCTTTTGCTAAAACTTTTATGCTGGCCCTTCTATACTTCATTTTTCCTGTACTTCATTCTCCACTGCTCTTTTTTGAATTATTTCTTTTCCAACCTTTTTATTCAAGCAACCTTGATGATTAATATGATTGATTGAACATCTCTATCAAATTAAAGGAAAAGGAAGTAATAACTGATGAAATAGAAACCAACTGATGAAACAAGCATTTGAACACATTTTATATATTGGCAAAGTTGAGACATGTGTTTCATGCTCTTTCATCACAAAAAACAATCAAGGTATTCCCTCCCTCTTGCGAAAGCGGCAAAATAGCAGAGGTTTTTCTTCGAAGCAAAATAAATCATACAAAGTAGCTGATGAAACAATAAAAAAAAACAGTGATATTTCCTTCTTTTTGTTAATCTTCTTTGTTAGCATGCATTAGAAGCAGCCTTCCTCTTCCTTCCTTTACTTGGTTCTTGAGACTTGGTCTGTTGAGATGATGTACTTCCCATAACTGTTGCTTCTAAGTCATCCAATGTAGCAAAATTGGAAGTTGATGCTGTATTTAACATTTGCTTACCACGTTTCTTACTGAAATTTCCTTGAAGTTGTTGTCTTTCCCTTGCTGTGTATCCACCTTTGCAAGTTTTTGAATTATGTCCCAAGCACCCACACTTTTTGCACTTAATTGTTATAGACCTTTTACCCTTCCTTTGCTCCCCTGGCTCTCTTCTTCTATTTCTTGATGGTCTACCAATGGACCTCCTTAGTGTTGGAGGTTCCAAATAAGGGACATCAAAAACTTGCCACTGTGCTTTGTCAGGTATGGGGAGAATGGACAACTCATAGGTTTCTTTGTACCTCCTCACAGAGAACCAATCACTCACATAGTTGGCTGGATCCCTACCAGCTTCTAGTATTGCCCTAATGGCATGTTTACAAGGAATGCCACTTATTTGCCACACACCACATAAACAGGTCCTCAAAACCAAAGAGACGGGAAAGTAGAATTGACCATCACGAACCTCAAATCGACCATTCCCACTTGCAAAGTCATAACACAGTCTTGATTCTTTTTGCAGCTCTTTTAACCTTTGTAGTATGTTCGGACATACCCCTTCATCTTGCCATGACTGAGCTGCAGCTTGCCTCGAAGCATTCCTTACCATTGTCATTCTCCTAACACCTGTTAAATTGCAGCACTCGGTCGTCACTCACAGTTAGTTACCTTTCTTGTAAACATCTCATAAATGAATGAAAATAATTAAACTATGATGCCACTAACCTTCAAGTAAACTTATAACGGGATTTGTTCTATGCACCCCAAGAGTACTATTAAAACTCTCAACGAAATTGCTTGTGTTGTCTTCACAAGCCAGGTCTGGATTGAATTTGTGCTTAGTCCATTGTTCTTTGTCCCCCAAGTCAAGAAACCACCTTGCACATCCATTCCCTCCATGTTGAATAACTTTTTCCAAAGCTTTTTTGAATGTGTACTCTGATGTTGCATCCACAACCATCCAAAATAGCTTGTGCATTAGTATTCCAGGATACTCTTGCTTGAAATTTTTGCATAAATGTCGGGCACAAAACCTTCTGTATGCATCAGGCCAGACCATCTCCAAGGCTGGCTCAACACCCTAAGTATAAGGAACATAATGAGTAAGAAGCATTAATTAATGGGGAATATTAATGAATAATTAGTAAGAGCATTAATTAGTTACCTTTTGCCTATCAGAAATAATTGTCCAATTTGTCCTGCCACTCTCACTCACACATTGCTTTAAGAACATAAAGAAGTTAGACCAGCTGTCCTTATTTTCAGCTTCAACAACTCCAATTGCAACAGGAAACATTTCATTGTTCCCATCAAGGGCTACTGCAGATAACAATACACCACCATGATTTCCTTTGAGGTGTGCACCATCAACACCTATCAAACTTCTGCACCCTCTAATTAACCCCATGAACTGAGCATGAAAAGATATAAAGATGGACTTGAACTGCAAAGTCTTCTCTGGATTACCCATGTCAGTTCCACTACAGTGGGCAATACTACCATGGTTTGTCAATTTTATCATCTCACAATATTGACAAAGTAGTTTATAAGACTCATCATGTCCTCCATTAATTTCCCTCAATGCTATGTCCTTCATCTTGTATACTGAACTAGTGGCCATTTTCAATCCATATCTCTCCATTAGTAGGTCTTGAATTGAATTTGCAGAGATGATTGGGTTGGCCCTTATGTCTTCTATCATTTTCTTAGCCACCCAAACACATTGGCCATAGGGTTATTTGCCGAAACACCCACACATCCATGGTCGGGACTATTGATTGACTTAATGGCCCAAGTATTGCCATCGGGAAGGATTGAAGCATGTATCCTCCAACCACATTCTCAGCGTGGCACAAATAGTCGTGTATCTATTCCATTCAGATTTAACAACAACCAAATAAAAACCCTCTTGAACACAATAGTCTCTAAGAACATCTTTAAAATGCTCTTTATCCATAAATAGTTGCCAAGGCTTCAACTTAATAGCCCCAAACTGCTTGTTTTCATACAATTCACTATTTTTATATAGCTTCTCAGAATACCCTCCACCATCATCATCCCACTCGTGTTGATTATACGGGTTGTAACCATCGTCAGCATAATTTAAGGTTGGCAAACCCCCATCCTCTTCCTCTAGGTCTAGGTCTGACAAACTGTCATCTTGATCACCTCTATCTTCACTCGTTACCACTATGGCATTTGAGGCCCCTTTAATTTTAGGAACGTAAACTCCTTTTCTTAAAGCTGTTGTCCGGGCCATCTTCACATTTTTCACTTGTGTTTGAGAAGATTGGATGACTAAGGGCCTCTTAAACCTTGGAGGTGTCCTCATGTTACTAACAGCTACATGGGATGCTTCAATAGTTATGGACTGAATGGCTGAAGTAGGTTCAGGAACCGTATACTCAGATTCTATTTCATTTATAGCAACATCATGAGCAGGGGTTGAAGGTTTTGAATTAGAAACATTTCTCCTGCAAGTAAGTTTCTGTCCTATGCATTTAAAACCTTCAAAGGCATTTGGAATTGCATTTGAAACCTTTGAAACCTCAGACCCACAAGTTTTATTATTAGCCCTAATTTGCCTAGCCAAAGTAAGAACATGAGATAGTTCAACAGTAGCTCCAATCCAAATGTCAATATTTTTCTTCCCAACAAATCTATTAAACATTTCCATAAGGTCTTTATCCTCATTCAAAGGGATAGACTTCATCTTATAAGAGTAACATAACGAAGGGTTTTTAGGCAAAGGTATACCTTCTTTATCTGCTTCATCATAAAGATCATTAATAATATCGATCATTAAACACTTATCCGTATCTTCAACTAATATTTCTACAAAGTTAGCCCTATAATGAAGCTTCAACGAAATATTCTCCATCTTTGCAACCAAAAATACCACAATCAAGTAGTAAGCCCTTTATAAAAACAGAGAATCAGTCGACACAAAAGGTATAATCATCTTGAAAATGTAGATAGTGACATTTTTTTTAACTTAATTCTCAACTGCTAATTCAATCAACAATAAGTCTCCCTTGTTTCGTCACAAGCTTAAGACGGGTATATTCGTCACAAGCTTAAGACGGGTCAAATCTCTCCCACTTGTGTAGATAAGACAAGTCTATAAAATCACAAAGTGTTTGTCTTTACCTACTTGTATCGGATACGTCCGTCACAAATAAAAATTTGTGTTCAATTAAAAAGAAAGCCTTTGTACAAAAAATTGTACAATTACCTTGAAAGGGTACTTGTCTAAGTTGAATAAGTGTACTAGAACACCTAAATGAAATCATTGTATTCTACAATCCACATTCATTTCCACTTGATACGACAATACTTAGCCAAATAGCCACCCATCAAAGACCAAACAATTAACATCACCCTCATTTATCGTTCCTTTTTGTAATGGGCTTACCATCCATGGCTACTAATCCTTAATTAGCCATGTTAGTATAACTGCTACTCTGCTAGTATATGAAAAGGGCGAATCTTTACCCTTAAAAGTTGTTATCTCGGCCAAAAAATGACAACAATTAACAAAGAACAACACTAAATAATATTCCGTCGAATTAAACAATACTGTTATTTACAAAGAAAAATAAAAGGGGAATATTAAATACCTGCTAAGCCGCAGGTCCGCAACTGAAAGGAGAAAATTCTAGGCTGTTGATCAAAGGGATTGTCGATGAAAGAGGATTGATGAAATGATTTTTGGGTTCAGAAACCCTAGATTGTAGATGTTATTTAGAGAAACAGAGGGTATGTGATGGGTTTTTGAGTGGTCACTGTATAAAGGGGTTTTTGTCGATGCTCAGTCCTTAATGAGTCAATGAGTCAACTAGTTGCCAGGTCAGCGTAAGTGTGAGACATATCAGCAAACTAACGTCTAATTTGACGGAAGCAAAGATTAGTGTCATACTGATTACTTTTTATAAGATACAGGGTTACCATTTGGGGTTAAATTAAAAATAGGGTTATTATGTAGGATTCGAGAAAATACGGGGTTACCATGTAGAAAAACCCAATAAAAAAAGGAAGAAGTTAAATGAAATTGCACTTCCCTTTGAAGCTACCAAGTAATGTCGTTTTCTGGTTGAGCAAAATGAAGTAGGGGATTATAAAACGTCATTATTTTCCCTTTCAATTGAAGGCACAAATTAGAAAAAGTAATTGAAATCTACCCTTTTATGATACAGAATTAAAATAGTGTTGGAAAAAGGTAAAAGGGATTTCTTTCTATGAATTCGTCACCTATATAAATACCCCCATCTATATCTAACTTGTTTGCTCTCACTTTCTCACTACTAGTATTCTGCCTATATCCTACATAATTTGTTCAAATAATAGTTTGGATTTACTTTTTCTTCTCTCGATTTGAAAAAATGGGTACGGAGTCGATTGAAATTCTAAACTCTAACTCACTCTCATCCATTTTGGATAAACCCGATAATTCCAGCAAAAAGAACGAGTTATGGTATGAAGAAGAAATCGACGAGGATCTCAAATGGTCCTTTGCTTTAAAAAGGTACGGGTTAGCCAGGACCCTGGTCCTCTGCTAATGAATTATATGCGAATTTGGTTACTTTTTTATTTTTAAAATTATTCAATTGCATAACTAGTTCGTGGTATGGTGAATTTTCAATCTTTATTTTGGCTCCCTCGATGTTTAAATTCAACCACCCGGCATCAGAGAAATTTACGTACTATTGTTCCTTGTTCAGAAAATAAAAAGAGCTCGCAATGTAAATTATGTTTATGCACGGGACTATAAAAAACAAGTAAAACCTATGATTAATTGCTAAACAATTTCTTTTAAATTCTAGTGTGTGTAAAATCTTCTCGGGAGTAAATTCTTCTATTTTGTTTCAAATTCATAGATTTAAATTTTTTTTTTTTATATGTAATACTATAACACTACCCTAATCTACATTTCAGCTTAAAAATGTCCTAATTTTCCAATATTGAAAACGGTACTCACATGCAAAACTTGTTTGTTTCCATGAAAATGTAACAAAATCATGTGACTCCATTGGTCACGCCAAAACTGAATAAATTTGCCGAAAAAAGTGCGATATGTAGAAAAGGTTTTACAAGATCATGTTTACTCTCTTTCGTAAAATTAGTTAAAAAATTAACTAAAAACTGAAAAGTTAAATAAAACCTGAAAAAAAGATGAAATTTTAAAAAATAGTTGAAAATTATGATTTGAAAAGATACCTGATTTTTATTAAAACTATTTGGTAAACTAGTTGAAAAGATAACTGATATTTGATTAAATGGCGTAAAAGGAAATGATTTATTATTGTTATCGTTTATGCTTTTATTATTATCGTTGTGTTATTGTCGTTGTCACTATTAAAAGTAATGTCACAAAAAAAAAAAAAAAAACTAATTAAGTTGCACCCCAAAGTATTTGATATCAAGATAAAAAATGATAGCTCTGACTTGTTTGGATTGAGGGAAAATGGCGGAAAAAATAAGGGAGTAATGATTTGCGGTTATTTTATTGTTTTAGTGAGTTTGGTACCCCACTAGATTAAATTCTCCGGTAATTATTTCCCTTAAAATATTACCCCACTAATTGTTCCCTTCAGTCTAGGCGAGCCTAATGGTAAATGAAAGAGCCGTGGAGTTTTCTTATTTCCAAATATTTGAAGGGTAAAAAGGGTAAGCATAATAAAAATGGGTATCTGAAATCTAAAATACTACCTAAAGTAACATTTCATTTTAGGTAAATTATTTGGGCAAATAAGCTATTCGACAAACACTGGCAAAACTAGGGCTGAGCAAAAAAATATGATACGAATTTTTTATGCGAATCTGACCCGAAATCCGAATTAAAACATTCAAATATGTGGATACCATTTAAATTGGATATCTGATCAGGTTTATTCCGATGAAACTGGATCGGATATGGATTGAGAAATTTTGAATTCCGGATATTCGAATCCGATTCGAATTTTAAAAAACTTAAATAAGAGGAAAAACTTAAAAACAAACCAAGACAAACATTATAAAATAACAACAACAACAACAACAACAACAACAACAACCACAACAACAACAACAACAACAACAACAACAACAACAACAACAACAACAACAACAACAATAATAATAATAATAATGCAAGGCAGTAGACACAATTACACAAACTAACAACATAAACCTTAATTCTCATCTCGCCTCTCTAATCTATTAATCTCTATCATCTTTTTCATTCTCATCTCGCCATTCTCGAGCTCCTTAGTCATCATTATTCATCAGTTCATGAGATAGTTTCTTTATCTTTTTATAATCTTTATTTGATGTATTTTCAGTCGATTTTATAATTACTGTCTCCAAAAAAACTAGTTGATTTTCAGTCGAGATGATTCCATTTTCTTAATAATATGATGCATTTTTTTAAAATCTAACTTTAAGCTATTGTAAATTAGTGCTATTATGTAAACTTTGCAGTTTTAAGACTTGTAAAATTATGGTAGGAATTGACTAAATTATCTTTTTATTACTGACAAAACTAAATTGAGGCGGACTCTATTATGCATTATAAAACCAGATCAAATCCGGTTTCCGAAATCTGGATATCCAGATTTTTGGATTCCGGATTTTTGGATATCCCAGTTATTTGAACCGGATCTGAATCCCCAGAATTCATAATTTTAAAAATGGATGATATCCGATCCGGTTTTGAAATCTGGATTAGATATCCAGTTTTGCTCAACCCTAGCGAAAACAATAAGCTACCTGAAAATTTTGACAAAAAAACTATTTAAGTAAAAAAAAATAAAAAAAAGGTACCTGGCATGAAAAATAGAGCCTTATCCCTTTTTTTTTCTCAACAAATATAAATTGATCAAACACACAATTATATTAAAACTGAAATAATATTTAAAAAGAAATAAATCTTGTGTCCTTCGAGAGGACCATACTCCGTACACCTAAACCTTTATAATAATTCATTTGGTAGATTGCCTTTAGGTGAAAGGAGGACGATCCTCGCGAAGAACAAAAGAACTTTTCTTTAAAATGCTCAACATCATTTTGCCAGTCATACAAAGATAATTTAGTCAATTCCTACCATAATTTTACAAGTCTTAAAACCGCAAGTTTAGATAATAGCACTAATTTACAATAGCTTAAAGTTAGATTTAAACGCTTCTAACTTTTGAAAAACATTTTACAATAATTAAATTTGATAAACAAAGACTTCCGGAGTACGGTATTAACTTAAAAAGTTGTATGGAATTAGATATCTTATCTTTATAAATATAGAAACATTTAACCCTCCTCATTAACCCACATCATCATTTACAACCTTTTTTTTATTTTTTTATTTTTTTAAAAAAGAAGTAAACCTGAGACCCGTATAAATATATCTTTTTAAAATTTCTAGAAAGTTAACCTCCACATTTAATGTTCAGATGCTATGAAACGTTAATCAACAGTATCAACATTATATAAAATAACAAAGGAACAATTTGAATTTTAAAGGAGCAACATTATAAATAATTTGAAAAACTTGAGATTTAAAATATATTTAAAATTTTAGAAGTATAATCATAAACATTAATAGTGAATTACGTAAAAATGTTGTATATTACAAATATTTGTATATAATTTGTATAGAAATTATACCAATACCATTTATACTAAAAAAAATTGTAAACTAAATAAAAATGTATTATTACTAACCAAAAATTAAGCTTGTGAGTCATGCAAACACAATCTCCTTTTTGTATCAGGTTACTCAATTTCAAGAACTAAAAGACAAATAATAAATGGGAAAGATGGCTATGAATTTTGAGTTTAGGTAGATCAGATTAGAAGGTAAGATGAGTTTAGTTAGTTGATGAGATTTAGGGATTTAGGTGATGGGTAAAGGGAGAAGGATGGATATGAAGAGCCGAGATAAGGGAGGTGAAAGTGATAAAAAAAAAAAAAGACTGAAAGAAGAAGTAGGCGAGAGGTATGGGCTTGGGTTGAGTATTTCAAGTGAAATAATGATGGACCTATGGTCCATGGGCGTTAGGACGTGGCTCCATTTATTTGTGAGGAGGTGTGTGTTTGCACAAATTTTCATTTAAGACGGATCAATCCGTCTTAAGTTTAAGACGAGTCAAATAGTTAGGATAAAATAAAAGAAAAGTTCATAGATACTGGCAGAATAATTATCTTCTCTACATAAGTGGCGTAATATTTTACCTATTTACTTTTAAGACGGATATACCCGTCGTCCTAAGGGAAACCAATTATAGTAGTAGAATAGAGTTTGTTATCTTTTACTTCCTTTATTCCAATCAATTATATACATTTGATTCAAATATAACTCAGGTATATTCGACAAATGTATAAAAATGATTGGAATGAAGGAAGTACAATTTACTACTTCCTCCATTTTTTTATCTTCCCATTTTATTTTGCACAACATTTAAGAAAAAATATTAAATAATACAACATTTTATGACGAAAAGTAAGGGCCATTGATAATCAGTTACTATAATTTTTCACTCTTTTACGTGATGAATTATATAGACCTTAATATATACATAGTAGTAACAATTTTGTTAAAAAACTAAATAAAATCACAATTTGGATAAAACATGCTCGTGCAATGGCACGGGCTTTAAAACTAATATTCCCTATTTGTCAAAAAAAATTCTTCCCACTTGATCTTGTTCGGTTTGATGATACTCTGATTGTACTCATTATATGTAGATATTAGTTATTTTTATTGTAATTTTTATTGTAAATATAATATATGTTTCTTTTTAAAATATATTTTGATGATAAGTATAAATATTTTCTACATTACGTATACTCGAGGGTTTACCCAGTACACACCAAACCTAATAATTAGCAAATGCGGGTTCACTCATCACCTAAAAAAAAGTATAAATATTTAGGTTAAGATATGATTTTTTTTATCAAGGTTTTCAAATGAAGATGCTTGAAAATATTCATGTAGAGATGTAAATCTATGTGTGGTTACACAAATTCTCATTGAAGACGGGCATATATATCCATCACAAGCTTAAGATGGGTCAAGTAAGTAGCATTATGTTTTTGTCTTATCTACCTATTTGAATATTATTTGATCTTTTTTCAACTTGTTACGGATATGCCCGTTTTTAATGAGACTTGCTGGATTGATTAATTGGTGTCACTATCATCCTCGACCATTCATAATTTGTGTCACCTAAAGGGTAAATGACCCATGAGGCGATGAAGACATGTAATCTTGTGTTTCAGTGTCCTTTATATATATTCTACGTTTCGAAGACATAATATCACATCGTTGATCATATAAACTGAAATATATAACAAATTTTTAAATTTGTTATTTTAAATAATTTTGTAAAATCATATTCGTAACAACATAAATTACTTACTCTGTATATAAATACAATAATTGAAGAAATGCAAACAGGAAGAATGGTTGAAAGCTTTTGATATTATTTGATAAAAGAAATGTAATACACCATCTACATATATAGCAAAACTAAGGCCATAAGATCTAATCTTTCCTAATACTAAGGCTAGAAGATAGGAAACTAATTAAACACTTTACATATAAGAGAAGATATTATGCACTAATATATTTCATATTCACACCATACGAATATAATCTTCCAATACTCCCCCTCAAGTTGGAGCACTAGGTGTTTCTATGCCCAACTTGGACTGAAGATACACAAAAGCTTCACTCCCGAGTGCCTTAGTAAAAATATCCGCCACTTGCTCCTTGCTCCGTACTTGAGACGTGGAAATAGTCTTATTCATGAGATGATGTCGTACAAAATGACAATCAATTTAGATGTGTTTTGTACGATCATGAAAAACGGGATTCTTCGCAATATGGAGTGCTGCCTTGTTGTCACAATAAATATTCATTGGCTGGGAATGCTTGACTCCAAGTGACTCGAGGAAAGATTTTAGCCAAAGGAGTTCACTTGTCATGGCTACCAATGCCCTATACTCTGCCTCAGCTGTGGATTTTGACACCGTCGTCTGTTTTCGCGCTTTCCATGAAATAGGAGAATGACCAAGTGATACATAATATCCAGTAATCGTCCTTCTTGATATCGGACAAGCTCCATAATCTGAGTCTGAATAGCCCCTCAATACCAGGTCACAGTTACGATCTATAATGATTCCTTTTCCTGGGCAGCTCTTAATGTAACGCATTACTCGATAGACTGCATCCAAGTGCTCCTGTCGCGGTGCGTGGACGAATTGGGACAAGCCATGTACAGCATATACTAAGTCGGGCCTCGTGATGGTCAAATAGATTAAGCGTCCCACTAGTCTTCGATATTTCATTGGATCGCCCAATAGTCGCCCTTTTGCCAACGCTAATCCATGGTTCGGTTGGATGGGAGTAATAGCTGGCTTTGCTCCTTCCATCCCAGCCTCTTTCACAATTTCCAATGCATATTTGCGTTGGCTAAGAAACAATCCCTTTGACCCGGTTGCAACTTCTATTCCCAAAAAATACTTAAGCCTTCCAAGATCTTTAACTCCAAAGCTTCGGTCAAGGAAAGTCTTTAGTCTATTACTAGCTTGTTCATTATTACTTACGACAATCATGTCGTCCACATACACTAATAATCCAATGAAAATGCCATCTTTGTTGTAAGTAAATAAAGAATAATCAGCTAGTGATTGAACGAATCCATACCTTGTTAATGAGCTAGTCAATTTTGCAAACCAGTTTCTTGAAGCCTGCTTTAAACCGTACAATGATTTCAAGAGCCTACAAACTTTCTTTGTCCCATTACTTTTAAATCCGGGTGGCAAACACATATACACCTCCTCATCTAAATCACCATGTAGGAAGGCATTGTTTACATCCAATTGAGCTATAAACCATCCTTTCGCCACTTCTACCGTTAGCAAACACCGTACACTCGTCATTTTGGCAACGGGTGCGAAAGTTTCATGGTAATCCACGCCTTCTATTTGCGTATAACCTTGCGCTACCAATCTCGCCTTGTAGCGCTCTATTGTCCCATCTGCTTTGTGCTTCACCTTAAAAACCCACCGGCATCCAATGGTTCGTTTTCCTTCCGGCAAGTCTACCACCTTCCACGTTTTATTAACTTCCAATGCCTCTATTTCTTTGGCCATTGCTTGTCGCCATTCCTCCTTTTGTGCTGCTCCTAGATAGTTTCTTGGCTCGCGCACCGCATCAATGTTGACCAAATAATTCCTGTGATTAATAGAAACACAATTGGTGGTGACATAATTTGCTATTGGATAACGGGTACCTTTCTTTGCGGACGTCGATTGAACTGGTGGAGCGTCTTGAGTGGGGTCGATTATACGGGTCGACTTGCAAACGTAGTCCTTCTTCCAATACGGTTCAAACTTTTCTCGTGCTCCTCGGCCAACCTGTGCACTAACTCCCACTGTCTGCTCTTGCTCTACTTGTTCGTTCTCATTGGTTTGCTCATGATTAGTGGTATTTGACTCTCGGTTCACTTCAGCATTACTTTCTTCCCTTGACTCATCAACATTTTCATTTGAAACATTGTCACTATCTTCCCTTGACTAATCCACATTTTCATTTGAAATATATTTGTCATGGTCAAAATTCTCTATTACCTCGTATGTGTCTGATATATTAGTTTGCACTTTCCCGTCTGAATTTGTGGAATTAATGTCGGAAAAAGGCAAAACATGCTCATAAAAGATTACATCCCTTGACTCAAAAATAGTCCGAGTTTTTAGGTCGTATACTCTCCAACCTTTCTTGTTGTGTGGGTACCCAACAAAAATACACCGCTTGCCCCTCTCATTAAATTTGTCTTTCGGCCTATCCTTGTTGTGGGCATAGCATAGCCTACCAAAGACTTTAACATTATCAAAAATAGGTCGTTCACCATGCAAGACTTCATAAGGAGTAAAACCATCGAGAATACGAGTTGGCGTACGATTAATTAAATATGCAGCAGTAAGAACACATTCACCCCAAAAATTAATTGGCAAATTAGCTTGGAAACGTAAGGCTCTCGCTTTTTCTAATATATGTCTATGCTTGCGCTCTACCCTACCATTTTACTGTGGGGTGTCAATGTTACTTGTCTGAAAAATTATCCCATTCTCGCCATAATACTCTCTCATAGTCCCAGATAGAAACTCCGTTCCATTATCACTTTGCACTACTTTCACTTGTTTTCCGAATTGTGTCAAAGTCATTTTACAAAAATTCATCATAATTTTACTCACTTCTCCTTTATCACGCATCAAATAAACCCACACATTTCGACTTTTATCATCAAAAATTGTGAGAAAATACTGTGCACCCGAGTGACTCTTAGCATGATATGGACCCCGAATGTCACAGTGTATTAAAGCAAATAAGTCTGAACTTCTTTTATCATTAAGTTTAAAAACCGATCGTGTTTGTTTCGCTCGACAACATGCATCACAAATGTCACTGGAGTTCCATAACAAATCAACACCAACTAAATTATTGAAAAGAGATAAAGTATTGCTAGATGGGTGACCTAGTCATTTGTGCCAAAGTCGTGTGTCTTGCTTAGCACTGGTCCGAGCTACTTGCACTTTGTCGTTCTTCAAATAATAGACCCCATCACGCTGCTCCCCGCGTCCAATCTTCATCCTCGTAGATTGGTCCCGTATAACGCAATAGTCGATAAAAAAGTCACAACACAATTATTCTCTTTAATCAACTGTTGTACTGAAATCAGATCACAAGTTAACTTTGGGACATATAAGACATCTTTTAGAACAAAATTATCGTTCAATACGACTTCTCCATGTTCTTGTGCCACTATGTGCGTCCCATCTGGTAAGGTCACTTTGGAAGGTGCTTCTCGTCTTATTTTTGTGATCAATTCCCTTTGTCCAGTCATGTGGTGTGAGGCACCACTATCCAATAACCAATTAATCATGTTATTATTCATACCTGCAATCTTTTGATTACCGTCTGATGATTTCGCACCGAGCAAGCTACGCAACTGTGTCATTTCCTCTGCCGTGAACGAAAGCTTCTGTGTCTCTATTTCATTCACTATTGCTGCATTTCCTACCTGAAAAGTATTCCCTGTGCCTCTGCCACCACGTCTGTATCCACGTCGTCCGCGGCCTCGGCGGTGTTTTTCCCAGCAATTATACTCGGTGTGGTAAAACTTTGTGCAGTACGTGCATCTGACTGGATCTGCATCCTTTGCTCCATTATTTGAAACGAAGCCACAACCTCTACTTTCTTCATTGTTCATCCGTGCAGCCATTGTTTTTTTTTTTGTGTTATTAATTGTTCTGAAAATTGCGGAAGCTTTTAATTAGGATCGAATTGCTCCTGATGCCATGAAGAAATGCAAACAGGAAGAATGGTTGAAAGCTTTTGATATTATTTGATAAAAGAAACGTAATACACCATCTACATATATAGCAAAACTAAGGCCATAAGATCTAATCTTTCCTAATACTAAGGCTAGAAGATAGGAAACTAATTAAACACTTTACATATAAGAGAAGATATTATGCACTAATATATTTCATATTCACACCATACGAATATAATCTTCCAATAATAATTACAGTGTTATTAATTAAAAACACATCCATCTAATCACAAGAACAAAGAGTTCCCTCTAGGGTTTTTTCCTTGGGAGGGTTTGAGAGCCCCTAGACGATTTCTAGGTTTTTCTCACACAGTTATCAAAATTTTTCACAAAAATCTTCATTTTTTCATCATTCCACACAAAAACTCAATCATTTATAGAAAAATCTATGTGTTTCTTTGAATTTTGGTCCTGTAGCATTTTTCTCTGGATTTCCGTGTTAGTAAGTGGTTTTCTTTCTGCCCTAATTTTGAGTATTGCTTTTCTGATGGAGAGGTCTAATTCCACTGCACAATTGCAAATCCGGCGGAATGAGGAGGAGGACGGTGACCATACCAGACTGGAACATGGCGTGGAGTTAGAATGGGTGGCCGGGGATGGGGATGAGACTGACGTATCCAATTTGTGCGTGGTGGGTCAGCTTTGGACGGAACGACATGTTAACCTTAAAGCCCTGATCGATACCATGGTGGCGGCCTGGAAAACCAAAGGTGTGGTAGGCGAGGTTGTTGATAAGCAGAAGAAGATTATTACCTTCAAATTTGATGACGGGGAGGACAAGGCTCGGATTTTGGAGGAACAGCCATGGCATTTCGAAAGACATATCTTAGTGTTGGCAGAGTTAAATGGTGAGGCCATTCCCACTGAGGTAACTCTTTATTTTTCCCCTATATGGGTTCGTGTCTACGATCTTCCAATTATGGGTAGGCAAAATCTAGAGAATGCGTGCAATATAGGAAATGCTATTGGTACGTATGTGTCGGTTGATAATTCTGCCAATCCCATGATTAATAGATCAATGCGGCTTAGGGTTATCATTGATGTTCGAAAAGCCCTCGTTGACTCTATTCATATGAAGCTTAAAGGTGGCAAAAAATGGCGTGTTCGAATTTCCTATGAAAGCCCGCCTTTATTCTGTTATATTTGTGGGAGGGTAGGACATGGCGAGAAGGATTGTGGGGATCGTAGGGGTCCTATAGGAGAAGGCAGAAGATATGGTGATTGGATGAAAGCCTCTCCGTGGAGGGTGAATCAGGGAGGTGGGGGACACAGGGACAAGAACGGGTCATGCGCAAAAAAACTCTTTGATGACGAGGAAAATGAAGTGGAGGTGGAGGAGAGGGAGCTTAGTAGAATGGTTGAAATGCTAAGGGGGGTCTCGTTGACGCGGGCACATGGGCATGAGAAGGAGCCAGTGGTGGCTATGTCGTCTGAGAGTATGGGGGAGTTCACAGCTGGAGGGGTTGAATCGTTGGCTATGGAGGTTAACAAAGAAGATAACACCATAGTGAATAGGGAGGGGGGAAGGAAGTTTATCAAAGTAAAACGTTCCAGTGGTTGTCATGGCGGGTTGGTGAATCAGGAGAAAGGGAGTGGTGATGGTGGAATGACGGTTAACATGGGTAAGAGGAAGAAAGGGGTAGGGGAGGATTGTTTGGGGAGTGTTGTTCCCGAAGGAGGGGTGAAGAAAGTTCGAATGTCGAATGACGGTGACGTTTCTTTATCTGAAGTAGCGGAGGTTGACGTGGTTCAACCCCGTGAACAACAATGAAAATCTTAAGTTGGAACTGTCAAGGGTTGGGCATTCCCTTGACAGTTGGTACCCTCCGTGATTGGTGTTGGAGGGAAAGCCCGAACATTGTCTTCGTTATGGAGACAATGATTAGTGCTAGAGATTTAGAGAAAGTTCGTAATAAATGTGGTTTTACGTCGGGTCTTTGTTTTAGTAGTAGTGGTAGGTCGGGTGGTCTGGGGTTATGGTGGAAGGACATTAATGTCCATCTTGTGTCCTATGATAAGCATCATGTAGCTGTCAATGTGGTGGGTGAGGGGGGAGATGTTTTATGGAAGGCGACGGGGGTGTATGGATGGCCGGAGCAAGCAAATAAACACAAAACATGGGAGATGTTGAGAGTTCTTTGTCAAAATAACAGTAGTGTTCCTCATATTCTTTTTGGAGACTTTAATGAGATTCTATGTGAGGATGAGAAGGAGGGTGGTGCGGCTAGGCGTGAGAGGCGAATGGATGACTTTCGAACAACTTTGGATGATTGTGGGCTCATTAACCTTGGCTTTAAAGGTAACAAATTCACGTGGCAGCGAGGCCTGAGGGATGGGAATTTTGTTCGGGAAAGATTGGATCGTGCAGTAGCTACGGTGGAGTGGAATAACCTATACCCAAATGTTGAAGTTCGAAATTTTCCTATTTTTTTCTCTGATCATGGGGCTATTCTCATTCATGAAGTGGAAGCGGGCCTAGGTCGATGAGGTAGCAGGGGGTTTAGATTTGAACCTTTTTGGATGGCTGAACCAGAATGTGGAGAAGTGGTGAAGGAAGCTTGGGATGAAGTTGCAGGGTGGACTGTAGTCGATAAGGTTGAGACGTGCTCACGGAAATTGACGAGATGGGCCAGACAGAAATTTGGCTGCCTGAAACGGAGGATACGCGAGCTAGAGGAGGAACTGGAGAGGTGGCAACGAAGGGCCCCTTCTGCAGATATGCTAGGTCGTTGCCGTACCATTGTCGAGGAGTTAGAGGTATGTCGTATGCAGGAGGAAACATACTGGTATTCTAGGGCCCGACGGAGTGAGCTACGGGATGGTGATAAAAACACGAAGTATTTTCATCATAAAGATACCCAAAGGAGAAAGAAGAACTTAATCTGTGGGCTCGAGGATGACGCGGGCAATTGGCAAACCGAAGAAGAGAAAATCTCGGATATTATTGGGTCATACTTTAATAATCTTTTCAGGTCACATAATCCCACCGGGTTTGATGATACTCTATCGTGTGTCCATAATATTGTTACTCCCGAGATGAATGACATTCTGGATAGCCCTCTAAGCGATGAAGAAATCAGGTGCGCGCTTTTTAATATGCATCCAAATAAAGCCCCGGGGCCGGATGGATTACATGCTCTTTTCTACCAAAAATATTGGAATATTGTGGGTCCGGATGTGTGCCTTTTTGTTCGTGACTGGTGGGAGGGGGGAGGTGACATGGCTGCTCTCAATAAGACCTTGGTTGTGTTAATTCCGAAGTGCAATAGCCCGAAGAAAATGACGGAGTTTAGACCTATTAGCCTATGTAATGTGATTTATAAGATTATCTCGAAGACTCTTGCTAACAGGCTTAAACGGTTTTTAAACGATATTATTTCGGAGAATCAAAGTGCTTTAATTCCCGGGAGATTTATTACGGATAATGCTCTTTTTGCGTTTGAAATTTTCCATGCTATGAAGAGAGGAGGGGAAGGAAGACAGGGAAATATTGCACTAAAATTAGACATGAGCAAGGCCTACGACCGTGTTGAGTGGTGTTTCTTAGGTGAGGTGATGGGCCATATGGGCTTCTCGGAGGGGTGGAGGACGCGAATTATGAGGTGTGTATCGACTGTGACGCAATCCTTCATAATCAATGGCAAGCCAACTGGTTGTGTTCGACCAAGCAGGGGTTTGCGGCAGGGCGATCCTATTTCACCATATCTCTTTCTTCTCTGTGCGGATGTCTTCTCTTGTTTGCTTCCCGGAGGCTTTGAGACAGTCAAATACACGGTATGCGTATTTGTCGAGGTGCGCCTAGAATTTCACATCTTTTCTTTGCCGACGATAGTATTCTTTTTGCTCGAGCTAATACAGAGGAATGCTCGGTTATTGCTAACATTATTAGCACGTATGAGAGAGCATCGGGGCAGAAAATTAATTATGATAAATCGGAAATTGTCTTTAGCAAAAGGGTCGGAAGTCAGCAGAGGAACGATATTAAGCGTAGGCTGGGAATGCGCGAGGTTGATAGACACAAGAAATATCTGGGTTTGCCCACCATTATTGGGAAGTCGAAAAAGATGGTTTTCGCGAACCTGAAGGAGAGAATTTGGAAGAAGGTGAGAGGTTGGAAGGAGCGGCTGCTTTCAAAACCCGGGAAGGAGGTTCTCATTAAAGCTGTTGCGCAGGCAATCCCAACATATATGATGAGTTTGTTTGCGATTCCTGATGGTATTATTGATGAGTTGCATATGATTATGGCTCGTTTTTGGTGGGGATCGACGGATACTCAACGGAGAATGCACTGGATGAATTGGGACAGGTTGTGTCAGCCGAAAGCATTAGGGGGTATGGGCTTTAGAGATTTACGGGTCTTTAATCAAGCACTCTTGGCTAAGCAAGTATGGAGGTTAATGATGAATCCTCAGTCTTTGGCTAGTCGTGTTCTTAAAGCTCGCTATTTCAAAAACGACTCAATTCTTGAGGCACGCAGGGGATACGATCCGAGCTTTATATGGCGGAGTTTATGAGGGGCTAAGTCCCTGTTGCTGGAGGGTCTGAAATGGCGGGTGGGGAATGGGTATAAGGTTAGCTTGTGGGATGATGCGTGGTTGAATGGGGAGGGTGCAGGGATAATTCCTACCTTTAATCTTGAAGCCGACCCATCTTTGAAGGTGGCGTGTATTATCAACCAGACACAGGGGTGCTGGGATATGGATGCTGCGAGAACTTTACTGGTTGAGGCTGATGTGGAATGTTTGTTGGAAGTCCCTATAAGCAAAAGACTACCCCCGGATGAGCTCTATTGGTGGCCAACAAAAGATGGATGCTATACTGTCAAGTCGGGTTATTGGCTGGGAAGACGAGGTAGTATGAGGGCGGCTTGTTATGGCGATGATGAGGAGAGCCAGGCTCTTTGGCGTCTTATCTGGTCTATCAATGTCCCTCCAAAATTGGCTCACTTTATCTGGCGTGCTTGTGCGGACACAATTGGCATGCGTAAACATCTCTTTGAACGACACTGCAGCTCGACACCAACATGTAATTTCTGTGAGGAAGAGGAAAGTATTAACCATGCTATATTTATGTGTGATTGGGCGAAGTGTATTTGGGAGGACAGTGGATGCTGGAGTGTTGTCGAGGCCACAATGGGCATGTCGGGTAGGGATCGTTTTGGGTGGGTGTTAAGGAATCTTGAGGAGAATGATAGGGGCAAATTCCTGGCAATATCGTGGGCTATTTGGACTATTCGTAATCAACGAATATTTGATGAGTCGCCTCCGTCGCCTGAGCTTGTTATAACGGGGATGATTAAAATGGTGTCTGAGTACCGCACCTATTCCAAGCGGGTTTTTGACAGTCCATTGAGGAGTGTGAGCAGCCACGATAGCCATTGGACTCCACCCTCGGCTGGGTTTATCAAAATCAATACTGACGCCTATGTACCAGGAAACGGGGTGATTGGTTTAGGAGCAGTGGCGCGCGATGAAGCTGGGAATATTATGTGGATTGGGAGTAGGAGGGTACGGGCGAGGTGGAATGTGGGTGTAGCGGAGGCTCAAGCTGCCATCTTTGGGTTGGAAATGGCCAAAGACAGGGGAGGGGCGAATGCGATTATGCTGGAGAGTGATGCCCTGTCTTTGATTAATGCAGTGAGGAGTGGTGTGTCTTCCCGAACTATGGTGGGTCTTTGCGTCGATGATATCAATTATCTCCGTCATCTTTTTCCTAGTAATTGTGTGTCCCATGTCAAGAGGGGTGGAAATGTTGTGGCCCATTTAGTTGCGAGATTGTGTGAGACGGTAGGTGATACCATTGTAATGACTTCGGATTTTCCGCTTGCGATTTCTGCTATTGCAAAAATTGATCTAATATAAAGACCGTTTTCCCTTCAAAAAAAAAAAAAAATTAAAAAAACGAGTAAAATCAGGTGAAAATAATTAAGAGTAGGTAACAATTAACTGAAACAACTTATTTTGTGTCAGTGTGCTCCACAAAGGGACAAGTGAATTTCCAGTTAATAGATCCTACAACCAGTTGTATGCTCTAGAATCCGAGCTATATAATAAAGTTTTCGAGTTTTGTTTTAAAGAAGTCGAGCTATACAATAAAATTTCTGAATTCACTCACTTAAACATAAAAAAAATTAACTTTAAGAAAGCTCAATAAAATTACACATAAGCTCAATAAGATATAACTTGGTTGTATGATACTATTGTACCACTGGAGGTATAATGTTATTTGTGGTGAATTTCAGGACATCATTCTACTTGATACCAAACGTTTTGGAAAGGTTTGAATTGCTAACTAACCTTATTGTACTACAATATTGAACTAACTCTACCAATATTTTATCGGTTTTTCTAACATGTATCACGAGGTGTTGGTTGCGTGCATGTACGTACATGAACATGCAGGTGTTGGTGATTGATGGGAAGATGCAAAGCGCAGAGACTGATGAGTTTATATACCATGAGTGCTTGATTCATCCTGCTCTCCTTTCTAATTCTAAGTATGTTTATTTATACCATGATTGGTTTTTAGTCATAGTGACGTTGGTTTTGCTTGTCTAATAATTTAATGACGATGATAACAGCCCGAAAAGTGTGTTCATAATGGGAGGTGGGGAAGGTTCAGCTGCGAGAGAAGCCCTTAAACACAACTCTCTTGACAAAGTTGTCATGTGTGACATTGATCAGGTCATTCATTCTTAACACGCTTCTTTCATTATTCTTTTTATTTTTTTTCTTTCTTTTTAAACAAATTACATAATTACAACTATTATTCTATTAATCATATACTCCCTCCGTCCCGGTCATTTGTTGTCCTTTTCCATTTTTGGGTGTCTCGGTCATTTGTTATCCTTTCTATTTTAGGAATGCATTTGATGAACAATTTGCTCATTCACACTCAATTTAGTCCACATGTCATTTAGTAATTGACTCTTTCCTCTTTTCTTGGTCTTTGTGCCAAAACGAAAGGACAACAAATGACCGGGACGGAGGGAGTAACTTTTTAATTTTGAATACCAAGACATAGCATAAGGTCGACGAACTAGTTAATGGATAGAGGATTATGTGAATTGTTTTTTCTAAAATAGGGCTCAAAATTAAAGAAATTAACAAAATGGGATTTTGTTGAAACTTATTATCGAAAATGGGTCCACATCATACCCGAAGCTAGACTCATATTCAAGTCGCTTCCCCCCTAAGCGACTACATTCCGAGTGCCATAAAAATACAGTTGCTTTAAATTTTAGCCCAGGGATCGAACTTGAATCGCAGCATACTCAAGAGTCACGACGCTAACCACTATACCAGCGAAATATTATAACTATATACAACGCTGAAAACGATAATATTTTAGGGTGTGTTTGGATTGAGAGATTTGGAGGGAAAGTGAGGGGAGGGAATTGAAAGGATGGGAAATCATTATCTCTTCTCATATCTCACTCACTTTATTTTATCATACCCGTCCTTCAAATAATAAAAATGATGACATCTCATATTAAATTAACGATGTAGCACAAGAAAAACGTAGTGCACAAAATTAAGAGGTAATTTATAAAATATATTAGATGATCCGCGATCCTAATTATAAGCCATTCAAAACAACCAAATAGCTCACGCTGATACTTATATACTTCAAAGTTCAATCTGAAATTGAATGACGAATAGTAAAAATAATAAACGACATCTTCCGGATCACAAATTGCATGTTCAAAAATACAATTTCTTGCTTAGTCCGTCTTATCGGAATTTAGCTCTAAGAATACATAATTCTTAGCTCTAAAAATATTAACTGACAATATGTTTAGAGCTATAATAATGAAACTGTCTTATAGAATACTTAACTTTGAACATAATTGATTTCGTTTTGCAGGAGGTGGTAGATTTCTGCCGTAAATACCTGACTATTAACCAAGAAGCTTTTGCCCATAAGAAGCTTGAGCTTGTCATCAATGATGCAAAGTAAGTTTGAGTCTAAATACAAACGATTGGTTAATCTATATATATCTATTAATTATTACTAAAACATGAATAGTTTAATAAGAGAAGTTATTAAAGGGAAAGTTGTTTACGTAAATTTTAGTTGATTTTACGTTAAAACTGTTGGAAATATAGTATCACTATAGGGGCGAAGATATAATTAGAGAATATTTGTTATTGTGTCGTGGTATGGAGGCCAGTGAATGAGAAATGAAATCGCCCCGACTACGGTACAAATCGATATAGGCGTCGTCCCCAAGGTCACACAACACTCCTAAAAGTTGTGTACTCAACCATTAGGAGTTGGAACTCATATGGTATGCTCAAAATTATCATAAAGAATTAGTAGAGATATATGGAAGATGTGTGTGTCTCAAATGACTACATACTTCTCATATTTATAGTGATTAATTAGCACTATAAAGAGGCATAACCACTACCATAAACATGGAGTTAATGGGGCTATAAACATGCAATTAGTGGAGAGATTCTCTTACGAGGTAATGTAAAGCTTCTCTACAATGCAATGTATCTAGACAACATTACTAGCTTTTGCATTACTTCCAACAATCCCCCACTAATGCAAATGATAGACAAAATTCTGAGCATATTAATAAGGATTGATACTTAAGCATTAATATCTTTCGATTTGAATTAACACATAGTGAAATGGAACAATTCTTTCATCACCTAGAGAGTGAACGAATCTTGAACTCCTAGACTCCGGAGTAAATTCCAAACACATATCTCACCTTAAGTTCCAGACGAGTTCCGCGATACAATTCAACAAATTTATGGCCAAATGAACCTTGGGATTCTCACGAGTGCTCTAGAGAGATAGCATAGTCTCTCATAGAAGGAGGCCAATCCTTCACACTCACGTAGGTGATTCCAACAAATCTATCTCCATATAAACCACTCACGCATGAGCTATAGAATCAGTAAGAGCTCTAAGGCTCAACCTCTCAACATAGCGGTGAATCCATCAGGTCCTTCTCAATAAGACCACCCAAATAAAGGGATATAGATTCATTAAAAGCTCTAAGGCTCAACCTTTCAACATTGCGGTGAATCCATCAAGTCCTTCTCAATAGGACCACCCAAATAAAGGGATATAGATTCATTAAGAGAAATATCTCAACCTTCATCATTACGGTGATCTCATCAAGTCCGTCTCACAAGGACCATCCAATTTTGGGCTATAAGTCCATTAAAAGCTATATGCTCAACCTTCCAAAATAGTGTACATGTCATAGGAAGGGGAAGTGTACACAAGTATGAGTTATCTATGGCTTCGTTAGACCACCCTTACATAGCAAGTTCTGGTATCCACCACAAATTCCTGAACTAATAGGCTTTTGCCCCATTCCCCTCGACAATTCTAGGACTTCTTTCTTTCTTAGTCCATTAGCTTAAATATGCTCCACTCAAATTTCACAAAGATAATAATTTGTGAGCATATTATTCTCAATCAACTTTCTCAAATCTCAAATCTGCATAAAATGTGTAAATCTGCAAGTCGTCATACACGCTATTTTAGCATTATTAAGTTGATGTTAGCATTATGCTAAAGATAAACATTAGAAAAAACTTCATGCCCCCAGAATTAAGTAGTAGCTAATAATAGCTTCACAATCACCCTGCATCTTACCCTGCAAGATTAAGAGCAATATAATATGCTTACACATAGACAAGGTTATAATAGTCTTCTCAATAGACTTAAAATAAGATCACCATTAAAGGTGAAAATGTATAGTACTCACCATAGATCTCACCTTGTCGATCGTCATTACCTTTTGGTCGATTCAGTATCTTTCTAGATATCCAACATAGTGCAATTCTTAATATTGCATCTTAGGCACTTCACCAAATGTGAATGATAATTTTGGTAATGAATACACAAACAAAATGTACTTAGCTGCATAAGCTACATTGAAGCAATTATACATATTAGACTTCTCAAAATAGTCAAAATATGTTCTCTTATAACTCATTAGCATCATTATTCTAATTAAATAAAGAGCTCTACTCTCATGTCGTTTAAAAGAACAAATAATCTTCTTTATTATTTTCTCTTTCTAATAAATTGACATAGAATAAAACATACACGTAGTATTTGTGATTTCGCACCCAAAATCATATTATTCACTAAAACCTCTATATACATCATCATTCTTATATTAGAAAACAACGAATCTCGATGATTGTTTCACTTTATATTTACGCTTTGCAAATCCACAATATTTTACGAAAAGAATTTGACTTCTTACAAATATAAAATCAATCATCATAATCTTATATAGTGTGTAAGCAAAATATAACATAAATAATTGAACCTTACGCAGCCATTACTTATTGACATAGCCATTATCCAACAAATTAATAATTCTAATTTTGGTTCAATTAGTCACGTTTAAAACATGCGATTATCATTTTTTCTACATCCCCACAATCAAATATATACATACTCTTCACAAATTATAAGATATCAATTCTAAACTTGATGAATAAATTTATCAAATAAGTTGAACGTCTTCCCCCACATGTTGTCACGCCACAAATTAGTGACAAACATAATTGTTCAAACAAAATATAGACATTATTCATTCATTCATCATCTCAACTTGTAGATATCATATAATAATTGACAAATTATGTTCTCCATAATCTACTTTTATGAAGCTTTGACAAATAATCATTTCCAATTTTTGTCACACATATCCAAGATACTATATCAATTTAAAACAAAATATTTAACCCCCACATTTGGTTCATAACTCAAATATCAATTTTAGTTTATCTTATAATCAAAACTAAATAACCAATCCAAATGTGTGAAATATTTTGCTTGATAAACATATTGTACACATAACAATATCTTGGACACTTAATCATTCTAGCTACTTGTCAATAAAAAAACTTGGAACAATTTCATTCACATATTCTTGAAATCAATTATCAAAAGAGTAATTTTGCCAAGATTATAGACATATCATACCAAATAAAGTAGTAGCTTAAACATACGAACGATTAAGACATATATAATTTGACCAAACCTTCATATTTATCATCATAAATATTTTAAAGGAAAGTTTCGAGAACATACCTTAACCACAAGAATGGAATTGAGCAATAAAATTATAGATAATACCATTCTTTTATAAGTTTTCATAAAAACTTTCAGCATACTACCATGACATTGTTGTCCATTGTAAGGATGGAAGATGACCGAATCTGCTCACGGCTTCAACTACAAAGTTGTAGCCCTTCTTCTTAGCTTTCCAACGCCATCTTACACGCCTCAAACAAAGCTCTAGAGATCGAGTTATGGCCAAAATACCAAACTGCTGTCTCACCCTCCGCGGCCTGATTCTTATACCCGAAGAACAATATTTTTGGCCAATAGAAATAATTCCAATGACAAAAATAATGAACACAACAACAATAATAGCGATAAAATTTCGTTTCTCAATTGTTGGAAATATATTATCACTATAGGGGCGAAGATATAATTAGAGAATATTTGTTGTTGTGTCGTGGTATGGAGGCGCCACTAAATGAGAAACGAAATCGCCCCGACTACGGTACAAATCGATATAGGCGTCGTCCCCCAAGGTCACACAACACTCCTAAAAGTTGTGCACTCAACCATTAGGAGTTGGAACTCATATGGTATGCTCAAAATTATCATAAAGAATTAGTAGAGATATATGGAAGATGTGTGTGTCTCAAATGACTACATACTTCTCATATTTATAGTGATTAATTAGCACTATAAAGAGGCATAACCACTACCATAAACATGGAGTTAATGGGGCTATAAACATGCAATTAGTGGTGAGAGTGTAGAGATTCTCTTACGAGGTAATGTAAAGCTTCTCTACAATGCAATGAATCTAGACAACATTACTAGCCTTTTGCATTACTTCCAACAAAAACTAATTAAACCACCATTTAAAAAATGAAATACATATTGTTCTATGAACAGTGGTGGATCGAGGTGGTATACTTTAAATAACAAATGAATACAAGTATACAACACAAGGCACAAAACGAAAATGAAATGAAAGCAGAGAACGGTTTATTACACTCAATCAAATAATGTTGAACACACTAGAGGATTTCAACCCTACTAGCTTTGGGTTGCACGAAATCTCTATAGGATAAGACGATTACTTTGTCAAAGACTATTTGAACAAAGACTTTGGTTCATGTATCATCGAAAATTGGTGGTTGGACGAAAGTTATTTCGGTGAGGTTAAAAGAAAAATTTCACTTGATTTTATAATTAGACATGTATATAACGATTTTATACAAGAATTATTCTGATTAAATTACAATTTCAAATTTACGGAGTTATTTATTAGAAATATTATGAGTGTTTGTGTAGGGCTGAATTAGAGGGAAGGAAAGAAAAGTTCGACATAATTGTCGGAGATTTGGCTGACCCTGTTGAGGACGGGCCTTGTTATCAACTTTACACCAAGTCTTTCTATGAGAAAATTCTCAAGCCCAGACTCAGTGAAAATGGCATCTTTGTTACCCAGGTTTTTTGTTTGTTTTGTTTTAAAATCACACTACTTGTAGAGTTGTACCCGCAGTTCATATTCCCCTTTTTTTTATCGTGAAGTGTGCGAATTAGTTGAACCATTAGATACTCTCCATACATAGTAGCACACAAATGCAGATGTCAATTGATTTAGTTACTAAAGTTATGAGTGATAATACTCGGCCAAATTGACAAATTGGTAAAAAAGCTCAAGGGTGGTGGACAAATTGGTAAAAAAACTTCATCTTTGGACAAATTGGTAAAAAAAAAATGACTACTTGGTCAAATACACCAAAAAAAAAAAGAACATTTGTAAAAAGGCGTACATCAAACCCTAACCCGACCCCGAAACCTGTATATACCCGACTAACCTGTATTTTCCAAATCCGAAATAGCATCGACCCATATTCTACCCGAACCCGTAACCTGGCCGTTAGACTCATTTGATAAGTCTAGTTAAGTTAGTTGTTAATAGAGCGATATATATTGCATTTTTGGGAGACGGAGGTGGAGTAATATGTAGTTGGAATTTGGAAAGATGAGTAATTAAGAAACAATTTTACAATACGACGGTTATATTATGTAATTTCACAAAAAAAATAAACATTTTATATTAAAAATTAATCACTTTTGAGAAGTGGTCCTTCTATAATACTGAGTAATAAATAATTGTCATCGCACAGGAGTAAAAAAGGTCACTTTCGTGTCATCGCACAGAGCAACCGTGTCGTAAAGTAGAATATGCGATTAAGAAATTTGGTTATTTAAGTACACTCTAATTATGTGCATGGTTTTTTTTGGTGTATTTGTCCAACTAATCCTTTTTTATTACCAATTTGTCCAAAGATGAAGTTTTTTTACCAATTTGTCCACCACCCCTTAGTTTTTTTACCAATTTGTCAATTTAGCCGATAATACTCATGACCTGGGTATAAATCTCATTAACATTAAAATCGTCTTTACAACTCTTTTTACATTAAAAAAAACATACTAGCTCACAAACAAAATACTTGCGCTTAATGAAGTCTTTTTTTTTTTTGGGAAGATGAGTGCCATTAACTAAGTCAACCACTTCCCCGTAAGGGTTTGAACTCAAATGCATAAATTACTCCATATCGGTTTGAAAGTGTGTTTGAGAGAGTCTGAATCCTCTATCCCATTTTAATTTACTAATCCTTAAAATACTTCATGTGTAGGCTGGGCCGGCAGGTATTTACACACACAAGGAAGACTTCTCTTCTATATACAATACAATAAGACAAGTCTTCAAATGTAATTACATTATTCCCGCTAAAAATAAATAAAAATATAATTTCTTTAAATTGCAAAATACAATAAACTCTCTGTAATTCTGCAGATGTAATAGCATATACCACTCATGTGCCTTCGTTTGCTGATACTTGGGGATGGGTTATGGTACGTTCCACCCATTGTCATCAATTGGTTATTTTTATTAGAGGATATTATATACGGTATATCGTAATATATGTATTGATATCAATATATTAATTCTATGTTTATGTATTGTTAGCATTCTCGTCGTTATTTAACGAGTAGGCCTCGGATCACCCATTTATGATAAATGCTGAAGAGATCGATGAGAAAATAAAGGATCGGGTTAATGGAGAGCTGCTCTACCTCAATGGCGCAACCTTTCTTTCTTCAACTACTTTGAACAAAACTCTTTCTCAATCGTAAGTTTCTAAATATTAATTATTCAGCTAATGAACTTTATTTTAGAACATTGTACGCCGTACTAGTTATGGGTTGCGATCGTGGATCAACTATCAGCTTAAATTGGTTGTTGCACCTTGAAATGCAATTACAAAAACCTATAAAAAGGGGCGTGCTATACATTGCCAACGTGTTTGGTTTTTTTTTCTTTTTTTTTTAATTAACATCGTCGACTTTATGGATTTTTATCTATTTTCTTGTGTGGAATATAAATCAACAATGGCAATAGGCTTAAGGCCTCTATTTAGGGGTCACCGGCCTGTGCTTTTGTAGGCATTGTTTTCGGCCTAATCCAGTAAATGTTCTAGAGGATGGTAAGACTTACATTTAAAGGAATCCGTTTTTAAAATGGACGATTTTCACTAATTATTTAACGGAATAGGTCGATTCCCAAAATAATTGTCGAAAATGGGTCCACGTAGGCTTGGAATTTACGAAGTTATGGTCAAGGGTCAAATCGCCACGGCGCTTGGCGACTTACTTCGAAGACATATTTCCATGACTCCCCTCCCCTTCCCAGTTTCATAGCCCCAAATCAGGAAAAAAAAAAATTTAGGCCAAGTAGCCAGCCCCCATGGCTACTTTAGGCCAAATCGTCAGCCCCCATGGCTACTTGAATTTGAGACATACTCAGCAAACCAAGATATTAGTCGCCAAGGTGCATGACGACTTTAGGCCAAGTCGCCAGCCCCCATGGCGATTTTATGCTCAATTATCATAACAGCAAAATTTAGGTTTGGTTGCAATTTGGGTATGGTCGCCAACCGAGATGGCGACTTAAATACAAACCTAGGTTCGGGTATGACGTGGACCCATTTTGGGTAATTAATTTCAAAGTCGACCAATTTCGTTAAATAATTAGTCAAAATCGCCCATTTTAGCAAAAAATATTCCATTTAAAGGTAGTAAATCACTAATTTGCTAAACTTGTGCAGGCTGTTGCAAGAAACTCATGTGTACACTGAAGAAAGTGCAAGGTTTGTCCATGGCCATGGAGTCGCTAATCGTCTCTGACCAATCTCGAAGCTAATCCGGCCTCGACTAGCCATGGCCCTCTATAATGACTGGCATGCAGTTGGACATTTGAATAGGTAGCATACAGGAAAATAAGAGTGCGAAATATTGAAGCTAAAGATTTTTTTTTTCTCAATTGTGTGTTTAAGCATTCAAATTTAAAGATTCTATACTAAATTGCTCTTATCATGAGTTGATGATATACTATCGTTAAATATGTTTGGCACATGGTTGCAATTTAGAGGTGGTAATCGAGACAGTGAAGGGAAATATCCGTAAAATTCCCTTAAATTTTAAGGATTATAACGCAAATTTAACATGTGAATATGGTCATAAGCGAAATATACAAGAGAAACAATAAAGATTAAGAATCAACCTCGGGTCCTAGTGCAAATCGGCAAAATGATCAGAAATCAATGTAGATTTCCTCCTAAATGTTGCACCCAAGACCGTCTGAGACTATGCCCCTTGTGCTAGAATGTATTCTCTAATTGCCTTGCAATATTGAGAGAATTGTTGTGAGTTTTTGCAAGATGAGAGATCTAGGTTTCAGAGGAAATTTTTCCAAAACCCTAGTTTTGTTTCAAATGATTCAGTTAGGTCAAAAGGAGAGAGGCTCTCTCCTTTTGTCTTGTTCGGCCAAACCGTGAGCCCAGGGGAGGGAGTGGGCTTTCACTTCCTCCTTATTTTAACTCGTAGTTCAAATTTCAAATTACTAAAATGTATATGACGGGTTTTCAATTATAAATCGTCATTGGTTATCGGTTATTAACGTATCAACTGGTAACATGACTCAGTTAATATATTAATACACGTCCGACAAAGACAATATTGTATAATTAAATAAATTCAATATACATTAATTAAATATAAATCGTTTATATTCAATTTACGAATTAACTGCTTAATTCATATTAGCCATTATTATTTAATCCGTATTAAATAACTATCTCAACATCGCGTTTGACTAATTACTAGTCAATAACTCCGACTAATCGTTAGTCATATTAGGCATCAACATGATCATTTTTTCATACCGTCACATCTCTCAAACGTATCCTATAGGTGTGACTTTTAGGGACCAGTTGATCACCGCCATCTGTATGACAATAACGTCAAACTTATCTAGCAAGCCAACCGTTATTGATAAACGTGGACCAACTGATATTAATACAAAAGTATACCCTTTGATCCTTTTAGAGATTTAAATGTTATTGCACTAATCAGAGAGGACACCACCCCAAACAAGCTCCCACTTGTCCGTACAAGTGTATGTGTAATAACGTTATCCGCACTAACTGGAGGACACAGCTCCAACAAACTCCCACTTGTCCGTACAAGTGTATGTGCGATAACCGATCTGCAAAGGTCGTATTTTACAATCGATCTGTATCAAGAGTGGTTTCCCCGACTAGAGAGTAACTCAACTGATAAAACGAATTCGTATTCAAGCATGGCCATGCATTTCGATTCTGACTCCTCGAGTGGCCCTGAGAAATATCGAGTAACTGATAAAGGCTGAATATTTCCTTCAACTCGACTCCTTCCGATCTAAGCACGACATGAAATGACCCGAAAAAATCTACTTGGCCCCCTGTTACGGATGACCGTGAGAAAGAAACCAAAGTCACCCAAAATCTGCCTTAGTCTCAAGAGACAGTCGATAGTCAAAAGAATCGACTCTTAGGATCACCATGGAGGTCCTATCCACGACCGGGCACCGAATGTTATAAAACATTTAGGACTCCACGTCGATGTCACAATTGTGTCCTACGAGATATCCGTATAAATCGCCTCTGTGATTGGTCAATCAACCTTTTGACTTATGACTTGTTGAACCCTCCATCAACCAACGTCACAAAATAATTACCTTGAGTTATCAGCTCACGTGGGCAATTAAGGACCAAAAATATAATGTTTGTTCAGTTCACTTTGTGGTGTTCAAAATTGTCGTACAAAACCACATGAAAAACAAAATATATAAATATCAAAACGATGATGTCGTATAGAGTACATAAGAGAATGAATCTAATCCATAAAAGAGTACTATAACTTAGGAACACGTTTAATTCCCATGGAATTAACATGCCCTTCATGCTTATCTTGTCGTAATGGTTTAGTGAGAGGATCTGCTATGTTATCATCTGTAGCAATCTTTTCTATCACTACTTCCTTTTGCTCCACGTAATCTCGGATTAGATGAGCTTTCCGTTGTACATGCCTAGACTTGTTGCTAGATTTGGGCTCCTTAGCCTGAAAGATGGCACCTCTATTGTCGCAATAGATAGTGATCGGGTCATTCGAACTAGGCACTACAGATAGTCCTTGTAAGAATTGACGCATCCATATAGCTTCCTTTGCGGCTTCGGCGCGGCATAGTACTCGGACTCGATCGTAGAATCTTCGTAACACTTTGTTTGGAACTCTTCCAGTGACTGCGCGCCATTAAGAGTAAAAACGAATCCAGGATCGAGATTTCGAGTCATCTCAATCCATTTGGAAGTCGGCATCTGCGAATAACAGGTTGCGCATAGCTTTTGATCGCCTCCATAAGTCAATGCCCAATCTTTAGTCCTCCGTAGGTACTTAAGAATGTTCTTGACACCATCCAATGTGATTCACCGAATGCTTTGTTGGAATCGACTTGTCATACTCAATGCATATGCCACGTCCGGACGTGTGCATATCATGACATACATGATTGATCCTATAGCCGAGGCATAAGGAATCCGTGTCATGCGCTCTTTCTCTTCCGGTGTCTCGGTGCCGAGACTTGCTCAAATGCACCCCTAGAGTCATAGGAAGAAACCCCTTTTTGGAGTTAGTCATGCTTTGAATCTCTCTAGGATCTTGTCTATGTAAGACTCTGATCGAGAGATAACATCCGACGTGATCTATCTCGATAGATACGGATGCCCAGAATTCTTTGTGCCTCACCCAGATCTTTCATCTGGAAATGGTTCTTCAACCATACTTTTACCGAAGTTAAGAGAGGTATGTCATTCCCAATCAGGAGTATGTCATCAACATACAATATTAGGAAGACAATCTTGCTCCCACTCGACTTGATATATAGACATGGTTCCTCGACCGATCGAGTAAATCCATTTTCTTTTATCACTTGGTCGAAGCGATGATTCCAACTCCGAGATGCTTGCTTAAGTCCATAAATGGAACGCTTAAGCTTGCACACTTTCTTAGGATGTTCAGGATCGATGAAACCTTCGGGTTGTACCATGTACAACTCTTCCTCCAAATAACCGTTTAAGAAGGCGGTTTTCACATCCATCTGCCAAATTTCATAGTCATGAAAAGCGGCAATCGCTAAGATAATCCGAATGCAACGCAGCATGACTACGGGTGCAAAAATTTCATCGTAGTGCAAACCTGGCACTTGGGTGAAACCTTTAGCAACTAGTCGTGCTTTATAGATATCTTGTTGACCTTCCACAGAATGCTTTATCTTGTAAAGCCATTTGCATTGAAGGGGACGAACCTTAGCGGGTAAGTCAACAAGATCCCATACGTTGTTCTCATACATGGAGTCCATCTCGGATTGCATGGCCTCAAGCCATAGCTTAGAGTCGGAACTAGTCATGGCACCTTTATAGGTTGCGGGTTCACTACTCGTTAGGAGTATAATGTCATCTATATCATGTTCCTCGACCATACCAATGTATCTGTCCGGAGAAATAGAGACTCTTCCCGACCTTCTAGGTTCCTCAGGAATATTACCCGCAGCCGAGATTGAAGGAATTTGTTCCTCCAATGGTTGCTCGGTATTTGGTTCTGGAATCTCCGACAGTTCGAAGGTTCTATCACTCTTTGCATTCTCAAGAAATTCCTTCTCTAAGAATGTCGCACTAGCCGCAACAAATACACGTTGTTCGGTTGGCGAATAAAAGTAATGACCAAGTGTTCCTTTAGGATAACCTATAAAGTATGTCTTGACCGATCGCGGGCCGAGCTTATCCTCGTGTCTCCACTTGACATAAGCCTCGCAGCCCCAAACCCGTATAAAGGACAAGTTGGGGACCGTTCCCTTCCATAGTTCATATGGAGTCTTGTCAACACTTTAGACGGACTTGGTTAAGTATTAGAGCAAATTGACGAGAAGAGCATAACCCCACAATGAGTCAGGCAACACGGTGTGACTCATCATGGATCGAACCATATCGAGTAGTGTTCGATTTCTCCGTTCGGACACCCCATTCAACTGAGGCGTTCCAGGTGGAGTTAATCGTAAGGCAATCCCACGCTCTAAGGTGTTGATCAAACTCGTGAGAAAGATACTCGCCACCACGGTCGATCGCGTGTTTTTTAATCTTTCTACCCGATGAGGTTCTCACCCGATTCTGGTATTCCTTGAATTTCTCAAAGGATTCACTTTTGTGCTTCATTAAGTAGACATAGCCATATCTACTTAAATCGTCCGTGAAAGTGATGAAATACCTATAGCCTTCTCGTGCGGTGATTGACATAGGCCCACACACATCCGTATGTATGAGTCCTAATAGGTCAGCAGCGCGCATTCCAACACCTTTGAAGGAAATTCGAGTCATCTTACCGATGAGACATGATTCACACGTGCCAAATGATTGAAAATCAAAGGCCGAGATAGCTCCATTCTTTATGAGCTGTTTTACGCGTTTCTCATTAATGTGTCCCATACGGCAGTGCCATAGGTATGTTTGATCTTTGTCACCAACCTTTAACTTCTTATTCATTACGTGTAATATTTCGGTGGTCTGATCTAAAACATAAATTCCGTTCATGGAGACTGCCTTGCCATAAACCATATCGTGTAATGAGAAAATGCAAGTATTATTCTCTATTACAAATGAAAAACCAAGTTTGTCAAGTCTTTGAAACCGAAATAATGTTTTTCGAAAGACTGGTACATAATAGCGATTATATAAAAATAACTCAAATCCGCTAGGAAGTCAATCACGTATGTTCCCCTCGAGACGGCAGCCACTCGTGCTCCATTCCCGACACGCAGTCCACCTCACCCTTTACGAGGGGTTCGATGTTTGAGCCCCCCACATGATTACACAGATGAGAACCACAACCAGTATCTAGTACCCAAGTTCCGTAACTTGCGTGGTTAATCTCAATCATATGAATAAAAGTAGTAGAGGAAGAAAACTTACCAACAGGTTTAACACGACCTACTTTTATGTCCTCATGGTAAACAGGACATGTACGCCTCCAATGCCCAGTCTTGTGGCAATGATGGCATTCCATGTTTTCGGTCTTGCTCTTAGTCGCGCCTGATGAGTTTCTCGACTCACCAGGCCCACTCTTACCTGATCCCGACTTCTTAAACTTCGGTTTGCCTACTGCTAGGTCTGCCTGAGCTTTGCCCTTACCCTTGCCCTTGTTTGACACAACGAGAACATCCTGTTTCAAGCTCCCACTGAACTTCATGTCCTTCTCGGTCTGTACGAGAAGGGAGTGTAGTTCATGTGGACTTTTCTTCAAATCATTCATATAGTAATTCGCTCTAAAGAGCGCAAAACCATCGTGGAGTGAATGAAGCATGCGGTCAATCACGATGTTCTCGCTGATTTTACAATCAAGCGCCTCCGATCTCTCGACATTCTCAATCATCTTTGAGAATGTGTGGGCTAACCGTTGGCCCTTTCGAGTCTCGCATCAAAGAAGCGAGTGGTATGCTCATAGGTCACGATTCTCGGTGCTTTCGAGAATTCCTTAGTGAGCGTGGTGAAAATCTTGTTTGCACCTTGGGCTATGAAGCGTTTCTGCAAATTGGATTCCATTGTAAAAATGAGTACGTTTTTAATCGCACCCGCTTCCATGACGAAGTCGCTATACGTGGAGACCTCGTTAACTCGAGCCGTGGGGCCTGGGGCTGGCGGGAGGGCTCGGTCGGATACTTGAGCTTCCGTCACCGTGGCGGCATTCCGTAATGCCGCCTCCCATTCCGCGAAGTTTGATCCATCATTCTTGATCTAGTAGACCGATTCATCCGATTCATAAAGATCCGGCCGGACTCACGGTCCAATGTGGCACTTGGCATTGGGTCATCGAGGATGCCAGCCATTATGTTATTAGCAGTTTAAAAATCGTGATCTACGCTGAAAAAGAAAGAAAAACAAAAACGAAATAAGCAACTCATCGAGGTGATTTAAGTCTATTTAAAAATCATTTTAATCGTGTAGACTCATTGCACTTGCATAATTGATCTCCCTCAAGAATAATACAAGTGATCCCAAGACTTAATTTCCGTAAATTGATAAGTCAACTGTTTAGCTAGTTCTTCCGTAAGAACTCTTGGTCGATAGATTTCCGTAAATCCTATCTATAGTCCACCATAATCACAGGATCGTACGAGTGACCATAGTGTTGAGATAAAATAAGTCAATCAGTTCCAACTTACCCGACGTAGAAGGGGTCATATTATGCCTACCGACGAAGAAGGAATTCATTGGAGTTTGACCTATAAAGACTATTCTCAATTTTTGTTTATACGAGGAAGATCCCATCAACTTAGTTTTAATTCATTTTAAGTGAACGAAAAACTAGCATTACGTGAATGAATTAATTTAGGTGATGGCTTAAAATCGTGTGACATATAAATGTCAAAGAAAACTAACGCGTGACCTCTATATGAGTCAGTTTTCATGCAAACATTAGGTGGTTTGGTTTTAGGCGGAATATGATGCAAATAATCGTTACAAAAATAAAAGAATGCAATACGTAAATAAAATTCCTAGTGTGGCCTATCCTAATAAAAAGAACATAAAACAACTTTGGAATCCACCGTTGGACCCGAGAAGCTTGTCTTGATGTTCCATCTTGATCCATGTAGCGGGAGTGAGCATCCGATTCTCCATCTTTGGTCTTCTCAAAATTACAATTTAAAATTTACAAAATAAACCTATTTACATTCTAAATAAAAACTGTAATTACAAGCGAAAAATTCAAAACGGAGATACGAGATCTCAAAATACAACCAAGACCGTGTTCCATCATTACGGTAACACGTTCTACTAAGGCCACACTAAGTTACAACCGTTTGTAAAATAATAAATAAATACGTAATGAAAGCATTCAAGGCATTCAAAATAACGATAAAATAAAAATGCATCAACTAAAACAAATTTATTCGTGACATAATTCCGTAATTATGTTAAATTTATCCAAACCACCTTTTAACAATTAAAATTATGTGACAAAACCGCTTCTATCAACTTAATTTTAATTCATGATAATCCGTTACTTTAAATCGCTTTAAAATAACTATATGGTACGTGAGTGAACCGTTTCACTATCAAGCGAGTGTACAATATCCGTATAAGGTACATTTTATGGCCAAAAGAAAATTTAAAAACAAAAGAAATAAATTTTACAGCTGCCAAGACGAAAAGTCCTCGATCGAGGAAGAAAAGAGATCGATCGACTGATACTGCAAGTCGATCGAGAGGTTTGCCAAACAGGAAGTACTCGATCGACAGAACTCGTGGTCGATCGAGGACTTGTATTAGCAATACTGCTCGATCGAGTACGAGGACTTCTCGATCGAGCAGTGGGGGTTTTAAAACAGGTCGATCGAGTAAAGCAAGTACTCGATCGAGTAAAGATAACCCAGAAAAGCTCTCGATCGAGTAGAAATACGCTCAATCGAGTGCTAAACGTTTCTGAATACTTCAAAACCCTCGTGAAATTGATTTAATAAAACAAAACAATTGTAAAATTGATCTAATTCGTATAAAATTAAATCAACAAATGACAAAACCTTAACATATTGCTATAATTTCCGTATAAAATAACAATATGCAAAAACGAATTGAAAACAAAATCATCCGTGTAAAAAGCCGCACGGTTTTCAATGCACAAAATCATCATTTCAAGATCGTTTTATGGAAAACAACATGAAAAATTTACGTGGCCTCGCTCTGATACCACTTGAAGGGAAATATCCGTAAAATTCCCTTAAATTTTAAGGATTATAACGCAAATTTAACATGTGAATATGGTCATAAGCGAAATATACAAGAGAAACAATAAAGATTAAGAATCAACCTCGGGTCCTAGTGCAAATCGGCAAAATGATCAGAAATCAATGTAGATTTCCTCCTAAATGTTGCACCCAAGACCGTCTGAGACTATGCCCCTTGTGCTAGAATGTATTCTCTAATTGCCTTGCAATATTGAGAGAATTGTTGTGAGTTTTTGCAAGATGAGAGATCTAGGTTTCAGAGGAAATTTTTCCAAAACCCTAGTTTTGTTTCAAATGATTCAGTTAGGTCAAAAGGAGAGAGGCTCTCTCCTTTTGTCTTGTTCGGCCAAACCGTGAGCCCAGGGGAGGGAGTGGGCTTTCACTTCCTCCTTATTTTAACTCGTAGTTCAGCTCGAAATTACTAAAATGTATATGATGGGTTTTCAATTATAAATCGTCATTGGTTATCGGTTATTAACGTATCAACTGGTAACATGACTCAGTTAATATATTAATACACGTCCGACAAAGACAATATTGTATAATTAAATAAATTCAATATACATTAATTAAATATAAATCGTTTATATTCAATTTACGAATTAACTGCTTAATTCATATTAGCCATTATTATTTAATCCGTATTAAATAACTATCTCAACATCGCGTTTGACTAATTACTAGTCAATAACTCCGACTAACTGGTTAGTCATATTAGGCATCAACATGACTGTATTTTCATACCGTCACATCTCTCAAACGTATCCTATAGGTGTGACTTTTAGGGACCAGTTGATCACCGCCATCTGTATGACAATAACGTCAAACTTATCTAGCAAGCCAACCGTTATTGATAAACGTGGACCAACTGATATTAATACAAAAGTATACCCTTTGATCCTTTTAGAGATTTAAATGTTATTGCACTAACTGTAGAGGACACCAGCCCCAACAGACAGTTGGGTCGGGATTTGGGTTTAATCAGGTCGGGCTCGAGTTATATTTGGTCGAGTTGTTATTGGGTTAAGTCAATTCGAGTCAAATGAGCAATTCTCTTGCTAAAGGCAGAGGAGAAAATGTATTTGGTATTAGGGCAGAGCAAAAAATCCGATTATCCAAACTGATCCGATATCCGATCCGTATCCGATCCGAATGTTTGGATATCTGATCCGAAAGTTAAGTTTGGTTTGGATATCTGATCCGAAATGTTTGGTTTTGGTTTGGATATGGATATTAGAATTAAAACATTTGGATATCCGATCCGATCCGAAATTATAGTTTTCTAGTATAATTTCGAGAAAATAAAATTTTATTTGATACAACAACTTAATTAATGTTTAAAATATTAGAGAAATATCTAGGTGGTACTTAAATTTTATGTCGAGAACATTGGAATAAGAATACTAAAGAAAATCATCATGTAAGACTATGAATATAATCGTGTTTCAAACTTAATTTTAAAGTAAATTTAAAAGTATGGATATCCGATGGATATCCGCATCCGATCCGATTATTTTGGATACCCGAACATTGGATATCCGAAACATTTGGTTTGGATATTGGATATCTAATTTCAGGATTTTTAATATGGATATCCGATCCAAACTAGCACTTTGGATCAAATACCCGATCCGTACTCTGCCCTGTTTGGTATGCCTCTTGGTAAAGGTAGAGGAGGGGTTAATATCATCATCAACTGACCAAACAGGATCCTTTCTGGTTACTGGACATGTCCATTACATTTTTAACACACAAATGAGAGATAAGGTGGTAATTTCAACACCTATTGATTCCCTTCTTCCTTTGTTAAAAGGCACTGGACTTATCCAGTTACGGGAGAGAAACTCTCCTCCTCGACTGACAATGGTGAGCAAGTCTCATTAACGGAATCCAAGACCACGTCTGAGTTGGCGCTTGCTAACTCCATGTTGATCACAACCTACAACATCTATATCTATATATAATAATAAAATGACAAACTAACTACATATCATAATGCCACATCAACCTTTTCAATTATCTACACAATCCACCTTTAGATAACTAAAAGTCATTTATTAGCAAGAGCCAAAAAAAAGGAAAAAAAAACATTTAAAACCATTACCTCATTTGAAAGAAAATTAGCTTGTCACATAACAAACATTAAAATTTATATTTTTAACTTTAAAGTAAATTAAACACTTAAACAACATTTAAACATCAAAATAAATTATAAATAAAAATTTTAAGATTTTATCGTAAAATAAGTTATCTAACCAAAAACCCTCTCGATCGAACAAACAATGTATTCGATCAAGAATCTCCAAAATAGCACCTATCGATCGAGAACAACAGGGTCTCGATCGAGGTCTTCTCACCACCCATATCTACTCGATCGAACAGAATAGCCAACAAAAGCCTTCGATCGAGTCTAACACCACTGAACCAACTCCTTGCTCATTGATTTGACATTCGAGACGACTTTACGCTTTCCGAGGCAAAGGCAATCTTGCTCCAGCTCTTCCATCTCCGTAAATGCAAGCTAAGGGACGATAAATAAGCTCAATTCCGCATTCTTTGGTACATTCCTGCAAATAAGCACAGCAAACCAAAGTAGACTATCCGGAGGACATTTGTAGCATAATACTACTAGAATCGCATAGAAATACATGCAATAAAGGTTCAAAAAAACTATATAAAATGCATGTATCAAGATCTCTTTATGGCCTCAAACAAGCATCTCGACAATGGAATATGGAACTTACTAAACTTCTCCTCTCTCAAGGATTTGTTCAATTTAAATATGACTATTCATTGTTCATAAGAGAAATTGGTGGTTCATTTGTTATGGTCTTAGTATATGTGGATGACCGACTTCTTACTGGATTAGACATTCAATACATGACACATCTGAGGATAGTGCTTGATAAAACCTTCATTATCAAAGACTTGGGAGATGTCAGATACTTTCTGGGATTGGAAATCACAAGATCATCAGAAGGTTTATTAATCAATCAAAGAAAATATGTACATGATCTCCTTCATGACTCTGGTATGGAGAATTGTAATCCTGGTCCGTTTCCATTGCCTAGAGGATTGAAGTTATCTATTGAAGAGAATACTCTATTGCCTAATCCTGAGGTTTATAGGAAGATCATTGGTAAACTTCTTTACCTAAATTTGACACGGCCTGACCTTTCTTATTCAATACAACATCTAAGCCAATTTTTGCATTGTAACACTCCGAAAATTTGAGTCAACATAGAAATACGTGAGAAATATTTCCACTAAAAACTAAATTTTAGAGAGGAAAAAAAACGAGTATTGTAATGCAAAATTCAAATTGAGTAGTAAAGAAAATCTTACATCGATTTGGGAATCGAATAGAAAACCAATAATAACTCGAAACGAAAAAGGGAAAGAAAACAAAGGACGTGATAACAATAGTTAAGAACGCACACTACCCCGTATTTAAAACGTTACTTCAAGGTGCAGTACTCGGGAATCAAGTTATATAACTTAACGTAGTATCATATGTAACTAAAATTGGCCCGAATACAATCTTATCTTCATAAATACAAGATCATTTAGAGCAATTCTATGCGTCCACGTCAGCAAATCCAGGTTTTTTTTGGAAAAAAAATGGTGAAATGCAGGACCCACAGAAAAATTAAGGAATTAATTAAGAAAACCGACGTTGATGTTTTGAACGTTACTTTTTTGTACGGAAATGATTACGTTTATGATTTTTACGGAAATATTTATTCATAATTTAACGAATTAACTATATTACGTTTATGATTTTTACGGAAATATTTATGAATAATTTAACGAATTAACTATTTATTAATGAATAACTATTTATGAATAATGAATAATTTATATCATTATATTATATTACAATAAATTACAATAAATTACAGCAACTTACATTACATGGCGATTTCCAGAGTCATAATTACATAGCGATTTAATAAAATATTTTATGATAAATACCCGTGTTTAGTCATGACCAACTTTACGTAGCGATTTCCAGAATCAAAAGAAAATGAGGTTTGAAACTTTGATTTGTGATAGTAATAAGGTTATAATAAAATACAACAACTAATGTAGTCTACCATAAAAAAATTTCAATATTTGGAATGATATTAGAGACAGTTTTAGTTACTTCTACATTTATGTTTTCTTAAATTGTATTGTAAACCCTTTTCACTTTTGACATTTGTTTCCATTTTATAGCGACATTTACATTGTCAGCTATTTATTATTTCCCATTCATTGCATTTAATATATACTATATATCATGTTATAACACCAAATTCGTGCATTAATATCACAGATTTAAAACATGTGTAAGTTTAAAACCCTTGCAAATATTTTACGTGTTTTAACCTATTATCATTATAAAAGAAATAGAGTATAAAACATTCATATATTTTGGTTAACATTTTAAAAATGTTAATCATAATATCAATAATCTTAAAAATATACCCGTGTAATTTTACACGGGTTGAAAACTAGTTAGAACTAACTTAATATAGTTACCCAAACCCCCCTTCTCAATTTGGTTTTGGCGGTGGCCATTTAACTCGTAATAAAAGAAGAAGAAAAAAACAAAGGTGTAGAAAGGGGAGGAAACTGTAGGATAGAAAGAAGAAGAAAACAAGAGGAAAATCAAGCTTATTCATCCTAATTCGTTATCATCCTCCATCATATTTTTGTAAGTAAACCTTAATTTTTAATCTAATCTTAATATTTTAGTTTAATCCCCTTACTAATTAGAGCTTATTACCTTAACATAAGGTGAAGTTAATCTAAAAAGGGAGGATTAGACAAAGGTGTAAGACGGTCTTAACAAGTAATTACAAATTCATTTCAAGGGTTAATTTTATTTATCATTTGAGTAGATGAGGTTATTAGGTATGATGAGTTTCTGATTTTTGATTTTTGTTTATTTGTGTATTAGATTATTTATCAGTTATTGACCTAAATCATTTGTTTACGTTTGTGATCGTTTGTGTTTGAATCCAGAGATTTGTTGAGGTATCCAGTTAGGTCTATATTATAGCAGTAGTTTTTAATCCCTGTCCAGTGTATTGTTGAGTTGAGAATGTTCTATTCCATTGCTATTGGTGTTGCGTTGGTGTCTAAATACCTTATGAGTACTTTCCCCGGGCTGTGATCTTGCAAGTCCTAGTTATTTCAACAATGATCTGCAGTATTTGGGGCATAGAGTAGGCAGGTTCAAAGGTCGTTTATGCGCCATGGCTATATACTCATGTCTTTGTTTGGTAATTGGTTTCAAGGTAAGAGATAAATGACATTCAGCTTTTGGGTCATTTAGAACAAGGTGGAGATATTCATCGTATTAGCCAGACCACAATTATTTTGTTGTATAGTATATTGAGATCGACAATTTCTTCTTTGGACATAGTCAGATGTATCAATGGTACGATAAAAATAGTGATTAATGGTAAGACTCCCTGGCAAAATAGTATTGTATTTTAAATGTCAACTTATTTGACCTCGACTTGTGGGCGAGTAACTCGGAGTAAAATATATATATTAGTTATATGTGTGTTATGTGATAGATTGATTATTGAAGGTGGTTTGTGTTAATAGTGTTTCATTTTAGTTATCCTAATATCTATTATATTTTTTTTATGGTTAAGTTAATTGATGGGAATATGAATTAAAGACGAGTGTATTAGAATTATTAGATAGTTTGTATATGGAATGAGGACTCGAGACTTGGCTGATTTGTTGTATGGTTCATATTAGAGTTGAATGATTGTTGATGTTTAACAAGGCACTTACATCAAAGCTAACCAAATTGGTGAATGTACGTTAATCATGACAAAGAAAAATTGGATTTATATGTGAGAAATGGGTAAGATTAAGATGGTATGTATAATGTCATAAATGTTCAAGTGGCACAATTAGCATACGCCTAATTTATGTCTTGATCATTGGCTTTTAGTTGGGATTATGATAATGGATTCTCGTATTGATATTCGAGTTTTCGTTTTCTTTGATCTGGACATGTGGGGGAGTAGCTTAGACTTTAATACTTTAAAGTGGTGAGGAGTTCTTAGTTCTTTATCAGAAGGTTGACAATATGACATTTATTTTTAGGTGAATTTGATGAAGATTTTAGATTATAGATTGGCTCACAACCCGCAGTGGCGAGCCGGGCATACAAAAATGCCTAGTGAAGATTATAGATTGGCTCACAACCCGCAGTGGCGAGTCGGGCATACAAAAATTGCCTTCAGAGTATTATAGTATGGCTCATAACCCGCAGTGGCGAGCTAGGCAAATAAAAACGCCTTTAGTAATTTTAGGAGGTAGAGTGAATCCTACCTTGGCCATTAGATACTCTTGTCGGGCGTGACATATAAATTATGTTGTTACTATGTTATATGTATAAATATAAGTACTATATATTTTACTTTGTTAAGTTCACTTTCGGTGAAATGGATCGACAATCTTATATAAAAGATTGAGGGTTTAGTTAAGAAGTTGACAATGGTTTATTACATGTTAGACGAGAAACGGGCGGATGGAGTATAATCTTATGACGCCAATAGAGATTCGGGTGTTTGTCGAGTAAAGTTGGTATGTACGCTGAATTACATGGTCGGGGCACTGACCATGTATGTTTTAGGTAGTGTAGTATGGAATAATTTTGAAGGTTGCTTGAGCGTACCATTCGATTGGTATAAGGTTTGATAATGTGAGAACGCGGGTGTTCGTAGGATGACACATGATTATGTGATATAGATGTTCAATTGTTTACAGTATTATATCATTGTATCAAAGATTTAAGTCTAACTTGCTAGTAGTTGAATTGTCTTTTGACCAGACCATGTAGTAGAGATAAAATTAGTTCATTTGTTTTATCATTTGAAATATTAAACTATAGAATTCTCGTTTTCCATTCCTTTAGTTCTAATATTTAAATTGCTCGAGTTGACTCACATGTTTTCTCCCTTTTGGGTTACCCGTCATGTGGCGGTAGGTTTGTTTTTCAGGTAAGTTCTTCTGATGCTGTTCAAAAGGATTTTATTTCAAGACAAGATTTTATTTAAAGATTTTGTAAAAGTTTTTGTTCCGAATTGTAGTATTTTATTTTTGAAAGGATTTGTAATGAGAGACTTTGTATATTGATTATAATACAACTGTAATTTCAACGAGCTTTATATATAAAGGTTTATTTTTATTTAGCCAAAAAGAAGGGGGGTTACATACATGCACCAAGAGAGCCACATCTTCATGCTGCAACTCATGTGCTGAGATATTTACAAGGTATTGTACAAAAGATGCAACACACTTCTATTCAGCAGACAATGAGCTCAATTTGCAGGCATTTTGTGATGCTGATTGGGGAGCTACTGGTCAGTGTGTTTTTCTTGGCCAATCATTGGTTTCTTGGAAAACCAAGAAGCAAAAAAGTGTATCCAAGTCATCAACTGAGTTTGAATACCGCGCAATGTCCTACTTCCTCCATTCAACTCCACTCTACCACTTTCTTTTTTCACGTTTGCCAACGCGTGTTTTACGCGTTAAATATCGTTAGCTACGTATTTGCAAAAAATATAAAAGTTAGATATTTTTAATATACTCGTAAAGACGAATCAAACAAGATCCCACATGAATATATTTCCACTTACGTATCGAGAGAAAATCGAAATTGAACACACAAATGTGAATAGTGTACGAAAGGGAAATAGGTAGAGTGGAGTTGAATGGAGGAAGTATATAACAAGTGAAATTGTTTGGTTGCAAGGTTTGTTGCAGGATTTCAAGGTTAATGTACCACATCCTATTTCTCTCTTTTGTGACAACAAATTTGCACAACATGTTACAGCCAACCCCGTGTTTCATGAGCGCACTAAACACCTAAATATTGATTGTCATTACATACGGGAAAAGGTGCAAGAAGGTCTGATCACAACCAAGCATGTCAAGTCTCAACTACAGTTGGCGGACCTATTAACAAAACCCTTGGTTTAACAACACATGTATTTTTCATCCAAGCTGGGTTTATGTTTTGATCCTCATTTAGCACACCCACCTTGAGGGAGGGATGTGGAAATATTAGCATGCAAAAAAAAGTCTTCATCATGTACATAAAGTCAATTACTAGTTTGTAAATAAGTAGAACATTGTACATATCATCATTAAGTTAATACAATCAATCTTCAATTATTTTCTCCCACTAACAACTGTAGAATTCTTTAGAATCTTTCCTCATTTTCTCATTTGATTTGCCATGGATGAATCCTCGAGCTCCGCTGCTCATCTTCACACCCTCTTTAGAGGATTTTTCTTGAATATATTTTGTCTTTTTTATTACAACTTGTTATAGTATTTGTAGTAGAAGTAATTCTACTCTTCTAACTAACACATAAATGAGATCAGCATAACAAACTTTAATATTATCTTTTTCACCCAACTTATATACTTCACAATATCTTTTGTCCAAGTCTCAACATCTAGAAACTATATATAACATCTTCTTCTTGTGTCACACCGTCCATGGTTGAACTCCCCTTAGTCCTTTTAGCAGCTAAGACCAACTCATGAAGAGCCTTCTTAATTTCCAATACAAGTTCACTTTTACGAAGTTGTCTCTCAGTTAGCTCATGGGAGTTAATGGTGTGTTTCAGGCGCAAAGTCATCTTAATTCTAGCCATATTGTTTTGCTGACTATTGTCCAGTTCTATTACCCAATCATGCTCATCACACCAGTTTTGTGGATTCTTCTTTATGTACCTGTGGAGCAACACACTTCCTAATTTTAATAAGTACGCTATAACGTATGTAGTCGTTAAAGAAACAAGTTTTCAAGAGCTAACATAGTCGTTAATGAAACCAAATCATATTATAATGTCTTTCGACATAAAACATAAAAGCATTACTGTAACACCCCCATTTATTTAAGAGCCTGAACTAGGACTCCTCAGATAAATGACGGTGTTACCATCTCGAAAACCCGAGGCAGTAGATAACAAAGGAAAGAAACACAGTACTTTATTAAAATGTTTATAGTGAGATTACAACTGGAATTAAAACAAAGTCTCCAAAAATATGACCAAAAGATAAAGTCTGATAAAACTACTAATAAGACTAAGGTGGGCTAGGCACTAAGTCAGTCATCCAAGCTCTCTTCCCGGCCAGCTCCCATCGGTCTAAAATACCATGTCAATCTGCTCCCCAATAATTGGATCATCACAGGCGTACACGAATACACGGGGTCGGTCACCGCGAAGGCCGAGTAGGGAAAACAATGAAACAATAAAATATGATATGCATGCTCCTCCGTCACCTCCATCTCCATCTCAACTCATATCTCATATCTCATACCCGGACAACCCAACCATACCGATCCCCTTAGACTATATATATCGACCGTAGCCGATCTCGCGCATTTCGAATCGAGGACACCAGGGCAAGTCTGCGAACCCGCCCGGGCCTTATCACAACTCACATCGTATCTCAACATCGTCACTCCTACACCATCCTCCAACTCCAATGCACATGAGAAGCTCAACATAAATTAATGCAACACAATATATATATATATATATATATATATATATATATATATATATATATATATATATATATATATATATATATATATATATATATATATAAATCAACGAATCGATAAATCATAAAATCATGTCGGTTACTCGATGTTGTGATATCATACTCAATACGATCAATTCAATCAATCACCTTCACATATATGAATCATAGCGTAAATCAACAACCACGAATCAAGTCAACACAATTAAACAACAACGATAATAAGTCAAGTGTATTTCCCTACCTCAAAGTGCCAAAATTCCAATTAAGCGGTTTAAGCGATCCAAAAATAAAGCAATGAATTTGATTATCGACCCTTCACGAATCCGTCACCTAAAACAATTATAATATTTATAATTACTAACTACTAAATATAGAAATATCCCAAAATAGAAGTTTTCCCGAAATACAATCCCGACACCAAACTTATGCCCAACTGATAACTAAAATAACCCGATTAGTATTTGACCCAACTTCCCAACATAGGAAGTTACTAAAGTAGAATTTCTTAAAATGGAAACTTTCCCGATATAGTAGCTTTTCTCTTTTAACAAACCCAACTCAAAAACCCGACTTGAATTATTTAACTGGCTCGGGAATTAAATTGAATAACCAATATGATAATTAAAAGATTAAACGAATTATACGATTGAGAAAACCCGAATCAAACATTTGAACAACTCACAACCCGACTTAAACCCGTCTTTAATTATTTAAATAACCCTAAATTAAATTAAATAAGTTATTTAGAAGACTCGGGAATTAAATTAATTAATTAAGAATACGACCCATTACGAATTATAACTATTTAAATTATGAAAACCCGTTTCAAAACTAAAACAATTCGAATAACCCGATTAAACACGACCCACACCTTCACTCTCGCTCACACCCCTCACGCGCCACCTACACCACCACGACAACCACCAGCCGTGGTCCCCACTTCAACCCCACCACCAACAACCACCACCAGCCTGGTCGACTGCCGCCGGCGAGTCGAACCAGGGCTGGCATTTGGCCTGGTTCACCGCCAAGCCTCACCAACAACTCCCTGTTTATCTCTTACCACCACCGCAACCAACGACTACCCCCTGCCAAACCACCACCGTCATGCTCGCCGCCAAACCACGCACCCAGACACAGTGACACCACCGTTTCGACTTCCCCCTAGTCCACGGTGGAGCCACCCCAACCTAGCCATTCTAAACCGCCTGAAAACCCGTATGTAAACCCGTGTGTCTACCCCTGTCGACAACACCTCCTGCCGCCATTTCCACCACCTACACTCACCCTAACCACCACCATGTCACTCGCCACACATCCCACTACCCATATACCCCTTCAACCACTAGCAGCAACCACTCCCTAAGGCACGTAACCACCCACAAAAACGAACAGAAAAGTGAAAACAGAGGAAAGGAGTTGCTCTTACCATTTTTCTGCCACCACAACGGCCACCAGGGCCACCCACTGTCGTCGCCAACCACCCTAAGGGCTTCCTTGCTGCGCCGTCAACACCCAGACACACTCTCTCTCTCTCTCGAATTCCGTGAAGGTTGATGTTGGTGTTGCTGAAAAAGAGGGAGGCGGGTTGAGGGAGTGTAGGAGGGAGGCGGGTAGAGGGTAGGGTATTCTTAGGTTTAGGGTTAGGGTTAGGGTTAGTTGGGCTTTAGGGTTTAATGGGCTGGACAGTTATTGGGCCAGCTCAACTGGTTAGCTCACATTTCGAATTCCATATAAACCCGTCTCCATTAACTTAGATCGATACAACGCGAGTTAAGTAAAATAATTTAACGTGGTTATCGACTCAACAATTAACCCGACTTAATTAATATTATAAAATGTATAATAATTAATATATAATAATATCCGTTTAATTCATTATATTATATAAAATACGGGGTATTACAGTCTTCCCCCCTTAAAATGAACTTCGTCCCGAAGTTCGCTCCCGTACTCAAACCTCAGAAGGGTATTGCATATCGTACTTACGGACGTCACACATTTCTAACACGGTTAACACCTACTTTTGACACATCAATTAAACATAACAAACACGAAATGTTACATTCTGCCCTCCTAAAAATAAACTTCGTCCCGAAGTTTAACTCGTCTTTACTTAACCCAACTAACTACGACTAATAACTACCTGAGAACACAAATGTATAACAACTAAATATTCACCCGAGAACACCGTCATCTTCCATCTAAATTCCGATCTCAACTCAAATAACTCAATCACCATGGTCACACTGGACCGCAAACATAACTCGGCACAAAGGCCCCAAAACTCATAACTCAATACCAGTAGTTTAACTACACTCTTCTTTTACACACCAACCAACTAAAGAAGTAGGAACAAAACATATAGAACTCATTTGCATAGGTACCCCACAACGAAACGTCTACTTGATCAAAACTACTACCATCTACAAACAAGTGCAATATAAATATTAAGATTTTACAATCCTACCCGACTAGAAACATGGTTACGTCCTCGTAACCTCTTTTCAATTTTCATATACCTATGCAACAAAATCATTATCAACCACATGTGACAGGAAAGAACACATGATAAGAGATTGCGCATCAACATTAAGGTCGAAACAAGGTTTTATTAAGGAATTATCTGATTGTCAACAAGTAACATTTATTACTAGCTCATGCTTAACTTAAAAAAAAAAAAACACAACACCAAACTAAAAGAACAACAAGAAAGGAACCAAGGTTTACACGGTTTCACAACTAAACAATTTGATGACCAATTATAGACTATGGACGAGCGAGAGCAAAATCAACAAAACAATTTAAAAACTTCTCACATTTGTAAACATATCACAGAAAACAGATCTACCATTGCTATCCCTCACAATCACAGGATCTTATTGACATGTTTGTACAACCATTTACTCACTCACTGGTTTAGGTCATGAATTAGGCCGATGAATTTAAGCAATCAACAACATACTCATCATTCATATTTTAAATTATCAAAATTGTTTGCACGATATCAATTCTGAAAACATGTTTCCTAATAAAAGTAACAACATATGATCTATGACAACGACAACATTACTTCCATATCCCTCATGTGTTTAACATCTTAGCATCCATATCATTCAATTGTGTCCAGCAACTTAGTATAATTCGTTTTCAGCAAAACAAAAGATATTGTATAAATAGTTTAACATATACATTTGCCATCATATACTTTATAGAACACTAGCTATGATAAAAGATTAACAACTTGAATAACTTCTCTGATTTGCACGATTTGAATAATTAGGCAACTCGTGGCTCAATTAAATGTAACCATAACGACTATCATTTAAACCAATGTATATCATGTGAATCATCAAAGAGTTATCCTATTATAATTGTCAACATAGTTATCATAAACAATCTCTATTAGAATATAATTGATAGTAACGACTCGAGAATATAGATATGTCAAATGTTGTGTTACGATTGTAAGAATCACTTTAGCATTTTATGACAATATAATAACGAACATACCCAATAAGAAATAACTCACTGTTTATTATCATGTTATAGGTTTAGGTTCAACTGAAATAATTTAATGTGATGAAGGTAATACATATAACTATTGGCACACAACTCATATGAAAGACATTAGAACTTAGATGCATCTTACATGTGTGAACATTTAGACATACTCATTACTACCATCCATGTGTAAACAATTAAACATAATTATTATAAATATTCATGCGAGTATCTTAGAACAATCAAATTAACATTTAACGCCATCAACTTTACCAAGATATGACAATATAGTTTTATATTTATATATATCCGACCACTATGCAAATATGATGAACACGTCAGAAATATTACAACATGCCAAATGTATATAACGTATGCAAACAACTGGACTCGTATAAACATTTCACCCTCGTTTAAGAATCAAATTAAGCTATCCAATGTTACTCATGCTATCATGCCAACAGTGTTATCAACTAAGTTTTAATTTTATCACTTGCTAAGATATATAAACTACTGAACATGCGTGCTACTATCGTCATATAAAGCATTATAAATTCACATTACTAAGGTTCATGAATTAATCAAACAACTGTATGAAACTCAACCTAGAACACACATTTTACAAGTCATGTTTCACGTTGTAACTTTCAAGATCACGAATAAATAACCGTTCGATTAAAACTTGATTCCTATTATTTTTATAAAACACGGAGAGTTAAAAACACAGGAGAAAAAGAATTAGGTCTAAAGCACAAGAATTTCATTTTTAAAGAATCTTACAACTCAGTTGGTCCAAACAAACATGTGACAGCAATTGGTCCAAAACTTGGGTCAGTTTGCAAAACCTACCGTTTAATATAGAGACATCAAGAATTTTTTTTTTCGTGGCTTATCAATTTGAAAACATATGCAAATTTTATGATCGATGGAGTTGGAATTATGCGAAAATTATTAATACAATTTAAATGAGGATTTTTTACAAAATCGTTGGTCAAAACATCACTGCACAGAAACTTCCTAACCACAACTCACTAAAATATTTATTACTCCTAATCCGTATATCATATAAGCATGAAACTAACGCCAAATGAACACTAACTCGCGAGGCTATCTCCCATAAAATTTTCATCCATAGGCAATTAACGAAAAAGAAATGACAAGAATGTCAATTAAAGAGTAACATCAAACTAAACGAGTTTCAAAGACTATGTCGTTCATTTTCTATGTCCCAATTCTTACAACTATACTATCGATACTAATCCATCCTAACTTAAATCTCACACTGTACAATTCGTAACATCTACCCCATAGAATCCCTTCGTATCTCGACCTACTCCGTATATCTAACTCATGATTGTTATGACTATAAACATGCAATTCGATAGTGTTTCTAATTACTATCACAAGACTATACTAGCATGGCTTTGGGATCACATAACCGCATATTACTAGACATAATAGTACTATCAGCACATTATTCAACATCCACCTAGGTAACTATCATCGACTCGCAATCATTTTCATGTTCACGACTAGCACAACACTTCATTGATTATTAATCCTGAACTCGAAAATTTATTTCTCATTTCCACAACATCATATGATCACGTCATCATTCATACAAAATACTTACCGTAGCGTTGTCCTGCAGAATGGTTAGAATATATGGGTCTCAAGATACACATCAACTCGATTATGCAATAATCAATGTATCAATCAGTTAATACTTAGGCAACGATATTTGAATTCCATGCTCAACCTCAAGCAACTCTTCTACCCTTTCTCTCATATACACTCAGGGTTTCCGGGTCAAACTGAGAGGGCCGCTGGTTCGGTGTGAGGGGGCCCCTAACTCATACCTTACCTTAGTGTGCTCCTAACAGTTCTATCCCGGGGTTCATTTTATTTAGACTCTTCCTATGTTCATTGGATTCATTGGTTTAGGCCGAGGATCGTTCGCTCTGATACCACTTTGTAACACCCCCATTTATTTAAGAGCACGAACTAGGACTCCTCGGATAAATGATGGTGTTACCATCTCGGAAACCCGAGGCAGTAGATAACAAAGGAAAGAAACACAACACTTTATTAAAATGTTTATAGTGAGATTACAACTGGAATTAAAACAAAGCCTCCAAAAATATGACTAAAAGATAAAGTCTGATAAAACTACTAATAAGACTAAGGTGGGCTAGGCACTAAGTCGGTCATCCAAGCTCTCTTCCCGCCAGCTCCCATCGGTCTCTCGAAATACCTGTCAATCTGCTCCCCAATAATTGGATCATCACAAAGCGTACACGAATACACAGGTCACCAGCGAAGGCGAGTAGGGAAAACAATGAAACAATAAAATATGATATGCATGCTCCTCCGTCACCTCCATCTCCATCTCAACTCATATCTCATATCTCATACCCCGGACAACCCAACCATACCGATCCCCGGTAGACTATATATATCGACCGTAGCCGATCTGCCCTTTCCTGAGGACACCAGGGCAAGTCTGCGAGAACCCGCCTGGGCCTTATCACAACTCACATCGTATCTCAACATCGTCACTCCTACACCATCCTCCAACTCCAATGCACATGAGAAGCTCAACATAAATTAATGCAACACAATATATATATATATATATATATATATATATATATATATATATATATATATATATATATATATATATATATATATATATATATATATATATATATATATAAATCACTGAACTGATAAATCATAAAATCATGTCGGTTACTCGATGTTGTGATATCATACTCAATACGATCAATTCAATCAATCACCTTCACATATATGAATCATAGCGTAAATCAACAACCACGAATCAAGTCAACACAATTAAACAACAACGATAATAAGTCAAGTGTATTTCCCTACCTCAAAGTGCCAGCAATTCCAATTAAGCAGTTTAAGCGATCCGAAAATAAAGCAATGAATTTGATTATCGACCCTTCACGAATCCGTCACCTAAAACAATTATAATATTTATAATTACTAACTACTAAATATAGAAATATCCCAAAATAGAAGTTTTCCCGAAATACAATCCCGACACCAAACTTATGCCCAACTGATAACTAAAATAACCCGATTAGTATTTGACCCAACTTCCCAACATAGGAAGTTACTAAAGTAGAATTTCTTAAAATGGAAACTTTCCCGATATAGTAGCTTTTCTCTTTTAACAAACCCAACTCAAAAACCCGACTTGAATTATTTAACTGGCTCGGGAATTAAATTGAATAACCAATATGATAATTAAAAGATTAAACGAATTATACGATTGAGAAAACCCGAATCAAACATTTGAACAACTCACAACCCGACTTAAACCCGTCTTTAATTATTTAAATAACCCGGAAATTAAATTAAATAAGTTATTTAGAAGACTCGGGAATTAAATTAATTAATTAAGAATACGACCCATTACGAATTATAACTATTTAAATTATGAAAACCCGTTTCAAAACTAAAACAATTCGAATAACCCGATTAAACACGACCCACACCTTCACTCTCGCTCACACCCCTCACGCGCCACCTACACCACCACGACAACCACCAGCCGTGGTCCCCACTTCAACCCCACCACCAACAACCACCACCAGCCTGGTCGACTGCCGCCGGCGAGTCGAACCAGGGCTGGCATTTGGCCTGGTTCACCGCCAAGCCTCACCAACAACTCCCTGTTTATCTCTTACCACCACCGCAACCAACGACTACCCCCTGCCAAACCACCACCGTCATGCTCGCCGCCAAACCACGCACCCAGACACAGTGACACCACCGTTTCGACCTCCCCCTAGTCCACGGTGGAGCCACCCCAACCTAGCCATTCTAAACCGCCTGAAAACCCGTATGTAAACCCGTGTGTCTACCCCCGTCGACAACACCTCCCCGCCGCCATTTCCACCACCTACACTCACCCTAACCACCACCATGTCACTCGCCACACATCCCACTACCCATATACCCCTTCAACCACCAGCAGCAACCACTCCCTAAGGCACGTAACCACCCACAAAAACGGACAGAAAAGTGAAAACAGAGGAAAGGAGTTGCTCTTACCATTTTTCTGCCACCACAACGGCCACCAGGGCCACCCACTGTCGTCGCCAACCACCCTAAGGGCTTCCTTGCTGCGCCGTCAACACCCAGACACACTCTCTCTCTCTCGAATTCCGTGAAGGTTGATGTTGGTGTTGCTGAAAAAGAGGGAGGCGGGTTGAGGGAGTGTAGGAGGGAGGTGGGTAGAGGGTAGGGTATTCTTAGGTTTAGGGTTAGGGTTAGGGTTAGTTGGGCTTTAGGGTTTAATGGGCTGGACAGTTATTGGGCCAGCTCAACTGGTTAGCTCACATTTCGAATTCCATATAAACCCGTCTCCATTAACTTAGATCGATACAACGCGAGTTAAGTAAAATAATTTAACGTGGTTATCGACTCAACAATTAACCCGACTTAATTAATATTATAAAATGTATAATAATTAATATATAATAATATCCGTTTAATTCATTATATTATATAAAATACGGGGTATTACAATTACCATTTTATTTTGATTTTAAGGTCATCAATTTTATCAACATGTGTATCGAGATCAAGAAAGAATGTGACATTGTCACCCATTTCGGGGCTTCTTGTATAGTTGCTGATAGGTTGGCTAGACAAAACTGCATTTGGATAATGTTTCATCTCATTGTCAAATGTCGAGACTGTTGTTGAAAGAAAGTTAATCTCCTCAATGATCACCTATCAAATACGTTTAATACTGGAATTAGAATTGACTTACAAGAGTATTATCCAATTATTTATAATGGTTTATGGCCTCATATGCTAAGAACTACGTAGTATACTAGAATTAGAATTGACTTACCAGAGTATTATCAATTTGACAACAGTCGCCAATGTCGAAAGGATGCACAAAAAATACAAACAAAATGTTTTCGAGAAATTTCTTGGTAGTTTCTCCAAACACGAAGGCCGAACCAACAATAGCAGTTCCAATGAGGAAAATGACTTTCCTAGTTTCAACTTTAAGCATTATAAGCCATAGAACAAAAATAAGGAAGATCAACAATACATTCACGAATCGATTAAACTTCATGAATAAGCTCTTGTTTGCCTCCAAGGCGCGAACTACTGCTTTACGATATTTGTATACCTTCACCTATCACACACATACAAAGAACTCGAGTCAAAATCTCTTGGTTAGCATATATATCCGTGTATTTGAACATGGAAAGGTATCATACCATCCATTTTGTGATTTCATCAACTTGTTCAGCTCCTTCAAACAAATATTTCACCGCTATATCCTCTCTATACATTGCGTCTTGTTGAAAACACCTTAAATTTAGCCGGCTAATGAATTTTGGAGCCCTAGATCCATCAATATATTAAAGCCATGTACAAGATGAGGGGTAAACAACTTAGAGAAAATTAGCCTTCAAATAAAATCAAAATTAATACGGAGTACTAAATTTTATGATGATTAGATTGAAAAGTTAAAATATCCTAATCATATATGAGTTAACACTAAGTTAAGGACCTCAACTATTTAATTTTTTCCAGTTAAGAACCTAAACTATCTAAGTTTACGGTTAAGGACCTCACATCCAATTCCTTGTTGGCTGCCGTTAAATGTGAGATTTCATCAACCAATTAATTAAAACACAAAATCACATTGAAGACGGGAGATATCTATCACAAGCTTGTGACGAATACCGTTTCCTCTGACAAAATGACCATTAAAAGGTGAGCACATAGGAGGTGTCACACCTTATCCCCTCTCCCTTTTTGTGAGAGGTCACAAACTTGCGACGAGATTAACCCGTCACAAGCAAAACGCTTTGTAATTAAAAACTAGTATAGACTAATAGACGTATATATATAGTTTTACAATTTTAGAATGTATTTATCCACTACAACAATAATGGTCGCAATTTACAAGTTTTCTCAAATTTTTGTAAGGAATTATTACCAGGATGCTAAAAAAAATAGGGTACTGATTTTCGCAGTACACATTTTACTCATCGCAGTACATTGTTGACAATTATACCCCTTACACTTCCCCCTTCATTTTCTCTCTCTAGCTTCTCTATAACTATTCTCTCTAATTTTACCCAAATAATTAAGTACTGTATTCAAACACATACTACACTGAATTTTTTTCTGAAAAAACTCAATCAATTGGATTAACATTATTGTATTCATACTATGAAACTACATACTAAATTGAAAAAACTCAATCACTTTCTACATACTGAGGTAGTAGTAGTGTAGTACAAACGTACAATACATTGAAGAAAAAAGAGAAAAAAATCAAACAAGGTACTAGTGTACGCTTCTATTTAGCCTGCTACTCCGTATGTACTTAACCACCAACATGACCTCCAACGGCAGCCACCCATGCCGATTAACTGTATTTACTCGCCGGCCATCACTACTGTCGGCCACCTTCGCTGAATTAGTACGCCACCCCATGCACTTCTCCTACCCGCACCACCCGCCTCTCCCTTCTCACCAGCCAATCGAACAGAATCCGGCGACGTGACACACGGTGACACGGACGTCCTTCCCGCCGGCAGCGACATCCCATGTTGCCTGGTGACATCCGACTACACCAATTTCCCTATCATCCACATCAATTAACAAATAATTAATTAGAACATAAACCCTAATTTAAAAAATACAAAACTATAAAGAGTCAATTTGATTAGTAATAATTGATTAGTGAATTAAATACTTGTTCTATATTCAAATCATTATTCATAATTGAATAATTTGAAGGAGGATGAAGATAATTAAAGGATGAAATAATAGAGAGAAGGTAGAGAGAATTAGGTTTGATGTTTTTTTCAGTAAGGGTAGAAAAATGGAAAACTTGGTGCTAAAAGTACTGAGATGAGTAAAATCTGTACTGCGAAAATAAATTACGAAAAAATAATACTCCCTCCTATTCTACATAAACTTCCCTTTTTTTTTTTCATTTATTCACAATATTTTCTCTATTTCCTTATTTAGTAAAGTTTTATACTTATTTTAATCACCTTACTCTCCAACTTACCTCACAGCAATACTTATTTTAATCAACTTACCCCCACAACAATACTTATTTTAATCACCTCACCCACAATAATACCCCCAAAATACTTTCCCTCTCTCCAATTACCAAACCCCACTACAATACTTTACCTTATTTTATTCTCTCTCCTTAATTCTAGTACCCTCCATTTAATGAATTTTTTTCAAAAAAAGGGTTTAAAACAAAAAAAATTAACACAATAGGGTTTTGTTGAAAGTTATTACTCAAAATGAGTCCACGTCACACCCGAACCTATACTTGTCTTCAAGTCGCTTTCCCGCTAAGCGACTACGTGTTGGGTGACATGAAATTACAGTTGCTTTTAAGGGCCAGCTATTTTAGCCCAAGTCGCTTAGGGGCCCAGCGACCGAGGCCCAAGTCGCTTAGGGGCCCAACGACTATACTATTTTGCAAAAAAAAAAGAATAATAGAAAAATGATCCTAGCAGGAATCGAACCCATGGGCATTGACAATCATATTAATAATCCACTAACCACTGTACCAGGCAAAGACTTATGTCGTAACTAGCGCAGCAATTTAGTTATTCTCGTACTCGTAATCGCTGATCTTATTTTATACTACGTTTATGAGCTTTCAAGCGCTTTAAATAATCAAGTGATTACTCTTGTTGTGGTGGTTTGTAGGCGAATGTTCAAAGAGTTTGACGCGGGTTCGATTTTTCCATTATGCAATATTATTATTATTATTTTTTCCAAAAATACTATTAAGTCGCTCACCGGGTGAGCGTTTTCAACCCAAATCGTTGTCCGGCTAAGTGACTATAATCCGGAACCTAGCTCCACCAAAACCGAGCCCACGTGGACCCATTTTTGGTAATTACTTTCAAAGTCACCCCATTTCGTCAATTTGTTTGTTATTAAACCCCATTTTTGTAATGAATTAAAAGAATTAAAACACTGTGTCTCCCTAATCCCTATGGCTCAGTCATTCTCATATACTAAATTACTAATAACACAAATTAAATATGGGGAGTATACTTACGATTCATCTTCCACATGAGTTGGATGGACCACTAAATTAAATATAGTGTCAGCAGCTTGAATATAGCTTTTGTTTTATCATAAATATAAATGTCATTATCCTTGTAATAGCTTAAACTCGGATTTTCGATAATCTCTTCAATCAACGTCTTCATTCCCCAATAAGAAAGAACATCTTGAGTCCAATCCGCAACGTATGGCAAGACAACCATCATTTTTACCTTTCTCCCATGCCTTACTTTACTTAAGAATTTCTGCATATAATTCGTTTCATTACTCTCAACTGGACTATTCTCCTTGTTATGTTGAGGTCCTCGAGAGAGTGTTTCGACCAAGTATTGATGCACTAATGTTTCTTTAATTCTATCAAAAAAACGTTTTATATGGAACGAGGATTTCGCCTTCATAATTACTAAATCCTTGAGAGCCCATAGGAAATAACCTAATATGAAGGTAATTATGGTGACAGTTATTATATGAAAAGTTGTAGCGTATTTTTTCTTAATTTTTCCAATGTCTTGTTGTGGCAAGCCTAGGTAACTAGGCTCTTCCACGACCCATAGCCAAGCTACGAGTATCATGCTAAACCATAACATAGTATATCACATCTTCTCTCATAATGAACTCTGGGATGGTAAAGCGCAAGATGAATTTAATAGCTTTGCTTAGGAGAGGGCCGGAGAGAAGTGCTGCAATTAGTATGCACCATTGCCACATACGTAGGCCTTTTAGTGACGCTTCTTCAAGTGAATGGACCGTAAAACTAGCAATACATAGTTCTATGGCCAAACAACATATTGCTAGGTAGCTCCGAAATATGACCGGTTCTCTCTTTTTTCTGTCGATCCTTAGAAAATAAGAGCTAGAGTAAGTGTTTCGTTTCATAGCCATTTCGTTGTTGTCATTTGTAGTACCGTTATCATTGTTTCCATCATCCGGTGCTTCTTCATCAACCGATTCGTGTGAGACCATTGTATCCTTATTTTGCTTCCTCAACATATATAGCGCGTCTGATCAATTAACCAAAAGAAACAATACTCATTAATGCATCAAGTTGTGAAATGTAGGTGTACAGTTCACACTATAGTTTCCTTTGTCAAATTACTGCATTATACTTGAAAATTTGAAGCATTACCAAATTAATGAATTAATTGTTCAACAATACATTTTAAATAACTCATTTTGCATACTCTTCTCTTACAATGGTATTTATATAATTGTATTTGCAATATATTATTTTCAAATCATGTTTTATGTCCAAATGGCTAGTTCATCAATCACAGTAATTCTTGTGTGTGAGACTTTCCTATTATATCAAAAAACAATTCATTTGTAAGCAGTAGCACTAATTGAACAAACTTTCTTTTTTTTTTTTAAAAAAAAAATGCAATTCGTGGCATATCAAAGGCAATCCCGGGACTGAAATACTGAATGAGAGTTTGTAATGAATGGTGTATATCTTCTGATAGTTCTTCTGATCGTGGAGGTAGAAACCTACTAATCTCCAACCTATATCTTGAATGAAAGGGGAAAAACCGATATGTGGAGTTCTGTCCCATCTTTCTCTCGGAAAGTTCAGGAGCCTTTCCCGAATGCACCTGCCTCTAGAGTTCCTATGTGTGTGTTAGTTATGAAGTTTAGAAGACTTAAATAAGTGCTTAAAGAGCTTAATTGCGAGGAGATTCATATAAAAGAGGCTGGTTTTTGAAGCTCAGAATGGTATGCACTGTGATTGTAAATGGGCTATGAAAGGAGACTTGAACATCAAATGATCAATGCAAGATAGGAACTCTAGTACGAAAACAATGAACGGTAAAACTTACAGAACCAGCAGAGATAGAAGTCGTGGCGTGATAAGAATCACTGCTCTAAAGTTGAATTTGCCCCGCTCGATACACACGGCCTCTTGGCAACCAACCCCCAGGGTTACACGACTTCCGAGCCTAAGGTGTACGACAAAGACCCGGATTGAGGAGTAGTAACAAAACGTTGCCCAAAATCAGCTATGGAATTATAGTGTAGAGAGACAGATATAGAGAAGAGAGAATTGTGTGTTGTGTTCCGAAATGGTAGAAAAAGGGTGTATATATAGGAGGTGTAGGAAGGATCCAGAAACCATCATAAAGTGTCTCGTAAATAGATTTTACAAGACTGTAAAATCAGTTTTGTAAAACACAAAATCAGTACAGAAGATTGCACTTTCAGTCTACGGAAAACGCGACATTTCTCTAAAAGACTTGAGTAATCAGTTTCGGAAATTGTGCAAAAACATTATAGAGCATAAGTGATCGTATTTCCAAAAACGGCCTACGGCTCGCACCGCAGGTGCTCAGAGCCCAGAGCCCGGCCCGACGTGGCGTGGCGCGCGCGCGCGCGTGTGTGGCTGTACGTGCCCTTAACCACTACATATCTAGTAGTCCAATACAAAAGATCACTTATAAACTATAATACTCCAACATATTTTATCAATGTGGGATTCTTTTGAAGCAAAACTAAGCAATACTTCCAACAATCCCCCACATGATTCAAAACAAGAAGAAGAGAAATAGCTGATTAGGGCAACGGAACGTAAGTCTTAAGATGAAAATGTTCCTGAGGAATTGAATTGTCACCCTGTGCATACAATTACCTGCTACAGCCGTATCGAGTTGCTCTCGGCATTGGACTCTCCACGGTGGTTTGTAACGGATAACTGCGCACAAACCTGCATTCAAATCTGTGTTCGTCCTCGCGAAATGTCATAAAAGGTGCCCCTCACATGCCTGGGTTCTCGTGAACGCTCTAGAGTTCTTAAAGCCTAAAGACCTCATGGGGGGTAGGGCATTTCCCCCACATTCACATAGGTAAGTCCATCAGGCTTGACTGTCACAAACCATCCTTAAACAAGGACTATGGACTTATTAAGAGCTTAGCTCAACCTTCCTCACTTGACAGAAATAACACAATATAAAAGAATACTACATCACTTTTATTAAAATAGGAATGGTAGTAGTATTACAACATGAGATCCTCGTGACTTCGTTTGACCCATTGAACTTGGTAAACCCAAGTGAGGGAGCCCCGTCACGATTCACTCCTAATAGGCTTTAAACCCATTCCTCGTGCTGACTCCAGCACTAATTTTCTGCAGAGGCCTTTCGTGAGAGGATCCGCAATATTCCTCTCCGATTTTACATAATCCAGTGATATCACATTATTTCTGATCAGATTCCTCACTATAGCATGTCTCAAGCGTATATGCCTCCTCTTTCCGTTGTAAGCTTGATTGCCTGCCACACCAATGGCTGCTTGAGAATCGCAATGCATTGAAACTGATGGAGCCGGTCTCCCCCACAATGGAATGTCTGCTAACAGGTTCCTTAGCCACTCGGCTTCCTCACCTGCCAATTCTAAAGCAATAAACTCAGATTCCATTGTTGATTTTGCAATACAACTCTGTTTAGAAGATTTCCAAGAGATAGCACCACTAGCCAAAGTAAACACATATCCACTAGTAGAATGAATCTCATCATTATCAGACACCCAATTAGCATCACAATATCCTTCTAAAACACATGGTGATTTGGAATAGTGCAAACCCCAATCCATAGTTCCCCTAAGATATTTTAGAAGTCGATATAAAGCATTCCAGTGTGACTGATTTGGACTATGTGTATACCTGCTAAGACGACTTACCGTATAAGCAATGTCTGGTCTTGTATAATTCATTAAAAACATGACACTGCCAATTATCTTAGCATATTCTTCTTGGTTCACACTAACACTCTCATTCTTTTTTAGGTGTATACTAGGACCATATGGGGTTTTGACTGGTGCATAATCAAAACAGTCAAATCTTTTAAGAATTTTCTAACATAATGTGACTGATCCAGACCCAAACCCCATTTGGTCCTAGAAATTTTTATACCAAGAATAACATTGGCTTCACCTAGGTCTTTCATGTCAAAATGAGAGCTTAAGAAGGCTTTGGTGTCATTGATAACTTTCATATTAGTCCCAAAAATGAGCATGTCATCAACATACAGACACACAATGACACAACCATCTTTGTCACTTTTAGCATATACGCAGGCATCCGAATCATTTACATGAAAACCATAAGATGTAATAGTTTGATGAAATTTGTCATACCATTGCTTCGGAGCTTGATTTAGACCATGTAATGATCTAACCAGTTTACATACCTTGTCTTCTTGTCCTGAAATTACACAACCCTCTGGTTGCTTCATGTATATTTCTTCGTTCAAGTCTCCGTTCAAAAAAGCTGTCTTAACGTCCATTTGATGCACAAATAGATCATGTATAGAAGCTAGTGCAATTAAAGCCCTAATAGTAGCAACTTTAGTAACAGGAGAGTAAGTGTCAAAGAAATCCAAACCTTTGGTTTGTCGATTACCACATACAACCAATCTAGCTTTATATTTGTCGATAGATCCATCGGGATTGAGTTTCTTCTTGAACACCCATTTGTTGCTTAGAGGTTTACACCCTCTAGGCAGATCGGTGAGAATCCAAGTGTTATTACCTTTGATGGAATCTATCTCACTGTTGATAGCTTCCAGCCAGAAAGTAGAATCGATGGAGTTCATGGCCTCCTTGTAAGTTCTCGGATCATTTTCTAGAACATAGGCACGAATGTCCTCCTCATCAAGAATTTCTTTTTCTGCCAAACTTGTCTCAAAGTCTGGGCCAAAATCTTTTGCTATTCTAGCCCTCTTGCTTCTTCTAGGTTCAGTCACTGCATCTGCATTAGTTACTGCACTAGTAGAAGCATTATCAACACTATTGGAAACAAGTGGTAAACGAGGTTCAAGGTTAGTTTTCATCGGAAAAATATTCTCAAAAAATACAACATCTTTAGATTCTTTAATTGAACCAAAACCTGAACCATCCTTTAGAATAAACCTGTAGGCCGTGCTGTTAGAAGCATAACCAATGAATATACCGTCGATTGTTTTTGGTCCAATTTTGCTTCTTTGGCATGCAGGTATTCCAATTTTTCCCAAGCACCCCCACACTTTGAGGTAGTTAAGATTAGGCTTGTGGCCTTTCCAGAGCTCATAAGGAGTAGTTTCCAATTTTTTGTGTGGAACTCTGTTAAGTACAAAACACGCAGAAAGAATGGCCTCGCCCCACATGTTAGTAGGCATACCAGAACTAATAAGCATAGCATTCATCATGTCTTTCAAAGATCGATTTTTCCTTTCGGCTATTCCGTTTTGTTGAGGTGTGAATGGGGCGGTGATCTCATGGATAATGCCATTTTCTTCACAATATTTTTTAAGTGGATAACCCTCATATTCACCGCCCCTATCAGACCTAACACGTTTGATTTTAAGGTCTAATTGATTTTCCACTTCAGCTTTATAGATCATGAATTTTTGCTCGGCTTCATCTTTTGTACTTAACAAATATACTTTCGTATATCTAGAGAAATCATCTACAAAAGTAATATAATAACGCTTACCTCCTCGGCTCATTGTGTTTCTGAAATCCCCCAAGTACGAATGGATTAATTCAAGAAGAGTCGAGGCACGATGGACTTGTTTATTAAACGGTGTCCTGGAATGTTTAGCCTCTACACATATCTCACATTTGTCAAAAGCCGTATTACTAAAGCCATGTATAAGGTCAAGATGTTTCAATTTTTTAACATAATCAACATTTATATGACCTAATCTAGCATGCCATAAAGTAATAGACTCAGCAAGATAAACAGAAGTGGTGGAGTTTTTATTAATAGTCACCACATCGAGCACAAAAAGCCCGCCATTACAAAAACCTTTTCCAACAAAATTATTGTTTCTAGTAAGTACAAGTTTGTCGGATTCAAAAGTGAGTTTTATACCGGCCTTGTTTAGTAAAGACCCTGAAATAAGGTTCCTACGAATTTCTGGAACATGAAGAACATTATTAAGTTCAAGAATTTTACCGGAAGTTAGCTTCAGTTGTACCTTTCCCTTACCAATAACGCGTGTAGTGCTAGAATTGCCCATGAACACGCATTGTCCGTTAGTTTCTGGCACATATTCTTTGAACGCTTCTTTGTCACAACATATGTGACTCGTAGCTCCGGTGTCCAAAACCCATTCTGTGATGTTGCTTACCAGATTTACCTCGGATACAACGGCAGCAATGACTTCATCTGTTTCGGTAAGATGAGTTTGATGCTTGTTTTTTGACTTTCCTTGGGATCCTTGCGGACATAATTTTGCGGAATGACCCGTTTCACCACAAGTGAAGCATTCTCCTTTGAACGGCCTTTTGGGTTTGAAATCTGTTTGCTTTTTCACTTCGTGGATCTGGTTTGGCCCCTTGTTGTTGTTATTACGTCTAGGACCCTTGTTGCGATTTTTTGTCTCAACAAGATTGGCATTGGAAGAGGAATGATCAACTTGTTTACCTCTTAACTGGATTCGATTTTGCTCTTCAATCTTGATGTGTGACACTAACTCAAGAAGAGTGAAATCCTTTTGTTTGTGTTTCATAGAGTGCACATAATTATGCCAAGACAAAAGAAGTTTCTCGAGTAGACAATTAGCTTGAAAAGTTTCACATATTTTCATACCCTCCGCGATAATATCAGCACATAAAGTCTCATACTCATGAACTTGATCTAACACAGGTTTATCATCAGTTATACGGAAATTTAACCATCTATTGCAAGCGTATTTTTTAGTGCCAAAATCATCTGTTCCATATTTTGTTTTAAGAGCGTCCCAGACGTGTTTAGCGGTTTCAAGCTTGCTATATATTAAAAATAAAGGTTCCGTCATACAGTGCAGTAAAATGCCACGACAAGTTTTACTATCTGCAGGAAAATCCCGTTCACTGTTTTCTGGTGCTTCAGTTCCGGTTAAAGTATAATCTATCTTTAACTGGCTTAAAAGAAAGTCAAGTTTTTCTGACCAAATCCTATAGTTTTTACCATCAAGTAAATCCAATTTTGACATATCAGGGATAAAAACTGTAGGCATAAGAGTCGGATTAAAAGAAGCAGCAGAAATTGGCATAGCCATATCGCCTATGATAAAAATTTAACGAGCAAGTAATTTTTTTTTTAAAATTCAACTTTAGACTGTAGGCGGTATCACTAGTACAAAAACAATGAACGGTAAAACTTACAGAACGAGCAGAGATAGAAGTCGTGGCGTGATAAGAATCACTGCTTTAAAGTTGAATTTGCCCCGCTCGATACACACGGCCTCTTGGCAACCAACCCCCAGGGTTACACGACTTCCGAGCCTAAGGTGTACAACAAACACTCGGATTGAGGAGTAGTAACAGAACATTACCCAAAATTAGCTATGGAATTATAGTGTAGAGAGACAGATATAGAGAAGAGAGAATTGTGTGTTGTTGTGTTCTGAAAGAAAAAGGGTGTATATATAGGAGGTGTAGGAAGGATCCAGAAACCATCATAAATTGTCTCGTAAATAGATTTTAGAAGACTGTAAAATCAGTTTTGTAAAACACAAAATCAGTACAGAAGACTGCACTTTCAGTCTACGGAAAACGCAACATTTCTCTAAAAGACTGAGTAATCAGTTTCGGAAATTGTGCAAAAACATTATAGAGCATAAGTTATCGTATTTCCAAAAACGGCCTACGGCTCGCACCGCAGGTGCTCTACCAGAGCCCGTGCCCGTGCCTGAGCCCGAGCCCGAGCCCGGCCCGACGTGGCGCGCGCGCGCATGTGTGGCTGTACGGGCCCTTAACCACTACATATCTAGTAGTCCAATACAAAAGATCACTTGGAAACTATAATACTCCAACATATTTTATCAATGTGGGATTCTTTTGAAGCAAAACTAAGCAATACTTCCAACATGTCTTTTGCAAAGCAATCGATCCTTGACTTCTTCGGGAATGGCAGAATGCTTAGGAAGATGAATAGTACAATAACTACTCCTTATTCCTTATGTGTCAACCACTCAACCAGTATCTCATATGAGTGATCGATGACTATAGGCCCATTGCTTATCCGAAGTGCCAACTGGCATCTCAAAACTATTCGCTCCTGACTAAGAAGTTCCTTTAGGTTGGTTTCGATGAATCAAGGAACTTTCATCCAAGGAAGAGCTATTGCTTATAATATCCTAACTTTCCAGGGTCTTGTTAGGAAGTACAATGGGGCTTCATCCCCCTTAAATGCCTTTTGAAGATTGATCTAAAGAATGCTTACGAGTTACGATACAATAGAATGAGAATTTGATTGAGATATGTTGCTTAAGCTCAATTTCCCTCCTAAATTTGTAGGATGATGGACAATGGAATTTCTAACCACTTGTATCGTCTCCATTAATCTAAATCGGGTACTTCTTGGGCACTTCAGGAGGAATACGGGTTTGAAACAAGTTAACCCCATATCACCTCTATTATTTGTGATTTGTACGAAGTATATATCTAGGCTATTCAGATATGTGGGACAACGAGCTGATTACGAATTCCACCAACACTACCAAACACTACAAGTATATATCTAGGCTATTCAGATATTGGACAAGCATGATACCAATACCTGGCATTACCTGCAGGTGTCCTAAAAAATATTCAGGCGCGCGCGCAGTTTGTAGAAGGTTTCTCTGGGAAGGTAAAGGAACTGGAAATAGGGTCACATAAAAAGCAAGGGGAACTGCACATTAAAGACTGTACTTTGTTGCATAACATTATGCTAGGCAAATACAGTTGGGAAATTGGTAGGAATGCAGAATCTTTCAGAGTTTAAATGGGTAAGTGAATATATGCTTTGTGTAATTTTAGACTATAATCTTTTCTTACTATTGCAAGAAGAATTTTGTTATGAAATTGCTATAAGAGTAAAGGGGAGCCAATTCCAGAAAAGGGATAATCACTTAGAAAACACCAATACATTTTTTTGGTGTTGACCAGGAGTATCCCTACTTAATAGCTGAGACTGAAGGGAAGGCAACTTAAAGAGTTGACCCCTCCCGGGTTTGTTTTTTTCATTCCCAAGACACATAGATGTGAGTTAGTGTAGTCGGTATGCTTATGAGGGTGGTACTCGTGAACTGTTATAGACTAAAGTCACTTAGGTCAGTATCAAATTTGCTTGTACGGCTGTAACGGCTCCCTTTACACAAAATAATACATAAATTGTTAATGTGATTAGGAGAATAAGGATGATTTGCATTCATGTGTGGTATAAGCCTTAAATAGGTTACATGATAACTAGAATGACCTAGTAAACAGGAAAGAATATAGCAACAATAAGATTGATATCCTAAATATGCTAACAATATTATTCTAGTAATCATATATTTCCGTAACACCCCCCCGCAAGCTGGAGCATGAAGGTCGAGAGTGCCCAGCTTGGCTAGTAAATGTAGAAACTGTGGAGCTCCCAAGGCTTTGGTGAAGATGTCAGCTAGTTCCTCGGTAGTGGAAACATGGGTCGTAGTAATTAACCCGTCGGTAATCGCATCACGCACAAAATGGCAATCAATCTCGATATGCTTTGTGTGTTCGTGGAACACGGGATTGTGAGCAAGATCAATAGCCGACTTACTGTCACTAAGGACGTGCATTGGCAGAAGGACGGTCACCCCTAAGCTTGCAAGCAACCCTTTAAGCCATTTCAATTCGCAAACAATATTGGCCATAGACCGGTATTCGGCCTCAGCGGATAACAAAGACACTGTTAGTTGTTTCTTCGTCTTCCACGAAATAGGAGATCCACCAAGAAGGATAAACCAGCCCGTGGCAGACCTCCGGGAAGTAGGATAGCCTCCCTAATCCGAGTCACACCACCCGGTAATACTTAGTGAACTATCAGCACGAAACAACACCCCTTGACCCGGACTACCCTTGAGATATCGTACTACGCGTAAGGCAGCCGACCAATGCTCCTGCCGAGGCTGATTTATGAACCGAGAAAGTATGTGGACGGCATAGGATAAGTCGGGTCGGGTCACGGCAAGGTATACTAGTCGCTCAACAAGGCGTCTATATGGTTCAACATCGTCAAGGAAAGGACCAGTGGCCATCCCTAAGGAATAATGTTGTTCGATAGGTGTGGTCGCGGGCTTGCATCCGAGTAACCCAGTTTCCGCAATAATATCCGACGCGTATTTGCGTTGACTGATATAAATTCCTTCGGCACTTCGAGCAACTTCGAGTCCTAAAAAATATTTTAAGGGGCCCAAATCTCTCATGTGAAAGCAATTTCCCAAATAGATTTTGAATTTAGCAACAGCGGAAGAATTATTACCCGCAATGACAAGGTCATCTACATAAATTAAGATGAATAATCATACCTCATCTTGCGAGTATGAAAACAGCAAGTAGTCGGAGTATGACTGCTTGAAGCCGTAACTTTTAAGTGCCGAAGTGAGCTTAGCGAACCAACCCCTAGGCGCTTGCCGAAGGCCATAGAGACTCTTTTTTAGACGACACATCTTGCCCTCTTTTCCACGACTAAACCCGGGAGGAATCCGCATATAAACCTCTTCATTCAAATCACCGTAGAGGAATGCATTGTGGACATCCATCTGATGAGGTTCCCATTGATTAATAGCTGCAACCGCAAGGAATGTACGGATGGTGACCATTTTAACAACGGGGGCAAACATCTCACCATAGTCTAAACCTTCAACTTGATGATTTACAAATACCACAAGACGAGCTTTCAAGCGTTCCACAGTCCTGTCAGATTTGTATTTTATTTTATATATCCACCGACAACCGAGGGCTTTTTTATCATTTGGTAAATCGGAGAGTTCCCATGTATCATTCCGTTCCAATGCCTCAATTTCTGTTTTCATAGCTTCACACCACCCACTATCAAGAATGGCTTCCTTAAATGAAGGTGGTTCGATCCCAGCTGTCACAGCTGCAAGAAAGTGACGATGTTTTGTCGAAAAAGAGTGACAATCAAGATAATTGGCAAGAGAATAAGGCGTACCTGAGGACGACGTGGGTGGGCTCGGTGTGCTTGATGGCGGAGATGGACTGTGTGCGGTATCAAGTACAAAACCACAGAAACGAGAACTTGGGATTTTTAGGCGATCGCCACGACCAAGCTCCTCAGTCTGTCCATTCGTTTCAGAACCCGAGCTGCCATCAGTACCCGAACCCGAAACCCCAGCAGAACCCGAGGTCTCTTCTGACGAATTATCCGTGGGCTCAGTCGTGCTAGTGGGTTCACTCGTGGGCTCATTTGTGACTGCGGGGTCAATAACAGGAGCATCCCCGTTCGTATCATTGACGGGTTCAGTATTATAATCATCCTGGAAGTCCTCAAATATTTCGAGCAAGGGATCAGATGCTGGAGTGGATTCTTTTGTTGATGAGAGCGGAAACACGAACTCATAGAAAACAACATCTCGAGAAACAAAGTATGTTTTTGAGTCAAGGTCATATAATTTCCACCCCTTTTTGTTATGAGGATATCCCACGAATAAACACTTACGTCCCCGTTTTGCAAATTTATCGCCCTTGGTGTTTTGATTATGAGCGAAACTCAAGCAGCCAAAAACTTTCAAATTCTCATAGGATGGACTAATTCCAAACAAATACTCATACGGGGTTTTATTATTAAGCAAAGGGGAGGGAGTGCGGTTAATTAAATAAACAGAAGATAGAATACATTCACTTCAAAAAGATGTGGGCAAATTGGCTTGAAATTGAAGAGCCCGCGCAACATTCAAAATATGTCGATGTTTGCGCTCAACTCGTCCATTTTGTTGAGGCGTCCTAACACAATATGTTTCAAATTTTATCCCATGAGTAAAAAAATATCCTGCCATACAGTTAAACTCCGTCCAATTGTCACCACGAACAGTTTTAATAGCTTTAGAAAATTGTGTAGATACCATATTGAGGAAGCTCATAAACATGTCGGTTACTTCAATTTTATCAAGCAAAAGATAGACCCATGTAGCACGGGAAAAATCATCCATAATTGTCAAAAAATATTTCGCACAAGATGACGGGATACGATAAGGTCCCCATAAGTCACAATGTATCAATTCAAACAAGTCTGACGCATGCTTATTATTTAAAGTAAAGCTATTCCGATGTTGTTTAGCAAAATGACATGTCTCGCAAACCGAGTTTTTATTGCAACTAAAATGACTAAAAGAGGGAATAGTCTTGAGCACTTTATCTGACAGATGACCCAAGCGACGATGCCAAAGATCAAATTCTCCCTTCTCGGACACCGTGTTCACCGTCAATGGCCTCTCCCCCGCACAAATCCAATACAGTCCATCACGCAGCTCACCGGCTCCAATCGTCGTCCTCGAGGAATGGTCCTGAATGATACAAGAACTTTTAGCAAACTCGAAGCAATAATTATTAGCCGAAAGTAGCTGTGAGACAGATATTAAATTGCATTTTAAACAGGAAACATATAGTACATGAGTAAGAGTTAAAGAATCATTAATATAAACCGATCCCATCTAGTTTGAGACGACTTGTTGGCCATTTTGAAGACCAACAGGACGTCCGTCAATGTTTTCACGATCCTCCAAACATGACAAGGTGTCCGTGACCTGATTGGAGGTCCCCGTATCAATTATCGAATTGCACCTACCACTGAGACGATCGGAAACAAGCAGATTATGAGCAGAGACACCCGCAGTCATGGCGTTAGCGTGTACAGTTCCAGTAGCAGAACCGGACGTACCCGTGTTCCCTCCGGCAGCAGCAGAACCCGAGCCAGAGCCTCCACCACGTGATCATCCTGACCGAGAGCGACGATACTCCGCCAAAGTACGCGGCCTGTCACCCCACCAATCAGGAAACTTCAGTGTTTTGAAGAAACATGTCGAGAGCTCATAGCCTCGAGTGTTACATTGAGAGCAAAGCATTTTATGACGTTCCCCACGCTCTTTATCTCGTAGGACACGCCAGTCAATATTGGAATTAGGGGACAACATAGCGAAGGTTGCAACTTCAGAAACATCAGGGGGGTAGTGGTAGTATGCAGTCGTTCCTCTTGGAGAACCAAATTGTAAGCACGATTAAGTGTGGGTAATGGGTCTTGCTGAAACTGTTGAGAACAAATTTGACCATATAAAGATGGGTCGAGACCTATGAAAAATTGATGTAAACGTTCATTATCAAGACGCTTGATAGCGGCTGGACCAATTTCACACTCACACTTACCACACTTACACACAAAAGGGGGTTCATGTACAGCAAGCGAGTCCCAAAGCGATTTCAATTTACCGTAATAAGAGGTGACGGACATACCTTTGGATTGCTTAAAATCTTTTAACCGAGTTTTAAGATTATTAATTTTTGTACCGTCTACCACCGCGAACTGCGATTCCAACACGGTCCACAAGGCCGCAGCGTCATAACCGTAGGTCACATTAGCAAGAAAAGATGGGTCGATCATTCTACGGATCCATTGTACAAGGGTACAATGAACCACTTCCCAATTTTTGAGGTCGAATTTGTTGGTGGGTTTTTTTATTGTTCCATCAATAAATCCGAATTTGCGTCGCGATTTCAACGACATTTTCATTGACATTTGCCAATCGTCGTAATTGTCTTGACGAAGGACAATATTCGAAATTTTAGCACTCGGTGCATCTTGGGAACCGAGATAGTAAGGACTAGAGGGATCAATTTTTGGAAAAACGACAGGCATCTCGGCATCTGTGTCGTCTCCGAGCATGATAGGCGGCTTGATGATTTTCGTGGTGAAGGTTTTAGGTTAAGATATTTTGAAGAGAGGAAAGAAAAAAGCTCGATACCATGTTAATGTGATTAGGAGAATAAGGATGATTTGCATTCATGTGTGGCATAAGCCTTAAATAGGTTACATGATAACTAAAATGACCTAGTAAACAGGAAAGAATATAGCAACAATAAGATTGGTATCCTAAATATGCTAACAATATTATTCTAGTAATCATATATTTCCGTAACATAAATACTTACATAAAAGAGGTAATAAGTATATAACTTACCCGACTAGATCCTGGCTGGTAGTGAGGTATGAAGAAGCGACACAAATTGGAGTGGAACAATAGTAGTGCAGTGGTATTGTAATATATAGTGGTTCAGCTTGTACGGGGCATATTAAGCTTTCCTTTTCTGTTATAGTGTTGTGTACTTGTGTATGGAGTGTGGAATGCACTTTGCGTACAAGGTGGCTAGAATATAATAAAATTAAAGTCATATTCTTATATTTTTCTATTAAGTAATCACTTCCAAGAGCAAAGAATATAATAAACATTAAGCATCCTTGATATCGTCTTCTTCCCTGAGTTGTATAGTTATAGTCTGTTAAGACATTAATGCAACAAAGGGGTTGGTATGGACGCTCAATAGGGATATCAATGGAACGCGTTCCGGCGTTTGGGCCGGATGAACTTTTATAACTTTATCCATTATCCAACCGTCGCTTTAAAATCATCCCACCCATTCATCATTCTTAAAATGTAGCATCTGTGAAGACCGTCACTATGGTAAGATAAACTTTATGATGTCAATGATGAAATCAGTCCCAAAAATCAATATAGACTTGAATGAATTCAACCCTAATAGAATTAATAGACGGAATAAATGACTAAACTTGATCCATGTCTTACAGACGCACTCTATACAATAATAAGAAGTATAAATTGATTCTCCTCCTTAACCCCTTTCTTAATGTTTCTTGATGATGGAGAAGAAACTGTCTTTCACCCCTTTTGTTTCACTGTACGTTTAGTTTGTGTTTTGTCAGGATGATCATTAATTAATTTTAACTCCAAGTATATATAATATATTACGTACCTTTTCGCACAATCAAAAACCCAATCGTACCTTTTTGTGATAGAGGATGTATATTATGGTAAGGTAAGAGGGAATAATAATTCCCGTACTTTAATTACATTTAATCGAAACCGATCTATCACGGTATCGTCTTTTATATTAAAGTCTCGTAACATTTAATATTAACTTAACTTCTATTTGAACCCGAAACACATAAGCCACTCGAATATTATAAAATATTATAATATTCTCCCACTTGGCCTTTGTGTTGACTTGATGGTTCATAGATACTATAATGTACACTATTATGTTAAGCTCACTAACTTTTATATCTTTAATTGAATTAGAACTAATTGAATCATGGCGGTCACATGTCATTTATTAATCGACATGATTCCTTCCATGTATCACAAATCAATTCCAAATCTAAGGCACCTTTAATTTGAGAAGAGCATTAATTCTCACAATTAGTCACATGTAATCCAATAACTGTAATGTATACATATACTATAATGATTAACATGTCTGTTATAATAGAAACAGTACTATAAGTGAATTCTAGATGTCACATTTATTATAAGCATATTAACTTTATAATAACAAGGCTTTTGATACAACACCCATGCGTTCTACATGGCCAATGAACGCCTTAGGTGGTAATCCCTTAGTTAATGGATCTGCTACCATCTTATCCGTTCTTATATGCTAAAATGACACTCTTTACTTCTGTACCTCCTCTTTGACTGATAGGAACTTTAATTCTATGTGCTTAGCACCTTTAGAGTATTTATCGTGCTTAGAGAAGAAGACGGCTGCAGAATTATCACAATAAATTCTAAGCGGCTTGGCAATACTATTGATACCCGTCGTTGTGAGTACCAAAAATAATATTTATAATTCCTATTAAAACTAACCTAGGCTAGTGGTAACAGGATCGAACCACAAGGAGGCGAATGTAATTAAAAGTTGTCTAAATTTAGTCTAAGGTAACAAGTGTGGGGGTTGATTTGATTTGATCTATAGCTAAAAACAATAAAAATAATAAACTAAAGAAATATATTAAATCAAATATAAAGAAGGGTACTAGGATGGTCGTTTCATTATAGTTTCGGCGGCAGCAAACTAAGTCGGTCTAAACCAAACACATGAGGCGGGAAAACAAGAGGTCCTCTCGGTCCACTCTCAACAGATAGCATCTTTCGATCTCGCTATAAGTCCCTAATGTCACTAATACTGACTCTCGTCCTGAAAAGTGATTAACAATCTAAACTTTACCTATCTTTCGATCTCAGCATAGTTTAGTCATTTTAATTGGTGGTCAATCAACTGTCCCTATCTCTCGATCTAATGGGTCAGTCACATCCTAAACATTCAACTAGTCGTGTGCACTCGATTCGTCGAATAAAGAATTAAAACAATTAAAACGAAGGTAAAACCTCACGTGGTCAGTCGATCGACCAGGTATGGCAGTCGATCGACTGACACGCGATTCAGGCCGTGTTCATTCTACGCCGCCTACACTATAATTCCCCTACATCCTAGCAAAAACAATTTAGCTACTCATACTGAAATTAAAGGCAACAATAAAATTAATGCAATAAGCAAAAGAATTCATGCTTGAACAATAGAACAAACAATTAACATAAACGGTAGTTCGGTTTCGGGAAACTAACTAGCAATTCTATCCTACAAAACGATAATAAAGCAAACTGAATTATTAGCAGAAGAATACCGATTGAATTGCAGAGAGAGATCCAAGAACCGAATGCAAAAGTATCAGTACGAAATAATATTAAGAACCCTAATTATTTGATAAACTAAAAACTCAATGTAAAACGAGGTAAAAGCTAGATAATTCTTCTGAAAACCTAAGTTACGTTATATAGGAATATACGTAACACTTATTATCAAAACCTAAAACACAATGGGCTTGCTTTTCCTCGATCTTTTTATTCACGTCTGATTAGCGGTGTGGTCGATCGACTGAGCATGGCGGTCGATCGACCGAGCAGCAGTGTACAGTAGCTTCTAGAGCCCGAGGGTTGGTCGATCGATTGAATGCAGTGGTCGATCGACTGAAGTAGCTGATAGTTGGCTTCTATAATCTCGTGAATTTGTCTTTTGGGCCTTGGAATGCGCACCAAGCTCGTTCCTTAAGTGAATACTTCACGTCAAATGCAATGCAGGATACTCGGGGACGGATTTAGCTCAATTTCCGTTGAATTCTTCACATTTCTGCAATAATGTACAAAAACACGAAAGTAGACGGAAATAGGGGAAATGGTAGCTTAAACTACACAAATGAGCTCTGAAATGCGTGTAAAATGAGGTGTAAAACATCATATAAATGACACGCATCAAACTTCCCCAAACCAAACTCTTGCTTGTCCCCAAGAAAGAACTAGACTCGATCTAATGACCTAATGGAACGAGTTCAATCTCAGAGCGAATTATAACATGTAAAGCCTAAACCATTTTAATGCAACTAACAATCAATTAGCAACTATGAATCATGCAACCGAGTTATAAGGTCGTTAAAAACTGCTGAACCGTTAACTATAGAGACTTATCAAATTGGTCTCTCACGGGTCGCTCATATCACACATAAGCATGGGTGAATATATAAGAGGATAGAAAGAATTCATTTTGTAAAGACTCTCACCTAACTACGACCTATAAGAACATGCCTGCAATCTAATATGAAAACAATCTCTATAACCGTATATATGCATTCCAACCAACAAATGACCATGACACATGCCGAGGTATATACGTGGATATGTGAGGTATGGGTAAGAATAGGCAAAACATTCATGGAAAAGTGGAGGTACAGGTGATCAAGCTAGTACCAAAACGGAACCATATGGCAACATCCAACTTCTTGCTCATAAGTCAATAGAAACGGTGCTATAGCAAGCACAAATCTCACAATCTCCAGTATAAAAGTAATCAACTAACTCCCCATAAGATACTAATGCAACATGGGAGCAAAAATCGCCATAAGATAAAGATTTTGAATTTATGCGAATGTTTCTTCCGGAACTCAGTCGATCGACCAATGATGGCAGTCGATCGACCGCTTTGAACAGTACATAACCCTTTTTTTCTTTTTTCGAATCATTTTTTCTTTCTTTCTTTTTCTTTCTTTTTATTTCCTTTCAACTTCTTTCCTCCTTCATTTCATCCTCCCAACAAAATCTCAAATAAGAGCAAATGCTACCAAAAACTAAGTAACAATCCCAAGAACATAGACTACTAACTTGACAAAGGACAGGCTAAATGTAGGATGTAGTTAACGGGACAAAAAGGCTATCTTTGGCAGTGTGGAGCTTATGGGTAAAATGAGAAAAGGGGACCTCTACCACATGTGTCAACTAACCACAAACTGAATGCACACAGGTATTAAGCAGATTAAGTTCATATTTATGCAACTTTATGTAACATGTCTCATAAGGAGTACTACTCACATCCTAGATAAACTGGTCATGAATGTCACCAGTTATAAGCTCTAATAACTCAGAAATATGATGTAGCTTGTTAAAATTCTAAGTCAAGTCTCAAGTTCAGCAAATAATTAACGAAAACTCGTAGATATGCACTTATACGATTCTACTAATAACATGTCATTTAGCACGGCTTAGGCAAAACAGATGCAAATGCAATGTCATCATTGAAATACTACCATTCCGACTCGCCCTAAACGTGCATTTTTTGAAATTTTTCAATTTTTTTGGTATTTTGTATATGTAAGAAATGAAATAAACAATGCAAAACAAAATGTAAACGTGAATGCAAGCAAATAACATGCGACGCAAAACCCTTCCCCAAACCAAATCGCACAATGTCCCCATTGTGCAAAATCATGTAATGAAGAAAAGAGAAACGAGAAATTGCGAGAAAACAAATGAATACGACATGAAGTAAAGACTTAGAAACTCACAAGACTTTAAGCGCAGAAAAGGAAACCTCCCCAAACCAGCGTAAGCTAGGAGGTTTCAGTAGCCAGCAGTGCTACTAATAAGTACCTGAAAGACAAACAAAACCCACGCATAAAATCGAGAAGACAATAATGAAGCGGTAATTACGTGCACAATTAAGAAAAATAGAAGAAATAAATAATTTGACGGAAGATAAAGTGGAGTAGAAAACTCCCTCAATTCCGCAAATCGACCAAACACAGCAGGGGAGAGGTCGTGAATAAGTACAGCAGTGCAGGGTGGTCGATCGACCACATCACCCAGTCGATCGACCAAGGTGAAGGGAACAGTAGCTCCTGGAACTGCAGACCAGTCGATCGACCACATAGCTCAGTCGATCGACTGGAAATACTGCTGTAACTTCAGATTTCTTCGTATTTGTTCAATTACTTGAACTAATGAGGTCTAAAAACCTGTAAATGCTTAATAATACACGCCCAAAATTGCGCAAAACCCAAAGTAAAGTCTAAAGCACTTAAAATACCTAAACAAAATAATGAAATTGCGAAGTCTCGCGTACACAAAAGCAATAAAAAGGAGTTTAAAAAGCAATAAAATGTTTGTAAGGCATGTGATCAACTAATAGTTGATCAAGAACGGCCACGGTATGACCCACTTGGTCGGCTTCTGGCTACAAGAGGTAGCCTCAATGGTGCTCATCTTCTCAGCTGCACCTTTCTCAACTTCAGCATCCGTAGAGCTTGACGGATCAACAGCTTTGTCATCTCCCCAATCAATGACCTCTTCCGGCTCGTCAAAGTCCAAGTCGGACTGTCTCACTTTGGCTAGCTCATCTTCAAGCTTCTCATCAGTGCCATAACTCAGGCATCCAAGACCGCCTCTCGAAACGATTTGCTCTTTCACAGCTGGAGCAACCCGCGGCTCTTCCTTCCCCAAGCCAGCTCCTGCAATGTCTAAAACAATAGAATCTTCCTCCTTCTTGCTCCCAGTCTGGGGCGGAGGTGTTATAGCAGGAATAGGAATAGAGACAGGCATATCAGGAAGCACAAAGTACGATTTCTTTTCAGAAACCGTATTACAGGTGACATGCCACATGGGGTCTTTCTTCCTAGCTGTTTGGGCGAAGACAATAGAATTCTTCCCCACTTTGAAGGTCAGGGTCCCAGAACCAACATCAATAACTGCACCAGCAGTGTGCAGAAATGGCCTACCTAGAATGATAGGTATGTGGGCATCCTCAGGCATATCTAGGACTACAAAGTCTACAGGGAAGAAAAACTTCCCTATTTGCACAGGGATGTCTTCTAGGACTCCTATAGGCTGGACCGCAGATCGGTCAGCCATATGAACGGTCATGTTCGTAACTGCAAACTTATTCAATTTTAACTTCCTAGCTAGACTCAATGGCATGACGCTAATGCTAGCTCCTAGGTCACATAATGCCTTCTCAATAGAGAAGGTACATATATTACAAGGAACGGAAAAGCTACCCGGGTCCTCTAGCTTATGGGGTGCAGTGTGAGTCAGATAAGAACAAGTTTCCTCAGTCAGTGCAACAGTATGCACGGTTTCATGTGACCTCTTTTTAGAAAGCAATTGCTTCATGAATTTCATATAAGCGGGCACTTGATTCACTAATTCAAGGAAAGGTACTTGTACGTTAAGACTACGAACAACATTTTCAAATTTATTGAAAGATACCTGTTCCTTTGTCGGCACTAGTCTCTCTGGATATGGGGCTGTAAGAAGTAGCTTAGCCCTTTCCTCTAAATGACGCATGCCGGCATCCGTGGACTTAGGCTGGAAGTCCACTACCTTCTCTTTATTGAAGCTTGACCCCTCTTCAGACCATTGATCGACATTGGGTCGTACTTTGGAACCGGGACGGACCAATCAGCACTCGGTCTTGTCCCAATACTTTCGGAGTTGTCGAACTCCGAAACAAATGATCCCTCAAGTTGTCGGGCATTGGAGGACGAAAAGGTTCAAGATCAGCAGCGCCCTCGGTCGATCGACCAGTGAGGTCGATCGATCGATCGACTTGAACAGACGAAGCTCCTGTAACCCGCACTTCGATCGATCGATCGGGTACATCGATCGATCGACGATATACCCTGTAGACGCCTTTTTCTTTGTATTACTCGTTCTGACTTTATTCGACTCGGTTTCGCCTCATCTTTTGCAGGGGCATTCTCGACCATGGCAGGCCCCTCCAGGGTAGACCCACTCCTCAAAGTAATGGCATTTAGGGTCTCTTTCTGGTCAGTTTGAGTCGGTAAGTGTCCCGGAGCTCGAGTGGTACTCTTGCTAGCCAATTGAGCAATTTGGCTTTCTAAAAGTTTCATTCCAGCCTCTCTAGCTTGGGACTCCTTCTGCAACATATTCTTCAACTCAGCAAAGTCAGAATTTTGAGATTGTTGCTGCTGTGGCACATAGGGAGGTTTTTGATATTGTTGTTGCTTATGATGAGGGGGCACGTAGGCTTGCTGCTGCTGCTGCGGAGGTGGAGTTGGATTTAGGACATTCTGGCTACTCCACCTCAAGTTGGGATGAACATTAGGCTCATAGTAGGTGTTTGTCTGCCTATAATGTTGAAAGGCAGCACAAGACTGGAAGGGACTAGGACAATTTTCTGAGACATGTCCCTCAGCTCCACACCTTCTGTAGACGAAAGGACCGTCTGACACAGCATTTACTTGGTAAATACCTCCTTTTGAAGCTCCTCCCAGTTCATACTTGTCAAATCTCGCAGTGAGAGCTTCAAGTGCAGCTACAGAAGAAGATTCAGCACTCCTCCTTTGATTCGCCCCGGAATTCCCATACTCAGCTTTATGGGTGGCTAAGTCATCAATGATCTTCCACCCCTTAGTCTCTCCCATATTCTCAGCAAATCGGCCATTGGCTGCAGCATCCAAAATAGCCCTCTGATCATCATACAACCCGTTATAGAACTGATTGCAAAGACTCAATTTTTCGAACCCATGGTGCGGTATGGTTCGCACCAGCTTCTTGAAACGGACCCATGCCTCATGAAAGTTCTCATCCGGTCCTTGTTTAAAGCTCGTGATCTTAGCTCTAATGGCATTAGTCTTCGAGGCAGAGGAGTACTTTTTGTAAAATGCCAGGGCTAAGGAATTCCAGTCGGTGATCCCATGAGCGGCTCGGTCCAGATCTCTGTACCACTCCCTTGCATCATCTCGGAGTGAGAATATAAACATAGTCTCCTTTATCTGGTCCTGGGTCACACCGGTTGGTGGGGGTATAGAGCAGCAGTAATCGATAAATATCTCCATATGTTTGGCTACATCTTCATTTGTAGCTCCCCCGAACTGGTTCCTCTCAACTAAGTTGATATAGGAAGGCTTCGGTTCAAATTTCCTATCAGCTCCAAGTAATTCGAATCCCTTGTAAAGATTTTCGGCTGTCGGCTCAGAATGACTTGCTATAGTTGCTTCTTCAGCCATGACTGGAATTTCTGGAGAAGTGACTGTCTCAGCTGAAGAAATAGAAGCAGGAGATGTAGGTGGATCTCCCTCGAACAGAGCGTTCTCGTAGTAACTTGACAGAGTACTCAGCTCTTCCTCTGTCGGCAACACTCTTGATGACCGTCTCAACTCGCGCAAGGATTTCTCAATCTCAGGATTGAACGATACTAGTTCACCACCCTATGACCTGCGCATAAGAAGAAACTACAAAAAGAATATAAGAAAAGTTTAAGGAACAGATGTCCCTTAAACTAAGAAAGACTAAAAATAAAACAACTAAAAATTAGAACAATTGCCTCCCCGGCAACGGCGCCAAAATTTGATACCCGTCGTTGTGAGTACCAAAAATAATATTAATAATTCCTATTAAAACTAACCTAGGCTAGTGGTAACATGGTCGAACCACAAGGAGGCGAATGTAATTAAAAGTTTTCTAAATTTAGTCTAAGGTAACAAGTGTGGGGGTTGATTTGATTTGATCTATAGCTAAAAACAATAAAAATAATAAACTAAAGAAATATATTAAATCAAATATAAAGAAGGGTACTAGGATGGTCTTTTCATTATAGTTTCGGCGGCATCAAACTAAGTCGGTCTAAACCAAACACATGAGGCGGGAAAACAAGAGGTCCTCTCGGTCCACTCTCAACAGATAGCATCTTTCGATCTCGCTATAAGTCCCTAATGTCACTAATACTGACTCTCGTCCTGAAAAGTGATTAACAATCTAAACTTTACCTATCTTTCGATCTCAGCATAGTTTACTCATTTTAATTGGTGGTCAATCAACTGTCCCTATCTCTCGATCTAATGGGTCAGTCACATCCTAAACATTCAACTAGTCGTGTGCACTCGATTCGTCGAATAAAGAATTAAAACAATTAAAACGAAGGTAAAACCTCACGTGGTCAGTCGATCGACCAGGTATGGAAGTCGATCGACTGACACGCGATTCAGGCCGTGTTCATTCTACGCCGCCTACACTATAATTCCCCTACATCCTAGCACAAGCAATTTAGCTACTCATACTGAAATTAAAGGCAACAATAAAATTAATGCAATAAGCAAAAGAATTCATGCTTGAACAATAGAACAAACAATTAACATAAAGGGTAGTTCGGTTTCGGGAAACTAACTAGCAATTCTATCCTACAAAACGATAATAAAGCAAACTGAATTATTAGCAGAAGAATACCGATTGAATTACAGAGAGAGATCCAAGAACCGAATGCAAAAGTATCAGTACGAAATAATATTAAGAACCCTAATTATTTGATAAACTAAAAACTCAATGTAAAACGAGGTAAAAGCTAGATAATTCTTCTGAAAACCTAAGTTACGTTATATAGGAATATACGTAACACTTATTATCAAAACCTAAAACACAATGGGCTTGCTTTTCCTCGATCTTCTTATTCACGTCTGATTAGTGGTGTGGTCGATCGACTGAGCATGGCGGTTGATCGACCGAGCAGCAGTGTACAGTAGCTTCTGGAGCCCGAGGGTTGGTCGATCGACTGAAGGCAGTGGTCGATCGACTGAAGTAGCTGATAGTTGGCTTCTATAATCTCGTGGATTTGTCTTTTGGGCCTTGGAATACGCACCAAGCTCGTTCCTTAAGTGAATACTTCACGTCAAATGCAATGCAGGATACTCGGGGACGGATTTAGCTCAATTTCGGTTGAATTCTTCACATTTCTGCAATAATGTACAAAAACACGAAAGTAGACGGAAATAGGTGAAATGGTAGCTTAAACTACATAAATGAGCTCTGAAATGCGTGTAATATGAGGTGTAAAATATCATATAAATGACACGCATCAACTATCGACGATTCTAAGTCCCGAGATAAAGTTTCGCAACCATAATGCATGAATAGTGGCCTCAAAGCATGCCACAAATTTAGCTTCCATAGTAGAAGTAGCAATGACAGACTGCTTCCCACTTTTCCATGATATTGCCCCTTCAGGTAAAAGGAAAAAGTAGCCAAATGTTGATTTTCTACTATCAACACCTCCGACATAATCTGAATCTGAATAACCAATCACCTTAAGATGATCGGATCTCCTATAAGTAAGCATGAGCTCCTTAGTTCCTTGCAAGTACTTAAGGATCTTCGCAGCTTTCCAGTGGTCCATTCCGGGATTACTTTGATACCGACCCAACATTCCAACAGCAAAGCTGATATCTGAACGAGTACATGTCTGAACATAGTTCAAACTCCCAACCACAGATGCATAGGGAATTCTCTCCATTTCTTTTCGTTCCAGCTCATTACGGGGACATTGCATTTTACTAAATTTGTCCCCTTTTTGTATAGGAACTATCCCTGCAGAGCATTCATTCTATATCTCTCTAACACTTTGTCAATGTAAGCTTTCTGAGACAAACCTAACAATCCTTGTGATCTATCACGGAAAATTTCAATTCCGATCACATAGGATGCCTCACCCATATCTTTCATTTCAAAGTTCTTAAATAGATATTTCTTTACATCATGCAACATGCCTAGATCATTCGCAGCAAGTAAAATATCATCAACATATAAGACTAAAATAACAAATCTGCTCCCACTGATCTTAATGTAGATACACCGATCGACGCTAATCTCTACAAACCCATATGACGTGATGGTATCATTAAACTTTAAATACAATTGTCTAGAAGCTGGTTTTAGCTCATATATCGATTTTCTCAACCTACACACCTTATCTTCATTACCCGGGGATGTAAATCCCTTAGGTTGGTCCATATATACCTTTTCCTCAAGCTCACCGTTTAGAAAGGCGGTCTTTATATCCATTTGGTGAAGCTCCAGATCATAATGAGCTACCAAAGCCAAAATAATTCTTAAAGAATCTTTCTTTGACACCGGAGAGAAAGTTTCTTTGTAATCAATGTCATCCTTCTGAGTGAAACCTTTGGAAACAAGTCGACCCTTATACCTTTCAATGTTGCCTTTAGAGTCCCTTTTAGTCTTATAGACCCATTTCGACCCAATGGCCTTAGAACCCTCAGGCAACACCACTAATTCCATATTTTGTTGTCATCCATAGATTTCATCTCCTCTTTCATGGCAATTAACCACTTTTTAGAATTGTCACTTTTCTGCCTCATGGAATGAGACTGGATACTGACTAATGCTCAAGTCACATTCAACCTCAATGTTATATGTCTCGTAGTCATCTGGTATGGCTGATCTTCTTTCTCTTAGAGATCGCCTTAATTATTCCCGTGGAACTTTGGCTAATGTCATTCGCCTTACAAATTGCCTTGACTGTTCACGTGACATATAATTCTCCCCTTCAATTGTGGCTTGATCATCATTGTTATTGTCATTTTGTGGGTTTTGCACCTCATTTCGTTGTTGTTCCACTATGTCATTTGACTGTGACGGCATAATTGGTACAACAATTTAACTTCAAGAGAAGGAACTTCAGCTTGAATTTCTTTAATGTCCACTTTTCGTGGTTCAGTGCTCCCACTAGTTTGACCATTCTCATGAATCTAGCATTTTCAGTCTCTACTATTCTCGTACTGTGATTACACTACGCCAAATAAAACCATCAATAACGGTCAGATAATGCAATTACCGTTATTAAATAAAAATACGGAACCGTTATTGCAATGACTGTTGTTAAATATATACCACGGTTGTATACAAAATCGCGACCTTTATATAACATCAATAACGGATCTATAATACCGTTATCACAACTCAAGAACCGTTATAAAACTGTTGTTAAATATGTTTATGTCAACGAGTATACTTTTAAGAAACCCGTTGTCCTAGTTTACTCTTGACAATGGTTTAGTGGTTCCAAAATCGTTGTTAAATATTAAATATGATAACGGTTCATTTCGTTATCTTATTTAATTAAATGTCAAAATTTAACAACGGTTTTATTGCATGCTAAATCGTTGTTATATTTATCAGTCAATGAAACTTTGACAACGGTTCTTCTTAAATAAACCTTTTTTAACATTTTGAAATATTTTTGGCAGTTTGAATGGGAGAGAAAAGATGTCAACGGTTATTTATCTAAATAAAACCGTTGTCAAATAATTGTTTGCAACGAGTTGTTTTTAACCGTTGTCGTTTTTAATTTTTTTTTGTTTTAAAAAAATGATTTTAACTTGTTCTAGCAGTTGCTGAAATGCTATTTTTTCAGTAGCGTTTGTAACAGATGCTGGAATGCTATTTTTCAGCAGTTATCGTTTTTAAATTTTTTTTGTTTTTTTAAAAAAATGATTAACTTGTTCTAGCAAATTTCTTTGAAATGCTTTTTTTTTCAAAGAGTTTGTAATAAATTTGCTAGAATGCTATTTTTCAAATTCTTCTTTGAAAATAGCATTCCAGCAGATGTGCACTGCAAAAATTCAATCCCGCTTCAAAATAATACACCCCGTGATCAATTAAACCCAATTTCAAAACAGTACAAACAGGATGATCAAAAGCCATAAAACACAACTTCCTCAAAAAAACAAAAGAAGCCAATATACAATGGCTCTCTTTCTCTCTCTCTCTCTCTATATATATATATATATATATATATATATATATATATATATATATATATATATATATATATATATATATATATATATATATACACACACACACACACACACTCGCACACACACACACACACACATGTACATAAAGCATGAGCAAACTATTGTGACTCCGCTAATGAAACTGATGCGTGTCTTTTATATGATGTTTTACATCCCATTTTACACGCATTTCAGAGCTCATTCATGTAGTTTATGCTACATTTCTCCCTATTTCCGTCTACTTCCGTATTTTTGTACATTATTGCAGAAATGTGAAGAACTCAACGGAAATTGAGCTAAATCCGTCCTCGAGTATCCTGCATTGCATTTTGACGTGAAGAATTTACTTAAGAAACAAGCTTGGTGCGCATTCCAAGGCCCAAAAGACAAATCCACGGGATTATAGAAGTCAAGTAGCAGCTAAAGCAGTCGATCGACCACTACCTTCAGTCGATCGACCAACCATCGGGTTCCAGAAGCTACTGTTCATTGCTATTCAGTCGATCGACCAGTCCGAGCAGTCGATCGACCAAGCCGCTATCCCAGACGAGAATTAAAAGATCGAGGAAACGCAAGCCCATCGAGTTTAGGTTTTGATAATAATTGTTACGTATATTTCCTATATAACGTAACCTAGAAACATCAGTTTATGATCAAGTTTTTACATTAAGTTTTACATACCGTTCTTTAGAAATAATTAGGGTTTGGGAAACTATTTCGCATTGGATTTTCGTTGTGATTTCAATCATTCCGTTACGATCCTACTGCAATTTCGGTATTCACTTGCTCTATTTTCAGTTCATCTTTATTTCATTGATAGTAAAGGAATTGTTAGTTAGTCTCCCGAAACCGAATTATCTTTATTGTTAATTGTTTGTTCATTCGTTTTAAGCATGAAACCTTCTGTCTATTTTGTTAATTTTATTGTTGTTATCATCGTTAGTATGAGTAGCTAAATCAATTGTTCTAGGATGTAGGGGAATTGTAGTGTAGGCGGCAATATAAAGAACACGGCCTGATTCGCGTGTTGGTCGATCGACCGCCATACCTGGTCGATCGACTAACCACGTGAGGTTTTTATTTTCGTTTTAATTGTTTTAATTCTTAATTCGACGAATCGAGTGCACACGACTAGTTGAATGCTTAGGATATGACTGACCCATTAGATCGAGAGATAGGGACAGTTGCTAGATCACCAATTAAAATGACTAAACTAAGCCGGGATCGAAAGATAGGTAGAGTTTAGACCGTAAATCCCTTTTCAGGACGAAAGTTAGTATTAGTGATATTAGGGACCTATAGCGAGATCGAAAGATGCTATTTGTTAAGAGTGGACCGAGAGGACCTCTTTATTTCCCGCCTCATGTGTTTTGTTTAGACCTGTTTAATATGCTGCCGCCGAAACTATAACGAACCGACCATCCTAGTACCTATTTTATATTTGATTTTATATAATTCATTAGTTTACTTTTATTTTATTGTTATTAGCTATAGACCAAACCCAATCAAACCCCCACCTTTTGTTACCTTAGACCGAATTTAAACAACTAGAAATTACGTCTGCCTCTCTGTGGTTCGACCCGACTGCCGCTAGCTATAGTTGTAGTTGGAGTTTATAAATATTATTTTTGACACCTCACGACGATTATCAAATTTTGGCGCCGTTGCCGGGGAGGCAATGGTTCTAATTTTTAGTTGTTTTTATTTAGTCTTTCTTTAGTTTAAGGGACTTACGTTCCTTAAACTTTTCTTATATTTTTTTTGTAGTTTCCTCTTATGCGCAGGTCACAGGGTGGTGAACTAGTACCATTAAATCCTGAGATCGAGAAATCCTTGCGCGAGTTGAGACGATCACAAAGGGTATTACCGACAGAGGAAGAGCTGAGTACTCTGTCAAGCTACTACGAGAACGCCCTGTTGGAAGGAGATCCACCTACATCTCCTGCTTCAATTTCTTCAGCCAAGACAGTCACTTCTCCATAAATCCCAGTCATGGCTGAAGAAGCAACCATTACTAGTCACTCAGAGCCTACAGCTGCGAATCTCTACAAAGGATTCGAACTACCTGGGGAGGCGAGAAAATTCGAGCCAAAGCCTTCCTATATTAACCTGGTTGAGAGAAACCAGTTCGGAGGAGCTGCAAATGAAGATGCAGCCAAGCAAATGGAGATTTTTATTGATTATTGCTGCTCTATACCCCCGCCGGCCGGTGTGACCCAAGATCAGATCAAGGAGACCATGTTCATTTTCTCTCTTCGTGACGCTGCAAGAGAGTGGTATAGAGATCTGGACCGAGCCGCCCATGGGATCACCGACTTGAATTCCTTGGCCCTAGCATTCTACAAAAAATACTTCTCTGCCTCAAAGACGAATGCCATTAGAGCTCAGATAACGAGCTTTAAACAAGGGCCTGATGAGAACTTCCATGAAGCATGGGTCCGTTTCAAAAAACTGGTGCGAAGCATACCGCACCATGGGTTCGAAAAATGGAGTCTTTGCAACTTGTTCTATAATGGGCTGTATGACGATCAGAGGGCCATTTTGGATGCTGCAGCCAATGGCCGATTTGCTGAGAACATGGGAAAGACTAAGAGGTGGAAGATCATCGATGATTTGGCCACTCATAAGGCTGAATATGGGAATTCGAGAGGAAACCAGAGGAGAGCTGCTCTGAATCTTCCTCTCGTTCTTTGCACTAGAAGCTCTCACTGCAAGGTTTGACAAATATGAATTGGGAAGAGCTTCTAAAGGTGGGATGTACCATGTTAACGCTTTTTTTTTGGCCCCTTTCGTCTCGTAGAAGATGTGGAGTCAGGGGGCATGTCTCAGAGAATTGTTCTGTCCCCTTTGAGTCTTGTGCTGCCTTTCAATACTATAGGCAGACAAACACGTACTATGAGCCGAATGTCCACCCCAACTTGAGGTGGAGTAGCCAGAATGTCCTGAATCCGACTCAACCTCCACAACAGCAGCAGCAAGCTTATGTGCCCCCTCATCATAAGCAACAACAATACCAAAAACCTCCTTATGTGCCGCAGCAGCAACAACAATCCCATGGTTCTGATTTTGCTGAGTTTAAGAACTTGCTGCTGAAGGAGTCCCAAGCTAGAGAGGCCGGGATGAAGCTACTAGAGAGCCAAATTGCTCAATTGGCTAGTAAGAGTACCACTCGAGCTCCCGGACACTTACCGACTCAAACTGACCAGAAAGAGACCCTGAATGCCATTACTTTGAGGAGTGGGTCTACCCTGAAGGGGCCTGCTATGGTCGAGGATGCCCCTGAAAAGAATGAGGCGGAACCGAGCCAAAAGAAAGCTTTAACGAAAAATAACAAGAACAAGGCGTCTACCAGGTATATCAGTCGATCGACTGATATACCCGGTCGATCGACTGATATGCGGGTTACAGGAGCTTCTGGAACTGTACATCTTAGTCGATCGACTGAGCAAGGTGGTCGATCGACTGAGACCCCTGCTGATATTGAGAAATTTCGTCCTTCAATGCCCGATAATTTAAGAGACCATTTGTTCCGGGGTTCGACAACTCCGAAAGTATTGGGGCAAGGCCCAAGTGCTGATGGGTCCGTCCCGATTTCGAAGTTCGATCCAATGACGGTTAATGGCTCACATTTGAGACGGTCTGAAGAGGGGTCAAGCTTCAATAAGAAGAAAGTTGTGGACTTTCAGCCTAAGTCCACGGATGCCGGCATGCGAGACTTAGAAGAGAGGGCTAAGGTACTTCTCTCAGCCCCATATCCAGAGAGACTAGTGCCGACAAAGGAACAGGTATCTTTCAATAAATTTGAAAAGGTTATTCGTAGTTTGAATGTACAAGTTCCTTTCCTTGAGTTGGTCAATCAAGTGCCTGCCTACACTAAATTCATGAAACAACTCTTGTCTAAGAAAAAGTCACTTGAAAATGTGCACACTGTCGCATTAACCAAAGAGTCATTCTCTTATTTGTCTCATACTGCACCCCATAAGCTAGAGGACCCGGGTAGCTTTTCTGTTCCTTGCAATATAGGTACCTTCTCTATTGAGAAGGCATTATGTGACTTAGGAGCTAGTATAAGCGTCATGCCTTTGAGCCTTGCTAGGAAGCTCAAATTGACTAGGTTCGCAGTGACAAATATGACAGTACAGATGGCTGACCGATCTGCGGTCCAGCCAATAGGAGTCTTAGAGGACCTCCCTGTCCAAATAGGGAAGTTTTTCTTCCCCGTCGACTTCGTTGTACTTGACATGCCTGAGGATGCCCACATTCCCATTATTTTGGGTAGGCCATTTCTGCACACTACTGGTGCAGTCATAGATGTCGGTCTAGGAACCTTGACTTTTAAAGTGGGCAAGCATTCTATTGTTTTTGCCCAGCCATCTAGGAAAAAGGACCCCATGTGGCCTGTGACTTGTAACACGGTTTCTGACAAGAAATCGTACTTTGTGCTTCCTGATTTACCTATCTCTATTCCTGTTGTAACCCCTCCGCCCCAGATTGGGAGCAAATTGGAGAAAGATTTGTCTATCTCTGACATTGCAGAAGCTGGTTTGGGGAAGGAAGAGCTGCAAGTCACTCCAGCTGCGAAGAAGCCAATCGTTTCACGAGGAGGTCTTGGTTGCCTTAGCTATGCCATTGATGAGGAAGTTGATGACGAGCCGGTCAAGGCAAGGGAGTCCGACTTGGACTTTGATGAGCAAGAAGAGGTCATTGACGGGGGAGATGATAAAAGTGTTGATCCGTTGAGCCATACGGACGTGGAAGCTAAGAAGGGTGCAACTGATAAGATAAGCACCGTTGAGGCTACCTCTAGTAGCCAGAAGCCGACGAAGTGGGCCATCCGTGGCCGTTCTTGATTAACTACTAGTTGATCACATGTTTTCCAAAACATTTTATTTGCTTTTGTTAAACACTTTTTATTGCTTTTGTGTGCGCGAAACTTCGCATTTTATTTTGCTTGCTTAGGGTTTTATGCGTTTGAGACTTTATTTTGGGTTTTGCGCAATTTTGGGCACGTATTATTGTGCACTTGCAGGTTTTTAGACCTCTTTAGCTCAAGTAATTGAGCAAATACGAAGAAATAAGAAGTAACAGCAGTATTTTCAGTCGACCGACTGGACTGAGTGGTCGATCGACTGATCTGCAGGTTCCAGGAGCTAATGTTCCTTTCACCTCGGTCGATCGACTGAGTGATGTGGTCGATCGACCGACCTGCACTGCTGTACCGGTTACGACCTCTCTCCTGCTATGTTTGGTCGATTTGCAGAATTAAGGGAGTTTTCTACTCCACTTTATCTTCCGTCATTTATTTATTTCTTCTATTTTTCTCAAGTTTGCACATAATACCGCTTCATTATTGTCTTTCTCGATTTTATGCGTGGTACTTTGTTTGTCTTTTCAGGTACTTATTAGTAGCACTGCTGGCTACTGAAACCTCCTAGCTCACGATGGTTTGGGGAGGTTTCCTTTGCTGCGCTTAAAGTCTTGTAAGTTCCCGATTTCCACTTCATGTCATTTTTTGTTTATTTTCCCGCAAATTCCCATTTCTCTTTTCTTCATTACATGATCTTGCACAATGGGGACATTGTGCGATTTGGTTTGGGGAAGGGTTTTGCATCTCATATCATTTGCTTGCATTCACGTTTACATTTTGTTTTGCATTGTTTATTTCATTCTTATATTCAAAAAATTTCAAAAAATTTCAAAAATTACAAAAAATGCACGTTTATTTTAGCATATAGGTCGAGTCAGAATGGTAGTATTTCAAGGATGACATTGCATTTGCATCTGTTTTGCCTAAGCCTTGCTTGATTAACATGTTATTAGTAGAATCATATATGCATATCTACGAGCTTTTGTTAAATTATTTGCTGAACTTGAGGCTTGACTTTGAATTTTGGCAATCTACATCATATTTCTGAGATTTAGAGCCTATAACTGGTGACATCTATGATCGTTTTATTTAGGAATGTGAGTAGTACTCCTTATAAGACATGTCATATCAATTTGCATAAATATGAACTTAATCTGCTTAATACCTGTATTGCATTCGGTCTGTGGTTAGTTGACACATGTGGTAGAGGTTTCCCCTTATTCGTTTTGCCCATGAACCCCACACTGCCAAAAATAGCCTTTTTGTCCCATTACTACATCCTACATATAGCCTGTCCTTTGTCAAGCTAGTAGTCCGTGTCCTTGGGATTGTTACTTAGTTTTTGGTAGTAAATGCTCTTATTAAAAATTTAGTAGGGAAAATGAAAAGAAAGGAAGGAAAGAAACAAAGTTGAAAAGAAAAGAAAAGAAGTGAAAAAGAAAATTATTCGAAAAAAAGAAAGAAAAAGAGGTTTTGTACTGTTGAAGCGGTCGACCGACTGGCACCAAAGGTCGATCGACTGAGGTTCGAGAAAAAGAGAAAGAATCAATTCGCATAATTCAAGCCTTTATCTTTTGGCGATTTTTGCTCCCATGTATTATTCATATTTTATGGGGAGTTAGTTGATTACTTTTATACCTGGAGATTGTGAGATTTGTGCTTGCTATAGCACCGTTTCATTTGTTTTTGAGCAAGAAGTTGGATGTTGCCATATGGTTCCGTTTCGGTACTAGCTTGATCACCTGTACCTCCACTTTTCCATAAAATGTTTTGCCTCTTCTTACCCATACCTCACATATCCACATATATACCTCGGCATGTGTCATGGTCATTTGTTGGTTGGAATGCATATGTACGGTCATAGAGATTACCTTCATATTATATTGCAAGCATGTTCTTATAGGTCGTAGTTAGGTGAGTGTCACTACAAATGAATTCTTTCTATCTTTACATTATTCACCTGTGCTTATTTGAGTGATATGAGCAACCCGTGAGAGTCCAATTTGATAAGTCTCTACAGTTGACGGTTCAGTAGTTTTAACGACTCCATAACTCGTTTGCATGATTCATTTGCTAATTGATTGTTGGTTGTGCATTAAAATGGTTTAGGCTTTACATGTTGCATTTCGCTCTGAGATTGAACTCGTTCCATTAGGTCATTAGATCAAGTCTTGTTCTTGCTTAGGGACAAGCAAGGGTTTGGTTTGGGGAAGTTTGATGCGTGTATTTTATACGATGTTTTACATCCCATTTTACACGCATTTCAGAGCTCATTCATGTAGTTTATGCTACATTTCTCCCTATTTCTGTCTACTTCCGTATTTTTGTACATTATTGCAGAAATGTGAAGAACTCAACGGAAATTGAGCTAAATCCGTCCTCGAGTATCCTGCATTGCATTTTGACGTGAATAATTTACTTAAGGAACAAGCTTGGTGCGCATTCCAAGGCCCAAAAGACAAATCCACGGGATTATAGAAGTCAAGTAGCAGCTAAAGCTGTCGATCGACCACTACCTTCAGTCGATCGACCAACCATCGGGTTCCAGAAGCTACTGTTCATTGCTATTCAGTCGATCGACCAGTCCGAGCAGTCGATCGACCAAGCCGCTATCCCAGACGAGAATTAAAAGATCGAGGAAACGCAAGCCCATCGAGTTTAGGTTTTGATAATAATTGTTACGTATATTTCCTATATAACGTAACCTAGAAACATCAGTTTATGATCAAGTTTTTACATTAAGTTTTACATACCGTTCTTTAGAAATAATTAGGGTTTGGGAAACTATTTCGCATTGGATTTTCGTTGTGATTTCAATCATTCAGTTACGATCCTTCTGCAATTTCGGTATTCACTTGCTCTATTTTCAGTTCATCTTTATTTCATTGATAGTATAGGAATTGTTAGTCAGTCTCCCGAAACCGAATTATCTTTATTGTTAATTGTTTGTTCATTCGTTTTAAGCATGAAACCTTCTGTCTATTTTGTTAATTTCATTGTTGTTATCATCGTTAGTATGAGTAGCTAAATCAATTGTGCTAGGATGTAGGGGAATTGTAGTGTAGGCGGCAATAAAAAGAACACGGCCTGATTCGCGTGTTGGTCGATCGACCGCCATACCTGGTCGATCGACTGACCACGTGAGGTTTTTATTTTCATTTTAATTGTTTTAATTCTTAATTCGACGAATCGAGTGCACACGACTAGTTGAATGCTTAGGATATGACTGACCCATTAGATCGAGAGATAGGGACAGTTGCTAGATCACCAATTAAAATGACTAAACTATGCCGGGATCGAAAGATAGGTAGAGTTTATACCGTAAATCACTTTTCCGGACGAAAGTTAGTATTAGTGATATTAGGGACCTATAGCGAGATCGAAAGATGCTATTTGTTAAGACTGGACCGAGAGGACCTCTTTATTTCCCGCCTCATGTGTTTTGTTTAGACCTGTTTAATATGCTGCCGCCTAAACTATAACGAACCGACCATCCTAGTACCTCTTTTATATTTGATTTTATATAATTCATTAGTTTACTTTTCTTTTATTGTTATTAGCTATAGACCAAACCCAATCAAACCCCCACCTTTTGTTACCTTAGACCGAATTTAAACAACTAGAAATTACGCCTGCCTCTCTGTGGTTTGACCCGACTGCCGCTAGCTATAGTTGTAGTTGGAGTTTATAAATATTATTTTTGACACCTCACGACAGGTATCAGAAACAATATAACTGTCTCACATATTTCTCATCTGATTGATGTCTTATGGCGAATATTCTGGGGCTTTGTTGAGTATTAGTGGAAATTACAATTTAAAATATATATAATCAAAATAGATATAATACATGGAAGTATACAGAATTGAACTCAATTTACGTCTGAAATAGTTTTTAAATCACACTAACCCATATCGGAATGGTAGAAAGTTTTCCGTTGATAACCTTCCACATGGACTGACAAACATAAAAGGCGCATTGTTTGTCGTCTGGTGCTTTAAGAGACTATTATATAAATCACACACAAATCAGGTGAATTAGATAATCAACCTCTCGCATAAACATTAATTAAATGATACGAGTAATTATTAAGAATACACTTACTATTGGCGTGATAAAATTGGGATCAGTGTTGCTTTCATATTTCCCAAGTGGGCATAATCTTTTTTTTTTGCTTCAAAAACACTAATTCATAAATATACACACATGCCATTGTTATTTGCATATATATGGCTCAAGTCATACAATTACAAATGACATTATTGAAGGTTATAAACTTACTCAGTTATCATCCTTACACAACTGTCAGAGAGTTTGCCTTCGCGAGAGTCAATCCAGTACACTGTTTTTGTTTCTACTTGGATTGCCAGTAGCACCCAATCCTTCCTATTCATTTTGGGACATTGATTTGTTAGTTCATTTACACGCATTTAAGCATATTAATAATAAATTTATAGAACCGTGATTCATTACAATAATCACGTACTATACATACATATTCTCATTGTAGGGGGCAAGCCATAGTTTTTTGCATGGCATCAACCGACGAGCGATACTATTGATTTGTTCTTCGTATGAAATTATCTGCACACAGAACGCCTTAGGACTTAAGAATCCGTAGGCGTAAATTGGGACCTTCCATTCAACGAACTGATTATTGAGGTACCTATTACGCCACATGGAACGAAGATTGTTATTATAATTGACAATTTAAACAAACATCATTATTCGTAAATGGAAATGACTAAATAGTTTTATTAATAAAACTTACTTCATCCAAATCAAAATGTGACCAGCATCTAAATTGTCAAGGTCGACAAATTCCATCAGTTGCTTCAGGTCCATTATGGCTATATCAGCTGCTCCCATAACTTCCTTTTCAATGTTAATCATGACTACATCCCCTGTAGGTGACCTCTTTACAGCCAGGTTGTGCAAAGCCTTCAGCGAAGCAGTTTTCATCTTTTTCTTATGTTCACACGATTCATAATAAGAATCATAAGCAAGCTTGACTGTAACAACTTTCATTAACGTAGTAGTAATTGCTTTAGCTGCCATCATGGCTTTGCTTAAGTTCTGCAATTGTAAAGATTAAAGTACTTACGATATGTTAATATTCGTACCCTAATCTATTTAAAGAACAATTAATAATTAACGTCTGCATATAGCAGTAGACCTGGCAAAAGTATACCGAACCCGAAAAATCAATCGAAAATACCTGAATCGACACCTGACCGTAGATCCGAAAGGTATAACTGGACTTCACACCAAAACCTGAATTGACCTGAATTGATTCGAAATCGAACCGAATTTGTAATATCCGAAATAGACCCAAGATCGAATGAACCTGAACTGTTTCAACCTGAATTGTTTTAATCCGAACCGATATATATCTGAAGCGATTTCAACCCGTACATTGATGAATGAAACCCAACATTGGCACCCGAAATGACCCGTATATACCTAAGCGTCATATCTAAGGTGTCTTTTTGTACATGAGTGTCACCCACTTGACGTCAATGAATTGATATTATATCGTATTTCTACAAAAAACATTATATATTACTTTTTTAAAAAAATTATTTGTATTATACCGAATGTTTTGAATAAAGACCAAATTCCTTGACATCCGATTCGACTATGACCTGACTCGAATCTCATCTGCTTTGATATTGACCCGACTCGAACCTTATTTGCTTCGATATTGACCTGACTCGAACCTGAACCGACCCGAAATATCTACAACCGATTAAAAGTGAAAACTGAATCCAACCCGAGTTGAACCGAACTGAAATCGATAAAAAAGATAAACCGAAATAACCCGAACCGAAACTGATCCGATTGACCCGTTTGCCACCTCTACATATAGGTACCTCGGGGATGACAACATTGATGAGGTTGTCAGGCCATTGCACAAAAGAGCTTAGGGCTTCTTTCAAATAAGTGACCTCCTCATTAGGAAATGGTACTTTTACTTCCCCATACTTGTCTTTATATAATTGGGATACTTCCACTTTCCTGCAATTGTGACGAAGGGGTGTACCATGAAACTTAACTTGCTAAAGCCGGTCGTAATTGAACATGTATCCCCTGGCAACAAAATTTTTTTTTCCCCTATAAATAGGACAGACGACAAACCACCTTGCAATCGCCCTTCACGTCAGCTTTAATCAATTAGTACACATACATTCACTACCTTTAATAAATTTCATAAGTAAAAAACGTATATGATATGAATAATTATAAACTAGTAGCTATTACCTTTTTCGGTGTTAAGAAGAATATCTGATCATCAACTACCTCCACTTCATCCTGTGTCACGGCCTTCCTGGCATCCTCTTCCTCTTCAACTGTCTAATATCGATCCTCGGCTCCCACTTCAGTCTCCTTTCCCATTTCATTCTCCCTTGTCATGTCATCCTCGTCTTCCTTTTGTACATTAACACGTGTCCATATAACACGTGCTGATTTTCCAAATCATATAATACACTGTATATAAGACATAAATATTATTACCTCTTTTTCCTCCTCCTCCTCCTCCTCCTCCTTCTCTTCTGCTTCCTTTATGACTTGTTGAACCATATCCAACTTCTTTTCTAATGGCTTTTCCCAGTTTCCAACATTCTCACCATCAACCTGGCTATTTTCTGTAGCTGTGTAGTAGAAATTAATGTCAGTATATATATAGTTGTAAATTAATTACGTTGGTTCAAATATAGTATTTATAGATTACCTTCTTGGAATCATCACCACGTCGAGTAGTTTTCCCAAAATACTTAGTGATACCAATATGCGTTCCTACCCCTCTCACACGACCTGGATGCTCTCCTTTGCCGATTGCCCTAGCAAGAATGTCATCATGTCCTTTAGGCTTCCATTTTCCTTCCTGTACCTCCTTCTCACAAATACTCTACATACATATAAAAACATTAAGCAACTCACAATTATATAACTCCGACCACCACCGGTAGGGGTGACATATTTATTCAAACTTACAATTTTATCTTTGATGTCCTTATCATATTCAGTTTCCGTCTTTCCATTAATAGGAGTGTGACCTTCCACCCAAGCGTCGTGACGACTGAATTTTCCAAGCTTTGCCTACAATTCATTCATCACATTGATATCCTTTAAAAATATGTATGATTACTATGAATATATATAACATTCATCACCTAATAGTCTAATACCTTAAGAATTATGTACTTACATGTTTCTTCTTAATCAATCTATAACCACCTCGGGAGCCGTAAAAGACGGTCTTTTTCTTTGAAATGTTCGCCATGTTCCTCTCACTGATAGCCTTCATCAAATAAATTGTATCAAGAAACGTAAGCATGACCAAACACTAAACTAAGTATACTTCTTTACTTATTATTATTAAGTTACCTTAAACTTTTCAGACTGCCTATAAGTGATATAACTATCCAAATGGTCCTGACTGACATACGGATACTTCTTTTTTGGCGGGTTCTTGTTCAACTCCCCGGTTTCCTTGTTGAACAAGTGGTTCTCAGCAATCTTTAACTTTCAAGATCTGAGGGCTTCCCCTGTCTTTTATTTTAGGTACTTATCATACATTTCGAGGACAATCTAAGCTAACTACATATATGATGAGCATAGTTGGTACAAGTATTTCGGCTAATACACATATCAAGTAGTAACTTAATTTCAGCTAAAACATTTATTATTATATATACATACCTTTATTCTATTTATTAGCATGGTCACTACTACAAATACAGGCAACCACAACGGCCCTTTAACAACGCTTATTCACGAAAATCATCAAAACACGTTGTAGAATTGATTCCGCGAATTTTACCAAACTTAATTACAACGGTTATGTGTTGTTAACCGTTGTTATTGGTTTTAACAACGGGTCATACTTAAACAACCGTTGTTAATGAAAAAACTAATAACAACGGTTAAATTTTAACCGTTGTTAATGGTTTGGCGCCAAATTAGTGAAAAGTAATCACAACGGTTATATTAGAACCCGTTTTTAATACTTTTTAACAACGGTTGTAGACTCAATAACCGTTGTTATTAATATTATGAAAATCTTAAGAACAACATATTGCTTTATTCTGCTATACGCTACAAACACAAACACAAGCTAATACTGCTACTATATCATCCTCCATTCCTCCCTGATCGTCTCTCTATCTTCATCTCCGTCACTGTTGTCACGTCTTCTCTCCCTCATCGTGTTTATCAATCAGGTATATATATGTTTCTTAACAACGCTTATAGATATAGGAGTTTTTGGGTTATTATCTAATTTGTTGATAATTTATCTTAATTGCTTTCCTGAATTTCGTTTATTTGTTTGCCTATTATTGTATTTTCTGAATTAGTTGCCTATTATTACGAATGTAGAATAATGACTCGAACTTGGATGATTGATGCAAATATGAGTGACCGCACCTACAAGGATGGTTTAGCTGAATTTTATGAATTCGTTTCGAACAATTTGAAAGGTTCTTCTAGTATTGCATGTCCTTGTGAAAGATGTGGTAATATTAGCTATATGGCTTTTCCGGACGTTAAAATACACCTAGAAAAGTGGAGATTTAGTCGATCCTATACACTTTGGATTTTTCATGGGGAATCATTAGAGGAAGAGAATAACTCTGAAGAAGATGATGTTGAGGTACACGAAAGGCTAACTGATGATCCTGAGTTTGCCGAGTTTTTTGAGTTGGAAGAGTTGGAAGTAGAGAAGTTGAATGTTGGGTCTATAGATAATGAAGAGAATGATGATGAGTCCATTGCTTTTGAAGATGTAGGTGATGACACTAGTAATTGGGATGACCTTAACAACATGTATGAGAAGTTGTGTGAGTCTGAAGCACCTCTGTATCCTGGTTGTAAGTTCACAAAAATGTCGACTGTGGTGAAGTTGTATAATATCAAGGGGGCAAATGGGGTGAGTGACACGTGTTTCACTAGTTTTTAGCCTTGATAAAGGAGTTGCTTCCAGATGGTAATGTTCTACCCGTTAAGACATATGAGGCGAAAAAACTAATAAGAGGAGTGGGTATGAAATATGAGAAAATACATGCATGTCCAAATGATTGCATATTGTATCGGAAATTATATCAAAACTTAACCAATTGCCCTAAATGTTTGGAGTGGCGTTATAAGGATAAGGAAGGGATCCCGGCTAAGGTGTTGTGGTATTTTCCATTGATACCAAGAGTCATAAGGATTTATGCGAATCCCGATGATGCAAAAATGTTAACTTGGCATGAAACAGGAAGAATAAATGATGGAAAGCTAAGACACCCGGCAGATGGTAAGCAATGAAAATCGTTCGATGCTAAGTATCCCGAGTTCGGCAATGAACCTAGAAACTTACGTCTAGCGCTGTCCACTGATGGAATGAACCCACACGGAAACATGAGTAGCCAACATAGTACTTGGCCAGTAGTGTTGGCTATTTATAACTTACCTCCATATGTGTGCATGAAAAGAAAGTATTTGATGTTGTCGTTGTTAATTTCCGGCCCTAAACAACCTGGAAATGATATAGATGTATAATTGGAACCTCTTCTAGATGATTTGCGATTGTTGTGGGATAGTGGGATAGAAGTATTTGATGCATATAATAACGAAACTTTCAATTTGAGAGCGATGTTATTGTGTACAATCAGTGACTATCCGGCTTATGGCGACCTTTCTGGGCACACAGTTCATGGGAAAGAGGCTTGTCCATTGTGTGGGGAGGATATCGAGTCTGAATACTTGAAGTCTTCTCGTAAGTATGTGTATATGAGAAATAGGAGGTTCTTGTATCATGAGCATTGTTATCGCAAGATGCAGAAACCATTCAATGGAAGACAAGAACTTCGTCAACCTCCTAGAATTTTGAGTGGGCATGAAGTTTATCAGAAAGTAAAGCATATTGATATAGATTATGGGAAGAAGAGCGGCTCTAAATTGTCTACTCGTGGGTATAAGAAAAGATCCATATTTTTTTATAAACTTCCATATTGGCCTGACCTGGAGGTCAGGCATTACCTCGATTTCATGCACATTGAGAAAAATGTCTGTGATAATATTATCAATACCCTTCTGAATGTTCCTGGTAAAACAAAGGATAACGCCGTAGCTAGGGACGATATGAAAATGATGGGTATTAGGCTAGAGTTGTCACCACAGAAGAGAGGTAATCGTACATTTTTACCGCCAGCAGCTTTTACCCTTTCACGGAATGAGAGAAAAGAGTTCTGTGCATGCTTGAATGGAATTAAAGTGCCACATGGTTATTCGTCGAACATCAAAAGCCTAGTGTCGATGCAAGACCTAAAAATCACCGGGTTAAAGTCACATGATTGTCACACTTTGATGCAATAATTACTACCTGTGGCTATTCGTTCCATTTTACCTGAAAAGGTAAGATATGCTATAACTAGATGCTGTCTCTTCTTCCAGTCCATATGCAAGAAAGTCATCGATCCCGATGACGCGGATTCATTGCAGGACCTCGTTGTAACCTCTCTTTGTCAGTTGGAAATGTATTTTCCACCCTCTTTCTTCACTATCATGATTCATCTGACCATTCACTTGGTTAATTAAGGAGATTTTGGCCCTTCGGCCCGTGTACTTGAGATACCAGTATCCTTTCGAAAGATTGATGAAAGTCTACAAGGACTATACATCTAATCGGTATCGTCCGGAAGGTTGTATTGCTGAACGCGCTATTTTAGACGAAGCTCTTTCATATTGTTACGCTCATCTCTCCCCTGAGGAGTTGATTGGCGTTCCTAAGAATCGTCATAGTGACTGGATGACCGGAAAAGGTATTAGGGGCCGGGTTGAAAAAATTGTGACACGTGAAATGTTGCATTTAGCACACATGTATGTGCTAAACAACGAAGATGAGGTGCAACCTTATATTCAACAACACAAAGTTGAGCTCAAATACGATCACCAAAACAAGACCAAGAAGTGGATTGCGAACGAGCATACGAAGACGTTTCCAGAGTGGTTTAGGAATATTGTCTTACAGTGTACTGATCAAACTGGTGATGACATCTCTCCTAGGTTACTAGGTCATGGTTTAGGTCCAAATGCCAGGGTCACCTTTTACAACAGTTTTGCCATTAATGGATATACTTTTTACACCCGCGAGCAAGATGAGTTGAGCACAATGCAAAATAGTGGTGTGAGTTCTGAATTTGAGGCAATGCACTTTGCTACTTCAAAAGATAAAAAGCCTATTTGGGGAAAATGCCTTTATTATGGTGTTATTCAAGAAATATTGGTACTAGATTACATTGATTTCACAATGCCTTTGTTTCGATGTAACTGGGTTGATAACAACATCCATTGTGTCCGAAAGGATAAGATGGGATTTACGTTGGTCAATCTGGGTAAGGTTGGCAATAATAAGGATGATCCTTTCATAATGGCATCCCAAGCTAAACAAGTGTTCTATGTCACCGATCCTATGGATAAGAAGTGGTCTGTTGTACTGTCTATAAGGAGTAGAAGGAGTAGTCCATCCGATAATGGTGATGATGATCGGATGTCGTTTTTGAGGGAATGGATCATCTCTACCATCTGTATCTTAATTCGACGATGTTGACACTGATCATGAGGACACTAAAAGCATCTATATGCGTGATGACCATGGTGAAGGTATTTGGGTTAACGAAGAAACTATGACATCCAAGAAACGTCCCCGATCCTGAGATAGTTCATCAGGACACAGTGATATGGACGACCAACATTTTGAGTCATTTTCAGACCAATAATTTGATGGTTTAATTTATTGGTAAATCAATAATGGTCATTATATTGTTAAATAATAATTTGATGGTTTAATTTATTGGTAAATCCTGTAGCTTAGATATGCAATATGCATGCATGCTGGTGTTGTCTTATTTTGTTGATCTTATTATTAGATGTGGATGCTGGTGTTGAAATTGCTTAATAATGTTGCGATATATGGTGCTTCTGCTACAGGTATGTATTGTTACAGTTTGGACTGTAATGGAATTACTGATAATTTAAAAAAAAAAAAAAAGGTTCAACAATAACAACGGTTATATTTAAATTACCCGTTGTTAATACTTTCAACAACGGGTGTAGTACCTCTACCCGTTGTCAATGATTTTTTTGACATATTTCATTTTGGCGCAAATTTGGTGAAAATATATTACAACGGGTATATTTTAACCGTTGTAATAAACTTTTGACAACGGTTGACTTTTATTGACCCGTTGTTATTAACATATAACAACGGTTCTTCTTTGAGCACCCGTTGTCAATAGTTTGTCTTAATAAAAAACTAATTTAGAAACCCATACAGCATGCCATACACAAACACACACAACATTATTAGTTCAACCGTTGGTATCCTGAGTTAATTCTTCCTCGCTTTCTACATTCTCGTTGCCGGCCGTCGCCCAATTTCCGACGCCCAGATTCCGTTGCCTTCCCTTATCATCCTGCTCGTTCTCTTTATCATCATCATCATCATCATCAGGTATGTTCACTTTAATTTTGTGTTTCGTCATTAGGGTTTTAAGACGATCATCTTGTTTCTTTTTCATGCATCTGTTTGTTTTTCGTCTTCTTTGTTATCTTTATCATCCCGCATCATCTACTTCACTCCTCTTATTAGGGTTTAGGATTTTAGAAGTTTAATCTGTTGTTTTAAATTTTCATTCCTATTAGGGTTTAGGGTTTTAGATAATACTCTGCATGTACGTTGTTAAGTTGTTCATTTCCTATATCATTCATATTTGGGTTTTAGGATTATCATGGGTGAAAAACGTAAAAGAAGTCAAAAGAATAATAAGCCTGGTGATAATAAGCCTGGTGAGAGGGGTGCTACGAAGTGCCAGAAAGTCCTTGCGGCTATAGTCGCTAAAAATGTACCGTTCAAAATAACATGTAGTGAGATGGGTTTCCCTCTTTGGTCCAAATGCGGGTCTTTTCTCCAGTTGGATTGGTACTTGCACAAGACAGTTTGTGCCTATCCATTTAGATGATTTTAGAAATTTGAATCCAAAATTGGCGGAGTTATACTTGGCTCGTGTAAAGGAAGGCTTTATTATACCCGATGAAAGCCATGATCCGTATTTAATGCATAAGGCAGCGGATGTCCACAGGCAGTGGAGGTGTGACGTTGCTAGGGATTGGTTGTATGTGGACAAGGCAACGGGGGAGATGCGTAAGAGACCACCGGAAAACAAGTGTCCCACCATCAAGCAGGAACAATGGGATCTTTTCAAAAAGATGAGAACTACTGAGAAGTTTCAGGTTAAATATCCTCGCCTTTTAACGATTTACCTATTATTTTTTTAATTAATGAGTCCTTTATATAATCTTTTTATTATCTCATCTACTTGCGCTTTTATATAATTATTTGAAGGCCGTTAGCAGAAGAAATCGTGCTAACATTTCATGCAAGAAGGGGAAATGGTATGGTTCTCGAGGCGGTTACAGAGGGATAGAAGAGAACCTCGTAAGTAGCATGCATTATTCCCCTGTGAGACTTTATTTTTTTAATCACACTTGGACTTGCATTGATACACATTTACGTGTATAAATGTTACCATGTTAATGTGTAGGTGGCAAAGGGAGTGAAAGAGGTGGATCGACATGTAACTTATAAAGAAGGGCACACGCCTAAAGGATCCCGGTCGCGTGACAAATATGATGAGGAAGTGTTGGCCAACATAGTAAGCATTATTTTATTAAGACGAGTTCATTACTAACTTTATTATTTTAGTCACAAATATAATTTGAAGTTTATTTAATATATTATAGGACAACGTATTGAAAGAGGTAGAAGAAGGGAAATTCACTCCCAGTGGTCGTAATGACGTTCTTGCTAGAGCGATCGGCCGACCCGAACATCCAGGTCGTTTGAGGGGCATCCCGTTACAGGTTGGAGTAACGAAATATTATGGGAAAACTGCCCAGATAAAGAAGAAAAGGAAGACTAAGTCTGAGAAGGCTGACATGGTAACATTTATTCTATTATTTTCATTTAAGTTCAATTCACATGTTATTGTTGGGATAAAAATTGCCGACACATTACATTCTTGGCAAGCGACTTGATTAATGGCATCCGTACTACTAAAGCCGAATCTTTGGAGGTAAGCTTTCCGAAGAAGAAGTGAAGATGATGGAGGATGTCATTTCTAAAGGGGTAATAATAAGGTACAACAGATTGGTCAAGAGGCCGCTACTACCTTGGCAATACATGAGAAGGAAGTATCGGTCAACGAGATTCGAAAGATCGGTACCTAATAATGCTTCTAAAGTTGTAACAACTAAAGCCGATCAGGTACCTAATACTTCCTTATTTTTCTTTTTTTTTTTTTTTTTTTTTCAAGATCGGGGGTGTGTTCCCCCCACTCTAATGCTATAACTTCTGACATCGTGCCATTGGTTAATTTTATTAGGTAAATAATGGGTCCGAAAAGGAGATGCAACTTGAGAAGACGGTGATGGAAAACAAAGATACATCCCCTTCAAGTCGGTTCCACTGTTTTCGATAAGGTATGCATGAAGTGTTTAATTAGTTAAATTTATATGAATGCTTTGAAGTTTGTGCAAAAATCGGCCTCGGAGAGAAAAAGCGTTTTTGCAAAATCTTTTGAATTTTGAAGCGTTTTTGCAAAGATATAATAATGTATGTGTATATTCTTCAGCCGTAAACAAGAGGCCGCTTATTCTTGCGACCCTAAAACCGAAAAGCCACATGTGCGTGTTGGCCGGGTCTCGTAGAAATGCACACCAAATCTGCAGCAGCGAAATCGTAGTTCATGGCGAAAAACTTTTGCCGAATCATACCAAAGTAGAGATAACTACGGTCTTACCAGACCATGAAAACTTGCAAATCGCTGTCCCGATTCGTGACGACATTACCATTCTGGGAGATGCGCTTGGAAGTTTCATCCAATGGCCTCAAAACTCACATCTACTTGGCTTCTGACGTCTCCGCCTCGAAGCGGAAAGCGATTGGGGTTAGAAGAAATACCTTTATATATATGTTAAATTTTTAATTGTTGAATGTTTTTATATGTTAAATTTATATGTTATTTTTTTTTTGTAGGGAACAAAAAAGTCGGCTTTGGCGGATAAGCCCAAGTCCAGAGACATGCCAACGACCTCGTCGAGACAACAACTTGATGAGGTATTTAATTAACTTCTCCATTTTTTTAAAAACCTCGCTCCCTTTATTTATATTTTGTCTGTATTTATAAAAAGCATGGTAATTTTGTGTAGGGGACAAAAAGACCGATAAGCCTAAGTCCCCGGTCTTACTGCTACTACTATCTCATCATTGAAAGTTAGGAGTTTAAACGACACACAATATAAAGGGAAGGATTACATGGGATATGTAAGAACGGTGACGATGAGGAAACTGCATGAGGAGGCTGGCCATCGCATAGCCACCGAGAAATTGATAGTTATTCCGCTCGAGGAGGATATTCTAGGGGTTGAGCGCCAAGCACTTCTATCATGGGATATGCTAGCCGTATGGGCTGGCCTAGACCAGATTGATATCCAACACGTATTTGTTTGGATGAAGTAAGTTTCTTAATAAATAATTTCATATTCTAATATTCTGACTACTAGATAGTGTTTTAAATACCGGAATTAATACCGTAATAATGTAGGATATTGAAATTGAGAGTGATCCCCGAGAAGAATATTCCATCTGATCAATACGTATTCCTGTGCCCCTTTATTTTATCTTTATTTATTGCGGATTTCTCGTTCCAAGAACGGGTAGATTATATTGCTCAAAGAATTGGCGACAACCAAGAAGTTGATTTTTGGCGCTTATAATGAAAAAGGGTAATAAACAAATTAATATTACGTTTCCCCCTACAATTGCATTTTCATAACTAATCTATGTACTTGTTAATAATGATGATGTCTCTTGATGATGTAGGACTCATTGGGTGCTAGCGACCATCATGCCGACAAGGAATAAAGTTTTCTGGTTGGACTCTTTACATCATCAACCAAGCGAGACTTTTAAGCGCTTGATTAATATGTAAGTTTATAATATTGATTTATTTATAATAACATTTTCAATTTTTATTTATAGAAAAAAGCCCATTTTTGCCCCTAAAAAAATGAGTTTCTGCCTCCTTTTTTATTTTTGAAAAAAAGGGCCTTTGAGAAGAAAAGAGCAAACGAGCAGGATCAACCCACGAAAGATTCTGATGTTGGCCCTGATTTTATTACGATAACAGGGGTACATGCTCAAATACAATAACATTAAGTGCAAAATCTGTGTTTAATACTAATACAATACCTAAAGTTCAAGATTCTGATGTGAGCCTTCTCTCGTCTGTTTGTTTTTATGTAATAATAGGCCCCTCGCCAGCCAGATAGCATACAATGTGGATACTACGCTTGTCGGTTCATGTTGGAGATTATTAGGCGAAGATATATCATTATTCCAGAAAAGGTTAGTAATTTAATAATGTGTTTATTACTTTTTTTAAATTAGAGCTAATGTTGTCTTGCTTGCTGCTATATAAACCATGATGTTGCTAATGTTGTCTTGCTTGCTGCTATATATACCATAATGTCTTCTCTTTGTTTTTTCCGCAGTATGCAATCAACCCGTCACAACAGATTGAGCAGTATTCAAGTATAGATATAGACGAGGTAAGAGACATGTGGGGCAACTACGTCTTAGAATATAGAAATGCATGATACTCAGAGTTTAGATCAACTTATTAGTAAATTTTTTGTTGAAGTTAAGGAATGATTAGTTCATGTAAATTCAACTCCTTGTAAGTATATATATATATATATATGATGCTGCTGTTGTGGTTGAATTGAATCTATTGAGTTCTGATGAACCCAGCTGTGAGTTATCTTTGTGTCTTTGGTATATGGTGTCATTGATATATGCAGGTTTTTGAATGGCATGAAACAAATTTAATTTTTCAAAACATTAGGAGTTCGTAATAAAAACGGTTACTAAAAAAAAACCGTTGTGAAGACCTTTCACAACGGTTAATAAAAAAAACACCGTTGTGAATGACTTTCACAAATACCCGCGCATAATATTCAACAACATGTTTTAAACGAAGAACCGTTGTTAAAAGTCTTCACAATTTTGGAGGTAAAGTTACAACAACGGGTTTTAAACTAAGAACCGTTATTACTAACAATTTCAACAACGGGTATGTAGCATAAACCCGTTGTCAAAAGACTTCACAATTTTGGAGGGAAAGTTACAACAACGGTTATACATACGACAACCGTTGTTATATTATTCCCTCCAAATTTTTGAAACACTTTCCACAACGGAGAACACCCAACAACAACGGCTTTTAACCGTGGTGAATACTTTAGACAACGGTTTCATTAAATAACCAAACCGTTGTAAATACCTTCTACAATGGCCGCTTTAACAACGTCCGCTTTTTGTTTTTACAACGGTTTTTACCCGTTGTTATAGGCTGTATCTGTAGTAGTGGGTGTTCAGTATTTTACTCCGTTCACTGATACGCGGCGTACCGAGAGGCATATACTGTCTTACACAACAACCAATCCAACTCGCAAAATACCCGGTATACTTACCATATGGCAGCCCCGTATCTTTATCCCATTGTAAAGGATTAGGTATCTTTGAATTTATTGCTTCTAGGGAAACCCCGTCGCGCATTCGACCCGCAGTGTGTTGCAAATTATTCTCATCACCTGAGTCGTCGTCTGACGCATTTCCATCGTTTCTTTGCGCTTTTCGACCATATCTAAAGCAGAAATTAATAAACAAATAATAACAATGCATACTTATAATAACAAAAATATCTTTAGAGAGGAGGGTTTATTACTTCTTTAAAGACGAGAATCCGGATTGATCTGGCGGCGGCAATGGCGATGATGACGATGACTGCGACGGCGATGGGGGTAGGCTGGTGGTTAAGGGGAAGCTCAATGTTTGAGGATTGTATGTGGGGGAGGGGAAGCTCAGAGTATATATATGTGTGAATAATACAACACTTGCAAGACCTTGTTTATTGGAAAGTAATAAACACGGTATAAGAAAAACCGGTATATTTTGTTTCCAAAAAGACAACGGTTTTGTTTGGAACCGTAATTGATTAGTACTATCTACAACGGGTTAAAAATAACCGTTGTCTGTAATATTTTCATTTTGTTTGATTTTCTCGCCAAGAAAGAAAGCAACATTTTTATATACATAACAACGGTCTGAAACGTTATAACTGTACACGTCCAGAACAACGGTTTATGCATAACCGTTTTACTTTATATTTCATTTTGTTTGATTTTACCGCCAAGAAATAAAGCACCGTGTTCATATAGATAACAACGGCCTGAACCGTTATAACTGTACACGTCCTGAACAACGGTTTAGGTATAACCGTTTTATTTAGTAATTCATTTTGTTTGATACGGTTTTTCCCTAACCCTTCCGCTGCAACAGCAGAAAAATTTTACATCAGTAGTTCGATATATAACAGCAAGACAATAATTACACATGATGTAAGATATCTTGATTGGATTGCTGATATTTTCACGGCTGCCGGGAACGTTTTTTGGACTTGCTAGGCTCTTTATTAACCCAAATACCTTCATCATAATCATCCCGTTTATATATGATTGGAATGTTAACATTTTCAACATCATTACCAAATTGCGATATAGCACTGTGATCAAGTCCTTCAAATTCGACGTCTTCATCATCTGGAATTCGGCGATGGCAAGATAGAACAACTGACCACTTCTTATCCATGGGATCGGTAACATAAAACACTTATTTTGCTTGTGACGCTAATATAAAGGATCGTCCTTGTTTCCACCGTTGTCAAAATTTACTAATGTGAATCCTAAATCATCCTTTCTAACACCATTGTTATTGTCAACTCACTTGCACGAAGTAGAGGTATCTCAAAATACATGTAGTCTTAAACCAATATCTCTTGAATAACTCCATAATATTGCATTGTACCCAAAATAGGAGTTTTATCCTTTGACCTAGCAAAGTATATTGCCTGAGAATCTACGCAAACTCCACTGTTTTGCATTGTGCTCGCTTCATCTTTAATGCGGGTGTAGAAAGTGTACCCATTGATTGCATACCCGCTATAAAAAGTTGCACGAGCATCAGGACCGAAAGCGAGATGTCGTAGGCTAGTTAAGCAATCATTAATTGGGTTGTCATCATCGTAAATAGTATCCTTAAACCAGTCACTAAATTGCTTGTAATACTCATTTGCATACCACCTTTCGTTCTTATGAGGGTGTTTTCCCTTAAGGTAACTTTGGTGTTCCATACTGTAAGGCTGGACATGATCATCGTTAAATAGAACGTATGTATGAGCTCTATGTCGCATGTCAAATGAAATATCCTTGGAAACACGACCCCTTACACCTTTTCCATTCATTCAATCACTATGACAATTCGTAGGAGCTCCAAGTAACACATCCAAGGAGAGGTACGCATAATAATACGAAAGAGCTTCATCGATAATTGCTCGCTCAATAATACACCCCTCTGGACGATACCTATTAGATGTGTAATCCTTGTAAACTTTCATCAATCGTTCGAATGGGTACTGATATCTCAAATACACTGGCCGAGATACAAAACCTTCCGGACTAGGTGGACAGTCAAATGAACCATGATAGTGAAAAATGAGGGAGGAAAATATATTTCAAACTGACAAAGACTGATGACGAGGATCTCCTGCAAAGTTTCCGCTTCATCGGGATCAATGACTTTACTGTTGATTGATTTGAAGAAATAGCAAAATCTAATTATAGCATGTGGAACCTTTGGAGGTAGAATGGAACGAACGGCCATAACTAGTAGTTGTTGCATCAATGTATGACAGTCATGTGACTTTAAACCAGTAAGTTTTAGGTCCTGCAACGAAACAAGGCTTTTAATATTAGATGAATAGCCCTTTAGCACCTTAATGCCATGCAAGCATTCGCAAAATTCTTTTTTCTCCTTTTTTGAAAGAGTATGAGCTGCAGGCGGCAAAAAAGTCCGATTTCCTTTTGTTTTAGCTGCCAGCTTGGGCCTAATACCCATCTCAACCATATCATCCCTAGTTGCCTTGTTGTATTTTGTCCTACCCGGAACATTCAGCAGAGTATTGATTATATTATCACAAACGTTCTTTTCCATGTGTATAAAATCTAGACAATGTCTAACCGGGAGGCCACGCCAGTACGGAAGTTTGGTAAAAAATATGATTTTTTGTATTTATAACCACGAGTAGACAACTTAGGTCCCTTCTTCCCATACGTTATCTCAATATCTTTCACTTTATCATATACTTCATGACCATTCAAAATTTGAGGACTCCCACGTTGCTCAGGACACTCATTAAATGCCTTGTGAAGCTTACGATAATGATGATCAGGGCATAACCATCGACGATTTCCCATGTACACATGCTTGCGAGAATGCTTCATATATTCTGATTCAACATCCCCCTGCCCACACACACACAATGGGCAAGCCTCTTTCCTATGTACAGTATGTCCAAAAAGATCGTCGTACGCCGGAAAGTCAGTTATTGTACACAATAACATAGCTCTCAGATTGAAACTTTCCTTCTTATAACCATCAATCACTGGTATCCCTCTTTTTCACAGAATCTTCAGATCATGTATAAGTGGTTCCAAATACACATCTATGTCATTTCCAGGTTGTCGAGGGCCAGATATCAACAAAGACAACATCAGATACTTCCGTTTTATGCAAACCCATGGGGGCAAATTATAGATGGCCAACACAACTGCCCAAGTACTGTGTTGGGTACTCATGTTTCGATGAGGGGTCATTCCATCTGTGAAGAGCGCTAGACGCAAGTTCATTGCTTCTTTGGCAAGTCAGCATATTTAGCGTCAAACTCTTTCCACTGTTGACCATCCGCTGGGTGTCTTAACTTTCCATCTTCAATCCTTCCACTATTATGCCAAGTCAACGTTCTTGCATATTCTTCATTCAAATAAATCCTTATGAATCTTGGTATTATTGGAAAATACCACAACACCTTAGCTGGGATCCCTTCCTTAGTCTTATAACGCCATACAGAGCAGCGCGGACAATATGATAATTTCTCATAATCTTTACGGTACAAATGCAGTCATTGGGACAAGCATGTATTTTCTTATATTCCATGCCCAATTCTCTAATCATTTTTTTAGCCTCATATGTCCGACTCGGAAGAACATTACCGTTAGGAAGCATGTCACATAAAAGCTAGAAGATCCGTAAAACTCTTATCACTCCACCCATTTACCCTCTTCATATTATATAACTTTCTCACCGCGGACAATTTGGTATACTTCTTACAATCAGTAAATAAAGGCATTTCAGATTGACTCAACTTCTCAATTAAATCATCAGCACTTATTTCCCCATCACTGGTAGCTTTAAAATCATCGAATCTATCATCTTTAGCAAATTTCTCACCTAAAACAACTTCAGGTGTAGGTGAACGATTGCTTACACACACATCATATGCCTCATCCCCTATATCTAAACCAGCAGCTTCAGGTGTATGATTATTTACCTCTACATCAGATTCCCTATCCTCATCCTCTAGTTCTCCATGAAAAATCCAACGCCTATAATCTCTACTGAAACTATTCTTTTCTAAGTGTATTTTGACATCTGCGATAGGCAAAACCCTAATATTACCACATCTATTACAAGGGCAGGGGATTGATGAGTGGAGATGAAAATTTTCATTAACGAAATTGTAAAATTCAGCAATTCCATCAATATAAATGGGATCACCAATTTCACCATTAATCATCCAAGTACGACCCATATATAAGGCAGTAGCTATGAAAATGATATTACCTTTTTTAAGCTATAAAGATTAATGACGGCGACGACGGCAAAGTTGACTTGTTCACCATCAGTCATTCTATTATTAATACCTTTGAAATTTCATTTATTTTTAGAGTTGCATAATCTAAGACGATTCTTATAAGTACCATTGTAATTGTGCGAGCATGCATGAGGTGAATAATGGTCAAACAACAAATAAATAGGGCATGCATTGGTAAATTAAAATCACAAACTTTTCAGTTTTCACAGTGGATCTGTTTTTACAATGGTTTTAAGAAACACCGTTGTTAGTTAGTGTAATATGATAACGGCTTTAAAATAACCGTTGTTGATATATGTAATATGATAACAGCTTAACAAAGAACCATTATCATTTTATCTTATTATTATTATTATTATTATTATTATTATTATTATTATTATTATTATTATTATTATTATTATTATTATTATTATTATTATTATTATTATTATTATTATTATTATTATTATTATTATTATTATTATTATTATTATTATTATTATTATTATTATTATTATTATTATTATTATTATTATTATTATTATTATTATTATTATCATTATTATTATTATTATTATTATTATTATTATTATTATTATTATAACGGTTCCAATTCTTATTATCTTATTCTGCCGTTTCCATTCTTTTTTATTATTATAAGTAGAAAGTTAGTCATTATAATATTTTATTTGGTGGATTGCATTTGAGTGTAAGGACTTAATTAAAACGTAGTAACAAATAACATAAATAATTAAACTTTAATTCAAATAACCACCATAATCAAAATACAACTCATAATGTCAGATAATAATTAAAGACTTAATTAGAATCTGATGAAGAATTAGGATAGTCTTGATGCCCAATTTCGGCATAGATCAAGTCGTAGATCGATTCTTCATCATCAGCGGGCAGCGCATGTGGAATGACCTCTTTCTCCCATGACATAGGCACGGTAGCAGGAATGTGACGCCTCCTGTAATATGTCAGCAGACAATGATCAACATGGGTCGCAACCCATAGATAAGGGCCATTTTGTTTAGCATCCGAATAGAAGTCCTCTTTCCCCGCAAATCTAGCCCCTAATGTTCTTGCCTGACGAAAACTATCATGGCAGTTGGTTTCGTCAAACTCGATAAAAGCGAAGCCTACAAAACCTTGCTTGTTTGTAGATGCAGGGTACACTTTTTTAACCGCAGTGAAACCGTAGCCATGAAGCATTTGCGTCAACCACCCAAAATTAAGGTTTAAACCCTTTCCATTCCTATCATAACGAACCGGGAGATTATGGAGAATGCAAGTAAAAAGCTGTGCATAACGATAATGTGATTATAGCTCCAATACACCAGCCATATTTTTTTAGAGAGAAATTCAGAGAGAAATTAAAGGATAAATGTTTGATAATTTAGATTTTGACCTAAAACATTATGAAGACATATTTATAGAATTATTTCGGTCAAATGGAATATTATTAGTCAAATTGAATATTTATTAAAGTTCGGATAAAGTTTTGCATGCTGTGGTCAAACTGAGAAATCTAATCAAATATTGACAACGCTTTAATTGAAAAACCGTTCTTTCATAATTAAAAATGATAACGGTTACATAAAACCCGTAGAAATAAGATAACAACGGGTATAACAAACCGTTGCTGGTGCTAATTTAGTAACAGTTTTCGAAATGCCGCTCTCTTAAACTGGTAACGGTTGTCTAACAACCGTTGATAAGAGCGATTTTATAACGAGCTTTTGGAAACCGTTAAAACGTTTTTGATAACGGTTTGTTAAGTAGACGTTGTCACATTATAATAACAACGATTTTCGTGGGAAACCGTTATTCTCATTATCGCGGTCTAGGTTTCTGCCAATATTTGGAAAACGGTAATCTAAGTGTCGTTAATAAATGTATTAAACTGTTGTGACACGCTCCTTATTGATTGCCAGATTTGGCGTAGTGTTAGGATAGTAAAATCTATATTCCTTTGACTTTTCAGGATAGCCAATGAAATGACCACTGACTGTCCTAGGATCTAGCTTCTTTTCATTTGGGTTATACAACCTTGCTTCAGCTGGGCAACCCCAAACTTGAAGATGTCTTAAACTCGGTTTCCTTCCCGTCCATAATTCATAAGGAGTCTTAGGAACTTCTTTACTAGGAACACGGTTTAAAACATAGGTTGCTGTCTTTAATGCATAAATCCATAGTGAAAGAAGTAAAGAACAATTATTTAGCATGCTCCTAGCCATTTCCATTAAAGTACGGTTCCGCCTTTCAGCAACACCATTCTGCTGAGGTTACCAGGCATTGTATACTGCGCACAAATACCCCTACTTTCGAGTAACTTTGCAAATGGACCAGGGCAATGTCCATTTTCAGTAAACCTTCCATAAAACTCACCACCCCTATCAGACCTCATAATTTTCACTTTCGTTTCTAGCTGCCTTTCCACCTCATTTATGAATATTTCAAGGATATCCACAGAATGAGTCTTTTCATGCAACAAATAAGTGAAACCATATAGGGAGAAATCATCTATAAAGGTGATAAAGTACTTTTCACCACTCCAGGATGGAGTGTCAAAAGGTCCACAAATATCAGTGTGTATAATTTCTAAAAGTTGAGAGCTCCTTGTAGCTGATTTCTTTACTGTATGTTTAGTTTGCTTACCTTTAATACAGTCTACACATACATCTAAGTCACTAAAATCCAATTCAGGTAGAATTTCATCTTTTACCAACCTGGTTAACCTTTTTTTGGATATGTGACCTAGCCTTTGATGCCACAAGTAAGCTGATTTTTCGTTCGATGCACTACGCTTAATACCTTGACACTCAACATAAAATAGGGAATCGGAAAATTTAACATCAAGATTGAACCTATAAAGTGAAACAATCAAAGTACCACTACCATAAAAGTATTCATTACAATACAATGAAAATAAAACATGTCCAAACCTGAAATTAAAACCTAAATTATCCAATCTCCTTAATGATACAAGATTTCTAGCACAATCGGGTACATAGAGACAATCTATAATATCTATATGACAACCAGTGTCTAGGATTAATCTGTAAGTCCCAATGCCCTCAATGCGTGCCTTCATCTTATTTCCCATGGATACAAACTGTTCAGCTCCTCTTATAGGCTGGATCATACGATATCCCTTTTTAATGTGAGAAATATGAGTAGTTGCACCAGAATCTAACCACCAAGTATTATTAGGTACTTCTATAAGATTTTATTCAAAGCAAACAAAACAATAATGTTTACCTTTCTTTTCAAACCATGCCTTCCTTTTAGGACAATCCTTCTTAGTATCCCATTTTCTTGCAAGAGTGACACTTCTCTTTCCGGATCGAACTTTTAGGTCCTTTAAAGAAAGACTTTCCCTTCTTACTCTTCTTACCCTTCTTACTCGGTTTGGCCTTGCTGCTGCTCGCACCACCATGACTCAAGAAATGAACAACTTGATCTTTCATCTTCTTTAATCTCCCCTCCTCCTTTATAAGCATGGCTTTTAACTCTTGATAGTTCCATTTATCTTTAATGGTGTTATAGTTCACCTAAAACTGGCCAAACTCATAAGGTAGAGAGTTAATGATGAATTGGACCAAAAAAGTATCACTTACGTCAATTCCTAAAGTCTTCAACTTTGCTGCCAGGTTAGACATGTGTGTCACATGATCATGAATCAGTTGACACCTGTCAAACCTTTTAGTAGTCAACTCACTTATTAAACTACCAACAATTGACTTATCAGCTAAATCCGACTGTGAACACTCCTTTACTTTGAGCATGAATTCCCTTGCTTTCTCTGTTTTAGGCATGGAGGGCTTAATGTTATCATCCATTGACGTCCTCATGAGGTCTAAACCCAAACTGTTAGATTTCTCCCAAGCCTGATAATGACGCTTTTCGGCTTCAGAGCTCTCAGGTGTAATTTTTGTTGGTTCCTCATCTGTCAGGATGGCAATGTCCAAAGCCATTATACCCACTGTACACTGGATGTTTAAGGCCCACTAATCATAATTAAGCCCATTGAACTTTACAAAAGAGTCAGCAGATACAAACATATTTGGAGATGCTTCAAACATTTATACACGTTTATCAATTAGTGCTTTGAAAAACTATCATACAGATTCAAATAAAAACATATAAACTTTCATACATGTATTTAAATGACATTTGAGCAACACTTAAATACAAGTAACCATCATTGATGTAAATATATACTTTAACAATTAATTATAACACACATGAATCAAATAAGAATGCTATCTTTAGATATACATATTACTAGACCCAATTTTATGAATAACTAATCCTTTTATATTATAACCTATATTTAATGACCCACCTTTGGGTGATCTCCCAAAATATAGATAAGAAAATAATTGACCAATCCAACTATAATGTCATTTTAACATCTCTTTAATCATGGTCAATTATAGTTCAAAATGTCCAAATGTAATATAACAAGCCCACTTTGTTGACTAACATGTTATAATAAACATTTAACTTTAATGGTATATTATCTTTCAATGTGTTAATAATTCATAACACTACTTACCCATTATAAGACATGTCAATGTACTGACTTTATTATATTATGTCTTTTTCTCTACATTACTGTCATGTAAAAATCGACAAGGATGACCAAAACCTATCATGATCCATGAAAAGAAACCTCAAATAAATAATGTGAAGTATTGTCATTAATGCCTTCTCGTTTGTCTGTATATGCTTTCTAAGTGAGTAATTAAAGGGTACTTATTATATCCATATGCAAACAAAAAACAGGCCATAATAACAAGACAATATACAAGTGCCATTCTCATAATCACTTACCATGCCAGAAACCGAAAAGCATTAAATTTAATATGTAAAAGGAATTTAATATGACAGTAATATTTGAACAACGAGTAAAATGATTGTTGTCACACAGGTGAAACTATTTGGAACATTTAACCTTTAAAAGGTAATTCTCCTGTTTGAACGAGGGTCAGAATACAAAAATAAACCCATACATTGCATGCAGTGAAACATCTGAACATAATGATGGACAAAAAAGATGCAGCGGCAAAACCAAGTGGATAAGCATATAATACAATCATCTATTCATCATGACAGTAAACCAAGCGGAAGAACATACACCGACAATTGATAAACATATCAAATAAAAATCAGTGAATCAATTAAACACATTTAATGGGTAAATTAATCAAATCTATAGTTGCTCTGATACCAAATGTAAGATAAACTTTATGATTTCAAGGATGAAATCAGTTCCAAGAATCAATATAGACTTGAATTAATTCAACCCTAATAGAATTAATAGACGGAATAAAGGACTAACCTTGATCCATGTCTTACAGACGCATTCAATACAATAATAAGAAGTATAAATTGATTCTCTTCCTTAACCCCTTTCTTAATATTTCTTGATGATGGAGAAGAAACTGTCTTTCACCCCTTTTGTTTCAGTGTACGTATGTTTTGTGTTTTGTCAGGATGATCATTAATTAATTTTAACTCCAAGTATATATAATATATTACGTACCTTTTCGCACAATCAAAAACCCGATCGTACCTTTTCGTGAAAGAGGACGTATATTAGGGTAAGGTAAGAGGGAATAATAATTCCCGTACTTTAATTACATTTAATCGAAACCGATCCATCACAGTATCGTCTTTTATATTAAAGTCTCGTAACATTTAATATTAACTTAACTTCTATTTAAACCCGAAACACATTGGCCACTCGAATATTATAAAATATTCTAACAACTATATCTATCCATCGTATATGGATGATCGGGTAGATTATCTGATCAGCACCTAACTACATAAATATTTTTCAAGAAATGATAGCTTTTAATTCACTAAAAAATCAACTTAGAACATTTCTTTAGTTTACCACTTTGGCTATTACTTTAACTTAATATTAATATATATATAGTTTTACTATATCTGAAGAGTGTATATGTTGACCGAGAGAGCAAAATAGAAGGAAATCATGTATGTTCTTATTTGAACTATTTATTGTTCTTATTTTAATTTTAAAAATTCTCTGTTTATTTTGGAGATTTATCAAACGTGTTATCTAAAAACTTCTTATATAATCATACTTTGTTTACTTCTAAAATTTTTCGAAACAATAATTTTTACTTCTATTTTCAAAATTATTGTTATGTTATTAATTTGTATTTTCGATCTCAATTCTAAGTTTTAATAAAAGAGAACAGAGTTTTTGATTTTGAAACTTATAAGCTTAACTTTATGTTTGTATCATTCTCACTTCCCATTTGCTTTTCACTTTTGTTTTTTTTTTTTTTTTTTATCATTCACATTTTGAGGTGTGCGATCACCTATCGACCGTTCTAAAGAATGATTAATGACCAGGTATAGGAATGTGAATCACCACGTCTTCACCAAGACCTAGCCATTCCTTAGTTTTAGGAATATCATCGGTGGTAAGGGAGGAATCGCAGTTGTGGGGGTGTTTGAAGAGATTTTGAGATGGGAAGAGTTCGTCGGGTTCAAGACTAATTGGGTTGGAAGAAAAAGTTTGACGAGTTTTACCCATTATAGGCGATAAAGAAAATTAATTGAGAAGAAAAGCGAGTTACCTGAAAAATAAATTGAAGCTCCGGAAAAGGTAGCGATTTCCAAAAAAGAGAGCGATGAAGGAAGAAGACGAAGTGGAAGAGTTTTTGGAAAAGTTTAGGGTTTTGGGGAATAATGGAGGAGAGAAGGAGGAGTTGTATGGTTTAAATAGGAGAGAGAAGAGGTGGTTGGGCAAGGAGTAAATAAAGGAGAGTTGGAGAATAAATAGGAAAGTGGGTGAGGCCACGATGAGTATATGGAAAGACGAGCAAAAGGCTGCGTGATTTGATCAGTTAATGTCTCGCAAGAAATTAGGACAAACTATTTTGGCCCAATTTCACATAATAGGCCGGTAAAGATTAATTGGGCCAGGGAACCTCATAGGTCTAGCGATTAGGAGAGAAGAGAAGGAAGCTATGGGTCATGGGTAGCAGAAGAGAAGCCCACTAGATGGACTTTGACTGACTTGGAAAGTAAGCTAACTAAACCCCCTATATAAGCCGAAGAAGGGCAAAGGAGATCATTCATTCACATACAACGCCTCGTACACAACACTAGCAATTTAGTCGTCTACCTCTCTTGTACTCGTGACCTAAGTTACATATTGTTGCTGGTGAAATCTTGGAAGGATACATTCTCCTTCCCGCGGTCGTTTCCCACATTAGGTTTTCCACATCGCCAAAGTCCTTCGTGTCAAATTCTTTATTCACATTCGTTATTACTTGCATTACAATCATTCAAACGCACACAAACTCACTCGATTAGCATATAAGACCGCTTTAACCCTAAATTAACTAACTCGGTAAAAAATACTAAAACAAGACTTCATATTTACAGGTAAGCCAAAATATTATCAACACACAAGTATGTGTTCCATCATCCCGTCTTTTACAGGTTTTTAAATGCAATAGATCCCACAAAGACAACATTTTTGTATTCTGCTAGTTAACAAGTACCGCTGTTTTTTCATATGGATACCTTGTGCTATTTACAAGTTATCAATCCGAGCAATGACAATCGTCAGAAATCAGTAGGGATATGCATAGTTTTATTTACATCTCCATTTGCGAGTCTGAATGAAACATGATATTAAGAATCAAGAATACTTAGTGATCTTTTTAATAATTAAAAAAGTCACACTGAAACAGACAACAAAAATTGACGCTCATCACCCAAATTCTGTTGCTTCAATATGCCAATTGAATACAGTAGAAAACTTACTTGCAAATTGACAAATGATAGTCTTTAGTTGTTTGTGAGCTCATCTCTCGGAAGAAACTATTGAGGCAAGTGATTGTATGTGATTTCAAGAGAGTCTAAGATATTTTTTAATGCCAATATGATGTCTAATCTTCGGCTAACTTTTTCTTGAAAGTTCATGGTATGATTGAAATAAAGAATCATATTGATCTTATTCAAATTGTCTATATTTGTCACTACCAAATTGTGGTGCGTGTACCACCGGAACCAATGCTGCTCCAGATATCTATATAGAACAAAATGAAATGATCAAGATAAGTATTCTCGCTCGTGTATTATCAATACAAAAAACGCCCCAACATAATTACCACATTGCATCAAACGCTACCAGCTATGGCAAAGTAGAGTTGATTGAGACTTGGAGGTACGCAATTTTACCTTTGTTTCAAAAGCACGAAGAGGTTAATTCAGGATATTCTAAACGAAACTTGGGTTAATTTGTGTCCACTGATAACTAATCATTCAACATTCCTAAACACAAGGCGTCCCCATAATTCTGTACAAGTTCTTTATTTAGACAAAGCGATGCATGAAATAATAAAATATGGGTACTTCATCGGATAAAAGTAAACCATGTCCATTCACCGATTTTCTTGTGTTGAGGTAAAGTTCTTGATGATGACAAGTTCCCAATATTAGGAATATACAACCGAGTCAACCTCAACCGAATCAAGCAGCTCCTATTTCTTCTCCTAGTCTTACTTAATCTGTTTTAGACTTTGTCTACTATATCCCTTGTTTGTAGTTGTTGATTAGCTTGTATCTAGGATACTGTTACTTAGTCCTTCTCTTAACCTAATTGTATATATACTCACCCTTTGTACTCTGTTAAATTATCAATACAATTCATATTCATCTTTTACATGGTATCACGAGTCTAAACGATCCTCACGATCATCTTTCAAACGCAACCCCCGTGAGCTCCGACTCATCTACACGGCCCCTTCGGTTAACGTCCCATCCCTTTTTCCTTCCTTACCATGGCTGCCCAACTTCAATTGACCAACTCCGCTGAACCAAACTCACCCCTCACCCTTGTCAATTTCTCAAATTGTATCCAACTTAAGGACACCATGACATTCCGTCAATGGCGTTTTCAGATTCGTGCCATCATGAACGGACTTCAGTTGTTTTCGTATCTTGATGGTACCAAGCCTGCCCCACCACAAACTATCACCCAAGACCCGACTCCTCCTGCCACGGCACCAACCACCATTGCCAACCCTGCTTACATGACTTGGTACCGCCAAGATCAACTCGTATTGGGTGCTTTAACTGGCACGCTTTCCTCACCTATTGCCGGCCTCATTGTCAATGACAATACATCTCACGAAGCTTGGTCGACTCTCATCCGCACTTTTGCCAATTCCTCCCGAGGGCATCGACTTCAAATCAAGGATCGCCTTGAAAACATTACTCACACATTTACGATATGTCTATCACTGAGTATATGACATCCATCAAAGCATGTACCGATGACCTCGCCCAACTCGAGCACCCTATGGACATTGACGATGTCACGAACAAAATCTTGAACGGTCTTAATCAAGACAAGTATCGCTCCGTCATTGAAGCGGTTCGAGCAAGAGACACACCAATCTCGTTCGAATCACTGCACGAGAAACTTATTCAACACGAATTACGCATCAAAAACAATCCCGTTCCCACCACGTTTTCTCCATCTGCCAATGCAGCAAACTATCGCCCTAATTATCAAAATCGATCCAACTATCAACCCCGCTATCAAAATAATCAATCTCGTCAGCCTTATACCCCAAAAACTGCCAGCAACTCCTCACCAAATACCAACACGACCAACTACAAAAATCCCTACAAAGGACGATGTCACTTTTGCGATACAGTCGGTCATGTTGCTTCTGATTGTGGCGAACTTAAACGCCTCTATCCCGACATTGTTTTTCCCACTCGCCAACCACGTGGCCCTCGCCCACAAGCTAATACCGCTGCTGCCTCGGGTTCCGCACCACCACGGTCATGGGTGGTTGACAGTGGTGCCTCTCACCACATAACGGATGACTTAAATACTCTCTCCCTCCATACCCCGTATGAAGGCCCTGATGATCTATACATCGGTGATGGCTCTCCGCTTCAAATAACTCATACTGGTTCATTCACTCTTCCTTCTTCCTCTAAAACGCTTTCCTTTACTAATGTTCTCGTCGTCCCTAAAATTTCACATAAATTATTTTCCGTTTCTCAATTTTGTTATGATAATAATGCATACGCTATATTCTCACACTCTTCTTTCTCTATTAAGGAAATCCGGACGGGCACACTGCTTCTTCACGGTCCACTCATTGATGGTATGTATGTGTGGACTCCGTCATCGCCTCAAGCCCAACTAGCTATCTCGCCAGGTCAATCGTCGTGGCACCATCGGCTTGGTCATCCCTCCAACAAAATCATGCAGCTTTTTAATTCTCGTTTTAATTTACGTCTTCCTATTTCCGATCAATGTATTTCTTGCCATATTAATAAAAGCCACAAATTGTCCTTTGCTACTTCTACTCTACGTTCCACTGCCCCTCTTGATCTCATCTATTCTGATGTATGGTGTTCCCCTATCGTGTCATCCGAGTCTTTTCGCTATTATCTTGTGTTTGTTGATCACTTTTCTCACTATATATGGCTTTACCCAATCAAGCAAAAATCCGACACAGCATCTACCTTTCTTAAATTCCGGGCAATCGTTGAAAAATACTTTAATAAACCGATTCGTCAATTCTACTCCGACAATGGCGGTGAATTTGTAAAACTCACTAATCATCTCCATATTAATGGCATTACCCACCTCACCTCACCACCTCATACCCCGGAACACAATGGTTTTGCTGAGAGACGCCACCGTCACATTGTTGAAACGGGCTTATCTTTGCTTACCCACGCACATCTTCCCCTTACCTTATGGCCTTACGCCTTCACAACCGCAATTTATTTAATAAATCGCCTTCCCACATATACCCTTCAAAATAAATCACCTTATTCCATAGTATTTAACCAAGAGCCCAACATTCAAAAATTACACAATTTTGGTTGTTTATGCTTTCCTTGGTTACGACCTTATACCCGTCATAAGCTCGACCCACGGTCCACTCAATGTGTATTTATTGGTTATTCTCAAACACAGAGTGCTTACCTGTGTCTTGATCCACTTACATCCCGTATTTATACCTCCCGCCATGTCCGCTTTATCGAAGATCAATTCCCGTATCCTACTCTTCTCAAACTCTCCTCTCCCCCTGCCACTATGACTCCCACGACCTGGTGTCCTCTTTCAGTCCCTCTGTTAACCACCACACCTGTCACTTCTACTCCCACATCAACTCCTGTCACCTCAACTTCCACCTCCAACCCCGCCACATCCTCCTCCACTCCTTCCGATTCCACCACTGCCACTACTCGTCCCAATTCTGCCTCCCCTGCTTCCTCCTCTGCCCCATCCTCCTCGACAACCCCTGCATCCACCACTCCTATTAACGCCGCATCCGCTCCGCTTCATAACACTCGTCTCTCCAATAATATTCGTAAACCGAATCCCAAATATGCCAAAGTTTCCGCTTTACCCACTACCTATGTCACTCCTAATACAGTTAAGCAAGCTTTAATCGACCCCCTCTGGCGCGCGGCTATGCAGGACGAGTTTGATGCTCTTCTTCGCAATTCGACTTGGTCACTTGTTCCACCTGATCAAGCACGCAACGTCATTGGTTGTAAGTGGGTCTTCCGAATAAAATATAATCCGGATGGGAGTCTCAAGCAACACAAAGCTCGACTTGTTGCTAAAGGTTTTCATCAACGACCGGGTCTTGATTACACTGACACTTTTAGTCCCGTCATTAAACCTACCACTATTCGCCTTCTCCTTTCTCTCGCCGTAACTCATGGGTGGTGTCTTCGTCAAATCGATATTAATAATGCTTTTCTCCAAGGAACGTTAACCGAATCCGTGTACATGGTTCAGCCACCGGGATTTGCAAATCCCGATAACCCAACTCATGTCTGCAAACTACAAAAAGCTATTTACGGTTTGAAACAAGCTCCAAGAGCTTGGTATACTGAGCTTAAGAACTATTTTCTAGCTGCTGGTTTTCGAAATTCTATTTCCGATCCCTCTTTATTTATTTATGATCGCCCTAATATTCGCTTGTTTGCTCTTGTATACGTGGATGATATAATAATTACAGGTTCAAGTTCAGACGATGTCAACTCATTCATTCGTGCTATTTCTCAACGTTTTTCGCTAAAAGATTTGGGTCCGCTTTCTTATTTTCTCGGGATGGAAGTAACTCCCACCTCCGCTGGTCTACATCTCAATCAAACTAAGTATATTTCAGACATTCTTATTCGCTACAACATGTTTGATTGCTGTCCGTCTACTACTCCCATGCTCGGTCATCCTCCTCTAATTCGTCAGGATACTTTACCGATCGAAGATGAGTCTTCCTACCGTGCAATTGTTGGTAGTCTTCAATATTTATCATTGACACGGCCTGACATCGCATTTCCTGTCAACAAGCTTGCACAATTTCTTACGCATCCTACATCCGCTCATTGGACTGCATTAAAACGCTTGCTGCGTTATCTCAAAGGTACTTTACATCACGGTATTCATCTTCTCAAAGATGCTCCCCTTAACCTTCATGCCTTTTGTGATGCGGATTTGGGTGGTGATCACGCTGATTATGTCTCTACTACTGGGTATATTGTTTTCATTGGACAGAATCCCATTTCCTGGTCGTCCAAAAAGCAGCGCGCTCTATCTCGCTCGTCCATCAAGCGAATTTCGTCTTTATTCTTGATACAACTTCAGAAATTCTTTGGTTAAAGTCGCTCTTATCTGAGCTCCGTATTGAGTTACCAAGTTCCCCTGCCATATTTTGTGACAACCTTGGAGCGACAAACTACTCTGCCAATCCAATATTTCATTCAAGAATGAAACACCTCGCCCTTGCTTTTCATTTTGTACGAGAACAAGTTCAATTGGGCACAATTCGAATTCAACATATTAATGGCGATGATCAACTTGCGGACGCCTTAACCAAGCCTCTGTCTAAGCCTCGTTTCTCATTGCTTACTTCCAAGATTGGCCTTACTCTACGACCGTCCATCTTGAGGGAGCGTATTAGGAATATACAACCGAGTCAACCTCAACCGAATCAAGCAGCTCCTATTTCTTCTCCTAGTCTTACTTAATGCTTTTAGACTTTGTCTACTATATCCCTTGTTTGTAGTTGTTGATTAGCTTGTATCTAGGATACTGTTACTTAGTCCTTCTCTTAACCTAATTGTATATATACTCACCCTTTGTACTCTGTTAAATTATCAATACAATTCATATTCATCTTTTACACCCAATCCTTTGTTTCTTCTCAATAAATGTTTTGGCAAGAATTTGAATGTTGCAGGCTAGGACTACACCAGTCGAAGTGGATGGAAGCTACTATATTTATGTGTCCGTCTCTGTCTAGCAACATTGTAAGAATATGGTTCTTAAGCTCACTCGTTATGTTCTGAACAGTTCCGAAGGCTGTTCAGTTCTGAATGGTTCACAAAGCAGAATGAAGAACACGTGATTGATTTTATTTGGCAAAGAAAGGATTTCGAATAAAATATTTTCTGAATCTAATATTTTTATAAGAAATTTCTGGTTGTTTTGAGAAAAAATATCTTTGAGATTATTTGGAAAATTTATCTTACAAAATAAGTCAAACTATCTTTTTAAATATATTTTATTCCAACAGATATTATTTGTATCATATTTTTGCCAAAAATATAGGGTTTGTTACCAAACCTTTTTCTTATATATTTTCAGTTGGCCATTCATTTGCTTAATCGAGAAAATTGAGAGCATCAGATATTGCATCAACAGCTTTTGTTTTGCAAAGTAATCTTCACGTGTCTCTTGTGTTAAAAATCATTTGCAAAATATTTTTTTTTGTCTTGTGAACCATTCTCGTGTGCTTAAGTTCTCATATTCATAACACTTTTCTGTTCTCCATCGTTCTTAATTATTGAACCATATAAGGAGACAAAGTGTGTTGTAATCTTCTTTTTGTGAGAGATTGCTTTTGGGGTACGGGGTTGTACTCGAGTCGCACGATCGGGATTGATCATGGGGATTTACTTTGTAATCAGGTTTGGTTATAAAGTGAATATTAATAAGAGAGAGGGTGGACGTAGACCTTTAGAGAGTAGGTCGAACCACGTTAAAAATCTCGTGTCTCGTGCCTTCTTTTGTTTTGGTTATTTTTATTTCTCATTTTATTTTATTCCCTTTTGATTCACGCGCTCAGTTATAACAGTATAGCACAACTCTAATTGTTTGAAAGGTTTCCGTGGCTGTTCATTTCGCATGTATACTGTTTTTTTACCGAACATGAACAAGTTATCGCTTTAGTTTCACTTTAATTTTAAAAAAGGTACTTAATTCACCCCCTCCTCCTCTTAAGTACCGGATCGATAAACTCAACACCTTGCTTTTCCATAAGCTAATAGTGAATATAATATCATTGGAAACCATGAATGTAAGTCACTTGGCCTATATTTTTGGGACTTTTTGTGGAAACACATGACACGTAATTAATGCTTATGAAAAACGGCTAAGTCATTTGGATCAAAATATAAGAGTTGTTAAGAAAATGTGGATTGGGAAAGATATCTTAGACACTGTTCGTCATAAGAAGGGACCCAAACTTGTTTGGGTTCCTAAATCATCTAACTAATCTTTTTTGCAGGGCCATATGAGAGGAGACAACCGTTGGTATCTTGACGGCGGATGTTCAAGACACATGACAGGTAATAGAAACCAATTCCTCTCATTATCGGCCTACGATGGTGGAAATGTGACATTTGGAGACAACTAAAAAGGTGAAGTAATTGGTATTGGTAAAGTTGGTAAGTCTCTTTCACATTCCATTGATGATGTGCTGCTGGTAAAGGGTCTCAAACACAATTTGATTAGTATTTCTCAACTATGTGACAAAGGAAATGAAGTCGCGTTTCATGCAAACCTTTGTCACGTAATCAAGGAAAGTACTAATGAAATTGTTCTTCAAGGTAAGAGGGAAAACAACATTTATGTGGCAGACTTAGGAAGCATTCCTAGGGAAACCATTAAGTGTTTGTCCGTAATGCAAAACGATCCTAATCTATGGCACAAGAGGTTTGGACATGTTGGTTTTTCATCTCTAAACAAACTTTACAAACTCGATATAGTGGAAGGTTAACCTTCTATGAAGTTTGAAATTGAAGGAGTTTGTGATGTTTGTGCTTGATGCAAACAAGGCCGAAGCTCTTTTAAATCTAAAAGGTTCGTTAGCACCACCAAGCCTCTAGAACTTATTCACATGGATTTATGTGGTCCGATGAGGATTAGAAGCCGAGGTGGAAATCTTAATGTATGTGTTCTAGTGGACGATTATTCACGGTTTGTTTGGACTTTATTTTTGCATGCTAAAAGTAAAACCTTTGAAGAGTTTCAGGCTTTGATTAAAAAACTCCAAAACAAACTTGGCCACAAATTGATCTCCATTAGAACCGACCATGGAAGAGAATTTGAGAATGATTCATTTATCTCGTTTTGCAGAGAACATGGTATTGATCATAACTTTTCCGCTCATAGGACACCGCAACAAAATGGAGTAGTGGAAAGAATGAATAGAACTTTGGAATACATGACCAGATTCATGTTACTTTGTAGCGAGTTACCTAGAAACTTTTGGGCCGAAGCTGTGAATACAGCTTGTTATATTCGTAACCGTGTTGCTATTAGATCTATCCATAAGAAAACGCCTTATGAGCTTCTATATGGGCGAAAGCCGAATATTTCACATTTTCGCTGCTTTGGATCTAAATTCTACGTTCATGACAATGGCAAAAATAATTTGGGTAAATTTGATCCAAGAAGCAATGAGGCGGTTTTTATAGGATATTCTAAAGAAAGGAAGGCCTATAAAGTTTATCACAAGAGAATATTAATAAGAGAGAGGGTGGACGTAGACCTTTAGAGAGTAGGTCGAACCACAATAAAAATCTCGTGTCTCGTGCCTTCTTTTGTTTTGGTTATTTTCATTTCTCGTTTTATTTTATTCCCTTTTGACTCACGCGCAGTTATAACAGTATAGAACAACTCTGATTGTTTGAACAGTTTTCGTGACTGTTCATTTCGCCTGTATACTGTTTTATTACCGAACGTTGACAAGTTATTCGCTTTAATTTTAAAAAAAGTACTTTATTCACCCCTCTCCCTCTTAAGTACCGGATCGATAAACTCAACACCTTGCTTTTCCATAGGCTAATAGTGAATATAATATCATTGGACACCACGAAAGTGAGTCACTTAACCTATATTTTTGGGACTTATTGCGGGTTGTGTGTGTCTGATTCAAAAAGACACGCAAAGATTTGGGCATGGGATCCACAGGAGGGCCTTACACACCCGCACTTCTCTCGTAAGTCGTAACAATCAAACAAAGAGGCTCCTTTGCTCAAGACTTGAGCAAAACACTATATGAAGCATCTAGAGTATGATGTTGAATGATTTTAAACCTTACGGTCAAACACTTCGGTATTTCACTTTAAAAACATCATTTATGTGAAATTGTATGTTTTAGTTATTATTTTGTAAATGAGTTCTTAACTATATCCTCATTTGAAAAAGTCCCCATGCGAAACACAATGATATGTCATATAGTAATTTTCAATCCTACTCACTATAACAAATATACGTGTAATAAGTTCAATTCACACTCAAATAACATTTATAAACACAACAAGAAATCAATGAAATATTACCGAGGGCAACAAAAACATGTTGCCACAAATGTTTTTCGAGACTGAGTCTTGGCAGCTCCAAAACCTCGTCAATAGTAAGTTCCTATTCTTCCTCCTGGTTCCTCTATGTTTGTTAATCTTAGTCAAATGTATCCCTTACTTGTAGCATGTATCTAGGAGTAGTTAGCATCCTACTTTCTGATCTTCCTTTGTATAAATATATGGTCTTTGCGAATGTCAATCATCAATGCAAATTATATCAAACACTTCCATTTTCTACATGGTATCACGAGTCTAATCGATCCTCACGACGATCAACTCGCAAATCGAATCTCTTGTGAGCTCCGAATTCTATATATGACTACTCGGTTTTTTTCCTTCTTCACCAATCCAAACTCTCTCATGGCTGCCCAACTCAAACTGACCAATGATGCTGAACCAAACTCACACTCACCCTCTTCAATTTTTCGAATTGTATCCAACTCAAGGATATGATGACCTTCCGACAATGGCATTTTCAGATCCATGCTATCATGAATGGCCTCCAGATATTCTTGTATCTTGATGGCACTAACCCACCACCTCCAAAAACCAACACTAAAGAACACGTGGCCCCTACCACTGCCCCCAGTACTGTCGTGGCTAACCTCGCTTACTCGACTTGGTATCGCCAAGATCAGCTTGTTCTTGGTGCCCTTACTGGTACGCTTTGCTCTCCTATTGTTGGACTCATTGTCAATGATACGACGTCTCATGAAGCGTGGTCCACTCACATCTGTACCTTTGCCAATTTCTCTCGTGGTCATTGCCTACAAATCAAAGATCGTCTCAAAAATATTTCGCACACTGACGATATGTCCATCACTGATTACGTAATGTCAATTAAGGCCTGTACAGATGAGTGAGATGACCTTGCACAACTTCAGCATCCCATGGATGTTGATGACATAACCAATAAGATCCTCAACGGCCTTAATTAAGACAAATACCGCTCTGTCATTGACGTTGTTCGTGCTAGAGACACTCCGATATCATTTGAGTCTCTTCACAAAAAGCTTATTCAACATGAATTACGTATCAAGCATACCCCTGTTGCCACCACTTTCTCCCCGTCAGCCAATGCCGCCAATTATCGACCTAACTACCAGAATCATTCCAATTACTTGCCTTGATATAACAACAATCAATCCCGCCCTGCTTACACACCCAAACCAACCTCCAACATTCTTTCTACTGGCACCCAACCCGCCTATAAAAACCCTTACAAAGGCCATTGTCACTTTTGTGATGCGGTTGCTCACGTTGCCTCTGATTGTGACGATCTGAAAACACTCTATCCAGACATCGTCTTTACCACACGCCAACCATGAGGTCCACGACCCCAAGCCCATACCGCTGCTGCATCGGCCACTGCTCCACCACGCTCTTGGGTGGTTGACGGTGGCGCGTCTCACCATATTACTGATGACCTCAACAAATTGTCTCTTCATTCGCCTTATCAGGGTCTAGACAATCTTTATATTGGTGATGGCGCTCCGCTTCAAATAACACAAAGTGCCTATCAATGCATTGATCCGCTTACTTCTCGTGTTTATACATCCCGACATGTTCGGTTTATTGATGATCAATTTCCATATCCTACCCTTCTCAAACTCTCTTATCCTCCTGACACTATGACATCTATTGCCTAGTGTTCTCTATCCGTTTCCGTTCTACACGAGTCTACCCCCTACTCCTCCTCCTTTCCTTCCACCTCGCCTAACTTGTCCTCTGCCCGTGACCCCTCTGTCACTAGTCCTGCTACCACTTCCTCCTCTTCCTATGACACCCCTACCACGGTTGTATCCTCCTCTCCTGTCACAAATCCTATGGCCACCATCGCTATTCGTCTCCATAATACCTGCCTTTCCAACAATATTCACAAACCGAATCCCAAATATGCCAAGATATCATCCTTACCCACAACCTATGCTACCCCTAACACAGTGAAACAATCCCTCCTTGACCCACTTTGGCGGGTTTCTATACAAGAAGAATTTGAGGCTTTTATTCGCAATTCGACTTTGTCCCTTGTTCCTCCTCATCAAGCACAAAATATTATTGGTTGTAAGTGGGTTTTTTTTTGTCTCAAGTATAATCCTTATGTTAGTCTTAAGCAGCACAAAACCCGTCTTATTGCTAAAGGCTTCCATCAACGACCCGGTTTTGATTATTCCGAAACCTTTAGTCTCGTCATCAAGCCTACGACTATCCGTCTTATTCTTTCTCTTTCTATTACTCACGGGTGGTTTCTTCGTCAAATTGATATCAATAATGCCTTTCTCCAAGGGACGTTAACCGAGTTCGTGTGTATGGTTCAGCCACCTGAATTTGCAAATTCTGACACACCAAATCATGTTTGTAAATTAACTAAAGCTGTATAAAGTTTAAAACAAGCTCCTCGAGCTTAATATACTGAGCTTAAAAATTATTTTTTAGCCTATGGTTTTCGTAATTCAATTTCGGAGTCATCTTTATTTATCTTTGAATGCACTGACCTCCGCTTGTTTGCTCTTATATACGTTGATGACATTATAATTACAGGTCCAAATCCAGATGATGTTGCTATTTCGTGCTATTTCAGGACGTTTTCACTTGAAGATTTGGGGCCATTATCTTATTTCCTCGGAATGGAAGTTACTCCTACCTCCACGGGTTTGCATCTAAATCAGACGAAGTATATTTCTGATATTCTCACTCGTTATAATATGTTTGATTGCTCTCCGTCTACTACTCCAATGTTGTCTCATTCACCCTTGGTTCGTGAAAATGCTCTTCCTATTCAGGATGAGAGTACCTATCGGGCAATAGTCGGTAGCTTACAATACTTATCTTTAACTCGACCTAATATTGCATTCCCGGTCATTAAACTTGCCCAGTTTCTCCAACACCCGACTGCTACTCACTGGTGTGCCTTAAAACGCCTGCTTCCATATCTTAATGGCACTCTCCATCATGGTATTCACTTGCTCAAAAATGCTCCATTCAACCTTCATGCTTATTGTGACGCGGATTTGGAAGGTGATAAAAATGATTATGTATCTACGACCGAATACATTTTTTTTATTGGGCAAAATCCTATATCTAAGTCATCGAGAAAGCAACGTGCTTCGTCACGATCATCTACCGAGGCCGAATTTCGTGCAATAGCAGATACAACCTCAAAACTGCTTTGGTATAAATCTCTCCTTTCTGAAATTGGCCTCAAGCTACCTTCATCTCCAACTATTTTTTGTGGCAATTTGGGAGCGACTAATTACTCGGCCAATCCAATATTTCACTCCCGAATGAAACATCCTGCCCATGATCAACTTGCAGACACAATCACGAAGCCATTGTCGAAGCCGCGATTTACGCTGCTAGCTTCCAAGATTTTCCTTAATTTTCGACCGTCCATCTTGCGGGAGTGTGTTAAGGATTGAAAATATAGTGACGGTATTATGAAGTCAAGTCAATGTGTGGTAGCTCCAAAACCCAGTCAATAGTCAGTTCCTATTCTTCGTCCTGGTTCCTCTATGTTTGTTTTCTTTGTCAAATGTATCCCTTACTTGTAACATGTATCTAGGAGTAGTTAGCATCCTACTTTCTGATCTTCCTTTGTATAATTAGATGGTCTTTGCAAATGTAAATCATTATTGCAAATTATATCAAACACTTTCATTCTCTACAAAAAAATCCTTCACAAAATAAAAATTTATGTAGCAAAATATGTTGTAATTGTTAAAGATAAAACAAATGATACACAAAATTAATCAACAATATCCTAATCTCATAACTTTGATATATATATATCAGTTATGTAATAATTCTCTTGTAATCATATACCTATGGTTGTGCTCATAGTCTCATGTAACTTAAGGCTTAAGCAATATTGTATAGGATGATTTTATATCACATTTGTATAAATACCCATATATGCACTCATGTAATTTACACATAATAATACAATACTTTTTTTTTTACATATTATCTGGATATCAATCGATTATAATACTACTTCTTGTCACTACCATCAACCTTTTTGACATTCCCATGGCTACATCTAACGCCCTTGTTCCCAACTCCAATGAAACCACGAAACCCCTCTTCTCCATTCACTTTCCCAGATGCACAAAACTCACCTCCAAAACATACCGAGCATGGCAATTTTAGATTACTCGCCTTCTCCAAGGCTACGACCTTTTCTCTTACCTCGATGTCACCTGCACTCCACATCATCGGCTCCTCTCTACATGTCAGATCCGCGATCATGCCGTAGTCCTCCAAAGTGACGCCGATCTCTCCAAAAGTCATATGAAAAGTCGAGGTCGTGTCCCAAAACCGATCAAGAAAGGCTCGAATCAGGCAAAGGTTGGCCCGAATATTCCTTTCCTTGATCTTTCTCCAAGCCCGCACCAAGATGCCGAAAGCTCCCTGCTCGATGATGGCCCGCTCCTCCTCCATCAGCTTCTCAAAAGCGTCCATCATCATCGTGTAGCTGAAAAAGGACCTCATGTGCCCCGCCTCCTGCATCAATTCAAGAGAAAGTTTTCTTAAGCATATCAAATGAACAAACAAGAAGTAAATGAATAAAAGAAATGATAAATGGAAGGCTCACCATACTCCTTGCCGTCCTGTACAACAAGTGGCTCTCTGCTGCCCAAATAAGATGTCGGCCATCCATTTCTTAGCCCACTCTACGCTCCTGCGAGCTGGTGGTCGCCTCGTCCCAGGTTGGCCCTCTGTGGGACCTCCTCCCTCTCCTCTAAGTCCTCCTCCATCGCCTGAACGGTAGAAGGCTCAACGTCAACGTCAGTCTCTCTGAAGTCTCTCCCCGACATATAAGGGATATCCTCTGCAATCAAAGCGATGTGAAGCGATAATAGAAGCATTTTCGAGCATCTTTTCGAGCATTTCGAGCATAAAAATGGCGTTTCTGGCCATCTTTGGCCACGCTTTGCAAAGTCTAACCACTCATGTGGTAAGATGGGTCAAGAATAGTTCAAGTCTAAGCCTAGTTGCGGGTTTGAGCCAAAAATTCAGCAGCATTTGGCAACAATATCAATTATGCCATATAAAAGTGTCCCGGAGGAGCTGTCACAAATAAAAAATACGACATGATAGCAAGTTTACCCATTACTCAAGGGTTCCATAATACCAAGTTTCATAAAAAATGTGTTAGTATAGGGCTATTTTCGAAGGGTTTTACTGTTCAGGAAAGAAACCGTCACATTTCGCCCTCAAATCCTTAATACTCAACGAAAATTAGAAAGGGATATATGGTTGTATTCCTAACATTGTCAATTATGTATTTCTAATGTTAATTTTACGAGGCAAATCCATTTGAGGCAAAAGCCCAAAATTTTCGAGTATATGGGTATTAAGAACCCTAATTTTTCGACCTAAAATCAAGCTAAAATGCGAATTAAATCAAGTGCAAGACACATAACTTGATTAGTCATGATTTATGACATGATTTGATCAAGTTTTTGACGGAATTTGGTTGGGTTTTGATAAAGGAATGAAGGATTTGTGCTTTTAAAATGAAAATAAAACACGACTAAAAGTCGGGTTTTTACCCAGACAGGGACGAGCTCGGGAAAGGACGCAGCACTAGCTGCGCCTCTTCCAAAGGTCGCAGCTCTTGCTGCACCTTTTCCTCAGCAGGTTTCCTTCAAAATTCGTTAAAAATCGTTATAAGTTTGTTATTTGTGGGCCCAGGCTTTGTGCGCCTCTTCCTCAACATATGGCTCCATTTTGGCGTTCAATTCGTCCAGATCAGCATTTTCTTCAACAAATTATAAGACAACCAGGACATTTTATTCCCTTCAACGGCGCTAATGACGTGTCGTTGTCGATACATTTTATTCTTTTCAGTGGCGCTAATGGCGTGTCGTTGTCGATACATTTTCTTCTCTTCAACGGCGCTAATGGCGTGTCATTGTCGATACCTTTTATTCTCTTCAGCGATGCTAATGGCGCACCGTTGTCAATCCCCATGAGAGTTTGATTGAGGACAGAGACAGGCAGATTCTCAAAGTCGTCAATTGTAATACCCCGTAATTTTATGATATGAATATATATTAAGTTTTGTAATTCGAATAATTACGAATAAATAATAATAGAGTTAATGGTATTAGTAATAATAGATGCAGAATAAGACGATAAATACAAAATAAAGATAGCATTGTTTATAAGCATTGGGCCGTGTATTTGGTATACCCAAATACATGAGTCGGGTTGTTATTCTGAGATACGAATAATAATAATAATAATAATAATAATAATAATAATAATAATAATAATAATAATAATAATAATAATAATAATAATAATAATAATAATAATAATAATAATAATAATAATAATAATAATAATAATAATAATAATAATAATAATAATAATAATAATAATAATAATGATGATGAATATTAATAATATTAATAATAATAATAATAATAATAATAATAATAATAGAATTTGCCATAAAACAAGTTATCGAATAAGGAAAGGATTCTCATACCTTCTCCTATATAAGAAGACCACCCTAAAGCTATATTCTCCATAATTATAACCTGAAAGTTTACATTAAAGAGAGAGAGGGAGATTAAGAAAGTATTGGTGACAGAATTAGCAAGCGTTAATTAATTCAAGGTAATAACTTCTATTCTCGTTTTTATTTTCTTATTAAGCTGAATGAACCGATCTTAAGATGCTTAGAAACTGACCCAAACCTTGACGGAATCAGACCAAACTTTGGGAAGTGGTACGTGGGATTGCAAACGTTGGTTTGGGTATGGTGGTGGTGTCAGGGAAGGCGTAGGGTGGTGGTGGCAGAAGGATCTTTGAGGGCTGTGGAGTTAGGTTTAAAACAGGGGCGCAGTGGACTTCCACCCAATTTGGACCCATAAACGGACATGACTTGACCTGGGCTTGGGTGGGATGCGACCTAGGCTGTGAGACGACCACCGTGGTGGTGTCTTGGTGGTCGGAGTTGGTGGTTCGTGTGGTGTTTGGTCGGAAAACGCGAAAACAGGGGAAGGTTATGGGTTTGTGACTGCGGTTAATTAAGACGATGTTTGTGGTGGTTCTGGGTGTGTCGAAGGGGAGTCAACACCATCACTGGAACCGCCATGAGCACGTGGTAGCAATGGTGGTGGCCAGTGGCGGCATGGGGACCTGTGGTGGTCGTGGTTGTTGTGTTTAGTGTAGGTTGTGATGTCGGGTTGTGTGGGGAAGTGTGGTTGTGTCGTGGGTGTTTGGTGGTGGTTATAGGACACAGTGGAGGTCAGTGATGTCTATAGTGTGGTGGTGGTTGTCGTAGTTAGTAGCTTGAACCCGGTGTTTGGATGTCGGGTTTTCGGTAATTGGTAATATTCGTGGTTGTTGTAAGGACGTGAGTAAGTGAGTTTTAAGGTCCGGTTGGGCTGGTGGTTGGTGGTTGTCGGGATACGTCGCGGTGCGGGCTAGGAGGTGGCTGGCTGTCTGGTGTTGCTAGGTGGCCGGTGGTGTCGTGTATGGTGGGTGTAAGGGAATGGGGTGCACAGGATAAAAACCGTGTATGGGGTTGCGTGTTTAAGGTTGTTGCGTGGATGTGACATGGGTATTGGGTTTTGAATTGTTTATTTATTAAGATGGGTTTTGATTTGGGTAATCGGGTCTTGACTTTAATAAATTAATAAATGGGTTTTCGTATTATAATTAAAACGGGATTAATTATACGAAATTATAACTAACGTTATTAATTAGTTAATCCATTTATAATTAATGGAATTATTTGAATATAGTATATAATAAGTAATTATTATTATTATTATTTGCATTAGGTGACGGTTTTATTAAGGAACTTTATTTGTTGATTGGATTGCATACTTGGGGTGCGCAATGGAAGTATTTGCTTGCCAGGTAGGATAACCTACTCAACTATATCTGTTTTCCCTGTTTAATACATGGATGTTATTGCAAAGATGATTGGTTTATGACTGCTTATTTAATTAAGTTAATTGAGTGATTAATATTGTTAGTTTTTGGAGTTGTGCATACTTTATACGATTATATTGTGGAATGGTTTATGAGAATTGGACGGCCCGAGGCATAGTCTCTGGTGGATAATGTGAGTGGTTATTGGACTGCTCCAGGCTTAGTCTTTTGTGGATAATGCGTATGGTTATTGGACTGCCCCAGGCTTAGTCTCTGGTGCATAACGTGTGTGATTAATTGGAAGGCCCAAGGCTTAATCTCTGGTGGATAACGTGGACAGTTGCTGTCGAGATGTGACATGTGAACAGTTGAGATTGGAATTTTGACAGTTGTGATAGATTGGTTGTTTTAATGTATTTTATCCTACTCAGCCTCGTGGTTGACTGTGTATTTGTGAACACCTGTGATGAACCATAATGGGGAGCATATTTGATAGGTACTAAAGATTAGCTGACTTGGGAGCATTGGGACGTGAGCTTGACTTCACTAGTACAAAAAATCCTATTGACATCGCCTTAGTTACATCATTTCTTAATAAAAATGATGTAATCTTTCATAATGGAGTTATTAACATTGGTTTAAAAATCAAAATGATGTTATTTATATTATATTAACATAGGTTATATGAAAACCGATGTTAATATATTGGCATTACATCAGTTTTCTTAAAACGGAGGTCATAACCGTTGACAATTATTTTAAGGGTCTTTAAAATACATCGGTTGAAACCGATGTCACTAAAACGAGTCCTTCATGCGACAAACACGTAATACTATCTACAGGCCTTTCAGTTACCCCATAATTCCCACGCAAAACCCTTCCTCCACGAAAAAACCTTTGCTTCCCACATAAATCCACGCACCCGTCATCGTCGCCTCCTCTTTATCCGGCCACCACAATCCTTATCTACCCGTCGTCACGCACACCTGCCGACCCCTCAATCAATTTCCTACTTTGACCCCGTATGATCTATTAATCACGTATGCCTGCATCCAAATTTTTCTTATTGTTTCTCCAATTATTTTGCAATTACATATGCTGTAGTGAATTATATGTGATAACTATTTGGTTACTTGTGTAATATGTGAAATCAATCTGAAGTTATTTGCGATTTTTAGAATTCAATATAGCGATTTAGGGCTCTGGTACTCCTGTTAATTGTTACGGAGTAATACCGTCTTATGCTACAATTAACACCGTCTTATGCTACTGCTGATGAAAACAATAATTTCCGATTGTTAGAATTCATTCCCTTGTTGTTACTGACAACATACTTGTTGTTGTTGCCGTGTGAAACTAGTTCTATGTATTTTGGGATTGATGCTCGTTTTTAGTGTTCATCCCCGCCAGTTTGTTAATGGTTCTGGTGTTTTTACAAGTCGGATAAGATATGCAGCTTTATGTTTGATTACTAGTACAAGTCGCCAGTATAATCTTGTGTCTATGCAATTGATTGATTAAATTAGTTGCTCAAGGGGCGGTAGTGATGCATATTGATGAAAAGCTCTAGAGTTCAATTGTAACAGTCATTCCTGAGTTCCGTACGCAAAACCGACTTTTTAAAGAATCTTGAGTGTATGATAGTTCTAACCTGCATTTTCCAAAACAGTGCCAGACCAAATTGTGATTAATGTATAGATAGCGAGAATAATATCACCATCCTCTTCTAATGAACTTTCAAGACATCTCAAAGGGAGTGAGGTGTAGCAAAAATAATCGAGGAGAAAACTGATTACCTATTCTTAGGTATCAATATTTCTATTTACTTTTTCTGAATTGTAATCTTTTTGCCTTGCACCATCAGTTAGCAACCTTAAACATGTATATATAGCAGATTGTAATCTAACTAAGCCAAAATAAGATCGACCGACAGAAACACACCGGTTCACTTTTGCCTCTTGCCTTGTTTATGATCAACTCATAGAAACTGTGTTGCTACAGAAACAAAAACACTAAATGGTGAGCCGTAACTCGTAAGCATAAGAAAAGGAAAAAAACACATACTATTTGAAAATTAAGCAACATATGATATAAAAAAGTATAGTACATGAGGTATGATCAGATCTTCTTTTACATAAAGAATATTTTCCACAGAAGTAGTTCGGACTTCATGAAAGTCAGGGGAAAGTTGTTGCTGCACTGCCCTCAGAAATGCCCCAATAGTATCTCCTTTGCGCACCTGCAGACTTGAGATGGCATTAAAGAAAATATTTGAAGATCAATGCAAATATTACAATATGTAGGACGCATAAAGAGGAAACTAGAAATTCACTAGCCTTTATCACTATCCGATGGCCTCTTCCATCCCAGTAACTATATGTAATCTGAAGAGGCGTGTCTGAAACACCAAATCAGGAAAGCAATGAGCAGAAGATATAGGGCAGTTGAGTTTGAAAGGACATTTTAAGAAATTGTATTTACTTTTAATCATTTCTTGCTCTATCACCCATTGTCTCTTCAGCCTCTCCCTTTCTTCATGTTCCTCAGCTTCTCTCTCACTTTGCATCATTTAAAACACTAATGTTACAAATTTAAATGCAAGACAGGCACCAGAATATACATTTAAAGTGAAGATGCAAGACCTGTCTGGCAAGAAGCTGGTTTCAACAGTGGGATTTATCCCACAACTATAAAATACTACTCCCTCCACTTTTTTTTGTTCACCCCATTTCTTTCTACACGCACATTAAGAAAAATTATTAAATAATGAAAAAGTAATAAAAGAGTTGTAAGTGGGGTGAAAAGAATGACGTGGACCGATTTAGAACAAATGAGGTGAAAATAGGAAAGTGGAGGGAGTATAAAATTGATGACGTGGACCGATTTGGAACAAATAGTTTCAAATGGGTACCAAAACGTGAAATAGTTTGTTAAATAGCCCTAACATGATAAAAAATTCAACATATCCTCTCACTCGGGTAGAATGATTGAATTGAGCGACAGTCAAACCACATGCAAAGCCTGTAACACTTATTTCCACGGCCTTGAAACCCATATTCTTAAGCCTGCCTCCGTCTCTTCCTTCCCAGCAGAGGCTTGAACTTTTGATACCCTAACCAAAAAAAATGTACACAAATTAAGTGGAAACTCCCAATTTCATCCCTCAACAATCTGAACCTTACAAGACCTGCAGGAAAGGGGCAGAGAGTATAGTAAACAACACAGCATAAGTTTCTTCCACTTCAATTATCATAGAAATCTTACTTCTGCTACTTTTTTTTCTTTTGTTTGATGCTTAAGACCATATCTCTGGCCTTCCTATGACATTCCATTGACTGTATTAATGGCTGCTAGTGATGGAAAATAAGGGTATAAAGAAATTTTTGAAAATATTTGTGCAAATTTGTTCACCTGATCTTGTCATCTTTAGGATGTTTGGACTTTTGTCCCTAATGATGTCAATTAGTTTTTGTAACTTGTCCAGTGTTTTGTTTTCTTATGTTTTTTTTAGTTATCACTTTTATTTTGAATAATTTTGAATAAAGGTTAAAACCATCCTTATTTACAGGCTTTCTCTCCACCAAAATTCTCTATTTCGACCTTACAAAGCTACTTGATTGCCACTTGAAGGTATGTATATCTTTATTCAATTTCAGTTTCTCGTTAAATGATGGTTAATTTTTATTACATGAAACAGTTTAGTGCATTTAATGTGATTATTATACATCATTGATGTAGATACCCATTCGTATGCGTGTTTATTAACTAGATTATGGACCGAAGTTGGATGTCTGGAAAGCGTGATTTTGTTTATATTGAACGACTAAAGGAGTTTCTTAGTTGTGCCGTCGAACATCAAAGTCTCAATGGAGATAATCAATTCGTAAGTCCGTGTACCTTATGTCAAAATCGTAAAAAGGTGAATTCTAGAGATGAATTGCAGGAACATTTAATTTTAAAAGGATTTAAAGCAGATTATAATGTGTGGATATGGCTGTTGGAAATCATATTTTAAATATCACATATTTTAGTTTAAAGTTTTAGTCATAAAAACTTAAGGATCTTATGCATGCAAAACAAATAAATAAGTGTAGAGGAAAACCGGTTCCTTACATTGAATATTTCGGTTCATGGGCACAAGTAAGGTCTCCTACCTTCACTTGTTCTTGAGAAATGATGAGTAATAGGATGATCCTCCAAAGACTTCAAGTATAGAAGCCACTCCTCTTGATTGCACCCAAGATTATCCCATATCTCTACTAAATAATATGTGCTAGATATTTGTTTAGTAGTTTACCTTAAAATTGATTACTAATACTCATATATTACACTAATAATATTAGTAATGTGATTTGAACAATTGAATCAAGATTTCTCAAGTTTTTTAGAGAAAAAGAAGGAGTAGAGAGAATAATGCATGTGAATATCTTTAACATGCATAAAGAGAATGAATTAGAGAACAAAAACCAAAGTCCCCTTGGGAGTGTTAAGGGTGTCACGGTTTTGGGGAGTAAAATGGACCAATATATGGTCCTTCCCTTTTTACTTTTGTTCTTATCTAAATGTATAGGTATGCTAGCTAGTTAGACTAGGTATGATTACAAGTATTTTATCTCATAAAATAAATCAACCACAATCCACTACTACTACCTTCATTTCGGTCCATATGTATAAAATGGACTACCATTTTATTTTGTCAATTTGTCATTTGTCACACAATATGTCACATGTAGTATTATACATGTTATTAATTAATTTAATGCATATTTATCACATAAATATCATTTTATGAATTAATTAAATTACATACAACAAATTGACTAGTAATACTTGATCACATAAATAAAATGGGTCATTTAATTATAATTCACAACATCTTGTAATTATAATTAACCATTCATTCTCATCTCTATTGTTTCACAAACAATAAACAATTTTAGTAACAAAGCATTTTATTACTAAAATAAATCTTATTTAATCTCATTACAATAAGATAATTATTCTCTCTCACAAATTGAATTGTTCAATTTTAAGGAATTGATTAACTTGTATTGTCATACAATTAATCAACTTTACAGATTAGGGCATCATCCTTTAGGTGTGACCTTAAGGGATCAACTGACCACCACCGTCCCACGACAGTAACGTCAAACTCTAGCAAGCCAGTCGTTACCGATTAATGTTGATCAGTTGACTATAAAATGAATCATCCCTTACGTATTCTGAAAAATGAGATTTAAACATGTGATCATCATGATCGACAATTGTGATCGCATTATTGTCGGAGACACACCAACAATCTCCCACTTGTCCTCGACAAGTGTGCGTCACCATTCTCTTGTCCTATTACTATCACCCACTCAATGCAAGGTGTCTTTCAGGTCGTACTTGCAAGTGATCATATCGAGAGTGGTTTCCTCGATCTGGAGAATAACTGATTTAACCGGAATTATCTACCATAGATACCTTCCGAGCGTGGCCACGCATTTCCAGTTCATTACTCCTCGAGTGGCCCTGAGATATTGTTTTAAACCTGACAAAGGGGTGGACAATTCCTATCGCACTATTCCCTTCGACTAGCCACATCCAACATAACCCAAAATATGCCCATTTGACCCCATTTACGAAGGTCGTAGTAACATAAATCAAAGCTAATATGAAACCGTGCTACCTTGGGAGAACAGTCTTTAGTCAAAAGAATCGACTCATTAGAATACTATAGTAGCTCTCGCCATGACTAGGCTTTATAAATTTGCCAGAACTCTATAAGCGGTCACTGCCCGACAGAGTGTTCCCAACAGTCTGCCTATGTGATCGACTAGTCATCTCACATGACTCTATGGCACTTGAACTTGCCATCAATCGCATCACACTCTAGTCACTTCGAGACGTCACCTCATAAAAGTGACTATGGGCAAATACTATGTTAATCTAGGTTCACTTTAACGGGGTTCAATATCGTCATACAACCCGTTTGGATGTAAAAAAGTATAATAAAAGAGTTTTAAAGTAAAACTCGAACGACAAATGTGATTATCACATATGAATAGTCAATGCCTGATTACTACTTCATATTCTATAATCCAGTTTGATCTTGAATGTAGTTGTTCATCTCAATTTAATTGAAATGACATGACTCATCATGTTAAGCCTATGAGAAGGCTTTGGTTAGTAGCTTTTATCAACTTCTTGTACCTTACTCAACCTTACTACATATTCGTTTTCCTTTGTAATGTATACATTTGCATTACAAAACTTTCTGAGTACATGTCGAGATCCAATCAAGACATAGGCCCTCTAGCCTTAGAATAGCTCCCACTGTTTTCACAGTGTGCGGGACTCATCCTTCTTGCACATCTCATGATTGCAAGTGTACTCAATTTCCGTTGTAAATATTTCTCATTGTTCTTTATTGCCTAGAACGATTCTAGAAAATCTATTTCTTAAATAAAATAGCCACAATGGTATCTTAACCATCCTAATGTGTTTTGATTATGGTTTTGTCGGAAACCATGCGCAATCTCAATTGTCAATTGTCATTTGTGTAACACCCTTACACAAGATTGCATCAAAAACACTTTGCATTACATCCTTAATGCTTCTACAAGCACTTAAAGGTAATCTTTATGGCGTACTTGGTAACTATTACTTAAATTCGATTTGAAACAATTCATCATACTCAAAGTATATGAAGTGTTATACATAATTTCCTATTTAATTGATTTGGCAGCGGAAACAAATGGAATCAATCAAATATGTTCAACTCGATTGAACTAATCATGAATCTTATCAACATAAGACTTCTTATTTGGCGCTAATATCATGGTGATTTATCTACATAAATCTGGATATTAAAGATGTACTATATTACTCCAAATCTTAAATCAGTCCCAATGATCAATGTGTCATCCACATATAAGACTACTAAAAATTTCCGTAACTCCCACTAAACTTCATGTATAAACACAACTTCTTGACTTATCGGGAAAAGTTTTATAACATGATCAAAACATTGATTCCAACTCATTGATGTCCTACTTAAGACCCTCTCTTAAGTTTCACATTATCTTAGGATTGCAAGAATCTACAAAACTCAAGACATGTATTGAATACATTCCTTCTAATTGAAGAAGTGGGTTTTAGATTCACTTGCTATATGTATATCATTATAATGAAACACAATCCCTAAGAAGATCCAAATAGACTTAAGCATTTCAACTAGTGCAAAACCCTTTGCCACCAATCAAGCTCTGATATCTCTCAATTCACTGGGAATTTATTTCGGATTTTCATGGCTCTAAGCCTTGTATTGAGTTGTGACTTAAACACTCTCATGTAAGACATATGTTCATTACTTTCCAGAAGTAATCAACTTGAATCAAACAATTTCTTTGTAAGTTGCAAGCTCTTTACTTTCTAAAAGTAACACTAATTCATCATCTTCAACAAGTGATAACTTTAACCTCCTAGGTTTTGAAGAAACAACATCTTACATAAAATGTACAAAACGTCTCATGTTGCCAAGAAAGACCAGTTTCTTGCGACATACAATTCTTTTGTGGCTATTGAATAATTTCTCCCACTCTGTCTTCTAGAAATAAACTTGTATTCTAGAAAGATAGCTTCACGAGCCGCAAACCCGTTGTACTCGTGATTATAGTAAGAAAAAATGAGCATTTGTTTCTTTTGAAAACTTACAAGCATGGTACTCTACCATTTCATATCTCATATGATTCGTTTTAGATTTAGTGGAAAAACAATTTGGACAAAATGATAAAATCCCCAAAAGGATCAAGTAACTCAAAGTAACTTGATTGAAGTCCAAACCATATCGAATAGCGTTTGATTTCTTATCCAACCACACATTATCCCATAATGCGTGCTAAGAGAGATTAACTTGTGATACTATATCACATTTTATTTGGCTTATATCAAAGTCTTCACTTTGATAATCCCATCACGACTAGATCGTGATTCTTTGAACTCTTTGAACTTCTTCAAAAATTTCTCTATTTACCTTATTAAGCGAACACATTAGTGTCAACTTAAATCGTTGGTAAAAGAAAATGATCAACCTATTTTGGATCAAGGATTTATAACCTCGATCTCCTTTTAAACCAAAAGGCACGAGACATCTTGCTTTGAATACAAGATACGCATATACCATAAGATCTAATGGTTTCAAGAGTACTCGATAACTCTTTGCGTTCATCATTCCAGAATCTAAGGTTTAATCTTGGGTTACCAATTTGAGTCTTGCATCATCTTCATGATATATCATTCTAGTTTGGTTTAGAATATAATCACCTTGATAATGGGCTTAGCCATACATCAAATCATGGTGTATAGGGTCACAAAAGTGAGACCTCTTTTGTATCTTAACAAGTTTATATTCTTATTTAGAGTTTATGTACTTAATAGTCATAATTAAGGTATAAATATAAACCCAAAACTAGATTGAGTACACAATGACTCTATCTCTCGACATCATTGTTGCTAGTCGTCATATTCTAATCATCCTATGTATCAAATACAATGATGAAAACCACCACTGGTTTCTAATATTGACGAAGTACTACTAGCAAAATTTATGTTAATCAAATAAACATTTAAAGAAGAAGGTTCCATTAGATGTCCCACAACTAACTTGTTGATTCTTCAATAATTTGGGGTAGTTTCCTTTCTAGCGTCCAACAATTAAGGCAATGGAAACTTTATCGGTCAGGATTGATAGGTTTAGTATCGTTATTCTCAATAACTTTACTTTTAACATTACCTTGTATCAATTCCATTCTAATTTTACTTCTTTGAACTTCGTCCTTTTCTTAACGGTTTAAGAGAATGCTCCCACTCATTTCAATGAGTCTTTGCTTAGAGAAGCAAAATTGAATTTCATGAAGACTACTCTTCATTCGTTCGTTTAGTCTTAAAATTTTCATTCAAGTGGTTGCGGTATTTTGGTTAATTACGATTTCTAACAAATCTAGTCACCAAAATGATTTAACGTTTCAAGGTACTTAACTGAATTAAGCATATGAGAAACAACTCATTGTAAGTAGATATGTTAGTCAAGAATCAAAAACCCTTTTGATCACGAATAACTTTTATCTATACTCTTCACAAGAGATCCTTCCAATGGATAACACGAGGTTTTAGAAGAAAAATTCATATTTGTCTTTAGTTACAATGTTTTAATGGAGATTTGAATTAAAATCGAAATGATATCGTATAAATTGAGGTAAAGAAATAGAACAATATGATAGCGGAATAATGAAAACAAAACATTCATCGTTATAATAATAATACTTGTAAATAATATGACAAGTATGAGCATTTATATAGTGACCTCTACCCAACTATTATAAATGATTCCAAGATCCAAATTCATATTAACTTGGGCACGGTGTGGCCGATAAATCCCTTATCAATATAACTCGGTGGATTAACTCTTTAATCGATTCCACTTTTAGAACTCATGGTCGATAAAATTACATTAACATTTATCTTTAGCCCGGAACACATGCAACTACGGTCACGAATACTTCCGTTGAGCTCAATCCAAATTTTGAATAAATGTGTCCATGATCCAAACCCACATTAACTTGGGCACGGTGTAGCCGATAAATCCCTCATCAACATGAATTCGATGGATAGACATTTATCACCCACTTCCCCTACGTAACAAGGTTTGTACCCCGGTGTGGCCGAGTGCACTCCCTCACGAAATAGGTTTTCATGGTTTCTACTTTTTGGTAAGGCTAAGTCTCAATTGTTTATTTTAGCGAGAGGTCATGTCAATTTATTATCTATCACGTTTTAAGTGCACTAAAGCGGTGAACTACGATAATTGTAATTGACACGGTCGATAAACTCGATTTAAAATGCATGTTTAGTTATGGCGATTTAGCGATGCATGCAACATATAAATAAAATGCAAAGCATAAAAATAAAATCCTAGTATGGCCTTCCTAAAATAGTAAATCTAATAAACTATTACAAAATCGGAAACCAACTCCTTTGGTCCCTTGAACTTCGGTCTTGGCACGCATTTCAAGGCAACACTTTCTTTAATGGTTCGCCTTCTTGAGTGGCACCGTCTTCAAGGTACTCCGGAAAAATAAATTACATAATAAATTACATAATTTCCTATTATACATTTGTAATTAAAAATAAAAATAAATCTATTAAATTACAAAACGGTGATACGAGATCACAATAAATTTCAACCGAATCGATATTCCCATACATTTCGGGTAATATCAATTAAAAACTAAGGCCATACTAAGTAAAATTACATAATTCAAAAATTACATAAAATTAAAATATGACAATCATAAATAAAATGTAGCATTATAATATGTATGAACATGCCCAATTTTATACTAAATCACCTTTAAGAGCCAATATCGTATATTAATCGGTTTTTACGGATTTGCGTGATTTAACCTTTTAAAATCACAATAATTACATAAAATCATATTTATGTACAAGTTAATTACCCTAACCATCTTAGGACTCAAAATTAGTCTGCACTAACATTTGATAGTAATTAACCTAGATTTCTTAATATTGTTTATGAATGGACCTAAAATACAAAATTATGTCATAAACTTCAAATTAAATCATAAAAATTTCAATTAATTTCAAAATTTGAAATTTAAACTCATGAACATTCTGGAAAAATACCATGACACTCATAATGTTCAAAACATAGGTTAAAAATTTCGAAATTTATCGAGAAAAATAATGTTGCGGTTTATCGATTTTAACAATTATGATCCTAAAAATATGATAAAAATTATATTCATCAACTTTTCACTTTTAGATCTGAAATATATGATAAAATGCAACATGTAACGTTTTTCCTTAGTCATGAAGTATGTTTTAGCATTTTTACTAATTAAAGTCACTATTTATGTGATTTTTCATCAAAAATTCATAAATCATGCCTAAAGACTTCATTATAGCCAAATATTTTACACACATCTTGTAACATTGCATGTGACAATATACTAAATTTCCATGACCAGATTCGAAATATTACTCATATTAACCTATTTACCCATTTAAATACGATTTTAACTTGAAAAATCCATATTTCGAGCAAAACAACTCATTTTATTATGAAAATTTACAGGCCATCAGTAGATAATATATGTGAAAACATATCCAAAAACCACTGGAAAATCGAAGTTTAGCTATTTTTAGTCCAAAAATGACATTTTTATCATAAAAATCACATTTTAATGCCATTATGATATAAAATGAACAATAAAATCCATAAATAAACCAAAATATCCTAAAAATCACTTAGGACCAGAAACTTTTAACATGCAAAATTATTTCATGATTTATCTTCATAAATCCTAAATAACAAGTTTTATATGTTAATTAAATTAACTCGGAAAAACTAACCCAATCTTGCATGCAACAACCATAATGCTCTGATACCACTTATTAGAAATCATATTTTAAATATCACATATTTTATTTTAAAGTTTTAGTCATAAAAACTTAAGGATCTTATGCATGCAAAACAAATAAATAAGTGTAGAGGAAAACCGTTTCCTTACATTGAATATTTCGGTTCATGGGCACAAGTAAGGTCTCCTACCTTCACTTGTTCTTGAGCAATGATGAGTAATAGGATGATCCTCCAAATACTTCAAGTATAGAAGACACTCCTCTTGATTGCACCCAAGATTATCCCATATCTCTACTAAATAATATGTGCTAGATATTTGTTTAGTAGTTTACCTTAAAATTGATTACTAATACTCATATATTATACTAATAATATTAGTAATGTGATTTGAACAATTGAATCAAGATTTCTCAAGTTTTTTAGAGAAAAAGAAGGAGTAGAGAGAAGAATGCATGTGAATATCTTTAACATGCATAAAGAGAATGAATTAGAGAACAAAAACCAAAGTCCCCTTGGGAGTGTTAAGGGTGTCACGGTTTTGGGGAGTAAAATGGACCAATATATGGTCCTTCCCTTTTTACTTTTGTTCTTATCTAAATGTATAGGTATGCTAGCTAGTTAGACTAGGTATGATTACAAGTATTTTATCTCATAAAATAAATCAACCACAATCCACTACTACTACCTTCATTTCGGTCCATATGTATAAAATGGACTACCATTTTATTTTTTCAATTTGTCATTTATCACACAATATGTCACATGTAGTATTATACATGTTATTAATTAATTTAATGCATATTTATCACATAAATATCATTTTAGGAATTAATTAAATTACATACAACAAATTGACTAGTAATACTTGATCACATAAATAAAATGGGTCATTTAATTATAATTCATAACATCTTGTAATTATAATTAACCATTCATTCTCATCTCTATTGTTTCACAAACAATAAACAATTTTAGTAACAAAGCATTTTATTAGTAAAATAAATCTTATTTAATCCCATTACAATAAGATAATTATTCTCTCTCACAAATTGAGTTGTTCAATTTTAAGGAATTGATTAACTTGTTTTGTCATACAATTAATCAACTTTACAGATTAGGGCATCATCCTTTAGGTCTGACCTTCAGGGATCAACTGACCACCACCGTCCCACGACAGTAACGTCAAACTCTAGCAAGCCAGTCGTTACCGATTAATGTTGATCAGTTGACTATAAAATGAATCATCCCTTACGTATTCTTAAAAATGAGATTTAAACATGTGATCATCATGATCGACAATTGTGATTGCATTATTGTCGGGGACACTCCAACAATGGCATGGAGAAAGTAATAATGATATTTGTACCAACGTAAATTTTGGAATTAATGATAAAGATGGGAATCAGATTGATGTCGGGATAGAAAATGATGATGAAATTTTTGAAAATATTGATATGGATGATAATATAGAGCCTGATAATGATAATATTGACGGGCTGATGAAGGATCTTGAAGAAGATATTGTGGAGTGCCCAATTATTTTTCAGAGAATGGTTGATAATTCCAAGAAGCCTTTATACCCGAATGGTTCTAAATTCTCTCTTTTGTTAGTTGTGTTGAAACTATTCACATTGAAAGCTGGAAATGGGTGGAGTGACAAGAGTTTTACTTCCTTGTTAGAACTTTTGTGTCAAATGTTGCCAGAAGGTAACGAGCTTCCCTCCACCACATACAAATGCAAGAAACTACTATGCCCATTATCTATGTCTTACCAAAAGATTCATGCATGCCCGAAGGACTGTATTTTGTACCGAAAAAAGTACAGTGAATTAAAAGAATGCCCAAAGTGTGGTGAGTCACGATACAAGGGGGTAGATAATGGTAATGGTGGCAAGAAGAAGGGGAGTCCTGTGAAGACATTATGGTATTTGCCAATAATACCAAAATTTAAACGCTTTTTTGCAAATAAAAAAGATGCGGAGTACATGTTGGGGCATCAAAAGGGCAGGAATAAAGATGGCAGACTGAGGCATGTAGCTGATTCTCCCTAATGGAGAACAATTGATCGAACCTTTCCAGAATTCGGTTCAGAGCCTAGAAATTTAAGATTGAGACTTTGCACCGATAGAATTAATCCTTTTGAAACTTTAAGGACCCAATATGGTTATTTGCCAGTAATGTTGATAATTTACAATATCCCTCCTTGGCTTACCACAAAGAGCAAATACATTATTTTAACACTCCTAATTTCGGGACCAAAACAACCTGGAAATGACATTGACGTGTATTTGGCTCCTCTAATTGAAGACTTAAAACTCTTGTGGAACGATGGGGTATGGGTGTTTAATGCAGCTACTAGCTCTAGGTTTCAAATACATGTGTGGAAAATAAATTCATCTCTCTAAAATTAATATAAATATTTTACTAAGATTGTTAGTAATAAAAAATAAAATAAATACTAAGTGTATTTGTATTTACATATTATCAAGGGTTAAATGTAATACTCCGTATTTATGGTCTTGGGGGTACTCTATCGAGTAGCCCTTACTCTGTCGAGTAAGGGTATGTTGCAGAATAAAATAGTTTCTGACCTGTTGGGCACTCGATCGAGTAGTCAGGGCACTCGATCGAGTACCTTAGGTACTCGATCGAGTACCTTGGGTACTCGATCGAGTGTCCGGTTTTACGGGGGAGTTTTCTCGGGTTTTGTTAATTACGCGATTAAGGTATTTAAACCAATTCGTCTTTGTTCTAAATCACTTTTTACAAAACCTAAAACCTGTTTAAGAGAGAAAGCAACTTGTCTTCTTCCTAATCGCGTTCTTGACAATTCCCGGAGTTCAGACGGTCGGATTGCATCGTAGTTTGTGTCGTTGGATTCCTTGCGTCGAGGGTAAGCTTTTAATATAATTTATATACCGTTTTGTTAAGATTGATGAAACCCTAATTTGGGATTTGGGGATTGTTATGAGTAGTATTTGAATAGTAGTCTTTATGTGTTATATGTTAGGAGGAGAATTCATAGAAGAGGCGTTTTGAGACAAATTTGTAGATACCGTCTGCGTGTTGTGCTTTCCGGCAGTAGGATTTCCTACTCAGTATTAGTCCCATAATGGGATATTGGTGATGTGCTGTAGTTAGTTGATTGATATGATGATTGTAATTGTAATTGTGATTGTGTTTGTGGTTGTGTTTGCGATGGTTCTCGAGATGCGTTCTCGGCTGAGTGGGGTCACTTGCGGGAGTGATCTCACGCCCTAGTTTCGCCCTTCGTGGAACCCGCCACGAAAGGGTATGTGCACATTAATGGACAGGGTTATCGCTCGTACGATGAGCGGGGCTTAGGTGGAACGGCTGCGGTCCCCCACGGCGGGGCTAGGTCCAAAGGTGGGCGGTCGATATTGAGATGATGGGGGTTGGTGGCGTTGTGTGTGTGTGTGATTCAGTTCAAATTTGTCTGTTTGTCTTATTGTTGTTATCTATTTTGATTGTGTGATTAGTACGACCCGGTGTTGTTTTGTAAAACTGCGGTGATCCATTCGGAGATGGTGAGCGAGATATTGAGCGGTATAGAGATGATACGGTAATAGCTGGGATGGCCACGACATGACGATAGAGTCTTCCACTTGTAGTTTAGCTTTTATTTCTATTTCAATTTGAAACAGTTAGTTTGGAATAATGTATTGTACTTTAAGTTTGGGTTTCAAGGATTGTACTTATTCATTAAATTACTTATAATAAATGTTGTTTCTGTTTTGTCTATTTGATTATCATACCTCGGCAACCGAGATGGTGATGTCTTCATACCGAGTGGTCTGGTAAGGCACTCGGAGTATGGGGGTGTTACAAATGGTATCAGAGCGACGATCCTGAAACCTGTAACCAATGAACTTAATGAACATAGGGAGTCAATTAAAATGAACCCGGGGTAAAAGTTGTAGGAGCTAGTGCAAAGGCTTGGGAGACGTCCTAAAGTCGCGAGGGGTCGCCCTACAACTTTGAACCGGTCACATGGGAATGTGTTTGTTGAGTCGTCTGTGTGATTGTTTAATTTGTGCAACAAAGTGATGAAGTGTGTTGATTGTTTGGTGTTGAAGTAGGAGGTTGAGCATGTGAAAGATAATGATTATATGTTGAACATGTTAATGAGTGATAACAATTGAATGATTTACGATGTGGCCTTTATTAGCATAATGAAATGATTTCGTAGTTAGTAGAAGGATGCGTAATATGTTTATGATGATATAATATGATTTATAAATTTAGCATGTTAGTATGTGACGTAATATGCGGGTATCTCTTACGTATTGGGGGTACTTGATCGAGTGAGACTGACTCGATCGGGTAGGTTTTTGGCGATTTTGAGTCCAGAATCGAGTTTTGGGGCACTCGATCGAGTAACTAGGGGTACTCGATCGAGTAGGGGGTCACTCGATCGAGTAGCCTAGATACTCGATCGAGTGGGTTAGAGATCAGAAGGTCTGTATGGTTCTGGAGTTTGGGTACTCGATCGAGTACATGTGGGCACTCGATCGAGTAGCCCGTTACTCGATCGAGTGGGTTTGGATACTCGATCGAGTGGGTTCTGGCCAACGCGTGTTCGTGTTTTGAGGTTTAGTACGCGTGTTTATGTTTATCCCTTTCTTCTATAGCTTCAAGATGCCGCCCAAGAGAAATGCCTTGTACGCGAGAGCTGAGCTTATGACTACAGATGACATCGTTAAGATGTTGGAACACCAAGACGCTCTTACTGAGACCCTGAAGAGAGTGAACGAGGACAAGGATAAGAGTAAGGAGAAGGAGGTTGACCATGCTAAAGTCAGCCTCTATATCGCGAGGTTTAACCCGAAGGAGTACAAGGGGGTTGAGGAGCCTAACCACCTTGATAGTTGGCTAAGGGAGATGGAGAACATACTGGATTTAGTTCGCTGTCCTGATGAGATGAGAGTGGATCAGGCTGCATTCTATCTGAGGGAGGCAGCTGGCAAGTGGTGGGATTCCGTAAAAGTGAGTGCCAAGGAGATATATACCAACCAGGGGTTACCTGCTATACCTTGGGAGGAGTTTCGTAGGGCTGTGAGGAAGGAGTTCGTACCAGAACATGTGAGGAGTAAGTTGAGAGAGGAGTTCGACAAGTTTAAGATGACGGCTGAGATGTCTGTGGCTGAGTACTACAGGCAGTTCAATGAGAAATCCAGATATGCTGAGGACATGGGTTTGAGTGAGGAGAATCTGGCTTTGAGGTTTGAGAGAGGGCTAACCACGAAGATTATGGATAAGTTACCCGTGGGAGTCCTTACTGATGTGAAGGAAGCATATGAGAGGGCTGGGAGAGCTGAGAGGCTAGTGGAGATGGCTCAGGAGAGGTCCGGTGGTGAGAAGAGGAAGTCGGAGAGCGAGGGTGGTGGCCAATCTAATTTCAAGAAAGGCAACCACAATCAATCTAAGGGATTTTCTTCCTGTTCCGGGTTTAGTCTTTGGAACTTCCTTTGGGCGAGGTCGTGGGAGTGTGAGCAATAGCTGGGGAGTGACTGCTTTGGTTGTGGTGGCGTAGGCCACAAGAGACATGAGTGCACGAGCGCACCGGATCGTTTCGAGACCCGCACGAGCTTTGCGAGCAACGGACCCCAGGATGGATCATGGCCAAACCGGGAGGTCGAGCTATCGAGTGGAGGCAACCGCAACGGCGGTAATTCTTATGCGAAGACACCGATGAACAACAACAACAATCAAGGGTCGGGTGCTAAGCGATCGATCGCATCAGCTAGTCTTGTCCCCAGGAGGTGGGCGAAAGACCGATGGCAAGTTGTTCATGATGGACAAGAAGACAAACAGAGGGAGGATGCGCACGTTATCACCGGTACATTTCTTGTTAATGGTATTCCTACGTTTGTTTTGTTTGATTCGGGGCTTCTCAATCGTTTGTGTCTTGAGTCATGTAAAACAGTTGGGTTTGAGAGTATATGAGTCTGTTAGGGAGCAAGTTTTCATACCTTCAAAGTAGTCCAGTATCGTGTGGGAGGTTGTTTAGAGATGTATCTTTGATAGTTGGGCAAGTCGATTTGCCTGTAGACTTGCTAGAGTTTCCTTTTAATGGTTTTGAGATGATAGTTGGGATGGATTGGTTAGGAAAGTATAAGGCTAAGATAGACTGTCATCAAAAGAAAGTGTCCCTAAGAGGTCCTAAGGGTGTAAGTGTGTCCTATCGTGGGTTTCTAGTCAAACCCAAAGTTAAGTTGATTGCAGCTGTCACCTTGAAGTCGTATCTGAGGAAGGGATGTCCTCTGATTTTGTGCCATGTGAGAGATGACCGGATAGAGAGCCCGATTGACGAGATACCATGGTGGGAGAGTTTGCGGATGTTTTTCCGAGAGGAGATTCCGGGTTGCCACCGAAGAAGGAGATAGATTTCACCGTTGAGTTGAAACCGGGGACGGGGCCAATCTCTAAGGCACCGTACCGCATGGGTCCTAAGGAGATGGAGGAGCTTAGGAAGCAATTGGATGATTTGATAGAGAAGGGATACATTAGACCAAGTGTATCGCCTTGGGAGCACCGATTCTTTTCGTGAAGAAGAAGGATGGAACTTTGAGGTTATGCATAGATTACCGGGAGCTGAACCGTGTGACGATAAAGAACAAGTATCCTTTGCCAAGGATAGATGACCTGTTTGATCAGTTGAGTGGTGCAACGGTCTTTTCTAAGATCGATTTGAGGTCGGGATACCATCGGTGAAGATTAGAGATGTGGACATACCAAGACAGACTTTCACGTCGAGGTATGGCCATTATGAGTATGTGGTGATGCCGTTTGGGTTGTCTAATGCGCCGGCAGTGTTTATGGATTTGATGAATAGGATCTTCAGACAGTTCTTGGACCAGTTCGTGGTGGTGTTTATCGATGATATATTAGTCTACTCTAAGACTAAGGAGGAGCATGAGGAGCATCTGAGGATAGTGTTGCAGACTTTGAGAGATCATGAGTTGTATGCTAAGCTGTCTAAGTGTGAGTTTTGGTTGGAGAAAGTTGCTTTTAAGGGCATGTAATCTCTAAAGATGGGGTAGCGGTGGATCCGGCGAAGATTGAGGCGAAAGACAAAGTGGGAAGCACCGAAGAATGTTCTTTGAGGTAAGGAGTTTCTTGGGTTTAGCTGGATACTACAGGCGGTTCGTGAAAGATTTCTCCAAGATAGCTAGACCGATGACAGCGTTGATGAGGAAAGAGAACAGGTTCCGTTGGGATGAGAGTTGTGAGAAGGCGTTCCAAACCTTAAAGGAGCGTTTGACCACAGCTCCTGTTCTAGCATTACCTGAAGGGAGCGAGAATTTCGAGGTTTATACAGATGCCTCGAAGAATGGGTTGGGATGTGTGTTGATGCAGAATGGTAAAGTGATCGCCTATGCTTCTAGGCAGTTGAAGCCTTATGAGGAGAACTACCCTACTCATGACCTGGAGTTGGGTGCAGTGGTGTTTGCTCTCAAGATTTGGAGACATTACCTTTATGGAGCAATCTTTAAGGTATTTTCTGATCACAAGAGTTTCAAGTACATCTTCACGCAGAAGGAGTTGAACATGAGACAGAGGAGGTGGATGGAGCTGATTGGTGATTACGACATGGAAATCATCTACCATGAAGGAAAGGCCAACGTGGTTGCGGATGCTTTGAGTAGAAAGAGTGTACATTCCTTGTGTACGGCTCTATCTTTGATGAGGCTAAGAGATGAGGTAGCGAGCTTTGGGATTCATATGATGCAGAAAGGGGATGCCATGGGTGATATGACAGTACACATGGAGTTTTATGATGATATTCGAGGTAAACAGGCTTTGGATCCTAAAATAGTGGAGTGGAGAGCTAGAGTAGAGAAAGGGACGGTGTCCCGGTTTTCCATTCATACAGATGGTAGCTTGAGGTTTGATGGTAGGTGGTGTGTTCCTAATGACGAGGAGTTGAAAAAGACAATCATGACAGAAGCGCATTGCACACCATATTCAGTTCATCCGGGTGGAGACAAGCTTTACAAAGATTTGAAGAAAACATTTTGGTGGCCTGGGATGAAGAAAGAGACAGCTGAGTTTGTGTCCCGTTGTTCGACATGCCAGAGAGTTAAAGGGGAACAGAGAAGACCACAAGGTAAGGTTCAGTCTTTGGAGGTGCCTGAGTGGAAGTGGGAATCCATTTCCATGGATTTCATTGTGGGTTTACCTAAGAGTCAACAAGGTAACAATATGATTTGGGTGATAGTGGATCGGTTGACCAAGTCAGCTCACTTTGTTCCAATGAAAGATACATGGACTAAGGCACAACTGGCTATGGCCTATCGAAAGAACGTGCTTAAGTTACATGGAGTCCCTAAGGACATAGTGTCTGACAGAGATGCGAGGTTTATATCAAGGTTTTGGAAGGAGTTGCGGGAATCGTTGGGAACGACTTTGAAGATGAGTACGGCGTTTCATCCTGCGACGAGATGGGCACCGAGAGAACAATCAAGACTCTTGAGGATATGTTGCGAGCTTGTGTGATGGATTTTGGTGGTAGCCGGGAGCGGAGGTTGGACTTAATAGAGTTTTCTTACAACAACGCTATCACACCGGTATAGGTATGGCACCGTTTGAGGCTTTGTATGGGAGGAGGTGTAGGAGTCCAATCTGTTGGGACGATAGTCTTTGAGGCAAAGGTTTTAGGACCAGAGATGGTACATGAGATGGTGGAACAGATTAAGATGATCGGGAACGGATGAGAGCGGCTCGGGATCGACGAAGAGTTATGCGATCTACATCGTCGGGACATAGAGTTTCAGGTTGGGGACAAGGTTCTTCTGAAAGTGTCTCCTATGCGCGGAGTTATGAGATTTGGGAAGAAAGGCAAGCTAAGTCAGAAGTTTATAGGGCCTTATGAGATCTTAGAGCGAGTTGGGGAAGTGGCTTATCGTTTGGCTTTACCGGCTGCTTTGGAGAGAGTGCATAATGTGTTTCATGTATCGCAGCTGCGGAAGTATGTGAGTGACCCGTCACATGTGTTGGAGGCAGAGAGCTTGGAGCTTGATGAGTCTTTATCATACCTTGAGGTGCCTAAGCAGATCCTAGACCGAAAAGTTAGAAAGACCAGGAGTGGTGAGACAGTTTTGCTTAAGATCCTTTGGTCTAACCACGAGACTGAGGAAGCTACATGGGAGGCGGAGGATATCATGAAAGAGCGTTACCCTTTCCTTTTTGATCAGGTATGTATGGTTACGAGGACGTAACCTTGTTTCTTTTAGGGGGGTAGGAGATGATCGCGAGAGTTTTTAAGAGTTTTTACACCCCTTATATATGTTGTGTCGGTATGTTTGTCGGGATAAGTTGGGTTAGTAACATGTTTTACGTTGTGTTTATGTTGACCTTCGAGTCGGGAAGCTTATGGGAGTACCTTTGTTTGGTAGTGGTTTGAACTTCGGGGACGAAGTTCCTTTTAAGGAGGGAAGACTGTAATACTCTGTATTTATGGTCTTGGGGGTACTCTATCGAGTAGCCCTTACTCTGTCGAGTAAGGGTATGTTGCGAATAAAATAGTTTCGACTGTTGGGCACTCGATCGAGTAGTCAGGGCACTCGATCGATCGAGTACCTTAGGTACTCGATCGAGTACCTTGGGTACTCGATCGAGTGTCCTGTTTTACGGGAAGTTTTCTCGGGTTTTGTTAATTACGCGATTAAGGTATTTAAACCAATTCGTCTTTGTTCTAAATCACTTTTTACAAAACCTAAAACCTGTTTAAGAGAGAAAGCAACTTGTCTTCTTCCTAATCGCGTTCTTGACAATTCCCGGAGTTCAGACGGTCGGATTGCATCGTAGTTTGTGTCGTTGGATTCCTTGTGTCGAGGGTAAGCTTTTAATATAATTTATATATCGTTTTGTTAAGATTGATGAAACCCTAATTTGGGATTTGGGGATTGTTATGAGTAGTATTTGAATAGTAGTCTTTATGTGTTATATGTTAGGAGGAGAATTCATAGAAGAGGCGTTTTGAGGCAATTTGTAGATACCGTCTGCGTGTTGTGCTTTCCAGGTAGGATTTCCTACTCAGTATTAGTCCCATAATGGGATATTGGTGATGTGCTGTAGTTAGTTGATTGATATGATGATTGTAATTGTAATTGTGATTGTGTTTGTGGTTGTGTTTGCGATGGTTCTCGAGATGCGTTCTCGGCTGAGTGGGGTCACTTGCGGGAGTGATCTCACGCCCTAGTTTCGCCCTTCGTGGAACCCGCCACGAAAGGGGATGTGCACATTAATGGACAGGGTTATCGCTCGTACGATGAGCGGGGCTTAGGTGGGAACGGCTGCGGTCCCCCACTGGCAGGGCTGGTCCAGTGGACGGTCAGTATTGAGATGATGGGGGTTGGTGGCGTTGTGTGTGTGTGTGATGATTTAAATTGTCTGTTTGTCTTATTGTTGTTATCTATTTTGATTGTGTGATTAGTATCGACCCGGTGTTGTTTTGTAAAACCTGCGGTGATCCATTCGGGGATGGTGAGCAGATATTGAGCAGGTATAGAGATGATACGGGAATAGCTGGGATGGCCACGACATGACGATAGAGTCTTCCGCTGTAGTTTAGCTTTTATTTCTATTTCAGTTGAGAACAGTTAGTTTGGAATAATGTATTGTACTTTAAGTTTGGGTTTCAAGGATTGTACTTATTCATTAAATTACTTATAATAAATGTTGTTTCTGTTTTGTCTATTTGATTATCATACCTCGGGCAACCGAGATGGTGATGTCTTCATACCTGAGTGGTCCTGGTAAGGCACTCGGAGTATGGGGGTGTTACATTAAATTTAACAAGTATCTAGTTAATATTTGTTAGATTATTGGGTTTATGTTCTTGGGTGCTTCTTGAATGAGATCTTCTAATTTGGAGATTTGGTAAAGGAGAATCTTCCATTTTTCTTTAGCACAAGAACAATCAAGGTAGAAGATCTTGATTGTGCCCATATTTACCATAGAAATCAATGTAAGAAAATTATTTTTCCTTAATCTTATTATTATGCTTTTATATTAGCATGCATGTTACATAGATCACTAATATAATATTTTATGAGATAATTTATTTTTAATTAGAGAGTCTAATTAGGATCTATGATCTTTCAAGTGGTATCAGAGCATAGGTTTGTAATTTGCATGTTGATTTTAAGCATATTAATAAATTATGAGATAATTTTCAAAAACTCAAAAATTGTGTTAGAAGAGGTTTTAGCACGAAATTCGGGCATGCATACCTACTGATCTCAAAAGATTTGTAGTAAAGTTTGGTGATTTATGAAGTTATTTTGTTATTTTTAATGATTTTTAATAGAAAACCGAGTCAAAATGCCGTATTTTAGTTATAAATTGAATAAAAATAGTTAAAAGTTGATTCGGGTCATGGAATTTTTATGGTGTTTCATGCATATTTTCTACTGATTGTATGAAAAATGTTGAAGGTTGGCTTGAAGTTTTGCATGTTTATTGATTTTATGAGTTAAATGTCGATAAAAGTGAAATAAATTAATCATAATTTTGAAACGATTGATTCTGCCCTTGATAAATTTATGTACATTTTAAAATATTATTTAAAAGTTAAAAATGAAATTTAAAATGTGATTTCACCTTGTTTTGATGTTTATTGGTTTTAGTGGTTAAAAACCGATAAATATCGATCTTTTTCTTCATAAATTTTATCCGAATTTTTGGGGCAATTTTTCTGTCATTTTGGTGTTCTTGTGAGTGTTCCAGAATACTCAAATTTTTTTTTTCAATTTTTTGGGTAATGTTTCAATTATTTTGGATTTTTACTTAAAAATTATGATTTTACCGATTAAATTAGCAAAATATCACCAAATCAAACTAGTTATTCATCATAAAATTAGTGAGGACTAATTTTGAGGTCCAAAATAGTTTGTACAATTATTTTGGACTTAAATGAGATTTAAGAGTTGATTATTGATTTTTACAAGTTAAAAATCTATTAAATCTACAAAAACCGAGATGGATACCAACGATTGATAGATAGGACAATTTTGGCATCATTTTACAGCATTTTAAGCATATTTATTTTATGTTGAATGAATGATTGTCATTTATTTAAAGTATTTATCTTGTTGTACCTAGTATGGCCTAGATTATTTTAATCGTTATTACCCGAAATGAATAGGAATATCGATTTGTTTGTAATTAAATACGATCTCGTATCGTCGTTTTGTAATTAATTAATAGTTTTTATTTATTTTATTAATTAATGTATAATAGGAATAGCTTTGTAATTCAATTGTAATAGTTGTTCTTACCGGCGTTTCCAAAAGACGGATTACATCGAGACGATGTCTATTTTTTGGAAGGTGTCCTAAATCCCACAAGAAGGAGCCACTTTTGGAATGAAGACGCAAGGGACCAAGGAGTTAGTTTCCGAAATGTAATAGACTAGTTTTTTATTAACTAGGTGGCCATACTAGGATTTTTCATATGCTTACTTGCTTGCTTGTTTTATTTTCGCGCATGGCAAAATCGCCATTCACATGCATTTTATTTTTCGCGGTTGTCAATTCACGTCATTTACATTCACCGACTTAGTTCAATTATAGGGAATTTATGACTAAATTGACAAGATCTCTCACATAACTAAAATTGAGATTAGCCTTACCAATTAGTAACACCTATGAATCTCTTGTTCATTAGAGCCACGCTCGCCTAAGCGGGGTGTTCTCTTTTTACCTTGGGTAAGTAGCAGGGTGGTAAACGGTTATCACACGCCAAAATTGGTTGGACTCAACGGGATATAAGACGGTCTTGTGTTCCGGGGCTAGTAGATGGATTTAAGGAAATTGGTCGACCAAGAGTTCTAGAGGTAGAATTAGTCAATGTGACTTACCGAATTTACACAATTATGGGATGTTTCGCCCAAGCGATGCTCATTTTTGTTTAATATTTGGGTCTTGGAATCATTTATATAATTTAGTGGGAGACCATTATATAAATGTTAAAACTTGTTAAACAGGTTTTCACAAGTAAATTTTAAAACAATGGATGTTAATTTTTCCTTTTTGTTGTAGCATTTTAATTCGCAATGGCAAATTCATCAACTCCATCGACTACTTCATTGGGCAAACATTCATGGCTAAGGTCTGTAATGGACAAATGTATCTTAAAAGATGACGGTAGTAACTTTCTTGAATGGGAATCCAACATCAAAAGTGTCGCGTTGTCCGACAATGTGCTTACTTACTTGACCGAAGCTCCTCCCATCGAGCCCGGTCCAAGGGCTTCATTGGCGGTTCGGACCGCCTATGATGACCATGTGAGGATCTCGAATGATGTCAAAAATGTGTTGATATGGTCGATGTCCCCAAAGCTCAAGCTATCATGCATTTCTTTAAATGCGTACGAGATATTCACTCGTATGATTACTATGTTTTCACAAACACCTAAAGTCCGTCAATACGATGCGGCGGCACACTTCTTTGAAGCTAAGCTTGAGAGGGGCCAAAAGGTTGGTCCCCATGTACTCAAAATGGTCGAATATATCGACATCCTAGAGCGTCTAGGGTGTAACATTCCTAAGACTCTTGTGGTGGATCGAATCCTCCACTCACTTCCCACCAAGTTTGCCCACTTTAGGGTAAACTACAACATGAATGGCATGGATAAGAGTTATCATGAAATTCATGCAGTCCTCACCCAAGCGGAGAGGGATATGGAAGCTAGTGGGAGTGAAAAAGGGGATGTTCTAACCATGAAGTTAAAGAACATGTCCCTAGGAGTTAAGAAGGGAAAGGGGAAGGAAAAATCCCAGTTCAAGAAATTGTCAAAGAAACATGACAAGGGAAAGGGGAAGGCCGTTGAGAATGGCAATCCCAAGGCAAAAAGTGTCAAACTCTCCGAGGCCGAATGTTTCCATTATAATGGGAAGGAGCATTATAGGAGGAGTTGTCCCAAATACTTGGAGGATCTCAAGGAAGGGCGTGTGACGCCTATTGTTATGATTTTCTCTCTCTATGTGATAGACGTTAATTATGCTTGCACTTCCACTTGGGTACTTGATACCGGATGTGGCTCTCACCTTTGTAATCATTTGCATGGTTTAAGGGACGTGCGAGCACTAGCAAAACGTGATGTGGATCTCTGCATGGGTAATGAAGCTAGAGTAGCGGCCGTTTCCGTGGGGACCTATGTGCTCACTTTAGCTAGTGGTCTAGAGTTGTATTTAAATAAGTGTTATTTTTTACCAACTTTAACCAAGAACATCATCTCCATTTCCGCTTTAGACCCGGAAGGCTTTTGTTTTATGATTAAGGACAATAGTTGTACTTTTTCATTAAATGATGTGGTTTCTGGCAAGGCCATTTCAATTGGAGGCATTTATGTTTTAAATGATGTTAATGGCATTTATCATGTGGAAACTAAAAAGCTCAAAATGGGTGATCCAAACGAATCCTACCTTTGGCATTGTCGTTTAGGCCACATAAACGAAAGACGCATTAAGAGACTTGCTTCATCAAAAGTGCTCAAACCATTTGGTTTTGAATCTTATGGTACATGCGAGTCTTGCCTTCTAGGCAAGATGACTCGTGCACCTTTTGCGGAAAAAGGGACACGAGCTAGTGAGGTTTTGACTCTCATACATATGGATGTGTGTGGACCATTAACCATTACCGCTAGAGAAGGTTTTCACTATTTCATTACTTTTACTGATGACTTAAGTAGATATGGGTATGTCTACTTAATGAAGAACAAGAGTGAACCTTTTGACAAGTTCAAAGAGTTTTAAAATGAAGTAGAGAGCCAATTGGATAAAAAGATTAAGACCCTACGATCCGATCGTGATGGTGAATATCTAAATTATGAATTTGATTAACACCTAAACGATTGCGGTATAGTATCACAATGGACTCCTCCTGGCACACCACAATTAAATGGTGTGGCTGAAAGGAGAAACCGAACTTTATTAGACATGGTTCGGTCTATGATGAGTCTAACCGAGCTTCCTGAATCGTTTTGGGGTTTTGCTCCCTTGTCTGCAATATTTTCACTAAATCGAAGCCCGGCTAAAGCGGCCGATAAGACTCCATATGAGATATGGACAGGGAAAATCCTTAATTTGTCATTCATGCGTATTTGGGGTTGTGAAGCGTACGTCAAGATCAAGTCTGACAATAAGCTTGCACTCAGGTCTGACAAATGTCTTTTTCTAGGATATCCAAGGGAAACACATGGCTATTACTTCTATAATAAACACGAGAACAAAGTGTTTGTGGCTCGTGATTTTTGTCTTCCTAGAAAAGGAGTTTATTTCTAGGAGACAGAGTGGGAGAAAATTTGAACTTGACGAAGTTCGAGAGCCACAAACCAAGAATGAGGTAGAGGAGAATGTGGAGGATAGCATTCCCTCTTCCTCTGAAACGGTAATTGTTCCTAGAAAGTCATGTAGGATTTCTAATCCACCTGACCGCTACCTTGGTAACATCGAAGAGGATGGTGTTTTATTACTTTTAGAAAGTGATGAACCCACTACCTACAAATCGGCCATATCTAGTCCCAACTCCTCGCTTTGGCTTGAAGCCATGCGGTCCGAAATGGATTCCATGTACGAGAACCAAGTATGGGACTTGGTGGATTTACCTAAGGGAGTGCGACCCCTTCAGTGTAAATGTATATATAAAATTAAGCTCGGCATGGATAAACATGTAGATGTTTACAAAGCTAGATTGGTGGCAAAAGGTTTCACCCAAGTTCATGGTTTACACTATGACGAAACCTTCGCTCCAGTCGCTATGCTTCGGTCCATTAGGATAATCTTAGCGGTTGCCGCATTTCATGATTATGAGATTTGGCAAATGGATGTCAAAACCGCCTTCTTGAATGAGATTCTAGAAGAAGAGGTGTACATGATACAACCTGAAGGTTTTGTGGATACATCTAACCCTAAGAAGGTGTGTAAGCTTAAAAAGTCCATATATGGTCTTAAGCAAGCATCTAGGAGTTGGAATCATCGCTTTGATCATGTTATTAAACAATACGGTTTCACTAGAAATGTGGAAGAACCGTGTTTATACATGAATTTTAATGGGAGTAAGGTTGCATTCCTTGTCTTATATGTGGATGACATATTGCTCATCGGGAATGATGTTCCATCGCTCACTTCCGTAAAGGAGTGGCTAGAGAAACACCTCCAGATGAAGGACTTGGGAGAGGCACAACGAATCTTGGGTATCCGAATCTATAGGGATAGATCCAAGAGGATACTACCATTGAGTCAAGAAGCTTATATTGACAAAGTTCTTGACCGGTTCAATATGAAAGACTCCAAGAGAGGATTTCTACCTATGGGCCAAGGGATTACTTTGAGCAAGTCACAGTCTCCCTCCACTCCTAAGGAGATTGAACACATGAAGACCGTCCTTTATGCTTCCGCTGTTGGGTCTATCATGTATGCTATGATTTGCACTCGTCCCGACGTTGCGTATGCCTTGAGCATGACAAGTCGTTATCAAGCCAAGCCTGGTGAGAGTCACTGGATAGCCGTAAAGAACATCCTTAATTACTTGAGAAGGACTAAGGATTCGTTCTTAGTGTTTGGAGGAGAAACTGAGTTGCGTGTAAGAGGTTACACGGACGCAAGTTTCCAAACCGATCGGGATGATATAAAATCCCAATCCGACTATGTGTTTATGCTAAATGGAGGAGCTGTTTGCTGGAAGAGCTTCAAGCAAAGCGTTACTGCAGATTCTACAACAGAGGCTGAGTACCTTGCAACGTCTGAGGCTGCGAAGGAAGCTGTTTGGATTAGGCAATTCATGGAGGGACTAGGAGTAGTCCATTCCGCTGAAGATCCGATCACTCTATATTGTGATAACAGTAGAGCTATTTTCAAGCCAAAGAGCCGAAGTCTAGTAACAAATCTAGACACATTGAAAGGAAATACCATGTAATTAGAGATTATGTGGAAAGGAAAGAAAAATAACATTCGTAAGGTTTGGGACAGATGATAATATTGCTGATCCTTTAACCAAACCTTTATCAAAGGCTAAGCATGATGGTCATGTCGTCGCAATGGGATTGAGACGAGTACCAGATTTTCTTTAGATTATGGATATGTAATAATTGGATAGTGTATCTCTTATTATATATATGATAATCGCATTCATTGTTTTTGTATTCATTTTTGAATCTTTTATTTAGTATGACTAAATTTTTAATACCTTGTATATCTGAATAAGTTGTGGAGACAATGTTGAACAATATTCAAGTGAATAAGTTGAACATTGTATTTTGTCCCTAGTCACTTAATGAGGTGACGTCTCGGAGTGACTAGATTGTAAGTCGATTGATGGTTGTTCAACACCATAAGGTCATACGTGATGACTAGTAGATTACATCGGCAGAGTGTGTGACACTTTACCGGACAGTGATCATTTAGAGAGTCGATTATTTTGACTGGAGACTATTATCTGAGCAAGTGCAGTTTTCGAGTGACTTTGGTTTTTGTCCAGGGTCGTGCCGTGAAAGGAGGCCAAAGGGCATTTACTAGGTCATGGTGATCTGTATTGTGCAATAGGAAAGATAGGGCGGACATGAATTGTCCACCCACGTTGGGTTAATATATCTCAAGGCCACTCGAGGAGTTAAGACTACAAATGCGTGGCCACGCTCGGAAGTAATCTGTGAGAGATTTTTCCGGTCAGGTAGTCACACTCCTGATCGAGAAAACCACTCGCGATATGTTCATGTGCAAGTGCGACCTGAAAGACACCTTGCATTGAGTGGGAGATTAAAAACGGACAAGAGAATTGGTAGCGCACACCTTTGTGTCGGACAAGTGGGAGATTGTTGGAGTTTGTGTCCTGTACAATAGTGCGTTTACATAATAAATCTCATTAAAGAAATATCATCAGATATTTATTTATTTGATCCTCGTCAATTGATTAACGTAAATCGATAACGGTTGGCTAACTAGAGTTTGACGTTATTGTCGTGAGACGGCGGTGATCAACTGACCCCTTTCGGTCACACCTAAAGTAACGAAACCCAATTGACAAATAATTAATTGTATGAGATGCAATTTATTTAGTCCCTTGATAAATAGACTAAAAAGTTAGTCGATATAGAGAGATATTGAGTTGTGAACTCGAGGCGCGGAAATTATTATTTAATTATGCGATAATTGAATAATAAATTTTATGAGACGGGAATTAATAATTAAGCAGTTAATTTTTAAGATAGGTACTAATTGACTAATGTGATTAGTATTGGAACGTAAAATATATGTGTAGCTGTACACGTATATTTACGGAGTGTTTTAGACAATATTAATCGGGAAGCATTTAAACATAAAACGATGTTTAAATAAAATATACACGTATTTGTGCGACAAATATAAGAACCAAAATGGACCCGTAAATGAGTAATATGGACCGTGTAATTTGTGTATATGGTTGTGTGCACAAGACACAAACATGACACACTTGTGCATGCCTTTTAATCTAATTGGTGGTGCATCTTTCCATTGCTTTTGTCTATTCTATGCATCAATTCATTCGGCATAATAAATACAACTTAAATCCCTCTCTTACTCCATCCAACCGTCCTTCCTTCCTCACTACTACAACATTTTTGTGTTGTTTTATTTTTCCACTCAACTCAACAAATTTTGCATGTGTGGAAAATAAATTCATCTCTCTAAAATTAATATAAATATTTTACTAAGATTGTAAGTAATCAAAAATAAAATAAATACTAAGTGTATTAGTATTTACATATTATCAAGGGTTAAATTTAACAAGTATCTAGTTAATATTTGTTAGATTATTGGGTATATGTTCTTGGGTGCTTTTTGAAGGACATCTTCTAATTTGGAGATTTGGTAAAGGAGGATCTTCCATTTTTCTTTAGCACAAGAACAATCAAGTTAGGAGATCTTTATTATGCCAATATTTACCATAGAAATCAATGTAAGGAAATTATTTTTCCTTAATCTTTATTATTATGTTTTTATATTAGCATGAATGTTACATAGATCACTAAAATAATATTTTATGAGATAACTTATTTTTAATTAGAGAGTCTAATTAGGATCTATGATCTTTCACAAGGGACATACCCCTTCATCTAAGGACCTTTCGTCGCAAACGAAAGATTTGATAAGTGAAATTGTAAGTAACTAACTATTTCTTTACATTTTGAGTTGTATTTGTTGTCCAATGTCTTATGTAGTGTTGTAGTGTATGAGTTCAACTTATGAACACTTTATGAGAAGATAGGGGAAATTAGGAGAGTAAGGAGCTTAACTCTTAGCAGCTGGCACTTTTGAAGATGAGATTTTGTTTTGAGCTGGTGTCTTGTGTTTATGTTGATTAAATTGGTTGGCTTTATTATCTGGATGGCTAGGATGTGTCCATATCTTATTCTCCTTTTTGCAATAAGACTAGATCTCGATAATGTTGGACATTTCTATTACACATCATTCAATATACAATATACTTACATTTGATTATGAACTTTTGAACTTAAGCCTTAGCTGCAGTTGAGGTGAAGGGAGGGATCTGAATCAAGGTTTAGCTTAATCCCACTTGTATGTAATACTCTGAAATGGACATCAGTCCCACTTTTCGTGTTACTGTAGTTGCTTTAGTGGAGTAAGTAGCTCTAAGCCGCAAATGAATAATGACTAGTGTGTGATAATAAGACATCAGCTTTTTAGTCACTGTAATTGAGAGTTGATTGAGAAATTGGGTTACAGTTGTGTATTAGTTAGTATCTCTAGTGACATATTTATCAGGAGCTTTAGGACCATACTATTTTTATTAAGATATACATACTCTTCTTTTTCTAGATTTGATTATGATATCAACCGTCCTAGTGAATTCATCATGTCGCCTATTAGAAATACATAATAACACATTCAGTAAGAGCGAATTGTGAATCGGTCAGCGAATTTGGTAACCATAATTTATACATAGTACTGGACTTGGTATGAACCTCATGTTTTGGTGACTTAATTGCTTAGTTTACTAGTGTTCAAATTTCTGAGAGTTTGGAGTAAAGCCTGCTACAACATGGTAATCTTCCATCATAAGGCTGTCTTATCCTCTTCTGCTTTCTCCTTGTTTGGTACTTCTATAAACTTATCCTACATGATATGACACCGAACTTGGACGCGACTTTGCATCTTCAAGTGTTGTGTCTTTTGCAGGAAGAGCTTCAAAGCTCCTTTGGAAGTGTTAGAATTACCAGATTGTAGTCTAATAGTAGATGCTTAGTTTTCAACTTTTGATTGTTGTTGGGTTGTCCCTGTTGTGTTTTGGGGACACCTGGTAATTGACATTTCAGGTGGCACCCATTTTATTAAGTGCTGCTTCCAACTAACTGATCGTCTATTTGACTCGACTCACAAACACCTGAAACACATTCCTATTTCTGGGAGGAGTCAATATAGTCTTAGAATTTACGCTATTTTATTTAGTTAACTTTGCAAGTCCTTAAATATTTCCTTTGTTGCGCTATTTGTGGTTTCCCCAGAAATTTAGTGAATAATTAGTTTTCGTCTAAAATATTAACCATTTTTTCATGTGAGCAGAGTTATTGGGAGGAGATGTAGAGAAAAGGGGAGTTTGTTCCTTCTGGAAGAGAAGATGTGTTGGTTAAGGCAACGGAAAAATTTGACCGACCTGGATTCATAAGAGGAGTTGGAGGCTTAGTTAGTCGTTCTAGCTTTTTTGGAAAATCAAATAGTCCGGGAGTTAATAAGAAGGTGTATACGGAGGATGATTTTAGGCTGTTTAAGGAAGAGGTGAAAAAAGATTCAATGGTTGATGTACAAAGGTTGGTAAAACAACATGTGTCAGAACTTTTAAAGTCTCATCTCGAATCGAAGTCATTAAATGACAACGAAATTACAAAGACAACGAATGTCTCCTCCTCTCCCCTTCTTGAGGGTAGTTGTCATTCTACCAAGCTTAATGATCGCTTCCTTGAGATAGAGGTATATATGTATAATATGAATAACCATCTTATATTTCTAGTTGTTTAGATAAAATTTTACATTTCATTTTTACTATTCTTATAGGGTCCCGTCCCTTGTCGGCTGGCTGTATTTGTTGGTGAGACGAGGAACGTTATTGCCGAGGGAACAATATGGCCATGGGTAGAAGGTAAGATGGTTCACAATACACCATTGACCCGTCAAAATGCTCACGTGTCCATTGATAATATCAAAAATGGGAAGGCACTACTTCCAATTCCGTGGGATGAACGGTTGGTGAGGTCATTGGAAGCTTTGCACAATGGCCTAAATCATTGATTTTATTAGGAACTGACGAGGTAATAAAATGTGCAATTAATTTATTAGTTATTATTTTTGCAACTATCAAGAAGCTAATTAAGTGTAGTTTTTAAAGTGTTGTATTAATTGTAATTGCTAGGATGATCTTAAGGGTAGAGACAAGGTTCAAGAGGCTAAGACTACTAAAGACAAGATTAATCCAGGAAAGATAAAGCCGTCTGGTGGTGGTAGCATGGACGTTGAGGTTGCTCCGGCAGTAATGAATCTCTTAGTAGTTGGTTCTTAAAACTTATAATTTTCCTTATTTGGTTTTTAAAACTTATAATTTTTAGGTGAAGTCAACAAAGAACAAAAAGGGGCCTTTAAATCAGGACGAGTTAAGTCATTTGGATTCCCACTGTTAGAGATTGGAAGACATGATCTGTTCTGCTATTTTGGGAAAATATTCATTGTTTACTATACAGATTAGTGAGTTAGTCTATTCAGACAAAAGTCCGATTAAGCTGATAATCGTGTTTGATGACATTAGAGAGATGTTCAGATATGAATGGTTAAATATATCCATACTTCAACTCTGGAGAAGGTATCACTTTTCTCATAATATTTCAATTAAATCTTTCTTTACAAATGTGTGTATTTTATATACTTAAATTTTATTTTCATTATAATAATGTAGCTTCTTATATGATTATGGGACACAACGTGGAGTGACGGAAAAACTAGTTGGATTTTGGTGTCCCGATAGACTTTGTACATATATGCATCCTTCGGTTGAGATGGAGAGATACTTAACTGAGGCTTTAAAGAAGCAACAAGATAAGAGATATGTGATGGATGCTTTTTTTTTTAGGCGTGAGTATTACAATTTTTTTCTTGCATTTTATCAATTTTTTTTCGTTTACATATTTTTTTACTTAATTAAAGGATTTATAAGTTCTGTTATTTGATATAGCTCTCATTGGATATTGGTTGTATTTTGTATTCGAGATAATATTGCATATATTTTTGACTAGGATAAAGCGACAAAGAAGACATGGCAGATAAAAAGTTGCTTATCATGGTAAGTTCAATCGATTAACCACAATAAATTATAGTTATATTATGTATGAATGTCGATAATATGATTACATTTCATGTATTCAATTAATTTCAGTGCATGGAAAAGGTATTCTTTTAGGGCGGGAACGCGTGATATGTTAAAAAAAATGAACTCCAGATAAAAATGATTAAGGTATGAAGTTTTTCTTAGAAATTCAATTACGCCAACTACTACCAGCCACCTCCTATTTTTGTTTTACGCGTGGTATGTTAAAAAAATGAACTACTCATGGATAGACTCTCTTGAAGCAGAACTGGTGATACTATTTAGCGATACTTAACGATGTAGGTTTTTACAATTAGTTGTTTTGCCTCGATCAGAATCTTGCCCTTTTTTGCGCCTTTGTCTGGAGTGTATTGCTTTATACGAAAACGTGTTAACTTGTGACTATAATGCGTACTAAGTCATTTTATTTAATTATTATAATTATAATTTATTACCTTATGAATGTAGTATATTTGGTTTAGATTATATGAGCTCAGAGTCTTTACTGAACTCTTATTTTTGTATAAATATAGTGCCCTTAACAGCCAGGAAATTATGAGTGTGGTTATTATGTTATGAAGTGGATGTATGATATTACCGTACGCTATGCATCAGCGGAGGACGACATAGAAAAGGTACTTGCTTTATTCTCTCAAACAATATTTTTGATTTCACAAACTCCCAAACGGGGTTATTCATTCATTGTTTTGAAAGTTAATATTCCCACAATTCACAAACTCATATGATTTGTATTTTTTTTTAAAACGCATACATTTTCCTAAGTCTCTGTCTTTTATGTAGTGTGTTTCAGGTGCGGAAATGACAATTGAACAAATGAATGAGATTCGAGAGCTTTGTTCGCTTTATTGTGTAAAGAACGTCTAATGTATGGTTTGATTTGATTCGTAGGACTTCCAATTGAAAACATTTAACATTTTGTATCGTAGCATTTAGTAGTGTTTTAACTACTTTTATGAATGGACGTAACGTATGATATTTTTTGGTATATAATAAATGGCTGTGTTTGTTTGAATTGTTGGAAGCAAAGCTCATGTTGCTTATTAGCGTATTATATGTAGCATTTAGTGGCGGGTGTAAATTATTGAATCCGTATTGCCCTCATGAATTATCGGAAGTATAAGCATCAGTTTTAGATGTTTTAATAAACCGATGTTAATGGAATGCATCTTAAAATTTGGTACATCGGTTATTGAGTACAACTGATGTTAATGTAATTATAAGTTACATCGGTTACTAAGTACAACTGATGTTAATATCATGAAAAATACGTCGGGTTTATTCATAAACGATGTCAATAAATATTTGTTTACATCGGTTTTAATGGGGTGAGAGCTGAGGAGGTTCACTACATTCTGAACATCTCTGGGTTCAGAGAGGGACACCTTCCTTTTAGGTATTTAGGGATACCCATCTCTCATAAAAGGATGGCCATTGGTGATTGTTCTAGACTTGTAGAGAAAGTGGTGTTGAGAATCAGAGGTTGAGGGGCCAGAAAACTTAGCTATGCTGGGAGATTGGTCCTTGTTCAGGCTGTTTTAACACAATTGCATACTTTCTGGGCACGCATTTTCCTTATTCCTGTGACTGTTCTTGATAGAATAGAGAGGATATGCAAGAATTACTTGTGGGGTGGCTCTGAGCATTTCCACAAAATTCCTAATGTTGCTTGGGAAAAAGTCTGTTGTGATAAGAAGTATGGAGGACTGGGAATTGTTCATTGCAGGAAGTGGAACATGGCTATAATGGTCAAATTTGTTTGGTGGTTGGTTTCTAAGGCTGATCATATGTGGATCAAGTGGGTTAACCTTATTTACATTAAGGGGCAAGACTGGCTTTCTTACATTCCTTCTGTTCAGTCTAGTTGGTCTTGGCGTATGATTTGCAAAACTAAGGAGAAATTGAAGGAAGGGTTCTATGCAGGGGAGTGGACTGAGCAACATGGTTACTCTGTTGCTCATGGGTACCATTGGCTGCAAGGCCCTCAGGATAAGGTGAGTTGGCTTCCTCTGATTTGGAATAAAATTAATTTACCTAAGCACTCGTTCATTGGGTGGATAGCTGTCCAACAGAGACTCTTGACAAAGGATATATTGCTGCATTTTGGGATCATCACTGATGGTCAATGTGATTTGTGTATGGCTCACACTGAGACGAATCAACACATTCTATATGACTGTGTTTTTAGTGCCAGGTGCTGGAGTTTGCTGAAATGTTGGCTAGGGAATAATATGCCTGCAGATAACATTCTTGGCTGGAGTTTACATTGGCGATGCAGATCATTGATGAAGAAATATATTGTTTTTGCTGCTATCCTTGCAATGGTGTATCATATCTGGCAAGTTCGCAACCTAAGCAGGATTGATCTTTTGGTACCTAGACCAGAGGTGCTTGTTGCTAGGGTGAAGAAAGATGTCCAGATGCGTGGTCATTGCATTACGTGGGGGACTAAGCTACAACAGATGAAGTGGTTACCATGGACTAGTTTGATTTGAATGTGTATGCTAGTAGGCTATGGTAATGATTTGTGATGTACTTGGTGAACTTGTAATCTTAAACTCTTTATTATTATAATATATTTCACATTTCACCAAAAAAAAAAAAAGAATTGATGTAATTTATATGCTATTAACATCGATTTTGGTCCAAAACCGATGTTAAACCATTAACATCGGTTTTAAAACCGATGTTTTGCTTATAAATTCAATAAACAACGCCCCCAGAAGCATCGTACAACAACCGATGTAAATAGGCCTAAATAACCGATCTCAACGTCACTTTTTCTACTAGTGCTTGGACCATAGTTGCTGTCTAGATCACTTAGAGTAGTAATCACTTTAATTATTCCGCTGCGAGTTGTATCAAGTTTTATATTATGTCTATATTGAATAAGTTGTAATAATATGGAATCACTAAGTTTTAATTAAAGTACTTTGGTATTGGTGTACTTTGTAATTCACTACCTCGGGAAACCGAGATCGTAACAGTCCTATTTATCTAGGATTGTCTAGCTAAAGGCTCTTAGATAAATGGGGGTGTTACAAAGTGGCATCAGAGAAAAACGATCCTCAGGGCTAGCCAATGAATAATAATGAACTTAGAATGTGTCTAAATAAAATGAACCCCAAGTTGAAACTGTTAGGAGCCCTCTTAGTGCGGTTAAGAAGCGCGCCTTAATTTGTACATTGACCCTTCCAGTTTTGAACCGATTACCTTGAGAGATATTACAGTGTGGGGTAATTTTAAATGAATATCGTTTATTTTTCTTAGGAGTTTTGTTTGCCTTGTTGAAATATTGTTTTCATGACTGCGGTTACGGGAACGTAACCTTGCTTTTACGGTGAAGGGATGTGATATGACTTTTAAGTATTGGTATAAGCATATGGGTATAATAAATATTTTTTGTATGTATGTGGGAGGTGTAATTATGATTAATATGGGAAGTGTTACGGAAAATGCGGGGAATTTTGAAGAATGTGATTTGGTTGAATTCTCGAAAGTTTTACCCTTTATTGCTTTGACTATCATTTATTACCTGTTTAATATTATTGCACGAAAGTTTTACATGTAATAGCATTCTGAGTTAGCTTTCATATGCCGCTGGTTTCGTGCTTAAATAATATATGGTTTAGGAGTAATAAATATTTTAGTGGACAGTGGTCAGAATATTAATGTACAGTGATGTTTTCGTTCCATGTTTTTGTACAATTTGCCATTTAAAACTTAATTATTGTTTAGGTATAATTCAAATTCCACTGTTTAAAGGATTCGTATATGTTTCTAAATTGATAAGCCACGTTGTAAGAAAATATTTTGAAATTTTATGGTGATTTTTACAAGTTGACCTAAGTTTCTGACAAGTTGCTGTAAAATTTCTGTTTTGACCAAATAATTTGTAAAATGCATTATAAATTGACCTTATAAGTTTTTGATTTGATTTTTTCTCTCATGGGTTACTAACTCTATGCATTTTCTAAAAGTATAAGTGCTCAAGAAGTAATTATGTTATTATAATTACTAATGTTTTTTTGGCAAGTTTTGACATGTATTTCCTTATCCTTGAAAAATGTAAGTTTTATTTCTTATCTTTTGCACATTGATATTTTGATGTTGTAAATTATGTGAAGTAGAATGACATGTCTAGTGATATGCATAATGTGTTGCCCTAAACCTATATACAGTATATAATTACATTAATTGCATCAATGTTTAAGTTAGACTCCGTTAGTGAGAAATAAACGCACAACTAATAAAAAAAAGAGTTATTAATTCACAGATTGTTGTTATCTATTTGCCCATTAATCGATGTTATGATAATAATGGTTGTTGTTTTACACATATTGTTGTTATCTATTCACATATTTTCGTTACAAGGTGTATTTCATGTTCTTGTGGTGTTATAATAAGTACTTGAATTATTTCCGTTGTTTGGTATCTCCAGCTTCAAGGACGAAGTTTATTTTTAGGAGGGTAGAATGTGACACCTTGTATTTTGGGGGTCATTTCGTTATATATTTTGATAAGTTGGTACAATTGATAGTAATATGATGGATTGATTGCGTTGCAATTGGTAATGAGTTGAAATGGTAACCTTGTGTTACAAGAAGTTTTATGGTGAGCTCTTAGTAGCATTTCTGGGCGAACTTCGGGACGAAATTCATTTTAAGGGGGGAAGATTGTAATACCGCGTAATTTTATAATATGAATATATATTAAGTTTTGTAATTCGAATAATTACGAATAAATAATAGTAGAGGTAATGGAATTAGTAATAATAGAAGCAGATTAAGACGATAAATACGAAATAAAGATAGTATTGTTTATAAGCATTGGGCCGTGTATTTGGTGTACCCAAATACATGAGTCGGGTTGTTATTCCGAGTTACGAATAATAATAATAATAATAATAATAATAATAATAATAATAATAATAATAATAATAATAATAATAATAATAATAATAATAATAATAATAATAATAATAATAATAATAATAATAATAATAATAATAATAATAATAATAATAATAATAATAATAATAATAATAATAATAATAATAATAATAATAATAATAATAATAATAATAATAATAATAATAATAATAATAATAATTACTCGTATTATGCTGGGGCTCGGGTAGCCGCTTACATTTTTACTCGTATTAGCTTTACTATTGCTAAGGGTGTGAGAGCCCAGCTTGTTTCTTGGCTCCCCACCAATTTCATGTAAACCTTTTATTTTTATTATAATGAAAGCTGCGCGCATAATAAAAAAAAAAAAAAAATAATAATAATAATAATAATAATAAAATTTGCCATAAAACAAGGTATCGAATAAGGAAAGGATTCTCATACCTTCTCCTATATAAGAAGACTACCCTAAAGCTATATTCTTCATAATTATAATCTGAAAGTTTACATTAAAGAGAGAGAGAGGGAGATTAAGAAAGTATTGGTGACGGAATTAGCAGGCGTTAATTAATTCAAGGTAACAACTTCTAATCTCATTTTTATTTTCTTATTGAGCTGAATGAAACGATATTAAGATGCTTAGAAACTGACCCAAACCTTGACGGAATCATACCAAACTTTGGGAAGTGGTACGTGGGATTGCAAGGGTTGGTTTGGGTATGGTGGTGGTGTCAGGGAATATGTAGGGTGGCGGTGACAAAAGGGTTTTCGAGGGCTGTGGAGGCGGGTTTAAAACAGGGGAGAAGTGGACTTCGACCCAATTTGGACCCATAAACGGACCTGACTTGACCTGGACTTGGGTGGGATGCGACCTAGGTCGTGAGGCGACCACCGTGGTGGTATCTTGGTGGTCGGAGTTGGTGGTTCGTGTGGTGTTTGGTCGGAAAACGCGAAAACCGGGGAAGGTTATGGGTTTGTGAATGCGGTTAATTAAGACGATGTTTGTGGTTGTTTTGGGTGTGTCGAAGGGGAGTCGACACCATCACTAGAACCGCCGTGAGCCGGTGGTAGCAATGGTGGTGGCCAGTTGCGGCGTGGGGACCTGTGGTGGTCGTGGTTGTTGTGTTTAGTGTAGGCTGTGATGTCGGGTTGTGTGGGGTAGTGTGGTTGTGTCGTGGGTGTTTGGTGGTGGTTATAGGACACGGTGGAGGTCGGTGATGGTTTGTAGTGTTGTGGTGGTTGTCATAGATAGTAGCTTAAACGCGGTGTTTGGATGTCGGGTTTTCGGTAATTGGTAATATTTGTGGTTGTTGTTAGGGCGTGAGTAAGTGAGTTGTAAGGGCCGGTTGGGCTGGTGGTTGGCAGTTGTCGGGATACGTCGCGGTGTGGGCTAGGATGTGGCAGGCTGTGTGGTGTTGCTAGGTGGCCGGTGGTGTCGTGTATGGTGGGTATTAGGGGATGGGGTGCACGGGATAAAAATCGTGTATGGGGTTGTGTGTTTGGGGTTGTTGCGTGGATGTAACATGGGTATTGGGTTTTGAATTGTTTATTTATTAAGATGGGTGGTGATTTGGGTAATCGGGTCTTGACTTTAATAAATTAATAAATGGGTTTTCGTATTATAATTAAAATGGGATTAGTTATACAAGATTATAACTAACGTAATTAATTAATTAATCTATTTATAATTAATGGAATTATTTGAATAGAGTATATAATTAGTAATTATTATTATTATTTGCATTAGGTGACGGTTTTATTAAGGAACTTTATTTGTTGATTGGATTGCAAACTTGGGTGCGTAATTGGAGTATTTGCTTGCCAGGTAGGATAATCTACTCAACTATATCTGTTTTCCGTCTTTAATACATGGATGTTATTGGAAAGATGATTGGTTTATGACTGCTTATTTAATTAAGTTAATTGAGTGATTAATATTGTTAGTTGTTGGAGTTGTGAATATTTTATACGATTATATTGTGGAATGGTTTATAAAAGTTGAACGGCCCTAGGCATAGTCTCTGGTGGATAATGTGAGTGGTTATTGGACTGCCCTAGGCTTAGTCTCTGGTGGATAATGTGTATGGTTATTGGACTGCCTCAGGCTTATTCTCTGGTGGATAATATGTATGGTTGTTGGACTGCCCCAGGCTTAGTCTCTGGTGGATAACGTGTGTGATTAATTAGAAGGGCCCAGGCTTAGTCTCTGGTGGATAATGTGGATAGTTAATGTCGAGATGTGACATGTGAACAGTTGAGATTGGAATATTGATAGTTGTGAGAGATTGGTTATTTCAAGGTATTTTATCCTACTAAACCTCGTGGTTGACTGTGTATTCGTGAACACCTGTGATGAACCATAATTGGGAGCATATTTGACAGGTACAAAAGATTAGCTAACTTGGGAGCATAGGGACGTGAGCTTGACTTGGACCATAATTGCTGTCCAGATCTCTTAGATTAGTAATCACTTTAATTATTCCGCTGCGAGTTGTATCAAGTTTTATATTATGTCTAGATTGAATAAGTTGTAATAATATGGAATCACTAAGTTTTAATTAAAGTACTTTGGTATTGTTGTACTTTGTTATTCACTACCTCGGGAAACCGAGATGGTAACATTTCTATTTATCTAGGAATGTCTAACTAAAGGCTCTTAGGTAAATGGGGGTGTTACATCAATATTTTCCCCCAGCGAGAGTTTGCTTAAGGACAGAGACAGGCAAATTCCGAAAGTCATCAATATTTTCCCTAGCGAGAGTTTGCTTGAGGACAGAGACAGGCATATTCCCAAAGTCATAAATATTTTCCCCAGCGAGAGTTTGCTTGAAGACAGAGACAGACAGATTCCCCAGAGTCATCACTATATATTCCCCAGCGAGAGTTTTCTTGAGGACAGAGGCAGGGAGATTCCCCAGGTATGGTTTCTTCTTATGGCTGGCGAGCTTCCTTACGTAGTCTAATGGACTTTAAACGACCCCCCGGGAAGTCGACAGACTCTAAAATGTTCCCGACGATAGGTCCTTGGCAAAGACCCCTTAAGCCTCCTCGCGTCGCCATAGTTGTCAGGTTGTAATCTTCGATTGACCTAATGGCTATACTTTGACTTTCGCCTTGTCGAAGCCTCGGTCAAAGTGGGGGCTCTGTAGATACCTCATTTTTGCACCTCCCGCCTATCACCCAGTGATGATTGGGCCACATGTTTGATACGCGGAACGATTTTATTACTTTTCTTAAGTTCATCGACAAGTGATAGCTCAAACACTCGAGTCAACCTCATGGTCGTCATCTACGCATTGATACGGTCGTTTTGACAGTAATTAGAGTTCATTTGGAGTCCGGGTCAAAAATCGTTTCATTTTCTATAAACCGTTTAAAAAGCCGAGTCGGAATGTTCCAGAGTGTTCTATAATTCTCTGGATGTTTATTCCTAATTTAAATTAATATTTCTAAGGAAATATCTCCCGTATATTTCTAGAAATCTTACTTGCAGAGGAGGAAACCTCTGGGAAATGACGCAGCAGGTGTTGCGCCTCTTCCAAAGGTCGCAGTGGTTGATGCGCCTCTTCCCCAGGCATATTTCCATGCTTTCCAGAATCTTTCCGTGATTTGTTTCCGTTTCCGTGCCATACCTAAACTCCTTCGTGTGTTTAGTATAAATAGAGACCTTCGGCTTCCATATTTGGCACGCGAGTGTCCACCCTTCTCTTTTCTCTTTGTATTCTAGACCACGCTCTTCGCTTTCGATGCCTACGTGCTTAATCAATCGATCACGTAAGTTCATATCTATGGACATAGCCACCTGCACGCCCAGCCAATCTGTGGACATACATCGGTCTTTTGAAAGCCACGCTCGGCGGCGTAAAAATGCTTTCGACCGGATCGTTTTAGATCGATCGGTTTCGTCTCGGCAAGGGTCTCGAAATGATTAAAGATGTTCGGAGTCGTCACCAAGAATTTTTGGGATGCTTGGAACCCGTTCGAATCCACTTTATACCTCGGCCAAACGAAGCACAAAGCGGGGTTTGACATAGGTACTAAAGATAAGGAATCGCCCCTCTTTAGCATTCTATCTCTAGAATGACTCTCGTACGCCCTGGATAAGGTCGTCCACTATCCAAAGTTTCTGAGTAAGAGGTGAAGGTACGTATTGGGAAGCCCTTTAATCAGACACCCGATCCCGCCCGCGATAGCGGCCTCTACTGAACGATCTTGGTTGGTTGACTGCAAAAGTTGATAAAACGGTTTATATGCATGAATGCGCATCCAATAGTTTAAACCTAACATGTCAGAGCTTGCTAAGTCCGTTGATTTAATCCAAGCATCAAGTATAAGATGTCGAGTTGGATTTATGGTTGATTTGCATGCAAGACGAAAATTAAACACTCATTTACCGGGTTAGGTTTATGGTGCATAACGTGATCCATTTGTCTTAGTAAGGCATCTTGCAAATACGGTATTTGAATGAGCAAATTAGTCGTCTGATCCGTCCTATATCCGGGTTAGCCGGAGTCGGGATTATCCTAGACCAATGCTGGAAGGGGAACAGACCCTGCATCAGGCAACCATAGGAGGCGCGAGCCTATTGGCGATGCAAGAGGGTCTCCCCTGGTTTGAAAATAGAAAAAGAAGTGGCCTGTTTGGGCACGGGTCAGTCAACGATATATCACGAGTTCTGACCATTGAAAAATGTTTGTAAAACGTGTTGAAAATGGGTATTTGAACCAGTTTTGGTTTGAAAGGGCCGCTTAAGCCGCTTTTGTGTTGATTTGAAGAATGAGACTTGAATAACAGTCATTGTTTTGGCGATATTCGATGTCGGGTTCGAGTTTGCAAGCTTGACATGAATAGTTTTGAAAATGGTTATGAACTAATTATTTTTAGTTCATTTGAATATAATTAGTCAATATTCACCATCGTACTCGGGTTAAAATCCGACATGGTATGTAGAACCAAGGATGACTTTGTATTGATGACTAATGCATTTATTTTGAAAATGTAAAGAAATGATGAAAAGCTTTAAAATATTTTCCAAAATGTAAAGAAATGAAATAAAAGGCTTTAAAATACCTTTTAAATGTAATTAACCAAATATTATCACCGAAACACGGATTAAACCGTCATGGTATTTAGAACCAAGGGTGAAAAATGTTTTATGGTTAAAAACTTGTAAGAATAAAAAGGATTTGAAATGGTAAAAACCGTTTACAAATATAAAAATAAGGGGGATGAAGAGACCAAACACGGATTGGACTTGAGGCTGGGCAGGGTTCTTTAGGCGCGAGCCTATGTGCTACGTAAGCAGCCTCTCTCTAAACCAAAAGTCCGGTTTTGGCTCATTCTTCCCAAGTTTTGGACCATGTTATGCATGATTTAGCATGTTATAGTCATGAAACATTTAAAGATATGATAAAAAGAGGATTTTTAGACCCTCATACTTATATGCTAGGCTTATGGCGAGAAATCGACGTAAGTGTATCAACTCGTTTGGTCGGAAAACTCGGTTTAAAACCGTTTTAGTAAGTAAAAAGAGTATTTTGTTAAGTTTAGTGATGGTGTAGTGGTCGAGATGGTCGGTCAAGTAATTTAATGCACGATTATGGTACCAAACAATGTGTAAGGCTTGTATTTACGACCGGTAGGTCGTAAACACGTGTCGGATTGTGACTTAGGAAGTCGAGTCGAGAATTTTAAGGGAGAAAAGAGGGGGCAGAAACTCGCGTAACCTTCAAATGGTTGAATTTGAGGGGTATTTATAGGAAAATGAGTGGTTGTGTGAGTTTTGAGCGACGTGGCCATCTGGGCTGCTCAAAGAGGCGCGAGTCATGTAGCACGTCTTCGAGGTGTCTTGTCGCTTTCACACAAGTGCAATCATGATTTGTTTTATCCTAGGATTTAGATGCACATGTTTGGTACTTGACTATGTAAGATTCCGAGAAACCTTAACATAGAATCATTTGAATGGTTTTGTTTTTTGTGTTTGACTCGGTTTGACTCGTTGGTGTCGGGATTTGAATTTTGAGTCGGTTTTTGGTCCGTTGTCAGTTTTGACTCTAGTTAGTGTCATTGCGACCCCGTCGTCATGCATTAAACACTCCAAGTACTTTTAAAAAATTCTGAAATGTTTTATTTTCGAAGTCGTTTTAAGTTTTCCGACGTAAAGTTGTACACAAACTGTCGATCAAACGCTGCGATTCCTAATCATGTTGTAGTCCGACAATCATCGAGTGTTTATTGGAGTCTTAGCAGATACTGGGTATCAACAGAGCCCCCACTTTGACTGAGGCTTGGACAGGGCGAAAGTCAAAGTAGAGCCCCCAGGTCAATCGAAGATTACAACCGGCAGACCCAAGCGACGTCGAGGCGGCTCGAAAGGAATCGGGCCAAGGACCTGTCGTCGAGAAGGGCGACGCCAAGGCGACTCGAGGGTACGAGCCAAGGACCTGTCATCGGGAACAGTTTAGAGTCTGTCGACTGTCCGTGCGGGTTGTTTAAAGTCCGTTAGACTACGTACAAAGGCTCGCCAGCCATAAGAAGGACTCATACCTGAGGCATCTTCGGGATATGACCTTGAGTTGCGTCTTATTTGCATACCAAGGCTTGCCAACTTTGTGGAGGAGTCATACCTGAGGAATTTTCGGGATACGTCCTCGATTTGCATATTGTTTGCGGACAAAGGCTCGCCAGCTGCATGGAGGAGTTATACCCGAGGCATCTTCGGGATACGTCCTCGATTTGCATATAGTTTGCGGACAAAAGCTCGCCAGCTGCATGGAGGAGTCATACCCGAGGCATCTTCGGGATACGTCCTTGGTTTGTATATTGTTTGCGGACAAAGGCTCGCCAGCCATTGTGCGTATATGAAGGGGCTCGCCAGCCGCTGCGCGTTGTAAGGCTCGCCAGCCATTGTGCGTATGTGAAGGGGTTCGCCAGCCGCTGCGCGTTGTAAGGCTCGTCAGCCATTGTGCGTATCTGAAGGGGCTCGCCAGTCGCTGCGCGTTGTAAGGCTCGCCAGCCATTGTGCGTATATGAAAGTGCTCGCCAGCCGCTGTGCGTTTTAAGGCTCGCTTGCCATAAGAAGGGTCTATCGATCGACCGCGAGAATAGCCGCGTTGGATGGGCTTGTTTTGAAATAGCGGGCTTCGCGAGGAAGCCCCCGACATTCGGTTGGGGAATCTCGGTTTTTGTATTTGAATGTTGGAGGAGACAGCGGGTTTGGATCGCGCTACCTGCTTGTTTTGACAAATGGGGCTTGTGACGCCGCCGTGGAAATAATGAATATTGAATTTCACTATTATTATTTTTGAAGCGACGGTTTCAATTACCTTCGTTGACATTTGAGGGAATAATGAATTTGAATTTTCACTATTATTGTTTTTGGAGTGAAATGGCGGTTTTGATCGCCGTTGTTTGAAATTTGAAGAAATAGTGAACTTTGAAATTTCACTATTATTGTCGAAATGAAATGGCGGTTTTGATCGCCGTCGTTTGAAATTTAAAGGAATAGTGAATTTTGAAATTTCACTATTATTGTTTGAAATGACGGTTTTAATTGCCGTCGTTTAAAATTTTGAAGAAATAGTGAATTTGAATTTCACTATTTTTTTTTGAAATGACGGTTTTAATTGTCGTCGTTTGGAATTTTGAAGAAATAGTGAATTTTCACTATTGTTGTTTTTATTTTTGAAAGACGGTTTTAATTGCCGTTGTTTAGAAATTTGGAGAAATATTGAATTTTGAATATCACTATTATTATTTTTGAAATGAAATGGCGGTTTTGATCGCCTTTGTTGAAGTTTGATGGTTTATGTAGGGAAATTGGGCCAAAGCCCAAAATTTCGCTGAAAAAGCAAGGGGAAGCCTCATTGAGGCGCGAGCTACTTGGCGAGGTAAGGGGGCTTCCCTATTTTTCTGTAAAAGACGCGAGAATGGCTTGCCATTCTCACTTCGTCTTCTCCATTTCTTCGACAAAAACCAAACAAATCACCATTGTTGGTCTTCTAGCTTGCTTGAGTTCGTGCCATCATCAATATGTCATCTCAAGGTATGTATTTCCTCTTGAATCCATTTGAATTTGTTGGTCTTTTTGATTGATTGAATTAGGGCAAAATTTTACCCTTAAAATCGATTTGGGCGTTTTTGACTGAGCTTATTTCGAGTGAAATTGATGATTGCATTAGGTTAGAAACCTGTTTAGGAGTATATGGGTGCTTTTAGTTTGCATGTTGGTCCCCCGTTTACGTCCCCTATGCTCAAAAACGTGAGTTAGGCGAAGAAACCATCTCATTTCATAATGTCAAGTTTATTTGCTTGAGTAGTGTGCCCCACTAGGTTGCATTGTAGTCGGGGAAGACCATGTTTGCCACTTTGGACCTTCGTTGGGTATTGTGGACAAAATTGGAATTTTTGCCTTTTGTGACGGTCTTATGTCTGACAAAATAAGCGTCTGTTTGGGCTTGAATTGAGTCAGTTTGCCTTGAAATAGACCTTATTGGTAGTTTAGGTCGCTTTGAGACGTGGTAAAATCACGTTGCCTCGTTGTGGTCGTATTTCGAAATTTTGACCGGTTTGCGTTCAAATTGGCGTAAAAATTGCCTCTTTGAGTTGTAGAAAATACCCCATTGCATTGGGAACATATTTTTGGGTAGTTGTTGGCGGACCTCGTGTGGGTCTCGAGGTGCCGTTTTTGTTTGTCGTTGTTTTGACTCGTCTTTTGCTTGAAAAGAAGGGTGTGTCATTTGTTTTTTTGCGTTTTTTGTGAATTGTTTTGTTTGGTTGGGTTTGGGCGGGATTGCCCTTGTTTGCTTTGCAGGTTTTTTTTGGATTTGTTCATTTTACGCCGTCGTAATGCCGAAATTTCGGCTGACATTCTTTGTTTGCCCTTGGTTGTAGGGGATTATTCGGGACCTATGGGGTCTATCGTTGAGGCGTTGGAGGAGGAGGATGATCCAGGAGGAGCAGAAGTGACCGAGGAGGCTGTTGGAGCCGAGGTGGTGGTAGAGGATGCTTCCGTAGAGGAGGGGAGGCGGCTGTCACGACAGGCTTGTCCTTTTCATTATGGCTCATAGATAGGATGGCTGATGATTTGGGGTCAACACCGGTGTGGTGCGCCGCATCATGGTTCTTAGCCTCCTTATCATCCAAAGTCTGCTAGACATTGTCTTCTTTTTTGTCGTGGAGCAGGAACGAGGTATTACCGTCATGGTAACCACCTCTGCTTCCGTTGTTTCTCCTCTGTTTCCCTGTTGCTCCTTTTCTTTTCCGTTTGGAAGGATAGGGAGTGCTTAGTTCGGTAGGTGGCAGATAGCCCTAGTTCGTTGCCTTAGGCCAGTGTCTGTATGATAGATGTTTGTACTAGCTCTTGTTTGTATGGTCAGTCGTTTGTATCAAACGTGTGTCATTGTATTTTGCGTGAGGCGGTTTGTATATATGTGTTTTTGGATTGTGGTTTATTTGTGATTTTTGGCTTTTTTGTGTTGTGTTTCGGAGGAGCGTTGTCGGCTGCCAGTTCCATTTTTTGCTTCGCACTAGTTCCTACATCGTTAGTGTAGAAAACAAGCAACAAGTAGCATGTATGCATAAACGTAAACACGTAAAAAATATTTGATTGAAAACAAAAATTAACCACGATGACTCGAAGTTAAAAATTGAAATTTGAAATTTGAAATTTGAAAGGATATTTTGAAAATTCCGCGACAAGTCATCACGTTCGGATTTCTCAAAAGGAATTGATTTGAAAGTTTGAGAAATTAACTCGTGTCTTGAATTAAATTGCATCGAAATTGTCGAAATTGATTTGCAACTCGAAAAATTCAAACTCAAACCGTCAGGGGTGAATTTTAAACTAGATTTTTGCGAGTGTATTTGATTTGATTTTTTTGTGAGATCAACACTCGGATTTGTGAGTACTTGAAATTTTGAGGACGTCGTGTTATCAATTTTCGATTTTTGTGGAAATCCGTCGCGGATCGGGGCGACTAGCCCTTCCCCCTTTAAAAAAAGAAAGAAAAATTCATATGTTTAAAGCCGCGTCATGGAAACCGTGTCGGATTTCGTAAAACGCGAAAACAAGAAAATGTGAGTGTGAGGAAACACAAAACGTCCTGGACTATCCCAAAGAGGCGAGAGGTTTGAGGTGTCAGGAGAAAACACAACTTTAAAGGGACAATTCAAGGTGGGAATCCTGAGAACAGGCCTAAAGAGGCACGAGCGGCTTGGCGATAGAAGCCATCTCTCCCTTTTTTCTGAAAAATGCGCTGATTATTTTGTATAAATACGGATGTTTGTGCTTCATTGTTTCATCATCCGAAACACGAAAAACATCTCTACAGAACCTCCTCCTCTTCTTCCACAAAAATATTCATGGATGCCTTTGAGAATGCGTTGCGACAATGGTGCCGGTATTTGTTGCCTCCCGAAAAGTATCAACTCATTTGCATGGGAGTTGGTTAATTGTTGGTGCTCCATCAAGTCAAGGTGCAATCCTCATTTCTTGAAGCATGTTCTCGGTTTTGGGATTCGAAACATCACGTTTTCGTGTGTTCGAAAGGTTAAATTTGTCCTCTTGCCGAGGAAGTAGGAGCCATTGGTGGATGGATGGGTTGTGTTCCGGTGCTTCCTACGACTCAGTTGTGTTATAAGGAGAAATTCCGTTCAATGTTGGGCTTGTCAACAAGTCAAGTCAACTTCCTCCTTGATCCTTATGGTGTCGATATGTTGGCTCTTATCAACATCTTTTCAAACCGATTAGATGCCAATGTTTCGGAGGTGGCTAGGAGAAGGACTCTTGCCTTTTGCCTTGTCCATGTATACCTCTTTGTTGATGCTTTGAAGAAGGAGGGGCCAAAATGCTATGGTAGCATGACCCTTGTGCACGTAGTCGAGCAAATGGAGCATGGTAGAGATCCATCATGGTTGGTGCTTGGAGAAATCATCCAAGCTTTGGACAAGAAGGGCTCTTGTGGAGAAGCTCCCTCGTTTGGATCTCCAAGGATCCTCCAAGTGTGACTATTGGAGAGGCTAAGGTATGTAGAGCCTCCGGTGGATTCTTCTTCTTATTCTTTCCGTCGCCTTACCATGAGGTAGAAGTTGTACTCGGATAGCTCCACCGAGGATTATTGGGCCGCGAGATTGGCGGAGGAGGGTGGTCCTCATATCCGTTGAGTGGTGCCATGGTGGCACTTGAAGCCTTCACGGGGTTGCCCGCTTCGGGTGCTAGTCCTCGTTTTTTTTATGGTGGTGGGTTTGAAGGTTGTTTCCTTCATTTATCCCGAAAGGCTCATGAGGCAAATGGGGCGTCAATAAAAGGTGCCCGCTGAAGATACGCTCGTTCAAAAGAATGTTTTCCGGAACTCCGAGCTTGTGGAGGTCTTCGAAAGATGGTGGGCCACTCGGCCGCTTTGGGAGGTACCAAACCCCGTTGCCATGACATGGGTGACTCCCGCTTATGTCAAGTGGTCAAGAACTTCATCCTTGGAAGAGAGGTCCAAATCCCGTAAGAATGAGGTTGTCGACTTGAAGTATCGAGAGGTAGGCAAGGCCAACCGTGCCTTCTTTGAGGATTATGTTGATGGAGCTAGCTCGGATGTGATGAGGCCACCAAAGACGAGAAGCTCAGGCCCCAAGAATGTAGTGGGCCGTACATGGGCTCGCTTTGGGCCAAACATGGAGTCTTGCAAGAGACCAGAGGCCGTCGCCGTGGTAGATCGGTTGAGGATCCGTTCCGAAGAAGAAATTCATGCTTGGCGGACCAACAAGAAGAACAAGGGGAAGATGTACCCAGAGGAAAAAGGCAAGGGTAGAATGGAAGAGTGAATACCTCCATTACCCACTTTATTATTATGTTGTATTAGTGTTGTGAGTTTTTATTATGTTGTACTAGCTATGTTTTGTGTGTTTTGTGCTAGTTTTATTATGTGAGGTGTTTTAGTCGACACCTTAGCTTTGACAAGTTGTAGACTTGTCGAGCTTTATTTGTTGTTGAAATTGTAATCCCTTCCATTATTAATTAAATAAGAGGATTGCTCGTGTCGAAATTGTGAACGCTTGTTTCTTCCATCCATTTTGTAAAGGTAATTCGATTTGAATCATCCTAAACTTTGCACTTGGGAAATGGGATCTTTGTAGGAAGGGAGAAAGGCTTCTTTTTCGTATTTTTGTGGAGAAAAGGAATGTTGTTCCCTTTCTCTCTTTTTTTGAAAGGTTGATATGGGTGATGTTTCGTATGTGGATAAACATAAGGGAATGTTTTTTTTGATAGGGATGTGTTATTTTTTTTATTATGGGGATGGTTGTATCCTTCTTAAGTAAGAAAGGACTGCCTACGTATACACCTGAAGAGGTGAAATCAAACCGTGAACGTAGTTCGAAGCGTTTTGTAAATTTTGATTGGGTTTTGTGGTTGTATCCCTCATGTATAAGAAGGACTGCCTACATATCCACCTGAAGAGGTTAAATCAAACCGTGATCGTAGTTCGAAGCGTTTTGTAAATTTTGATTGGGTTTTGTGGTTGTATCCCTCATGTATAAGAAGGACTGCCTACGTATCCACCTGGAGAGGTGAAATCAAACCATGCTCGTAGTTCAGGGGCTTTTGTTTTAGTGTAAATGGATGTTGCCTTTAACAGATCAAAGGGCATTGGAAACGGGCAAGGTGCCGCAACTTAGACTCGATAAAACATGAAATTTCAAATCAGAACGCGTTTGAGGAACTTGACTTGAGAAGGTTAAGGTGGTCGCTAGTTGTAAAACTAGGGTGAGGTCGTAGGTTGCTACGGTTCAAGGGTAGAATTTCTTGAGTTGGGCTAGGTTGGTCGGGTTTATAAAATCCTCCCCGTCTAGGTCACTCAGTCTCACTACGCCCCCCGAAAGTATTTTCTTGACCAGGTATGGCCCGGCCCAGTTGGGTTCGAATTTCCCCCTCGGATCGACGGGTAACGGTGCTCGAACCGACTTGAGGACCAAGTCGCCTTCTTTGATGTTCCTGGGTTTAACCTTCTTGTTGAATGCCCGTTGTATACGTCGTTGGTATAGCTGGACGTTGTGCAAGGCGTTGAGCCGCCGCCCGTCTAGAAGAGCGAGTTGCCATACCTTCGACGGGTCCATTTCGCCTCAGGAACCTGACTCTTCAGTAGGATGCGTAGAGATGGGACCTCTAACTCTACCGGCTGAACCCCCTCCATACAATATGCTAGGTAGAAGGGTGTGGCGCCTGTTGGTGTTCGGATGGAGGTTCGATATCCCCAAAGTGCGAATGAGAGCTTGCTCGGCCAATCGCGGTAATTGTCTTGCATTTTCTTGATAATGGTGACGAGAGTTTTGTTCGCTGCCTCCACCACTCCGTTGGTATGGGGACGGTAGGGGGACGACCGATGTCGTTTGATCTTGTATTTGTCCAACAAGGTTTGTGTTTCCCCCCGAAAGTGAGAGCCTTGATCGCTGATGATTTCATGGGGTACCCCATATCTGCAGATGATGTTTTTTTGGATGAACTTGGCCACTTGTTTTGCGGTCAAGACTGCATATGATTGCGCTTCTACCCATTTGGTGAAGTAGTCGATTGCGACGAGGAGGAAGCAATGCCCCTTGGTGCCTATCGGGTTGACTTTCCCGATGATGTCGATGCCCCAGGTTGAGAAAGGCCAGGGTGATGTCATGGTGTATAAAAGGGATGGTGGTATGTGTTGTATGTTGGTGAATATTTGGCAATTGTGGCAACGTTTGACGTAGCTACGGCAATCGGCTTCCATGGTGGTCCAATAGTAGCCTAGCCGCATGATTTTTCGGGTAAGCATTATTGCGCTCATGTGAGGGCCACATTCTCCGTCGTAGACCTCTCCCATGACTTTTTTGGCTTTGTGATGGTCAATGCAAAGGAGGAGAATCCCTTAGGGTGTTCTTTTGAATAATTGGTCTTGGTTTATCACGAATTGTGATACAAGTAAACGGATGGCTCTTTGTCCTCTTGGATCAGAGTTAGGAGGGAATTCGTTTCTGGTTTTGTAGTTGAGGATGGCTTGGTACCAAGGTTCATCATGGTTTTCCTCGTTGTTGTTGATGGCACAGATGTGAGCTGGCTCGCTCCTTCTCTCGACACATAGGGGCATTGATGTCATGTCGTCGGGTATGTTGACGAGCGCGGCATGTTTTGCCAGGGCATTAGCAAATTGATATTCCTCTCGTGGCAAGTGGAAGTAGTCGACTTGGTCGAAGAACTCTGCCTCTTGATTGATTTTTGCTAGGTAGGGAGCTAAGCTGTCACTTCTTATTTTCCATGATCCGGACACCTGATTGATGATGAGCGAGGAATCGCCGTGGACCCTTAGTCTCTTGATGCCAAGTGTGATGGCTGCTTGTAGGCCGATGAGGCATGCTTCATATTCGGCGGCATTGTTAGTGACGGCAAAGTCTAGCTTGACCGATATCGGAACATGTTCTCCCTCTAGTGATATTATAAGGATTCCTACCCCGAAGCCTCTCAGATTAGATGCACCATCGAAGTATAGGTCCCATGCGTCGGAGTCGGCACAAAGGATGTCTTCGTCAGGAAGTGACCATGTGTCGGTCGTTGGATCCTCGTTGACGGGATTCTCTGCCAAGAAGTCGGCGACTGCCCTTCCTTTGATAACCTTGAGAGGTACAAACTTGAGGTCAAACTCGGACAGCATGAGTGTCCACCTAGACAGCCTTCCGTTTAGTACGGGTTTTTCGAAGATGTATTTGACCGGGTCCATGTTGGAATAGATGTGGACCGTGTAGCTGAGCATGTAATGCCGAAGCTTCTTTGTTGACCACACTAGGGCAAGGCATGTTTTTTCCAGTTGGGTGTACCTCGTCTTATACTCGATAAAATTCTTGCCGATGTAGTAGATGGCTCGTTCTTCACCGTCGACTGTTTGTGCTAACATTGCTCCCATGGCTGTGTCGGTGACAGTGAGGTATAGGGATAAGGGAAACCCTTGTTGCGGTGGCATGAGGACGGGCCGTCGTCCCAATTGGTGTGATTGGAGGCGCGAAGTTTCTTGAATATTGGTTCACAAATCATGGTGAGCTTGGCTATGAAGTGGCTGATGTATTGAACCTGACCGAGAAATCCCCGAATCTCCTTCTCGTTCTTAGGCCGTGGCATTTGCTGAAGGGCTTTGATTTTTGTTGGATCAATCTCAATGCCTCTTTTACTGACGACATGTCCCAGGAGTTTTCCAGAGGTGACTCCGAATGCATATTTCTGAGGATTTAGTCTCATGTTCTATATCCGCAGACGAGCGAAGAATTTCCGAAGGGCGCTGATGTGGCCATCCCGTTCTTTTGACTTGACAATCATATCATCGACACATACCTCTACCTCCTTGTGCATCATATCATGTAGGAGAGTGGTAGCGGTTCTTTGATAGGTAGCTCCGGCATTACTGAGGCCAAAGGGCATGACCGTGTAGCAATATGTACCCCACTGCATGGTGAATGTAGTCTTGTGCATGTCTTCCTCAGCCATTTTGATCTGGTTGTACCCGGCGTACCCGTCCATGAATGATAAGAGGGCGTGCTCGGCGGTATTGTCCACCAGAATGTCAACATGTGGCAAAGGGAAGTCGTCCTTTGGACTCGCCTTGTTCACATCCCTGAACTCGACGCAAACCCGAATTCTCCCGTCTTTCTTTGGTACAGGAACGATGTTGGCCACCCAGTCAGAGTACTCCGACATTTTGATGAAACCGGCCTTGAACTGTTTATCCACTTCTTCTCCTTGATTTTCAGGGCCCATTCAGGGCGCATCCGGCGCAGCTTTTGCTTCACGGGTTTAGCTCCGGGCTTAATGGGTATCCGGTGCATGGCAATTTCCCTGTCAATCTCAGGCATATCTCTGTAGGATAAGGCGAATATGTCCTTATATTCGTGTAAGAGGTCGATGAATTGTCGTCTTTCCGAGGGGTCAAGGGTTGTCCATATCCTAAGTTCTTGAGATGTGTTGTCGGTTCCTACGTTAATAGGTTCGGTCTCCTCAATGATGGGGGTCCTGGTTTCCCTTTTGTCAAGTTCTTTGGCTAAGTGAGGTGGGTAGTCACTCAAGTCAAATTCCTCATAGTCATTCAGAATTGCATTGCAGTTAAATTGAAACGAGTCAGAAGCAAACTTAGCGTTCATTAAGTTATCACGAGTGAAAAGCTCGGAGAGGAAAGACATCTCATGGTCAGTCAGAGGCGAAATAGCAGAGGAGGTGGCCCGTGGAACAGGCTCCAATTTGTCACCTTCCATGGGAGTGGGGATGACCCTAGTTGACTCAGCCTCTGAAGTAGCCACGACTTTGTGATAAAACAGTGGGAAGGGGGACCATGACCGGGGCATCAGGAGTGCTAGGAGCTAAGACAGATTCTGACACCGACTCAGACTCAGATTCTTGTTCACTTCCTTCTTTGAACATAGGGCCTTCTCCAGTTGTGATCTTGAGAATGTGGCCTTGGCGATCGGTCCACTTGACCGTTTTCCTCCAGCCTTGTGTAGCTTTCTCCGAGTCGGTTTCGGAGATCAAGGCGATGGGGTCAAATTGGTTGTCCCTTAGAGAAATGGTGATGATGTCCACATAGTCGAGGTGCTTGATGTTATCCTCTCCAAAGAGGAGAGTGACAGCTTGTCCGTCGAGGCTTGAGGACGCCTTAGACTCGGTTGATGCGGCTTTGGTGTTATTGGGGATGAAGTAGCAGTCCTGGAAGACTTCTACACCCAGGTACCTGCCCTTGGCCACAGGGTCATAGATCGGCTCAGGGAAGCCATGGTAGAGCTCGGACTCTCCCTCGGGGACAAAGTATCCATTCAGGGTCAAATGATAGGGACGGAGGATAACTCCGAATTAGGAGGTTTATCTCCTGGATATCTTCATCGGTAGGTTCATAACCCAGCCCGAATGTGATGTTGGGGACCTTAGCCTGTTTCAAGGGAGGTAAGGCGCTCTTCAGCGGATTGAGGGGTAAACCCAGGAAGTAACCCTGGCGCATCAGGATGCGGTTGACCGTGAGGTTGGCGAACGGGTCACAACCATAGGGTGTTGATTCATCAGTTAGGGCGTTCACAGCTTGAAATCCCTACATCTCATTGTCAACCTCCTCAATGGCCTGGGAGGCTATTCCCTTTTTCATGACGGCTTTGATCGGAGAAGTAGGAATCGTGATCGTTTTCCAGTTGAAGGGGACCCTGATTTTCTGGTGAAGGGTTGAAGTAACTGCCTTGACAGCGTGGATCCAGGGACGTCCCAGAAGCATGTTGAAGGAGGCATCGATATCGACTACCTGAAAACCGGTTTGCCTTTCCAGTGGCCCGGTTGCGACAGTTAGAGTGATAAGCCCTGCGACCTTACGACGAGTGATGTCATAAGCGCGCACTCCTTGATTGGTTGGGACCAAATCAGCTTCTTTGATACCCAGTTTATGAGCCGTTTTGAGGGGAATGACATTCACCGCGGATCCGCCATCCACAAGAACCATAGGTACATTCTTTTTGAGGCACTACACGGTGATGTATAGAGCAAGCTTGTGGTTCGCTCCGAAGGGAGGGATATCCTCATCAGAGAAGATGATTGGGTTGTTCAGGTCGGCGACATCCCTTGTCATGTGTGCTACTACTTCTTCGGGGTGGGAGGTAGAGGGCACAGTCAGTTTTTCCAAGGCTTGTAGTAGAGCTTGCCGATGCTCGAAGGATGTAGCAATCAATTGCTAAATTGAGATTTCGGCTTTTGCCTTCAACAGTTGTTTGAGGATCGAATTCTCAGGAGCCTTTGGTTGAGTGTCCACGTCCAGGACAACCTGGTCGTTTGTTGTTGGAGCGACCGTTGAATTGTTCGGGTTTGATAGGGGCGTCCGGATCGGGTAAGATGACCGATTTCTTTTGCCTGCTTCTCTTTCCCTAGGACTATATAGATATCCTCAGCATCGTCTCTCCAGATACCATTGATTTCGGTATCCCGAGGGTACCTTGGAGGGGTATTCCTCGGTGGGCAGTTTTTGTGAGGGAAATTTTTGTGAGGGTAGTTTTTGTGAGGGTGATTATTGTGAGGGTGATTATTGTGGGGGTGATTATTGTGAGGTGCGTGCCAGAATGGTCGCGGGATCAATCCATCCTGGTGAGGGTAGTTTTGGGTGCTCGGGGGGCTCTCCCTCGGGCGTAGTGTTGGAAGATTGAAAATCAATCGGCGATAAGCATCGTCAAGTCGGGTAATCCTTTCGGAGAGACTAGCTATAGCTTCCTCAACTTGTTGGAACATGTCAAGCAAAGTCGCGGCATTGAAAACAAATACTCCGTCCGAAGCATCCTTCTCCAGGGCATTCACCTCGTCATCAATTGGTAAGATTAGGTGTGAGCAGTCCAAGGTTGGTTCGTCATCGGAGATGGCATGGATTCCCAAAGGTTTTGTCTTGTTGTTTGGTTTATTCGGTGCAGGCAAAGGCAATTCCCCTTTCTCGATCATGTCCTGAATGACGTGTTTGAGCTTGAAACAGGTTTCCGTGTCATGCCCTTTCCCTTGGTAGTACTGACAGTAGGCATTAGGGTTCCAGAAGCGGGATTTCTTAGCATCAGACGGATCCGGGGTGGGTCTGATCGGTTGTAACTTCCCTTGGTCCATAAGCCTTTTCAAGGCGCTTGCATAAGTTGACCCTATGTTGGTGAACACTCTTTGAGGGCGCTCAGCTCTTTTGGCGGTTGGCTCGAGGAGGTTGACCTCGTTAATTTTGTTCGGCTGACCATAAGGGCGAGATCTGGTTTATGTGGATCCCTGGTAGCCTCTACCAGTGGTTTTGGCTAGGACACCCTTTCGGAGGTCATCTTCAATGCGTGTCCCAAGGATTTATAGATCCTGGAACGTCTTGATGTTTTGGTACCTCAGTAAGTTGGCATACACCGGGCGGAGATTGTTGGCAAAATTTTCCACCAAAGTTGACTCACTCGGCTTGCTGACCAACTGAGTGCTTACTCTCCTCCAACGGGTCAAGAATTCGGTGAATCCCTCCTTATCATTTTGGGTTAGGACCTCAAGAGTGCGGGTATTGGCTTGAATTTCGATATTGTCAGCATATTGCTTAACCAATTCAACTGCAACCTCATCCCACGTAGTAAGCTTCTTCGGTTCAAGGGAGTAGTATAATTGGCGAGGGATCGGTTCCAAGGATGATGGAAAGATCCGGGTGAAAAGTTCTTGTTTGACCCCTTTTATGGCCATGTAGTCTTTGAAGGCTCGAATGTGATTGAGTGGGTCCTCCACTCCCTTGAATTTAGGCACATCAGTCAAGGTAAAGTTGTCGGGTAGTTGATCTCCAACGGGTTCAAATCTTCGATTGCTCTCAAGTTGGATGTTGTTACCCCAGGCTAGGAGTTGTTCTTCCAAGAGCTTGAGCCTTTTCTCAGTTTCAGTCAAGGGCGGAGTGTTTTGCTCTCCAGTGTCCTTGTTTTCCTGAGTGTCGATACGGGCCTCGACAAGATCCAGAGTGACCTTAAGAGCAGTGAGTAGGCTGGCTAGCTGAGCTGTTGTGACATCTCTGTTGTCGTTGTTGTTGGACGAAGTCGAAGACGGGGCCATGGTTCTGAGGCAGAAAAATAGCTCACATTACAACTCAATCTGACACGGTTCAAAGACTGAACGCAGACAACACAAAGGATGGAACAAAGATCAGACTCAACAAGACGAGGGTGACCGTGTGTGGTACCTCGGTGCTGACTCGATTTATAACGTGACGGTGTTGACCGGACTTTGACACGCGTCCAACGTAGCGACATGACGCAGTTGGACGAGTCTCGTGGTGAGACGACTTATAAGTAAAGTGTAACACCCGCGAATTTCCAATTTTGACATTTAAAATTTATTAAACCGTTTAATTACTTTATTTTATAATTTTGGATTATTCAATTTAATTAATTTTATGTCAAACACGATTTTTATGAACGTATTATATAAAAGCTCATTTTTATAAAAATACGTATTACTAAATGATATCTTTGACTCATAATTTATACAAGAATAAATGTATACATATTTTGGTCAGATAATAATAAAGACAGTAATGATAATAATTCCCGTCTCAACATCCGTATAGCTATAGACCGTCACATTTCACTTTGTACATGCTTTAATCCGGACCAATCAGAATTCGACAACACGTCACACCCACCTAACATCCTACACTCTACTTTTAAAAATATCTCCTTATTATATATTTATAAATTATTATTATTATTATTATTATTATTATTATATTATACTATTACTATTATTATGTTATTGTCGTTGTTGTCCCACTGCCCCCACCCCTACACTTTCTTCCTCTTCTTTCTTTCGACACAAGCAACCGCAATAACAACAATCAACAAGCTCCGTACAACTCCATTTTTACGCACCATCAACCATAGATCCCTCCTTCATTTCTCAACCAAAATCCATTATTTTTGTACCATTAGCTTCCTCGTCCCTTCCTCGTTCTTTTAAGGTAAGAAAGCTTTGATTTTGTTGAATTTTTGAAATGGGCATCTTATGACAAATTCGGTTTTGGTGACTCAAACAACTCGTTTTTCATTCCCTTTTAGTTGAATACCTCGAATACTGAAGAAAGCTCGTGCTTTGGGCGTTTTCACTCGGGAATTCGAGAGTTAAAGGTAACGGTGATAGGTTACTGGACAATTAGTCGATATTTCGCCCCTTTTTCTCAGTTTTCATTCTTATTTGTTGAAAGTCTGGTTCTTTATGTCTCTAAATTACGTGGTTGTATATGCGAATTCATTGGTCATTCTCACATGGTCGTTCGAGTGTTTTCGTAGTCGAGTTTACCGTAATTAAATCGGGTATGAGGTGGTCGTTTTGAGTACAATTTCCGTCTCAAAGGACGGGTGTGTGTAGCTTCTCATTCTGGTTTTTGGCCGAGTATAATGGTGATGGGTCTCGGTGGTCATTCACGTTTTTAGTCGTGTTTATTTCCGTCTCAACCTTGCTTTCATTTCCGGCGTAATTTCGGGTCGAATAGATAGTTGTGAGTCTCTGTTTGTAGCCGAAAAAGGGATTGTTTGGACTCTGTTTTGGGGATGGCCGATATGGTGGTTACGAGCAACCAGTATAGTGGTTGCGGGCAGTCTTGAGTCGGGTCTTGGTGGCTGTTTGAAATGGACTAGTTGGAGGTAGCGTTTTATGATCGAGTACCGGGTATGGCTGCGGGTTTGAGTCGTGGGGTTAGTCTGCTCTTGGTGCAATGATTAGTCATTTGAAATCATTTAATTTCTGTCTCATATTTATATAACACAACTCGTTAATATTTCGTTTACATATTATTCCAATTTGGTTTATTTGACTATAAAAGTGGGCTCATTATATTTTAATTATTGGGCTTGACTTGTATTTATTAGGCTGCATTCATATTATGGGTGTATGGACACACCATGTCCCTCCTCCATTGGACCGCTTTTAATTTTGTCACCCTTATTTCGTTGGGCCATTTACATTCCATTCTTTGGGCTGTGGGTTAGGCCACGATACTAGTTGCCCAAGTCACTCTCCTTGAGTCGTGTTGGGTAACTCGTTTGGCATCAAATGTATTTGCTTTAATGATTAATCTCTGTCTCGTGTGTTATAAATTGTAATCTAGTAAATATCGTTTATTATAGGTATATCCTTCTCAAAAAATCAAATGTTTGGGTCCCACATGATTTAATGGTTGGGTTGCGCATGAGTAATATGTTGGGTTTAACATATCTTGTTTGTTGGGCATAATGTGATTTAATTGTTGGACTCTTGATAGTTTTTTTATTGGGCTCATAAATGAGTCACTTGGACTTGGTCACATTTTATCCCATATATTTCATATAACGTAAGTTATTCATTATCATTTATTATATTTTATTTAATCGGCATGTTAAATTATAAAATAGAATATTTATTAATATAAGACAAGTATGAGTTATTTATTATTAAATGATTATTTGTGAAGAGTCATATTCTTAATAATGTCTGAATTGTTTTGTTATGAGAGTCCTGGTCCTATCGGATACTGGAGGTGAGCTATAAGCCCTCAAGTTGCGATATGATCGTCGGGATTGATGTTCTCATCTGTACTTATGGTGAGATGCAAGCCATAAGTATGAATGTGACATTAGTGATCCCGTGTCATATGATTTTCTAACGTGTTTATATTTGTATAATCATTAATACTCGTATTGTGACTCAAGTGTGACGTTCTACATTGTGTGACGACTGGACTTTCCTTATTTACCCTTTCGGACCATTGGTTACGGTTAGGTGCCATGTTTCCGGATTGGGCTATTTTTCCTTCCGCCTCTTCGGACCGGGGGTCACGGTTAGGTGACAACGTTCCAATTTGGGGTTACTCGACTTTCGGGCACGGTTAGGTGTACCATGTATCGAGTCTTGGATGCGGATGGGTCACTGCATGTCGAATCGGGTGTCGTCCATCCCGAGAGTCTGGCCAGGTTTAGACTAGGACCGTATTATGATCGTCGTCCTACCAGGAGGTTGGAGTCTAGGATGTAGTCTAGTGTGTGGTATCTCGGACATGCTTTAAAGGTAGCCTCTTAGTCGGATACTCCGTCTACACTTTGTGTCGGTCTTACACTTGTTGAGTCGTGTCTATATAAGTTGGTCTAATTGGCTAATCTATCATTTTGACTGCATATTTATTCTAATATATCATGCCTATTCCATTAAGAAAGTATTATGCCTATCTCATCGTGATTATTCATTATATCTCCTTTTTCTCCATTGTTCATATATGATGCATGATCTACATGTTTAATTAAGTGGTTGTTTACTTGCATTTCGACATATTGTGGCTGGGAGAACCTTGAGTTACTCCCCACTAACTATGGCGTTCATGTTTACATGAATGACAGGTTGTGAAGATGCTTACGTGGGGAAGACGTGTGGGCTAGCGAGAACTAAACCCTTGGACCTTAGTTACTAGTTTAGAAACCTCTTATATGTTTATTCGTGGGATATCTTTTCCCCGCCTTCTAGACTTGGGTTGTAATAACCTAAGTTTGTCTATTATTGATTTTGTTTCATTTCGTTTTTGACACCCGCGTATTAATCTTTAACTTATAACAAAAAGTTTTTAAAATCTCACAAATTCCGCTTTAATTTATTGGTTATGTTTTCCGCTTTATCGCGCGGTGTCACAGTTGGTATCAGAGCATATGTTGCTCCCGACGCACACACGTGTACCCCAAATTTAAATTGAACTTGACCTTGAATAATGAATGAGAGATGGGTAGATTTAAGGACCTAAGGTGGTAGTCTATAGTGTGTTTGCTCTTTGTTAGGTACTAACATGTTTGTTGATTGCCATTTAATAATTGTTGTGCCCTTGGATCAATGACCGTAAGCTTACCAACGTGAAGATCAAGATTTGGTGCCTATTGCCAGAAATTGAAGATTTGTTCAACTTTGAAGAATGCTTCTACGTCCTTGAAGATGCTTCTCATTCTTTGTGTATCTTGCCTTATTCTTTATCTCTTGGTGCTTATCCTTCTTCTAAACTCTCTTCCGTTTTACCTTGAAAGCTACTCTTGTACTTCTAACTTGTCCTTTGTTTCTTGCTTATCCCCCCTTAATGCCTTTTTATAGTACTCTTTCTTTTGAGGGATGTTTACCTTGGTTGGGGATTTTGACTTTTGAGGAGATTGTTTGTGGTTGACCCTTAATCCTTGTTTTGAGAGGATTTGATGTTGGAAAGACTTAGGTAGTGTGATGAGACATACTTGATGGTTATTATACCTAGATCCTTGATAAAGTGAGTATGTGGATTGGTGGATTTTGTGTGTCAAGTGTGAGTTGCATTGGTTACTAAGGTTATGGAACTTGGCATTGTTGTTTATGTTTGGGATACTAGTGCTTAGTACTTGACTTAGATTGGATAAAGTTGAATGGTGGATTTAAGGATATGGGATTGACCAAGTAAGTCAAGTTTGTGATTGACTTTTGTAGTTGCTTTGGATATGAGGATTTAATGTATATGTTACCATATGAGAAAAGCTAATGGTGGGATTATTGGTTGGTGTGAGTGAGTGATATTGATTACTACTTGAGGTATGATATGAGAGTGAGAGTAAGCTACATTGTTGGGGAGTCTTAGCACTTGTTTTAGTAACTAGAAAGAATAATGGTATGGTTGACACCAATTGTTAGGTTAAAGAACATAGTTTCAATTTATGGTTTTAGGAACTTTGAGGTGGTAAAGCGTTGTTACCACTAAGGCCTTGTTTCTTGAGAACTCGATGGTAAGTAAAGTTCTAGGATATCAGATTTGAAAGAAAACATTTTGGGATGTTGATGACCATAAAGGATTAGTGATGTGATTTGATGTTAGTTGACTTATGAGAGTTCTTGAGTTGAGAGAGACTTGGTATTGAGAAGTATTTGTCCTATGGTTTTATAAACTTTGAGGTTGTAATGAGTACTTGAGATGACGGGACGATGTAGTACATGAGGGTAGTAGAGTGGACTTTCATGAAAGAAAACTTTGGATTGACTTGTTACTACCTTGTTTTGAAATGAGAACCTTGGAATATTTGAGGAACTTTTTCTGGGATTTAGAGCTTAGTATTGGGATTTTTGATTGAGGGTTTTACCATTGTGAGAAACTCATGGTTGACACTAGTTGGATATGAGTATAGCTTTGTTGGAAACCTTGACCTTGATCTTGTAGATGTTTGAGGATTTGGAGTGATGAGATCACATTTATAGTGGAGTACCTTGTTTCTAGAAATAGCTTAAGATGAAGTAACATAAGTAATTTGAGGAAATCCTTGGGAATGTTGTGGTTATGAGTTTTGTTGTTAAGAAGATTTCGGAAACGTTTAGAATGATGTTGTTGTTCGAGGTTTGAGTACCTGGCGTTTCCTTGTTGTCTAATTCATCCTCTTCTTTGACCATAAGCGTTACCGTTCCTACCTCTCTTCATCGCTTCCTCTTGCTCCTCCCTTAAATTGATGCTAGTGACCTATAAAAACCCTACCCTTGACATTTTTATTGTTTTGACTTCAATTCTTACCCTATGAAGTTCATTATAGCTCTTTTTGTTGGTTAAGTTTGAACTCTTTTAGCATACCTGATATTTATGTTGTCTAAATTGTTTTTCATTTCATACAATTCCTATATATTTCAAGCTACCAGTTTTGATTCGTTGTTAAAAGTTGATGTTACTTTTGAAAAACCTTACCTACTTTAAGGATTTGAAAATGAAAATTTGATTTAATTCCATATTTGTTCCTTGAGTATAGACTTCTTTATCATGATTTTAATTGCTAAACCTGATATTTCTTTAAATTTTATCCAATTTATGTTAACTTTGATCTATTTATGATTTCTTTGAAAAAGATAAGTATCACATTTTCAGGAACTTGACTCCTTTTTAAGTTTAAAAGTGAAATCTTCATTTCTATTTTGGCCTTTGCAAGAGAAAATTTGAGTAGATTACCTTTCTCTTTTGATTTTAACGTTGATTGGATGTTAAAACTCGTTATTATAGACGTTTAATAACTTGTTCTACGCTTGTCGGCGAGAGATTTTTGTTTTAAATTTGTCTTTGACTTGGAAAGTTAGCGTTCTTGTGTGAACGACAAGAGCAATTTCGTTCCATGAATGAGACTTACACTTTTGAAAACTCCTCATTAATGTTTTTGAAAGTATTTTGGTTTTTTATTTATGCAAATGATTTAATTTTCGATCGGGTTCGGTCGGAAAATTTTATTTGGAACATTTGAAAGAATTTCGACTCTTACGATAAGTAACCTTTAAAATGTTTTGGTTACCGATTCCGAAATTCCAGTTTTATTTTATATAACCTTTCATTTCCACTTTCAAGTTTCGAGGACCAAACTTTTTAAAAGATGGGGTGATTGTAACACCCGCGAATTTCCTATTTTGACATTTTAAATTTATTAAACCGTTTGATTACTTTATTTTATAATTTTGGATTACTCAATTTAATTAATTTTATGTCAAACACGATTTTTATGAACGTATTATATAAAAGCTCATTTTTATAAAAATACGTATTACTAAATTATATCTTTGAGTCATAATTTATACAAGAATAAATGTATACATATTTTGGTCAGATAATAATAAAGACAGTAATGATAATAATTCCCGTCTCAACATCCGTCTAGCTATAGACCGTCACATTTCACTTTGTACATGCTTTAATCCGGACAAATCAGAATTCGACAACATGTCACACCCACCTAACATCCTACACTCTACTTTTAAAAATATCTCTTTATTATATATTTATATATTATTATTATTATTATTATTATTATTATTATTATTATTATTATTATTATTATTATTATTATTATTATACTATTACTATTATTATGTTATTGTCGTTGTTGTCCCACTGCCCTCGCCCCTACACTTTCTTCCTCTTCTTTCTTTCGACACAAGCAGCACCAATAACAACAATCAACAAGCTCCGTACAACTCCATTTTTACGCACCTTCAACCATAGATCCCTCCTTCATTTCTCAACCAAACTCCATTATTTTTGTACCATTAGCTTCCTCGTCCCTTCCTCGTTCTTTTAAGGTAAGAAAGCTTTGATTTTGTTGAATTTTTGAAATGGGCATCTTATGACAAATTCGGTTTTGGTGACTCAAACAACTCGTTTTTCCTTCCCTTTTAGTTGAAGACCTCGAATACTGAAGAAAGCTCGTGCTTTGGACGTTTTCACTCGGGAATTCGAGAGTTAAAGGAAACGGTGATAGGTTACTCGACAATTAGTCGATATTTCGCCCCTTTTTCTCATTTTTCATTCTTATTTGTTGAAAAGTCTGGTTCTTTATGTCTCTAAATTACGTGGTTGTATATGCGAATTCATTGGTTATTGTCACATGGTCGTCCGAGTGTTTTCATAGTCGAGTTTACTGTATTGAAATCGGATATGGGGTGGTCGTTTTGAGTACAATTTCCGTCTCAAAGGACGGGTGTGTGTAGCTTCTCATTCTAGTTTTTGGCCGAGTATAATGGTGATGGGTCTCGGTGGTCATTCACGTTTTTAGTCGTGTTTATTTCCGTCTCAACCTTGCTTTCATTTCCGGCGTAATTTCGGGTCGAATAGATAGTTGTGAGTCTCTGTTTGTAGCCGAAAAAGGGATTTTTTGGACTCTGTTTTGGGGATGGCCAATATGGTGGTTATGAGCAGCCAGTAAGGTGGTTGCGGGCAGTCTTGAGTCGGGTCTTGGTGGCTGTTTGAAATGGACTAGTTGGAGGTAGCGTTTTGTGATCGAGTACCAGGTATGGTTGCTGGTTTGAGTCGTGTCGTTAGTCTGCTCTTGGTGCAATGATTAGTCATTTGAAATCATTTAATTTCCGTCTCATATTTATATATCCCAACTCGTTAATATTTCGTTTACATATTATTCCAATTTGGTTTATTTGACTTTAAAAGTGGGCTCATTATATTTTAATTATTGGGCTTGACTTGTAGTTATTGGGCCACATTCATGTTATGGGTGTATGGATACACCATGTCCCTCCTCCATTGGACCGCTTTTAATTTTTTCACCCTTATTTCGTTGGGCCATTTACATTCCATTCTTTGGGCTGTGGGTTAGGCCACGATACTAGTTGCCCAAGTCCCTCTCCTTGAGTCATGTTGGGTAAATCGTTTGGCATCAAATGTATTTGCTTTAATGATTAATCTATGTCTCGTGTGTTATAAATTGTAATCCGTTAAATATCGTTTATTATAGGTATATCCTTCTCACAAATCAAATGTTTGGGTCCCACATGATTTAATGGTTGGGTTGCACATGAGTAATATGTTGGGTTTAACATATCTTGTTTGTTGGGCTTAATGTGATTTAATTGTTGAACTCCTGATAGTTTGTTTATTGGGCTCATAAATGAGTCACTTGGACTTGGTCACATTTTATCCCATATATTTCATATAACGTAATTTATTCATTATCATTTATTATATTTTATTTAATCGGCATGTTAAATTATAAAATGGAATATTTATTAATATAAGACAAGTATGAGTTATTTATTAATAAATGATTATTTGTGAAGAGTCATATTCTTAATAATGTCTGAGTTGTTGTGTTATGAGAGTACTGGTCCTATCGGATACTGGAGGTGAGCTATAAGCCCTCAAGTTGCGATATGATCGTCGGGATTGATGTTCCCATTTGTACTTATGGTGAGATGCAAGCCATAAGTATGAATGTGACATTAGTGATCTCGTGTCATATGATTTTCTAACGTGTTTATATTTGTATAATCATTAATACTCGTATTGTGACTTAAGTGTGACGTTCTACATTGTGTGACGACTTGACTTTCCCTATTTACCCTTTCGGACCATTGGTTACGGTTAGGTGCCATGTTTCCGGATTGGGCTATTTTTCCTTCCGCCTCTTTGGACCGGGGGTCACGGTTAGGTGACAAGGTTCCGATTTGGGGTTACTCGACTTTCGGGCACGGTTAGGTGTACCATGTATCGAGTCTTTGATGCGGATGGGTCACCGCATGTCGAATCGGGTGTCGTCCATCCCGAGAGTCTGGCCAGGTTTAGACTAGGACGGTATTATGATCGTCGTCCTACCAGGAGGTTGGAGTCTAGGATGTAGTCTTGTGTGTGGTATCTCGGACATGCTTCAAAGGTAGCCTCTGAGCCGGATACTCCGTCTACACTTTGTGTCGGTCTTACACTTGTTGAGTCGTGTCTATATGAGTTGGTTTACTTGGCTAATCTATCATTTTGATGTGGGATTTATCTGTATGCATCCCTTTAATTTAAGGATTATAACGAATTATAAAGTGATGATAACGAGTCATAAAACTAAATTGCATAAACAAAAGCATAAAGGATTAAGAAATAACCTACGGTCCTAGCTTTTATGGCCTATGAATAATATCGCAATGATATTCTCCTATCAGTTGCACCCAAGACGATATGAGAAATGCCCTTTGATTTTGCTAGAATCGATCCACAAATTAACTGATTAATTTTAGGTTTTGTGTTTTTCTTTGATTTTGCTAGAATCGATCCACAAATTAACTGGTTAATTTTAGGTTTTTTGTTTTTCTTTGATGAGATGGAGGCTAGGTTTAGGTTAGAATGATTAGGTTAGAAAAATTCTCCCTCCTTCTCTTATTATAACCGAAAAAGAGAAAAGAATGGGGAGTCTTTTTTTCTTCCTCATTTCGGCCCAAATCCCACCGAAATAATAAGGATTAAAATCCTTATTTTCGGTTATTCCAAAATGTATAAAATGTGTTAAATATAAATTGTCATCTAGTGAGGATCGAACCCATAACCTCTTGGTTTGAGTACCCTTACTATTACCACTATGACACATTCATCTTGTTGATTAAATATAACCGATTACATTCAAGTACGAATTAACATATTAATTCGTCCAAGCTAACATTATATACATTAATTAAATATAACTTATTATATTCAATTTACGAATTGACAGTTAATTCGTCTCAACTAATATTATTTAATCTTCATTAAATAATTGTCTCATCAACACATTGACTAACTGTTTAGTCATATAAGGCATCAATGTGATTACATTTCCATAACCACATCTCTCAAACACATCCTATAGGTGTGACCTTTAGGGACCATTTGATCACCGCCATCTGTATGATAATAACGTCAAACTTTCTAGCAAGCCAATCTTTATTAGGTAATCGTTAATCAACTGATTAAAATACGAAGTATACCCTTGTGAACCTGTAAGAGATTTACAAATGTTATCACACTAATTTGTGGAGGACACAAGCTCCAACAAACTCCCACTTGTCCTCACAAGTGTATGTGCGATAACCGATTCTCATATCCTAAAATTTCTCCTAGTCAATGTAAAACAATTTGCAAAATCCGTATTCACAAAGGTCATATTTTACAAGTGATCTGTATCAAGAGTGGTTTCCCCGACTAGAGAGTAACTTAACTGATAAACGAATCATCATTCGAGCATGGCCATGCATTTCGATTACAACTCCTCGAGTGGCCCCGAGAAATAACTATACCGATAAAGGTTGGATATTTTCCTCAACTCGAATCCCGCCGATGTAAGCACAAATATGAAATGACCCGAAAAAAATCTACTTAGCCTCCGATTCACGGCAGACCGTGAGAAAGAAACCAAAGTCACCCAAAAACTGCCTTAATTATCAAGAGACAGTCGATAGTCAAAATAATCGACTCTAGGAACACAATGGATGTCCTATCCACGACCTGGCACCGAATGTTTTTAAACATTTAGGACTCCATTACGTTGTCACAAAAATTTGTCCTACGAGGTATCGTTATAATCTCGCATTTGTGATCGATCAATCAACCATTTGACTTATGGCTCGTTGAACCCACCATCAATCGATCGCACAATATAATAGCCGAGTTATCAGCTCTTGTAGGCGATTACGGACCAAAACAAAATATAATGTAATTCAGTTCACTTTGTGGCGTTCAAAGTTGTCAGTACAATCCACATGAAAAACAAAATATTATATTAAAACGATGAATTTATAAATAGTATATGAAAAAGATAATGTATCAAATCCATAATCAACTACTACAACTCAGGAACACGTTTAATTCCCATGGAAATAATGTGCCCTACATGCTTATCATAATTCAACGATTCAGTAGTAGAATCTGCTACAACACTCTGTCTGGAACTCTTCCAGCTGACCGCAGCATCATTAAGAGTGAAGACGAACCCGGACTGAGATTTTGAATTATCTCGATCCGTTTGGAAGCTAGCATCTACGTAACCGGTTGCGCATAGCTTAGTATCGCCTCCATAAGTCAATACCCTATCCTTAGTCCTCCGTAGGTACTTGAGGATATTTTTAACAGCTATCCAGTGTGTTTCACCTGGATTCTTTTGGTACCGACTCGTCATACTCAATGCATGTGCCACGTCTGGACGTGTGCATATCATGGCATACATGATTGATCCTATTGCAGATGCATAAGGAACACGACTCATGCGCTTAATCCCTTCAGACGTCGTGGGTGACTGAGACTTGCTCAACTGCATCCTAGACGTCATTGGAAGGTTCCCCTTCTTGGAGTTGGTCATGCTGAACTTCTCAAGAATCTTATCCAAATAAGACTCCTGACTAAGTGATAACGTCCGTCGTGATCTATCTCGGTAGATACGGATTCCTAAAATGCGTTGTGCCTCACCCAGATCTTTCATCTGGAAATGGTTCTTCAGCCATTATTTAACCGAAGATAGGAGAGGAATGTCATTCCCAATCAAGAGTATGTCATCGACATACAATATCAAGAATACAATCTTCCTCCCACTCGACTTGATATATAAGCATGGTTCCTTGACCGGTTGAGTGAAACCATACTCTTTTATCACCTGGTCGAAACGATGATTCCAACTCCGAGAAGCTTGCTTAAGTCCATAAATGGAACGCTTAAGCTTGCATACTTTCTTAGGATGTTCAGGATCTATGAAACCTTCGGGTTGCACCATGTACAACTCTTCCTCCAAATAACCGTTTAAGAAGGCGGTTTTCACATCCATTTGCCAAATTTCATAATCATGAAAAGCGGCAATCGCTAAGATTATCCGAATGGAACGTAGCATGACTACAGGTGCAAAAATCTCATCATAATGCAATCTGTGCACTTGAATGAAACCTTTTGCCACTAGTCGTGCCTTATAGGTATCTGGTTGCGCGTCTACAGAACGCTTTATTTTGTAAAGCCATTTGCACTGTAGAGGTTTTACCTTATTAGGTAAATCAATTAGATCCCATACGTTATTCTCATACATGGAGTCCATCTCGGATTGCATGGCTTCGAGCCATGGCTTTGAGTCGGAACAGGCCAGAGCACCTTTATAGGTAGCGGGTTCATTACTCTCTAGGAGTAAAACGTCATTCTCCTCGACCATACCAATATATCTGTCCGGAGGATGAGAGACTCTACCCAACCTCCTAGGTTCCTCAGGAATATTAACCGTATCATCAGTTGGAGGGAAAACTTCCTCCATCCGTTCCTCGGTTCTATTACTCGTCTTGTTCTCGAGAAATTCTTTCTCTAAGAACGTCGCACTAGCCGCAACAAAAACTCGATGTTCAGTAGGCGAATAGAAGTAATGACCAAATGTTCCTTTTGGATAACCTATAAAGTATATCTTGACCGATCGCGGGCCGAGCTTATCCTCGTGTCTCCACTTGACATAAGCCTCGCAGCACCAAACCCGAATAAAGGACAAGTTAGGTACCGTTCCCTTCCACATTTCATATGGAGTCTTGTCGACAGCTTTAGTCGGACTTCGGTTAAGTATAAGAGCAGCTGACAAAAGAGCAAAACCCCATAATGAATCAGGCACTACCGTGTGACTCATCATGTATCGAACCATATCAAGTAAGGTTCGATTTCTCCGTTCGGACACACCATTTAATTGAGGTGTTCCAGGTGGAGTTAACTGCAAAACGATTCCACCGTCTTTAAGGTGTTGATCAAACTCACTTGAAAGATATTCGCCACCCCGATCTGAACGGAGTGCTTTAATCTTTCTACCCAGTTGGTTTTCAACCCTGTTCTGGTATTCCTTGAATTTCTCAAAGGACTCACTTTTATGCTTCATTAAGTAGACATATCCGTATCTACTCAAATCGTCCGTGAAAGTGATAAAAATATCTATAGCCATCTCTAGCGGTAATTGACATAGGTCCACAAACATCAGTATGTATGAGTCCTAATAGGTCACTAGCGGGCATTCTGATACGTGCATTTTATATAGTCTTTTTAGGCCTTTTCATGCACGTATTCCATGCTTTTATCGTAGTTTATGCTACGAAATGCCCCGAATATGCTACTTTGGTTTGTTTTGTCTTATTTGCAGGAATGGACCAAAATGTAGTGAAATCAAGCCTTTTACCGTCTGTTTAGAATGCATTTGGAGGAAGAGTGAATTTGGAGCGGGAATGTAGCTATTTTTGAGATGCACAAAGAAGTAAGATAGTTAGGCGAGCAAAGGAAGAACTTCAAATTGCTAGTGCCTAATTTGGAAAGCCATATCTCAAGTTCTACAACAGATATTCAAGTGATTCCAATTGGAGCTGAAAGCTTATCCTCTTAGCTTTCCAATGCCACCGGAATCGCCCTGTTTGCCCAAGTAACGAAGAAATGGTAGCCGTTTGAAGTTCAGTGCGCAAAGCAAGAAATCATTGCTGGAAAGTACTCGATCGAGTACAATTATGTTCGATCGAGTACAATTATGTTCGATCGAGTCCTTTTTCGACTCGAACGAGTAGTTGCATTTTAGGATTTACTCGATCGAGTAGATTTTCTACTCGATCGAGTGGTTTAAGCTTTAGTTTACTCGATCGAGTGGTTTTAAATCACTCGATCGAGTGGATTCTCTTATGGGCTTGGGCTTTATAGTTTTATTCCGTCATTAGGTCAAATAAATCCTATTTTCTTATAAATAGGAAGTTAGGACGTCATGTTTAGGGGGCTTCTCCTCTCGGATTTTACCATACAATATCAAACGATAATTTTCTACTGTTCTTTGTTTCCTCTCTTTCCGGATTTATTACTGTAACTCTTTCTCTCCCTTTTCTCTCTTTATTTAATGTTTATTTCTTCCCCCTTTGCTTTTGTTCTTACTTTTATTATGTTTAGCTAATTTCCTCTTGCTAGGATTAGGTGATTCAATGGACTAATGTTAATTGCTAATTAGTTTATAGATTGGTCGTTGTTGTTTTAGTCTATGTTGATAATCACTGCTATAATTGTATCCTGCTAGTTGAGTCGACACAATTAGCCCTTTAATTTTGATAAACCTTGACCTAGACCGAAAGGTTGGAAGGGGTGAGACCCGCAGTGAACAATAGGATGCTTTAGTGAGGGCGAAAGTTAAGGTAATAGCATTTTAGGGCGAATTGAGACCGAAAGGAGATATTCATTGCCCCTTAGACCGACACATCGACTAATCTGTGACCTTAGCTGCAATTGATTACGTTCATTGATGACCCGAAATCCTAGTTTTCTCTCTCTCTTTTTAATTTCTCTTATTCCTTTTTAATCTTATTAGTTTAGTTAAAATATTTCAAAACCCCCAATAGTGACATCAGACAGACCGAGTAGACAAGTGAATAGTGACCGTCTCCCTGTGGAGATCGACCCTACTTATCGCTAGCTTCTGTTAGTTATATTTAGGTATTTATTTTTGGTACCTGACGACGGTATCAAATTTTGGCGCCCTTACCGGGGAGGCAACTATTTATTTGTTTGTTTAATTCTATCTGTTTTTAGCCTCAGGGGATTTTTCCCTTGAGGTCGTTCTAATCTTTTTCTTTAGTGCTGTTTTGATAGGCCTTACAGGTACTACCTAGACAGTTCTAGGTGAAAGATCGTCAAAGGGAAGGCTTGAATACCTTTGACCCATCACCTATGTCCCATTATATGGCGCAAAGTGATTTCTCATGGAGATGTGGTGTCTTCTTGAGCACAATGCAGCCCTTTGCATGGCAGAAACTGACGAGGTCCTCGAGTTCAGGCTTTGGAGACGAGCTAGCCATTCCTCTGTAGTTGTGCCGCCGCATCTACCCTATCAACGAGGCTACCAAGAGCCTCCGTTTGTCTGGCCACCGCAACAACAAGATCCTCCTGATATACGGAAAGAAGAGATTGCGGAGCTGAAATCTTTGTTGGAGACGCTTGCATCCAAAAGGCAAGAATGTGATAGACGTATGGAAGCTCAACTCGTTGAGCTGAAGTCTCAAATAGCTCAGTTAGCAGCTGAGTCGGATAATAGGCAACCAGAAGAGGTATACTTTGCCAAGAGCGGTTTTTACCATGAAGAAACTGTGTTGCCCAATGCTAAGGATGATTTTTATGACTCGGATTACGAATTTCTATTATATTTCAATGCCTTACACGAGGATTTCAGCACTGTACAGGAAAAATCACTCGATCGAGTGACTTATATTAGTCGATCGAGTGAATTTCTAGAAAAACCGTTCGATCGAGTAGTTCAAAGCAATCGATCGAGTGAAAATCAGGAAGAAAGTTCTCGATCGAATGACAATTCTACTAGATCGAGTAGTCTGGCCAGCGAGAGCATTGATTCGTCATGTGGGTTTTTTCTAGATGACGATTTTGATGATGATAATGGATACGGTGAATCTCCCCTATTCAAAGCCGAGTTGGATGCACTTGAGGCTGCGATTTACGGGGTGAAATCCACTGAGGAGGGTGAGAAGAAAGCAGCTGAGTCGGTAATTGCTCCTAGCACGGAAGAGGTAATAAATTTCTTTATCTATGATTCCATCATTGAGAGCAACCAACCCGAGGTAGTAAACGATAATTCTATTATTGTTTGTTTGAACAGTACAATTCCTCATTTTACTCATGCTTCGTATTTCAAGAATATACCCTCTCCCAGATGGTTGATTAATTTAACTGTCTTTCACCTTACTTGTCATCTTGAAATTGTTAATTTGAAACGGGGCCCTAATTTATCATCAATTGCTCCGACACTCCTTTATTATGTGGATAAATTTAAGAGCTCTCATAGAAAATTTGTTAGACTTAAACAGTTGAACATTTTTATTTCCTATATTTTTATTCCACTGTGGTGCTACTTACATTTTTGTGTAGCACATGCGTAGCTGTTTGATTGATTGTTGCGCGCTTTGAGTTGTTTTGACCAAGCTAATTAAGAGAGGTTCGAAGAAAAAGAAGGTCGAGCTGGGACCTGAATGAAGCTAGCGCTACCCGGAAGGCAATCCGGAGATTTATTGTTTTTCATTTTATTTCAGTTTTAGTTGTAATAAATGGTCTTCGCAACATAAACTATATCAGTATGCTTGCTTTGTTAGTTTTGCGGGCTGTTTTTATTGCGTCTTTTGCAGGAATATACTAAGGATCACTCGATCGAGTACTTTTTGTACTCGATCGAGAGCTTTATGCTGCTGAAATCACTCGTCGAGTACTTATATCACTCGATCGAGTACCTGAAAAAAAAAAAAAAAAAAAAAAAAAAAAAATAGGTACTCGATCGACCATTATTCCTCTCGATCGAGCTGTTTTGGACGCCCATTGCTTGGATTAGCTTCTTGTGACGATGTTTCGGAGCTATTAGTGACCTCCCACGTTGCTGGCTGGTTTGGGGAGGTCCCTTATTCGCGCAATCTTGTAAGTTTTCCGCATTTACTCTCTTTCTCTTTTAGTTTGCATTTCCTTTCCATGTTTGGGTACAATGAGGACATTGTACGGTTTGGTTTGGGGAGGTTATGCATCCATATCTGTGTCTACATGTTGTTTTTATTGCATTTCTGTTGTCACGTTTAATTTTTGTATGCATTGTTGTTTATTTTCATAAAAATCTAAAATCTCATAAAAATTAAAAAAAAAAAATCAAAATTCAAAAATTTCACATTTATTTTTGCATATAATTTGAGTCGGAACGGTAGATTTCAATGATGATATTGCACTGCAATTTGTCTTTCTGCTTAAGCCTTGCAATAAACTATTATTCTTTTTAGCTTTGTCTTATTGCATATCTACGAGTTAATGTTGAATTTAGCTGAACAAATAGACATGACCTGAAATTTTGGCAACCTACTTATAATTTCTAAGGATTAGAGCCTTATAAACTGTTGTCATTTGTGACCGGTTTCATGTAGGATTGTGAGTAGTTACTCCTTGCATAGCATGTTCATTAATTTGAACGTATATGAAATTCAATTGCTTTTTGCCTGCATACATTCGGGTTAGTGGTTGGTGTCACATGCAGGGAGGTGCTTACAATTTCCCTTTCTTTCATTTTTACCCATTTAACTCCACATTAGCCAAATTTTCATGTTGACCCTTAGCTACATTCCAAATTCAGCCTGCCTTGTCAAGCTAGTTTAGTGTATGTTTTGCGGTATATATTTCATTGTGCCAAGTTTGGCTTGTATCTGTTGATTCGGAGTTGGTATTTTATGAAGAAAAGGAGGTTGATGAAAAAAAAAACGTGAAAAATGAAAAAAAGGAATTCGAAAAAAAACAGGAAAAGAAATGAAAAAAGAAGAAACCGAAAAAAAAATAGAAAAAAAAGATGTTGTTTGATGAGACGGTTTCACTCCTATGCTTTATTTACATTTATTGAGGAGTATTTTCAGTTCGGTTTGGTGAGTTTTGTGCCAATTGAATTGCATATGCGCTTAATTCATAATTGAGTGAGAATGGATGTTGTTATATGGTTTTGTTTAGGTACTAGCTTGATCACCTATACCTCCACATTCCCATAAATATTTTGCCTTTTCTTACCCATTGCCTCACTTTACCATATTTTTGTAAGCCCTCGGCTGTGACGGGACCTTGTTTGGTTGGAATGCGTGTACTGTAGCTAGAAATGTCTATCATATTAATTGCATGCATGTTTATGTGGGTCGTAGTCTAGGTGAGCGACTATTTTTCTTTCTCTCTTACATATATATGTTCACCCTTTGCTTCATGAGAGAAGAGTGACCCGTGAGAGTCCATTATTAAAGGTCTTGCAAGGTCGACGGTTCAGCTTTATTATAAACATCTTATAACTCGTTTGCATTTGACTGTTTTGCTATAAGTGTTAGTTTGCTTGCATTAAATTGGGTTAAGCGGGCATTTGTAGCTAGCTCTGAGTTATCTTTTCCGTTTCATTAGTTTGCATTTAGTTTACTCGAGGACGAGTAAAGGTTTGGTTTGGGGAGATTTGATACGTGCATTTTATATAGTCTTTTTAGGCCTTTTCATGCACGTATTTCCATGCTTTTATTGTAGTTTATGCTACGAAATGCTCCGAATATGCTACTTTGGTTTGTTTTGTCTTATTTGCAGGAATGGACTAGAAAGTAGTGAAATCAAGCCTTTTACCGTCCGTTTAGCATGCATTTGGAGGAAGATTGAATTTGGAGTGGGAATGTAGCTATTTTTGAGATGCGCAAAGAAGTAAGATAGCTAGGCGAGCAAAGGAAGAACTTCAAATTGCTAGTGCCTACTTTGGAAAGCCATATCTCAAGTTCTACAACAGATATTCAGGTGATTCCAATTGGATATGAACGTTGTCCTCTTAGCTTCCCAATGCCACCGGAATCTCCCTGTTTGTCCAAGTAACGAAGAAATAGCAGCCGTTTAAAGTTCAGTGCGCAAAGCAGGAAATCGTTGCTGGAAAGTACTCGATCGAGTACAATTATGTTCGATCGAGTCCTTTTTCTACTCGATCGAGTAGTTGCATTTTAGGATTTACTAGATCGAGTAGATTTTCTACTCGATCGAGTGATTTAAATCACTCGATCGAGTGGATTCTCTTATGGGCTTGGGCTTTTTAGTTTTATTCCGTCATTAGGTCAAATAAATCCTATTTTCTTATAAATAGGAAGTTAGGACGTCATGTTTAGGGGGCTTCTCCTCTCGGATTTTACCATACAATATCAGACGATAATTTTCTACTGTTCTTTGTTTCCTCTCTTTCCAGATTTATTACTGTAACTCTTTCTCTCCCTTTTCTCTCTTTATTTAATGTTTATTTCTTCCCCCTTTGCTTTTGTTCTTACTTTTATTATGTTTAGCTAATTTCCTCTTGCAACGATTAGGTGATTCAATGGACAAATATTAATTGCTAATTAGTTTATAGATTGGTCGTTGTTGTTTTAGTCTATGTTGATAATCACTGCTATAATTGTATCCTGCTAGTTGAGTCGACACAATTAGCCCTTTAATTTTGGTAAACCTTGACCTAGACCGAAAGGTTGGAAGAGGTGAGACCCGCAGTGAACAATAGGATGCTTTAGTGAGGGCGAAAGTTAAGGTAATAGCATTTTAGGGCGAATTGAGACCGAAAGGTCATATTCATTGCCCCTTAGACCGACACATCGACTAATCTGTGACCTTAGCTGCAATTGATTACGTTCATTGATGACCCGAAATCTTAGTTTTCTCTCTCTCTTTTTAATTTCTCTTATTCCTTTTTAATCTTATTAGTTTAGTTAAAATATTTCAAAACCCCCAATAGGGACATCAGACAGACCGAGTAGACAAGTGAATAGTGACCGCCTCCCTGTGGAGATCGACCCTACTTATCGCTAGCTTCTGTTAGTTATATTTAGGAATTTATTTTTGGTACCTGACGACGTTATCACATTCCAACACCTTTGAAGGAAATTCGAGTCATTTTGCCAATGAGATATGATTCACACGTGCCATATGTAGAAAATTCGAATGCGGGAATAGTCCCATTATCGACGAGTTTCCTTGCGCGTTTCTCATTTATGTGTCCCATTCGACAATGCCATAGATAGGTTTGATCTTTGTCACCAACCTTTAATTTATTATTATTCACGTGTAATACTTCCGTGGTTTGATCTAAGATGTAAATTCCATTCATGGAAACTGCTTTGCCATAAATCATTTCATTGAAAGAGAAAATACAGCTATTATACTTTATTGAAAATGCAAATCCGTCGTTATCGAGTACGGAAACAGAAATGATGTTCTTAGATAAACTAGGTACATAGTAACAGTTATTTAAAAATAACTCAAACCCACTAGGGAGCTGGGTTACTTATGTTCCTTTGGAGACTGCAGCAACTCGTGCTCCATTTCCAACTCACAGGTCCACATCACCCTTTCCGAGAGGTATGATGTTCTTTAGGCCCTGCAAATGATTACACAGATGAGAACCACAACCAGTATCAATTACCCAAGTTCCGAAACTTGCATGGTTAATCTCAATCATATGAATATAAGATGACATACCAATAGGAACGACGCGGCCTGCTTTGATGTCCTCACGGTAGACGAGACAGTTCCTCCTCCAATGTCCAGTCTTGTGACATTGGTGGCACTCAATGTCACCGCCCTTGCTCTTTGCCTTGCCATGTGAGCCACTAGTCTCACCGGGCCCACTCTTACCGTTTCTTGGCTTCTTGAATTTTGGCTTACCTACAGTTAGGTCGCCTGGAGCTTTGCCCTTACCTTTACCCTTGTTGGAAATCATGAGAACATCCTGCTTCATGCTCCCACTCAATTTCATATCCTTCTTGGTCTGTACGAGAAGGGAGTGTAGCTCATGAGGACTCGTTTTCAAGTCATTCATGTAGTAGTTCGCCCTGAAAAGGGCAAAACCATCGTGAAGAGAATGAAGCATTCGGTCAATGACAATGCTCTCACTGATTTTGCAATCAAGTGCCTCCAACTTCTCGACATTCTCAATCATGTTAAGAATGTGTGGGCTAACCGGTTGGCCCTTTTGGAGTTTCGCATCAAAGAAGCGACAGGTATGCTCATAAGTAACGATCCTCGGTGCTTTTGAGAACTCGTTAGTGAGCGTGGTTAAAATCTTGTTCGCACCTTGGGCAATGAAGCGTCTCTGCAAATTGGTTTCCATTGCAAAGATGAGTACGTTCTTTATCGCACCCGCTTCCATAACGAAATCACTATAAGCAAGTGACTCGTTAACTCCCGTATTGGGGCCTGGGTTTACCGGTATTGGCTCAGTTAAGTACTTGAGCTTACCGTCAGCAATGGCAGCATTCCGTAGTGCTACCTCCCAGTCCGCAAAGTTGGACCCATCATTCTTCAGTCGCGTGTACTGATTCATGTTGTCCATAAAAACTTTCAGCCAGGACTCGCGTCCAAGTGTGGCACTTGGCATTGGGATTTCGTTATTTCCAGCCATTTGTTGTAACAGTATTAAAAATAATCGTGTTCTACACTGCGAAAAGAAGAATAAATAATAAGCATGTGCATCGTTTTGTTTTTAAGTCTAATGATCTAATGTCATAACGCGAAGAATCAAGCATTTATACAATTGACATTCCTCAAGAATTATATAAATGATCCCAAGACTCAATTATCTGTAAATTGATAAGCCAATCTTTTGGCTAATTCTACTGTTAGAATTCTTGGTCGATAAATTTCTGTAAATTTTATCTTTAGTCCATCATAATCACGAGAAACTCTTCGGACTATAATGTTGAGATAAACTAAGTCAACACGAACTACTTACCCAACGTAGAAGGGGTCATATTATGCCTACCGACGGAGAAGGGATTCATAGTTGTTTGCCCTTATAAAGACTAATCTCAATTTCCGTTTTAGAGGAAGATCCCATCAACTTCATTTTAATTCATTTTAAGTGAACTAATATCTAGCATGCGTGAATGAATAAACTAAGATGATGGCTTAATAAACATGTGACATCTGTATGTCTATGAAAACTAACATACAACCTATATGTGTTAATTTTCATGCATTTTAGTAGTAGGTGGTTTGGTTTTAGGCGGAAAATGATGCATAAACTATCATGTGAATGAAAAGCAATAGGAATGAAACAAACGTAAAAACAATAATAAAGTCCTAGTGTGGCCTCTCCTATCAAAATGAACATTAAATACAAATTTGGAATCCCTCCTTGGACCCGAGAAGCTTGTCTCGATGTTCCATCTTGATCCATGTAGCGGGAGTGAGCTCCAATCTCCATCTTTAGTCTTCTCTGAAAATTACCATAAATAAATTTACATAATAAACCTATTTATTACATTCTAATTTCAAAACCCAAAACCTAAAGAAAAATAAAGGAGATTCGAGATCTCAAATTACATAAAAATTATGTTTCCTTCATTACGAAAACATAATTGACTAAGGCGACACTAGGTATTACAAATTACAACCGATTGCAAAAATACGTAAATTAAACCATTCAACGATTCATTCAACAAAAGAAAAGCATCAACTAAAAAATTAAACATGCAAGACATAATTCTTTAATTATGTAGATTAATTTTATCCAATCCACCTATTTAAATTATCAAATTAAGTGACAATTCCTCAATTAATCACATTAATTTAAATCTTAATTCATATTAAACTTGTAATATGAATTTAATCCATTAATATTTTAAACTGCTTTAAAATAATTAGGTATCTTTTAATTATGAACCGCTTCACAATAATTAATTGGCCAAAATCAAACAAAAAAAAATCTTTAAAAATTATCTCGGTAAAAACCGAAACAACCCAATAAAAAGACCTTTTCTGGGTTTTACAGCTAAAACCGAAAAAAAAACAATTTTTTTTTAATCTGTCCAGACGTGAACAGTAACCGAGACGTGAACAGTAAATTTTTTTTTTGTTTTTTAATTCTGGCTGAAAAAACGAAACAACAAAATAACAGAAACCCTATTTTCCTTTTTGTGTTTACATGAATGACAGGTTGTGAAGATGCTTACGTGGGGAAGACGTGTGGGCTAGCGAGAACTAAACCCTTGGATCTTAGTTACTAGTTTAGAAACCTCTTATATGTTTATTCGTGGGATATCTTTTCCCCGCCTTCTAGACTTGGGTTGTAATAACCTAAGTTTGTCTATTATTGATTTTGTTTCATTTCGTTTTTGACACCCGCGTATTAATCTTTAACTTATAACAAAAAGTTTTTAAAATATCACAAATTCCGCTTTAATTTATTGGTTATGTTTTCCGCTTTATCGCGGGGTGTGACAGTTGGTATCAGAGCATATGTTGCTCCCGACGCACACACGTGTACCCCAAATTTAAATTGAACTTGACCTTGAATAATGAATGAGAGATGGGTAGATTTAAGGACCTAAGGTGGTAGTCTGTAGTGTGTTTGCTCTTTGTTAGGTACTAACATGATTGTTGATTGCCATTTAATAATTGTTGTGCCCTTGGATCAATGACCGTAAGCCTACCAATGTGAAGATCAAGATTTGGTGCCTATTTCCAGAAATTGAAGATTTGTTCAACTTTGAAGAATGCTTCTACGTCCTTGAAGATGCTTCTCATTCTTCGTGTATCTTGTCTTATTCTTTATCTCTTGGTGCTTATCCTTCTTCTAAACTCTCTTCCGTTTTACTTTGAAAGCTACTCTTGTACTCCTAACTTGACCTTTGTTTCTTGCTTATCCCCCCTTAACGCCTTTTTATAGTACTCTTTCTTTTGAGGGATGTTGAACTTGGTTGGGGATTTTGACTTTTGAGGAGATTGTTTGTGGTTGACCCTTAATCCTGGTTTTGAGAGGATTTGATGTTGGAAAGACTTAGGTAGTGTGATGAGACATACTTGATGGTTCTTATACCTAGATCCTTGATTAAGTGAGTATGTGGATTGGTGGATTTTGTGTGTCAAGTGTGAGTTGCATTGGTTACTAAGGTTACGGAACTTGACATTGTTGTTTATGTTTGGGATACTAGTGCTTAGTACTTGACTTAGAATGGATAAAGTTGAATGGTGGATTTAAGGATATGGGATTGACCAAGTAAGTCAAGTTTGTGATTGACTTTGTAGTTGCTTTGGATATGAGGATTTAATATATATGTTACCATATGAGCAAAGCTAATGGTGGGATTATTGGTTGGTGTGAGTGAGTGATATTGATTACTACTTGAGGTATGATATGAGAGTGAGAGTAAGCTACATTGTTGGGGAGTCTTAGCACTTGTTTTAGTAACTAGAAAGAATAATGGTATGGTTGAGGTTAAAGAACATAGTTTCAATTTATAGTTTTAGGAACTTTGAGGTGGTAAAGCGTTGTTACCACTAAGGCCTTGTTTCTTGAGAACTCGATGGTAAGTAAAGTTCTAGGATATCGGATTTGAAAGAAAACATTTTGGGATGTTGATGACCATAAAGGATTAGTGATGTGATTTGATGTTAGTTGACTCATGAGAGTTCTTGAGTTGAGAGAGACTTGGTATTGAGAAGTATTTGTCCTATGGTTTTATAAACTTTGAAGTTGTAATGAGTACTTGAGATGACGGGACGATGTAGTAGATGAGGGTAGTAGAGTGGACTTTCAGGAAAGAAAACTTTGGATTGAATTGTTACTACCTTGTTTTGAAATGAGAACCTTGGAATATTTGAGGAACGTTTTCTGGAATTTAGAGCTTAGTATTGGGATTTTTTAGTGAGGGTTTTACCATTTTGAGAAACTCATGGTTGACACTTGTTGGATATGAGTATAGCTTTGTTGGAAACCTTGGCCTTGATCTTGTGGATGTTTGAGGATTTGGAGTGATGAGATCACACTTATAGTGGAGTACCTTGTTTCAAGAAATAGCTTAAGATGAAGTAACATAAGTAATTTGAGGAAATCCTTGGGAGTGTTGTTGTTATGAGTTTTGTTGTTCGGAAGATTTCGGAAACGTTTACAATGATGTTGTTGTTCGAGGTTTGAGTACCTGGCATTTCCTTGTTGCCTAATTCATACTCTTCTTTGACCATAAGCGTTACCGTTATTACCTCTTTTCATCGCTTCCTCTTGCTCCTCCCTTAAATTGATGCTAGTGACCTATAAAAATCCTACCCTTGATATTCTTATTTTTTTGACTTCGATCAATTCTTACCCTATGAAGTTCATCATAGATCTTTTTGTTGGTTAAGTTTGAACTCTCTTAGCATACCTGATATTTATGCCGTCTAAATTGCTTTTCATTTTATACAATTCCTAAATGTTTCAAGCTACCAGTTTTGATTCGTTGTTAAAAGTTGATGTTACTTTTGAAAAACCTTACCTACTTTAAGGATTTGAAAATGAAAATTTGATTTAATTCCATATTTGTTCCTTGAGTATAGACTTCTTTATCATGATTTTAATTGCTAAACCTCATGTTTCTTTAAATTTTATCCAATTTCTGTTAACTTTGATCTTTTTATGATCTCTTTGACAAAGTTTAATATCACATTTTCAGGAACTTGACTCCTTTTTGAGTTTAAAAGTGAAATCTTCATTTCTATTTTGGCCTTTGCAAGAGAAAATTTGAATAGATTACATTTCTCTTTTGATTTTAACGTTGATCGGATGTTAGAACTCGTTATTAAAGACGTTTAATAACTGGTTCTACGCTTGTCGGCGAGAGATTTTTGTTTTAAATTTGTCTTTAACTTGGAAAGTTAGCGTTCTTGTGTGCACGACAAGAGCAATTTCGTTCCATGAATGAGACTTACACTTTTGAAAACTCTTCATTAATGTTTTTAAAAGTATTTTGGTTTTTGATTTATGCAAATGATTTAATTTTCGATCGGGTTCGGTCGGAAAATTTTATTTGGAACTTTTGAAAGAATTTCGACTCTTACGATAAGTAACCTTTAAAATGTTTTGGTTACCGATTCCAAAATTCCAGTTTTATTTTATATAACCTTTCATTTCTACTTTCAAGTTTCGAGGACGAAACTTTTTAAAAGATGGGGTGAATGTAACACCCGCGAATTTCCTATTTTGACATTTAAAATTTATTAAACCGTTTGATTACTTTATTTTATAATTTTGGATTATTCAATTAAATTAATTTTATGTCAAACACGATTTTTATGAACGTATTATATAAAAGCTCATTTTTATAAAAATACGTATTACTAAATTATATCTTTGAGTCATAATTTATACAAGAATAAATATATACATATTTTGGTCAGATAATAATAAAGACAGTAATGATAATAATTCCCGTCTCAACATCCGTCTAGCTATAGACCGTCACATTTCACTTTGTACATGCTTTAATCCGGACAAATCAGAATTCGACAACACGTCACACCCACCTAACATCCTACACTCTACTTTTAAAAATATCTCTTTATTATATATTTATATATTATTATTATTATTATTATTATGATTATTATTATTATATTATTCTATTACTATTATTATGTTATTGTCGTTGTTGTCCCACTGCCCCCACCCCTACACTTTCTTCCTCTTCTTTCTTTCGACACAAGCAACAGCAATAACAACAATCAACAAGCTCCGTACAACTCCATTTTTACGCACTTTCAACCATAGATCCCTCCTTCATTTCTCAACCAAACTCCATTATTTTTGTACTATTAGCTTCCTCGTCCCTTCCTCATTTTTTTAAGGTAAGAAAGCTTTGATTTTGTTGAATTTTTGAAATGGGCATCTTATGACAAATTCGGTTTTGGTGACTCAAACAACTCGTTTTTCCTTCCCTTTTAGTTGAAGACCTGGAATACTGAAGAAAGCTCGTGCTTTGGACGTTTTCACTCGGGAATTCGAGAGTTAAAGGTAACGGTGATAGGTTACACGACAATTAGTCGATATTTCGCCTCTTTTTCTCAGTTTTCATTGTTATTTGTTGAAAATTCTGGTTCTTTATGTCTCTAAATTATATGGTTGTATATGCGAATTCATTGGTCATTGTCACATGGTCGTCCGAGTGTTTTCGTAGTCGAGTTTACCGTAATGAAATCGGGTATGGGGTGGTCGTTTTGAGTACAATTTCCGTCTCAAAGGACGGGTGTGTGTAGCTTCTCATTCTGGTTTTTGGCCGAGTATAATGGTGATGGGTCTCGGTGGTCATTCACGTTTTTAGTCGTGTTTATTTCCGTCTCAACCTTGCTTTCATTTAAGGCGTAATTTTGGGTCGAATAGATAGTTGTGAGTCTCTGTTTGTAGCCGAAAAAGGGATTGTTTGGACTCTGTTTTGGGGATGGCCGATATGGTGGTTATGAGCAGCCAGTATGGTGGTTGCGGGCAGTCTTGAGTCGGGTCTTGGTGGCTGTTTTAAATGGACTAGTTGGAGGTAGAGTTTTATGATCGAGTACCGGGTATGGCTGCGGGTTTGAGTCGTGGGGTTAGTCTGCTCTTGGTGCAATGATTAGTCATTTGAAATCATTTAATTTCCGTCTCATATTTATATAACACAACTCGTTAATATTTCGTTTACATATTATTCCAATTTGGTTTATTTGACTTTAAAAGTGGGCTCATTATATTTTAATTATTGGGCTTGACTTGTAGTTATTGGGCCGCATTCATATTATGGGTGTATGGATACACCATGTCCCTCCTCCATTGGACCGCTTTTAATTTTGTCACCCTTTTTTTCGTTGGGCCATTTACATTCAATTCTTTGGGCTGTGGGTTAGGCCACGATACTAGTTGCCCAAGTCCCTCTCCTTGAGTCGTGTTGAGTAACTCGTTTGGCATCAAATGTATTTGCTTTAATGATTAATCTCTGTCTCGTGTGTTATAAATTGTAATCCGTTAAATATCGTTTATTATAGGTATATCCTTCTCACAAAATTAAATGTTTGGGTCCCACATGATTTAATGGTTGGGTTGCTCATGAGTAATATGTTGGGTTTAACATATCTTGTTTGTTGGGCTTATTGTGATTTAATTGTTCGACTCCTGATAGTTTGTTTATTGGGCTCATAAATGAGTCACTTGGACTTGGTCACATTTTATCCCATATATTTCATATAACGTAATTTATTCATTATCATTTATTATATTTTATGTAATCGGCATGTTAAATTATAAAATGGAATATTTATTAATATAAGACAAGTATGAGTTATTTATTATTAAATGATTATTTGTGAAGAGTCATATTCTTAATAATGTCTGAATTGTTTTGTTATGAGAGTCCTGGTCCTATCGGATACTGGAGGTGAGCTATAAGCCCTCAAGTTGCGATATGATCGTCGGGATTGATGTTCCCATCTGTACTTATGGTGAGATGCAAGCCATAAGTATGAATGTGACATTAGTGATCCCGTGTCATATGATTTTCTAACGTGTTTATATTTGTATAATCATTACTACTCGTATTGTGACTCAAGTGTGACGTTTTACATTGTGTGACTACTTGACTTTCCTTATTTATCCTTTCGGACCATTGGTTACGGTTAGGTGCCATGTTTCCGGATTGGGCTATTTTTCCTTCCGCCTCTTCGGATCGGGGGTCACGGTTAGGTGACAAGGTTCCGATTTGGGGTTACTCGACTTTCGGGCACGGTTAGGTGTACCATGTATCGAGTCTTGGATGCGCATGGGTCACCGCATGTCGAATCGGGTGTCGTCCATCCCGAGAGTCTGGCCAGCTTTAGACTAGGACCGTATTATGATCGTCGTCCTACCAGGAGGTTGGAGTCTAGGATGTAGTCTTGTGTGTGGTATCTCGGACATGCTTTAAAGGTAGCCTCTGAGCCGGATACTCCGTCTACACTTTGTGTCGGGCTTACACTTGTTGAGTCGTGTCTATATGAGTTGGTTTACTTGGCTAATCTATCATTTTGACTGCATATTTATTCTAATATATCACGCCTATTCCATTAAGAAAGTATTATGCCTATCTCATCGTGATTATTCATTATATCTCCTTGTTCTCCATTGTTCATATATGATGCATGATCTACATGTTTAATTAAGTGGTTGTTTACTTGCATTTCGACATATTGTGGCTGGGAGAACCTTGAGTTACTCCCCACTGACTGTGGCGTTCATGTTTACATGAATGACAGGTTGTGAAGATGCTTACGTGGGGAAGACGTGTGGGCTAGCGAAAACTAAACCCTTGGACCTTAGTTACTAGTTTAGAAACCTCTTATATGTTTATTCGTGGAATATCTTTTCCCCGCCTTCTAGACTTGGGTTATAATAACCTAAGTTTGTCTATTATTGATTTTGTTTCATTTCGTTTTTGACACCCGCGTATTAATCTTTAACTTATAACAAAAAGTTTTTAAAATCTCACAAATTCCGCTTTAATTTATCGGTTATGTTTTCTACTTTATCGCGCGGTGTCACAGTTGGTATCAGAGCATATGTTGCTCCCAACGCACACACGTGTACCCCAAATTTAAATTGAACTTGACCTTGAATAATGAATGAGAGATGGGTAGATTTAAGGACCTAAGGTGGTAGTCGATAGTGTGTTTGCTCTTTGTTAGGTACTAACATGTTTGTTGATTGCCATTTAATAATTGTTGTGCCCTTGGATCAATGACCGTAAGCCTACCAATGTGAAGATCAAGATTTGGTGCCGATTGCCAGAAATTGAAGATTTGTTCAACTTTGAAGAATGCTTCTACGTCCTTGAAGATGCTTCTCATTCTTTGTGTATCTTGCCTTATTCTTTATCTCTTGGTGCTTATCCTTCTTCTAAACTCTCTTCCGTTTTACTTTGAAAGCTACTCTTGTACTCCTAACTTGTCCTTTGTTTCTTGCTTATCCCCACTTAACGCCTTTTTATAGTAATCTTTCTTTTGAAGGATGTTGACCTTGGTTGGGGATTTTGACTTTTGAGGGATGTTGACCTTGGTTGGGGATTTTGACTTTTAAGGAGATTGTTTGTGGTTGACCCTTAATCCTGGTTTTGAGAGGATTTGATGTTGGAAAGACTTAGGTAGTGTGTTGAGACATACTTGATGGTTCTTATACCTAGATCCTTGATAAAGTGAGTATGTGGATTGGTGGATTTTGTGTGTCAATTGTGAGTTGCATTGGTTACTAAGGTTATGGAACTTGGCATTGTTGTTTATGTTTGGGATACTAGTGCTTAGTACTTGACTTAGAATGGATAAAGTTGAATGGTGGATTTAAGGATATGGGATTGATCAAGTAAGTCAAGTTTGTGATTCACTTTTGTAGTTGCTTTGGATATGAGGATTTAATGTATATGTTACCATATGAGAAAAGCTAATGGTGGGATTATCGGTTGGTGTGAGTGAGTGATATTGATTACTACTTGAGGTATGATATGAGAGTGAGAGTAAGCTACATTGTTGGGGAGTCTTAGCACTTGTTTTAGTAACTAGAAAGAATAATGGTATGATTGACACCAATTGTTAAGTTAAAGAACATAGTTTCAATTTATGGTTTTAGGAACTTTGAGGTGGTAAAGCGTTGTTACCACTAAGGCCTTGTTTCTTGAGAACTCGGTGGTAAGTAAAGTTCTAGGATATCGGATTTGAAAGAAAACATTTTGGGATGTTGATGACCATAAAGGATTAGTGATGTGATTTGATGTTAGTTGACTCATGAGAGTTCTTGAGTTGAGAGAGACTTGGTATTGAGAAGTATTTGTGTTGGGAAATGTGTCCTTAACAATAGTGCGATCACATGATTTAAATATCATTATTAAATCTCATTACAAGAATACGGAAGGGATGATACATTACATATATAGTCAACTGGTCCACACATATCGGTAATGATTGGCTGACTAGAGTTTGGCATTACTGTCGTGCGACGGTGGTGATCAGTTGATCCCTTGAGGTCACACCTAAAGGACGATTCCCTTAATTGAAAAGGTTAATTAATTGTATGACGATACAGATTAATTAATTCCTTAAAATTGAACAAATTATTATAAGAGAGAAAAATGACATCTTATTATAATGTGATCAAGTGAGATTTTATTTAGTAATTTAAGAAGTTATATTACTAAAATTAATCGGTGTTTGCGAAACACGCGAGATGAGAATGATAAGTCAGTTATAATTACAAGATGTTGTGAATTATACTAACTAGTAATTAAATGACCTTTTTATGAGAAAGTAATTTTATATTACTAGTCAATTTGTTAAATATGATTTATTTAATTTGTAAATGATATTTAATTTGTTAAATATGCATTTTAAATTAAAACATGACATAAGACATGTCACATGTCTCATGACTTACAATTGTACAATTGACAAAAATAAAATGGACTCCATATTACACATATAAACCGAAATTGATAGGCATTGTGAGAAGTTTTGTCTTTTTCCATTTGTCTTATTCATTTGTCCAAAATGCTTGATAGTGACATGACTATGGACAAAGGCTTACACATTTGTCTTTTAAAGACAAAAAGAAAAATAATTATGGTCTATTACCATAAGTGGCCACCGGTTTTGTGAAGGATTATTAGAGAGTTTTTCCTCTAATTTTTATTATTCTCTTATGTTTTTCATAAAAACTCCTTTCTCTCTCTTGTTCATCATAAAATCAAGTTTGATGAATCTAATTTGTACAAATCAAATACTAATAATACTAGTAGTAGTATATGAGCATTAGTAACCAATTTTAAGGTAAACCACATTATAAATATCTAGTACATATTAGTTTGTGGTATTAAGGGATAGTTTTGGGTGCTACTAATTGGAGGGCTTCTAATTTGAAGTCATGAATGTTCATCCATTAATGGAAGCTCAAGAACTAACAAGAAGGAGATCTTGTTGGTGCCCATATGATGACCGAAATTATCATAGTAAGGAACATGATTTCTTCTCTTACCTTTTAGTTTGCATGCATAAGATCTAGAATTTATTTTATGACTAAATAAATTTGAAACATATAAGAATATGTTAAGTAATGAGATATAGATTTCTAACAAGCGGTATCAAGAGCACAAGGTTGTTTGCATTCAAATCGGTTATTGTTTTTCCGAGTTATATGATTAACAAACAAAACTTATAAATTTGTGTTTATTATGAAATATCACGAAATTTATTATGCATGTTAAAGTTTCTGGTCCTAAAATATTTTAGGATATTTTGGTTTAATTTATAGATTTTATTGTTCATTTTATATCATATTGGCATTAAAATGTGATTTTTATGATAAAAATGTCATTTTTGAACGAAAATTAGCTAAACTTCGAACTTTCCAGTGGTTTTTGGATATGTTTTCACATATATTATTTTTAGATGATCTGGAAATTTTCAGATTTTTTTGAGTTTTTATGCTCGAAATATGGATTTTTTATGATAAAAATCGAATTTAAATGAAAAATAGGTTAATATGAGAAATATTTCGAATCTGGTCATAGAAATTTAGTATGTTGTCACATGAAATTTTACAAGATCTGTGTAAAATAATAGGCTATAATGAAGTCTTCATGCATGATTTATGGATTTTTGATGAAAAATAGCATAAATAGTGACTTAATTAGTGAATAATTGCTAAAACATACTTCATGACTAAGGAAAAATGTCACATGTTGCATTTTATTATCTTTTTCAGATATAAAATTTAAAAGTTGATGAATATAATTTTTCTCATATTTTTATGATTATAATTGTTAAATCCGATAAACCGCAACATTGTTTTTCCCGATAAAATTTCGAAATTTTTAACCTAAGTTTTTGAACATTATGAGTGTCATGGTGTTTTTCCAGAATGTTCATGAGTTTAAATTTTGAATTTTGAATTTAATTGAAATTTTTGTGATTTATTTGGAGTTTATAGCATTTTATTGTAATTTTGAGTCCATTAATGAACAATTTTAAGAAATTTGAGTTAATTATAGTCAAATAGTTAGTGGAGACTAATTTTGAGTCCTAAGTGGTTGGGGTAATTAACTTATGCATAAATATGAATTTATGTAATTTATTGTGATTTTTAAAAGGTTGAATCACACAAATCCGTAAAAACCGTTTAATATACGATATTGGCTCCTTAAAGGCGATTTAGCATAAAATTGGGCATGTTCATACATATTATAATGATGCATTTTATTTATGATTGTCATAATGTTATTTTATGTAATTTTGAATTATGTAATTTTACTTAGTATGGCCTTAGTTTTTAATTGGTATTACCCGAAATGTATGGGAATATCGATTCGGTTGTAATTTATTGTGATCTCGTATCACCGTTTTGTAATTTAATAGATTTACTTTATTTTAATTACAAATGTATAATAGGAAATTATGTAATTTGTTATGTAATTTAATTATTCCGGAGTTCCATAAAGACGGAGTCTTTCAAGAAGGCGATACATAAAGACGGTGTTACCTCGAGATGCGTGCCTCAACCGAAGTTCAAGGGACCAATGGAGTTGGTTTCCGAATATGTAATAGTTAATTAGATTTTCTATTTTAGGAAGGCCATACTAGGATTTAATTTATGCTTTGCATTTTATTTATATGTTGCATGCATCGCTAAATCGCCATAACTAAAACATGCATCATCTTTTAATCGAGTTTATCGACCGTGTCAATTACAATTATCATAGTTCACCGCTTTAGTTCACTTAAAACGTGATAGATAATAAATTGACATGACCTCTCGCTAAAATAATCAATTGAGACATAGCCTTACCAAAAAGTAGAAACCATGAAAACCTATTTCGCGAGGGAGTGCACTCGGCCCTACCGGGGTATAAAACTTGTTACGTAGGGGAAGTGGGTGATAAATGTCTATCCACCGAATTCATGTTGATAAGGGTTGAATCGGCCCTACCGTGCCCAAGTTGATGTGGATTTGGATCATGGACACATTTATTCGAAATTTGGATTGAGCTCAACGGAAGTATTCGTGACCGTAGTCGCATGTGTTCCGGGCTAAAGATAAATGTTAATGTAATTTTATCGACCAAGAGTTCTAAAAGTAGAATCGATTAAAGAGTTAATCCACCGAGTTATATTGATAAGGGATGAATGGGCCCTACCGTGCCCAAGTTAATATGAATTTGGATCTTGGAATCATTTATCATAGTTGGGTAGAGGTCACTATGTAAATGCTTTACTTGTTATCTACAAGTATTATTATTAAAACGATAAATGTTAAGTTTTCCACTATTCCGTTATTATATTGTTCTATTTCTTTACCTTAATTCATATACGATATCATTTCGATTTTTGATTCAAATCTCCATTAAAACATCGTAACTAAAGACAAATATGAATTTGCTTCTAAAACCTCAAATGAACCATTGCTAAGGATCTCTTGTAAAGAGTATAGATAAAAGTTATTCATTATCAAACAGGTTTTTGATTCTTGACTAACACATCTACTTACAATGGATTGTTTCTCATAAGCTTAATTAAATTAAGTACCTTGAAGCGATAATTGTTTTGGTAATTAGATTTGTCAGAATTCGTAATTGACCAAAATAACGCAACCACTTCAATGAAAGTTTTAAGACTAAAACGAACAAATGAAGAGTAATCTTCATAAGATTCAACTTTGCTTCTCTAAGTAAAGATTCTTTGAAATAAGTGGGAGCATTCTCTTAAACCGTTAAGAAAAGGACGAGGTTCAAGAAGTAAAGATTATAATGGAATTGATACAAGGTAATGTCAAAAGTAAAGTTGTTGAGAATAGCTATACTAAACCTATCAATCCCGACCGATAAAGTTTCCACTGTCTTAAATGTTGGACACTAGAAAGGAAACTGAATCAACAAGTTAGTTGTGGGACATCTAATGGGACCTTCTTCTTTAAATGTTTATTTGATTAAACATAAATTTTGCTAGTACTACTTCGTCAATATTAGAAACTAGTGGAGGTTTTCATCATTGTATTCGACACATAAGATGATTAGAATATGACGACTAGCAACAATAATGTCGAGAGATAGACTCATTGTGTACTAAATCTAGTTTTTGGATTTAAAGTTCTACTTAATTGTGACCATTAAGTGCATAAACTCTAAATAAGAATATAAACTTGTTAAGATACAAAAGAAGTTTCACTTTTGTGACCCTATACACCATAATTTGATGTATGGCTAGCCCATTATCAAGGTGATTATATTCTAAACCAAACTAGAATAATATATCATATAGATGATGTAAGACTCAAATTGGTAACCCAAGATTAAACCTTAAATTTTGGAATGATGAACGCAAAGAGTTATCGAGTACTCTTGAAACCATTAGATTGTTAATGGTTTATGCGTATCTTGTATTCAAAGCAAGATATCTCGTGCCTTTTGGTTGAAAAGGAGATCGAGGTTGTAAATCATTGATCCATAAGAGGTTGATCATTTTCTTTTACCAACGATTTAGGTTGACACTAATGTGTTCATTTAATAAGGTAAATAGAGAAATCTTTGAAGAAGTTCAAAAGTTCAAAGAAGCACGATTTAGTCGTGATGGGATTATCAAAGTGAAGACTTTGATATAAGCCAAAGGAAATGTGATATAGTATCACAAGTTAATTCATCCTCTTCTTTGACCATAAGCGTTACCGTTCCTACCTCTCTTCCTCGCTTCCTCTTGCTCCTCCCTTAAATTGATGCTAGTGACCTATAAATGCCCTACCTTTGACATTTTTATTGTTTTGACTTCAATTCTTACCCTATGACGTTCATCATAGCTCTTTTTGTTGGTTAAGTTTGAACTCTCTTAGCATACCTGATATTTATGCTGTCTAAATTGCTTTTCATTTCATACAATTCCTAAATATTTCAAGCTACCAGTTTTGATTCGTTGTTAAAAGTTGATGTTACTTTTGAAAAACCTTACCTACTTTAAGGATTTAAAAATGAAAATTTAATTTAATTCCATATTTGTTCCTTGAGTATAGACTTCTTTATCATGATTTTAATTGCTAAACCTGATATTTCTTTAAATTTTATCCAATTTCTGTTAACTTTGATCTATTTATGATTTCTTTGACAAAGTTTAATATCACATTTTCAGGAACTTGACTCCTTTTTGAGTTTAAAAGTGAAATATTCATTTCTATTTTGGCATTTGCAAGAGAAAATTTGAGTAGATTACATTTCTCTTTTGATTTTAACGTTGATCGGATGTTAGAACTCGTTATTAGAGACGTTTAATAACTTGTTCTACACTTGTCGGCGAGAGATTTTTGTTTTAAATTTGTCTTTGACTTGGAAAGTTAGCGTTCTTGTGTGCACGACAAGAGCAATTTCGTTCCATGAATGAGACTTACACTTTTGAAAACTCTTCATTAATGTTTTTGAAAGTATTTTGGTTTTTGATTTATGCAAATGATTTAATTTTCGATCGGGTTCGGTCGGAAAATTTTATTTGGAACTTTTGAAAGAATTTCGACTCTTACGATAAGTAACCTTTAAAATGTTTTGGTTACCGATTCCAAAATTCCAGTTTTATTTTATATAACCTTTCATTTCTACTTTCAAGTTTCGAGGACGAAACGTTTTAAAAGATGGGGTGATTGTAACACCAGCGAATTTCCTATTTTGACATTTAAAATTTATTAAACCGTTTGATTACTTTATTTTATAATTTTGGATTATTCAATTTAATTAATTTTATGTCAAACACGATTTTTATGAACGTATTATATAAAAGCTCATTTTTATAAAAATACGTATTACTAAATTATATCTTTGAGTCATAATTTATACAAGAATAAATGTATATATATTTTGGTCAGATAATAATAAATACAGTAATGATAATAATTCCCGTCTCAACATCCGTCTAGCTATAGACCGTCACATTTCACTTTGTACATGCTTTAATCCGGACAAATCAGAATTCGACAACACGTCACACCCACCTAACATCCTACACTCTTCTTTTAAAAATATCTCTTTATTATAAATTTATATATTATTATTATTATTATTATTATTATTATTATTATTATTATTATTATTATTATGATTATTATGATTATATTATACTATTACTATTATTTTGTTATTGTCGTTGTTGTCCCACAGCCCCCACCCCTACACTTTCTTCCTCTTGTTTCTTTCGACACAAGCAGCAGCAATAACAACAATCAACAAGCTCCGTACAACTCCATTTTTACGCACCTTCAACCATAGATCCCTCCTTCATTTCTCAACCAAACTCCATTATTTTTGTACCATTAGCTTCCTCGTCCCTTCCTCATTCTTTTAAGGTAAGAAAACTTTGATTTTGTTGAATTTTTGAAATGGGCATCTTATGACAAATTCGGTTTTGGTGACTCAAACAACTCGTTTTTCCTTCCCTTTTAGTTGAAGACCTGGAATACTGAAGAAAGCTCATGCTTTCGACGTTTTCACTCGGGAATTCGAGAGTTAAAGGTAACGGTGATAGGTTACTCGACAATTAGTCGATATTTCGCCCCATTTTCTCAGTTTTCATTCTTATTTGTTGAAAAGTCTGGTTCTTTATGTCTCTAAATTACGTGGTTGTATATGCGAATTCATTGGTTATTGTCACATGGTCGTCCGAGTGTTTTCATAGTCGAGTTTACCGTAATGAAATCGGATATGGGGTGGTCGTTTTGAGTACAATTTCCGTCTCAAAGGACGGGTGTGTGTAGCTTCTCATTCTGGTTTTTGGCCGAGTATAATGGTGATGGGTCTCGGTGGTCATTCACGTTTTTAGTCGTGTTTATTTCCGTCTCAACCTTGCTTTCATTTCCGGCGTAATTTCGGGTCGAATAGATAGTTGTGAGTCTCTGTTTGTAGCCGAAAAAGGGATTGTTTGGACTCTGTTTTGGGGATGGCCGATATGGTGGTTATGAGCAGCCAGTATGGTGGTTGCGGGCAGTCTTGAGTCGGGTCTTGGTGGCTGTTTTAAATGGACTAGTTGGAGGTAGCGTTTTATGATCGAGTACCGGGTATGGTTGCGGGTTTGAGTCGTGGGGTTAGTCTGCTCTTGGTGCAATGATTAGTCATTTGAAATCATTTAATTTCCGTCTCATATTTATATAACACAACTCGTTAATATTTCGTTTACATATTATTCCAATTTGGTTTATTTGATTTTAAAAGTGGGCTCATTATATTTTAATTATTGGGCTTGACTTGTAGTTATTGGGCCGCATTCATATTATGGGTGTATAGATACACCATGTCCCTCCTCCATTGGACCGCTTTTAATTTGTCACCCTTATTTCGTTGGGCCATTTAAATTCCATTCTTTGGGCTGTGGGTTAGGCCACGATACTAGTTGCCCAAGTCCCTCTCCTTGAGTCGTGTTGGGTAACTCGTTTGGCATCAAATGTATTTGCTTTAATGATTAATCTCTGTCTCGTGTGTTATAAATTGTAATCCGTTAAATATAGTTTATTATAGGTATATCCTTCTCACAAAATAAAATGTTTGGGTCCCACATGATTTAATGGTTGGGTTGCACATGAGTAATATGTTGGGTTTAGCATATCTTGTTTGTTGGGCTTAATGTGATTTAATTGTTGGAGTCCTGATAGTTTGTTTATTGGGCTCATAAATGAGTCACTTGGACTTGGTCACAATTTATCCCATATATTTCATATAACAAAATTTATTCATTATCATTTATTATATTTTATTTAATCGGCATGTTAAATTATAAAATGGAATATTTATTAATATAAGACAAGTATGAGTTATTTATTATTAAATGATTATTTGTGAAGAGTCATATTCTTAATAATGTCTGAATTGTTTTGTTATGAGAGTCCTGGTCCTATCGGATACTGGAAGTGAGGTATAAGCCCTAAAGTTGTGATATTGTCGTCGGGATTGACGTTCCCATTTGTACTTATGGTGAGATGCAAGCCATAAGTATGAATGTGACATTAGTGATCCCGTGTCATATGATTTTCTACTGTGTTTATATTTGTATAATCATTACTACTCGTATTTTGATTAATTGTGACGTTTTACATTGTGTGACGACCTGACTTCCCTTATTTACCCTTTCGGACCATTGGTTACGGTTAGGTGCCATGTTTCCGGATTGGGCTATTTTTCCTTCCGCCTCTTCGGACCGGGGGTCACGGTTAGGTTACAAGGTTCCGATTTGGGGTTACTCGAATTTCGGGCACGGTTAGGTGTACCATGTATCGAGTTTAGGATGCGGATGGGTCACCGCATGTCGAATCGGGTGTCATCCATCCCGAGAGTCTGGCCAGGTTTAGACTAGGACCGTATTATGATCGTCGTCCTACTAGGAGGTTGCAGTCTAGGATGTAGTCTTGTGTGTGGTATCTCGGACATGCTTTAAAGGTAGCCTCTGAGCCGGATACTCCGTCTACACTTTGTGTCGGTCTTACACTTATTGAGTCGTGTCTATATGAGTTGGTTTACTTGGCTAATCTATCATTTTGACTGCATATTTATTCTAATATATCATGCCTATTCCATGAAGAAAGTATTATGCCTATCTCATCGTGATTATTCATTATATCTCCTTGTTCTCCATTGTTTATATATGATGCATGATCTACATGTTTAATTAAGTGGTTGTTTACTTGCATTTCGACATATTGTGGCTGGGAGAACCTTGAGTTACTCCCCACTGACTGTGGCGTTCATGTTTACATGAATGACAGGTTGTGAAGATGCTTACGTGGGGAAGACGTGTGGGCTAGCGAGAACTAAACCCTTGGACCTTAGTTACTAGTTTAGAAACCTCTTATATGTTTATTCGTGGGATATCTTTTCCCTGCCTTCTAGACTTGGGTTGTAATAACCTAAGTTTGTCTATTATTGATTTTGTTTCATTTCGTTTTTGACACCCGCGTATTAATCTTTAACTTATAACAAAACGTTTTTAAAATCTTCCGCTTTAATTTATTGGTTATGTTTTCCGCTTTATCGCGAGGTGTCACATAAAGACCCATAAGTACGTTTGCTTCGACTCGATAGACATGAGGCGGAATTGGAATGGTGGACTGAAATTTTCGAAAATAAAAATTTTCAAAAAGATTCGTTTGTCGCTTTATGGACGGCTTCCGAAGATAGGGATCTCCGCAAGTCGGTCAGGTGAAAGGTTGTCTTCAGTTTGTTTGCATTAGACGGTTTGAGTTTGAGTCGGCCCGGAAAATAATGTACTGTTTCCCAATACGGTTTTTGAAATTCAAAATTGTATGTTTTGAAAATCGGGTTTGGAAAATTTGAAAAGGTCTCGGGGACGGTGCGTGGTCCTCGGGATCTCGAAAGTGTATTGATAAAAGGGTGTGTGGTTTTCTCGGGTTATGAAAGAGCCATTGTCGGTGCGAAACGGGTTAAAATCCGTGTCTAGACGCGGCGATTATAACGGCGTAAAAAGATGTTTTGAAATGGTTGTAAAAACCGGGTTTGAAAATCATCATTACGACGGCCAAGAAAGGCGTGTTGAAATGGTTGTAAAAAACCGGGTTTCAAAATCATCATTACGACGGCCTAGAAAGGCGTGTTGAAATGGTTGTAAAAAACCTGGGCTTGAAAATCATCATTACGACGGCCTAGAAAGGCGTGTTTGAAATGGTTGTAAAAAACGGGATTTGAAAATCGTCATTACGATGGCCTAGAATGGCGTGTTGAAATGCAACGGTCGGCGAAAGACCGAGGTTTGAAATGGCCATTATAATGGCGCAAAACGGTGTTTTTGATAGTTTGAAAATGACACGGAAGGACTTATGATCACATAGCACATAAGCACTCAGAGTTTCATTATATTATGCATAATGCTGACAGGGATTTTGGCTTAAAAGGGTGGGTTACACACCAAGCAATCAAACCCCGATTTGCGAGAGGGATACCAATCCAAACAAAATGTGTAAGGAGGGTGCCATTTGCCTCGTGCTCGAAGGTGATGAAAGCTCTTTGACGAAACAGAAATATGTAGCGTCAATGGCATGCTTGACTCATTCGGGATTCGAAACGCGGAGATGAGAAAACTCACGCCGACGAGATGAGCCAATTAGTCGAAAAGAGTTAGGTTGTGGGCCCGGACAAGGAACCCGACCGTGACCGTAATATCAAATAATGAATTCCATCCAAGACCTCGTTCGAGTCTCACCATCTAGGGATCACAAAGACACAAGTGTCCTAGTTTTCCCTAGCGAAGTCGCCAACTGCACGTCCAGCCAATCTGTGGACATACAGCGGTCTTTTGAAAGCCACGCTCGGTGGCGTAAAAATGCTTTCGATCGGATCGTTTTAGATCGGTCGGTTTCGTCTCAGCAAGGGTCTCGAAATGATTAGAGATGTTCGGAGTCGCCACCAAGCATTTATGGGATGCTTGGAACCCGTTTGAATCCACTTTATACCTCGGCCAAACGAAGCACAAATCAGGGTTTGACATAGTTACTAAAGATAAGGAATCGTCCCTCTTTAGCATCCTATCTCTAGAATGACTCTCGTACACCCTGGATAATATCGTCCACTATCCAAAGTTTCTGAGTAAGAGGTGAAGGTACGTATTGGGAAGCCCTTTAATCAGACACCCAATCCCGCCCGCGGTAGCGGCCTCTACTAATCGATCTTGGTTGGTTGAATGCAAAAGTTGATAAAACGGTTTAAATGCATGAATGCACATCCAATAGTTTAAACCTAACATGTGAGAGCTTTATCTAAGTCGGTTGATTTAATCCAAGTATCAAGTATAAGATGTCGAGTTGGGTTTATGGTTGATTTGCATGCAAGACGGAAATTAAACACTCATTTGTCGGGTTAGGTTTATGGTGCATAACGTGATCCATTTGTCTTAGTAAGGCATCTTGCAAATACGGTATTTGAATGGGCAAATTAGTCGTCTGATCCGTCCTATATCCGGGTAAGCTGGAGTCGGGATCATCCTAGACCAATGCTAGAAGGGGAACAGAACCTGCATCAGGCAGCCAAAAGAGGCGCGAGCCTATTGGCGATGTAAGAGGGTCTCCCCTGGTTTGAAAATAGAAAAAGAAGTGGCCTGTTTGGGCGCAGGTCAGTCAACGATATATCACGTGTTCTGATCATTGAAAAATGTTTGTAAAACGTGTTGAAAAATGGGTATTTGAACCCGTTTTGGTTTGAAAGGGTCGTTTAAGCCGCTTTTGTGTTGATTTGAAGAACGAGACTTGAATAACCGTCATTGTTTTGGCGGTATTTGATGTCGGGTTCGACTTTGCAAGCTTGACATGAATAGTTTTGAAAATGGTTATGAACTAATTGTTTTAAGTTCATTTGAATATAATTAGTCAATATTCACCATCGTACTCGGGTTAAAATGCGACATGGTATGTAGAACCAAGGATGACTTTGTATTGATGACTAATACATTTATTTTGAAAATGTAAAGAAATGATGAAAAGCTTTAAAATACTTTCCAAAATGTAAAGAAATGAAATATAAGGCTTTAAAATACATTTTAAATGTAATTAACCAAATATTATCACCGAAACATGGATTAAACCGTCATGGTATTAAGAACCAAGGGTGAAAAATGTTTTATGGTTAAAAACTTATAAGAATAAAAAGGATTTGAAAATATTTGAAATGGTAAAAACCGTTTACAAATATGAAAATAAGGGGGATGAAGAGACCAAACACGGATTGGACTTGAGGCTGGGCAGGGTCCTTTAGGCGCGAGCCTATGTGCTACGTAAGTAGCCTCTCTCTTAACCAAAAGTCCGGTTTTGGCTCATTCTTCCGAAGTTTTGGACCATGTTATGCATGATTTAGCATGTTATAGTCATGAAACAATTAAAGACATGATAAAAAGAGGAATTTTACACCCTCATACTTACATGCTAGGCTTATGGCGAGAAATCGACGTAAGTGTATCAACTCCTTTGGTCGGAAAACTCGGTTTAAAACCGTTTTAGTAAGTAAAAAAAGTATTTTGTTAAGTTTAGTGATGGTGTAGTGGTCGAGATGGTCGGTCAAGTGATTTAATGCATGATGACGGTACCAAACAATGTGTAAGGCTTGTGTTTACGATCGGTAGGTCGTAAACACGTGTCGAATTGTGACTTAGGAAGTCGAGTCGAGAATTTTAAGGGAGAAAAGAGGGGGCGGACACTCGCGTAACCTTCAAATGGTTGCATTTGAGGGGTATTTATAGGAATATGAGTGGTTGTGTGAGTTTTGAGCAACGTGGCCACCTGGGCTGCTCAAAGAGGCGTGAGCCATGTAGCACGTCTTCGAGGTGTCTTGTCGCTTTCACACAAGTGCAATCATAATTTGTTCTATCCTAGGATTTGGATGCACATGTTTGGTACTTGGACGATGTAAGATTCCGGAAAACCTTAACATTGAAGCATTTGAATGGTTTTGTTTTTTTTGTTTGACTCGATTTGACTCGTTGTTGGAGTCGGGATTTGAATTTTGAGTCGGTTTTTGGTCCGGTGTCAGTTTTGACTCTAGTTAGTGTCATTGCGACCCCGTCGTCATGCATTAAACACTCCAGGTACATTTGAAAATTTTTGAAATATTTTATTTTCGAAATCGTTTTAAGTTTTCCGACGTAAAGTTGTACACAAACTGTCGATCAAACGATGTGATTCCTAAGCATGTTGTAGTCCGATAATCATCGGGTATTTGTTGGAGTCTTAGTAGATACTGGGTATCTACAATATCATTCTAAGTCCCAGTCACGTTGCATAGACCGACCAATTTGACCAACTCCACTTTATCAATCTAATCAATCTTTTAAATCCTTTAACAAAGGCACTTTCATATTCGCATATTCGAATAGATCAATCACTAAGCGATAATTTAGTCAATCTCGTTTCGTCAAACATGTAAGTCTGTGGGTGTAAAAACCTATTTTATTTATTGTACTTTTATTTCGTATCATTAATGTAAGATTTTTATCAAGAACACGTTCAAAAACCGTCTTTAAAAATCATCTTTAAAACCGTTTTCACAAAACAGCAGAGGTCTGACGTCGAGAAAAAACACAGCAGCAGTTGCGCCTCTTCGAAGAGTCGCAGTGCATGCTGCGCCTCTTCTTGAGGCTGCCATTGCTCTTGCTCTTCTTCTTCTTCCTCGATCTTCTGCAACTTTCTGTTTTTCTTATTTTCTTTCGTTTTATTTCGTTCATATCAGTACATAATCATGTCTAGTTAATTCTTTTCAAATTACAACGTTTAATCGACTATAATTCGATATTTGCGGGTTTTCGTCATCTATTTCAAACCGGGATTTTAGAGGTTCGAATCGTTCATATCGATTATCTGGAGTTTATCTTTTATATATGCTTTTCTTTATTTGATTTCAATTTTAGTTAAATCAATTATGTTTTTAAGTTCAAGTTTGTTCCTTTATTAAACCCGTTTCCGACATCGTATTAATACTAATCATGTAAACCGCTGTAAATTCTCACCATTCATTCATTTTATGACGGTTCCAGATGCATGTAATTAATTAAATTACTTTTAACTTGAGTCTAATATCAATAATCGACCTTAAATTCACCAACGAACATTGACAATCTGCGGTTCAGACTTCCTAGACATAGCCCAACTGGAAAACAGACGCAGGGAATGCTGCACCTCTTCCAGAGGACGCAGAGATGTTGCGCCTATTCTGGGTTGGTTTCTGTCTCTGAACTCTTTTTCGCTTTGACGTAGTTCCTAATTACGTATTTAATCAACTATTAATCGTATTATCACCTCTAATCTGACGTAGCTTTCACCTTTTAATTCTAATTTTATTTACTTTTATTTCCTTCTTCAAATATTGTTTTGAGCGTGCTTTTGACGTAAATCAATTAAACCATTGTAATCCTTTGTAATTTTAGATATTGTAATTTATTTATCGTAATTATTATTATGTATGGTTTATTTACTTGGCTTTCACATGTAATTGAACCTACTATCGACTTTGACCCCAATTTTTTTGTTAAATTACGTGTTCACCGACATAGTTTAATTCACATGCTAGGTTTAATTTATGTCTGTTGCATTGCATGGATATAATCGGCGAAATATCAAATATGAACGATTTCCCTAATCATTAGTAGAGGCCGCTATCGAGGGGGCGGGATTAGGTGTTCAATTAATGAGCTTCCTAATACGTACCCTAACCCTTACTCCATATCTCTGTGAACATCCGTGTTCATTGGCATCCACGAGAGTCATTCTAGACATAGAATCCTAAGGGTAACAGGTTTTCAGTGTTCATAACACTACTTTGTGTCTTGACATAACACGAGGTATTCGAACGGTTCCAATTTCACATAAAAATTGGTGGCGACTCCACAAATGCAGGCTTATTCAAGCCCCCTTCCGCGTGCGCCGCATGTGGCCCATGTCCACTTTCTGATACCACTTTGTAATGCTCCCATTTATTTAGGAGCATTTAGCAAGACATTCCCAAGTAAATGTGACTGTTACCATATCGGTTTCCCGAGGGAGTGAATAACAAAGTACAACAAACCAAAGTACTTGGGATAAAATTTAGCGATTACATGTATATTAAAAATTAACCAACTAAAGTTAATATAAAATAAGATACAACTCGCAGTGGAAATAAAGTAAGTGATTAAACAATCTATGGGGTCTAGATTTCTAGGTAGACTGGCCAAGTCCTTACGCATCCCATAGCTCCCAAGTCAGCTAATATTTAACACCTGTCAAATCTGCTCACCATTATGGTTCACCACAGGTGTTCACGAATACACTGTCAACCACGAGGTTGAGTAGGAATAGTCAAACAACAACAATAAATGAATACAAGAACAATATTAAATGCAAATGCAATGCATGCTCATAATCAATCCTCCGACACTCCCGTTCATCCCGCCAATCTCTAGCCGGGGTAATCTCAATAACATCCTATAGACAAGTCCTGCAGAACCAGCCTGGGAAAACCAATGCAAGTGCTCATGATATGAAATGCAAACAACTGAGCTATACAACATTCTTACCATCTCATACACGAGGCTGAGGAAACCAATAGTATAATTCATCTCAGACACGAGCAGAGGTAGTGAATAATCAAATCATCTCAGTCACGAGCTCAGGTAGTCATAAATCAAATCATCTCAGTACAACCAACCAACAATTATATATCATCCATCACAATTAAGATCATTCAAGTAAACATTAAAGTGATTGAGTAGCTATCCTACCTGGCAAGCAACTCCATATAAGCAGCTCAAAGCGATCCAAATAATTAAAGCAACCCGAATCCAATTATACTTTCTTCACCAATCGTCACCTAACATAAATATTATAATTATAATTATTAGTTATTCAATTCATTATATTAATTTAATTAATTACAATTTAATTTAATTAATTATTTTCTCGTGTAAGTAATTACGTAAAACCGACTTAATAATTAAATGAAACAAACTTATGCACACCCACACAGTCCCGTGAAAACCAAGTGAAGACAAAACACAAACACTGTTGAATCATATGGTTTATATGTTTATGTTTTGATGATGTCAAGGTGCTTTATAATTTATATACTTGTTGCGCGTAATCGTTTGTCTAAGTATTTTAGATTCAACTTATTTAATTCAAGCAACAAAGGAAATTGTGATGGAAGTATACAATAGTCAAGCCTCTATTCAAGATCAAAAGATGTGAAGATTCATTCAAGATTTATATGAAGACGGAGTCCGTCTAAAGGTTAATCAAGCTTGGATGATGATTTAGCCTATACTCGAAGATCTCCCTGAAGATTAGAATAGTATAGGTGATTATCTCGTAATGATAACCAAGAATGAGTTTCTTGAATTAGTAAAGTTATAGATTTGCAGCTATAACATTACTAGTAAAAGAGCTCAATGTTATAGCTCTCCTACTATAACATTGAGATGCTGAGTTATTATACACGACATATAATGTTTCAAAATTGTTTTGAAAATTGTTTTAAAGTTTATTTTAAATGTTTTGATAAAAGTATTTATGTAATAAAGCCCTGTTTAGTGCGGAGTTCGGTTTTATGTTGAACGTTGGCTAGTAGTTATTTTGGATAAACTTATGAGTTGGACTATGCTACTAATTAGGGTTTCAACATAGCCTCTCTTAAAACCTAAATTCTAACCCATATATTGAGCTAGGGTTTGCACGAGTCACGAGGCATATGAGCCGTGACATCTCGTGTAACCTAAGGTGTATTTGGTAAAGATTTTATTCTACAATAATATCTTTACATATCTTGTATATCTTACTTAATATATTTGTTTATGATAAAAGATATTCATGTTATAAGAAATCTTATCATATCTTAGAATTTATAGTAAAGATAATATTTGAATAGATTATATTCTATCTTTTGGAATATTCTTTATTATCTTTTAGGCTTTTAGGAAAGAAATAATAGAAGATATGATTTGTTAACATATCTCTTATTATTCGGCCATTAGGGTTTCTATGAACCGAATTACCTTGCTCGTTCCTTCCCATAAATACTTTGTTCTTTGCAACATTTAAAGCAGAGACCTTAAGCATAAAAATTGATCTTATTTGTACAAAGCAAATCGTGTGTTTCAAAGCAGAAAACCGTTTTTGTTATTTTTGAAAGGTCGTGTGTTTTAAACTCGTATACTCGTTCTTATTGTTATTATTATAAGATAATAGTGATTACTTGATTTCTTACTCGTTCATTAACGTGAACTTTTAGTAGAATCATTAGTGATTTCTTATTAGCGTAAGTTAGTCACTCGAGTATTTAACGGTACTCATTGAGTTACAGCTAGAGTTAGTTGTACGAGTTGGGTTAGTAAATTTGTAATCCGTAGAAAGGTACTAAATTTATTAATCGAGAATAGTGGACGTAGGTTTCGACTTGTGAAACTGAACCACTTCAAAAAACGTGTGTCTCCTCTCTTTTGTTCGTTCGTTTATTTCGTTTTACATTCATTAGTTGATTAGTTAAAGTTTAATCAACAAACTTTAAATAATCAATTACATACGCATAATCGAAAAATCTTTCAAAAGTTTTAAATCCTCAATTCACCCCCCCCCCCCCTCTCCCCCCCCCTCTCCCCCCCTTTTGAGTATTTTGGATCAATAGACTCTTCAATTGGTATCAGAGCCTCGTGCTCTTGATTGCCTAACCGCAAAGAGGCTGATCTATCTTGTTTTTAATTTATCTTATCGTTTTATATTCCACTGCCTATCACGTGATAAATGGATTCCAAATATCTCAAGTGTCCCGTCTTTGATGGGAAGAATTATGGATTGTGGAAAAACATGATGACTCACTATGTGAAAGGTCACGATTGGGAGTGCTGGATGATTATCCAAAACGTTCCGCACAAAATTCTTGTAGCATACGAGGAAGGCACTACCTATGAAAAGAAAGAAGAGGACTATGTCGAGGCCGACTACAAAAAGGCCGAAAAGAACTCCAAAGCAATTAGTCTCCTGCAACACGGAATGACTTCTACAGAGTTTGATCGGTTTTCTTCATGCTCTACGGCCAAGGAGATATGGGATGGGCTTGAACTAGCTTATAAAGGTACTTCCATTGTTAGGAAGCACCGAATAGATTTGCTAATGCAAAAATATGAGCTATTCATTATGGAGCCTAATGAGTCCTTGGATAGTATGTCCGCAAGGTTCTCAAGCATCATAAACGAATTGAAAAACCTAGGTAGGAAGTTCAGTACTCAGGACATTGCTAGAAAGGTTCTTAGGAGCCTGACTAAGAAGTGGCGTGCCAAAGTCACTGCAATGGAGGAATCACGAGATCTTGAAAACCTATCCTATCAAGAACTCATTGGTGCTCTCATGGCCCATGAAATTACTCTTAACAAAGATGACGCTGAACCAAGCCGAATAAGAGTATGGCCTTAAAGAGCGAAGAAGTTGCCTCTGAACTAGAGGATGAAACTGTTCTGTTTGCACGCCGTTTCAAAAATAAGATCTTTCGAAACAAACAAACAAAATCGTCCTACAATAACAACAACAAGTCGTCCAACAAAAAGGTTACAGAATCCAAGTCATATTTCGCAAACAGAGGTTGCTTCAAGTGTGGAGAATTTGATCACATGATCAAGGATTGTCCAACATGGGAGAAGATCAAGGACAAGACAAAACGCGAGAAGACAAAGAGAGAATTCAAACAACTAATGATCGCATCGTGTTGGGGAGACCTTGACTCAGAAGATGACGAGGGATCTGAAGACGACGAAGTAGCCAACCTTTGTCTCAGCAGTGTTAGTCTTGACTTAATCTCCGACAGCGACGATAAAAGCACAAAATCTCACTCAAACTATTGCTTTCTCGGAGAATCAGACGAAGATGACGATGAAGAGGTAAGTTATCTAGAGGTTTAAAAACGCGTTAAGAAATTGTCTAAAATGGTTTAATTGAATTCTTTGAACAATCTCTTGATAAGTGTCACGAACAGGACTTGGAGCTAAAGGATCTAAAGGAACAGATTCTCGAAATTGCTGAAGAGAATCACACTCTGAAGGGTAAAGCTAAGAAGTTGAAGTCTAAGGTTATAGCTGAGAAAGCAACAACATTAGACTCTACTATGGCTGAAAAGAAGGCACTAGAGTCCAAAGCAATAGCTAATGAAGCTATAACTTCGGACCTAAAGCTTAACATCAAGCACCTTCAAGCCAAAGTTATAGCTAATAAAGCTATAACTTTAGAACTTAGAAAATCCAAAGAACTTTTGGAAACTAGGATCACATCTGTTGAAGCAGTGATCTTAGACCAAAAGAAAGAGATAGATTCCCTCTCAAAGCAATTAAAGGAATCTAAGACCGACATGATCAGTGTTAAGAACAACATTCTGATGTTGTATTTATTCTTAACAAACGATTCCAAGACTTTCGTGATAACTTTAAGAAAGATAATGATGTAGATCACACGAAATGTCAAAAAGAGATTAAAACCCTAAAAGATCTACTTTTACATGCTAGGAAGGTCCATGATAAGTGGGAAGGTAGCACAAAAGTCCTAAACTTCCTAACCGAAAAATCTGACAATAATATGAAGATGGGGTTAGGACATGAGTGTTACAGCCGTAGAGATCACGCTAAATGCAAATCAACACCTTCGGATTTTGACTTTAGAAAAAGGAAGTATTCTGATCTTCCTGAATATCTGATTTGCAATTACTGTGGTCATACAGGTCACATCCAAATGAATTGTGTCAAAAAGGCTCATGATATACGAAAAAATGCCGACCATGCTAAAACTGTTGACACAGTTGACGAGGATGATAAAACCCCCATTAATGAACCTAACAAAGAAAGGAACAATAAATTTCGTTGGTTCTATGACATGACCTTCGACTACAGCAAGAAACCTAGCACCTCACAAAACCCTTGTCGATCTCAACCTAGTAAACCTATTCACAAGGGAAATAGTCATGAATGACCTAGAGAAATTCCTAGACCAAGAGAAAACCCTAACCCTAGAACTCCTCCCAAGCAAAATAAACCAAGGGTTAGAAAAACGGTTATTAGACAAGTTTGGATTCGAAAAGATTTAGTATATAGAGTAACTAATCATAAGGGACCCAACTTAGCTTGGGTACCTAAAAATTGTATCTAATCCTTCCTGCATAAAGTATTGAAAGAAAACAATCAATGGTATCTTGATAGTGGTTGTTCAAGACACATGACCGGAGATAAGAATCTATTTCTTTCACTCAAGCCTTTCAATGGAGGAAAAGTAACGTTCGGGGACAACAAAAAGGGAAAAGTAATCGGCGTTGGCAAAATTGGAATTTCTAAGTCTCACGCGATCAGTGATGTTTATCTCGTGGACGGTCTAAAACATAACTTGCTAAGCATATCTCAACTATGTGACAAAGGTAACAAAGTCATTTTCCATACTGATAGTTGTCGCATCATTATTGAAGAAACTAGCAATGTTATTTTAGAAGGCCACAGGAAAAGAAATGTCTATATGGTAGATTTAAATGCTGTGCCCACTAACTCTTTCTCATGCATGAAAGTTACACTTGATGATCCCTGTTTGTGGTATAAACGCTTTGGTCACATTAGCTCACTAACCTTGAACAAACTCAAGAAGTGGGACTTGGTTGAAGGGTTACCTAAGATCAAGTTCGACCAAGAAAAGATGTGTGACACGTGTGCAAGGTGCAAACAAGTAAGATCATCATTCAAACCGAAAAGAGTAGTAAGCACAAATCAAGCGTTGGAATTAGTACACATGGATTTATGTGGACCAATGAAGGTAAGGAGTAGAGGAGGATCCAGGTGCGTCTTTGTTCTTGTAGATGATTACTCAAGGTATGTATGGCCTATCTTTCTTCATTCAAAAGACGAAACGTTTAATGAATTTGATTGTCTTATGAAACGTGTTCAAAACAAATATAAGACTAATCTTGTATCTATTCGTACGGATCATGGCACCGAGTTTGACAATCAAGCTTTCATAGAATATTGTAGAGTAAATGGTGTAGGGCATAACTTCTCTGCACCAAGAAATCCTCAACAAAACGGTGTCGTTGAACGTATGAATAGAACTTTGGAAGATATGGCGCGTACAATGCTTTTGTGTAGTGGTTTAGCTCGTAACTTTTGGGCTGAAGCCATTAGTACTTCTTGCTATATCCATAATCGTGCTATGATTCGACCTATTCTTAAGAAAACCCCCTACGAACATGTTAGAGGTCGAAAACCTAATATCTCCCATCTTCGTTGCTTTGGGAGTAAATATTTTGTTCATAATAACGGTAAAAACCGGTTAAGTAAATTCGACCCTAGGAGTGATGAGGTGATTTTCATAGGATACTCAGATCATAGCAAGGCTTACAAAGTCTTCAATAAGAGAACTCTTTGTATTGAAGAAAGTGTCCACGTTATTTTTGATGAGGATAATGTGTTTGATAAGCCTTTAAAGGATAAGGAAGAAGACTTGGATGAACCCGACTTCCGTCTCTCAAGAGACAATCCCCCGGAACTGGAATTAGAGGATAATGAAATTGAGGGAACAAGTGATGAACTTGATCGTTCCTCAAAAGTTAAAAAGGAGAAAACCAAAGTTATAGTTGATAACACTATAACATTGACTCAAAATAAGGATTCTCAAACCAATGTTATAGATGATGTTACTATAACATTGAATCCAAATCAAGGTGTAGAATCCGAGGTTATAATCGGTTCTAATACGACACCCGGATTGGATTCAGGGGGAACTTCCTCCAATTTAAGGCCAAATGAAATTGGGTCAAGCTCAAATAACTATGACGAACCAAGTACTTCAACAAAGTGGAAATACAAGAGCTCACACCCCATGGAAAATATTCTAGGGAATATTAAGAAGGGTGTTCAAACTAGACGTTCCTTGAATAACTTCTGCTCTTTCTACTCTTTTCTATCCATGATCGAACCAACAAATATCAATGAAGCTCTTGCTGAATCACATTTGATTATAGCTATGCAAGAAGAGTTACAACAGTTCGAAAGAAACAAGGTTTGGCATTTAGTTCCTAGACCAAAGGATCGATCTGTCATTGGAACAAGATGGGTCTTTAGGAACAAACTAGATGATGCCGGAGTCATTACCAGAAATAAAGCAAGATTGGTGGTTCCAGGTTATAATCAACAAGAAGGTATAGATTATGACGAGACTTTCGCACCTGTTGCTCGTCTTGAAGCTATTAGACTTCTGATAGCATTCGCAGCACATAAGGGAATGAAGCTCTTCCAAATGGATGTCAAGACGGCATTTCTAAATGGATATCTACAGGAGGAAGTCTTCGTTGAACAACCCCCTGGTTTTAAACATAGCAAATTTGAAGATCACGTCTTCAAATTAGATAAAGCCCTATACGGATTGAAGCAAGCACCTAGGGCATGGTACGATAGATTATCTAAGTTTCTACTTGACAGTGGATTCAGTTGAGGATCCGTTGATAAAACCCTATTTCTAAAATCTGAGGGTTCTGACCTTTTGGTTGTTCAAATCTACGTCGATGACATTATCTTTGGATCGACTAACCGAAGCCTATGCAAGTATTTTTCTAAGTTAATGACCTCCGAGTTCGAGATGAGTATGATGGGAGAATTGAAATTCTTCCTAGGTCTGCAAATACAACAAACTGATGAAGGCATTAAAATCCATCAACAGAAATATATCAAGGAATTGATCCGGAAATTCGGAATAGAAAACTCTCATGCTATGCCTACACCGATGGTTGCAGATAAGAAATTGACATTAGATGAAGACGGTAAATCAGTTGATGAAACAACTTACTGTGGAATGATTGGGTCACTGTTATATTTGACCGCAAGTAGACCCGATATTATGTTTAGCGTATGCGTTTGTGCGAGATATCAATCATCTCCCAAAGAATCGCATATGACGGCCGTAAAACGAATCTTACGATATTTAATTGGAACGGCCAAGCTGTATTTATGGTAACCGATGGAGTGTAACTTCGATCTAGTCGGTTATTCCGATGCCGACTACGCAGGATGTTCTCTAGACAGAAAAAGCACGTCGGGTGTCGCCACTTTTGTCGGACCGTGTATCATTACGTGGGGTTCGAAGAAACAAAATTCGGTTGCTCTCTCAACTGCTGAAGCCGAATATAATGCTACAGGACTGGTATGTACTCAATTATTATGGCTTAAGCAACAATTACGTGATTATGGTGTTGATGTAGGATGTATTCCTATTTTATGTAATAATACTAGTGCAATAATTATTTCTAAAAATCCCGCACAACATTCACGTACTAAACACATTGAAATTAGACATCATTTTATTCGAGACCATGTTGTTAAGGGGAATATAAAACTTGAATTTTGTAGTACGGAAAAACAATGGGCAGATATTTTGACAAAATCATTAGCTAGAGAACGATTTGAGACTTTACGGTTGGAAATTGGTTTAATCGGTGGTACCTAAGCTTCTGTACACGTTTAGTTTCTTTATGACTAACTAGTTTAAGTTAAGATTGTATGACTGTGTCCGTATATTAAGTTGCATGAATAATTTTGTTTATAGGAAAATATTTATCATAAATTCTATTTGTTATTTGGAATTTAATTGTCATACAAACTTTATCTTTTATCAAGATACACCATATTTTTATTTTCCTTATAAAAAAAAACTCTCCTATATTGTCTTACAATTCCACACGGCATATATTTCCTATTCATACAACAATTTCTAAAATCTTATTCTTATTCAACCACTTACCTTATTCCATATTTACCATAGACTAGGATGCCACTTGCCTTATATCACCTAACCCTAAGTCATAGCATTATAATTACCCCCCTCCCTTGCCGTGTAAACCATACCCACAACCCACTTGCATAACTTTATTCTCTTTTCAAAATATTTACCATCATCTCAACATCACCTCCTTTACTCAACCATCAACATCACAATGAATTCAAACCATGTAAAAACCCGATCATCAACCCGCCGTCAACAAAACCGCCACTTTAACAAACCATCATCACCACTACCATCTCATGATCTTAATTCCACTAGCTTTCCGTCACCTCAACCGAACCTAGCTACGCCCCTGTTTCGTGGTCGGGATGACTCGATGTCCGAGGGAAAAAGACGCCGCCTTTTTAAAGGGAAAAAAAAGGTAGTTGTTGATGAAGGTGACGATATTGAGGAACCCAAGGTTGTTATAAGGAATGGTGTGGCACGAACTTTGCTCCGGGATGTTTCGAAAACCGCCACAAAAGAAGGGTTAAATCGAGTCCGATTTACTCATGACGAAAGCATCTTTGTTTCTCGTGTTTCGAGGTATTCTATCCATGGAGGAAGGTATTATCCCAAATCTTGGTTGGTTAATGTTCCCGCTCTTAAGTTCTTTATCGATTTTCTTGATTTTCAAAGGTGGAGTGACATTAGTCAATTTTCGGGTCCTATTTATCCAGTTGAAGTTGTTCAATTCTTTGCTAGTGTGTCGGTCAAGAAAGGGGTCTTGCATGCGTTGGTTAATGGTGTTTATGTGACGGTCTCTGTTTTGTATTTTTGCTCTGCTGTTTCGGTTCCCGATGGCGGAATTGAAATTAATCCGAGTCTTGAATGGTCCAATGTGGTTAGTGAAAAGAAGATGTTGGTTAAAAAGTAATTTGAAGAGGTTGGGACGGACGGTGGGAACATTGTTGTTCATCCTCTCTCAGCAAAAATCAAGTTCCTCTTGAACTTTCTTTGGAACACGGTTGTGCCCAGAAGGGGCGGACGAGATAAAGTTTCGAGTTATGAGGCTATCATAATATACTCGTGGTTGGAGGGACAAAAACTGAATTTAGCGAGTCTTGTTTTACATCGTATCATTCAAACGAGTCTCACGGTTACCAAGGAGAAGTTAAGTACAACAATCGACCTTCCATATGGGATGTGGGTGTCTCGGTTGTTAGAAGTGAAATAAGTGGTGGGAAGGGATAGTTACGGTTTAAGTGCACGGGATTGCATGTGTGATCGTTTGATTAAGCTTATGGGTCTTCTCGTTGATGGACCCGAGTTACTTATTGTCAAGGATGTTGAGAAAAGTCCGAGTGATTCGGGTTTGGGGGCTATGGAGGCAAAATTGGAAGGTTTTATGACTAGCTTAATGGAGAAGTTTGAGGAGCATTCAACTAACTTGGCAACGGTTTTATCTCAAGTTGGTCCGTCACGGTCTATGGAGTCGGGTTTCGATGCTTCTCGGGTTTATGCGTGTATGAGTGAGGTGGATAAGAGGTTAATGGGTTTTGAACGGGAATTGAAAGTAATCCGTGGGAAAGTGTTCCCGCATGGAGATCGTCTTACATTTCTCACGAGTCAAGGTGGTGCTTTGGTTATGCACGGAAAGGCTATGGAAAATGATCAATCGCTTACATTGGAGGCCACTAAAGCATTGTCTTTGAAGGTGCTCAACTTTGAACGGAGTCTTCAAAGTGTGTCCCAACTTGTGTGGAGCTCACTTGATCGTCTTGATGCCTTGGAGCATCGTACTCGGCCCTACTACGTGAACCCATATAAAACCCGCAACATTTGATCTACCCTTGCCTTACCATATTTAACTCTCTATTTTTAGCTTTCTTTTATTTTTCTAGTGGTGTGTTTGCAAACTTATAATTCGGCCCATTTTGGCATACACTTGTGGATTATGGCCCAAGTGTCTCTTTAAACATGTGTTTCATTCGGCCCATTGGCTTTAAACATGTTTTCTTTAGTTTGTATGATCATTAATCCTCTAGATGCTTATAGTTATGCGTGCTAAATTTGTTCTTTACGACGTTTTATCTCTTATCTCGTCTTATATTATTCTAGTCATTTTAGTTTTGTTCTTAACTTTTCGATGATGTCGAGAGGGGGAAGGAACGTCTATGGTAAGCATCTACCTAAGCTTGCTCCTTGTCAAGACCAATTGTCTCTTAAAGTCCTTAAAGTTTCGGTTTTATGATTAATCGTCTTGATCTTGCGTTAATCTTTATTATTAAGATGACGGTATTACATTGAGGGGGAACTCTTTACTTAGTCACAAAATTAGGAGGCTTGCCATCATCAAAAAGGGGGAATTTGTTGAATCATATAGGTTATATGTTTATGTTTTGATGATGTCAAGGTGCTTTATAATTTATATACTTGTTGCGCGTAATCGTTTGTCTAAGTATTTTAGATTCAACTTATTTAATACAAGCAACAAAGGAAAGTGTGATGGAAGTATACAATAGTCAAACCTCTATTCAAGATCAAACGATGTGAAGATTCATTCAAGATTTATATGAAGACGGAGTCCGTCTAAAGGTTAATCAAGCTTGGATGATGACGTAGCCTATACTCGAAGATCTCCCTGAAGATTAGAATAGTATAGATGATTATCTCGTAATGATAACCAAGAATGAGTTTCTTGAATTAGTAAAGTTATAGCTTTGCAGCTATAACATTACTAGTAAAAGAGCTCAATGTTATAGCTCCCCTACTATAACATTGAGATGCTGAGTTTATTATACACGACATATAATGTTTCAAAATTGTTTTGAAAATTGTTTTAAAGTTTATTTTAAATGTTTTGATAAAAGTATTTATGTAATAAAGCCCGGTTTAGTGCGGAGTTCGGTTTTTTGTTGAACGTTGACTAGTAGTTGTTTTGGGTCAACTTATGAGTTCGACTATGCTACTAATTAGGGTTTCAACATAATCTCTCTTAAAACCTAAATTCAAACCCATATATTGAGCTAGGATTTGCACGAGTCACGAGGCATATGAGCCGTGACATCTCGTGTAACCTAAGGTGTATTTGGTAAAGATTTTATTCTATAATAATATCTTTACATATCTTGTATATCTTACTTAATATATTTGTTTATGATAAAAGATATTCTTGTTATAAGAAATATTATCATATCTTAGAATTTATAGTAAAGATAATATTTGAATAGATTATATTCTATCTTTTGGAATATTCTTTATTATCTTTTAGGCTTTTAGGAAAGAAATAATAGAAGATATGATTTGTTAACATATCTCTTATTATTCGGCCATTAGGGTTTCTATGAACCGAATTGCCTTGCTCTTTCCTTCCTATAAATACTTTGTTCTTTGCAACATTTAAAGCAGAGACCTTAAGCATAAAAATTGATCTTATTTTTACAAAGCAAATCGTGTGTTTCAAAGCAGAAAACCGTTTTTGTTATTTTTGAAAGGTCGTGTGTTTTAAACTCGTATAATCGTTCTTATTGTTATTATTATCAGATAATAGTGCTTAATTGATTTCTTACTCGTTCATTAACGTGAACTTTTAGTAGAATCATTAGTGCTTTCTTATTACCGTAAGTTAGTCACTCGAGTATTTAACGGTACTCATTGAGTTACAGCTAGAGTTAGTTGTACAAGTTGGGTTAGTAAATTATTAATCCGTAGAAAGGTACTAAATTTATTAATCGAGAATAGTGGACGTAGGTTTCGACTTGTGAAACTGAACCACTTCAAAAACCGTTCGTCTCCTCTCTTTCGTTCGTGCGTTTTTTTCGTTTTACATTCATTAGTTGATTAGTTAAAGTTTAATAAATAAACTTTAAATAATCAATTACATACGCATAATTGAAAAAGCTTTCAAAAGTTTTAAATCCTCAATTTACCCCCCCCCCCCCCCTCTTGAGTATTTTGGATCAATAGACTCTTCAAACACCAACCATACATCACGGCAAAAGCCGTGTTCAAACCCCCTCCTTTAACCCACCTATCACGACACCCCTAGCTACCGTCAGCACCGCCCAAACTTGCCACACCCTAGCCCGCGCTACGGCCAATCCCGACGACCAGAAACCATCAGCCTATCCATCCTAACTAAGCCAAAAAACCACGCCCTAAATAGTCCCCCGAAAACCCGACACAAAACAACTCAACTCAAACACTCACCACCCTACCACCACCGTGACAACCCGTAGCCACCACCATAGTCTCCATTGACCCACAGTGGTACCACCACCCGCCACAACTACTCACGACCCACCAAACGACACACAACCCATATAAACAACACAAACCCGTTTCAACCACCACAACCCGACAGTCCACCGTACCAACCACCACTTGAAGCCACCCCGACACCACCATTAAGACCAACTTTAGCCGACTTAGCCAACCACCCAGGTCCCACGTTTATTTGTCAAACATACAAGTCACAATTTCTGTCTTAAATCCGCGACAACCAGCCCTTTAGACACAAATTCTGCCACCCACGGTGGTTGACAAAGGCCACGACGGGTTCTGCTAGTATCACCATGGTCAAAGGCAACTAATGAGGGTCACAGTATTATCCACGGTGGTCCATACGGTGTTTAAACAATAATTTAATTGAGTACGATGATATAAACATAAATTTAGACGGTCTTTTACCTTTTATCGCTAATTGCTCTTTCCGTCTCTTAAGTCTGGTTCTTCTATCTTTGTATTTTATTTTTCAGATCTCTTAGTATTTATAGTCTAAACTTAGAGAGTATATGAGGTCAATTAGGAAACTATTGCCTTATTCCGATTACTATTAGGAATTACCATATTATTGTCATTCTTATTATATTATTTTTAAATCACGCATTAAATCCTGACTACTACTCATATTAGGCCTTAATATAATCAGCCCAATTATCTACATCACACGGCTCAAGGCTTAATTAGCTTTTAAGTCCAATTCAGACTCGCTTACTTACTTTATTATTTAATTAACGTCTTATTTGCAATTATTATTAGAAATGCCATTAATCAACTATTTAAATTACATAAATTATTATTAAATTACGGAGTATTACAGTCTTCCCCCCTAAAAATGAACTTCGTCCCGAAGTTCACCCATAACTACTGTAACAACATTTATAAACATCCACACAACAGAGAACCATCCAACTTATGATACTTAATTATCCATTTACAATTATCAACTACACCAATATTATCACAAGACGTCACAATAATAACTCAGAACATTTGTAGTATTACATGTATAACCAACAACAATTTTGATCTGAAATAGGATTGCAACGGAGTATCAATGTCGTAAAAAACTCAATGTCATAATCGCCTTCAATCAAGACGTTTGTACAACCTTATTTTTGTATACAGTAATAATATGATTTGATATAGGCTACAACAAAATACCAATGCTGCTAATCCAAGGACATTAGAAAATACTGAATACATTGTCATTCTGTTTCCTCACACAGTAGGAAACACACACACACACACAAACACACACACACAGATATATATATATATATATATATATATATATATATATATATATATATATATATATATATATATATATATATATATATGCTTCAAAAATAATTAAACCTTAAAACTAAATAAGCAAATGAGAGGAACAAAACAGTGAAATAAAATTACTATCAAGTATGAAGACGTACTATCATTATTTTAGTCGAGGATGGAGGACTTCTTGTCTGTACCGGTACTACCAAATAGAGGAGTGCCCTTTTCAGCATTCGAGATCCATTAATTAATAAAGATGTTAGGCTGCTATACTTTATCAAGGACCTCAAAAGCGCGCTTAAATATGCACACTAAAATTAAATTTAAGAGTTGAATATAAATTTAACAAACCTTAGAATTAATAATGTGGACATAGAAGATTGAGTTGTCTATGAGCATTCGATAACCTTGAAAAATTGTTACGAGACACAAAACCATTGTTAGTCGTTTTCTAAAAATTTTTGTAATAGAATTAGAAAATATAAACCCAATACAAAGCAATATTGAAGAACATAGCTTACAAGAAGCGTCCAAAAAAAAAATCTGTATGTTTGCCATGGTAGTTTGTTTGGTGGATCCATCCTTTTCCATTTTGTGACCATGCTCTCACTCTTTATAGGAATAGTTAAGGGGTAATTATGTGAGGAGATTTAATAATTTTGATCCTTTAGTGACCTAGCAAGGAGAAACGTCTCACTATATTTAATTACCAATGTTTATGATAATGAGTCAATTTGCATTTATTTGTGCCCCTTCAACTTCACTAAGGTGTAGTTTGGTTACCTTTGTAAATCATGGGAATTGCAAAATCCCATGAATTACAAAAAATGGAGAGTGTTTGGTTGTCATTTTTTTGGTAAAATGTAGGCATTCAATATTTCTTGGAGTTTTGAATGCCTACATAATGGGGGAATTGAACTGCCTACATCTCCCTAGGTAATTCACATGAATTGAATTTCACGGCGTTAGTTTATTTTCTGGATCAACCAAACGAGCCCTTACCATCTACGTAAACGGTAAACATAAGAAGCGTGTAGTAAATAAGGACTCTGCCAGATGGCGACTTAAAAGGATGCTTGCTTATGCCACGTGTCACTGAAATAATGCTCAACTTAGCTTTTTATGTTATTATATAGATAGATACGTAAATGGTTCGTGCATTTAATTGTGACTTTGATATAACTATTGCTTTCTATTAATTAAGATTTTGCCAAATTCTCTTACATCACTATCGATTATTTATTAATATTTTTAATTAAAATATAGCTCATAACGAATATAAATGATAAATAAATAACGAATATAAAGAGACTACTTTGTAATTTATTTTACATTTAACAATCTCTTTATCATTTTTCAAGGAAAAGAATTCCAAAATTTTAAGCATTTGCTAGACCTAGCAAATAAATCAGAAGTCGAAAAACTGAAAAGTACCCGAAACCTGGCTTACTCAATCCGAATCAGAGCAAAATTGAACTAATTTCAATAAATCAAATGATACTCGAACCAAAATATATCCGAACCGATAAGAACTAAATCGATTAACCTAGGAGCAAACTATTTATTTTCTCATAAAACCACTCATATCTTAGGTGTTTTCATTGATTGTTTATTTATTAATGGTATTTTGAATTATTACATTCAAATTGGAAAACATTAGGTACAATTAAGCTAATTTTTTTTACCCTTAACTCAAGAAAAGTATGTCCTAAAAGTCTAAAACTCAACTGAATTCATATTGACGAGATGTATAACCCGAGTTGAATTAGGATAAACTGGTTAAAGTGACTAACTGAAATAAACCTGACAGAATCCGAAATTAAAGTCAATCACAATTAAGTCAAACCGATTTAATTAACATGACCCCAACTTGAATCCGAAATAACCGGTTTGCCACGTTTATATTTACTTATGGAAGCGCGTGAACATCGTGTATTATCTGAATTCCTGATTTTGCGATTCAAGGATATATTGTCTCCCACTCTCAATTTGGCGATTTTTTTGTCAAATTGGAGTTAATTAGCAAAATAAGTAGCGAGTTGGGTTCCTTTGAAACTATTTTGCCCCAATGGTGTCCACGTCATCACTTTCATTTTCATCGGCTTACTATAAAAATTGAAAAAAAAAAAAAACTTGATGACGTGGACATCATTGGCCAAAATAGTTTCTAAGGAACACCAACTCCTTAATTATTTTGCTAATCAACACCTATTTGCCAAAAAATTCCAATTTGGCAGCCAAAAGTTTTAACCAAAAAAAAACAAATTTAACAGCCAATAGTCAATATAAATGTATCCAACGTGGAGGGAGGCTTGGGAGCGAGTGAGCAAGTATAGCTCCGAAAGTCAACATATTCATCTCTAAAACCTACATAAAGATCTAATCTTGTTTTTTTCTTACATTGTCTTAAATCTCATTCTTTTTCAATGAATCCCAACAAGGAGGACAAAGAAAAGCAAGTGGAAGATGCAGTTAAAATTGATTTGGGTTCAGAAAGCAATGAATTTGAGCCAATTCCCACAAATATTGCTTGTCAATCTCCTGAAATTTCCACTGTTAGCCCTGATTCAACCAATCTTCCAAAACACCCATCTTTTGATTCAACCATGTCAAAGAGAAGGACATTTAATAGGTCCAAAACCATGGTGGTGTTAGATTGTGAATTTGATTGTGTTTTTAATTGAGAGGAAATATGTGTTCAAGAGAAAAGTGGTGTATTGTATTCATGGGTTGAAATATAATATTGTGGTGTTTATTTGGTTTGCTGTGGTACTCGGAACTTGGTTGGGCTTATTGAAACCTCAAGTCATGAAAACCCACAAGTTCAAGAATAATGTGCTCAGGTTCATAACCATGACCTTAGTTACATAGCTTATTGGGTCTTTTCTGTGGTTATTGAAAACTACTTTGACATGTTCTTTACTAGGTTACAAGAGGCTGCGTTTCGTCATTATGTGCTCCTTACGCTCTCCGGTCGTCCAGTGCTTGGGGAGTATTGTATTGGTTCAGGAATCCCTTATTAGGATAATGACTTCTTGTTGGATGTGGTTACAAATTTTGGGTTTTTCAAATTTTTGAGTATGCTCAGTGAAGATGTGGTTGGAGTGGTGGATTTAGAACTACGTAATATGGAGTTTACTAGTGAGACTTTGTTTTACAAATTGTGTAGATCATAATTTAGACATGGATCATGTAGAATCGTCTTCTATTGAGGTTGAAATCCCACAGTCGTCTGATGCGAGAAAAACTAAGTCTACGAGTGCAGTTGTTGGAATTCCTGAGATTAATTTGGATGCAATTGTTGAAGTTATTGAGGATACACCTGCTGAGAATCCTGAAAATGAAGATGCTGAGGAAGGTTGGACTGAAGTATCAGGTAAACGTGCTTCTCCTTCTAAGGTTTCTCCTTCTGTGGCCTTTTCCTCTTCGAATTTACTACAACTTACTCCAGAAGATGTTGACTCTGAAATTCAGTTTTGGGATACTGCTGTAGTATGCTATGTCTGAGGTAGTAATCCTCCTTGGAAATTGGTACATGGGTTTGTCCAGAAAATTTGGGGGGTCTATAACTTTGATAAGATTTCATTCCTTCCCAATAGAGTGTTCTTGATTAGATTTCCCACAAAGGAATGTCAGAACCTAGTTTTACAACAGGGGTTTTCTATGTTTGATAACAAACCTCTTGTAGTCAAGCCTTGGACTGAGGCAGTTAGCCTTTTGAAGGAAAGAGTCAAGTCTGTGCCTATTTGGCTTCGTCTATGAGGTCTACCTCTGAAATTCTAGGGTAAAACTAGCTTTGAGAAGCTAGCTAGCCTGATTGGAAAGTTTCTTAAACGGGATGGAGCTACTGAGGATAGGACCAGGTTAGGTTATGCTAGACTACTGGTAGAGGTGGATGTTGGTCAGGAGTTCCTGATAAACTTTATTTCAAAGATGAGAAAGGACAAGAGGTTAGCATTTTGGTAGAATATGAGTGGAGGCCAACTGTATGTGGTGCCTGTAAGGGTATAGGACACACGTTGGAAATGTGTAAAAAAGGAAAATTGTAGCACCTGCCCCTAAGCCACCACACAAGGTATGGAGACCTAAACAAGCTGCTCCTTCAACTGTAGTTCACCCTCCTATAGTTCCTGGAACTGTGCCTACTGAGATACCTTTTGGAGGACCAGTATACCATAACTCTTCTGTTCTAACACATGTATATGTGCTACAACAAGTGAGTAGATAAGAGCACATGCAGCCTAGCTCTCACTTATCTCCATCTAATTCTTATGCCGCTGATGTTTCTATTAGTTTAAGGAGTAAACAACAACTGAGTAGGGGGCAGGAGGAACCACCTGGGAATGTTAATCATGGATAACATTGGATGTTGAAATGATCGGGGAATAAATGGGATCAATAAAAAATTAGATGTCAAAACATTTCTATTTCAAAATAATATTGGTCTCTATGGTTTAGTAGAAACATAAATTAAGCTGCAAGATTTTGATAATGTTTTAAATAACCTTGGCTCTCATTCGCTAGGAGTTAACAATAATAGTTTTCATCAAGAGGGGAAAGTTTGGCTTATTTGGAATCCAAATGTATTTAATATTAATGTTCTCCATACTACTGCAGAAACCATTACTGCTCATGTGACTTAAATGTCTACTGGAGATCAGTTTATGTTTAGTGTGGTTTATGGCTTCGATGAAGACAGTTAGAGGAATGATTTATGGACCCATTTGAAGGAGGAACATGATAGATATTCTAGGCCATGAGGAGTATGTGGAGATTTTAACAATGTTCTTCATTTTAATGAAAAAATATGGAGAGAGGTGTCCTGGCATGACATTGCTGCTTTCAGGGACTGTGTTCAATACTGAATGATATCAAGGGGCAAGGAGATTTCTTCACTTGGAATAACAAGCAAGACCTTGCTTCTAGAGGTTTTTTTTAGAATAGATAGATTCTTGATAAATGATGATTGGATGGCTTTGTATCCTACTGCATATGCTCACTTTCTTCCTGAGGGGTTATTTGATCATAACCCATGTGTGTGCTATAAGAGAGGTCGGGGATCAAAGGAGACCTCTATTTAGGTACTATAATATGTGGAGTCTGGATGCTGGATTTAAGGATATTGTGAAGTCTGTATGGAGCAAGCATGTGAATGACACCCTCATGTTTCAACTTGTTACTAAGTTAAAGAATCTGAAAAAACCTTTGAAGGAACTGAATAGGAACAGATTCTCTGATATAGAGAAATCTGTTGGGGTTGCTAAGGCCATTTTGGAAGATCTACAAATTCAAATGCATCGGGAACCTACTGATTTTCATATCCTGGCTGCTGAGAGTGAGGCCTCAGAGACTTATAAGCACCTGTGCAAAGTAAACATAGTTTTCTTAGTCAAAAGGCTAAAATTGAGTGGAGTAAATTTGGGGATGAGAATTCCATGTACTTTCACAGTCAAATTAGAGCTAGGCAGACTCATAATAGAGTGATGTGAATTAAAGGGACTGATGGTATGTTGTACAACAATCCACATGATATTTATGAAGCATTCCTTAATTATTATAAGGAATTATTGGGTATTAGTTAAGCCACAACTCCGGTGCATTATCCCACAGTCAGGACTGGCACTCTAATAAGCAAGGAACAAGAACGATTCCTCTTATCTCCAGTGACTATAGAAGAAGTTAAAGCCAACGTTTTTTCTATTCCTGCCATGAAATCTCCTGGACCTGATGGATATACCAGTCAGTTTTACAAGGACTCATGGGAGGTTGTTTGAGATGATACTATTGTTGCCATTCAGGATTTCTTTAGGACTGGTAAGCTACTTAAGCAAGTAAACACTACAACTCTTACCCTCATCCCTAAAGTTACTAATCCTGTAAGTGTGATTGAGTTTAGACCAATAGCTTGCTGTAATACAGTCTATAAAGCTATTGCTAAAGTGATTTTTAGTAGACTTAACAAAATTTGCCAACTTTTATCAGTGAAAATCAAGAGGGGTTTGTGAAAGGAAGGAATATTGTGGAGAATGTGTTAATCTGTCGGGATTTGGTGAGACTTTACAATAGGAAGTAGGCCTCACCTAGGTGTTTGATTACGATAGATGTGAGGAAAGCTTATGACTCTGTGGAATGGTCTTTTCTAGAACAAATGCTTCAAGCTTTTAAATTCCCTCAGAAGTTAATTGAACTGGTTATGAGTTGTGTGACTTCTCCTATATATTCCCTGGCTGTTAATGGTAGTAATTTTGGGTTCTTTCCTGGAAAGAGAGGATTAAGGCAAGGATATCCTTTGTCCTCTCTCCTTTTCACTCTATGCATGGAGTACTTATCATGGATTTTGGGAGTGATCTCTTATCAAGAGGGGTTCAGATTCCATCCTCTTTGTAGGCACACTAGGTTAAACCACCATTTGCTATTTGCATATGGCCTACTCATGTTTTGCAAAGGGACTAAGACCTCTATCATGTGGATTTTAAGAAGCTTATCCACATTCTTTAATGCATCTAGTTTGACTATGAATAAAGATAAGACTGAAATATACTTGAATGGGGTGCCTTCCAATGTTATTGACAATATCCTCCAAGTACTTGGTTTTCATCAGAGCAGGCTTCCTTTCAAGTACTTAGGGGTACCAATTTCTGCAAAGAAACTCACAAAAACTGAGGGGATGAAGCTGAATGATAAGATAGTTGCAAGGATTAAAGGATTGGGAAATAGGCATCTCTCAGCATGGAGATTGATCCTGGTGCAATCAGTTCTGACCTCTCTTCATGCTTACTGGGCTAAAAATTTTTTTCCTACCTAATGGCATCATTAAGAGGATAAATGCCATCTGCATAAACTTTTCTGGGGAGGAGGAGCTCAATATAAGAGAGCACCTGATTTCAGTTGGAACACTTGCTGTTTATCTAAAGAAGAAGGTGGATTAGGCATCAAAGAGACTAAGAATTTGAATATAGCATTTATGGGAAACTATGTGTGGTGGCTTGCTAGTAAAAAGGATCACTTATGGGTAAGATGGGTAAATCATGTTTATATGAAAAACATTGAGTGGTCTGACTATAGTGCACCCTCGGATTGTAGTTGGTCTTAGAAAGAAAATTGCACATACTATAACTAAATTCAAGCAAGCCTACACACAGAACAAGTGGCTAAATGAAACTACTGAGTATACTCTAAGAGCAGGGTGTAACTGGTTGAGAGGCAATCAGCCTAAAGTGATTTGGAGATTTATTTATTGGAATTCTTTGAACATTCCTAAGTCTGCAATTATCTTTTGGGCAATGATGCATAAAAAATAGCTCACCAAAGATAGAATGATTCGAATGGGTATCAGTGTGGATGGTAATTGTGACATTTGCTCTGCAGCTCCTGAAGACCACGAGCATTTGATTTCCTTCTGTAGATATACAAGGTCGTGTTGTAGTATCCTTCAGAGGAAACTTCATTTTCAATTTAGTCTAAATGATCTGATTGAGTGGTTCTCAAGAAGTAGAGGTATAACCAAGATGCAAAGGAGATTTGTGGGAGCTTATCATGTGGCTCTTCTTTATGGTATTTGGACTATAAGAAATTAGGTAAGAATCAGTGCTTTGGTGAGGAGTCCAGAGTGGTTGGTGCAGAAAACTATTGCAGATGTACTGAGCAGATTTCAGAAGCTTAATGACAATACGTTACAGCAGCGTGACAGAGTATGGCTGTAGGTATTCCAGTGACATCTTTTGACTTATGATTTTTTGATGTACAAAGCATATATGAAACATTGTAACCCTTGATCTTTTGATTTCTATAATATACTTAACCGTCCCCCCCCCCCCCAAAAAAAAAAGATATATTCGAAGGGTATTTCTGAGGGCTATCGAAGGATTATAAAAATTATCTGAAGGAATTTTTCGAAAGGTTAACATACTGTAATACCCGTCCTTTTAAGGACCCGTGGACTGACATTGACCGACCTTAGAGACATATCTTGACCTTCGGGAACCTTATGAGTGATGACTGGTGACGATGTGAACTTTGACTGGTGTTACTCGATCTAGCTGAGGCTACTCGACCGAGTAGCTTTGGGGCTCGATCGAGTAGGTGCCACTGGATCGAGTAAGTTAGTGACTCGATCGAGTAACGGGTTGGCAGCGAGGGATTATAAATCGTGTTTCTTGAAATCTCAAATCATTTCTGCACCTCATTTCCTAAACCTAGATGCCGTCTCTCCTTCTTCCTTTCACCATAATTCCTTCCTTTGAGGTCCTTGAGGATGCTTACGCCATGGGGATGGTTGCTTGAGTCGGGTAGCGGTCTTGACGCCGGATAGCTATGTGTAGGTATGTCATCGTCATCATCATTGTCGTTGTTGTTTCAGTTAGGTTTGTAGTGGTAGTGATAGATGGTTGTATTGTTTGTAAAGGTGTGTTGCGTGGTTAATTGATATCATATGGTCGGACGTGGAATCGCTGTGATTGGCTAAAGGTAGGTTCTCCTACTCAGTACTGTTGATTGTCTAGAATGTCTTTTGATGTGGTCTGGTTGTAGTGTCGGTGTAATTGATTGATTGTGGTAGTTTGGTTGGTGTTGTGTTGTTTCGTTTATCTTTGTTGTGGTGCAGCTGATTGTGTTTGGTTGGCTTTGGTTCTCGAGGTGCGTCCTCGGCTGAGTCGAGTCACTTGCGGGAGTGTCTTCACGACCGTAGTTCGCTCTCCGTGGAACCCGCCACAGGAGGGGATGTGCACATTAATGGACATGGGTTTATCGCTCAGTATGATGAGCGGGAATTTGGTGGGTACGGCTGCGGTCCCCCACTGGCAGGGCTGGTCCAGTGGACAGTCGGTGGCGAAGATTAGTTGGAGGAGATGTGATGTGTGTACGTTTTGTTGTACCTGTGTTGTGTCTGTGGTTGTTGGTGTGTTTCTTCAGTTACTGACCTTGTGTGGTTTGTTTTGTTATTTGTTTCTGTTGTGTCTGCCGTGATCCCTTATGGTGAGCAGTCAGTCTTAGCAGGTTGTGATCTGGATGTTAGCTGGGTGCTTGGCGGGATGAGCCTTTCACGAGTTACGACAGAAGTAGTCCACATAGCTGACAGTAGTTTGAGTTGTACCTTTATACATGTGTATCTTAGTTTTGTTAATCACTATAATGTAACTTAATTGTTCTTTTATCGACATTTGATTATTACTGTCCTCGGGCAACCGAGATAGTGACGCTCTTATATGCTAGGGAAGGTCTTGTTAAGGCTCCTGAGTATATGGGGGTGTCACAAAGTGTTATCAGAGCGACAATTTTGAAACCTGTAACAAATGAGCCAAATGAACGTAGTGAGTCTAATAAAATGAACCTTGTCTAAGTGTATTAAGAGCCCCAACTGATGCTAGATTTTTGGTGAGTAGGCACCCTCATTTCAAAATCGTGGCCCCATTATGCTTAAACCAGTCACCGGGTATGGGAATGTCGAGTCGGAAGACTATGTGCCTAGTATGTGTAATAGTCATGTTAGAAATGCTTGTGATGGGGTCTTTATGGATGCTAGTATGTGTAATTGTGATGAGGAACTGTGTGCGTATATGGTTGAGTAGAAATGTGTAAGAAAGTAATGGAAGTGGTGGAATGCTTATAATTCGTGACAGAGTGGTGCGATATGGTGATAGTAATGCTTCTTAAATCATCCTATACGCGTTAGATATAAAAGATATGGCAAGTCTTGTATGTGGTAATGACGATAGGTAGTAAGTTTTGAATTAGTTATAACGTTTGGCAAGTAGTATTTGGTAAATGTGTTGGATGAATGATTGAAATGCTTGCATGATATGGTATAGATAAGTTGAGTAAAGTAGTTGTTAATTCGTGGTGATTTGATTTAATTATTAGCAAGCTTGGGTGATACATAATGGTATGATGTTGGATGAATGTTTAGAATGACATAACTGCTAGTTCTCCTGTTGAAATTGCAAATGCGTGATTAGAGGTAAAGAAATATGTTGGGTGTATGCATGAGAAAGTTAATAGGGTAAGCATTGGGTTCCGTAATGCTTGTCGTAGGATGAAGTAAAATGTGTTGAGTGAAGTGATATGTTTGATAGATCGATACATTGGATTTGAGTAGTAGTAATATGTCCTGAGTGAGTATAATGATCGGTGACGATTCCCGAATTCATTTTTGGAATCGATACGCATTGCTATTTTGTAGGAACCGTTACTTGAATCTGTAACTTTTGACCTCGTTCTTAATCTTGCCCGACCGAGTAGGAGTATATACTCCATCGAGTAGACCTCATTCGATCTAGTTAGGAAGTTATAACGTCGAGAAAGTTGGATCTGCCAGCGGAAACTTGACCGAGTAGCTCCAACTCGATCGAGTAGAGGCCACTCGATCGAGTAACCTACTTACTCGATCGAGTAAGTGAACAGTTTCCGGGATTTCGCGTGATTCATAACCCTTCTTTCCTATTATTTCTTCCTTATTATTTCATTCATCAAAACCCTAATTCCTAAAACTCTCTCAAAGTGCTCTCAACCTTGTGATTTTTGGTGCTTAGATCTTGTGTTTTCTTGCTTAATTCGCTCCCTTTTTGCTTGCTAATCCATCAAGGTGAGTTTGTTTATCCTATTCCTATGTTTTTAATTGATTAGAGGCATGTAGGATGTTAATGTATGCTGAAAATTCGATTTAGATGTGCCAAATCTTGCTTATAATTGTTATCACATGGTTTATTTGCTTTAATTTGCTGGGTATTGGTGTTAGTTGTGCAAAATTCGAATCAAATTGGAGGTTTATATGACTCGAAATTTCTAGGGTTTGAGATTTTGAATTGAATTTTCGTTGTCTTTTGTATATAAAAGGGGGAAATTTGGGTAATGTATATCGTATATATCATGTTTAGAGTTGAATTTGATGGTTTTCACTCAAAATTTTGTCTTAAAAATCCGTCTTAAAAGTGCCCCAAACTGAAATTCGTCCTATATTCTTGTGAAATTTGTTTGTTGCTAAAGGTAATTTGAAAGTTTATTTCTCAAAATTAGTATTTGTGATGTTAATTGATGCCATACTTGCCATTATTTTAACACCTGTAGAGACCGTCTAATGATAAATTAGAGAATTTAATGTTGTAATTTCTAGGCTATTTGGTGAAAGTGTGTACATAGTGACTCTTTTCCATGATTATACATGAATGTTTATATGTTTTCAAGTATATGTTGTTTGTGTATCTAAGTCATGTGTTGAAAACAGATGCCGAGACTAACTGTTGGAACCCGTCAGAGTAAGAGGGGGAGGGCTTCTGAGCCCGAGTTAGGAGAGGGGAGTGGGTGACCTACGGTCCCACCAGTACCTGAGTACCCGTATGTTGTCTTTTTGGACTTTACACAAAGGGATAAATTTTTTGCCTTACAAAGACGAAAGATGAGACCCACCCGTTGTATCGACACAACTCTCTTGACTGACTTGGGGATTGAGACTGATGTTAGGCATATCTTCGAGACTTTGGGGATGACTGGGTTGTACTGACTCCGGAAGCACTCTTATGCTTTTCTGACCCTTGAGTTCATGAGTTCCTTTAAGTATGATGTAGTGGAACAGACCGTTGAGTTCCGCCTTATGAGCACCAGTTTTCTTCGTACCATGGATATGTTTACCACCCACCTTGGCCTTGCCAAACCTACCAAGGGAGCCCTTAGGAGCATCCCGTCTGAGTGTGGGGTTAGTAGCCTCATGCCTTACTTCACCGGCAAACCCGCTCCCACTTCGAGTAACATGTTGATAAACGATGTCCAACATGTCACCTTGAAGATTTTCCTCCGTGCCTTGACTTGTCTGCTTTATGAGAGGAGGGATGTGAGTAAGTTAAACTCACATGAGGTGATATTGCTGGTGGCGTCATTTAACCCCACCCATTCCCAGAGAGTCACCTTTAGTGCCCCGGACATAGTGTGTGCCAGCTTGGCCATGATGGCCTCTTCCGACACCCGTTTTCTGAGTTGTGGTGCCATTGCCACCCGGTTGGCAGAAAGGCTGACTACCTTTGAGGCCTCCTCGGCCTATACCCCTTTGACCACTGGTGCCTACCCTGGACCGAAAGTATTTCCTCGACCAGAAATGGTTGAGAACTTTGGAGGATGGTGGGCTAGCTTGGAGGGTTTGGGGGATGAGCTGGATGAAGATACCCGATCCTGACCACCTCCCAGTGACCGAGCCTTTGTCGGCGGCAGTAGTGGCTGCCGATTCTGATGACGAGGAGTAGGAGGGCCCTAAGAGGCAGGTGTACCTCATTAACCCAGATATCTTGGAGGTGATGCCCGAGCCGAGGAAGGGGGACCAGGTGAGACCTGAGGATGCCCAACCTAGAGTGGGGAGGGGACCACGACGAGTGAGGGAGAGGATGGCTGAGACTCAGCCAGAACAGCTTGTACCTCCACAGTACCAGTACCCCGGTTACCCTCCTTTCTACAGCCCAGAGATGAGAGTGAGTGAGCTCACATAAAGGGTTTCTTCGACCTTGACACTCCGGAACCTCCACGAGATGGCGTACGTACAAGGCTTTGGGAGAGAGGCAGCGCAGCCAGTATGGTGTAGGGGTGTTAGGGACAACAATGGAGTTTTTCACTCTTTCGGCTTGGAGAGATCTACTTGGGGAGATCCCCAGTCATATCCCTACGGTTGCTTGGCCCTGTGGCGTATGGGCGCGGATGCTGGTGTCGGTGGTGTCGCAGGTAGTGGTGAGCAAAAATATACGAAACGGTTTTAATATACGGATACGATACGGTATACGATTTCAATAAAACGAATTTCCGTATATACGATACGATTTTCAAAAAACCGTATCGTATTCGGGTAGGGCAAAAACAAAACCGGGTATACGGTTTCTGATACGGTTTTTGAAAAGAAAAAAAAAACTAAAATATCTTATAAAAACTAAATAATTTAACCAAAATCACGTTAACTTGTCCACTTTCTTTTTCCCTAATGCATTTGTATAATGAATATTGAAATATTGATTATTTTAATATGCAACCTATTATTAAATTTAAGTTAAGGTGTACCGGTTTTATCGCGTATGCAATAAATTGAACAACAAACAACTGAAATCCGTATTCGCGTATACGAAAACTGGATATACGGAAAAACCGGGTATACGAAAACCGGGTATACGGTTAAACCGGGTCGGATCTGTATCGACAAAATTGTGAATTTAAAAACCGTATACCCGATACGGTTTTCAAAACCGTATCGGGTATAGGGTTTTGCTCAGCCCTAGTCGCAGGTAATGATGCAGCCGCAGCGGGCACATCTAGCGGCGGTGGTGGTGACGTGGTCATGGATGAGTAGGATGCGGAGTGATGATACTCCTTTTCTTTTCTATCGTTCATGGATTTGTAGCGGATAATATTTATTTTGTTGGTGGCACTTTATTAGACTTTGGTATGTATGTTGGCCATAAGGCCGTATTTTGAGTACTTTTAGACTGTTTATGCAGGACATTGGAGCCGGGAAGGCGTTTTGACTCGTGTTTATATAGTTGTTTGATTTTAACATGGTTATTGGAGGCTTTTCGACCTGTGGCTACTCGATCGAGTGCCCCTCACTCTATCGAGTAACTACAGGTGTGGCACTTGAGGGGTGTTCTGATCTCAGCCTACTCGATCGAGCAGCTGATGAACTCGATCGAGTAAGCTCAACTCGATCGAGTGCCTAACCAACTCGATCGAGTAGTACTGTTACAACTACTTTTCGTTTTGAAACTAGGTTGAATCATCATATCTTTCAGTGTTGTTTTATTATTTCTTGTTGTGGGTGCTTTGTATCATTGTTTAGCCTCAACGGTGGTTATCTTATTGCGTATGGTCGTACGATTTATACAATTTTCAACGCTATGTATATAAACTAAGGTGACAACGCATATTGTTTCGAGTTACGTGAGGTTCAATGGTTGCATATATATATATATATATATATATATATATATATATATAGAAATAGGATCTCGTGCGAACTATAAGTTCGGTGCGAACTTACGAACTACTTATCAGCGCTTGGATCAAATTAATCAAAGGTTTAAATTAAACCCTTTTATCACTTCTCCAATTCTCCTCTTCCTTCAAACGTAATCCCCAAATCTCTAACCTCCCTCACCTGTCTTCACCGTCGGCCACCAATTCCACCGTCACCGAAGCTCCGTGAACCAATCATCTCACCGGCGCAACACCAAGCACTCAACACTAGCTCTCATGCCGGCATTAAACCCTTACAAGAGAACCGATCACCGTCGATGTTGACATTCTCGATGAGAACTATTTTAGCATCAAAATCTGTCGTCAGACCCGTCTCCTCTTCTCCATTTCGAACTCAGTATCGTTTTTCAACCAACAATCTCCTTCGAAAACGACATATATAAAGAAAAATCGATACTTAATTCTCAGATCTACAAAAAATAGCGAATAATTGTCGAAAACTAAGATGGTCAGGTTTGTTGAATGAGTTGGATCTGATTGGGTTTGACGGAATGGGATGATTAGCGCGTCGACCGAGCTATAGTCACGAGGTGACGCGAGTCTAAGCAGAAATGGTGTTGTAGGTGCTGTTGCTTGATGTTTATTGGAGTTTTCGGTTGTGGTGGAGAGAGGATAGGCGTTGGGCGTGGTGGTTTCGTGGTAGTGATACAAAATGGGGGTGACAAAGAGGATAAGTGGCTGGTGTGGTCCGTGGTCGTTGGTGGCTGTGGTGTTTGCCTTAGTGATAGGAAGTGGTCAGTCTAGTGTTAGTCATGGGTAAAGTTGGTCAGTCTTCGTGGTAGTAGTCATAGGGGTTGGTGGTGGTGTTGGTATGGCGGCAGTAGGCAGTGGTAATTTATGGTTAGGTGGTGGTTGCATAAAATATAACCTCGGATACACAAGGTAATCCTACTAGGTACACAAGCTAAAACTATTGGGTACACAGATTATGTGGTAGTCGTGGGGATGAAGTTGGAGAGCTAGAAGTGTTTCCGGTGTTGCGGATTTGGGTTCATTGTCGAAAAAATTGACAACGATGTTCTAGTCGTCCGCCGACGAAATTAAATCGTGAACAATGTCGAGGTATACCATTTTATGGCTCTAAATTTCCCGACAACTTTATACTTAGCTATCTGTGTCTTACCATTGCCAATAACATCTGGTATTGTTTCATTTTCTTATAATGTATACTGTGAGATTGGCGGTCTGATATGGCCATGTATTGGAACCTGACCAATTTTGAATAGTGAAATTCACCTGAAGCAGAGCTTTCCTTTTGCGAACCTTTTGTCTTATGCTTTCTTTTAGCAGCAAACTAATTTAACTCGTACCTGAAACTAATTAATTTACTGTGCTCTAGCTAAGCACCAAAACAAATCTGAATGCAGAACAACCTGTACCAAAATAACCCTCCACCCTGTATCATAATAACTCGGTTGCTCAGTATACTTACTATCTTGTCATTCATGTTATACAACTTTGTGAAATTAAGAGGTATTTTACAGAAAGAGAACACTTTTCAGTATTATTTTGCAGGCATTTTCTTGAATTAAGAGGTTTCTAATATATCTGTTTTTAAAAAAGTGGAGCAAAGTTCTTTGGAGGAAATCAAGATGAGGCGAGTGTCTTTCATGTGCTCTTGTTTCATTTATTATAATGGTTATCCATGCGAAAATAAGAGTTCTGAATTTTGATTTGAGTGGTACAGTTGGCCGAGTTGATAAAGAAAGGATCTGTCAAACAAGGAGATATGGGTAAGGTGCTTTGCGACGATCTCAGTCAACACTGCAAGAAGACCAAGTAAGATCATTATTCGTTAGTGCTCCCTTGTATAATAATGTGAAGTAGTGTAGGCGTGTAGCTGGATTTAATAAGGATTAGCCAAATGTTTTGTTGTTGTCGAGTCTGTTGAATGTGAAGACCAAGGCTTAATAATTTACTCCATTCTTATTGTAGCGACTCGGAAAGTGAAAATGACTTTGACACCGAGGACTCAAACTATGAACTCTGAAGATGTTGGATACCAAGTTTTGCAGGAAGAACTCTTATTGCAGTGACAAATACGGAGTAATTGTTAATCTAACGGTTCCCTAGATGAAGCCATCAGTTTAGTAAAAAACATAGGAGGTATGGACAGGGCTCGAGAATTAGAACTGGAGAAAGTTGATCGCACCCTGAAGAACCTTGAGTGCCTTCTCGAGAGTTCGTTTTGAGTAGCCCTTGAGACAATGGTTATGTATAACCTTGAGAGGATTGATTAAACTTCATGATTGAGTTCATTTAATTGATTATTCCAATGGAGATGATAATACCATCATTTTCCACATAGTTTTAATTGATACCCACCAAAAGGATATGGATTTGGTGGGTTGTATATTCATATATAAATGATTTTATGAAGGTTTTCGACATAATTAATATTTGATTCTTGTATTCTTACTACGAAATGATAATTGAAATAGGTACTTATAGGGTGAGTCGTACTTGGACCAACTCATAAATGTTGTGTATCGAGTGGTATAAACACATTTTCCATAGGAAATGAATGATCTGCTTTGGTTACGTTAATATTTCGAGGAAAAGTCTTGGTTATCTTGAATGAAATCAATTGATTTTGATATGAACCTTATTTATGGGCATAAAAAGTCGACTATCTCGTCCACTTGGGTGCAGTGTGGTGATTCCTACAGTTTTAAACATTGATAATATGTTGTGCAACTTGTTGTATGCACACTTTTCCTTTTGTTTGCTAGCTATACTCTTTTAAATTAATAGATACATATTTGAAAATATACACTCCTTTAAGTTGCTGGATACACTCATTTAAGTTACTAGATACATTCTTTTTGCTTGCTGGATACACTCGTGTAAATTAGTAGATACACTCATTTATATTACTAGATAATCTCCTTTTGTTTGCTATATATAGTCCTTTGAATTAGTAGATACATATTTTAGCTAGTTAGATATATTCCTTTCAGTTGCTAGATACATACTTTTAGCTAGCTAGATACATTCTTTTAAGTTACTTGATACATTCTTTTAAATTGCTAAATAGTAGATACACTTCTTTAAATTACTAGATACATACTTTTAGCTAGCTAAATACACTTCTTTAAATTGCTAGATACATTCATTTAAGTTGATAGAGACACTCTCTTAAATTAGTAGATACATACCTTTACCCAGCTTGCGAGATACACTACTTTAAATTACTAGATACATATCTTTAGCTAGCTGGACACACTCATTTTGTGTACCCTTTTAATCTTTACTAGTATATAGTTTACCATTTCACTTGAGATGATAAGTCGCATTTTACACAAATAAAATAAAACATACCGAATTTTTATGAAAAAATAGTCACAATAGCAAACAATACAATTGGAGTAATGAGTAGAGGCATATACTCATAATATAAAGAATAAGCCAAAGCCTGAATGAATAATAGAAGCAATCCATAAAATGGGATTAAGCCTGAGGACGTCCATCATACTCAAAGCCCCTATCTCATCCATCTTCCACTCACCAATCTCACCTATTATTAAATCAAAATCTCATTTCCATACTTAAGTTGCTTCTAAAATGAGGCCGACAAATTGACATCAGAAGATATGATATATGTAAAAATAAAATCATCTTGTTGCAGCTACCAACATTGCTCAGGTAGGATCAGCCTCGAGTAGCTCATGTTGAGACTTAAAGTGTTGATAGTGATTCTTTCAGCTGCAAATAATTTTGTCTCACCTCCGACTAGAACTTGCATCTAGGCAGCATGTTCATTTTTATTGCATCAGCAACCCAACAACCGCAATTCCTGCAAAATACAACAACTCAACCAAGATCCGTGAAATATGGTGGTGGCAAAATACCCAGAAAAGTAGCAGCAATTTTTAGTTTTTCTAGTTTTTTTGTGCAACCGACACTATTAACACCCCCCTACAAAGGTTCTGAAACTCAGGGAGGAACGTAACCCGACTCGACTAAGTAACTAAGAAAACATATAAAAATTAAACACACATGAAATCAAAAAGAATTTAAGCTTGGGCTGACTCTCAAGAAGCGCCTTGGTTAATGTCGTGGCTCCACATACATCTACCATCCTCAGAAATCAGTCAACTCTTAATAGCAAGCACAGACATGTTACCCAAAATAAGTATTCAAATTCAGCTCTTCCGTTGATACATAAGTGGAAATAATCTTTCTCATTAAATTTCCATATATCCAGTATATGGGCCTAGTTACCATGGGTAAAAAGTTCACCATTGCGACGAAGAACTTATGTATATATAGAATACTAATTGCAAAATTAATGGTTAACCTTTGCACCCATTGATCAAATCCAAAACCTTATATTTATCTTGAATTCACAACGATGGATAAACGAATAAACATATAGGAAGTTGGAAAATAAACCATGGAAGTCGTCTTAAAAAGTACCAGATACAATAGATACACATGGTATTACTACCGGATACACATGATATTACTACTAGATACACAAATCGATTTGTGTATCCAGTAGTAATCCCATGTGTATCTGGGCTGGTATTTCGTGTATCCACGATCAACTACGACCAACAAACTGGCCATCACAACCACCAACAATACCACCACCACACCTACTTCCCTTAACTAACCCCACAACCAGCCCCGTCCCTTCCATCACCCGACAGAACCACTCAAATGCGATGCCAAGAATTGTCCAATTTCATTGATCACGGCACATATCGTCTACTCCATACTTGACCCTGTAAAAATATATTGTTGAGTCATGAATATCACTATATGCTTCGAATAGCATCCCATTTCAAGGTTTTAAGAAAAATGCAGGCAGGGTCCAAATGGACACTTCTAATTAAGGAGCTTAGTATATAGTCAACATGCTCAGAGTGTACAGTTCAATGTTACGCTAAGTCAAAGCTAAAATAAGATATCTACATTTAGTCTAGACTCTGCAGGGAGTCACTAGAGGAATTTCAACGATGATGAGTTTCAAACCCATGTTAAAACTAGCTGAAATTAACACAACTATAAAGTGAGAGAACATAATGTTGACCAAAATCAATAGAGATGGAGCAGTTCAGAGTAGCACTTACTTTCATTTCAATTCTCGCTGTGCTTTCTCGATTGAGGCATATACAACCTCAGCATCACCAGGACGTCGCACAACCATTACAAGAGGAATTTTCCGTGATGAGAGCTTCATCAAAAAAGCGAGTCTGGAAAGGGATCTTGCATCCGTGCAACGTTGTTGGAATATGTGTCCTCCGACAATAATGCGATCACGACTGTTGATCATGATGATCACATGTTTAAGTCTCATTAAAATGAATACAATTGGGAAGTAATATTGTTACTGTCAACTGGTCAACATATATCGGTAATGATTGGTGACTAGAGTTTGACATTACTTGTCGTGTGACGGTGGTGATCGATTGACCCCTAGGTCATACCTAAAGGGCAATACTCTTAATTGATTATTTAATTAATCGTATAATGTTACGAGTTAATTAAATTACTTGAAAATTGACGGACGATTTTGGAAGTAAAATTTACGTATCATATTGAAATGTGATTAAATAAGATACGGTCTGAGTAATTAAATTGTATAATTACTCGGATGAAATAAATTGTTTAATGTAACAATTAAATTGAATGAATTGATATAAATACAATATGTTGTGATTTATAAATTGGTAAAATTTTTGGCACAAGTAATTATGAAATTACTAAGTCAATTTTTGTATGTGACGTATTTTTATTAATACGTTGATTTTTAATATGATAAAAATACATAAACAAATATATGTGACATGTGACATGTAACATATAGACAATTGACAAAAATAATATGGACACCATATTATGCAAAGGGCCGAAAAATTAGAAGGTGTTTAGCTAATTATATGTTGTTTATAATTAGTGGAAAACACAATGATTAAAGGCATCCCTAGCCATGCAAACCTATTGTTCCTTGTGAAGAACAATTTCTCTATGCATTGGCTTCTTTTTCCTTCTCCTCTTACACGGTTTTGGGAAGAAAAATGCCATCATTGTTTTTCCTATTTTTCCATCTAATAACACTAAAAATGTTTAGTAGTGTATTCATTTTCTAATTCCATCATCAAAATAGAGATTTTCTAGAGAAATAAAATCCTCTCTTCTTCTCTCTAAAACCGAAAACACATAAGGGTTTTATAAAGTTTTTGGTTCAATTTTCTTCTAAATTTAATATTATAACTAGTACTTGTAATATTAATTTTAATTAAGAGGAGCCTTGGGTATAAAGCATAGGGAGAGATCTTACACTTAGATCTTCATTCTTCCATTGGAATAAGCTCAAGAACAAAAGAGAAAGGTGATCTCTTTTGTGCCCAAATATCCGAAATTAAATATGTAAGGACATAATTTCTCCTCTATTCATTTTATTGTTTGCATGCATAAGTTCCGTTATTAATTTTATGACAAATTATTAGACATATAAGAGTATGTTATAATGTATATGATTCTACATTTCCTTCAATCGGTATCAGAGCCACGGTTGTTTGCATGCAAATTGGTTAAAAGTTTTTCCGAGTTATATGAATAACAAAATAAAACTTGTAAAATTTGTGTTATTATGATATATCACGAAATAATTACATGCATGTTAATATTTCTGGTCCTAAAGTGTTTTAGGATTTTTGGGTTAATTTTTCGGATTTTTATTGTTCATATATAATAATAATGACATTTAAATGTGATTTTATGAGTAAAAATGTCATTTTTGGTCGAAAATTAGCTATACTTCGAATTTTAAGTTGATCTTTGGATATGTTATCACATATATTATTTTGAGATAACCTGTAATTTTTCATGATTTTTGCACTTGTTATGCTCGAAAAATGAATTTTTCATTATTAAATATGAATTTAAGAGAAAAATAGGTTAATATGAGTTAAATTTCGAATCTGGTCATAGAAAATTTATATGTTGTCACATGCAATTTTACAAGATGTGTGTAAAATAATTGGCTATAAAGAAGTCTTTTAGCATGATTTATGAATTTTTGAAGAAAAATGGCATAGATAGTGACATTATTAGTTGAAAATTAATAAAACATAACCTATGACTAAGGAAAAACGTCTAATGTTGCATTTTATTATATTTTTCAGATCTAAAATTGAAAAGTTAATGAAAATAATTTTTTCCATGTTTTTATGATTATTTTATTAAATATAGATAAACCGCAACATTGTTTTTCCGGAAAAATTTCGAAATTTTTAACCTAAGATTTTGAACATTATGAGTGTCATGGAATTTTTCCAGAATGTTCATGAATTTAAATTTCAAATTTTGAATTTATTTGAAATTTTTGGATTTATTTGAAGTTTAATAGCTTATTTTTGTAATTTTGGTCCATTTATGAACAAATTTGTAAATAAAAGTTAATTATGGTCAAATTACTAGTGAAGACTATATTTTGAGTCCTAAGTGGTTAGGGTAATTAACTAGTGCATAAATATGAGTTTATGCATATTTGTGATTATAAAATGTTGAAATCACGCAAATCCGTAAAAACCGAGTAATATACGATATTGGCTAATTAAAAGGCGATTTAGCATAAAAATTGAGCATGTTTATACATATTATAATGCTGCATTTTCTTATGATTGTCATAATTTTAATTTATGTAATTTTGAATTATGTATTTTTACTTAGTATGGCCTTAGATTTTAATTGGTATTTCCCGAAATGTATGGGAATATCGATTCGGTTGTAATTTTTATTGTGATCTCGTATCACCGTTTTGTAATATTTAATAGATTTATTTTATTTTAGTTACAAATGTATAATAGGAAATTATGTAATTTATTATGTAATTTTATTCATTCCGGAGTTCCAAAAGACGGATTTCTTCAAGAATGACGATACATAAAGACGGTGTTACCTCGAGATGCGTGCCACAACCGAAGTTCAAGGGACCAATGGAGTTGGTTTCCGAATATGTAATAGATTAATAGTTTTTCTATTTTAGGAAAGGCCATACTAGGATTTATTTATCTTTATGCTTGCATTTTATTTTATGTCACATGCATCGCTAAATCGCCATAACTAAACATGCATTGTCTTATTTTATCGAGTTTATCGACCGTGTCAATTCGAATTATCGTAGTTCACCGCTTTAGTTCACTTAAAACGTGATAGATAATAAATTGTCATGACCTCTCGCTAAAACAAACAATTGAGACATAGCCTTACCAAATAGTAGAAACCATGAAAACCTATTTCGCGAGGGAGTGCTCTCGGCCCTACCGGGGTACAAACCTTGTTACGTAGGGGAAGTGGGTGATGAATGTTAATCCACCGAATTCATGTTGATAAGGGATGTATCGGCCCTACCGTGCCCAAGTTGATATGGATTTGGATCATGGACACATTTATTCGAAATTTGGATTGACCTCAACAAAAGTTTTTGATAAGGGATGTATCGGCCCTACCGTGCCCTTGTCAAATGTGTTTTGGGCTAAAGATAAAAGTTAATGTAATATTATCGACCAAGAGTTCTAAAAGTAGAATCGATTAAGCGTTAATCCACCGAGTTATATTGATAAAGGATGAATCGGCCCTACCGTGCCTAAGTCGATATGAATTTGGGTCTTGGAATCATTTATTCTAGTTGGGTAGAGGTCACTAGAAAAATGCTTATAACTTGTTTAAATCATACTTTTTTACGAGTATTATTAAAACGACAATTGTTTTACTCCTTATATTTTGTTTTGTAGACCACTTCTTTTTCATAACAAATGGCAACACCAACTCCTAATGCAACACCACTCGCTACTTCATCTTGGCTCCGATCCTTCATGGATCGATGTAAACTTGAAAAGAATGGGTCAAATTTCTCCGAGTGGGATGCCCAACTCAAATTAGCCGCCGAAGGTGACGACAAGCTTCGTTACCTTACCGAGGCCTCTCCACCCGAGCCCACCACTAGGTCCACCGCGGCCACTAGGGAAGCCTATGAGGCTTACCAAAAGGAGTCCGCCGCAATGAAAAATGTCTTAATATTTGCGATGGAGGCGGAACTCCAAAGGAGAGCCTTCAAAATGGGCAATGCTAATGAGATTTACTCCAAACTTGTGACCATGTTTTCACAAACTCCGCGGATCGTCCAATATGAGGCGGCCGCGGCATTCTTTGATCTCGACTTCAAAGAGGGCCAAAAGGTTAGCCCTCATGTGCTCAAACTCATGGAGCTTGTCGAGACCTTGAAAATTCAAAAAGTTGAAATCCCCAAAGAACTCATCGTAGATAGGATTCTACACTCCTTGTCTAAAGTAAAGGCATATGTGCAATTCCTGGTGAATTTCAACATGCAAGACAAGGATGTGTCTCTTGAGGAGTTGCACAAGTTACTTGTGCAAGCCGAGAGGGACATGGGGTTAAATGTGAACCCTCCCAAGGATGTGCTTAATATAAGCGCAAAGAGTAAGGGGAAGTTCAAGAAGAGTGGAAGAAAGGGTAAAAAGCAAGCTCCCACATTCACCAAAGCTAAGTCTTGTGAAGCTAGCACCTCCAAAGTCAAGAAGGGTCCTCTTGACAAATGCCATTATTGTAATGGCATGGGACATTGGAAGAGAAATTGTTCCAAATACCTTGGTGATATCAAAACTGGAAAGATCACTCCCGTAGGTAAATGACTAACCTTCTTTTGTGTTTCAAAATTCAACTATGGTATTATGATGCAAAGTTGTGATAATGTATCTCCCTTTTTATTGTAAATAGGGCCGCCACCAAGCAAAGACAAAGGAAAAGAAAAGCAAGCATAAGAAACCATGAAGAAGCTAAGGATAGCTTTTATGGAGCTTTGTTTTTCATTGTCTTATTTTAAGTTATGTTTTGAATTTAAGAACTTTAAGTTTCCGTGTTCGACATGGAAAGGTATTTTGGATAATGGTTTGTATTTTGGATGATAGTGACTTGGTTTGCAACCCAAGTCACACGTTTTATCATTTATCCTTTATGTTCTAAAATTCATCTTTAAATTGCTTGCGTTTTGAAACATGAGATTATTCACTTAAAGTGATCTAATAGACAAATATAATGACCGGTTTCATTATATGTCCACATGCTTAAGGCTTGTGTATGATCATTAATGAAGTGATTTTGAGTCTATGAACTCTCTTAAAGGTATGTCAACCACCAAGTACACATATGAAATCAATAACAATTAGTCAACCTATGAGGTAGTCCTCCTTATACTTCAACATCATTAATTTGTGTCTCATATGCTATCTTTGAATGTTTAGTGTATTCATTCTAAAGATAGAGTGGGAGAAAAAATGAGGACACAACACACAAGGCAAGATATAATTGTGTACTTGTGTAAATGAAGATCTACGCAAGAAAGAATGATTTGAATAAAGGTATATCTATTTACATAGTATACCAAATAGATGAGATCTATAGTCTCAAGTTAGTTCTAAATGACTTAAGAGACCAAGTGGAATAATCATAAGAGTTTATTCTCAAGATAACTACACGAGGAGACCAAAAGAAGTTTTGGAAGAATAATGACTAATGTAAAGTCTTAACAAGCTTTTGACTAAGGTTATGAATCATTTGACCAATAGTTTCAATCATGAGTTTTACTTAAGAGCCTAAATGAATCATAGTAACATACTAGTTATGATCAAGTTGCAAAGATTGATATTCCGATATCTTCAATAGCCAACGTTTTAACCGCAAATGTCATTGTTTAACCTCCCTATGAAATGGTTAAACCTCCTTCCGAAAGGGTATTCCAAAGGACCTATTCTAAATATTATTTGTATTTGAATAATGACATTGCTACACATCATTATGACATGAGTGTGTTAGAGATTTAAAATCTCTTTCCGTAAGGTTGAGATGAGACCACTTCAAAATAGGCATTTTTGAAAGGATATGATGGGAACATATATGGTTTTATCCTAGTAACTTGGCAAAGCAATTTATATTTATATTCTTGACAAATTTCGATTAAGAAGTCATCTCGAAATATGTAGAATTGAGTGGGAGTTAGGAAATTCTCATGTGAAGACATAGAATTTAGTGGGAGCTATCATCCTTGAATGTATAAAACTCATTACTCATTAAAGAATGACGAGCTAATATCTTCTTTCATAAAGAAGCTTTTGAGTTTTCAATTCCGGATGAAAATGGACAATGATGAATCCAATTACATCATGGGATGTTGGATTAGTATTAAGAGATACACATCACATCAACATATGCGTAGGTTATTCGTATGAATGAAAATGGGATTACCATTAGCGATCATGGTAGTTCATTGAACCTATGAACGGTTGATCTCATGATTATTAGTAACTAATGTTTCCGCCATTAGAATAATCATGTACATGTCAATTATGAATCATATGCATAAGAGCATGATGATTGACTTGGTGAGCCATAATAGAAGCGTCATGAATTCTCGAGTAGAATCCGATGAGCGATTTCAGTGATTGACGGATGTTCTATTGTGTGTCAAGAGTTTGCACATATTGTAGAAAATCCGAGCACATATGAGGATTTATGAGAATCCCAAATCTTTCAAGCCCAGAAAGAGAAATGAGGAGTTTTGGAAAGATACTTGGTTAAATAAGAGGTTATTCAAAACAATCTTTCCTAATAAAGCTAGGACTTGTGAGAAGTACTAAGCTAATAATCTTGTCAATTGTTACAAGATTCTACAAAACATATACCTAGTGCATTGTGTGTGGATGGAATACTTGATCGGTACAAGTTGTATTATTCATCACAAATTCGTTCATTATGAGATGATCGATAAGAAAGTTCTTTCAAGTTAAAGAACCAAAACCAAGGTCGAGAACCTTGATGTATGCTTGGTAAAATTCATGGTATGAGAACATGAATGTGAAGGAAATCGCAAGTGTAAGAAGTTTGAACACGTGGACACATGGGATGTTAAACTTCTATTGCAATCGATAAGTGTTTACACTTATGATAAACATCACAAGGTTGTAATATGATATTGACTACCCGAGTGTGATGTCGACATTTGTCGTTTGAGTTATTATTAACTCACTTGGTACATTGTTATATCCAAACGGGTTGTGGAGACAATTGAACCCCGTTAAAGTGAACATGGATTAACATTGTTTATGCCCATAGTTACTTATATGAGGTGACGTCTCGAAGTGACTAGAGTGTGATGCGATTGATGGCAAGTTCAAGTGCCATAGAGTCATGTGTGATGACTAGTCGATCACATAGGCGGATTGTTAGGAACATTTTGTCGGGCCTTATGACCGCTTATAGAGTTCGGCAAATTTATATAGCCTGGTCGTGGCGAGAGCTACTATAGTATTCAAATGAGTCGATTCTTTTGACTAAAGACTATTCGCCTAAGATGGCACAGTTCAGATTAACTTTGATATGTGTTACTACGACCTTCGTAAATGGGGTCAAATGGGCATATTTTGGGTTATGATGGCTGTGGCTAGTCGAAGGGAATGAGTGCGATAGGAATTGTCCACCCCTAGTCGGGGTTATAACAATATCTCGGGGCCACTCGAGGAGTAATGAATCGAAATGCGTGGCCACGCTCGGATGGCATCCGAGTGGATAAATCCGGTCAATCAGTTATTCTCCAGATCGAGGAAACCACTCTCGATATGATCACTTGCAAAGTACGACCTGAAAGACACCTTGCATTGAGTGGGAGATAGTAATAGGACAAGAGAATTGGTGACGCACACTTGTCGAGGACAAGTGGGAGATTGTTGGAATATGTGTCCTCCGACAATAATGCGATCACGACTGTTGATCATGATGATCACATGTTTAAGTCTCATTAAAATGAATACAATTGGGAAGTAATATTGTTACTTGTCAACTGGTCAACATATATCGGTAATGATTGGTGACTAGAGTTTGACATTACCGTCGTGTGACGTGTGACGGTGGTGATCGATTGACCCCTAGGTCATACCTAAAGGGCAATACTCTTAATTGATTATTTAATTAATCGTATAATGTTACGAGTTAATTAAATTACTTGAAAAATTGACGGACGATTTTGGAAGTAAAATTTACGTATCATATTGAAATGTGATTAAATAAGATACGGTCCGAGTAATTAAATTGTATAATTACTCGGATGAAATAAATTGTTTAATGTAACAATTAAATTGAATGAATTGATATAAATACAATATGTTGTGATTTATAAATTGGTAAAATTTTTGGCACAAGTAATTATGAAATTACTAAGTCATTTTTTGTATGTGACGTATTTTTATTAATACGTTGATTTTTAATATGATAAAAATACATAAACAAATATATGTGACATGTGACATGTAACATATAGACAATTGACAAAAATAATATGGACACCATATTATGCAAAGGGCCGAAAAATTAGAAGGTGTTTAGCTAATTATATGTTGTTTATAATTAGTGGAAAACACAATGATTAAAGGCATCCCTAGCCATGCAAACCTATTGTTCCTTGTGAAGAACAATTTCTCTATGCATTGGCTTCTTTTTCCTTCTCCTCTTACACGGTTTTGGGAAGAAAAATGCCATCATTGTTTTTCCTATTTTTCCACCTAATAACACTAAAAATGTTTAGTAGTGTATTCATTTTCTAATTCCATCATCAAAATAGAGATTTTCTAGAGAAATAAAATCCTCTCTTCTTCTCTCTAAAACCGAAAACACATAAGGGTTTTATAAAGTTTTTGGTTCAATTTTCTTCTAAATTTAATATTATAACTAGTACTTGTAATATTAATTTTAATTAAGAGGAGCCTTGGGTATAAAGCATAGGGAGAGATCTTACACTTAGATCTTCATTCTTCCATTGGAATAAGCTCAAGAACAAAAGAGAAAGGTGATCTCTTTTGTGCCCAAATATCCGAAATTAAATATGTAAGGACATAATTTCTCCTCTATTCATTTTATTGTTTGCATGCATAAGTTCCGTTATTAATTTTATGACAAATTATTAGACATATAAGAGTATGTTATAATGTATATGATTCTACATTTCCTTCAAACGTAACTTGGAGGGTCTTACTGACACTTTAACCACTCAAATGCAGTCTGCCAGGAATCGTTCTAATTGACTCTCTTTATATCAGAATGCTGACAAATTTGAGTCTGAAGTTAGACACTCATTAGCCGGTACTGTTGATTGCCTTGCTAGAATAATTTGGTGTAAAACTAGACCAAATTATAACCCTAAAACAATTAAAAAATAATTATACAACATAATATATTCTAAAACAATTTCATAGTGTCAATGTATGCCGTAAATTGATCAAACAAGTGATAAATGATATCAGCCATGAAGATCTTAACACCAGTTTTGTCTGCATATTCCCGTGCCTCGGGTGTGACCTTAACATCAAAGGCCAGAATGGTAGCATACTCTTTCTTCTTCCCCAGCATAACCCCTGATTTCATAACATCTTTCTTATGAATCAGGCCTATACTTACTGCACTCACATGGATGCTTACAGCTGGGGATTTCAGAAATGCTAGTAATGCTTCTAAGGATCCCATGGTAGACGCCTGCACGCAAACCCCCTCACCACTCTTGTCAATCTTGCTCATAACTGAGTCCATGTCTTCCGTGGCCAAACTTATCATCTTTTCAAGATCGTCATCGTCCCCCACAACATATAACCCCGTGCCAGCTATTGCATGCTCAAGACCCTGTTGGAAAACATCATCAAAAAAGTGGGAAAACTCAAGATAGGCCGCGTGTTTGAACATAAATTAGCATGAAAATCAGGCACTCGACTTAATTGGGTTGTACCTAAGTGGTCCTAGCCTAGTGGTTAAGACAGAACACCCGAGGACAATAGGCCGCGTGTTTGAAGTTTGAACCCAAAAAGAAAACTTAGTTGGGATGTACAACAATTTCCAAATTATACAACATATACCTGTGCAGTTATCTTGATTCCTTGCGCAACCTTGATCTCCTTATGATGCAGATATGTTCCCTAGAAGTACAGACAACAGAGCATCAGTAAATAGGCACTGGCTATATCATGAACGGAGTAATAAAATCCGACCTTTGGTACAACAGAAATTCTACTACATCGAAATCTATCTATAATCTCAATTGCATGAACAAACACCGGTTGTGTCATCTTCGGTAAGAAATAAGAGCCTAGGTACACAAGTCTCTTACTGTAGATACACAAGTGTCTTACTGTAGATACACAAATATACTTTATGTATCCAGAAGAATACACAAGTGCATCTAGAGTACTATTTTATGTATCCACCAACAATCACCATATAATCCTTGACCCATCACCACACATGACGTGTTGACCACCGCCTCCGGTGGCTTTTAGGACCACTGCCACACACAACAGTCCTTCTACCCACATTTCCGGCCACCACAACTCACAAGACTACTCGACTCACTCCGACAACCACCCCCTCAGTCAACATCACGTCACCACTCAAACCACCACACACCAGCGACCAAGCACACGCAATGTTCGACACGATGAATCTCGACCTCCATTTCGCATCCATACCACCACCCCTTATCCAACGTCGTCCCAACGAAAACACCACCCTAACACCCTCCTCTATCACCATAGTCCAATACTCCGTCAAACATCAACCGCACAACTGGTTGCTCGGTGACGCGCCTCCTCAACCACCATAAATATCAGTTTTTAAAAATATTATGATCTAAATCATAGATGTATAAAAAATGAAGAAGAATTACAAAAATCTGACCGAATTGATGACATTGTTGCAATATTTCGAGCCAAATAGAATCACAAAAACGCGAAGGATGTGAGATCTGTACGGCGAAACGACAAAGAAAGACGCTTTGGCGAGTGTCTCTCTCAAGAAGAAAAATAAAAAGAAAATAAAAATCAAACAGCCGGGGATGGTGGAGTAATGGTGTGCGTTAGGGAAGTTATGACGGAGCTCCGACGACAATGGCCGACGGTGAGGAAGGTGAAGACATGTTGGTTGCTGGATGTGGAAGATTAGTAGTAGAAGGTGGGTGAGTTTGGATTAGATATGAACAGGAATACGAGAAGGGTTATTTTGGTTTAGATATTAAAATTGGCCCATAGATACTAGTTCGTACGGTTCGCACCTGACCCCGACCCTATATATATATATATATATATATATATATATATATATATATATATATATATATATATATATATATATATAGAATTAGGATCACATGAGTTCACCCTATCTTTTTGAGTCTGTGAGTCCATGATATAATATCACACGTTATATTAAATAATATCACAGCTTATAATATCACACGTTATACTAAACAATATCAGAGCTGGAAAAAAACTTTTTGAAAAAAAAAAATCGTGATATTGTTTTGTAATACAATATCACAAGTTATGTTAAACAATATCACAGCTTACACGAAAAAAAAATTGTTAAAAGAAATTTTCGAAAAAAAAAGCGAAAAAAAAATTTTGAAAAAAAAAAAATCGAATTTTTTTTTATTTCGAAAAAAAAAATTTTGAAAAAAAAAAATTCGTGATATTGTTTTGTATAGTGCGTGATATTGTTTTATGGACTCATGGACTCAAATATTTAGGTGGACTCACGGGATCCCACCTATATATATATATATATAGGATCATATGAGTTAGGTTTTTTTGGTGAGTTACCCCTCTAAATCTGAACCACTAATCTAATCTAAGATGGATGGCTGAGATTAGATCTTACTGAACCTACAAATACCCCTTTTTCCCTCAATCTCCCCCATTATTAGAAAAAATCACTCTCTCCTCCTTCCACCTCTAAAAAACCAGAACAAAAAAAAAAAGAACCGCTACAAATTATGAAATTCTATTTTCATTAATTTCATTCAAATTGTAGGCTACAAACTCAGTCTTCATCATACTCGTCCAAATTTGTCACCAATTAAGGAGATTTCATCGTCACTTTCGCTTCATCTTCGTATTTTTCTTCAATTTCACTATAAGTAAGTACTAATTTTGTATTTCTAAATCTGATTTGTGTGTTTTCATTATCGTTCTTATCTAATATTCGTTTCATTTTTGTTGATTTGTTGTTGATTCGTTTGTACTTATGTCTTTTGTTGTTATATTACTTGTTCTCTCTTCTTTTTTTTGCCAATAATTTATAAGGTTTTGAGTTTGAGATAAGAATTCAAATTGATTTTGTGCATTTTCATATTGTTTGTAAGGTGTTTTAGTAGGGTTTTTTTTATTCAAATCTGTTTCTGTATCTTGGATAATTTCTCGGATTTTGTAGTTAATCTTTTAATAACAGTTATTGTATTACTTTAACCGAGTTATTGTATTATTCAAACTCAGTTATTGTATTTTGTAGTTACTTCTTTGGCTATGTTAGAATATATTCTGTTAATAATAGTTATTGTATTACTTTAAGCGAGTTATTGTATTATTCAAACGTAGTTATTGTATTGAAAAACCAAAAAAATCAAAAGATCCCTCATAAATTGCTAAATTCATCTTCATCATCGTCATTCTAATTTGTCGTCCATCAACATGATTCCTCCGTTTTGTCCTTTTTAATCTGATTTCGTTTTACTTAATGTAAGTTATTCATGCTCTTTCTTTTACATTATTTTGTCGTTGGCGGACTATTTGGCGATATTGTGATTGTGGAATATGTTTTTTTCTTTCAAATTTTTCTATACGTAAGTTTGATTTTCATTTTGATTTTTGTATTTGTTAATTTGTTGAAGCTAATATACTTCATTATGTCAATTTCAAAAGTTAATTAAATACTCGACTATTATGATTGGAATACTTGAATATGAACATTAAAATTCTTGAATATGACTATATGAGCATAAAAATAACCATATATTATTTTGAGAGCAGGTATTCTCGTTTTCTTGGGTACATTATTATTCTCTGAGATAGCCAATTATTGTATTGTGTTAGTTCAATTATTTTAATGCATTAGTTGGATTATTTTATTTTATTTTGCATAGTTACTCCATTCTACAAACTATGCTTGTATTTCTCTAGAATTTCCAGTTATTTTATAGTGTTTTTATGGTTATTTCATAACTTATAGGTGGTTATTGTATTTCAGTTGCATAGTCATTTTCAACTTACGCCCTTTTTTTGTTTTTATTTATTTTAGCGAGCTTTCGGTTTATGCTGGTTCAACCTTCATCAATAGACAAGACATGATTTTCGCCGGGAAGAAATATTGGCGGAAGAATGGTGAAAACACGGCAATACACGGTTCTCGTCCGGAAGAAATACTTTTAGATGTAGCATTGGAAATATATATATTTGTAATGTTACGATTGTTAGATGTATTTTTTGAGATGCTTAGATGTAATGATGAAGATGCATAGATTGTTCGAGATCCTTAAGTTTAATGTGATGGTGGAGATGTTTAAGTGTAATGTGATGGAGACAAAATAGTTATGTAATGAGAGAATTTTTTTTTAACGTTGTCATAATGAAAAGACCACTTATTCAATTAAACAAGATGAAAACAAACAAACGAGAAAAAGTTGACTATATTTGAGTTTCATCTCAATACAATAACAGGTTTTATTCATTACAATAATTGAGTTTCTACATTACAATAACTACAAATATCAGAGATTTTACATTACAATAACTACAAATAGCAGAGATTATACATTACAATAACTGATTTTCTACATTACAATAATTGTAAATACCAGAAAACATTATTCTCGGTAAATAACTGAGTTAACTATAAAATAACTACATTTCTCCATTAAAATGACCAAGTATATACATCAATTTTTCCATTGACCGTCAATTATCCGCGTATATCATGATTCGGCCTGCAAATCACCAAAAAGCAGAATATTACTTACCAAAACACCCAAGAAGTAACTAAAAGATACAATACCTGAGTTTTAATAATACAATAACTGGATTAAAGTAATACAATAATCGAGATGCAATGTTACAACAACTAATGAGTGAACAAGAAATTTGAGTATATTTGAGTTTCATCTCGATACAATAACATAATTTATTCACTATAATAACTCAGTTTCTACATTACAATAACTACAAATATCAGAGTTTCTACATTACAATAACTAAGTTTACTGAGTTTGTACATTAAAATAACTGAGTTTCTACATCACAATAACTGAGTTTATGCATTTAAATAATCACGTTTTTTCATTACAATAACCGAGTTTCTAAATTCAACTAGACATTTTAACAAACAGTTGGTGTGCTAATCTTGATTACCAATAATTTTGTAGGATTATGATAATAAATCATCAATTAAATGCCAACGGTACGATAAATAAGCATACTAACGGAGTAACAATTGAATAACTCGCAAAATAACATATATTGACTAATATAATCTACGCTTACCTTCATTTTGTCGATTCGCGCTGAGGTTTCTACAAATTTTGGGCAAAAATTGACGATTGATGCGTGTATCAATCAAATTGAATGACAATAATGAATTAATTTGTGTTTTCGACTTGAATTACTTCCATTTTTATGAATATTTGATTGAATAATGTCTTGAAATTGAAGAAAATAGGAAAACACAGGGAAAAGAAAGAAGTAAATAGGGAAGAAAGAGAAAGCAAATGAAGTATACAAACATACAGTAGCCATGATTTTGTTGTGCGCGTGATTTTTGGGCTAATTTCAGCCTTTGATCTTATTAGATCTAATGGTATATAAACGCGGGGGTAACTCACGAAAAGTGGCAAACTCACCGGATCCTGCCTCATATATAAATAGGATCATATATAGGCGGGATCTCGTGAGTTTGGTTCTTACGGTGAGTTGTGAGTTTGGAAAATCTCAGCCATTAGATGAGGACAAATGGACGGTTGAGATTGAACCTAGTAATAATAATAATAATAATAAAAAAAACGCGGCCTCAGATATACGAACACAATTCGCCTTTCCATTCATGTCTCTCTCTCCTTTCATCCCAATCCCTCTTCACAACTTCTCAAATCAATTTTTTTTTTTTTACTTTAACCTTCAGCACCTTTCCTTTATCATCATCTTCCTCAAAATCCGTTTTTGACTTTAAACTTAATACTAAATCATAAGAAGGCAAGAGATGGCAAACGGTATCACTCGACTTGCTTTTGAGTATCCTGAAACCCAGTCTATTACGGTTCCAAGATGTCGTGTCATCGTGACAAACTGCAAACATATTGGCATATTTGTGATGATCCCCATTTAAATCACTCAATGATAAGGCAAATACAGAGGATTTTTCGAGTTGGTGACAGTAGAATCCAACATACTGGGCTTTATGGCACCTGACGGCCTGCCCATATGCAGCTATGTTCTTGATCCCAGCAATGGTGGAGATGTTCATTTCAAGCGCAGCGAATGAAACAAGCTTGTTCTTTCCGACCTTGCCTGTCACCTTCTTATAATTAAGTCAAACCAACTTTTAGATATACGGCGGTTATTGGAATGATAGTGGAACAACGATGTAATCAAACCGCACAAAGAGTCATGATAAGCATTCCAATTAACTAACCAACTCTTTCAATTATTCATCAACCAAACGCATATTTTAAGACAATAAACCCCAATCTCATCCTTAATTATAATCGGGACTCGGGGAGTATAAATTTGTTAGTTATGAATCGCCCAACAACGATGTAATCGAACTGCACAAAGTGACAGCATCACTACACCAACGTGTCGTCAGATTTGGGTGAACAAATGATTGATAATTTTACTTTGGAAATTGTTTATTTACTCCGTCTGTCCTAATCATTTGTTTACTTCAAAAAACAAAAACTAGAGTAATGCAACGACATGGTGGTGAACGGAATTGAGTAATGCAGGTCTGGGCTCGGAATTCGATTAGCGGTAACTCGATTTTGCTGAGTTGATTGAGAACCTGTTGTGGGCAACCATGGAGGTGTTCGAGTAAATAAACAATTTAATCACAAGGAAATATTGGTTGAACTTGCCATAGTGAGTTGAAGGAATAGCCTCAATTTAATGAACAAAGACGTGTCATTAACGTCACAATCAATATTGCAGCTACTCTCGTGTAGATCAGCTGAACTGAAGAAAAGCTGCTCAGGAATTGTATTCCCGTCATAACGGAACACCCTCAATTTTGGACAATTAACATACAGATTGGTCAGACCTTATGTCGAAAAATCATGCAATGTTAAACTGGGACAATTAATATGAACCTCCTTCACCAAAATGAAACCCCAACTTACAAACTTCAACTTCCTCATAACATTACTGGCAGCTTTCAACATATCAGTCAAACGTAAATTGACTTCTATTTCTTTTTTGGTGCGTAGGAGATATTCAACAATTAAAAGTACTAGTAAACTCGGGTTTCACAACCTTGTTTCCATATTTGTGTTTCATGACTTCTATTTCTTCAGTATGTGGAAATGTAGCCGTAAGATCTTTAAACAGGTTGGCTTCTTTAATGGTAGCACCAACACATTTGAAGCATTCAAGATTTGTGTTGACAATATCAACATATTCGATCCTGCCAATATGAACTTCGATGAGAGTTTTTTTAAGCTTTGGAAACTTTGAGAGCTCCAAAGCTTCTGACATGATAGTGCAATTATCAAGGACTTGTATTTCGATCCCCTGACAACCTATTGTGTTGTGAGTTTGTGTTACGGAGGATGTGGGTGGTGGTCGCATTCTGGTGTTCGATGATGTTTGAAGTGGGCTCAAGGCCGGGCTACTGCTACTAGTTGTCAAAGTAACAGGTGCTTCATGTTTTAGGGATACTAGATATGAAGATTTGAGTGTCTTTTGCTTTTGGAAATGGGTTTGGCAGGCGATGGTCGAGTCTAAAATAAGGTTCCAATAATCTTGGTACAACACATTAACACGTGGTAAAAAAAGAGTAAACAAATCAAAGTAGTAAAAAAAACAAAGTGACACCAGAATAATAGCACAATAACACGTGGTGAAAAAAAAAAGTAATAAAATCAAAGTAATAAAAAAAAATCAAAGTGACACCGGAATAACATCACAATAACAGCAGAATAACAGTAGAATAACAGCACAATAACACGTGGTTAAAAAAAAAAAAGAAAAAAAAATCAAAGTTGTAAAAAAAATCAAAGTAGTACCGGAATAATATCACAATAACATCAGAATAACAGCACAATAACAACAGAATAACAATAGAATAACAACACAATAACACCAGAATAACAATACCACCAGAATAACAACACAATAACACGTGGTAAAATATAGTAAACAAAATCAAAATAGTAACAAAAACTCAAAGTGACACCGGAATAACATCACAATAACAACACAATAACAGTAGAATAACAGCACAATAAAACGTGGTAAAAAAAAGAAAAAAAATCAAAGTGGCACCGAAATAACATCACAATAACACCAGAATAACAGCACAATAACATGCGGTAAAAAAGAGTAAAAAAATCAAAGTAGTAAAAAAAAATCAAAGTAGTAAAAAAATCAAAGTGACACCGGAATAACAACACAATAACAACAGAATAACAGTAGAATAACAGCACAATAACACGTGGTGAAAAAAAAAGAAAAAAAAAACAAAGTCGTAAAAAAAAAAAATCAAAGTAACAGCAGAATAACATCACAATAACAGCGGAATAACAATAACAGCACAATAACATGTGGTAAAAAAAAAAGAGAAAAAAAAAAATCAAAGTCGTAAAAAAAAATCAAAGTAAAAAAAAGCACAATAACAGCATAATAACATAAGGTAAAAAAATAAGAGTAAAAAAAAATTCAAGTAAAAAAAATCTGGTACAAAAAGAAAAAGAAAAAAAATGTAACATAATGAGAAAATTAGATAAAAACATAAGAGAAAAAAAAAAATCAATGTTTAAAAAAAAGCATAATAACAAGGTAAAAAAAGGAGATAAAAAAAATTAAAGTAAAAAAAAAAAAAGTAGCACTAGAAAAAAGAGAAAATAAGTAAATAACAGTGATTTTATATGACAGGTAAGATTAGATCTTGGCCATTCATCTCTAATATAATCTAGTGGTTGAGATTTCAAAGCACAAACTCACAACTCACCATAAGAAACCAAACTCACAAGATCTTATCTCTCTCTCTCTCTCTCTCTCTCTCTCTCTCTATATATATATATATATATATATATATATATTTCATGTGAGTCATGTTTACATAATGTCAAGGAAGTATCATGACTGTCATGAGTCGAACATGCATATTGATTAATTTATAAAACATTCGGTGGTATTTACATAATTTTGTATTATATATCAAGCTACCTTTGAGATGTAGTGTACAATGGTTATGATGTTGTTGCATAATTGGTGTGATCATATAACAATCAATAGATGACTTGTGTGCTAGTTGGTAATGGTATACCTTGTTGTGTGAGACACAATTTCAGTGATTTTAAATTTATGCGAGTTAATTTGTGTAATGTCAAAAGTATGAGTCAAGGTTGCCTCGTGGTTGTGAGTAAGGTCAGTAAGGTATAATATGTATCGGTTTGTGGGATAGGCAAGTTATTTGATGGTGAACTTCGGGGACGAAGTTCCTTTTAAGAGGGGAAGAGTAATGTCGCAAAGGAAAAATGATGTGGTTATAACAATTTTACAATATTTTTGTGATATTTTTAAAGTATGTGAATAATTGTTTGAGTAGTTTTATAGTTGTTATTGTGCAATTGAGTAAGAGTTTATAATTGTTGAATAAAATAGCATATTGTATACTTTATTTTCAGTAATTATCCGAATTAGATGTTATTAGCAATAGTGGTATTTTTAAAAGGATTTTTGTGTGGTTAAGGTGATAAGGTGGAATGAATCGTGTATTGTTGTGAATCTATGGTAGGACCGTTGTTTTGTATGTTTTGTAATCGGTAATCGTTGACAAGTAATGGATGAAAGTATGGTATGATAGTTGTGTTGGTGTACGTTTGAAAAATATCATGTAGTAATTGTAAGTGATTGTTGAGATAGTCGTTCTTGTGGTTGGCATGTGTTCGGTGATTCAAAAACGAAGTGGTTGATTAGTTAAGACTCGTGTTGTGTCTTGTGTGCTATGAGGAACGATGATGATGATGTTTGATAAACATACGTAGGAGGATGGTATTTCTAAACAATTATGTGACCTATGTCGGGTAAACGGTGGTGTTGACCTTGGTTTTGTTGTCTTGTGTCGCGGGAGAGGATGAGCTAAAATTCGGGGACGAAGTTCTTTTTAAGGGGGGAAGACTGTAATACCCGTCCTTTTAGGGACCCTTTGACTGACGTTGACCGACCTTAGAGACATATCTTAACCTTCGGGAACCTTACGAGTGATGACTGGTGACGATGTGAACTTTGACTGGTGTGTTACTCGATCTAGCTAAGGCTACTCGACCGAGTAGCTTTGGGGCTCGATCGAGTAGGTGCCACTCGATCGAGTAAGTAAGTTACTCGATCGAGTAACGGGTTGGCAGCGAGGGATTATAAATCGTGTTTCGTGAAATCTCAAATCATTTTCGCACCTCATTTCCTAAACCTAGATGCCTTCTCTTCTTCTTCCTTTCACCATAGTTCCTTCCTTTGAGGTCCTTGAGGATGCTTACGCCATGGGGATGGGTTGCTTGAGTCGGGTAGCGGTCTTGACGCCGGATAGCTATGCGTAGGTATGTCATCGTCATCATCATTGTTGTTGTTTTCAGTTAGGTTTGTAGTGGTAGTGATAAATGATTGTACTGTTTGTATATGTTTGTTGCGTGGTTGATTGATATCATATGGTCGGACGTGGAATCGCTGCGGTTGGCTAAAGGTAGGTTCGCCTACTCAGTACTGTTTATTGTCTAGAGTGTCTTTTGATGTGGTCTGGTTGTAGTGTCGGTGTGGTTGATTGATTATGGTAGTTTGGTTGGTGTTGTGTTGTTTCGTTTATCGTTGTTGTGGTGCAGCTGATTGTGTTTGTTTGTCTTTAGTTCTCGAGGTGCGTTCTCGGCTGAGTGGAGTCACTTGCGGGAGTGGCTTCACTCCCGTAGTTCGCCCTCCGTGGAACCCGCCACGGGAGGGGATGTGCATATTAATGGATATGGGTTTATCGCTCGGTATGATGAGCGGGAATTTGGTGGGTACGGCTGCGGTCCCCCACTGGCGGGGCTGGTCCAGTGGACAGTCGGTGGCGGAGCTTGGTTGGAGGAGATGTGATGTGTGTATGTTCTGTTGTACCTGTGTTGTGTCTGTGGTCGTTGGTGTGTTTCTTCAGTTACTGACCTTGTGTCGTTTGTTTCTATTGTGTCTGTCGTGATCCGTTATGGTGAGTAGTCAGTCTTAGCAGGTTGTGATTTAGATGTTAGCTGGGTACTTGGCGGGATGAGTCTTTCACGAGTTACGACAGAAGTAGTCTACATAGCTGACAGTAGTTTGAGTTGTACCTTTATACATGTGTATCTTAGTTTTGTTAATTACTATAATGTTACTTAATTGTTCTTTTATCGACATTTGATTATTACTGTCCTCGGGTAACCGAGATGGTGACGCCCTTATATGCTATGGAAGGTCTTGTTAAGGCTCCTGAGTATATGGGGGTGTCACACATATGATCATCTAAAAAATTTCATTGAAGGGTCAACTGATGGATCATCTGAAGATCATAATGTAAGCTTCTTAGGGTACAAGAATCTACAAGAGGCATTTTAGTTGAACATTGCGGGGAACATAAAAATAATAAAGTCGTGGATTACACGTCAGAGAACGCCTTGAGAAATGATGATAACAATTGGTAAAACGTCTCGGAGAGTTGTTTGGGAAGAGTTAACTTGCGTTGTCTCAAGCATGAGTCGGATAGGCGAATGCTTGGCCTTTTAAAATCGGACCATCCATCTTTTTTCAGGCAATGTTGATACGAAACTTACTCATTACTTGGACCAATAACTGGTTCTGGATCCTTGTTGGGAAATACGCTGACCGTCATGGCTAAAATGAACTCTCGCTAGGAAAGGATATCGGTGACTAGGAACTTCCCAATCGTCGAAGAAAACCACCAGTATTCCTGTTAATACCGCTAGGGAATATCTGATGGCAGAGACTCGACTGCTGTCGTCAGGGAAAATGAAGACTTGGGTAAATCCCCCAGCTCGGGCGAGCTTTACTTCTTATAATTATCTGCGTGTTTAGTGGTGACACAAATTCACAGTCTAAGGCAACTAATACATAAGAACATAAGCACGTAACCTAGCGTGAGGGAAAACATATGTTTTTTGAAAGCTCTTCCTTCTAGAATTGTTTAAAACTTGTTAAAAACTGAAATTTGCAGCTTGGAATGTGTTATGCATATTCAATGGGCATTAGACGCATGAATTTAAGGCGAAATAGACTTCACACGGACGTATGCTGCCAGACTGATGGTAAGGTGATACAGAGTTAGGTTTTTCATGATACGGAGATGACTCCGTTAGACTTTGCCCAAGTATGCGCAACATGTATCCAAACTTGGGTGACAATGTGTATTAACTTCAAAGCTGGAAGATTTGCTAGTGACGAGGAATTATATTCCGTAAAGGTACTGATATACCGGTGAGAACCAACAACATAATGAGAACCTTGAAAATTCCACCTTAAGATTTTTTTTTAAAGGATAAAGACATGTTTGGATTTGACATAGAATTTTAAGACTAGATAACATATTTCTTTGGCTAAAAAGTATAAACTAGTAACGAAAATCGAGCCAAGATACATTTTATTAATTTTCATGCACCCACTACTCATTTTCATATATCTAACAATTTTCATGCACCTAAAACTCGTTTTCGTTCATCTAAAGCCTGTTATATTCATACACCTAGTTATCATTTTCACGCATGTAACAGTTTTAATGCACCTAGTATTCATTTTTCATGCATCTATAACCGTTTTGGTATAACTGATTTTATTTTCGTAAATTAAATTTATATTTTGTTAATAAAGTCAATAAATTTTTTTTAGTTATACTAAATAATGTGTTCGCATAAACTAAACTAATGTTAAATGATCCATTAAAACTTTCGAAACAAGATTTGGTGTAGATTTAGTAAGAGTTATCACGGTTCTCTTTATGTTAGTGATTCTCACCGGATTCTGACACTGAGTGTGTGTGTGTGTGTGTGTGTGTGTGTGTGTGTGTGTGTGTGTGTGTGTGTGTGTGTGTGTGTGTGTGTGTGTGTGTGTGTGTGAAGCATTTTTTAGATTATCGTAAAATTGTTTGTGTAGTCTTTTTCTCTTGGAATAGACATGGTTCTTGGTGGCACCCATAAACTTGATTACCTAGTGAGAGTAGTGAGTACTACAGTGATATACAAATTCGGTATTTATGGACGTACAAATTCAATATTTTAAATGTCCTACATAGCAAATCGAGCTATTTCACTTAAATAAAATGAGTAATGTAATATGGTGGTCGTAGTTTAGATTGAAGAACTTCAAAAGGGAAATTCATTTTATATTGTCTTCCTCCATTTGTAGGTTCAAGTTTACCAAGATGGGAGGGCACTTCAACTTACTTTGAGGGATAACTTATTAGTTGTATATGATGAAAAGTTAAGAACGATAAACACCTAAGAGGGGGAGGGGGTGAATTAGGTGTACCTTTTAAAACTTTTATCCTAAACTTGGTTAATTAATTAACTTAAGTAAGGAAAATCAAAATACAAAACTTGAGAGACTTAATTGAATGTAAGTTCACAAGAAGGTACAGCAGTTCTATGTCACAGTATAGGTGACTGTAACACAGAACTTGATTAGGTACATGCGAGAAATAGCGAAGTGGAAGAACGTAAAAGTAAATGAACAAACAAACGACATTTTTAAAAATTGGTTCAGCCTCTACTCCGAGGCCTACGTCCAACCGTTATTTTATTGCTTGTTTAGAAATTTACTCAAACTTACTAAACCCCTTACAATGAAAATAACTCGCCAACCTACTCCGGTTGCACTCAAACTTAAAGCTACTCCGCTTCAAGAGTTTATGGGTTCTATCTCAAGGTGTTACAGAATCTTGAATCTCAAGAGTTCACTAAATGAACATGGAGATCACAATTAAGATCTAACACGAGAATCATGGAACAAACTCATTATGTCACAGTACAGCGAACTGATACTTGGAGGTTTTATAGCCTTTTTTCGAAAACAATTGAAGACTTTAAAAATCTGAAAAACGTTTTGCAAACACTTGAAGAACAAAGCTTTAAATGCACAAATGATTTGCAAGGTTTTACAATAAATGCTTTGGAAGTCTTAAGAAATAAATGTGACTAAGACACTCTATTTCACTACTACAGATCCAATCTATAACAACGGGTAAAAACCGTTGTAAAAACAAAAAGCGGACTTTGTTAAAGCGGCCGTTGTAGAAGGTATTTACAACGGTTTGGTTATTTAATGAAACCGTTTTCGAAAGTATTCACCACGGTTAAAAGCCGTTGTTGTTGGGTGTACGCCGTTGTGGAAAGTGTTTCAAAAATTTGGAGGGAATAATATAACAACGGTTGTCATATGTATAACCGTTGTTGTAATTTTCCCTCCAAAATTGTGAAGTCTTTTAACAACGGGTTTATGCTACATACCCGTTGTTGAAATTGTTAGTAACAACGGTTCTTAGTTTAAAACCCGTTGTTGTAACTTTCCCTCCAAAATTACGAAGACTTTTAACAACGGTTCTTCGTTTAAAACCTGTTGTTGAATATTATGCGCGGTATTTGTGAAAGGTATTCACAACGGTGTTTTTTTTATTAACCGTTGTGAAAGGTCTTCACAACGGTTTTTTTTAGTAACCGTTTTTATTACGAACGCCTAATGTTTTGAAAATTTAAATTTGTTTCATGCCATTCAAAAACCTGCATATATCAAAGAAAGACACCATATACCAAAGACCGGCATAAATCACGTTGGGTTCATCGAACTCAATAGATTCAATTCAACCACAACAAAAGACATCATATATATATATATATATATATATATATATATATATATATATATATATATATATATATATATATATATATATATATATATATACTTACAAGGAGTTGAATTTACATAATCTAATCATTCCCTTTCAACAAAAATTTTACTAATAAGCTGATCTAAACTCTGAGTATCATGCATTTCTATTTTCTAAGACGTATTTGCCCAACATGTCCCTTACCTCGTCTATATCTACACTTGAGTACTGCTGAATCTCTGGTGACGGGTTGATTACATACTACGAAAAAAAACAAAGACAAGACATTATTGTAACAACATCAATTACTGCATAACAACATTATGGTATATATAGCAGCAAGCAAGACAACATTAGCTCTAATTTAAAAAAAGTAATAAACACATTATTAAATTACTAAACTTTTCTGGAATAAGGATATATCTTTGCCTAATAATCTCCAACATGAACCGACAAACGTAGTATCCACATTGTATGCTATCTGACTGGCGAGGGGCCTATTATTACATAAAAACAAACAGACGAGAGAAGGCTCACATCAGAATCTTGAACTTTAGGTATTTTATTAATATTAAACACAGATTTTTGCACTTAATGTATTGTATTTGAGCACGTACCCCTGTTATCGTAATAAAATTAGGGCCATCATCAGAATCTTTCGTGGGTTGATCCTGCTCGTTAGCTCTTCTCTTCTCAAAGGCCCTTATTTAAAAAAAAAAAAACAAAAGGAGGCATACACTCATTTTTTTAGGGGCAAAAATGATCTTTTTGCTATAAATAAAAATTGAAACTTAATGTTATTATAAATAAATCAGTATTATAAACTTACTTATTAATCAAGCGCTTAAAAGTCTCGCTTGGTTGATTATGTAAAGAGTCAAACCAGAAAACTTTCTTCTTTGTCGGCATGATGGCTGCTAGCACCCAATGAGTCCTACATCAAGAGACATCATCATTATTAACAAGTACATATATTAGTTATGAAAATGCAATTGTAGGGGGAAACGTAATATTAATTTGTTTATTACCCTTTTTCATTATAAGAGGCAAAAACCAGCTTCTTGGTTGTCGCCAATTGCTGAGCAATATAATCTACCCGATCTTCGAACGAGAATTCCGTAATAAATAAAGATAAAACATAGGGGCACAGGAATCCGTATTGATCAACTGAAATCTTCTTCTCGGGGATCACTCTCAATTTCAATATCCTACATTATTACGGTATTAATTCCGGTATTTAAAACACTATCTAGTAGTCAGAATATTAGAATATGAAATTATTTATTAAGAAACTTACTTCATCCAAACAAATAGGTGTTGGACATCAATCTGGTCTAGGCCAGCCCAAATGGCTAGCATATCCCATGACATAAGCGCTTCGCGCTCAACCCCTAGAATATCCTCCCCAAGCGAAATAATTATCAATTGCTCGGTTGCTATGCGACGGCAAGCCTCCTCATGCAGTTTCCTCATCGTCACCGTTCTTACTTTTTGCATGTAATCCTTCCCAGTATATTGTGTGGAGTTTAAACTCCTAACTTCTTTCAGGTCGGGGAAATAATGATTCTTTGATTTTGTGCTACTACCACCAGCCTACACATGTAGATAATTAAAATAATAAAAAATCCAAAGGTAACATATCCTAGTTGGAGTAATAAAAATAAAAGCGTACTTAATTAAATACCTCGTCAACCTGCTCTTTTAATGATGAGGTAGTAGTAGCAGGTATGACTGGGGACTTAGGCTTATCAGTCTTTTTTGTCCCCTACACAAAATTACCATGTTTTTTATAAATACAGACAAAATATAAATAAAGGGAGCGAGGTTTTTAAAAAAATGGAGAAGTTAATTAAATACCTCATCTGATTGTTGTCTGGACGAGGTAGTTGGCATGTCCGGGGACTTAGGCTTATCCGCCTTAGCCGCCTTTTCTGTTCCCTACATACAAAAAATTTCCATGCTTTTTAGAAATACAGAAACAAAAAAAAATTAAAGGGAGGTTTTCATAAAAATGGAGAAGTTAATTAAATACCTCATCAAGTTGTTGTCTCGACGAGGTAGTTGGCATGTCTGTGGACTTAGGCTTATCCGCCAAAGCCGGCTTTTTTGTTCCCTACAAAAAAAAATAACATATAAATTTAACATATAAAAACAATCAACAATTAAAAATGTAACATATATATAAAGGTATTTTTTCTAACCCCAACTGCGTTCGGCTGCTGAGGCGGAGACGGCCGAGCCAAGTAGATGTGAGTTTCAGGCCATTGGATGAAACTTCCAACTGCATCTCCCAGAATGTTAATGTCGTCACGAACTGGGACAGGCAGTTGAAAGTTTTCATGGCCTGGAAAGACTGTAGTTATCTCTACTTTTCTATGATTCGGCAAAAGTTTTTCGCCATGAACTACGATTTCATTCTGCTGCAGATTTGGTGTGGATTTCTACGAGACCCCGGCCAACACACACATGTGGCTTTTCGGTTTTAGGGTCAGCAAGAATAACTGGCCTCTTGTTTACGGCCTGAAGAATATACACATACATTATTATATTCCAAAATTTAATAGAATTCATATAAATTTAACTAATTAAACACTTCATGCATACCTTACTGAAAACATGGAACTGACTTGAAGGGGATGTATGCTGTTTTCCATCAGCCGTCTTCTCAAGTTGCATCTCATTTTATGACCCATTATTTACCTAATAAAATTAACCAATGGCACCATGTCGGTTATAGCATTAGAGTTAGAGCGGGGAACACACCCCCTGATCTTACCCAAAAAAAAGAAAAAGAAAAATAAGGAAGTATTAGGTACCTGATCGGCTTTAGTTGTTACAACTTCAGAAGCATTAGGTACCTGATCTTTCTGAATCTCGTTGACCGATACTTCCTTCTCATGTATTGCCAAGGTAGTAGTGGCCTCTTGACCAATCTGTTGTACCTTATTATTACCCCCTTTAGAAATGACATCCTCCATCATTGATGCATGTCTATAATATGACGTTTTACATCTTTATTTCCACGCATTTTATGTCTATTATTAATAGTTTGTTCTACTATTTGCCCCTTTTCGTCGACTTCCGCCTTTTTATGTAATATTGCAGATTATTGCGGAATTGAGTAGATAATGAGCCAAATCCGTCCCAAAGTGTCTAGCATAGCATTTGACATGACGGTAAATCTTGAGGAATGATCTTGGTGCACATTTCAAGGCCCTGGTGATAGTATAAGCATGGGTGCGTACAAGTTACAAGAAGTTATCAAGCAAAGAATCGCTTCACATTACTACAGCCTGCTTAAAATGGCTATATCTCGAGTTCTAGAGCAGATAATCGACGGATTCCAATTGGAGGTGAAAGCTTATCCTCTTAGCTTTCGAACGCCGCGTAGAACGCCTGATTTGACCAAGTAATGAAGAAATGGCAGCTGTTTTAAGATCGGTGCGCGCTGCAGAATTCGTCAGAATGCACTACTGTACAACACTTTTGTTCGATCGACTGATGCCTATGGTCGATCGACCAGAGCGCGAGAATCAGAAGCTCCTGTACAGCGCAAGTTGGTCGATCGACTGATGCTTATGGTCGATCGACTAAACAACGGGTTTGACGCAAAATAAAAGATCGAGAATTAAGAAGCCCATAGTATTTAGGTTTCGGAAATAAGTGTTATGTATATTCCTATATAACGTAACTTAGGTTTTCAGAATAATCATCAAGTTTTACATTCATTTTATCAGTTCTTAATCTATTTTTTATCATTCGTTAATGAGGGTTCTAAAGATTGTTTCGTGATCAATAAAGTTCTCCCCACTTTCGGTTTTAGATCTTTCTCTGCGATTCCTCTTCGTTATTCTTTTGTTTAGTTTCGTTACTTATTTCATTCGTAGTATAGGAATTGCTAGAATAGTCTCCCGAAAGCCAATTTATCGTTTTATGTTAATTGCTTATTTCGTCGTTTTAATTATGAATTCTCCTGTTTTATTAGTCAAATTTATTGTTGTTGTTATTTCTAATATGAGTAGCTAGATTTCCTTCGCTAGGATGTGAGGAGATCTATAGTGTAGACGGCTTAGGATGTTGTAGGATTGCTTAGGTCGGTAATTCCTTTATCATAGTTGTTTAATTGCTACAATTAATAAGGAGACCAAGAGGAGAATTGTTAATTGATTTGGGAATTCTAGACCTAGATCGTAAGATTGGAATAGAATAGACTTAAAACTATGATAATTAGTCTACCCTTGAGACCGAAAGGAGATAGAAGTTGCAGACTTAATTACACTGACCAGAGCGAAAGTTAGTTAGTGTGATTCTGGAAGGGAATTCAGACCGAAAGGGTGTTTCCTGTTGACAGTGGACCGAGAGGACTCGTCATTTACCTGAATATCGTACTCATATCAGACCTACTTTGGATTAATGCCGTCGAAACTGTAGTGAACCGATTGTCCTAGCTATTTCTCTATTATTGTTTTCATCTTTTTATAGCATTTTATTTCGCTTGCAACTTAGTTTCAAACCAAATCAAAACCCCCCTTTTTTAAATTGTTACTTCAATAGATTAAAATTTAGCAAACATAACTAACCTTGTCTCTCTGTGGTTCGACCCGTACTACCACTAACTTCTGTTAGTTTAGTTCGGTATTATAAATTTATTTTTGATACTAAACGACGGTATCAAATTTTGGCGCCGTTGCCGGGGAGACGGTATAATTTTGTTTGCTTTATTTTTAATTTATTTTTCTTGTCTCAAGGAACTTTGGTTCCTTGAGACCGTTGCTTACTTTTGCTTCTAGTTTTGCTTTTGCAGAGTTAGAAGTAAGATCTTGAGAGGAAGGCTTGAGTACTCTCAGTTTTATTGCAATCATTCCTACTATATCTGATAATCTTCAGCCGACAGTACACGACCTTCCAAAAGGATTTACTCCCCCCTTTGAAATTCGTCCTTCCTATATCGAATTGGTGGAGCGAAATCAGTTTGCTGGTCTACAAGATGAGGATCCTTGGAAGCATATGGAGTTATTTACAGATTATTGCTGTTCCATACCCGTACCGGCTGGAGTGACACAAGATGAAGTTAAGGCGAAGATGTTTCTTTACTCTTTGAAAGATTCTGCGCGTCAGTGGTATCGCTACCTTGATAAAGTAGTAGCTAGAGTTACAGACTGGACATCTCTGGCATTGGCTTTCTGCAAACAGTATATTTCGCCTGCGAAAACCAATGCTTTGAGAGCTCAAATTTCAAATTTCCAGCAAGGACCCGATGAGGAATTTCATGAAGCATGGGCCCGTTTTAAGAAGCTGGTTCGATCTGTTCCTCACCACGGTTTTGAGGAGTGGTACCTTTGCGACCAATTTTATAATTCTTTGTATGATGACTACAGAGTCATCCTTGATTCGGCTGCAAATGGTAGATTTCGAAATAATGTAGCTTATGATAAGGGTTGGAACATTATTGAGGAGATGGCGGTCCATAGAGCCGAGTTTGGGAGTTCACGTGGAAAGTCACGAAAGCAAAGTGATGAAATGAGCGCCGTTGTGACACTCATTACTTCTATTACTGCCCGTCTCGAGAAGCTCGAGGCCTCTGAAGCTTCCAAGGAAAGAGTCCAAATTCCTGTCCATAATCCAGATGAGACCGCGGAGTTGAGAGAAATGGTCCAAACTCTTTTGATTCAAGTGGCGAATATGGAAGCAGCCGGGATTGAGTCCTCAAAGAATTTTGTGAAGCAGTTGGAGAAAATAGAGGCTAAGCAAGTCAAAAATTCTTCAAACAAATGTGAAGGGCCAATTGAAACAATTAACGCCATTAATCTCAGAAGTGGCCTCTCTTATGAAGGTGCCGACAAGCCAAGAGGAGACTCGGAAAATGATGAAGAGGCTAGTCTAATTTCTGGTACAAAAACGAGCTCAACTGCCAGTACTTCTGGTCGATCGACCAACATTGTCAATCGATCGGCTGAAGCGTCAGATAAAAAAGTTTCTGATCAGAAACTATTCACGCCCAGCATAAGCAGTCGATCGACCAACACTCTCAGTCGATCGACTGAGGTTCCTGAAGAAACAGTTTCTGATCAGAAACTATTCACGCCCAGCCAACTTGGTCGATCGACTGGGTCTTCAGTGCAGAATGAAATTCCGTCAACTGATTTGCATGATTCCACACTTATTGATGATTTGACGGAAGTTTTAAACCTACGGAAGCCGAAGGTTACTGATCCTACGGCCAGTGTTGCGGTCCCGTATCCGGAGCGTTTAGAGAATGCAAAGTTGGAGCGTCAGTTCGACAAGTTTTTGGAGGTCGTCAAGGGTCTTGAGGTAACCGTTCCTTTCATTGATTTAATTACCCAGGTACCTTCCTATATGAAATTTATGAAAGATATTTTATCCCGTAAACGACATATAGAGGATCTTCATGTAGTAGCTTTCACTGCAATAGGCACTGCCCATCTTCGAAATAAGCTACCTCATAAACGATTTGACCCCGGTAGTTTTTCTATATCTTGCTATATTGGGACCCATATAGTTGATAACGCCCTATGTGATACAGGGGCTCGTGTCAGTGTTATGCCGTTGTCTCTTGCTGAGAGACCTGGCTTCACTAAATTTCGTATTACTGATATTACCGTGCAGATGGCCGACCGTACCCAATCACGGCCAATAGGTATTCTAGAGGACATACCTGTGCAGATCGGGAAATTCTTTATTCCCGTTGACTTTTTGGTTTTGGATATTCCCGAAGACCGGCACACTCCTATTATTTTAGGACGACCATTCTTATGCACTGTTGGTGCAGTGATAGATTTCGGGGGTATGACCATGACTGTGCAGGTAGGGGATGAAAATTTGACCCTTTACCAGACCGGCGTTCATAGGCACCGATGCAAGTCAAACCTTGTGAAGCCATATCCTCTATAGATCCTATTACGGATCCTCCTAGTGCCATTACTGAGTTATATTCTGCTGTATTGACACCTCCGCCCCAGCTTGGGAGCAAATTGGAGGACCATGCTTTTATCTCTGTTGCTGCAGGTCATGGCAGAGAGGGCATAGGAGATCCTGGTGATACTAGTGAGACGGAATTCGAGCAAGCTGCTGGGAAAGATAGGCCGGGCAAAGTGAAGAAGCGTGTCATCGCTTATGCGACACCGGATACCCTTCCTCCAATTAGCCCGGTTGTCTGAAAGCCTAGAGTAGCGGTCCATACTGCTGAAAGGACCTCTTTTAGTCAAGTGCCCTACTTTGGGGTATCTTGTTATTGAGCCGTAGTGCTATTCGGCTTGTATTTATTTCGTAATTTTGATTTTTGTTGAACTATTTATTGCTTTTATTAGGATGATTAGTTTTAGCTTTAGTGTAGTTTATTTGAGTTGACTTTGGACAAGTTTTGGTATTGGTATTTTTGTATTTTGCATATTTGTGAAATTTTCAGGTAATATGGAGTTGATAGAGGATAGGAAATCGTTCCATGGAGGTTGCCACGATCGAGCCCTGCTGATTCTTGATCGAGTTCTTGCCGCTGTGCAATTCGAGATAGAGGAGTTTTTCTCCTTTTCTCTCTCGTTTATTTCTCCTCCTTATTTCCTTTGTTTTTAATTTTTACATGCTACGTCCTTTACCTGAGTTTTACAAATTTCTGCAATTAAAATTACCAATTTGTCTACCCAAATATTTTTCAAGTTTTAATTAAATCGAATTCCGTTGCTTTTAATTTGGTTTAATTATGTTTTGTTGGGTAATTTATTTGAGTTCTTTCTCCCTATTTCTAATTGATTTATTGCAATTCCCTTTTGTCGGGAATTGGTTTGGGGAGGTTTGCCTTATTGTTTGATTATTTATAAGAACTCAAGTTGTTGCAGAGTTAGATTGACGCGATTCACTGCTAGTGCTTCTATTCTGTTGTGGCCCCTGCTGTTGCCGCAACGATGTATGCTCGTGATCCTTGCTGTATCACGATTGCTTTTATCTCCCCCGTTTCATTTCTTGTTTGGGGAGGTTATATCTTGTGAGTTTCCTACTCCATTTTATTTTATCTCCTTTAGTTAGTTTGCGTTTTTACCACCCTCTTTTATGCTGCTGCTGTTGTTTGCTGTTAGGTAGTAGTTGGTCCAATGAAGACATTATCCGAATTGAATTGGGGAGGGTAATGCACACTTGTGTCTGCATTTGCATTTGTTTTGCATTCACGTTTATTCATTTCTGTTTGCACTGTATTTATTTCTTATATATACAAAAATTCATAAAAATTGAAAAATGTCATAAAATTCAAAAAAAATCACGTTTATTTTGCATTTTAGGTTGAGTCTGACTCGAGTATTTCATTGCTGAAACTGTTATTTTCTTAAGCCTTGCACTTTATCACCTCTTTTAGCAAAAGTCTGTTGCAATATCTCGAATTTCATTTCAAAATCTGTTGAACTAGTAGGCTTGACTTGAAAATTTTGGCAAACTACAAAATCTTTCTAAGGAATTAGAGCGTTATAAATCGGTGACATTCATGACCGATTTCATGTAGGATGTGAGTAGTTACTCCTTATGAGACATGTTTCATTAATTTGCATAAACATGAATTTGATCTGCTTAGTGCCTGTATGCATTCGGTTTGTGGTTTGTTGATACATGTGAGAGAGGTCTCTTTTTCTCATTTTACCCATAAGCCCCACATAGCCAAAATTGCCTTCTTGTCCCATTAGCTACATACTGAAATTAGCCTACCTTATCCGAGCTAGTACTTGTGGTTTTGGGAATGTTTTTATTGCATTTTGGTTATAATGCTCTATGTGAGATGAGTGGTGAAATGTTGAAAGGGAAGAAAGAAAGAAAAGAATTAAAAAAAGAAAAAGAAAAAAAAAGAAACAGATTACGAAAAAATGAAAACCAGTTCGATATTCAGTCGGTCGACCTCACCCTTTGGTCGGTCGACCAGGCTCTGCAGAATTGAAAATCGCATGAATTGGAATTTCATTATATGGCGATTTTTACTCCCATGTTGTTATTATATCTTTTGGGGAGTTGAAGTTTGTTGGAGATTGTGAGTTTTGTGTATCAATTTGGCACTGTTTTGTATCGTTCACATTGAGTTTGAAGTTGGAAAGTGTGTATTATTTGGATCCCGTTGTTGCTAGCTCGGCCTATTAACTTCACGTATCCAAATCGTTTTAGCTCCTTCTTACCCGCTACCTCACATATCCCATATATACCTCGACATGTGTCATGGTCATTTGTTTGGTTGGAATGCATATGTACGGTCGTAGAGATCACTTTTATGTTATACTGCAGGCATGTTCTTATAGGTCGTAGTTAGGTGAGCGTCATTACAAATTTGCTTCTTTCTATCCTTACATAATTTACTCACCTTATGCTGTATTGTGTGATTAAGCGACCCGTGAGAGTCCGATTTTGAAAGTCTTGCAAGGTCGAAGGTTCAACATCTTTTTGAAATATGTATAAATTCGTTTGCTTGACATTGCGCTGTTAGTAGTTGAATCTGTTGCATTAAATTGGTTTGAGTAGACGGTTTTCAGTTTGTCCATGTTTGCTCCTTTCTATTTTAGTTCATATTAGTTGCTTTAGTTTGCTTGGGGACAAGCAAATGTTTGGTTTGGAGAAGTTTGATGCGTGTCTATAATATGACGTTTTACATCTTTATTTCCACGCATTTTATGTCTATTATTAATAGTTTGTTCTACTATTTGCCCCTTTTCGTCGACATCCGCCTTTTTATGTAATATTGCGTTATTGCGAATTGAGTAGATAATGAGCCAAATCCGTCCCAAAGTGTCTAGCATAGCATTTGACATGAAGGTAAAGCTTGAGGAATGATCTTGGTGCACATTTCAAGGCCCTGGAGATAGTATAAGCATGGGTGCGTACAAGTTACAAGAAGTTATCAAGCAAAGAATCGCTTCACATTACTGCAGCCTGCTTCAAATGGCTATATCTCGAGTTCTAGAGCAGATAATCGACGGATTCTAATTGGATGTGAAAACTTATCCTCTTAGCTTTCCAACGCCTTGTAGAACACCTGATTTGACCAAGTAAAGAAGAAATGGCAGCTGTTTTAAGATCGGTGCGCGCTGTAGAATTCGTCAGAATGCACTACTGTACAGCACCTTTGGTCGACCGACTGATGCCTATGGTCGATCGACCAAAGCGCGAGAATCAGAAGCTCTTGTACATCGCAAGTTGGTCGATCGACTGATGCTTATGGTCGATCGACTGAACAACGGGTCTGACGCAAAATAAAAGATCGAGAATTAAGAAGCCCATAGTATTTAGGTTTCGGAAATAAGTGTTACGTATATTCCTATATAACGTAACTTAGGTTTTCAGAATAATCATCAAGTTTTACATTCAGTTTATCAGTTCTTAATCTAGTTTTTATCATTCGTTAATGAGGGTTCTAAAGATTGTTTCGTGATCAATAAAGTTCTCCCCACTTTCGGTTTTAGATCTTTCTCTGCGATTCCTCTTCGGTATTCTTCTGTTCAGTTTCGTTACTTATTTCATTCGTAGTATAGGAATTGCTAGAATAGTCTCCCGAAAGCCAATTTATCGTTTTATGTTAATTGCTTATTTCGTCGTTTTAATTATGAATTCTCCTGTTTTATTAGTCAAATTTATTGTTGTTGTTATTTCTAATATGAGTAGCTAGATTTCCTTCGCTAGGATGTGAGGAGATCTATAGTGTAGACGGCTTAGGATGTTGTAGGATTGCTTAGGTCGGTAATTCCTTTATCATAGTTGTTTAATTGCTACAATTAATAAGGAGACCAAGAGGAGAATTGTTAATTGATTTGGGAATTCTAGACCTAGATCGTAAGATTGGAATAGAATAGACCTAAAACCATGATAATTAGTCTACCCTTGAGACCGAAAGGAGATAGAAGTTGCAGACTTAGTTACACTGACTAGAGCGAAAGTTAGTTAGTGTGATTCTGGAAGGGAATTCAGACCGAAAGGGTGTTTCCTGTTGACAGTGGACCGAGAGGACTCGTTATTTACCTGAATACCGTACTCATATCAGACCTACTTTGGATTAATGCCGTCGAAACTGTAGTGAACCGATCGTCCTAGCTATTTCCCTATTATTGTTTTCATCTTTTTACAGCATTTTATTTCGCTTGCAACTTAGTTTCAAACCAAATCAAAACCCCCCTTTTTTAAATTGTTACTTCAATAGATTAAAATTTAGCAAACATAATTAACCTTGTCTCTCTGTGGTTCGACCCGTACTACCACTAACTTCTGTTAGTTTAGTTCGGTATTATAAATTTATTTTTGATACTAAACGACGGTATCAATCATCTTCACTTCTTCTTCGGAAAGCTTGCCTCCAGCATTCAGCTTTAGTAGTACGGATGCCATTAACTGAAGCTGTGTGCCAAGAATGTAATGTGTCAGCAATTTTTATCCCAACAATAACATGTGAATTGAACTTAAATGAAAATAATATAATAAATGGTACCATGTCAACCTTCTCAGACTTAGTCTTCCTTTTCTTCTTTATCGGGGCAGTTGTCCCATAATATTTCGTTACTCCAACCTGTAACGGGACGCCCCTCAAACGACCTGGATGTTCGGGTCGGCCGATCGCTCTAGCAAGAACGTCATTACGACCACTGGGAGTGAATTTCCCTTCTTCTACCTCTTTCAATACGTTGTCCTATAATATATTAAATAAACTTCAAATTATATTTGTGACTAAAATAATAAAGTTAGTAATGAACTCGTCTTAATAAAATAATGCTTATTATGTTGGCCAACACTTCCTCATCATATTTGTCACGCGACCGGGATCCTTTAGGCGTGTGCCCTTCTTTATAAGTTACATGCCGATCCAAGTTGGTCACTCCCTTTGCCACCTACACATTAACATGGTAACATTTATACATGTAAATGTGTATCAATGCAAGTCCAAGTGTGATTAAAAAAATAAAGTCTCACAGGGGAATAATGCATGCTACTTACGAGGTTCTCTTCTATCTTTCTGTAACCGCCTCGAGAACCATAACATTTCCCCTTCTTGCATGAAATGTTAGCACGATTTCTTCTGCTAACGGCCTTCAAATAATTATATAAAAGCGCAAGTAGATGAGATAATAAAAAGATTATATAAAGGACTCATTAATTAAAAAAATGATAGGTAAATCGTTAAAAGGCGAGGATATTTAACCTAAAACTTCTCAGTAGTTCTCATCTTTTTGAATAGATCCCATTGTTCCTGACTGATGGTGGGACACTTATTGTCTCCCGGTGGGCTCTTACGCATCTCCCCCGTTGCCTTGTCCACATACAACCAATCCCTAGCAACGTCACACCTCCACCGCTTTGTGGACATCCGCGGCCTTATGCATTAAATACTTATCATGGCTTTCATCGGGTATAATAAAGGCTTCCTTTACACGAGCCAAGTATAACTCCGCCAATTTTGGATTCAAATTTCTAAAATCATCTAAATGGATAGGCACAAACTGTCTTGTGCAACATCCAATCCAACTGGATAAAAAACCCGCATTTGGACCAGTAGGGAAACCCTTCTCACTCCATGTTATTTCCATCGGTTCTTTAGCGGCTATAGCTGCAAGGCATCTCTGGCACTTCGTAGCACCCCTCTCACCAGGCTCATTATCCCCAGGCTTATTGTTCTTTTGACTTTTTTTCCGTTTTTCACCCATGATGATCCTAAAAGCCAAATATGAATGATATAGGAAATGAACAACTTAACAACGTATGTACATGCAGAGTATTATCTAAAACCCTAAACCCTAATAGGAATGAAAATTTAAAACAACAGATTGAGCTTCTAAAATCCTAAACCCTAATAAGAGGAGTGAAGTAGATGATGCGGGATGATAAAGATAACAAAGAAGACGAAAAACAAACGATGATGCATGAAAAAGAAAAAGATGATCGTCTTAAAACCCTAATGACGAAACACAAAATTAAAGTGAACATACCTGATGATGATGATGATGATAAAGAGAACGAGCAGGATGATAAGGGAAGGCAACGGAATCTGGCGTCGTCGAAATCGGGCGGCGGCGGACGAAATGTAAAAAGCGAGGAAGAGAGAAGAATAAACTCAGGATACCAACGGTTGAACTGGTGTTGTGTGTGTTTGTGTATGGTATGCTGTATGTGTTTGTAAATTAGTTTTTTATTAAGACAAACAATTGACAACGGGTTCTCAAAGCAAAATCGTTGTTATATGTTAATAACAACGGGTCAATAAAAGTCAACCGTTGTCAAAACTTTATTACAACGGTTAAAATATACCCGTTATAATATATTTTCACCAAATTTGCACCAAAATGAAATATGTCAAAAAAATAACAACGGGTAGAGGTACTACACCCGTTGTTGAAAATAATAACAACTGGTAGTGTCACTATAACCGTTGTTGATAGTAATAGCAACGGGTAATTTCAATATAACCGTTGTTGAAAGTATTAACAACGGGTAATTTAAATATAACTGTTGTTATTGTTGAACCTTTTTTTTAAAAAAAAATTACTGTAATTCCATTGCAGTCCAAACCTGTAACAATACATACTTAAATGTGACAGAAGCACCATATACTTTAACATTATTCAAAGAATATCAACACCAAGATCCACATCTAATAATAAGATCAAGAAAATAAGACAACACCAAAGATGCATGCATACTTGCATATCTAAGCTACAGGATTTACCATGCCATGCAAATTTGGGAATTTTTATTTAACAATGACCATTATTGATTTACCAATAAATTAAACCATCAAATTATTGGTCTGAAAATGACTCAAAATGTTGGTCGTCCATATCACTGTGTCCTGATGAACTATCTCAGGATCGGGGATGTTTCTTGGATGTCATAGTTTCTTCGGTAACCCAAATACCTTCACCATGGTCATCACGCATATAGATGCTTTCAGTGTCCTCATGATCAGTGTCAACATCGTCGAAATAAGATGCAGTGGTAGAGTGATCCATTCCCTCAAAAACGACATCCTGATCATCATCACCATTATCGGATGGACTACTCCTTCTACTCCTTATAGACAGTACAACATACCACTTCTTATCCATAGGATCGGTGACATAGAACACTTGTTTAGCTTGGGATGCCATTATGAAAGGATCATCCTTATTATTGCCAACCTTACCCAGATTGACCAACGTAAATCCCATCTTATCCTTTCGGACACAATGGATGTTGTTATCAACCCAGTTACATCGAAACAAAGGCATTATGAAATCAATGTAATCTAGTACCAATATTTCTTGAATAACACCATAATAAAGGCATTTTCCCCAAATAGGCTTTTTATCTTTTGAAGTAGCAAAGTGCATTGCCTCAAATTCGGAACTCACACCAATATTTTGCATTGTGCTCAACTCATCTTGCTCGCGGGTGTAAAAAGTATATCCATTAATGGCAAAACTGTTGTAAAAGGTGACCCTGGCATTTGGACCTAAACCAAGACGTAGTAACCTAGGAGAGATGTCATCACCAGTTTGATCCGTACACTCTAAGACAATATTCCTAAACCACTCTGCAAACGTCTTCGTATGCTCATTCGCAATCCACTTCTCGGTCTTGTTTGGGTGATCGTATTTGAGCTCATCTTTGTGTTGCTGAATATAAGGTTGCACCTCATCTTCGTTGGTTAGCACATACGTGTGTGCTAAATGCAACATTTCACGTGTCACAATTTTTTCAACCCGGCCCCTAATACCTTTTCCGTTCATCCAGTCACTATGACGATTCTTAGGAATGCCAATCAACTCCTCAGGGGAGAGATGAGCGTAACAATATGAAAGAGCTTCGTCTAAAATAGCGCGTTCAGCAATACAACCTTCCGGACGATACCGATTAGATGTATAGTCCTTGTAGACTTTCATCAATCTTTCGAAAGGATACTGGTATCTCAAATACACGGGCCCAAGGTACAAAATCGCCCTAACCAAGTGAATGGTAAGATGAATCATGATAGTGAAGAAAGAGGGTGGAAAATACATTTCCAACTGACAACGAGAGGTTACAACGAGGTCCTGCAATGAATCCGCGTCATCGGGATCGATGAATTTCTCGCATATGGATTGGAAGAAGAGACAGAATCTAGTTATAGCATATCTTACCTTTTCAGGTAAAATGGAACGAATAGCCACAGGTAGTAATTGTTGCATCAAAGTGTGACAATCATGTGACTTTAACCCGGTGAGTTTTAGGTCTTGCATCGACACTAGGCTTTTGATGTTCGACGAATAACCATGTGGCACTTTAATTCCATTCAAGCATGCACCAAACTCTTTTTTCTCATTCCGTGAAAGGGTATAAGCTGCTGGCGGTAAAAATGTACGATTACCTCTCTTCTGTGGTGCCAACTCTAGCCTAATACCCATCATTTTCATATCTTCCCTAGCTGCGGCGTTATCCTTTGTTTTACCAGGAACATTCAGAAGGGTATTGATAATATTATCATAGACATTTTTCTCAATGTGCATGAAATCGAGGCAATGCGACCTCCAGTCGTGCCAATATGGAAGTTTATCAAAAAATATGGATCTTTTCTTATACCCACGAGTAGACAATTTAGAGCCGCTCTTCTTCCCATAATCTATCTCTATATGCTTTACTTTATGATAAACTTCATGCCCACTCAAAATTCTAGGAGGTTAACGAAGTTATTGTCTTCCATTGAATGCTTTCTGCATCTTGCGATAACAATGGTCATGATACATGAACCTCTTATTTCCCATATACACATACTTACGAGAAGACTTCAAGTATTCAGACTCGATATCCTCCCCACACAATGGACAAGCCTCTTTCCCATGAACTGTGTGCCCAGAAAGGTCGCCATAAGCCGGATAGTCAGATATTGTACACGATAACATCGCTCTCAAATTGAAAGTTTCGTTCTTATATGCATCAAATACTTCTATCCCACAACAATCGCAAATCATCTAGAAGAGGTTCCAAATATACATCTATATTATTTCTATGTTGTTTAGGGCCGGAAATTAACAACGACAACATCAAATACTTTCTTTTCATGCACACATATGGAGGTAAGTTATAAATAGCCAACACTATTGGCCAAGTACTATGTTGGCTACTCATGTTTTCGTGTGGGTTCATTCCATCAGTGGACAGCGCTAGACGTAAGTTTCTAGGTTCATTGTCGAACTCGGGATACTTAGCGTCGAACGATTTCCATTGCATACCATCTGCCGGGTGTCTTAGCTTTCCATCATTTATTCTTCCTGTTTCATGCCAAGTTAACATTTTTGCATCATCGGGATTTGCATAAATCCTTATGACTCTTGGTATCAATGGAAAATACCAGAACACCTTAGCCGGGATCCCTTCCTTATCCTTATAACGTCACTCCAAACATTTAGGGCAATTGGTTAAGTTTTGATATAATTTTCCGATACAATATGCAATCATTTGGACATGCATGTATTTTCTCATATTTCATACCCACTCCTCTTATTAGTTTTTTCGCCTCATATGTCTTAACAGGTAGAACATTACCACTAGGAAGCAACTCCTTTATCAAGGCTAAAAAACTAGTGAAACACGTGTCACTCACCCCATTTGCCCCCTTGATATTATACAACTTCACCACAGCTGATATTTTTGTGAACTTACAACCAGGATACAGAGGTGCTTCAGACTCACACAACTTCTCATACATGTTGTTAAGGTCATCCCAATTACTAGTATCATCACCTACATCTTTAAAAGCAATGGACTCATCATCATTCTCTTCATTATCTATAGACCCAACATTCAACTTCTCTACTTCCAACTCTTCCAACTCAAAAAACTCGGCAAACTCAGGATCATCAGTTAGCCTTTCGTGTACCTCAACATCATCTTCTTCAGAGTTATTCTCTTCCTCTAATGATTCCCCATGAAAAATCCAACGTGTATAGGATCGACTAAATCTCCACTTTTCTAGGTGTATTTTAACGTCCGGAAAAGCCATATAGCTAATATTACCACATCTTTCACAAGGACATGCAATACTAGAAAAACCTTTCAAATTGTTCGAAACGAATTCATAAAATTCAGCTAAACCATCCTTGTAGGTGCGGTCACTCATATTTGCATCAATCATCCAAGTTCGAGTCATTATTCTACATTCGTAATAATAGGCAACTAATTCAGAAAATACAATAATTGGCAAACAAATAAACGAAATTCAGGAAAGCAATTAAGCTAAATTATCAACAAATTAGATAATAACCCAAAAAATCCTATATCTATAAGCGTTGCTAAGAAATATATATATACCTGATTGATAAACACGATGAGGAGAGAAGACGACGATGACAACGATGACGGAGATGAAGACAGAGAGACGATCAGGGAGGAATGGAGGATGATATAGTAGCAGTATTAACTTGTGTTTGTGTTTTGTAGCGTATAGCAGAATAAAGCAATCTGTTGTTCTTAAGATTTTCATAACATTAATAACAACGGTTATTGAGTCTACAACCGTTGTTAAAAAGTATTAAAAACAGGTTCTAATATAACCGTTGTGATTACTTTTCATAATTTTGCGCCAAATTATTAACAACGGTTAAAATTTATTACAGATTCAACCGTTGTTATTAATTTTTATATTAACAACGGTTTTTCAAGTATAACCCGTTGTTAAAACCAATAACAACGGTTAACAACACAGAACCGTTGTAATTAATTTTGGTAAAGTTCGCGGCATAAATTCTACAACGTGTTTTGATGATTTTCGTGAATAAGCGTTGTTAAAGGGCCGTTGTAGTTGCCTGTATTTGTAGTAGTGTTTATAGTGGATTTAGTCTTAGGTAAGTACAACTTGGGAAAATTAAATCCAATATAATAATAGTAGCCTTGAGTGATGGTAAGTGTTTGACTATATGCTTGGAGCTTAAGAAATCAGCAAACTTAAGCTACTACACTCAACATGTGACCTTTTACCAAAATGGCAAAAAACTTTTCTTACTTTAGAAGTTTGACAAGTCTTCCTTACCATTTTAGTAAAAGGTGTTTGCATAAATCTAGAGACTTAGTCAAGTGGATTTGTGACTCCAAAATTTCAGATTGTTTTCAAGCTTTTGAAAATTCAAATGTGAAAGGTTTGAAATTTGCAAAGTTTTAACACTTTAAACATTTTGGTCGAAATACCTCCTCTATACGGTAGACCAGAAACCACAGTACAACGTACTGTTGCATGGTTTTCCCATAACTTGACTTACATGAGAATGTTACACTTACTCTTACATTTTTCGACTAAGGCTTAGAAAATATCATTGTCTTGACTTTCTTGATTATCTTGATCATCTTGAATCATTGTTGAAAGTCCATTTGATTGCTTCAATCACTAATCATTCAACTAAGAGCAAACAATCAAATAACAAAGGGACTTGGCATTATCAACTCAATGTGTTCTAACAAATTCCCCCTTTGATGATGACAAGTCCAAACATGTGTGATATTCCCCCTTAGCCCATGGTTAGTCGGTCTTTGGTCTTTTCAACATAGACATAATTCATAAACATGATCAAGGTAATCGAAGGGTGAAACATGCTTGGCCAAAGTAAAACATCTAATCATGGAAGCTAAGACATAATCACGGTGAACGTTAGCCTAAGAGTTAAAAGATCACACATAGCATAGTTTGAACTACTTCCCCCTCTTGACATCATCAAGGGAGGATAAAACATGTTCAAGTCTAGCAACACTATTTAAAAACACACACAAATTGTTCAAGCAAATGAAACACACAAGCATCCAAAGAGTGCAAAAGAGTCTTAAAACAACAAAGAGCCAAGGTTCAAATAAGAGATAAACGGGTTAGGAAGGCATGAGCTTAAGTGGAGGAATTCGGCTTCTTAGCATCAAGACGTTCAAGTAGATCTTCATTCATGGTACGAAGATCACCCACCTCATCCCGTAACTTGCCTTGTTCCTTGACCAAGCGATTGACAATTCCAAGAAGTTTATCCAACTTTGGAAGCACCATACCCAGTTCAACAGTAGACCCCATTGTAGCACCACCACCCGACTGATTTTTCCGCTCCAATTTCCCATCCTTAATCTCCAAATTCATCCGAGATAGAAGACCCGGTGTCATTTCATCACTCAAATTCTCAATTTCGGGACTTCCCTTCAACACTAACCCCTCCTTCATAAAGATAATAGAGAGCCACATACCATAAGGCACCACGGCATTTTTGTCAAAATTGCCGCTTTGAAATTCAGTGGACATCTCATGAATTTGGTGAAACATAAGGCGAGGGAGGTTTATGGGTTTGTGTTTGACAATGTGATGGATAAGGAGCATATCAAGGAGGGAGCATCTCCCACGGCTATTGTTGATAGGGACGAGATTGCGGAAGACAGGGTTAAAGATGAACTTAATGGGTGCGGTTAGTTCAAAGGCATAGATGTTGGTTGGGCCATTGTTATCATGAGGTCGAAGGACCTTCATGACTTGGGTGGATGTGACCTCGTCAATTTCCCCCAGTCATGTTTGGGAAAGGAGGTAAGCCCGACATTACATATATCAAGATAGGCAGCAAGTTGGTCAATTGTAAGGACAAAGGGTTTCTGATTTATGTAGGCGGAAAGGGTTCCAGATGCAACATCGACCTTGACTGTTGCATAGAATTGAATGATCTCGGACAAGTACATGAGACTATACTTGTCCAACAGATTCACCCAACCATATGCATACATAGCTTCTTTGAAGTATTTGAAGGCAAGAGAAGTATCATACCAAGATTTTATGTATCTCCTTCCACTGTGAAAGCAATAAATCAGCATAATGTGGCATAGCTTGAGAGTCTCATCCGGGATATCGAGAGAATTGAGATGGTTGAGGACGTCATTCTTAAAGGATTCACCAAAAGGAGCAATGACAAGGTCCATACATGTATTGAGTGGAACCTTCTCCTCAATAATCTCATCTTCATTCACACTTGGCATCTCTTGATGATATCGAGGTTTCTTGGTTGCCTTGGTCTTAGAACCGGATCCCCGTTTTCTTAGAGTGGCTTTGGTTTTTTGTGGGGATGCCTCCGGTGTCACATCATCATCATCATCGAAGATCTCAATCATCTTTCGCTTGGACCGGGTTCTTGATGCGGGTTTTGAAAATAATGGATCAAGCCCATCATCAAACACCTCCTCGGCATCACCATGATCCTCAACATCAACTACTTCTTCAACTTACACGGTCTTCTTTGGATCAATTTTTGGGTTTTCATCGTCTTTCTAAATGTTAGGATTGATTCCCTCTTCAACAGTAGGAGTGCTTGTTGCATCCGGCTTATCCGGCACATGATCCTCCAATTATTCATTCACCAAGTCTTTTAGGAGCACATCACCATCATTCTTTTCTGCATTAACATCAACACTCTTCTCCTTCGAAACTTTCTTTCCTCTTTTTGATTTTTTCGAACTTGCCTTTGAATCTCCCTCATTTTCTTTTGATTTTTCTTTTTCTCCATCTAATTTCTCCTCACTTTCTTTTGATTTTTCTTCATTTCCATCTAATTTTCCCTCACTTTCTTTTGATTTTTCTTCATCTCCCTCTGATTTTCCCTCACATTCTTTACTCTCTTTTGATTTTTCACCTTCAAATTCCCCCTCTCATCTCACTTGGTTGATCTTCCTTTTCACTTGATTTTACAACATCACTTACTTTGTCAATTTCTTCATCCTTTTCGGTATCCTTAAAACCGGATTCTTCCTCATCAGTGTCAAAATCCACCGCTTCATCCAAATGGAACGAGATTGGAGGTCTCCTGCCACGACCTCCTCTGCCCCGACCACCACCTCTTTTGGCGGTTGTTTTCTTTCGTGCAACGGTGGGTTTGGCAGTGGCAGATGTGGTCTCATCAATCTTGGCAGCGGGTTTGGAGGACATTTCTTTTTGGCAATGTATTTTGGATTGAATGAATTTCTAAGTTAAAGGACTTCTTTTGAAAATCTTTGTTTTGAGGAAATTTTGAATTATTGGCAAGGGAAGGGTTTTTGACGGTTTGGGAATTCGAAAAAGGGAGGTTATTTGTTTAGTGGATAATAGGAAGTTTTTTGCATGGAAACATGGAAAATAAATGTGGGTTGGTGTGGTTAACAAGGGAAGTGGGTGGTTGAGTGTTGAGAGGTTAAGGCTAGGTTGTAGGCTTTTAGGTGATTTGACATAAAGTGGTTTAGTGGCTCAAAGCTTATTAACTCAAATGCACAGGGAATTTTGATGTTTATTTTTCTCGACCCATTTGCATGCATTAGACGGATTAGCTAATTTTGTTAACACATAATTCCATCCTCTAGTCAATCATTGAAGAAAACAATTTATTTTAGCTACATGTCACCTAGTAAATCAATTTCCGACCGAAGTCTTACGAATTGTTCTCTTTCCAACGGTTTTGTGAAAATGTCCGCAATTTGATTTTCCGTTTTACAAAAGCTTAGACATATATTACCCTTTTCAACTTGATCACGTAAAAAATAATGTCGTATGTCGATGTGTTTAGTTCGTGAGTGTTGTATAAGATTTTTTGATATATTGATCGCACTAGTATTGTCACAAAATATGGGGGTAGTCTCGAAAATAAGGCTATAATCCTGTAATTGTTGACGTACCCAAAGAATTTGTGCACAACATAGAGCGGCACTCACATATTCATTTTCTGTAATACCCAGGATATTCAAGGACTCTGTTGACCGACCCCGTTGACCAAGACAGACTGTAGGGAGGAATGGGTGAGGGATCAGGCTTGTTACATAAGTCTTATATGATTGTTTACTCGACCTAGCAGAGGCTACTCTGCCGAGTAGAGCCTACTCGACCGAGTAGAGCCTACTCGGCCGAGTAGAGCCTACTCGGCCGAGTACTCCAGTACTGGGCCGAGTATGGCTGCTGTCGACGTGTTAATATAAAACACAAGTTCGCGAGATTCATTTCACTTTCGCCATTTTCTTGACAATTTCTCTTTCTCTAACCCTAGTCTGCTACTCTCTCCTACCACCCCTATCCCTATACACTCTCATATAGTTAGCCTACACCTCCATCATGGGAAAGACGGGATTCGCTTAGGAAGGATGGTGTGCGTGGTTATCGTCTATGTCGCCGTCGATGCGCGTTGTTGGGATGCATTTTGGAGTCCTGCTTGGTTGTGTATGGATGTCCTTCATGGTTTGTGACGAGGTAGGGTTTCCCTAATCAGTACTGTTAATTGATTGAGATTGTTATTGTTTCATAACTATTGTTATCTGCTGATCATCGGAGTATGGGCGTTGTTGTGATGGTGTTGGTGTGGAGATGTTATGACAGCTGTGATGCTGGGTGTTTGTGTTTGTGGTGGAGTCACTTGCGGGAGTGGCTTCACACCTTAGTTCGCCCTCCGTGGAACCCGTCACGGGAGGGGATGTGCACATTAAGGGACAGGGATTGATAGTCGCTCGTTGATGAGCTGGACTAGGTGGGATGGGCTGCGGTCACCCAGTGGCGGCGAGGATTACCTATTGCGATGGGTAATCTGGCAGGGCTACACACTTCAGTGTGTAGTCGGTTACTGTGCGAGATCGGGAGACTGGGTTAAAGGATGATCAGCTGGTTACATTGTTTATTTGTTTTACATTTGATTAGTCAGTACTGACCCCATGTTGTTTTGTGGTATCTGCGGTGATCCATTCGGGGATGGTGAGCAGTTGGCTTAGCAGGTACTGTTGCTTATGGCTGCTAGGATTGGAGGGATCGAGTCATCACGCTACCGGTCTAGAAGTGTTGTAACACGAGTGTAGTAGTTCTTATCTTTATAGAGGGATGTATACAGAGTTATGTTGTATAAGAGACATTAATGCATTATAAATGTTCTTTTATTGTCCTATTTGATCTACTTCCTCGGGAAACCGAGATGGTGACACCTTCAGACACGGGGATGGTCCTTGGTAAACCATTCTGATGTACGGGGGTGTTACAAAGTGGTATCAGAGCCGACGATTTTGGAACCTGAACCAATGAATCTAATGAATGTAGGGTGTCAACTAAAATGAACCTGGTGTATGTGCGTTGGGAGACCCAGCCGATGCTAGATTTTGGGTGAGTAGGCGCCCTCATTTCAAAATCATGGCCCCATCGAACTTAAGCCAGACACGGGAAAAAAGGGGTAGCAAGTAAGAGGTCGTTGATTGCTTAGTGATGGTTGTCGTGTGCATCTGTGTTTATGATAATGTGTGTCAAGGTGTGTGTGAAAAAAATTTAGAATGGGTGATTGTATTATTGCAATGTGTGACCAGAGGTAAGTCAATTAATTTGTTTGACGATGGTTGCGTTGTGTGATAATTGCTGTCTTGTAAATGTGGTTAAGGTGAATACATTGTGATTAGCGGGATGTGTGATTATGTAGTATAGGAGCTAAACCTTGCAGGTACAGTAATTAATTGCTACGTATGCTTAGAGGTGTAATGTAATCGTTTAATAGCAAAGAGAGGAATGAAGGTAGAGATGATGATCGAATTGGTAATGGATGTACAAAATTCTTGTTGATGTGTGTTTATGTGGTAGAATAAGCTCTAACAGTGACGAGCCGATTGCACGAAACTCCGAACTATGCTATTTATTTTGCAGGAACAAAGAAAATTCAATTCCGTCTTCATTTTTGGAAACTCGACCGAGTAGAAATTTGTACTCGACCGAGTAGACTATACTCGGCTGAGTATGAAGGTGCTCAACCGAGTGTCTATTTTGTGACAATTAAAAATCGCTACTTTCCTTGAAAACTCGACCGAGTAAGAGGAATACTTGACCGAGTAGTCGACACTCGGCCGAGTATGCCCAATACTCGACCGAGTACTGCTTTATCGGGACTTAAGCGGGTTATACAAAAACCCTATTTTCGTCCCATTCTTTCTTATTTCCGCCTCCCATCTTCTCATCTCCTTCTCTCTAAAACTCCATACCCTTTCTTTCTCAAGCTTTTGGGTGAATTCTTGGTAGTCTACTTGTTCTCACTTGCCATAAACCAATTTAAGGTAAGGTTTTAACTCAATTTCTTCCTTTGCTTTTAAAGTTATGTATGGTTTTGTCCATAATTCGAATTTTCATCATAAATAGCTGAAATTGAGCCTTCACCTTGTTATTTCTTGGATTTAATTGTATATAAACTTCGAGTATGCCATTGTTTAAGCAATTTCATGGTTTCAAATTGGATTTTGAATTCCAGGGTTTGCAAAAAACGAAATACCCTCTGTTTTGTTGATTATCATTCGGTTTGAGACAACTTGAAGCTGGTAACGATGTAATGAGTAAAGTATTTGGCAATTTTCTGATAAAATTTGTCGTAAAAGTTCGTCACAAAATTTGTTTACCATTGAAAATAGTCCGTCTTTTGCGGTAAGTGTTGGTGTGTTAATCTCTTTGTTAAAGCTTGTTTCCTTGCAGTATGGTGAAAACCAGAGGCCTACCCAACAAGAGGACCCGTCCTAATGTCCAACATGAGACGGGTCAGTCAAGCGGTGGACCTGTAGTTCCACCGGTGGAGGCATATCCATCGATAGTTTTCTCTGATTTCAAGCAGCGAAAGGCCTTTGTAGCCTTGATGAGGCGTCCTTTACGACCTACTCGGTGTGTGAACCCCGAGATTTTAGAGGCTTTGGGGATTAGGGGAGACATAATTCATATATTTGAGATTTTGGGAATGGAGGGGTTATATCATTTAAGGAAGAAGTCCTACCCCCATCTGACCTTAGAATTCCTGAGCTCGTATGAGTATGATAAGGAGAAGACCGTCTCCTTCCCTCTTATGAATGAGGATCACGAGCTGACTTTGGATGAGTTTGCGGGCCATCTGGGTTTGGAGGAGGAGGGGACGGGATACCTGAGTGATGTGGCTAAGAATAGTGGTGCCCCTCTTTACCTTCCTTTCTTGACTGGCCGACCTGCCCCTAGTGCCAGTGCTATGCTGATCAATGATGTGCAGCATGTTTCCCTTCGTATGTTCCTGAGGATGATGACTTGTTTGTTGTATGCGAGATATGATGTGAGTAAGCTTAATTCTCATGAGGTCATGTTACTTATGTCTTACCTTAACTTGCACCGTAGGAAGACGTTTTATTATAGTGCTCCAGGGATAGTGTGCTCTAGTCTGGAGCGTATGGCACAGTCTGAGACCCGACACATTGCTTGCGGGGCCATAGTGACCCGCCTAGCTCAGCGACAGGCTGATTTTATGGCCCCACCTCCTGAGGGGGATGAGTATGTGGAGACTGTTCCTACCATGGACGCCCAGTATTGGCGTCAGAATAGGTGGTTGAGGAAGTTGGATGACGGGTCTTATGCTTGGAGGGTGAGGGGATCTATATGGATGGTACTTCCTGACCCTGCCCATCTCCCTGTTGTTGACCATTAGGCTGAGTGGGAACCCTGTGCTATACCTAGGCCTGAGCCTCAGACCTATTTGATTGATCCTACCATTCTTTTGGACCTACCTGAGACGGTCACCATGCCTGAGGGACAGCAGCAGGCACCTCCCCCGCCTTGTGAGCGCCGTAGGGTCAGACAGTCTAGAGCAGACCCGGTTGTGACCGAGCCTTGCTACTCAGCCCCTGACACCTACTCTTACCAGTACTCGCCCTATCCCACCGTGCACGACCCCAGGATGCAGCCGAGTGACTTGGCTGAGCGGATCTCCACTACTTTGGTGCTCCACAACATGCACGAGATGGCCCATAACCAGGGCATAGGGACTCAGCTAGCACAACCTGTCTGGTGGAGAGGACCTGGAGTGGACACGGGAGTCTTCCACAACTACGGAGTTGAACCTGGTTTCTGGAGGCCACCGGAGGAGACAGAGTTTCGCTGCCTCGCGGGACCATAGGGAGCCAACTACGGCAGCCAGCTAGGAGGGGGTTACTCAGCAGCAACAGGCTATCCAGGAGCGGTTAGTTCAGGTGCAGGTACTTCTGGTGCAGGTGGTGACGATAACATGGAGGAGGGTCCTGACTTTTGATCCTTTTGTTGTATTTCGTGGATTGGTTCTTTTGTGTTGGATGTTTATTTTCTGGATTTATTACCTACTGTTGGATGACTGTACCCGGCCATAAGGCCGTTCTATATTATAGCTTATCGTGTGGAGACGTGTTGGATTTAGTTATATTTGGCTTGGTGGTTGTAAGTTTGGTTGCAGGTAAGTTCGTAGAAGGCGTTATGTTGAATTGCATAGCTCTCTGCCTGTTAAAACTCGACCGAGTGTAGACACTACTCGACCAAGTAGAGCTTACTTAGCCGAGTATACAAATATACTCGACCGAGTAGAGCTTACTCGACCGAGTAGCCACTCATACTCGGCCGAGTACTACTGTTACAATGACCTCACGTGTTTGATAATTATGAATTGTAAGGCTTATGTGAACATTTGTATGATTGTGTGTGTGGGTGCTTCATAGTGTCGCTTAGTGTAATCAATTGTCCAAAAATGGACTATGACCATGCCACAGGTATGTAATTTCTTGGATAACATATCAATTTATGAAGGTTAGTATATGGCATTGGTTGATATCAAGGAACCTAAATTGTTCAAGGTGATGCATGAAATATGGGAATGTAACGCAATAACCAGAAGATGTTGTAGCTGTCACGAGTCTTATACGTATATATGTTTGGTTACAGTTATAACAGGTCCAACTGGATGAGTGACACTGGCGGTCGGTATATGACTAAAATGACAAGTTAAAGAATAAAGCTGTTATCATTCGATAACATCATCTTTAGATGTATATAGAATACTTAATGGCCATGTTATTCTGTTGCTATGGGTCACAAATGAGTAATTTCATAGATTAAGTTTTGTAACATTAATTAAGGTCATTTACAGTTTGTGGTAATGTCGCAGTCATGACGTATGTGTTAATTGTGGTTACGTGAAGTGGTTAGTGGTGAACTTCGAGGACGAAGTTCCTTTAAGAAGGGAAGAGTAATGTCGCAGAAACAAATGATTAAATTATGCCTATAATACTGCAAATCACGTGTATGTTATGTATGTTAGTATTCGGAATTTCATTGAAGTTACATTTACGTTTCCTTGAAGTTGTATCTATGTTATATTCACACTACTACAGATACAGGCTATAACAACGGTCAAAAACCGTTGTTATATAAAAAAGCGGACGTTGTTAAAGCGTCCGTTGTAAAAGGTTATAACAATGGTTGGTTTTCTTAAGGAAACCGTTGTTAAAAATATTAACAACGGTTTTAAGTATAAAAACCCGTTGTAGAAAGTGTGACTCAATTTTGGGGGGAAAGTTATAACAACGGGTTTTAATATACAAAACCGTTGTTATAACTAAAGACAACGGGTTGTTTGTAAATAACCGTTGTTGTTTGTTCTTAAAAAATAAAAATAAAATTAAATTAAATATTACTAGATGCATTCATAATTACGGCCCGTTAGAATTCCGATGCATGCATTATTACTGACATCACTGTACATATGAACGGATAATATGGAATGAGAAGGGTTAGTAATAAGATTTGAAGCAGCATTATTGAGAGATATGATGATGATTATGGCACAACTTCCTAACATATATATTAATTAAAAAGCAACTCAACCCACACATTGCTTAGTATAAATACATTGCATTATCTCAACTAACATTTCCATTATCTCAATATATTCATCTCCAAACCCTAACTGCTAAAACAAACTCTACTTAATCTTTCAAAACAAACACCAAAAACTCCAACAAAATGAATGATTTCATCCTTAAGACTCTTACCAAGATCGAGAACAACAACAACTTCATCCGCCGGTTCCTCCATATTGAGGAAAGTTTCAGGAGCTACCTTGCGGATGCTCGATCCGCACTGAAGCACGCCAAAGAAGATGGCTTGATGGAGCAGCAGCAGTTGCAGCTATATGACGATATAGCAACTGCTGAACGGAACCTCCAAATAGCCAAGGTGGAGAGGACGGATACGATAGAGCAGAATAAGATCCTCTATGAAAATATAAGAATTTCATTTTTATATATGTAATTTTTTTTAATTTATGTATTTATAAATATATATATATATATATATATATATTAATTATGTTTATCTTGCTTCTTCATCTTGCTTCTTCATTGTTTTACTAACTAATTATGCGAACAATACTTAAACAAATAACATAATGGTCGATAAAAACACATACATGCAAAAGAAATAAATAGAAAAAGAAAATAATGACGATGTAACTAACAGTGACGGCGAGATTTACCTGATAAATACAGAACATAATAGACGATGAAATCAACAGTGACGGCGAGAAGATAAAGTGACGATGAGAAAGTGAGAAAGAGAGAAAGAGAGAAAGAGAGTGTGTGTTTTGTGTTTGTTTGTCTGCTGTGTTTGTGTTTGTGTATTAAGGGTTGTGTTTTGTGGCTGCAGCAGACTTCTGTTTGTGTGGTTTATAGTATGGAAGGTATTGACAACGGTTATTAAACAACAACCGTTGTGAAATATGTTTTAACTACGGTTGTAAAAAACACCCGTTGTTAAATAAGTTTTAACAACGGGTTTCAAAAATAACCGTTGTGATTACTTTTCACTAACTTTGCGCCAATTTTGCGCCAAATTATTAACAACGGTTGTGCATGTGTGACCCGTTGTTAAAACTAATAACAACGGTTTTTATAACCATACCCGTTGTAATTGATTTTAGTAAAATTCGCGCCATACATTCTACAATGTCTATTGTGATTTTCGTGAATAATCGTTGTTAAAGGGGCGTTGTAGTTGCCTGGATTTGTAGTAGTGTCAAGTGATATGAATGTGCGTTGAACCACTCTGTATGGATGTGCGGAATGTTGTGGTTGGGTATTGTTTTGTAGTTGTGTATTGTTGCTAGTTGTAGTGCTGTTTTTAACAAGAGGGTGCATATGAATTCATTATTTCCCGTAAGTTTGTGTGTGATAGTTGTTGGCTGGTAATACTTGGAAGAATAGTTGTGATTGTTGGGAAATGTGTCCTCAACAACAGTGCAATCACATGATTTTAATATCATTATTAAATCTCATTACAAGAATACGGAAGGGATGATACATAATATATATAGTCAACTGGTCCACACATATCGGTAATGATTGGCTGGCTAGAGTTTGACATTACTGTCGTGCGACGGTGGTGACCAGTTGATCCCTTGAGGTCACACCTAAAGGACGATTCCCTTAATTGAAAAGGTTAATTAATTGTATACCGATACAGATTAATTAATTCCTTAAAATTGAACAAATTGTTATAAGAGAGAAAATAACATCTTATTATAATGTGATTAAATGAGATTTTATTTAGTAATTTAAGAATTTATATTACTAAAATTAATCGGTATTTGCGAAACACACGAGAAGAGAATGATAAGTTAGTTATAATTACAAGATATTGTGAATTATACTAACTAGTAATTAAATGACCATTTTATGAGAAAGTAATTTTATATTACTAGTCAATTTGTTAAATATGATTTATTTAATTTGTAAATGATATTTAATTTGTTAAATATGCATTTTAAATTAACATGACATAAGACATGTCACATGTCACATGACATACAATTGTACAATTGACAAAAATAAAATGGAGTCCATATTACAAAATGTGAACCGAAAATTGGGTGAGCTTGTGAGAAATTTTGTCTTGTTCATTTGTATTATTCATTTGTCTATGACACTTGATAGTGGCATGACCATGCAAAAGCTTTACACCAATTTGTCTTGTGAAGACCAAAAGAGAAAGTAAAATTGGTCCAAAAGACCTTACACCCAACCGGTTTTGTGGGTGAATATAGAGAATTTTTATTCTCTTAATTCACTTAATAATTCATTCCAACATCACATGCAAGATGTTCATGCATTTTCTCTCTTCTCTCTCTTTAATCTTCATCAAAAAGATGAGATTTTAATCCAAATTGTTCATGAAAGATTACTAAAATTATTAATGTAATATATGAGTGTTAGTAATCAATTTTAAGGTAAACCACAATATAAATATCTAGTACATATTAGTTTGTGGGTTTAAGGGATAGTCTTGGGTGCAACTAATTGGAGGGCTTCTATTTTGAGGTCATGTATGTTCATCCAATATTGGAAAGCTCAAGAACTATCAAGAAGGAGATCTTGTTGGTGCCCATTTGACCGAAATTCATATGGTGAGAAAATGATTTCTTCACTTATTTATTTTAGTTTGCATGCATAAGATTTGCAATTTATTTTATGATTAAATAAATTTGAAACATATATGAATATGCTAAAAATGAGATAAAGATTTCTAACAGTGATAGATGATTGTTATTTGAATAATGTGGTGTGGTGGTAGTGTCAGGATGGCCAGAGTCCATATGCCTTTATGTAGGTGGATGTTGTTATAGTGCGTAACCTTGTGGTGAGTGACATGTGGGCTGAACTTCGGGGACGAAGTTCTTCTTAAGGGGGGAAGACTGTAATACCTAGGATATTCAAGGACTCTGTTGACCGTCCCTGTTGACCAAGCCAGATCGTAGGGAGGAATGGGTGATGGATCAGGCTTGTTACATGAGTCTTATAGGATTGTTTACTCGACCTAGCAGAGGCTACTCGGCCGAGTATCGCGTACACTTAACCGAGTAGAGCCTACTCGGCCGAGTACTCCAGTAATCGAGCGAGTATGGCTGCTGTCGACGTGTTAATATAAAACACAAGTTCGCGAGATTCATTTCACTTTCCCCATTTTCTCGACAGTTTCTCTTTCTCTAACCCTAGCCTGCTACTCTCTCCTACCACCCCTATCCCTATACACTCTCATATAGTTAGCCTACACCTCCATCATGGGAAAAACGGGATTCGCTTAGGAAGGATGGTGTGCGTGGTTGTCGTCTATGTCACCGTCGATACGCGTTGTTAGGATGCATATTGGAGTCCTGCTTGGTTATGTATGGATGTCCTTCATGGTTTGTGACGAGGTAGGGTTTCCCTACTCAGTACTGTTAATTGATTGAGATTGTTATTGTTTCATAACTATTGTTATCTGCTGATCATCGGAGTATGAGCGTTGTCGTGATGGTGTTGGTGTGGAGATGTTATGACAGCTGTGATGCTGGGTGTTTGTGTTTGTGGTGGAGTCACTTGCGGGAGTGGCTTCATAACCTAGTTCGCCCTCCGTGGAACCCGTCACGGGAGGGGATGTGCACATTAAGGGACATGGATTGATAGTCGCTCGTTGATGAGCTGGACTAGGTGGGATGGGCTGCGGTCACCCACTAGCGGCGAGGATTACCTATTGCGATGGGTAATCTGGCAGGGCTACACAATTCAGTGTGTAGTCGGTTACTGTGCGAGATCGGGAGACTGGGTTAAAGGATGATCAGCTGGTTACATTGTTTATTTGTTTTACATTTGATTAGTCAGTACTGACCCCGTGTTGTTTTGTGGTATCTGCGGTGATCCATTCGGGGATGGTGAGTGGCTTAGCAGGTACTGTTGCTTGTGGCTGCTAGGATTGGAGGGATCGAGTCATCACGCTACCGGTCTAGAAGTGTTGTAACACGAGTGTAGTAGTTCTTATCTTTATAGAGGGATGTATACAGAGTTATGTTGTATAAGAGACGTTAATGCGTTATAAATGTTCTTTTATTGTCCTATTTGATCTACTTCCTCGGGATACCGAGATGGTGACACCTTCAGACACAAGATGGTCCTTGGTAAGGCATTCTGGTGTACGGGGGTGTTACAATTTCGGTCGTGGACAATGCAACGGTGTTTTGCTTCTTAGAAGCCCATGAAATACGACATGGTCATAGGAATGTAGTAATGGCCGAAGTGCTTTTCCTATCCAATGTATCACCGGCAAAATCTGCATCCGAAAATCCTACAAGATCAAGTTCGTAGTTAGTTAGGTACCAAAGATATAGCCCTTGTGTTCCAATCAAATACCTAAAAATCCGTTTGACGGCTTTGAAATGTGATTCCTTAGGATTTGCTTGGAAACGGGCACAAGCACACACACTAAATTGTATGTCGGGTCGACTAGAATTTATGTAGAGTAAGGAACCGATCATACCTCGATATACCTTTTCACTAATGCTCTTCATTTTCGTCCTTGTCAAGCTTGACTTTAGGCACCATTGGTGTGGGCATTGTGACACCCCGCGATAACGCGGAAATATAACTAATAAATTATAGCGGAAATTTGCGATATTTTAAAAACTTTTATTTTACTAGTTAAAGATTAACACGCGGGTGTCAAAAGAGAAATGAAACAGATACAATAATAGGCAACTTAGGTCATTACAACCCAAGTCTAGAAAGCGGGGAAAAGATATCCCACGAATAAACAAATTAAGGGTTTCTAAACTAGAAACTAAGGTCCAAGGGTTTAGTTCTCGCTAGCCCACACGTCTTCCCCACGTAAGCATCTTCACCACCCGTCATTCATGTAAACATGAACGCCACAGTCAGTGGGGAGTAACTCAGGGTTCTCCCAGCCACAATATGTCGAAAAGCAGATAACAAACAACACTTAATCGAACATATCAATCATGCAACATATGTGAACAATGAAGAATAAGGAGATATAATGAACAATCATGGTGATACAGGCATAATACTTAATAGAATAGGCATGGTATATGAGGATGAATGTACGATCAAGGAATAGAATCACCAAGTCAACCCACTCATGTGGACACGACTCAACAAGTGTAAGACATATACTTAGTATGAACTCAAACAAGACAACCCTCTAGACTCCAACCTCTTGGTAGGACGACGATCATAATACGGTCCTAGTCTAAACCTGGCCAGACTCTCGGGATGGACGACACCCGATTCAACACACGATACCAAATCGTATCCAAGACTCGAAACATGGTACACCTAACCGTGCCCGAAAGTCGAGTAACCTCAAATCGGAACCTTGTCACCTAACCGTGACCCCCGGTCCGAAGAGGCAGAAGAAAAAATAGCCCAACTCGGAAACAATGGCACCTAACCGTGACCCAATGTCCGAGGGCAAATAAATAAGGAATGTCAAGTAGTCACACAATGTAAAATGTCACACTTGAGTCACAATAGGAGTAACCATAATGGCATGATCATCACGTAATCATGTCCTAAATTGATCACTTATTAATCACGGAAAAGATACATGCGTGAATCATTGGTTAATATAAGTTATAGGCGAAGAAGAACAATCGAGGGGGTCTCGGCCGGTTGTGGGCGGCGGTCCACCGGTGGGACTCCAGCACATATTGGATTTTCAATAAAACTTACGGGGTTCCCAAATGGTCCAGAGCCGGCGGCCGGTCAACCGGCTGAGACCCGTGGTTCATTTTTGAAAAATTGTAAAAAGGCCAAATGTTACAGTGGGTTCCCAGCCGGTCCAGAGCCGGCGGCCGGTCAACCGGCTGAGACCCACTGTACGCGTGAATCGCCAAAATCGTCTCTCAAATCATTTTCAAACAACCACAAATCGTTCCACAACAATTATTTACCTATCCTAACATGATTCTAACCAAGAAAAACAACATAATTGAGATAGAAATTCAACCAATACGGATCAAAGACAATAAAGGGTGAAACTTTTCCTTAAACATGTGAGAAATGTTATTCAAGTATTCTAATCAACATCCATTCACCACCAATCATGCAAGACAACAAATTTAACAATCATATGAGTCTAATACTTAAACAAATCACACAATTTTAACATAAAAGTCGAGTAACCCATCACCGTTACCTTTTTTGCACTTAAATCCACAAAAGACTCGTCTACCTTTCAAGAATCCACTTCCGGGTCAACTAACCTTTCTCCTAAACATAAGAAAACACAAAATAAGACTAAAAATCGAAACTAGAAAAAGGGTACCATGTAGAGGATGGCTCGACAGCCCCATTAATGGAGGAAAGGTAGTTCTTTTCTTACCTAGAAAGAAGGAGGGCGATGAGAGGAAGAGATAGACGCGAAAATCACTTGAATCGGATAAGAATTGAGCAAGTTATGGTGTTTTGAAGATTTGCAAGATAGATGTATAAAAATGGTGAGGGTTGTTGAAGATGAATTTCAGAAAAATGAAGAGGGAGATGAAGTTGTGAGGTGTTAGATGAGGGTTTTATGAAAAGAAAAGAGAAGGAGAAAAGGCTCATAGGTTATAAAAAGCCCAACAACTCAAATTGAGTCGGTATACACTAGAAGTTTCGTCTCAAGCCCACTACAACTCAAGACGGGAAATATTATTATTATTATTATTATTATCCGACCAAAATATTTATTTCACATAACTTAAGCTTTAAAATATAATATTTATAAAAATCATGTTTAATAATGAAATCAATTAAATTAAATAATTTAAAATATAAATAAGACAATAGAACGGTTAATTAAATTATATTTGCCAAAATGGAAAATTCGCGGGTGTTACAGGCATAGGATTAGAAATAGTTATTCCAAACTTACTTAGCATTTCTTTTAAGTACTTTTGTTGATGAATCATTGTTCCATTTTCATTTTGTTTGATTTGAAGACCAAGAAAAAATCCAAGTTCTCCCATCATACTCATTTCAAATTCGGAAGTCATTAAATCAGAAAAGTATTTATAAAGAATATTATTAGTTGCTCCAAAGATAATGTCATCGACATTTACTTGCACAAGCAACAGTTAATCTCCTTGTGACCTGATAAACAACGTTTTATCCACGGACCCACGTAAGAAACCATTTTCCAATAGAAACTTTGAAAGCCTATCATACCAGGCCCTAGGAGCCTGTTTTAAACCATAAAGTGCTTTATCAAGTTTAAAAACGTGGTTGGGGAACTCGTTGTTTACAAAACCCGGAGGTTGTTCAACAAACACTTCTTCATCAAGGTATCCTTTTAAAAATGCGGTTTTGATATCCATTTGAAAAAGCTTTATACCTTGATAAGATGCAAAAGCTACAAGCATTCGTATGGCTTCAAACCTAGCTACCGGTGCAAAGGTTTCATCATAATCAATTCCTTCTTGTTGGTTAAAGCCTTGCACCACTAGTCTAGCTTTATTCCTTACGATTTCTCCAACATCATCTAGCTTGTTGCGAAAGACCCACCATGTACCAATTACAGTACGTTGGGAGGGCCTAGGGACAAGATGCCATACCTTGTTCCTTTCGAATTGCTCTAATTCCTCTTGCATTGCAATCACCCAACATTCATCAGCCAGGGCTACTGTGACATGGTCTAGTTCGATTTGTGAGATGAAAGCATTGTGTGCACAGAAATTTTGAAGTGAAGATCTGGTTTCTATTCCAGAGGTTAGATCACTGGTTAAGTTTGATAGAGGATGTGAGCTTTGGTGTTTCCATTTTTTGGGGATAAGTGAGTTAGAGGATTCGGTTTGTTCGTCTGCAACAGTAGAGGGGACTGTTGCATGAGGATTGTTTAAAGGAGGTGATTGTGGTTCGTTTATGATTTGATTAGGCTGTTCTTCACCATCCTTATTCCCCCTGGATGAGCTAGCATCATCTTGTGTAGGAGGACGATTAGTTCCCCCTGAATTTTGGACATCCTCCCCATGCAATAGTGGCTCCAACTGTTGCTCAACTTCTTCCACCACTTGATCCATATCATGTCGTGTCATACCAATCTCAACATCATCATATTCATCATCCTCATCATCAACCTGTGTGTTTGACACAAGAAGACTAGATTCGTCAAATATTACATGAACGCTTTCTTCCATTTTCATAGTCCTTTTGTTATAAACCTTATAGGCTTTATTATGATCGGAATAACAACCAAAAACTCCTTCATCACTACGAGCATCAAATTTGCCAAGGTTGTCTTTTCCATTATTGTGCACAAAGCATTTACTACCAAAGCATTTTAAATGTGAAAGATTAGGTTTTCTTCCTCGTAGTAGTTCATAGGGAGTTTTCTCAATGATTTTTCTAATCATGACACGGTTGTAAATATAACAAGATGTGTTTATGGCTTCGGCCCAAAAATTCTTAGGAACTTTAGAGCTAATGAGCATGGTCCTAGCCATATTTTCATTCGTTCGATTCATTCGTTCCACAACCCCATTTTGTTTTGGGGTTCTTGCGGCCGAAACGTTATGACTAACACCATTCTCATTACAATAAGACTCAAATGACAAGTTCTCAAACTCGGTTCCATGGTCGGATCTCAATGAGACAAGTTTATAACAAAATTTGTTTTGAACCTTTTTGACCCAAATTAAGAACTCATCAAATGTTTGGTCCTTAGAACTTAAGAAGAGAAGCCAAACAAATCTTATGAAGTCATCTACAATGACACAAATATAACTACTTCCACCTCTATTCACAATGTGCATGGGACCACATAAATCAATATGAATGAGTTCAAGAGGTAAGGAAGTTCTAACAACCATTTTGGATTTAAAAGAACATTTAACTTGTTTTCCTTTAACACAATCATCACAAAGTGATTTAAACTCAAACTTAATGTTAGGAATGTCGTCAACTAGATCACGTCTCTTGAAGGTCTTAAGTGTCTTAGCATCTACATGACCAAGTCGTTTGTGCCAAAGCCAAGGGTCGTTCTTTTGAACACTCATGCATGATAGTGATTGACCCGACAATGAATATAAATTAGTCATGTAGACATCTTTGACACGTTTACCTTCAAGTATGAGTTCTCTAGTTTTTCCATGGATGATTCTACATTCACTAGCAAGAAATTCAACAATATTACCTCGATCACATAGTTGTGAAATGCTCAAGAGATTGTGTTTCAAACCTTTGACAAGCAACACTTTGTCCACGCATAATGACTTTGACTTACCAACTTTTCCAATACCAACGATTTCACCTTTCTTGTTGTCACCAAAAGTCACCATGCCACCATCGTAGGCTTCTAGCGAGAGGAATTGGCTTTCATCTCCCATCATGTGACGAGAGCATCCATTGTCTAAGTACCAATTGCTGTTGCCCTTCACTAATGCCTATAAGAAATCAAACATTTAGTTTAGGAACCCAAACAAGTTTGGGCTCCTTCTTGACAACGACCTTTTTGACTTCCTCTTTCTTGATCCACACTTGTTTAGCATTTTTAGTGTTTCTTTCTAAGTTACGGACTCTTTTTTCAAAACCAATAAACTCATGACCTGTTTTGCCACAATAGTTACAGAAGATGTACTCGGGAAGACCATCATACTTTCTTCTTCGGAAGTCAGTTTGGCTTGGATCCTGGTTTCGAGTGCAACAATGTGTGCTACTGTTGCATTTGAAACCAAGTCAAGTTTTCTTTGCAAATTTTTCATATTCTTGTGATTGTTTCAAGAGAAACTCCAAAACATTCCGACTTCTTTCCCATTTTAAGTAGAACATCTTAGCCTCATCTAGCTCTTTAGTCAATGGTTCGATTTTAGCAAGATGATTAAGATTCAGTTTACCTAAATTGTCGAAAGCTTGTTTTGCAAGTCTTGCTTCATCACTAAGTAACATCCCAATTTGTTCCAATTGTTTATTATCCCTTTGACATAATGTGAGGTCAGCTAGAAGAGAATCACGTTCTTTAGTCAAGGAAGACATTAATTCAGTGAGAGTATCTATTTCTTTTCTCGACTCGGATGCCACAGTAGAGACCTCTGTGGCATGAGTCTGTTAAGCCCTTTTTAACATGTCAATTTGAGCAAGAAGGTCATCATTTGTTTTTTGAGCTCGTTTTAAGGCACTTTTGACATGACTAGACTCATCATTCAACATTTCAGCAATCTTAACAAGATCATCTTTTTCATTGTTACGAGTAGCTAAGTCAATCAAAAGTTGGTCACGTTCTTGAGTTAATGACGACACATTTCCGTTGTTAGAACTGGATGCAACAGTGTAGAGATCTATTGCACCCGTTTCATCGACCTTGTTAGCTAAAAACAAATTTTGTTTTCGAAGCTTTTTAATTTCTTTCTCAAGACTCAACATGGAACTCGGTTAATCATTCTCATTTAGACTTTCTTTTAAGACGACATTTTCCTCAGCTATGTCCTCAATTTCGATTTGCATAGCTTCCAACGTATTAGTTTGGACACAACATTTATCAATAAATTGATCTAGGAGGGGACAAACTTTGTCTTTCGAGAAAGATCGAACCTTTTTCTTGAGCTTAATTACCTCATGGTCTGAATCAGAGTCTGAATCCGCTGAGTGAGCCATAAGACACTTGATGTCTTCTTTCTTTGAAGATTTGGAGGCACTTTTTGGGGAACTAGACGAGATGCTAACTTTGGCGTCTAATTCATCCTCAAGGACATCGTCCTCTTTAGAATCAGACATGCCCCAAATAGCAGTCATTACTTTGTTTTTGTACTCACGTTTAGCGGAATCACGTTTTTCTTTGGATTTGATATCGTTCCACTATGGGCATTCTTTGATTTGGTGACCTTTGTCACCACATTTAAAGCAACCAACAGTGGAATTAGACCTACTCCTAGGAAAACGACGTTTGCTAGAATTATTGCTATACCTTTGAGAGTTTCGACCATTTATCATGCCAACAATGTTTTTAGTGAACAGTGCAAACTCGTCATCTTCATCCTCCTCATCACTTGAGAGAGCATTAAGAGCGAGTCCTTTCCCTTTAGAGCTTTCACTAGAACGTTTCATGAGAGTTAACTCATGAGCCATAAGTGAGTCCATAAGTTCATCAAGGGTGAGCAATGAAAGGTCCTTAGCATCCTGAATAGCCGTAACCTTCGGTTGCCACTTTTCAGTTAAGCTACGAAGAATTTTACGGACTGAATCCTCGGATTGAAAACTTCTACCTAAACTCTTAAGGTCATTGACAATACATGAAAAACGTGAAGACAAACTATTAATTGACTCGTCTCTTTCCATATTGAACATCTCATATTGTTGTATGAAAAGATCAATACGGTATTTTTTTACTTGTGACGTTCCCTCATAAGCAAGGCTTAGGGTGTCCCAAATCTCTTTGGCCGAAGCACATCCAGATATACGATTAATCTCTTGGTCACCAATCCCAAATTGAAGAATGGACATGGCCTTAGAGTTTTTGTCGATTTTCTTATAATCGGCCTCAACATACTTATCCTCACTTTTCAAGGTACTAGTGCCATCAGCATTAGTCACTTCGATTTTGAGGGGACCCTTTTGAATGATTAACCACCATTCATAGTCCGCACTTTTGACATAGTGCTCCATGCGATGTTTCCACCAGGCATAGTTTTCTCCCTTGAAAATGGGATACTTAGTGTGTTTTGAATCGTCCATAACTATAGGATCAACTCTTTGGATTTAACCAATATCAAGAGCACGAGGCTCTGATACCAATTGAAGCGTAAAGAACGATAAACACCTAAGAGGGGGAGGGGGTGAATTAGGTGTACCTTTTAAAAATTTTATCCTAAACTTGGTTAATTAATTAACTTAAGTAAGGAAAATCAAAGTACAAAACTTGAGAGACTTAATTGAATATAAGTTCACAAGAAGGTACATCAATTTTATGTCACAGTATAGGTGACTGTAACACAGAACTTGATTAGGTACATGCGAGAAATAGCGAAGTGGAAGAACGTAAAAGTAAATGAACAAACAAATGACATTTTTAAAAATTGGTTCAGCCTCTACTCCGAGGCCTACGTCCAACCATTATTTTTTTGCTTCTTTAGAAATTTACTCAAACTTACTAAACCCCTTACAATGAAAATAACTCGCCAACCTATTCCGGTTGCACTCAAACTTAAAGCTACTCCGCTTCAAGAGTTTATGGGTTCTATCTCAAGGTGTTACAGAATCTTGAATCTCAAGAGTTCACTAAATGAACATGGAGATCACAATTAAGATCTAACACGAGAATCATGGAACAAACTCATTATATCACAGTACAGCGAACTGATACTTGGAGGTTTTACAGCTTTTTTTCGAAAACAATTGAAGACTTTAAAAATATGAAAAACGTTTTGCAAACACTTGAAGAACAAAGCTTTAAATGCACGAATGATTTGCAAGGTTTTACAATAAATGCTTTGGAAGTCTTAAGAAATAAATGTGACTAAGACACTCTATTTATAGTGGATTTAGTCTTAGGTAAGTACAACTTGGGAAAATTAAATCCAATATAATAATAGTAGCCTTGAGTGATGGTAAGTGTTTGACTATAGGCTTGGAGCTTAAGAAATCAGAAAACTTAAGCTACTACACTCAACATGTGACCTTTTACCAAAATGGCAAAAAACTTTTCTTACTTTAGAAGTTTGACAAGTCTTCTTTACCTTTTTAGTAAAAGGTGTTTGCACAAATCTAGAGACCTAGTCAAGTGGATTTGTGACTCCAAAATTTCAGATTGTTTTCAAGCTTTTGAAAATTCAAATGTGAAAGGTTTGAAATTTGCAAAGTTTTAACACTTTAAACATTTTGGTCGAAATACCTCCTCTATACGGTAGACCAGAAACCACAGTACAACGTACTGTTGCATGGTTTTGCCATAACTTGACTTACATGAGAATGTTACACTTACTCTTACATTTTTCGACTAAGGCTTAGAAAATATCAGATGCGTGTCATTTATATGATGTTTTACACCCTATTTTACACTCATTTTAGAGCTCAATCGAGTAGTTTATGTTACTATTTCCCTTGTTTCGTGTATTTCTTCCTTTTCTTGTGATTTTGTAGGAATATGAAGATTTCAGCGGAAAATGAGCCGAATCCGTCCCTAAGTACTTAGCATTGCATTTGACATGAAGTATTGACTCGAGGAATGAGCTTGGTGCGCGTTTCAAGGCCTAAAGATAGCAAAAGCATGGGTGCGTACGAGTTTAACAAGCAAAGAAGCACTTCACGATATTGCAGCCTGATTCAGATGGCCATATCTCGAGTTCTAGAGCTTATAATCGACGGATTCAAATTGGAGGCCAAAGCTTATCCTCTTAGCTTTCCAACGCCGCATAGAACGCCTGATTTGACCAAGTAACGAAGAAATGGCAGCTATTTTAAGATCGGTGCGCACTGCAGGAATCGTCAGAATGCAATTCTGTACAGCACCTTTGGTCGATCGACTGGGTACTATGGTCGATCGACCACTCCACGAGCTGTTGCGCAAGTTAAAAGATCGAGAAGTCCAAAGCCTATTGTGATTAGGTTTAGGAATAAAGGTTACGCAGGATTATTTCTATATAATGTATCCTTAGTTTTCAGAATAGGCATTCGATTTTGATCATCAAGTTCTCTGATACATTAGTTTAGATTATTTCCGTTAATAAAGTCTCTAGTTTCGCATTCGGTTTTCGATCTTCTCCTTTCAATTCCTTTACACGGTATCCTCTGTTCCTTTTTTCAGTTTTACTGCTTTCCTTCGTAGTATAAGAATTGCTAGGTTAGATCTCCCGAAGCCAAATTTATCGTTTTATGTTAATTGTTCATTTTATTAATTCAAGCATGAATTCGTTAGCTTTAATTGTTGATTTTGTTGCTTCCATTATTTCTAGTATGAGTAGCTAAGTACCCTTTGCTAAGATGTAGGGGATCTATGGCGTAGATGGCATTAGAATAAGTGACCTCGCAATAGGGCTTGGTCGATCGACTGGCTTATCTAGTCGGTCGACTGAGCCGGTTGGTCGATCGACTGGGGTAGCTGGTCGATCGACTGACTTCGCGTCTGGTTTTGCTTTGTTTGTTTCGTTAAGTGCTTTATCTTTCAATGAGACCGAGAGGAGACTTGATAGATGCTTAAACTTGACCATCCCGTAGATCGAGAGATAGGAATGGACAATAATTAACGAATTAAAACGACTAAATTGTTAAGATCGAGAGATAACGTGATTTAGTTTGCATTAGGAATCATTAATCAAGAACGAGAGTTAGTATTAATGAGACTTAGGGATTAGTAGCATAGGCCGAGAGGTAGTTACTATTTAACATGGACCGAGAGGACTTGTTTTCCCCATCCTTCGCGACCGTATTTCGAAGTTACCTAGGATTATGTGCCATCGCAGCTATAGTGAACCGACCGTCTTAGCATTCCTTTTATCATTTGCTTATTCCTATTTTTATTCCTTGTTTATTTATTTTCGCATTTAGACTTAGATATAACTCAAATCAAAACCCCCTCAAAATCACATTACCCTTAGACTAAGATTAAAAGCAACTATTATCTCCCTACCTCCCTGCGGATCGACCCTTACTACCGCTTGCTAGTTGTACTTGAATTTATAAATATTATTTTTGGTACTCACTTGACAGTATCATCAAATTTTGGCGCCGTTGCCGGGGAGGCAGCGATAGTTTTAGTTGTTTTTCATTTTAGTCTATTTTTCGCCTCAAGGGAAGACTGAGTACCTTGAGGCAGTTCTTATCTTCTTCTTTAGTATTGTTTATTTGCAGTACTTCAGAAGGGTGCAGCCATGTTCCTTTCTCAGGAGCAAGGCGAGTGCCGTTTTGTGGGAGATGCGGCGGAACGGACACACATCCGAGGCATACAGGCATCCTAAGGAGAAGATGTTTGCTTTTCATCAACTTCAGCTCGACAATTCATATAATTACGCTCCTACTTCACCGCATCAACCATATGAGCCTCCTTATGAAGCCCCACCACCATCCACTCCGTCACATCAAGAGTTGAAAAACGAAGTTGCAGAGTTGACGAGTCTAGTGCAGCTGCTTATGGCGGAGGTACAGAAAAGCAATGCGGCGAATCAGGCCTTAATCACGAAGCTGATATCTCAAATTGCCACATTAGACAAGAATGCAAAATGAGATACCGAGTCAATTTCACTCTCGAATCGAGCGTATTGAGACCGTACATGCAATGACGCTGAGGAGCGGGTCCGCTCTTGATGGACCTAAGAAAGCCGCTGGAAAAGGAAAGAAGAAAAAGAGCGAGAAAAAGACGGACAACAGCGATTCCGGCCGATCGACCGCATCACCTAGTCGATCGACCACTCCGCGATCCTCAGTGGCGCCTTCTGATCTTTATGTTCATTCTGGAAAAGAAGAAGTCAGTCGATCGACCGACCACACCGGTCGATCGATCGATGATGATTCTTGATGATGAGCCAATTCATCCTCCAATGCCAGATAACTTGAGGGATTTCTTGTTTCGGGATGAGACGACTCAAAATATTGAGGCAAGACCCGAGTCTTTGATGGGTCGATCCGGTTCAAGTATGACCCGATGTCGATTAATGGCTCATATCTTAGACGGTGCGAAGAAGGGTCAAGTTACAACAAAGACAAAGTAGTGGATCTTGACCTAAGTCCACCGATGCCGGTATGAGAGACCTAGAGGAGAGGGCAAAGCTACTTCGATGACCCCTTATCCGAAAGACTAGTGCCGACCAAAGATGAGGTAACATTTGATAAATTTAAAGATGTCGTGCGTAGTCTTAACGTGCAAATTCCTTTCTTATAGCTAGTTAATCAAATACCTGCATATACGAAGTTTATGAGACAATTGCTAGCTAAGAAGAGGTCTTTGAATGTTGTGGAGTCGATGCATTTAATCAAGAGTCTAGTTCGTACTTAACTCACACTCGCTACTCATAAATTGTCGACCCGGTAGTTTCTCTGTCCCCCGCAATATTGGTACCTTCTCAATTGAGAAGGCATTATGTGATTTAGGGGCTAGTGTCGGTGTTATGCCTTTGAGTCTGGCTAAGAAGTTGGGATTGACTAGATTTGCCATTACCGACATGATCGTGCAAATGGTGACCGTTCTGCGATTCGGCCGGTAGGGGTCTTAGAGAATGTGCCTGTTCAAATTGAAAAGTTCTTTTTTCTGTTGACTTTGTTGTTTTGGATATTCCTGAAGATGTCAACACCCCAATTATTTTGGGAAGACCGTTTTTGCACAATGTTTGGTGCAATAATTGATGTAAGGGAAAGAACTTTGAGATTTAAGGTAGGGAAGCACTCTATTATGTTTGCCCCGTCCCCTAGGAAGAAAGACCCCATGTGGCCCATGACTGTAATATGATTTACGAAAAGAAATCTTATTTTGTGCTTTCGACATTCCCACTTCCTTACCCGTACCTATTCTGTTATGACACCTCCGCCCCGTTGGGAGCAATATGGAGGACAATTCTATTGTTTTGGATGTTGCAGGAACTGGTTTGGGGAAGGAGAAGCCGCTCATTGCTCCAGCTGTGAAGGAACCCATTGTTCAGAGAGGCGGTCTAGGGTGTCTTAGCTATGGCACTGACGAGGAGCCAGATGAGGAGCCCAAGAAGAAGGAGCCAGTCAAAATTTCGGAGTCGGATCTTGAGTGTGAAGAGCTAGAAGATGATGGTCATGCTTGGGAAGATGCTAGAGATGATCCATTGAGCATTCCAGTCGGAGTAGAGTGGAGTCCAGCTTCTGAGATGAGTACTGCGGAAGCTACTTCATGTAGACAGAAGCCTTGGTCGGAGATTTTCCGCAATTTCCGTTGATCTATTTATTGCTTCTAGACTATTTATCGTTTTTCGTGTGCGCGAGACTTCGCTCTTTAATTTGGTTTGCTTAGGATTTAAAGACCTTTAGACTGTTACTTTGGGTTTTGCGCAATTTTTGGGCGCGTTATTATGTGTATTTGCAGGTTTTTAGACCTCATTAGCTCAAGTTGTTGAAAAATACGAAGAAATAAGAAGTTACAGCAGTATTTTCGGTCGATCGACTGGCCTATATAGTCGATCGACTGGCTGCACAGTTCCAGGAGCTTCTGTTCCTGTTCACTCTGGTCGATCGACTGCCTTCTATGGTCGATCGACCGCCCTGCACTGCTGTACCTGTTCACGACCTCTCCCCTACTGTGTTTGGTCGATTTGCGGAATTGAGGGAGTTTTCTACTCCACTTTATCTTCCGTCACATTACTTATTTCTTCTATTTTTCTTCTATTGTGCACATAATTACCGCTTCATTATTGTTTTCTCGGTTTTATGCGTGGTATTTTTTTTTCTTTCAGGTACTAATTGGTAGCACTGCTGGCTACTGAAACCTCCTAGCTCACGTTGGTTTGGGGAGGTTTCCTTTTGCTGCGCTTAATGTCTTGTGAGTTTCCGAGTTTACCTTCATGTCTTGTTTAGTTATTGCAAATCCCATTTCCCTTTTGCTTCCTTTCTATGATTTTGCACAATGAGGACATTGTGTGATTTGGTTTGGGGAAGGGTTTTGCATTGCATTCACATGTTTCATTGCATATTTGTTTCACGTTTACATTTTGTCTTGCATTGTTATTTATTTATATATACAACAATCCAACAAAAAAAAATTCAAAAATTTCAAAAAATGCACGTTTATTTTAGCATGTAGGTTGAGTCGGAACGATAGTATTTCAATGATGACATTGCATTTGCATCTGTTTTTGCCTAAGCCTTGCTTAATTGACATGTTATTAGTAGAATCGTATATGCATATCTACGAGTTTTCGTTAAAAATTCTAGCTGAACTTGAGACTTGACTTAGATTTTTGGCAAACTACCTTATATTCTGAGATTTAGATCCTTATAACTGGTGACATTCATGACTAGTTTATCTAGGATGTGAGTAGTTACTCCTTATGAGACATGTTACATTAATTTGCATAAATATGAACTTGATCTGCTTAATACCTGTATGCATTTGGTTTGTGATTTGTTGACACATGTGGAAGAGGTATCCTTTATTCATTTTACCCATAAGCTCCACACTGCCAAAAATAGCCTTTTTGTCCCGTCACTACATCCTACATTTAGCCTGCCCTTGTCAAGCTAGTAGTTTATGTTTTCGGGATTGTTACTTTGTTTTTGGTGGCATATGCTCATTTGAGATGATGTTGGGAAGAAAGAAAATAAAGAAGGAAAATGAAGAAGGAAAAGGAAGAAAAGAAAGAAAAAAAGAAAAAAAAAATGATTCGAAAAGAAAAGAAAGAAAAAGAGTGTTCGGTACTGTAGAGGACGGTCGATCGACTTGCTATATTGGTCGATCGACTGCATCCCGAGAAAAAGAAAGTTCGAAAAAATCACATGTTGCAATTATTATGATTTGGTGATTTCCACTCCCATATTATCGTTTAGATTCTTTGGGGAGTCAATTTTATGGAGGTTGTGAGCTTTGTGCCTCGAATTGGCACCGTGTTGTAGCATTTACATTGAGTTTGAAGTTGGGATTCGCTTATAGTTTGGATCGAAGTTACTAGCTTGGCTTATTACTCCTCATATCCAAATTCACTTTTGCCTCTTCTTACCCGTAGCCTCACATATCCATATTTACCTCGGCATGTATCATGGTCATTTGATTGGTTGGAATGCATATGTACGGTTTTAGAGATCATTTTCATATTAGACTGCAGGCATGTTCTTATAGGTCGTAGTTAGGTGAGTGTCATTACAAAATTTACTTCTTTCTATCTTTTACATATACTCAGCCGTATTCATTGTGTGATTTGAGCGACCCGTGAGAGTCCATAATGATAAGTCTCTATTGTTGACGGTTCAGCAGTTTTAACGGCTCCATAACTCGTTTGCATGATTCATTTGCTAATTGATTGTTGGTTGTGCATTAAATTGGTTTAGGCTTTACATGTTGCATTTCGCTCTGAGATTGAACTCGTTCCATTAGGTTTTAGGATCGAGTCTAGTTCTTGCTTCGGGACAAGCAAGGCTTTGGTTTGGGGAAGTTTGATGCGTGTCATTTATATGATGTTTTACACCCTATTTTACACGCATTTCAGAGCTCAATCGAGTAGTTTATGTTACTATTTCCCTTGTTTCGTGTATTTCTTCCCTTTCTTGTGATTTTGTAGGAATATGAAGATTTCAGCGGAAAATGAGCCGAATCCATCCCTAAGTACTTAGCATTACATTTAACATGAAGTATTGACTCGAGGAATGAGCTTGGTGCGCGTTTCAAGGCCTAAAGATAGCAAAAACATGGGTGCGTACGACTTTAACAAGCAAAGAAGCACTTCACGATATTGCAGCCTAATTCAGATGGCCATATCTCGAGTTCTAGAGCTGATAATCGAGTTATTCCAATTGGAGGTCAAAGCTTATCCTCTTAGCTTTCCAACGCCGCGTAGAACGCCTGATTTGACCAAGTAACGAAGAAATGGCAGCTATTTTAAGATCGGTGCGCGCTGCAGGAATCGTCAGAATGCAATTCTGTACAGCACCTTTGGTCGATCGACTGGGTACTATGGTCGATCGACCACTCCACGAGCTGTTACGCAAGTAAAAAGATCGAGAAGTCCAAAGCCCATTGTGATTAGGTTTAGGAATAAAGGTTACGCAGGATTATTTCTATATAATGTATCCTTAGTTTTCAGAATAGGCATTCAGTTTTTGATCATCAATCGCGCAAGTTCTACAGATACATTAGTTTAGATTATTTCCGTTAATAAAGTCTCTAGTTTCGCATTCGGTTTTCGATCTTCTCCATTCAATTCCTTTACACAGTATCCTCTGTTCCTTTATTCAGTTTTACTGCTTTCCTTCGTAGTATAAGAATTGCTAGGTTAGATCTCCCAAAGCCAAATTTATCGTTTTATGTTAATTGTTCATTTTATTAATTCAAGCATGAATTCGTTAGCTTTAATTGTTGATTTTGTTGCTTCCATTATTTCTAGTATGAGTAGCTAAGTACCCTTTGCTAAGATGTAGGGGATCTATGGCGTAGATGGCATTAGAATAAGTGACCTCGCAATAGGGCTTGGTCGATCGACTGGGGTAGCTGGTCGATCGACTGACTTCGCGTCTGGTTTTGCTTTGTTTGTTTCGTTAAGTGCTTTATCTTTCAATGAGACCGAGAGGAGACTTGATAGATGCTTAAACTTGACCATCCCGTAGATCGAGAGATCGGAATGGACAATAATTAACGAATTAAAACGACTAAATTGCTAAGATCGAGAGATAACATGATTTAGTTTGCATTAGGAATCATTAATCAAAAACGAGAGTTAGTATTAATGAGACTTAGGGATTAGTAGCATAGGCCGAGAGGTAGTTACTATTTAACATGGACCGAGAGGACTTGTTTTCCCCATCCTTCGCGACCGTATTTCGAAGTTACCTAGGATTATGTGCCATCGCAGCTATAGTGAACCGACCGTCTTAGCATTCCTTTTATCATTTGCTTATTCCTATTTTTATTCCTTGTTTATTTATTTTCGCATTTAGACTTAGATATAACTCAAATCAAAACCCCCTCAAAATCAAGTTACCCTTAGACTAAGATTAAAAGCAACTATTATCTCCCTACCTCCCTGCGGATCGACCCTTACTACCGCTTGCTAGTTGTAGTTCGGAATTTATAAATATTATTTTTGGTACTCACTTCGACAGGTATCAATATAATTGTCTTGACTTTCTTGATTATCTTGATCATCTTGAATCATTGTTGAAAGTTCATTTGATTGCTTTAATCACTAATCATTCAACTAAGAGCAAACAATCAAATAACAAAGGGACTTGGCATCATCAACTCAATGTGTTCTAACATATGACCTCAACAAGATGTTGATCGGACTCTTGATTATTTTGATGGTTATACTTTGGGTTCTTATAACAGAGATTGCTCCTACCCAGTTTCTTCTTTTCTTGTTTACCCAACTAATAGCCGTCGCTTTCGTTTTCAGAAACACTTGCAAGGGCATATTCGAATCAATCATATTCGTCTTTGTTATGCACCCATTTGATGTTAGTGATCGTTGTGTTATCGATAGAGAAACGGTATGTATTCCCTCCTGTATTTTTTATCTTCGCATTTGATTTTGGTGATTTCAATACATTATTTTAACTGCTCTTTTCGACAAATATAAAACTTTTGTTGGATGTGATTTTGATAATCAATATAAACATTTAATAATTTGAGCGTATTTATGGTGTAACTATTATCTTTTTATTGTTACAGATGATAGTTGAAAAGATGACTGTCCTAACAACAGAATTTTCGAAAGTTGATACGGAAAAGGTCTTTTATCCAAATGCAGTTCTAGCTACAAAGACCATTGGTAACCACTACGGGAATTTAGATCAAAGAGATACTTTCGAATTTGCGATCGACTATAGTACACCATTGCCAAAGATTGAAGAGCTAAAAGAAAAATTAGAGAGGTAAGTTTACAAGGGGACAATATCACTTCTACTTATGCATTTTTTATTTTGGCACACAATGCCTCCCTTTCTCAGACTTTTTTCAATCTTTCTTTACTTCTATCTAAGCATTTTTGTTTAACACACTATAATGACTCCCCTTTCCAGACTTCTTTCAATCTTTCTTTAATCATCTGGGGTTTGTATAGAAAGCAAGAAAAAAAATTACAAAAGGGATAGAGTGGGATAAGGGGAAAAGAAAAGGGAAGGGAGAAGTTTGGTATAATTAATCCCTTCTAATCCATGCTCATCCATTTCTCTCCACCATATTTACAAACCAAACAAAACATTTTATATACTTGTTCTCCTTCTCCTTCTTTTTCACTCCAAATTTTCTAATCTAAATAGCCTTTAGTATGGTAATCATTTAGCGTTTTGGATATGATAATATAAGGGAAATGAGAGGAGGAGAGGGAAGGGACGAAAAAGGACGGAGGTCACCATTTGAAGAATGTAGGAATGACATTTTCCGGGCACATATTTTCTATGTCCACAAAAAACATAATTTGCCTTGTAGATAAAAACCTTAACACTTCGATTACACTCCTTCACTAATCATCAAAACACTAGAAATTATCCTCCTCCCCTTCCTCCCGTTTTCCAAAATATGCGCTTGAGTTTATGTGATTTGTGAGTCGTGTGAATTTCAATATACACTTTACTTAATTATTCGATGAAGCTTATACTCATTTATCGTTTATATAACATTGCGAAAATGAAAAATACTCTATATACTAAAACAATAGGAGTTCTGAAAAAAATTTCCGTCAAAGTATATTTAAGTGTATGTTTGACCTAGCTTATAAAAGTGTTTTAAGACTTAAAAACACTTTTTGGCCAAACACAACATTTTTTAAAAGTTAAACAAAAATTTCTCAAAAACTAAAAATCCATATTTTTGCCCATAGAAACAAAAGTAACAATTTGATGTTTCTGCTTTTAAAAAACAGTTTTAGAAAATTAAGCTCGAAAAAGAAAAACTCATTTTTGAGAAGCAGGGCCAAACATGCTCTTAGGTAAGTAAGAAAACTATGATAATTATGTGTGTTAACTTAAATAAGGAAACTAATGATTTTTTTTTATTGAACTATTATATTTTTATTAAAATTAAAATCCCATATATATTAAAGGAATTGTTCTAAAATATTTTCTTGCCAAAGTGTATTCAGGTAAGTAAGAAAACTATGATAACTAAGTGCGTTAACATAAATACGGAACTAATGATAATGTATTTCATTATACTGTTATCTTTTCATTAAAATTATTCTATTAAATAAATTATACGGAGCAATATTTTAATTAAACTCTAAATTATATTTTTTTATTAAAATAAAATTGATACATAGTAAAAATATCATTTGTATTATTATATGAGAATGACTTGACGCATACTTCATTTTAAACAAACTATAAACTACTATTAGTAGTATTGTGGCGATAATTCTTTGAAAACATTTGAGAAAAATTATATGTTAAAATCATTAGCTTTCTTGTTGAAAAATATTTTCATTAAATATATACTAAAAAATTAAAACTTTATATATCGTGCATGTGTTGCATGTGGTCTATTTTAGTATAAATGGCACACCGAAGATCAAGATTTTGAGTTTAGTTTTGCAAACTCAATTTACGAGAGATGTTTGAGATTATTGTACATTACCATATAATCTATATAATAACATAAAAAGGCTAACTTGAGCATTATCTTGACGACACGTGGCATCTCTACAAATTAACCTTCATTTGGTCGTCATTTTTCCTAATTAAAAAACTTTGACTATAGTGTATTGATGTACTTAGGCCCTGTTCTTTCTGGCTTTTTAGAGCCGAATCGAATCGAATCAATCGAATGGAGCAATGGAGCCGAATCAATCGAATCGAGCCGAATCGAATCGAATGGAGTCAATCAATCGAATCAATCAATGGAGCCGAGCCGGATCAAATCGATCAATAATAAGCCGAGCTAATCAATCGAAATCAATAAAGTCAATTGAATTAATTTGTAAAATCAAATAATCATATTAATAATAATAATAATAATAATAATAATAATATTTAATATTATTGTTATTATCAACTATAATAATAATAATAATAATAATAATAATAATAATCATAGTATAATACTATTTATACTAAAATTAATATTTTTAAGAAAAAAATTATAATATTATACTCCTTCTGTCTCGGTAATTTGTTGTCCTATTCCATTTTGGGGTGTCTCATTCAATTATTGTCCTTTTTATTTTGAGAATGAACTTGATGAACAATTTGATCATTCACACTCAATTTGGTCCGCTTGTCATTTTATAATTGGCCACTCCTCTTTCCTTGGTCTTTGTGCCAAAACCAAAGGACAACAATTGACCGGGATAGAGGGAGGAGTATATGAATAATTATAAATTATAATAATGAAAAAATAGTAATTTTTTTACTAATAATATTCCTAATAACAATAATAAATAATAATATCAATATTAATAATGATATTAGTAAAAATAATTGTTTCGAATAAAAACACTCAAGTAAGCGTTGCTCGAATCCGGGTCGGGTCAACGCGCTCCTCTCAGACGATGGCACCTCGAACCTATGCTTGCTCTCTCCGGATGGATCTTTCACGCGTAACAAATAGGGCCTCAGAGGGTTCGCAATAGGTCCTTCTCCGATGCCTTACGTCTTGTTGGATAGTTGGGACCTTGCTTGAAGCTAAGGTTTAGTGCCCTCTCATAGTAGCTCGAATAGTCTTACTTCTAGAGAGAGGAAGTTGTTGGTGAGAAGTATTTTACCATTGATGGGTGAATAACGAGGTATTTATAGATTTCTATGTGTACCTCAAATGATGGCTGGCAAGCATAGTTACCATATTCGCTATGAATACGCCTTATCGATTCGCGATTCGCTTATAGAAAATGTGTTATATGTATTTTCGATGTCGTTGATATAATTCGCTTTTAACAATTCGTGATTCGTAGAGTATCAAGCGAATCAGTAACCATGTTGGCAAGCGTGTTGACTTGTATGACCCCGTATTGGCTACTGGGTCAAGTCGGTTGGGCGTGCCCCATCAATAATATTAATAATAAATGTTATTAATTTTAATAATAATAATACCAATAATTATAACAACAACAGCAATACTACTACTAATAATAATAACAACAATAATAATAAATAATATTATTATTAACATTATTATTCATTTTAACAACAACGACAACAATATTATTCATTTTAATAATAATATTTATAATAATAATAATAATAAATAAATTATTAATAACATTATTATTAACACTATTATTAAATATAATAAATATAATAAATATAATAATAATAATAATAATAATAATAATAATAAAGAATAATATTAAAAAAATAGTATTATTGATAACAAAATTAATAATAACTATTAAATTTAAGATGAGTAAAAATTTGAAATGAAATTTGAATCAATGGAGTCAATCGAATCAATGGAGCTGAGTTAGTGCCGAATCGAATCAATCAATGGAGTGAATCAAATCGAATCAATCAATGGAATGGAGCTGAATCAATCGAATCGAATCAATCGAATCGAATCGAATGAATCGAATCAATCAAGTAGGTGAAAATAAGCCAGAAAGAATAGGGCCTTAATCTCTTCGTTAGCTCTTGAACTCCTAAACCTCACTACCGACGGACTCTTTGTCTTCATCACAAACTTTTCACTTCACTCCATTAACCCCTTATTAACTATACATTCTTTCTAATAGTATAGGGAAACTGAAGAGGCACAAAACTATATCATAATTAAACATGAGTAGATGAAATTATTGGGAGACGTTTCTTCTCGCAAGGCTAATGAAGGATCAAAGTTTAATTACCCTCACATAATGGTCACTTAACTGTTATGGAGTACTAAATTACTAATGTACTATAAAGGGTGGAGCTTGATAAGCCACAAAAGTGACGACGAAAAGGTAGAGTCACTAACTAAAAATGGTATGACAATCATATTTTAATATTATCTTTTTCTTTATATTATTCTTATTGTAAATTATGTACTAGTACTTTTTTTTTCAGGGAGTAAATTGTGTACTTTTGGTTTGCTTTATATTGGTTTTTCATAAACTCTACTACTTCTAAATATTACAGACGAGATATTCTTTATTCTTATAACAATATATCATGACTATCTAACAAATTGTTTGTTTCGTAGCAATTGTTCTCGATGGCTGTGAAATGCTCATGAACAACTCAATCGTCCATAACCTTAGTACCTTACTATTATTGTTTTGTGTCACGTTTAAATGCAACTCAAGCGTCCAACATCTAATAGCATCTCTATGCGAACAATCCGGTAGTGGGAATGAAGCCTCATCCTCAACCTGGATGGTCCTTTTCGTACGTAGGGGTTTGGTGCTTAAGATTTATTTCACCATTTTAGTTTTCATTTGGTTATTTATTGTTTCAGTTATATTACCGAAGTATTTATATATAAATTTTATTTGATTATTCTACTTTAAGAGTTTAAGACTGAGAGAAAAGGAAATGACAATTTGTGGTCTATTGTTCATGGTTAACATAATTGGTATTAAGTTGTTGTTATGCTGTACCTATTTAGCATAAATATTATGGCCGTTGCCTGTTAGTAATCACGTAATATTAGGCTGGCAAATCTTTAATCTTTGGTGGTTTTGTAAGTCAATTTGTGCTAACACTTACGGTACCAGTTCATATTATTAGTATACAATTACAAGAGTATGGTTGTGCAAAGTGCAAAAATTGCAATTAGACATCATTATGGTATTACGATTGTTACTGCTTGTATTAGTACTTTAGTTGGAGTCTTTTATCATATCAAAATTTTTGGTGATAAAATTTGATCTTTGAATGCCCATGGCGAGGTTGTTACGTTCATATCTACATTGTATCAAAGATCAAATATATTGGATCGCGAGATTGAATTGCCGATCATAAGATAATATTAATAGTTCGAATAAGTTATCGCTTATCAAAACTTTGCCGATCATAAGATAATATAAATAGTTCGAATATATTTTAGTCAAATGTATAGAATTGATCATTGTAATGGAGGAAGTATCATAAATGAACCCGTGAATTTTCACGGGCAATTAAACTAGTTATATATTATATATTATATTAAAGCAACAACCGCAAGCCCCCATTGATCGCCACGTGTCACAACTCCTTCAAATGCCACGTGTAATTTTATATTTAAAAAATAATATAAAGATTTGCAATCACGTTGGGAGATGTTTGCACAATTTAGGAGATAATTTTACTATATCATTTTTCTCATGTTTTTGGAGTCATTTTCGGCAGAATATTTCAACAAGTCAACTTAAAAAATATTTAGGAGATATTTTCAGTATCGTTTTTCTATCATATTTTCGGTATAATTTTTTTTAGGAGATATTTGCGCAATTTTTAAGGAGATATTTTCCGCAGAACATTTGACAATAAAAAATGTGCAAAAAAGTCTAACAGATATCTAAATGATTGATTCAGTGTTTTTTGTTACATGAATCAACGACCCTACTTAGAAGATCTTTTAGGAAATATTTAATTATGGATTATTACCCTAATTATTTAGAAAGTATAAAACTAATTGAAAGATAATATATGATTCCGTATAATAAAAAAAAATGTCGAATTTAACTCCAAAAATATCGCCCTACTCTGATACATCGTAAATCATTTTGATAGAAAGATTATGGTAAATAGATTTTATTTGTTACCAAATTTTTAATTATGGATTGTAACCTTAATTAGTTAGAAAGATTATAGGAAAAATATCACAAATTTTGCCAATTTCAGTTCGCCAAATATCTCGCCCAAATCAAATCTATTATACGAAATATTATTGAAATATTCCTTTAATCACTTTTATACTTTCTTAGCATAACAGTTGAAATGATTGTACAAAAATATTCTAAAGCAAAAATATTATACAAAATAATGATCATAATGTATATATATATATACCGAAAAATACTGTCCAAAAATACCATACCAATAAAATTGTTACAAAATAATGCAAAAATATTTTACAGAATGTCGCTCATATCATTCTACAGAATTTCGCTCAAAATAAAGCAAAAATATTCTACAAGCTTGATCTCAATCTAATAGCAAATCTCGCTCATATCATTTAAAAAAACACAATATTGTTACATAATTTTAATAAACCTAAATTGTATAACTTATATAAATATGCCAATATTCATTCCATTTTTCCATCCCACCATTCATTCATCATTTTCTAAACTAGAACTAAACGTTATAACAATTCATTTCTCAACCATACCATGGCACAAAGCATGCTGATCACCAGGTTCAACGAAATCAAGGTCGAGGACGAGTAGATCAATGTTCGGGCTAAGGTGATCCACAAATTGGAACGACCAGATTTATACAGCATGAAATTCGCATTATTTGCAATAGACATGATTCTACTGGATAAATACGGGGTAATGTGATCTTGGCGACACACAGTATACACTGTACATTTACTTCTCAAGATTATTATTTTTTTTCTGATAAGGTAAAAAAATTAGATTGATCTTAAATTAACTTATATCATCCTTTCAGATGATGAGAACAGTAAAAGAAAATTTTATTTTAATATGTACTTCTCAACATTATGAATTTTTTTTGTAAGGTCTTAATAATTATTATTTTATTTCTTTTACAAGATTTGAAATAAGCTTAACAAAACTGAAATAGAAAAAGTATTTTTAATACCTAATCTTCGCGTCTTATTTATTCAATGTACAAATGGAGGTATTTTTAAGAGTAAATTATCAAAACCTCCCTTTATATACAACTTTTTAAAAATTACTCCCTTTTATAAAATTTTTTTGAAACTTACTACCTTTAAATATCTAAACTTTAGAATTTGATATCAAAATCCATCTTATGGGAATCAATAAATTAGGGATAGTTAACAGTAACTTAAGGAAAAATTAGGGTAAAAGAAATTAAAAACATGCCTAATACTGAAGAGGATGAATTAAAGTTGATGGTGGTGATTAGATGAAACCAAAATATGCATAAGATTTTGATCAATTAACAAGTTGAATGAAAACGTAAAGGATGTTAAAAAGGAGGTTTGCTAAATGCAAAGTCACACACTGAGATTAGTACGATAAGTAGACAGGTAAAAAGGGAAAATAACTGAAGGGTAAATCGGTCAATTCACATTATATTTCACTGGAAAAGGCCTCTGTTATCAAAATTTAAAAATTTTCTATTTAAAGGAAGTAAGTTTTAAAAAAAATTATAAAAGGGAGTAATTTTTAAAAAGTTGTATATAAAAGGTAGTTTTTGATAATTTACTCTATTTTTAATATTGTTGTAATGTGTTATGATATACCTGGGGTAATATGAATGTTAAATATTGCATGACACGACCTAACCGTAGATTGAAAATTATGTATCCCAAACGTACGACCTCAAATTAACCCATTTTCACGAGTAACCTGCTCGAAGATTTTTAACCCATAAATTAACCCATTTTCACCATTGATGCCAACTTCCCAATTATTGTTTTTATAACAAAAGAGAGGTTGAGGGTAACATATATGGTAGACTAACAATTCAGTTGGTCTAGCATAAACAATACTATTAATACAAATGTCTAATTCATTCAACTATTTAAGAAATCCTCTTTTTAAGTTGTCTAACTCTTCACATTTTTATCAAATTTGTTATTATTATTTTAACACATTATAAAAAATATTGGGAATACAACTAATGTGATAATATGAAATTGGTCGATGAATAAAATTATAAAGCCGTATGGATATTGTTAATAAAAAAATATCAAATATGTAACATTGGTTTGACCTGTCGAGATAAAGACGGGTCTTTATGATTTGAGACAAATACACGCTAAGTACTCAAGCAGCCAGATGAATAATTTTGATGTACTGGAAAACAATATATAGGTTGTTAAATACAGTTAAGAAAGATTTTTCAAGAGTAATGGGAGAAGGGTTTTAAACTTTTAAACAATGTACCTCCGTATGGTAGCTCAAGAATGGGTATTACATCGTACCCGTATAATATTGAACTCAAGCATTAAACTTCAATAATTCCATTAACATTGATAAGTGGAAAGTGGGGCGAGGGGGAGCGGAACACCAAATCGATCCAAATAACAAAACCAACATATAAAACACAACTCCTCGAATAACAAGGAATATGCCCATCCCAAGGACCTGATAGGTGGAGGAAAGGGAACACCATATCGAGTAAAAGAACAACACTACATAAACAACCAAGGTTCGAAAAAGATGGGTTATGCGGATCCCTAGGACCGTCAAAACATAACATATAGGGTCGGGGAGAGGTCGGGTATTAATAAATGCGTGATTTTTATATAATGCGATTGTCTTACAACATGAGATCGTCTAAAACATTAATTACAATTGGTTCATATAGGTGTGAGGCAATCAGTGTATAACATTTAGCCAAACTCATTTATAAAATAAGATATTCATCTGAGAAGACAAATATAATAATACTACGTCTGATCTCCCTTAGAACAGTAAATCTCCTTAAAATCGCATAATTTAACAAAATGAAAGTAAAAAAAATGACAAACTACGATCATAAAATTAGAAGATATAAAAGATACTCTCTCCGTCCCAATCATTTGTTTACCTTTAACTTAAATATTTATATTCTTAATATAAAAGGTAGATAAATAATCGAAACGGAAAGAATAAATATTTAAAATATACCTTGATTAACACTATATATTACCACCCGTGCAGTGCACGGGTTCAAAAACTAGTATATTTTATTGTTGGTGCGTGTGAAGGGAGGACGATTTTGATGCTAACGGAGAACCCAGGTCATAAGTATCACGTCTCATAATTTTATCAACTAAGTTAATGTGATAATAATTATCTGAGAAAGATAATAATAAAAGATACTTTAAAATATTTAGAAAGTAGTATAATTAAGATTATTAAAACAAACATTTGGTAATATCATAATTCATAGTTTGGGTAACAATTTAAGTTTTTGCACTACGAATAACGAAATAATGTTATTAGAACTTCTTGAATCAAGAATATTTTCCTTTTACTAAGCATGATTTTGTTGCCCTCGGTAATATTTCACTCATTTGTGGTGGTAACATTTACTCAAACTAAGAAAGTGAATATTACCAAGGGCAACATAATGTTGAAGTGCTTGAAAGTGTAAGTCCTTACACTGCACCACATTTACCCAAACTAATAAAGTGAAAAGTAATTAATTTACCAAAACAAATAAAAAGCACAAGTAGTTATAAATTGAAAAGTTGGAAAAATATGAAAAAAAACGACGCTATGATCCTTTATATCATTGTTGTGTCTGTTTGAATATTTTCTTTCACTTTTATTCATTGTATCTTAATTCTTACATAATTTTTACATTATAAGTCCATTTAAAGCACATAATATAATATCATGAATATCTAAAAAAATAGTTTAATTTAAGTATAATATTACATACTTTAATAACTATATAATGTCTAATATCTGTAAGATATTAAATATAATATATAGTAATAATCAATGTGGTAGCAAAACTAGCAATAATAGTAGCGAGAGTAGTGAAAATAATAAATCCCCTATATAGTAAGAAAATAAATTCTTTCAAAAAAGGCGGCCTCTATGTAATTAATCCAAACGTTCGTCAACAACAATAACATTATAGCCTTCTTCTTGGTTTCTCAACTCTCCATACAATGCAATCTCATTTTTATCACCTTCGCACTCCATGTATTCACTTCTTTCACAATATCCTCATTAGCAAGACTAATACCCAAAGGGTCACTAGTATGCGATTTACGAGTAGATTCTTCGTCTAGATCACTTCTCTTACCAATCATGAAACAGGATTCGTTCAAGTTAGGAGCCTTCATATCTTTTGTCAAATTGAATGTCTCTTTTTCATCTCCCACTTAAAGTGTCAACGAGCCATTCTTAACATCAATGACCGCGCCTGCAGTATGAAGGAAAAGTCTACAGAGAATGATTGGTTGAATCCTCGACCATATCCACTTGACACACTCAATGGGGAAAAAGAATTTCTCAATCTTTACTAGAACATAACCCAAAATACGAATGGATTTTTTTCTTGAACGATCGGCTTTTTGAAGTGATATATTGGTGCACTAAGAATGTCCCATACTATGTTCTCCGCAGACCGAGTTGATTCATGACACTCACGCTATCCCCAAGATCGCATAAGGCTTTAGGAATTAAGTATGAAGCGATGATGCATGGGATAGAGAGACTACTCGGATCTTTCATTTTAGGTGATAATCACACTAATGGAAAAAACCCTATTGCGTCAATTGTAAATGGCTTTTTGCGTCGGTTTTGGACTAACGTATATCGAGAGGTCGTATTTGCAATGCATCAGTTGTAAAACTAACGACATTTGCGTGAGTTGTACTTACAGAGCCGACGCAAATAGTTGCCATTTTGCATCATTTCTTAATAAATAACGGACGAAAATAGACTTAGAAATGACGCAAATAAATCAGTATTGCGTTTGTTATTTGAAAACCGACGTTATTGTGTCTACCTTTTCGGTCTGTTTTTCCTGTGACTGATATTATTGAATTTTGGTTAGAGCGCCAAATTGGATAACCTTTTGCGTCATTCCTTTACAGAACCTGATTCAATTGCTTTTTATTTTTCGCGTCAATTGTTATAAAAACTGACCGCGATTTATTATTATTTTTTTATAAAAAATTCTAAAAATTTACTACCCAAATTTTAGCAGCACCTTCCCAATAAATTGATAATCAAAATGTCAAAAATTAAAAACCTGCAACAAGATATCCAACCAAAAGACATTACATCTCATTCGAACCAACAACTTTCCAAAATACAATACAACCAACAACGTTCCAAGATACAATCCCACCAACGTCGTTCCAAAATACAATAATCCAACCTAACAACATTTCCAACCAACAATGTTCCAAAATACAATCCAATGTATAAAAATCCAACAAAAGTCATAGTTACTAAGGTAATCTATACTAAATGTATGTTATCTAAATATTTATTCGCCCAAACTTCTCTGGCCACATTCATATCGATCATTGACATGGGTGAAGTTGCAATATTCTACATTTTCAAAATCAGTATTATAGTAATAAATGTAAATGAAGAAAGAAAATTGACAATGAAAACTAAGAGTAAGATTGAATTATCTGTTCAAAGTGTATCTCCGCAGATTTACAATAGTAGAAGGTTATGTCATACATCCATTTCATAACATAATAATCACACTCATAATCCTCTGTTTGTTGCGGACACTTAAGTTAAAAAAAATATTCAATTAATAATAAGTATTACTAGATACATAGGGTAAGATTGAATTACCTCTTCTTTTTCAAAATTTGGCAAAAAAGGAGTCTAAATTTTGTTTAAGTCAATCTTAACTAAGTTTAGAAAATACCCTATTTACTTCACATCTTATCATCACAATCAAACAACTAAATATGGGTTTCAGGCGAAGGAGTGGGGGGACACGACTTATAGTAAGAATTCCATTATACCCGCTCTAGTAAGTGGAGGGTGAGTTTGAGAAATAAATAAAATATGATGGTGTGTGAGGATGATTCATTTTCATTTTATTAACAATTTTCCTGCGTATTAGATAATCAAACAAAGTAGTACACAACAATTAAGTGAAATCAAACACAGCCATGTGCATCTCACATTGGAGTAATACAAAGCAAAGTGGCAAGAAGTATAACATAAAAACTAGAAGATTAAAAAGCACGAGTAAGTAATGGTTAAACATCGGCTATGTGTGATGGTCATCGAATTTGATAGGTGATTAGGATGGTTGGTCAAGGGTAGTCGGAGAAAGGTTGGATGAAGGGGGTTGCGTGAGGGAGATGAAGGGAAGGGAGTTCAGAAAAATCAATTGGGTAAGAGAGGAAAAAATGACAAGGGTATAATTATTATTTACTCGGAACTCTTTAATATATAGTTTAGTATTTCTAATATTATAGTTGCGTCCGCCTTCATAAGTACAATATAGTATGCAAGCACCTTCAAAAACCATTTTAATCTCCATCGTCTTAGGATCCCTTTTTCGCGAGTCCAAAATATTCATTGTGTTCAATCCCACGCAAATCCACAACCAACATCCAATGATTACTGTGATCAAAACATGACAAAATCATTACATATCAAGAATTAGAACTTATATGCACATATGACAATACTACTCTTACATTTTAATTTCAAAATTTGATGATGACGGTAAAAAAATTAGGCTCTAAACTATAGCAGTAGAAGTTACTAATTTTGAGTTTGCTAAGGACAAATTGATTATGTTAGGTCAATATGATGTTATTACAGGTAAACATGATAAAATTCAAGTTCACTTAGATAATTTAGTCTTAGAGAAACTTAATCTGATAAAACAGAATATCAAGTTAATTGATCAAGTGCATGATGCTCGTAAGATTGCAAACAGTGGGAAGGTGGTCAGATTGTCATAGACTTGTTAAATAACCAGACCAATAACTCCTTGAAGCATGAGTTGGGAATTAAGGAACCATCACCTCGCCCCAGGTACACTACCAAACCAAATCCCACTGACTATCTAATCTTAGCCGCCACGAAAAAGGTTCAGGCAGGGGGAGCAAAAGAGCCAAGCACTACTAGCGACGAGATTAATCCTCCACCGCTTCGCCGTTTCCCCTCATAAATGGAAATTCAATTTAGCCCCGACAGAGGAAAGGGTTGTAGGTGATAGCGCATTTTGCCCGAAAACAGAAAAAAAAAGTCCCCGCTTTCCATACCATATGGATCGTCCGCGGAAAAAGAGGTGCTACAGCTACAGATACAACTAAAAAAGCTAAAAAGCTGCTAGTTTAATACTTATCCTTCATGAAATGCTCCCATTACATATTTCTTGTCTTCTTTAATTTTCATTGGATGGGCAATATACGCTTCACATTGTTTTGGATAATGCATGTACTCCACAAGTTTCACAGGGGCACAAGTATGGAACTAATTTAGTAGTTTCGATTATAGTTGTACACTGATACAAGAAACTACAATTTCCATCATAAAACCGTGAGGAAATTAGTAACCAAACAATTAGTGAACAAAAAGACCAATAAATGAAATAGGTTCATTTATACATACGTTTCCCAAGCTTGAAGCATAACAACATTTAGCCATAAATATCGGAATATCTGCCTAATTTCAATGACGGTCAAATAGCATTTAATATCATTATTCTCTTGGTAGTAAAATACTGAGGCATCAATCACTATTTTGATGCATGCAGTGGTCGACAAGGAGCACAACTTCTCTTCTAAGATCTAACAGTGCTAACTCAAAGCTTTAACTTCCTCTACACTAAGAGGAGCTCTATCATCTTCTTCACCTCTCTGTTATTTCCCCTTGTCCTTTTCAAGGGAGATTGCCTATTTCAACATAAAAAGAGTAAATAAAAGTGCCAAAATATTACATTGCAATTGATCTAGCTTTAGAATCAGAATCTATAAATTAATATAATTGAACTTCACTACCTTCTTTTGAACCTTATTGTCGGATTCTTTAGTATCTTTCGACTTGACTTTTCTCTTTCGAGTCTTTTCTTCTTTATTGGCCTGATAAAAATAATAGTATTTGAAATTTTTATTTGATGAGGGCAATGTTAGGTTTCTTACTAAGTATGACATTAGTCTAAATGTTATAGATGAAAATCAAGTTACCTCATCTTCACCTAACAAAATAAAGGTTTTCGACAATTGTGCAAAACTCCCTTCCACTTCTCCATCCTGATATTTCGCGTCAACTTTCCCATATCAGACCTAAATTAAATTTCTTCAACCACAGTCCATAAGGTAGACCAAGCTTATTAAAATCAATATGCAATTTCTCCTTTTTCTCATTTTTCGCTTTGTCTTCTGCATTCTCATTATTACTAAGAATCTCTTCAAAAAAATTTCCCGTTGACGGACCCCTCGTCTTCTTTCTTGGACGCGAATAATTATCTCCATTTTTACCCATATTGTGGACCTGAGTCCAATTAAAAAAAAATATTAGTATGAATAAATGAAGAAAAATAACCTTATACATAAATGGCAGTAGCATTGGAGATTCAAATAATACCCTAATAAAAAAATTAAGAAAATGAACATAAAGATAAACGGGTCATCAATTAGTAAAAGACGATGAATAATGAAAACAGATGCAGTCTCCTTGTATGCTTGTATTTTCCAAGTGGTAGTCTTTTGCTTGTACTCGATTCATTAATACAAATAATGACATTTTATCAAAAAAAAAAAAAAATAGAGCCGAGATGTGTGAAATATTAGCTGATAGCATTACATCATATAAAAAATTTCAGTTCAAATAATTATACTTCAGCAGTGCAAATGACATAATGACATAATCATCTACAAAAAAGTTCAAAAATCAGCAAAGGATATTATCTATTTTTTGGAGTTATCAAACCATAATCCCTCATCATGGTTATCTCGCACATAAACTTCGTCATGTAGTACTTGCGAATTTTGGCAAGTGGTTGAAAAAGGATAAAGTTCATCAACTTGATTATACTCTTCTTCATCCACTAACACCATCTACGGCAAGAATGCGTCTTTTACCATTACGAACAACAAACTGTTTCTTGTCTAAGGGATCCTCAATATGAAAAATTTTCTTTGCTTCAGATGCTATAATATAGAGGTCGTCTTTGTGACCTAGAAAATGGAAATCTACTAAAGTGAAACCCATATCATCAACATTAACTCTTTTATCACAATCGGCCTACTTACATCGAAATAAGGGTACTGAAAAATCATGATAATCAAGCTCCCATATGTCTTCAATTACCCCATAAGAAGGCTTTGTTATATCTACAGGTTGTTTACCCTTTCCTACATATTCAAATGACGATGCCATAACTATAACGCCGCTATTTTACATCGTACTTTTAACATTTTGACGACTTGTGTAAAAGCAGAACCCATTGATATCATACCCTTCATAAGATATGATAGTGAGCTTAGGACCATATGCTAACCATCTTAAGTTCTCACTTAGGTCACGTGTTGTGTTTGACAACCCTGTCATCACCTTTTCTTTAAACCAGTGTACAAATGTCCGATTGTGTTCACTTATCAACCAACCTTCACGTCTATGTGGATTTTGTCTTTTTATAAAGACAAAATGATCAATTAAATATGGATGAACTTCAGTCATATGTTGCAAAACATACATTTGTGCCTTATAAAAAAAACACGGTCAATTGTAATAAATGTTTTTCCCAAAGTACCCTTCTTTAGTGCCTAGAGGTAGGGATTCCTATAGATTGCACACGGGTCAAGTAATCTTGGCAGAATCCAAGTGTCTCACAAGCAACAGTTGCTTCAAAAATGCTAGCCTCAGGTCGATACCGATTCTTCACTCACCTCTTATACGTCCCCATATCTCGCTCCATAGCCCACATGTTTTGAAGGAACAACCAGCCACAACGTTTAATTTCTCTAACCGAATGAGTGATTAAGTGAACCATATTGTCGAAAAAATAATGGGAATGTACATTTCAAGTTCGCAAAGTGTCACAATAATATCAGCTTGTAGCTCATATAAAGACTCCGGATCAATGTCCTTAGCATTAGTTGCACTAAAGAATCTGCAAAGATTAATGATCACTTGTCTAACATGTTTAGGTAAAACGGACCGAATAGCCACATGGAGGAGATCTGTCAACAGAACATGACAACCATGAGATTTCAGTCCCACTAACTTCAAATCTTTTAGTGACACAAGACGACTTATGTTGGAGGAATACCCATGCGGTGCCTTCATACCATTTAAAGACTCACATAATCTCCTTCCTCAATAGAGTTGTGCAAGTTGGGGGTAAGTAAGTACGTTTCTCCTTTTCATCTGATTTTACCTCGAAACGCCCCGTAGAAACCATGTCATATCTAGATTTGACCCCATCCTTGGTCTTATTAGGCATGTTCAAAGTGCCAATGATACTATCAAACACACTCTTCTCTACGTACATGACATCAATACAATGCCTAACCGACAAGTGCTCCCAATATGGTAGGTCCCAAAAGATGGACCTCTTTGTGTGCTACACCTTATTCGGTGGAGGTCTATAAGGTTTTCCAAATTCTGTGGGGATGTTCATAACTAGTTTGTGATACTCTTTTCCATTCAAAAATAATGGAGCCGGTCGGTGCTCAGTTTTTTCATAGAATGCCTTCTTCCTCTTGCGATATTGATGATTTTCGTGAAGAAATCGACGAATACCCGTGTATGCATATTTCCCGCATCTCCAACCATTCAGATTCAGTGTCATCACCATATACGGGGCACCCCTTATCAGTCTTCAGCCTATAACCAGAAAGGTTTTCATAATCCGGGAAATCATTAATTGTACAATATAGCATAGCACACATTTGAAAGTGTTAGCCACTAGCTGCACCAAACACCCGCACACCAACATTCCAAACAATTTTAAGTCTTCTATTAGTGGCGCCAAATAAACGACTATGCCATTACCAGGTTGTTTAGGACCCTATATTAGGAGCGTAAGTAAAATTTATTTATTCTTTGTTGTAAGACAAGGAGGCAGATTGTAAATTATTAGCATTACTGGTCACCTGCAATGTTGGGTACTAAGTGTCCCAAAAGGATTAATTCCATCGGTACAAAGCCCTAGTCTTAAATTCCTAGGCTCTCCACCAAAGTCAGGAAAGGTTCTATCACTTGTTCTCCATTGGGGTGTATTGGTCACATGTCGTAGTTTAGCATCTTTATTTCTCTCTTCGTGATGCCACACCATATATTCTGCATCTTTTGCATTTGCAAATAAAACGCATAAACTTTGGTATAATAATTGGCAAATACCATAAGGTCTTGATCGGGCTGCCTTTCTTTTTATCTCGTGCTTTGATATTGTACGTCGCTGCTTTACATCGTGGACACTCATCTAAGTCACTATAATCTTTCCAGAACAAAATGAGTCATTTGGGCAGGCATGAATTTTTTTGTAATTCGTAGCTATTGGACACAACACTTTCTTACATTGATAAGTATTATCTGGAAGCTCATTACCTTCTGGAAACATTTCTGATAAAATTTGCACTAGAGCGGTGAAACTCTTATCACTCCATCCATTTGCAACTTTCAAGGTATACAATTTCAACACAACTGATAAACGGGTGAATTTGGAGCAACCCGGATATAACGACGGTTTCTTAGAATCATCAACTAGCCTCTGGAAAATTTTCGGATATTCTATGATATATTTTTCGAAATCATCCATCATTTTATCAATATTCTCACCCTCTACGTTGTTGTCCTTTTCATGGCTGTCATCATTATCATTGTCCACATTAATCGAAATGTTGTTAAAATCCAAACCATGCTTCTCAAATTCATCCACATTATCAAACTTGTTCCCTTGACAGTGTTTGAGGTACCTTGCATGTCATTTTCTTTCTCTCCATGACATATCCACACATGATAATCAGGTTAAAACCCATTCATTACCAAATGATTCCGCATTTCCTTTGCAGAGCTTACCTTTATCAGGTTGTTACATACGCTATATGGATAAATGAGATGCTCCTCATCCCCATGTTATTTTTAATGTGCAACAACATGGCTGATAAATTTTTTAAGCCGTTGAAGAAAATAGAAATCTTGTTTCCTATACATCCAATTCCGATCCATACCCAGCATAATACACCACTAAAAATAGAATAATGGCTTGTATTTGAATAATGATAAGACCCAATGGCAAGTCCTGAAATTTTTTTTATAAATAAATACCGAGAAAAAGTATGTATATAAAACTTCATGTATAAACAAACTACTCGACAATTCGAGAAAAGTTTATAACATGATCAAAACATACAATTCAACTCCTTAACTTCTACTTAAGACATGCCTAAAAAGGGAAAATGAAGAGAGAGAAACTAGAGAGAGAAGGCGATTGAATTCTTCGTTCTCGCAATGGCAAAACGGAAGAAATCAAAAACAAATCTCAATAAATCTAGTAATAATATTACAAATATTAATCAACAAAATAAAAAACAAACAGAATTCATAGCTAGTACTAGTAATTCTAATACTAATCGATCATCAAATTCCCCTAAATCCGCAGTACGACCGTCTCTTAGGGTTTCGCCACTGCGATTTGAGGCGGAACTTGAGCCAATTATTGAAGATGAGGAGTATGATTCTGAACCGGTAGTGGAAGAGAATCCATCAGAGGAACACCCTATAGTTCAACTTCTCCCTGCTGATGTTGAAGGTGAGATTTCTTTCTAGTCGACCGCTGTTTTTTGTTACATTCTTGGGGCCAATCCACCCAGCACGGTGATTTCAGGCTTTATCAAAAGAGTGTGGCCTAACAATGGGGTCAATAAGGTCTCTTTCTTACCGAATGGTATTTTTATGGTGAGATTCAAAACTAAGGCACAGCAGCAGGCTATTCTTAAAACTGGTCATCTATTATTTGATAATAAACCAGTGATTATTAAGGAATGGAGTCCTGATGTTGCCCTTATTAAGCATGATGTTCAGAGGGTACCAATCTGGATGAAGATGTATGGGCATGAGGTTAAATTCTGAGGGAAGGAAAGCCTGAGGAAGCTGAGTGGTGAGGTTGGGAGTTTCATCAAATGTGATGATTCTACAGCTAACTGTAGTTTCTTTGGGTTTGCCCGTGTACTTGTGGAATTGCAGATTGGGCAATCTTACCCTAAGGAATTGAAGTTTAAGGATGAGTTGGGTAAGATACAACGGGTTAGGGTGGAGTGTGACTGGTTACCCCTCCAGTGCACAAAATGTAAAGGACTGGGACACCTACAGGAGGATTGCAGGAAAGGGGCGTCTGGGGTTACTAAGAAGGTATCGAGGCCAAAACCTCGGCCGACAGTGCAGCAACCCCAAGCAGGTCCTAAGCATACTGCAAAGCCAGTTCCTCAAGCATCTCCTACTCAGAATGTTCCTGTTAACACTCCTGTCTGCACATCAATTTTAAGTAATTTAATTGACCCGTATCGTCATACGATCAATTAAATGATCAATTAAGTGTGTTGCCCTTTAGGTATGACCTAAGAGGATCAACTGATCACCACCGTCGCATGACAGTAATGTCAAACTCTAGTCAGCCAATCATTACCGATATGTGTGGACCAGTTGACAGTAAAATATTACTTCACAATTGTATTCTTTATAATGAGACTTAAACATGTGATCATCATGGTCAACAGTTGTGACCGCATTATTGTCGGAGGACACATATTCCAACACTTTCCTCCTAATCACTTCTATGCATGGTCTAACAAGACTCGAGTTGGTTTATATCTTACAAGTCAAGTTGTGTAGATAAGAGATGGTTAAAAATGCAAGGATTCATAGGCTTAGCATTTCATCAAACATAACATGTGCATAGGTTGACATCACAACAAGCAAGCAATTTAATTATGAAAACATATTAGATTAAGCATGATTAATCCCCATGTTTGTTTCCCCTAATTACCCTCTAATCCTAGTTAAGAGACTACTCACTTATTATCATAGTAAACATGTCATTAATGGTATCAATCATCACAACAAGTGTAAACATGATAAGAGAATGAGGAAATAAACAATAAAAAGAAAAAAAGGTAAAAGAATTATACCAAACTTGAGATGATTCCAAATAATAAAGCAAAAAATAAAAGAAGAGAACTTGATTGATTGGTGAAGAGTTGTCAATTCTCCAATAATAACCCAATAATCTTCAATTACCCAATAATAATAAACTTGAACAATAATTAAGGAAAGATTAATGTGTAATTTTTTGGAAAGATTGAGATTAATCCATTCTAATCTACTCCTAATCTATTCTAAGAGGATTTTCTAATATGAAGGCTTTTCTACCTTAAAAACATGATCCCCTTTAAGGAATACAAGATGGGGTATATCCGTATATATAGTGGAGCTTCATTAGGTTTACTAAGGCTAAATTAGTAATTAACTATTCTAAGTTCTAAGCAAGGAATCGCAAGTATTTCGGAGAGATGGGCATATTTGCTGTAGACGCCGTGGTCCGCTCGTCCAAGAGGTAGGACGTCCGGATTGTTGCATGGAGAGACGAGCGGACGATGAGTCGGGATGCTCGGATTTGTGGGCACCTTGTACGAGCGTCTTAGTTCTTTCGACGCTCGGATTCTTCTTTAGAATGCTTCCCTTCGCATACTTCTCATTCTTGCAATGTTAGTCTTTAGTTCTTACCTCTCCTTCAATACTCGTTCAACCAAGATCGTCAATGTCCTTCCAAATAGGCTTGCCAAAATGGCGACACATCCAAGCATTAAAGCACGCAAAATCAAGTAATGGATGCATCTACAAAAGAATAGCCACTTTCTCATCTAAGTGGCGGAAATTATCTCCAAAGGAAGCAATCTAAGGGTACACACTCCTTCATAGATATGGTTTTTTCAAACTACTAAGCCTAGAAGAATACCAATAAATCACCTCCACGTTGTGTCAAGTTAGGGTACCTTTGTCCTCAATTGTTAAATGCTTTTGTCAAGAATAGACTCCCTATGGTGTTAGAAACACTGGAGGATCGCGGAATTCCCCTTCTTGCCTAGACAAGAAGAAGGGTCGGTCCCCCTCTACCATGCACAAAAATGGATACGATGGAAAAGGGATCAATAGTATTTGAGTTTCATTTGGGAGTTTGCTTTTTGTTGTTGTTTTTCCCCCCAATTTCTTTTGGCATTTGACATTTGAGAACACTTTCTTTGGCCGTTTCTTTTTTATTTTTGGCATTTCAATACTTGACAATTTTTCAACTTTTTGCATTTTCTTTTGAACATTTTCAAAGTCACCCCATATGTAGTGAGGGTGCTTATATTTGAAGCATGGGAGTCTATTTTTGCTCCTCTTTTCTTTTGATGCAATTTGCAAACTTTTTTGACTTTCTTTTTCTTTTCTTCAACTCAAATTTTCAACAATTTTTGTGCCCATTCCCTTTTTGATGACAAAATGTGGTAGAATATGGAAGATGGTTGCATGGTTTCGAGATTCACCTTGGAATAAAAGGTAGCCAAGGAGTTATCACACCACAAGGTACTCTTGACTAGGCCTTAATCCATGGGTCAAAGGATACTAGTATGACACATCCTAGGGTGTTTTACAAGTATTCTAACAAGCAAAGTCTTAAGAAGAAAAAGCATCTACAATGGCCTTATATACACTTATCAAGCTTCCCAAATTGACGGTTTCACAAAAAAATTCTAACCATGCAAACTACATGCTATGATGCAACTAACATTTATACAACTTAATGCATATGCTTCTACCAACTAGTATGTCATATAAACTAAATGCAACTTCTAACAACACATAAATACACAAACCGCAACAACAAAATACACCACATCCTCCTTGACATGTAAGCCCATCCTCCTCATATGAATAATGAAAAAGAAATGGAAGGGAAATAGAGATTAGAGCGATCATACCTAGCGGTCTTCATTTTGCCTTGTTAATGCCTCAAATGTAGTGTTGTATCTATGTGAGAAGAGAATAAAAACACAAGTATATACAATTCTACACTACTAAATTAAAGAAAATGTTTTTGGTTTTTGAAATTTTCAAATTTTTATGGATTTTGTTTTAATGAAATTAAAGAATATATTTTTGGGATTTTTCGAAAATTTTCAATTTTTATGCATTTTTGGAATATAAATTCCCATCCCCCACTTTATTTTGGACATTGTCCTCAATTTACATGTAGGAGTAGGAATAAAAAAAGAAACTACATGTTTTTTAGATTTTTGAATAAATGCAATGATATGAATGAATGCATGCTCTAACTAAATGCAATTCTATATGACATATACAACAAATGAATGCAATCTAAACTACACTATATGATGCATGATAAATTCTTAAGTCACTTATGAGCAAACCTCCCCAAACCGATTTAAGCACTATTTCTAGTGTAGAAAAGAATAGTATTGGTCATTAGTGACTATGCATGAATTCTAGTCTATATGCAACTATCTACATGAATCATGTGAGATATATTACAATGCAACTATACTATATGAACTAACTAATGTAAATGCAATATGGAATATAATATAAGGCAAGCTAAATGTATATGTATATAACTAAATGCAAGTGTAAATGTAATGCAAAGTCGAAGGAAAGGATATCTTACATATGGTGGTTTAAGGGAGGACTCCACCAAACTCATTACATGTTGCCATGGTTATTGATGTTGTCCATGTTGCTCAATGCTCTCAATAACCGGTCAAATGCTTGAGCATAATCCTCAAATAAGCATGAATACGGTTTGTTCCAATTCAAAATAAAGCTTGGCCAAGGAATCTTGTCATTCACTCTCTCTTTCACCTTGTCCTTGGCATTTGAGCCTTTGAAATGCTTCCAATAAATAAGCCCATGATTCATGTCAACACTAGGAATGAAGTATGGCTCTTTTTCGTCCGGAGACTTCCATTCACCATCTTTTTCTTCAATTCGACAATAATGATAGCACTTGGATTTGTCAATCCTTCAAAAGTAGAAGGAGAATTCTCATAACATTGATGACCGGATACCTTAGGAATTGAGATTGTGGGTGCCAAGTCTCCACAAGTAAGCTCATTCAGAGCTTTGCTCTTGAGCTTCTCCACCAAGTACCTTTTATACAACAATTTGAGCTTTTGGAGAAGGTTTACCACATCATCTCCAACAATCATAGGTTCCATGGTGGGTGCGAAAAGGTCTTCATGGTCAATAGGAAAGAGACATTCATCTTCCTCATGGAAGCATACCTCAAACTTCTCAAAGATGGTTTCCTCAAGTAAGGCAATCTCACAACTCAATTCCTCTTCTTCATTGCAAGACACATATCCCGTATAAGCTTCTTCCATAGGCTTGTCATCATCGCTATCTCCATACGAATCATAGATAGGGGCTTCACTCCTCTTCATTAACTCTTTCTCCAACAACTCAATGTTCACCTCAAATGATACACCCTCATACTCACAATGGTTAAGAGTATTTGGCTTACTCAACCTCATATCTTCTTCATCAAATACCACACTTTCATATTCACAAGAGCTCAAAGAAATTGGCTCTTCCCACTGTCATCAAAGGTAACTCCTTCAAACTCGCATTCATGATCTAAGGAATGGTGAGGGGTAGTTATTTGGGCTTCCTTCATTTGGGCAATTTGAATCTCCAATTCCTCACCTTGGGTAACAATGCCTTGAAGAACATTGTCCCTATTTTGGCTCTCCTCTAGCATTTGTCTGAAGAAGTTTTGTTGATCTCCCATCATTTGGAGAATCACATTTTGAATGGTTTCATCTTCTTGTTGTGGGTGGGTGTGAAAGTGGTTGTATTGTGACAATTGAAATTCATTATGAAGTGGGTATTGGGTGGGTGGTTGTTGTGGATATTGGATATGGTGATTTTGGTGGGAAAAATTGGGGTAGTAGTTAGGATTTTCATTGTATGAGTAGTAAGGTAGGTTTGTGTTGACTTGCTCATCAAACTCCCCATACCCATAGTCATACTCAAAATATCCACCACATACTCCATATGTTAAGTCTTGAGCCATCATAGGTAAGACGAGGAAACAACTACAAGCATGGAAACTACAATAAAACGGTAAAAACGAACCTTGAGGAACAAGTTCCTCAAGGTTAAAGGATAAATAAAAACAGACAAACAAGTAAGAACTTAATCACATAGCACCATCCCCGGCAACGGCGCCATTTTTGACGTGAGAGTGTCGTCGGGTCTCCCAATCAAACACATTTATAATTCTCAACAAACAACTAGTTAGATGTTAAGTCGAGGTTGATCCATGGGATGGTGTGCTTTGGGTTCTAAGTCTATCTATCTCAATTAATGCTAGTGTCACGATTTGTTTGGGTTTGTAGTTGTGTTCTAGACTAATGTAAGCAATAAATTAAAACAAGCAATAAAAGGAAGGATGTAAACAAATGATTAAAAGCACTAGGATATAATGGGTTCATAAGGGATTCATGGGATTTGATCATACAAACATGTTCACAAAGTTGCAAGCAATTAATGTTGTAAAGGAACCGAGTTGGTTTATGTCTTACGGTTCTTAGGAAGAGTTGGGTCCCGGAGCCGAATCGATTAGATTGTACAACACCTACAAGTCGACTTACTTTCCTCCTAATCAATTTTATGCATGGTCTAACAAGACTCGAGTTGGTTTATATCTTACAAGTCAAGTTGAGTAGATAAGAGATGGGTAAAAATGTAAGGATTCATAGGCTTAGCATTTCATCAAACATAACATGTGCATAGGTTGACATCACAACAAGCAAGCAATTTAATTATGAAAACATATTAGATTAAGCATGATTAATCCCCATGTTTGTTTCCCCTAATTACCCACTAATCCTAGTTAAGAGACTACTCACTTATTATCATAGTAAACATGTCATTAATGGTGTCAATCATCACAACAAGTGTAAACATGATAAGAGAATGAGGAAATAAACAATAAAGAGAAAAAGGGTAAAAGAATTATACCAAACTTAAGATGATTCCAAATAATAAAGCAAAGAATAAAAGAAGAGAACTTGATTGATTGGTGAAGAGTTGTCAATTCTCCAATAATAACCCAACAATCTTCAATTACCCAATAATAATAAACTTGAACAATAATTAAGGAAAGATTAATATGTAATTTTGTGGAAAGATTGAGATTAATCTATTCTAATCTACTCCTAATCTATTCTAAGAGGATTTTCTAATATGGAGGCTTTTCTATCCTAAAAACATGATCCCCTTTAACTAATACAAGATGGGGTATATATAGTGGAGCTTCATTAGGTTAAGTAAGGCTAAATTAGTAATTAACTATTCTAAGTTCTAAGTAAGCAATCGCAAGTATTTCGGAGAGATGGGCGTCTTTGCTGAAGACGTCGTTGTCCGCTCATCTAAGAGGTAGGACGTTCGGATTGTTGCATGGAGAGACGAGCGGCCGATGAGTCGGGACGCTCGGATTTGTGGGCACCTTGGACGAGCGTCTTAGTTCCTTGGACGCTCGAATTCTTCTTCAGAATGCTTCCCTTCCCATACTTCTCATTCTTGCAATGTTAGTCTTTAGTTCTTGCCTCTCCTTCAATACTCATTCAACCAAGATCGTCAATGTCCTTCCAAATAGGCTCAAGAGACGGGAATTTCCGCCTAATTGTCTCCTTTCCTACAAATCAAACACAAAGCAATAGGAAAGCAAAATAGGAAGCATTTGACGGGTAAAATGGCTATGAGACGCTATAATAATATGCAAAATAGGTTCAATTAGGGGACTAAATGTGCGCAAATATGAGTCACATCAAATATCCCCAAACCGAACCTTTACTCGTCCCGAGTAAAGAGGTGACTAAAACTAGACCTTTTATTTAAGCTATCCTAATAATATAACCGATATGAGACAATTAGCGGGTCTCACTCTGTCCCTTCAACTCACAACAAGACAATCATGAGGTAGGATGCCTTCTTGCAAGGAAAGGTGGGGCTTGCCAAAATGGCGACACATCCAAGCATTAAAGCAAGCAAAATCAAGTAATGGATGCATCTACAAAAGAATAGCCACTTTCCTCATCTAAGTGGCGGAAAGTATCTCCAAGGGAAGCAATCTAAGGGTACACACTCCTTCATAGATATGGTTTCTTCAAACTACTAAGCCTAGAAGGATACCAATAAATCACCTCCAAGTCGTGTCAAGTTAAGGTACCTTTGTCCTCAATCTTTAAATGCTTTTGTCAAGAATAGATTCCCTATGGTGTTAGAAACACTGGAGGATCGCGGAATTCCCCTTCTTGCCTAGACAAGAAGAATGGTCGTCCCCCCTCTACCATGCACAAAAATGGATACGATGGAAAAGGGATCAATAGTATTTGAGTATCATTTGGGAGTTTGCTTTTTGTTGTTGTTTTTCCCCCCAATTTCTTGTGGCATTTGACATTTGAGAACACTTTCTTTTGCCGTTTCTTTTTTATTTTTGACATTTCAATACTTGACAATTTTTCAACTTTTTGCATGTTCTTTTGAACATTTTCAAAGTCACTCCATATGTAGTGAGGGTGCTTATATTTGAAGCATAGGAGTCTATTTTTGCTCCTCTTTTCTTTTGATGCAATTTGCAAACTTTTTTGACTTTCTTTTTCTTTTCTTGAACTCAAATTTTCAACAATCGTTGTGCCCATTCCCTTTTTGTTGACAAAATGTGGTAGAATATGGAAGATGGTTGCATGGTTTCAAGGGTCACCTTGGAATAAACGGTAGCCAAGGAATTATCACAACACAAGGTACTCCTGACTAGGCCTTAATCCATGGGTCAAAGGATACTAGCATGACACATCCTAGGGTGTTTTACAAGTATTCTAACAAGTAAAGTCTTAAGAAGAAAAAGCATCTACAAGGGCCTTATATACACTTATCAAGCTTCCCAAATTGACGGTTTCACAAAAAATTTCTAACCATGTAAACTACATGCTATGATTCAACTAACATTTATACAACTTAATGCATATGCTTCTACCAACTAGTATGTCACATAAACTAAATGCAACTCCTAACAACACATAAATACACAAACCGCAACAAAAAAATAAACCACATCCTCCTTGACATGTAAGCCCATCCTCCTCATATGAATAATGAAAAAGAAATGGAAGGGAAATAGAGATTAGAGCGATCATACCAAGCGGTCTTCATTTTTCCTTGCTAATGCCTCAAATGTAGTATTGTATCTATGTGAGAAGAGAACAAAAACACAAGTATATACAATTCTACACTACTAAATTAAAGAACAAGTTTTTGGTTTTTGAAATTTTCAAATTGTTATGGATTTTGTTTTAATGAAATTAAAGAACATATTTTTGGGATTTTTCGAAATTTTTCAATTTTTATGCATTTTTGGAATATAAATTTCCATCCCCCACTTTATTTTGGACATTGTCCTCAATTTACATGTAGGAGTAGGAATAAAAAAGAAACTATATGTTTTTTGGATTTTTGAATAAATGCAATGATATGAATGAATGCATGCTCTAACTAAATGCAATTCTATATGATATATACAACAAATGAATGCAATCTAAACTACACTATATGATGCATGATAAATGCTTAAGTCACCGATGAGCAACCCTCCCCAAACCGATTTAAGCACTATTTCTAGTGTAGAAAAGAATAGTATTGGTCATTAGTGACTATGCATGAATTATAGTCTATATGCAACTATCTACATAAATCATGTGAGATATATTACAATGCAACTATACTATATGAACTAACTAACTAATGTAAATGCAATATGAAATATAATATAAATGCAAGCTAAATGTATATGTATATAACTAAATGCAAGTGTAAATGTAATGCAAAGTCAAAGGAAAGGATATCTTACAAATGGTGGTTTGAGGGAGGAGTCCACCAAACGCATTCCTTGTTGCCATGGTTATTGATGTTGTCCATGTTGCTCAATGCTCTCAATAACCGGTCAAATGCTTGAGCACAATCCTCAAATAAGCATGAATACGGTTTATTCCAATTCAAAATAAAGCTTGGCCAAAGAAGCTTGTCATTCACTCTCTCTTTCACCTTATCCTTGGCATTTGAGCCTTTGCAATGCTTCCAATAAATAAGCTCATGATTCTTGTCAACACTAGGAATGAAGTATGATAGCTCTTTTTCGTCCGGAGACTTCCATTCACCACCTTTTTCTTCAATTTCGACAATGATGATAGCACTTGGATTTGTCAATCCTTCAAAAGTAGAAGGAGAATTCTCATAACATTGATGACCGGATACCTTAGGAATTGAGATTGTGGGTGCCAAGTCTCCACAAGTAAGCTCATTTATAGCTTTGCTCTTGAGCTTCTCCACCAAGTACCTTTTATACAACAATTTGAGCTTTTGGAGAAGGTTTACCATATCATCTCCAACAATCATAGGTTCCATGGTGGGTGCGAAAAGGTCTTCATGGTCAATAGGAATGAGACATTCATCTTCCTCATGGAAGCATACCTCAAACTTCTCAAGGATGGGTTCCTCAAGTAAGGCAATCTCACAACTCCATTCCTCTTCTTCATTGCAAGACACATATCCCGTAAAAGCTTCTTCCATAGGCTTGTTATCATCGCTATCTCCATACGAATCATAGATAGGGGCTTCACTCCTCTTCATTAACTCTTTCTCCAACACCTCAATGTTCACCTCAAATGATACACCCTCATACTCACAAAGGTTAAGAGTATTTGGCTTACTCAACCTCATATCTTCTTCATCAAATACCACACTTTCATATTCACAAGAGCTCAAAGAAATTGGCTCTTTCCACTTGTCATCAAAGGTAACTCCTTCAAACTCGCATTCATGATCTAAGGAATGGTGAGGGGTAGTTATTTGGGCTTCCTTCATTTGGGCAATTTGAATCTCCAACTCCTCACCTTGGGTAACAATGCCTTGAAGAACATTGTCCCTATTTTAGCTCTCCTCTAGCATTTGTTTGAAGAAATTTTGTTGATCTCCCATCATTTGGAGAATCACATTTTGAATGGTTTCATCTTCTTGTTGTGGGTGTGTGTGAAATTGGTTGTATTGTGACAATTTAAATTCATTATGAAGTGGGTATTGGGTGGGTGGTTGTTGTGGATATTTGATGTGGTGATTTTGGTGGGAAAAATTGGGGTAGTAGTTAGGATTTTCATTGTATGAGTAGTAAGGTAGGTTTGTGTTGACTTGCTCCTCAAACTACCCATACCCATAGTCATACTCAAAAGATCCACCACATACTCCATATGTTACGTCTTGAGCCATCATAGCTAAGACGAGGAAACAACTACAAGCATGGAAACTACAATAAAACGGTAAAAACGAACCTTGAGGAACAAGTTCCTCGAGGTTAAAGCACAAATAAAAATAGACAAACAAGTAAGAACTTAATCACATACCACCATCTCCGGCAACGGCGCCATTTTTGATGTGAGAGTGTCGTCGGGTCTCCCAATCTAACACATTTATAATTCTCAACAAACAACTAGTTAGTGGTTAAGTCGAGGTCGATCGATGGGACGGTGTGCTTTGGGTTCTAAGTTTATCTATCTCAATTTATGCTAGTGTCATGATTTGTTTGGGTTTGTAGTTTTGTTCTAGACTAATGCAAGCAATAAATTAAAACAAGCAATAAAAGGAAGGATGTAAACAAATGATTAAAAGCACTAGGAGATCATGGGTTCATAGGGGATTCATGGGATTTGATCATACAAACATGTTCACCAAGTTGCAAGCAATTAATGTTGTAAAGGAACCGAGTTGGTTTATGTCTTACGGTTCTTAGGAAGAGTTGGGTCCCGGAGCTGAATCGATTAGATTGTACAACACCTACAAGTCGACTTACTTTCCTCCTAATCACTTCTATGCATGGTCTAACATGACTCGAGTTGGTTTATATATTACAAGTCAAGTTGAGTAGATAAGAGATGGGTAAAAATGCAAGGATTCATAGGCTTAGCATTTCATCAAACATAACATGTGCATAGGTTGACATTAAAACAAGCAAGCAATTTAATTATGAAAACATATTAGATTAAGCATGATTAATCCCCATGTTTGTTTCTCCTAATTACCCACTAATCCTAGTTAAGAGACTACTCACTTATTATCATAGTAAACATGCCATTAATGGTGTCAATCATCACAACAAGTGTAAACATGATAAGAGAATGAGGAAATAAACAATAAAGAGAAAAAGGGTAAAAGAATTATACCAAACTTAAGATGGTTCCAAATAATAAAGCAAAGAATAAAAGAAGAGAACTTGATTGATTGGTGAATGTCAATTCTCCAATAATAACCCAATAATCTTCAATTACCCAATAATAATAACCTTGAACAATAATTAAGGAAAGATTAATGTGTAATTTTGTGGAAAGATTGAGATTAATCTATTCTAATCTACTCCTAATCTATTCTAAGAGGATTTTTTTAATATGGAGGCTTTTCTACCCTAAAAACATGATCCCCTTGAAGTAATACAAGATGGGGTATATATAGTGGAGCTTCATTAGGTTAACTAAGGCTAAATTAGCATCTTTGCTGAAGACGTCGTGGTCCGCTCGTCCAAGAGGTAGGACGTTCAGATTGTTGCATGGATAGTCGAGCGGCCGATGAGTCGGGAATGCCCAAAGTGGAACGATATCAAATCTAAGGAAAAACGTGATTTTGCTAAACGTGATTACAAAAACAAGGTAATGACTGCTATTTAGGGCATGTATGATTCGTAAGAGCACGATGTCCTTGAGGATGAATTAGACGCCAAATTGTGCATCTCGTCTAGTTCCTCAAAAGGTGATTCCAAATCTTCAAAGAAAGAAGGCATCAAATGTCTTATGGCTCACTCTGCAGATTCCGACTCAGGTTCAGACCATGAGGTAATTAAGCTCAAGAAAAAGGTTCGATCCTTCTCTAAAGACAAAATTTGTCTCCTCCTAGATCAATTCATTGATAAATGTCGTGTCCAAACCAATAAATTGGAAGCTATGCAAATTGAAATTGAGGAAATAGCCAAAGAAAATGTTAACTTAAAATAATGTCTTTCAAAATCAGTATTATAGTAATAAATGTAAATGAAGAAAGAAAATTGACAATGAAAACTAAGAGTAAGATTGAATTATCTGTTCAAAGTGTATCTCCGCAGATTTACAATAGTAGAAGGTTATGTCATACATCCATTTCATAACATAATAACCACACTCATAATCCTCTGTTTGTTGCGGACACTAAAGTTAAAAAAAAATATTCAATTAATAATAAGTATTACTAGATACATAGGGTAAGATTGAATTACCTCTTCTTTTTCAAAATTTGGCAAAAAAGGAGTCTAAATTTTGTTTAAGTCAATCTTAACGAAGTTTAGAAAACACCCTATTTACTTCACATCTTATCATCACAATCAAACAACTAAATATGGGTTTCAGGCGAAGGAGTGGGGGGACACGACTTATAGTAAGAATTCCATTATACCCGCTCTAGTAAGTGGAGGGTGAGTTTGAGAAATAAATAAAATCTGATGGTGTGTGAGGATGATTCATTTTCATTTTATTAACAATTTTCCTGCGTATTAGATAATCAAACAAAGTAGTACACAACAATTAAGTGAAATCAAACACAGCCATGTGCATCTCACATTGGAGTAATACAAAGCAAAGTGGCAAGAAGTATAACATAAAAACTAGTAGATTAAAAAGCACGAGTAAGTAATGGTTAAACATCGGCTATGTGTGATGGTCATCAAATTTGATAGGTGATTAGGATGGTTGGTCAAGGGTAGTCGGAGAAAGGTTGGATGAAGGGGGTTGCCTGAGGGAGATGAAGGGAAGGGAGTTCAGAAAAATCAATTGGGTAAGAGAGGAAAAAAAATGACAAGGGTATAATTATTATTTACTCGGATCTCTTTAATATATAGTTTAGTATTTCTAATATAATAGTTGCGTCCTCCTTCATAAGTACAATATAGTATGCAAGCACCTTCAAAAACCATTTTAATCTCCATCGTCTTAGGATCCCTTTTTCGCGAGTCCAAAATATTCATTGTGTTCAATCCCACGCAAATCCACAACCAACATCCAATGATTACTGTGATCAAAACATGACAAAATCATTACATATCAAGAATTAGAACTTATATGCACATATGATAATACTACTCTTACATTTTAATTTCAAAATTTGATGATGACGGTAAAAAAATTAGGCTCTAAACTATAGCAGTAGAAGTTACTAATTTTGAGTTTGCTAAGGACAAATTGATTATGTTAGGTCAATATGATGTTATTACAGGTAAACATGATAAAATTCAAGTTCACTTAGATAATTTAGTCTTAGAGAAACTTAATCTGATAAAACAGAATATCAAGTTAATTGATCAAGTGCATGATGCTCGTAAGATTTCAAACAGTGGGGAGGTGGTCAGATTGTCATAGACTTGTTAAATAACCAGACCAATAACTCCTTGAAGCATGGGTTGGGAATTAAGGAACCATCACCTCGCCCTAGGTACACTACCAAACCAAATCCCACTGACTATCTAATCTTAGCCGCCACGAAAAAGGTTCAGGCAGGGGGAGCAAAAGAGCCAAGCACTACTAGCGACGAGATTAATCCTCCACCGCTTCGCCGTTTCCCCTCATAAATGGAAGTTCAATTTAGCCCCGACAGAGGAAAGGGTTGTAGGTGATAGCGCATTTTGCCCGAAAACAGAAAAAAAAGTCCCCGCTTTCCATACCATATGGATTGTCCGCGGAAAAAGAGGTGCTACAGCTACAGATACAACTAAAAAAGTTAAAAAGCTGCTAGTTTAATACTTATCCTTCATGAAATGCTCCCATTACATATTTCTCGTCTTCTTTAATTTTCATTGGATGGGCAATATACGCTTCACATTGTTTTGGATAATGCATGTACTCCACAAGTTTCACAGGGGCACAAGTATGGAACTAATTTAGTAGTTTCGATTATAGTTGTACACTGATACAAGAAACTACAATTTCCATCATAAAACCGTGAGGAAATTAGTTACCAAACAATTAGTGAACAAAAAGACCAATAAATGAAATAGGTTCATTTATACATACGTTTCCCAAGCTTGAAGCATAACAACATTTAGCCATAAATATCGGAATATCTGCCTAATTTCAATGACGGTCAAATAGCATTTAATATCATTATTCTCTTGGTAGTTAAATACTGAGGCATCAATCACAATTTTGATGCATGCAGTGGTCGACAAGGAGCACAACTTCTCTTCTAAGATCTAACAGTGCTAACTCAAAGCTTTAACTTCCTCTACACTAAGAGGAGCTCTATCATCTTCTTCACCTCTCTGTTATTTCCCCTTGTCCTTTTCAAGGGAGATTGCCTATTTCAACATAAAAAGAGTAAATAAAAGTGCCAAAATATTACATTGCAATTGATCTAGCTTTAGAATCAGAATCTATAAATTAATATAATTGAACTTCACTACCTTCTTTTGAACCTTATTGTCGGATTCTTTTGTATCTTTCGATTTGACTTTTCTCTTTCGAGTCTTTTCTTCTTTATTGGCCTGATAAAAATAATAGTATTTGAAATTTTTATTTGATGAGGGCAATGTTAGGTTTCTTACTAAGTATGACATTAGTCTAAATGTTATAGATGAAAATCAAGTTACCTCATCTTCACCTAACAAAATAAAGGTTTTCGACAATTGTGCAAAACTCCCTTCCACTTCTCCATCCTGATATTTCGCGTCAACTTTCCCATATCAGACCTAAATTAAATTTCTTCAACCACAGTCCATAAGGTAGACCAAGCTTATTAAAATCAATATGCAATTTCTCCTTTTTCTCATTTTTCGCTTTGTCTTCTGCATTCTCATTATTACTAAGAATCTCTTCAAAAAAATTTCCCGTTGACGGACCCCTCGTCTTCTTTCTTGGACGCGAATAATTATCTCCATTTTTACCCATATTGTGGACCTGAGTCCAATTAAAAAAAAATATTAGTATGAATAAATGAAGAAAAATAACCTTATACATAAATGGCAGTAGCATTGGAGATTCAAATAATACCCTAATAAAAAAATTAAGAAAATGAACATAAAGATAAACGGGTCATCAATTAGTAAAAGACGATGAATAATGAAAACAGATGCAGTCTCCTTGTATGCTTGTATTTTCCAAGTGGTAGTCTTTTGCTTGTACTCGATTCATTAATACAAATAATGACATTTTATCAAAAAAAAAAAAAAAAATTGAGCCGAGATGTGTGAAATATTAGCTGATAGCATTACATCATATACAAAATTTCAGTTCAAATAATTATACATCAGCAGTGCAAATGACATAATGACATAATCATCTACAAAAAAGTTCAAAAATCAGCAAAGGATATTATCTATTTTTTGGAGTTATCAAACCATAATCCCTCATCATGGTTATCTCGCACATAAACTTCGTCATGTAGTACTTGCGAATTTTGGCAAGTGGTCGAAAAAGGATAAAGTTCATCAACTTGATTATACTCTTCTTCATCCACTAACACCATCTACGGCAAGAATGCGTCTTTTACCATTACGAACAACTAACTGTTTCTTGTCTAAGGGATCCTCAATATGAAAAATTTTCTATGCTTGAGATGCTATAATATAGAGGTCGTCCTTGTGACCTAGAAAATGGAAATCTACTAAAGTGAAACCCATATCATCAACATTAACTCTTTTATCACAATCGGCCTACTTACATCGAAATAAGGGTACTGAAAAATCATGATAATCAAGCTCCCATATGTCTTCAATTACTCCATAAGAAGGCTTTGTTATATCTACAGGTTGTTTACCCTTTCCTACATATTCAAATGACGATGCCATAACTATAACGCCGCTATTTTACATCGTACTTTTCACATTTTGACGACTTGTGTAAAAGCAGAACCCATTGATATCATACCCTTCATAAGATATGATAGTGAGCTTAGGACCATATGCTAACCATCTTAAGTTCTCACTTAGGTCACGTGTTGTGTTTGACAACTTTGTCATCACCTTTTCTTTAAACCAGTGTACAAATGTCCGATTGTGTTCACTTACCAACCAACCTTCACGTCTATGTGGATTTTGTCTTTTTATAAAGACAAAATGATCAATTAAATATGGATGAACTTCAGTCATATGTTGCAAAACATACATTTGTGCCTTATAAAAAAAAACACGGTCAATTGTAATAAATGTTTTTCCCAAAGTACCCTTCTTTAGTGCCTAGAGGTAGGGATTCCTATAGATTGCACACGGGTCAAGCAATCTTGGCAGAATCCAAGTGTCTCACAAGCAACAGTTGCTTCAAAAATGCTAGCCTCAGGTCGATACCGATTCTTCACTCACCTCTTATACGTCCCCATATCTCGCTCCATAGCCCACATGTTTTGAAGGAACAACCAGCCACAACGTTTAATTTCTCTAACCGAATGAGTGATTAAGTGAACCATATTGTCGAAAAAATAATGGGAATGTACATTTCAAGTTCGCAAAGTGTCACAATAATATCAGCTTGTAGCTCATATAAAGACTCCGGATCAATGTCTTTAGCATTAGTTGCACTAAAGAATCTGCAAAGATTAATGATCACTTGTCTAACATGTTTAGGTAAAACGGACCGAATAGCCACATGGAGGAGATGTGTCAACAGAACATGACAACCATGAGATTTCAGTCCCACTAACTTCAAATCTTTTAGTGACACAAGACGACTTATGTTGGAGGAATACCCATGCGGTACCTTCATACCATTTAAAGACTCACATAATCTCCTTCCTCGATAGAGTTGTGCAAGTTGGGGGTAAGTAAGTACGTTTCTCCTTTTCATCTGATTTTACCTCGAAACGCACCTTAGAAACCATGTCATATCTAGATTTGACCCCATCTTTGGTCTTATTAGGCATGTTCAAAGTGCCAATGATACTATCAAACACACTCTTCTCTACGTACATGACATCAATACAATGCCTAACCGACAAGTGCTCCCAATATGGTAGGTCCCAAAAGATGGACCTCTTTGTGTGCTACACCTCATCCGGTGGAGGTCTGTAAGGTTTTCCAAATTCTGTAGGGATGTTCATAACTAGTTTGTGATACTCTTTTCCATTCAAAAATAATGGAGTCGGTCGGTGCTCAGTTTTTTCATAGAATGCCTTCTTCCTCTTGCGATATTGATGATTTTCGTGAAGAAATCGACGAATACCCGTGTATGCATATTTCCCGCATCTCCAACCATTTAGATTCAGTGTCATCACCATATACGGGGCACCCCTTATCAGTCTTCAGCCTATAACCAGAAAGGTTTTCATAATCCGGGAAATCATTAATTGTACAATATAGCATAGCACACATTTGAAAGTGTTAGCCGCTAGCTGCACCAAACACCCGCACACCAACATTCCAAACAATTTCAAGTCTTCTATTAGTGGCGCCAAATAAACGACTATGCCATTACCAGGTTGTTTAGGACCCTATATTAGGAGCGTAAGTAAAATGTATTTATTCTTTGTTGTAAGACAAGGAGGCAGATTGTAAATTATTAGCATTACTGGTCACCTGCAATGTTGGGTACTAAGTGTCCCAAAAGGATTAATTCCATCGGTACAAAGCCCTAGTCTTAAATTCCTAGGCTCTCCACCAAATTCAGGAAAGGTTCTATCATTTGTTCTCCATTGGGGTGCATTGGCCACATGTCGTAGTTTAGCATCTTTATTTCTCTCTTCGTGATGCCACACCATATATTCTGCACCTTTTGCATTTGCAAATAAAACGCATAAACTTTGGTATAATAATTGGCAAATACCATAAGGTCTTGATCGGGCTGCCTTTCTTTTTATCTCGTGATTTGATATTGTACGTCGCTGCTTTACATCGTGGACACTCATCTAAGTCACTATAATCTTTCCAGAACAAAATGAGTCATTTGGGCAGGCATGAATTTTTTTGTAATTCGTAGCTATTGGACACAACACTTTCTTACATTGATAAGTATTATCTGGAAGCTCATTACCTTCTGGCAACATTTCTGATAAAAGTTGCACTAGAGCAGTGAAACTCTTATCACTCCATCCATTTGCAACTTTCAAGGTATACAATTTCAACACAACTGATAAACGGGTGAATTTGGAGCAACCCGGATATAACGACGGTTTCTTAGAATCATCATCTAGCCTCTGGAAAATTTTCGGATATTCTATGATATATTTTTCGAAATCATCCATCATTTTATCAATATTCTCACCCTCTACGTTGTTGTCCTTATCATGGCTGTCATCATTATCATTGTCCACATTAATCGAAATGTTGTTAAAATCCAAACCATGCTTCTTAAATTCATCCACATTATCAAACTTGTTCGCTTGACAGTGTTTGAGGTACCTTGCATGTCATTTTCTTTCTCTCCATGACATATCCACACATGATAATCAGGTTAAAACCCATTCATTACCAAATGATTCCGCATTTCCTTTGCAGAGCTTACCTTTATCAGGTTGTTACATACGCTATATGGATAAATGAGATGCTCCTCATCCCCATGTTGTTTTTAATGTGCAACAACATGGCTGATAAATTTTTTAAGCCGTTGAAGAAAATAGAAATCTTGTTTTCTATACATCCAATTCCGATCCATACCCAGCATAATACACCACTAAAAATAGAATAATGGCTTGTATTAGAATAATGATAAGACCCAATGGCAAGTCCTGAAATTTTTTTTATAAATAAATACCGAGAAAAAGTATGTATATAAAACTTCATGTATAAACAAACTACTCGACAATTCGAGAAAAGTTTATAACATGATCAAAACATACAATTCAACTCCTTAACTTCTACTTAAGACATGCCTAAAAAGGGAAAATGAAGAGAGAGAAGGCGATTGAATTCTTCGTTCTCGCAATGGCAAAACAGAAGAAATCAAAAACAAATCTCAATAAATCTAGTAATAATATTACAAATATTAATCAACAAAATAAAAAACAAACAGAATTCATAGCTAGTACTAGTAATTCTAATACTAATCGATCATCAAATTCCCCTAAATCAGCAGGACGACCGTCTCTTAGGGTTTCGCCACTGCAATTTGAGGCGGAACTTGAGCCAATTATTGAAGATGAGGAGTATGATTCTGAACCGGTAGTGGAAGAGAATCCATCAGAGGAACACCCTATAGTTCAACTTCTCCCTGCTGATGTTGAAGGTGAGATTTCTTTCTGGTCGACCGCTGTTTTTTGTTACATTCTTGTGGCCAATCCACCCAGCACGGTGATTTCAGGCTTTATCAAAAGAGTGTGGCCTAACAATGGGGTCGATAAGGTTTCTTTCTTACCGAATGGTATTTTTATGGTGAGATTCAAAACTAAGGCACAGCAGCAGGCTATGCTTAAAACTGGTCATCTATTATTTGATAATAAACCAGTGATTATTAAGGAATGGAGTCTTGATGTTGCCCTTATTAAGCATGATGTTCAGAGGGTACCAATCTGGATGAAGATGTATGGGCTTCAGGTTAAATTATGGGGGAAGGAAAGCCCGAGGAAGCTGAGTGGTGAGGTTGGGAGTTTCATCAAATGTGATGATTCTACAGCTAACTGTAGTTTCTTTGGGTTTGCCCGTGTACTTGTGGAATTGCAGATTGGGCAATCTTACCCTAAGGAATTGAAGTTTAAGGATGAGTTGGGTAAGATACAATGGGTCAGGGTGGAGTGTGACTGGTTACCCCTCCAGTGCACAAAATGTAAAGGACTGGGACACCTACAGGAGGATTGCAGGAAAAGGGCGTCTGGGGTTACTAAGAAGGTATGGAGGCCAAAACCTCTGCCGACAGTGCAGCAACCCCAAGCAGGTCCTAAGCATACAGCAAAGCCAGTTCCTCAAGCATCTCCTACTCAGAATGTTCCTGTTAACACTCCTGTCTGCACATCAATTTTAAGTAATTTAATTGACCCGTATCGTCATACGATCAATTAAATGATCAATTAAGTGTGTTACGCTTTAGGTATGACCTAAGGGGATCAACTGATCACCACCGTCGCATGACAGTAATGTCAAACTCTAGTCAGCCAATCATTACCGATATGTGTGGACCAGTTGACAGTAAAATATTACTTCACAATTGTATTCTTTATAATGAGACTTAAACATGTGATCATCATGGTCAACAGTTGTGATCGCATTATTGTCGGAGGACACATATTCCAACACTTTCCTCCTAATCACTTCTATGCATGGTCTAACAAGACTCGAGTTGGTTTATATCTTACAAGTCAAGTTGTGTAGATAAGAGATGGTTAAAAATGCAAGGATTCATAGGCTTAGCATTTCATCAAATATAACATGTGCATAGGTTGACATCACAACAAGCAAGCAATTTAATTATGAAAACATATTAGATTAAGCATGATTAATCCCAATGTTTGTTTCCCCTAATTACCCACTAATCCTAGTTAAAAGACTACTCACTTATTATCATAGTAAACATGTCATTAATGGTGTCAATCATCACAACAAGTGTAAACATGATAAGAGAATGAGGAAATAAACAATAAAGAGAAAAAAGGTAAAAGAATTATACCAAACTTGAGATGATTCCAAATAAAAAAGCAAAGATTAAAAGAAGAGAACTTGATTGATTGGTGAAGAGTTGTCAATTCTCCAATAATAACCCAATAATCTTCAATTACCCAATAATAATAAACTTGAACAATAATTAAGGAAAGATTAATGTGTAATTTTGTGGAAAGATTGAGATTAATCCATTCTAATCTACTCCTAATCTATTCTAAGAGGATTTTCTAATATGGAGGCTTTTCTACCCTAAAAACATGATCCCCTTTAAGTAATACAAGATGGGGTATATATAGTGGAGCTTCATTAGGTTTACTAAGGCTAAATTAGTAATTAACTATTCTAAGTTCTAAGCAAGGAATCGCAAGTATTTCGGAGAGATGAGCATATTTGTTGTAGACGCCGTGGTCCGCTCGTCCAAGAGGTAGGACGTCCGGATTGTTGTATGGAGAGACGAGCGGCCGATGAGTCGGGATGCTCGGATTTGTGGGCACCTTGGACGAGCATCTTAGTTCTTTCGACGCTCGGATTCTTCTTCAGAATGCTTCCCTTCGCATACTTCTCATTCTTGCAATGTTAGTCTTTAGTACTTGCCTCTCCTTCAATACTCGTTCAACCAAGATCGTCAATGGCCTTCCAAATAGGCTTGCCAAAATGGCGACACATCCAAGCATTAAAGCACGCAAAATCAAGTAATGGATGCATCTACAAAAGAATAGTCACTTTCCTCATCTAAGTGGCGGAAATTATCTCCAAAGGAAGCTATCTAAGGGTACACACTCCTTCATAGATATGGTTTTTTCAAAGTACTAAGCCTATAAGGATACCAATAAATCACCTCCAAGTTGTGTCAAGTTAGGGTACCTTTGTCCTCAATTGTTAAATGCTTTTGTCAAGAATAGACTCCCTATGGTGTTAGAAACACTGGAGGATCGCGGAATTCCCCTTCTTGCCTAGACAAGAAGAAGGGTCGGTTCCCCTCTACCATGCACAAAAATGGATACGATGCAAAAGGGATCAATAGTATTTGAGTTTCATTTGGGAGTTTGCTTTTTGTTGTTGTTTTTCCCCCCAATTTCTTGTGGCATTTGACATTTGAGAACACTTTCTTTGGCCGTTTCTTTTTTATTTTTGGCATTTCAATACTTGACAATTTTTCAACTTTTTGCATTTTCTTTTGAACATTTTCAAAGTCACCCCATATGTAGTGAGGGTGCTTATATTTGAAGCATGGGAGTCTATTTTTGCTCCTCTTTTCTTTTGATGCAATTTGCAAACTTTTTTGACTTTCTTTTTCATTTCTTCAACTCAAATTTTCAACAATTTTTGTGCCCATTCCCTTTTTGATGACAAAATGTGGTAGAATATGGAAGATGGTTGCATGGTTTCGAGGGTCACCTTGGAATAAAAGGTAGCCAAGGAGTTATCACACCACAAGGTACTCTTGACTAGGCCTTAATCCATGGGTCAAAGGATACTATCATGACACATCCTAGGGTGTTTTACAAATATTCTAACAAGCAAAGTCTTAAGAAGAAAAAGCATCTACAAGGGCCATATATACACTTATCAAGCTTCCCAAATTGACGGTTTCACAAAAAATTTCTAACTATGCAAACTACATGCTATGATGCAACTAACATTTATACAACTTAATGCATATGCTTCTACCAACTAGTATGTCATATAAACTAAATGCAACTTCTAACAACACATAAATACACAAACCGCAACAATAAAATACACCACATCCTACTTGACATGTAAGCCCATCCTACTCATATGAATAATGAAAAAGAAATGGAAGGGAAATAGAGATTAGAGCGATCATACCTAGCGGTCTTCATTTTGCCTTGTTAATGCCTCAAATGTAGTGTTGTATCTATGTGAGAAGAGAACAAAAACACAAGTATATACAATTCTACACTACTAAATTAAAGACCATGTTTTTGGTTTTTGAAATTTTCAAATTTTTATGGATTTTGTTTTAATTAAATTAAAGAACATATTTTTGGGATTTTTCGAAAATTTTCAATTTTTATGCATTTTTGGAATATAAATTCCCATCCCCCACTTTATTTTGGACATTGTCCTCAATTTATATGTAGGAGTAGGAATAAAAAATAAACTACATGTTTTTTGGATTTTTGAATAAATGCAATGATATGAATGAATGCATGCTCTAACTAAATGCAATTCTATATGACATATACAACAAATGAATGCAATCTAAACTACACTATATGATGTATGATAAATGCTTAAGTCACCTATGAGCAAACCTCCCCAAACCGATTTAAGCACTATTTCTAGTGTAGAAAAGAATAGTATTGGTCATTAGTGACTATGCATGAATTCTAGTCTATATGCAACTATCTACATGAATCATGTGAGATATATTACAATGCAACTATACTGTATGAACTAACTAATGTAAATGCAATATGGAATATAATATAATGCAAGCTAAATGTATATGTATATAACTAAATGCAAGTGTAAATGTAATGCAAAGTCAAAGGAAAGGATATCTTACAGATGGTGGTTTAAGGGAGGACTCCACCAAACTCATTACATGTTGCCATGGTTATTGATGTTGTCCATGTTGCTCAATGCTCTCAATAACCGGTCAAATGCTTGAGCACAATCCTCAAATAAGCATGAATACGGTTTGTTCCAATTCAAAATAAAGCTTGGCCAAGGAATCTTGTCATTCACTCTCTCTTTCACCTTGTCCTTGGCATTTGAGCCTTTGCAATGCTTCAAATAAATAAGCCCATGATTCATGTCAACAGTAGGAATGAAGTATGGCTCTTTTTCGTCCGGAGACTTCCATTCACCATCTTTTTCTTCAATTTCGACAATGATGATAGCACTTGGATTTGTCAATCCTTCAAAAGTAGACGGAGAATTCTCATAACATTGATGACCGGATACCTTAGGAATTGAGATTGTGGGTGCCAAGTCTCCACAAGTAAGCTCATTCATAGCTTTGCTCTTGAGCTTCTCCACCAAGTACCTTTTATACAACAATTTGAGCTTTTGGAGAAGGTTTACCACATCATCTCCAACAATCATAGGTTCCATGGTGGGTGTGAAAAGGTCTTCATGGTCAATAGGAAAGAGACATTCATCTTCCTCATGGAAGCATACCTCAAACTTCTCAAGGATGGTTTCCTCAAGTAAGGCAATCTCACAACTCAATTCCTCTTCTTCATTGCAAGACACATATCTCGTGTAAGCTTCTTCCATAGGCTTGTCACCATCGCTATCTCCATACAATCATAGATAGAGTCTTCACTCCTCTTCATTAACTCTTTCTCCAACACCTCAATGTTCACCTCAAATGATACACCCTCATACTCACAAAGGTTAAGAGTATTTGGCTTACTCAACCTCATATCTTCTTCATCAAATACCACACTTTCATATTCACAAGAGCTCAAAGAAATTGGCTCTTCCCACTTGTCATCAAAGGTAACTCCTTCAAACTCGCACTCATGATCTAAGGAATGGTGAGGGGTAGTTATTTGGGCTTCCTTCATTTGGACAATTTGAATCTCCAACTCCTCACCTTGGGTAACAACGCCTTGAAGAACATTGTCCCTATTTTGGCTCTCCTCTAGCGTTTGTCTGAAGAAGTTTTGTTGATCTCCCATCATTTGGTGAATCACATTTTGAATGGTTTCATCTTCTTGTTGTGGGTGGGTGTGAAAGTGGTTGTATTGTGACAATTGAAATTCATTATGAAGTGGGTATTGGGTGGGTGGTTGTTGTGGATATTGGATTTGGTGATTTTGGTGGGAAAAATTGGGGTAGTAGTTAGGATTTTCATTGTATGAGTAGTAAGGTAGGTTTGTGTTGAGTTGCTCATCAAACTCCCCATACCCATAGTCATACTCAAAATATCCACCACATACTCCATATGTTAAGTCTTGAGCCATCATAGCTAAGACGAGGAAACAACTACAAGCATGGAAACTACAATAAAACGGTAAAAACGAACCTTGAGGAACAAGTTCCTCAAGGTTAAAGGATAAATAAAAATAGACAAACAAGTAAGAACTTAATCACATAGCACCATCCCCGGCAACTGCGCCATTTTTGACGTGAGAGTGTCGTCGGGTCTCCCAATCAAACACATTTATAATTCTCAACTAACAACTAGTTAGATGTTAAGTCGAGGTCGATCCATGGGACGGTGTGCTTTGGGTTCTAAGTCTATCTATCTCAATTTATGCTAGTGTCACGAATTGTTTGGGTTTGTAGTTGTGTTCTAGACTAATGCAAGCAATAAATTAAAACAAGCAATAAAAGGAAGGATGTAAACAAATGATTAAAAGCACTAGGATATAATGGGTTCATAAGGGATTCATGGGATTTGATCATACAAACATGTTCACAAAGTTGCAAGCAATTAATGTTGTAAAGGAACTGAGTTGGTTTATGTCTTACGGTTCTTAGGAAGAGTTGGGTCCCGGAGCCGAATCGATTAGATTGTACAACACCTACAAGTCGACTTACTTTCCTCCTAATCACTTCTATGCATGGTCTAACAAGACTCGAGTTGGTTTATATCTTACAAGTCAAGTTGAGTAGATAAGAGATGGGTAAAAATGTAAGGATTCATAGGCTTAGCATTTCATCAAACATAACATGTGCATAGGTTGACATCACAACAAGCAAGCAATTTAATTATGAAAACATATTAGATTAAGCATGATTAATCCCCATGTTTGTTTCCCCTAATTACCCACTAATCCCAGTTAAGAGACTACTCACTTATTATAATAGTAAACATGTCATTAATGGTGTCAATCATCACAACAAGTGTAAACATGATAAGAGAATGAGGAAATAAACAATAAAGAGAAAAAGGGTAAAAGAATTATACCAAACTTAAGATGATTCCAAATAATAAAGCAAAGAATAAAAGAAGAGAACTTGATTTATTGGTGAAGAGTTGTCAATTCTCCAATAATAACCCAACAATCTTCAATTACCCAATAATAATAAACTTGAACAATAATTAAGGAAATATTAATGTGTAATTTTTTGGAAAGATTGAGATTAAACTATTCTAATCTACTCCTAATCTATTCTAAGAGGATTTTCTAATATGGAGGCTTTTCTATCATAAAAACATGATCCCCTTTAAGTAATACAAGATGGGGTATATATAGTGGAGCTTCATTAGGTTAAGTAAGGCTAAATTAGTAATTAACTATTCTAAGTTCTAAGCAAGGAATCGCAAGTATTTCGGAGAGATGGGCGTCTTTGCTGAAGACGTCGTGGTCCGCTCATCCAAGAGGTAGGATGTTCGGATTGTTGCATGGAGAGGCGAGCGGCCGATGAGTCGGGACGCTCGGATTTGTGGGCACCTTGGACGAGTGTCTTAGTTCCTTGGACGTTCGAATTCTTCTTCAGAATGCTTCCCTTCACATACTTCTCATTCTTGCAATGTTAGTCTTTTGTTCTTGCCTCTCCTTCAATACTCATTCACCCAAGATCGTCAATGTCCTTCCAAATAGGCTCAAGAGACGGGAATTTCCGCCTAATTGTCTCCTTTCCTACAAATCAAACACAAAGCAATAGGAAAGCAAAATAGGAAGCATTTGACGGGTAAAATGGCTATGAGACGCTATAATAATATGCAAAATAGGTTCAATTAGGGGACTAAATGTGCGCAAATATGAGTCACATCAAATATCCCCAAACCGAACCTTTACTCGTCCCGAGTAAAGAGGTGACTAAAACTAGACCTTTTATTTAAGCTATCCTAATAATATAACCGATATGAGACAATTAGCGGGTCTCACTCTGCCCCTTCAACTCACAACAAGATAATCATGAGGTAGGATGCCTTCTTGCAAGGAAAGGTGGGGCTTGCCAAAATGGCGACACATCCAAGCATTAAAGCAAGCAAAATCAAGTAATGGATGCATCTACAAAAGAATAGCCACTTTCCTCATCTAAGTGGCGGAAATTATCTCCAAGGGAAGCAATCTAAGGGTACACACTCCTTCATAGATATGGTTTCTTCAAACTACTAAGCCTAGAAGGATACCAATAAATCACCTCCAAGTCGTGTCAAGTTAGGCTACCTTAGTCCTCAATGTTTAAATGCTTTTGTCAAGAATAAATTCCCTATGGTGTTAGAAACACTGGAGGATCGCGGAATTCCCCTTCTTGCCTAGACAAGAAGAAGAGTCGTCCCCCCTCTACCATGCACAAAAATGGATACGATGGAAAAGGGATAAATAGTATTTGAGTATCATTTGAGAGTTTGCTTTTTGTTGTTGTTTTTCCCCCCAATTTCTTGTGGCATTTGACATTTGAAAACACTTTCTTTTGCCGTTTCTTTTTTATTTTTGGCATTTTAATACTTGACAATTTTTCAACTTTTTGCATTTTCTTTTGAACATTTTCAAAGTCATCCCATATGTAGTGAGGGTGCTTATATTTGAAGCATAGGAGTCTATTTTTGCTCCTCTTTTCTTTTGATGCAATTTGCAAACTTTTTTGACTTTCTTTTTCTTTTCTTGAACTCAAATTTTCAACAATTGTTGTGCCCATTCCCATTTTGTTGACAAAATGTGGTAGAATATGGAAGATGGTTGCATGGTTTCAAGGGTCACCTTGGAATAAACGGTAGCCAAGGAATTATCACACCACAAGGTACTCTTGACTAGGCCTTAATCCATGGGTCAAAGGATACTAGCATGACACATCCTAGGGTGTTTTACAAGTATTCTAACAAGTAAAGTCTTAAGAAGAAAAAGCATCTACAAGGGCCTTATATACACTTATCAAGCTTCCCAAATTGACGGTTTCACAAAAAATTTCTAACCATGCAAACTACATGCTATGATGCAACTAACATTTATACAACTTAATGCATATGCTTCTACCAACTAGTATGTCATATAAACTAAATGCAACTTCTAACAACACATAAATACACAAACCGCAACAAAAAAATACACCACATCCTCCTTGACATGTAAGCCCATCCTTCTCATATGAATAATGAAAAAGAAATGGAAGGGAAATAGAGATTAGAGCGATCATACCAAGCGGTCTTCATTTTCCCTTGCTAATGCCTCAAATGTAGTGTTGTATCTATGTGAGAAGAGAACAAAAACACAAGTATATACAATTATACACTACTAAATTAAAGAACAAGTTTTTGGTTTTTGAAATTTTCAAATTTTTATGGATTTTGTTTTAATGAAATTAAAGAACATATTTTTGGGATTTTTCGAAATTTTTCAATTTTTATGCATTTTTGGAATATAAATTCCCATCCCCCACTTTATTTTGGACATTGTCCTCAATTTACATGTAGGAGTAGGAATAAAAAAGAAACTACATGTTTTTTGGATTTTTGAATAAATGCAATGATATGAATGAATGCATGCTCTAACTAAATGCAATTCTATATGACATATACAACAAATGAATGCAATCTAAACTACACTATATGATGGATGATAAATGCTTAAGTCACCGATGAGCAAACCTCCCCAAACCGATTTAAGCATTATTTCTAGTGTAGAAAAGAATAGTATTGGTCATTAGTGACTATGCATGAATTATAGTCTATATGCAACTATCTACATGAATCATGTGAGATATATTACAATGCAACTATACTATATGAACTAACTAACTAATGTAAATGCAATATGAAATATAATATAAATGCAAGCTAAATATATATGTATATAACTAAATGCAAGTGTAAATGTAATGCAAAGTCAAAGGAAAGCATATCTTACAATTGGTGGTTTGAGGGAGGAGTCCACCAAACTCATTCCTTGTTGCCATGGTTATTGATGTTGTCCATGTTGCTCAATGCTCTCAATAACTGGTCAAATGCTTGAGCACAATCCTCAAATAAGCATGAATACGGTTTGTTAAAATTCAAAATAAAGATTGGCCAAGGAAGCTTGTCATTCACTCTCTCTTTCTCCTTGTCCTTGGCATTTGAGCCTTTGCAATGCTTCCAATAAATAAGCTCATGATTCTTGTCAACACTAGGAATGAAGTATGGCTCTTTTTCGTCCGGAGACTTCCATTCACCACCTTTTTCTTCAATTTCGACAATGATGATAGCACTTGGATTTGTCAATCCTTCAAAAGTAGACGGAGAATTCTCATAACATTAATGACCGGATACCTTAGGAATTGAGATTGTGGGTGCTAAGTCTCCACAAGTAAGCTCATTTATAGCTTTGCTCTTGAGCTTCTCCACCAAGTACCTTTTATACAACAATTTGAGCTTTTGGAGAAGGTTTACCATATCATCTCCAACAATCATAGGTTCCATGGTGGGTGCGAAAAGGTCTTCATGGTCAATAGGAATGAGACATTCATCTTCTTCATGGAAGCATACCTCAAACTTCTCAAGGATGGGTTCCTCAAGTAAGGCAATCTCACAACTCCATTCCTCTTCTTCATTGCAAGACACATATCCCGTAAAAGCTTCTTCCATAGGCTTATCATCATCGCTATCTCCATACGAATCACAGATAGGGGCTTCACTCCTCTTCATTAACTCTTTCTCCAACACCTCAATGTTCACCTCAAATGATACACCCTCATACTCACAAAGGTTAAGAGTATTTGGCTTACTCAACCTCATATCTTCTTCATCAAATACCACACTTTTATATTCACAAGAGCTCAAAGAAATTGGCTCTTCCCACTTGTCATCAAAGGTAACTCCTTCAAACTCGCATTCATGATCTAAGGAATGGTGAGGGGTAGTTATTTGGGCTTCCTTAATTTGGGCAATTTGAATCTCCAACTCCTCACCTTGGGTAACAATGCCTTGAAGAACATTGTCCCTATTTTAGCTCCCCTCTAGCATTTGTTTGAAGAAGTTTTGTTGATCTCCCATCAATTGGAGAATCACATTTTGAATGGTTTCATCTTCTTGTTATGGGTGTGTGTGAAATTGGTTGTATTGTGACAATTGAAATTCATTATGAAGTGGGTATTGGGTGGGTGGTTGTTGTGGATATTGGATGTGGTGATTTTGGTGGGAAAAATTGGGGTAGTAGTTAGGATTTTCATTGTATGAGTAGTAAGGTAGGTTTGTGTTGACTTGCTCCTCAAACTCCCCATACCCATAGTCATACTCAAAAGATCCACCACATACTCCATATGTTAAGTCTTGAGCCATCATAGCTAAGACGAGGAAACAACTACAAGCATGGAAACTACAATAAAACGGTAAAAACGAACCTTGAGTAACAAGTTCCTCAAGGTTAAAGCACAAATAAAAATAGACAAACAAGTAAGAACTTAATCACATAGCACCATCCCAGGCAACGGCGCCATTTTTTATGTGAGAGTGTCGTCGGGTCTCCCAATCTAACACATTTATAATTCTCAACAAACAACTAGTTAGTGGTTAAGTCGAGGTCGATCGATGGGACGGTGTGCTTTGGGTTTTAAGTTTATCTATCTCAATTTATGCTAGTGTCACGATTTGTTTGGGTTTGTAGTTGTGTTCTAGACTAATGCAAACAATAAATTAAAACAAGCAATAAAAGGAAGGATGTAAAAAAATGATTAAAAGCACTAGGACATCATGGGTTCATAGGGGATTCATGGGATTTGATCATACAAACATGTTCACCAAGTTGTAAGCAATTAATGATGTAAAGGAACCGAGTTGGTTTATGTCTTACGGTTCTTAGGAAGACTTGGGTCCCGGAGCTGAATCGATTAGATTGTACAACACCTACAAGTCGACTTACTTTCCTCCTAATCACTTCTATGCATGGTCTAACAAGACTCGAGTTGGTTTATATCTTACAAGTCAAGTTGAGTAGATAAGAGATGGGTAAAAATGCAAGGATTCATAGGCTTAGCATTTCATCAAACATAACATGTGCATAGGTTGACATCAAAACAAGCAAGCAATTTAATTATGAAAATATATTAGATTAAGCATGATTAATCCCCATGTTTGTTTCCCCTAATTACCCACTAATCCTAGTTAAGAGACTACTCACTTATTATCATAGTAAACATGTCATTAATGGTGTCAATCATCACAACAAGTGTAAACATGATAAGAGAATGAGGAAATAAACAATAAAGAGAAAAAGGGTAAAAGAATTATACCAAACTTGAGATGGTTCCAAATAATAAAGCAAAGAATAAAAGAAGAGAACTTGATTGATTGGTGAAGAGTTGTCAATTCTCCAATAATAACCCAATAATCTTCAATTACCCAATAATAATAACCTTGAACAATAATTAAGGAAAGATTAATGTGTAATTTTGTGGAAAGATTGAGATTAATCTATTCTAATCTACTCCTAATCTATTCTAAGAGGATTTTTTTAATATGGAGGCTTTTCTACCCTAAAAACATGATCCCCTTTAAGTAATACAAGATGGGGTATATATAGTGGAGCTTCATTAGGTTAACTAAGGCTAAATTAGTAATTAACTATTCTAAGTTCTAATCAAGGAATCGCAAGTATTTCGGAGAAATGAGCATCTTTGCTGAAGACGTCGTGGTCCGGTCGTCCAAGAGGTAGGACGTTCAGATTGTTGCATGGATAGACGAGCGGCCGATGAGTCGGGAATGCCCAAAGTGGAACGATATCAAATCTAAGGAAAAACGTGATTTTGCTAAACGTGATTACAAAAACAAGGTAATGACTACTATTTGGGGGCATGTATGATTCGTAAGAGCACGATGTCCTTGAGGATGAATTAGACGCCAAATTGTGCATCTCGTCTAGTTCCTCAAAAGGTGATTCCAAATCCTCAAAGAAAGAAGGCATCAAATGTCTTATGGCTCACTCTGCAGATTCCGACTCAGGTTCAGACCATGAGGTAATTAAGCTCAAGAAAAAGGTTTGATCCTTCTCTAAAGACAAAATTTGTCTCCTCCTAGATCAATTCATTGATAAATGTCGTGTCCAAACCAATAAATTGGAAGCTATGCAAATTGTAATTGAGGACATAGCGAAAGAAAATGTTAACTTAAAATAATGTCTTAATGAGAAGGATCAACCTAGTTCCATGTTGTGTCTTGAAAAAGAAATTTAAAAGCTTCAAAAACAAAATTTGTTTCTAGACAATAAGGTTGATGAAGCGAATGTAATAGATCCCTGCACTGTTGCATCTGGTTCTAACAAAGGAAATGTGTTGTCACTAACTCAAGAACGTGACCAACTTTTGATTGACTTAGCAACTCTTGAAAATGAAAAAGATGATCTTGTTAAGATTGCTGAAATGTTGAATGATGAGTCTAGTCATGTCAAAAGTGCCTTAGATCGAGTGCAAAAATCAAACGACGACCTTCTTGCTCAAATTGAGACCTTGAAAAAGGCTGAACAGACTCATGCAATAGATGCTGCTAGTGTGGCATCTGAGTCAAGAAAAGAAATAGATACTCTCACTAAATTAGTGTCTTCTTCGACTAAAGAACACGACTCTCTTTTAGCTGACCTCACCTTGTGTCAAAGGGATAACAAGCAACTAGAACAAATTGGGTTGTTACTTGGTGATGAAGCAAGACATGCAAAGCAAGCTTTCGACAATTTCGGTAGTTTAAATCTTAATCATCTTGCTAAAATTGAAACATTGACTAAAGAGCTAGATGAGGCTAAGATGTTTTACCTAAAATGGGAAGGAAGTCAGAATGTTTTGGAGTTTCTCTTAAAACAATCACAAGTATATGACAAATTTGCAAAGAAAGCTGGACTTGGTTTCAAATGCAACAGTAACATGCACTGTTGCACTCGAAACCAGGACCCAAGCAAAACTGACTTCCGAAGAAGAAAGTATACCGGTCTTCCTGAATATATTATTTGTAATTACTGTGGTAAAACAGGTCATGAGTTTAATGGTTGTGAGAAAAGAGTCAGTGACTTAGAAAGAAACACTAAAATTGTTAAACAAGTTTGGATCAAGAAAGAGGAAGTCAAGAAAGTTGTTGTCAAGCTAAATGTTTGATTTCTTATAGGCATTAGTGAGAGGCAGCAGCAATTGGTACTTAGACAGTGGATGCTCTCGTCACATGATGGGAGATGAAAACAATATTCCTCTCGCTAGAAGTGTACGATGGTGGCATGGTGACTTTTGGCAATAAAAAAAAGGTGAGATCATTGGTATTGGAAAGGTTGGTAAGTCAAAGTCATTATGCGTGAACAAAGTGTTGCTTGTCAAAGGTTTGAAACACAATCTCTTGAGCATTTCACAACTATGTGATCGAGGTAATATTGTTGAATTTCTTGCTAGTGAGTGTAGAATCATCAATGGAAAAACTAGAGAACTCATACTTGAAGGTAAACGTGTCAAAGATGTCTACATGACTAATCTATACTCATTGTCGGGTCAATCACTATCATGCATGAGTGTTCAAAAGAATGACCCTTGGCTTTAGCACAAACGACGTGGTCATGTAAATGCTAAAACACTTAACACCCTCAAGAGACTTGATCTAGTTGACGGCATTCCTAACATTAAGTTTGAATTTATGTCACTTTGTGATGATTGTGTTAAAGGAAAACAAGTCAACTGCTCCTTTAAATCCAAAAAGATAGTTATCACTTCCTTACCTCTTGAACTCATCCATATTTATCTATGCGGTCCCATGCGTATTGTGAGTAGAGGTGGAAGTCGTTATATTTGTGTCATTATGGATGATTTTACAAGATTTGTTTGGCTTCTCTGCTTAAGTTCGAAGGACCAAATATTTTATGAGTTCTTAATTTGGATAAAAAAAAGGTTCAAAATAAATTTGGTTACAAACTTATCTTATTGAGATCCGACCATGGAACCGAATTTGAGAACTTGTCATTTGAATCCTATTGTAATGAGAATGGTGTTAGCCACAACTTTTCGGCCGCAAGAACCCCACAACAGAATGGGGTTGTGGAACGAATGAATCGAACTCTTGAAAATATGGCTAGGACCATGCTCATTAGTTCTAAAGTTCCTTAAAATATGATGCTCGTAGTGATGAAGGAGTTTTTGTTGGTTATTCCTGTAATACCCCGTATTTTAATGATAAGTTATGAGAATAGTTTATGTAATTTAATAATTAATTAAAGGCATTTCTAATAATAAATTACAAATAAGACGATAATTAAATAATAAAATAAGTAAAACAAGTCGGGAATTGGGCTTAGCTAATAATTGAGTATTGGACCATGTGACATTAAGTAATTGGATTGAAATTTAGTATAATAAGGTTAGAGTATAATCGGGATTTGCATCGGAAAATAATTATAATATAATTTGGAAAGGTAGTAATTATATTATTACTAATAATAATTTATGACAATAATAGATTAGTAAAGATAAAATAAGGGAATCCTACCTATGATATATGTAATAATAATAATATAATTGTGATAATAATATAATGATAATTATAATAATAGTAATTCCTATATTAATTGGAATAGGTAAATTAAGATAGTTTCCTAATCGACCTCGCTTTCTCTATAATCCTACACCATAAATACCACCTTAAATCTGAGAAATAAATCACAAATTAAGAGGAGGAGTTTTTGGAGACGGAATTAGCAAGCGATATTAATAGGAAAAACTTCTAATCTCGTTTTATTTTCTTATACAGCTGAATGTCAGACGATCTTAAGACAGTTAGAAACTGACCCAAACCTTGACGGAATGAGACCAACCTTTGGGAGGTGGTTCGTGGGGTTGCAAGGGTTGGAATGGGTGTAGTGGTGGTGTCAGGGATGGCCTAGGGTGGCAGTGGCAGGCGGCTAAATGTGGCTGGTCAGGGGGTTATGCGGGTTTGGTTGTGGGGGATTAGAATGGGTAATTGAACCCTTAATTGTCCTCGTCTTGACCTGGGTAAGGTGGGTTTGTGTCGGGGGTAGTTAGTCGACCATGTTTGTGGTGTTGGCGTGGCGGCAGGTGGTGGTTTTTGCTGGTGGTGGTCGGGAAAACGCGAAACAGGGGAAAACAAGGAGAATTGTCGTGACAGTTTTAGGGAGGCTTCTGTGACTGGTGTGGTTGCGATTAGGGGAAGTGGATGGAACCTATAGAACCACCGTGTGTCATAGGTGACAGTGGTGGTGGTCGTGGGTGGTATGGGGCAGTGTAGTGGCCGTGGTAAGGCGAGTTGCGAGGTGGTGTAGGGTGTTGTTGTGTCTTTATATTAAGTGAGTGGATGGTTAGGGCGAGATCGTGTGGCCGTGTGTGGTGGTTGGGGCTTGTGTTTGGGGTGTGTCTGGGTTGGCGGGAATGGGTAGTCACGGTGGGGTCTGGTGGTAAGCTTGGTGGTTGTCGGGAATAGGAGTTTAGGACGGGTTTTTATGGGTGGTTCATGGGTTAATTACATGAGTGTTGGTCACGGTTTCTAAACCGTGTATTGGGTGCGTGTTTGTTTTGTGACGGGTTTTAATTGATTAATTAGTTCGGGTGAGTCGGGTTCGTAATTGAATCGGGTTTTAGTTATCACAAACCTTTAATCATTATAATAAATAATTAATTTGAATAATAAAATAAAATAAATAAATAAATGAATAAATAAGTAAAGTTAGTAATCTTAATTGTTGTAATTGTTATTATTAAATAGGTGACGGAAATTGTGATGAGTTTATAATCGGATTTGCTCGCTTTAATTATTGGATTGCGTAATTGGAGTGCTTGCTTGCCAGGTAGGAATCTCCTACTCAACTCGGTTTTATTGTTCAGTGAATGAATATTTAAATGTGACGATTTATGAGGTGAAGGTTAATATTGTGATTTATTGGAAATAGAGTAATTGTGTATGCTAAGATGTTGGTTGAGCAATAAGACGGGATTATTATTGAGTATTTGTTGTTGAGAGTCGATTAGTTAGTTGAGCATAACACGGAGGGTGTTACTGCCAGTTGTGCATAGCGAGCAATCGTTACTGCCAGATGTGCATAGTTAGTAATTACTACTGCCAGAGATAGTTGTGCATAGTAAGTGATTACTTCCAGTTGTGCATAGTACGGAGGGTACTACTGCCAGTTGAGCATGGTATGAGAATACCACTGCCAGTTGAGGTGAGCATAGCACGTTGCTAGGGGGGTTGTGCTACTGCCAGTGATGTAAGTAAGTTTTACGAATGAAGTGATGAGAACTTGAAGGATGTTTATTTTGGTTGGATTATTATTATTATTATTGTTGTTTAGTTTATTCCTACTCAACCATTGGTTGACGTGTTTGCTTCTGTGTCAAAATAAAATTGATGTCTGCTTTAATTGATGGCATCCTGTGGTGAACCATTTAATATTTCCGGTTAAATGGGGAGCAGATTTAAATAGCAGGTTTTGAGTTAGCTGGATATGGGGAGCTTGGGCGTGTGAGCTTTCGGACCTGCAGGAGTCTAGATCACAAATGTAGTTATATCACTTTATTTATTTCCGCTGCGAGTTGTAATTATTTTATTTTAAGTTTTAGTTAGTTAAATTGTAATAAACATGTATTCACTAAAGTTTTAATTTAAAGTACTTTGGTTTGTTGTACTTTGTTATACACTACCTCGGGAAACCGAGATGGTAACGGTCCTATTTATTTGGGAATGTCTAGCTAACGGCTCCTGAATAAATGGGGGTGTTACAATTCCGATCATAGTAAAACTTATAAAATTTATAACAAAAGGACTATAAAAATGGAAGAAAGGGTTCATGTAATATTTGACGAATCTAGTCTTTTTGTGTCACACACACAGGTTGATGATGAGGATGATGAATATGATGATGACTTTGAGATTGGAATAACACGACATGATATAGATCAAGTGGTGGAAGAGGCTGAGCAACAGTTGGAGCCACTGTTGCCTGTGGAGGATGTCCAAAATTCAGGGAGAACTAATCGTCCTTCAACACAAAAAGATGCTAACTCATCCAGGGGGAATGAGGGTTGTGAAGAACAACCTAATCAACTAATAAATGAACCACTATCACCCCTTCAAAAAATCCTTATGCAACAGTCCCCCTCACTGTTACAGAGAAACAAACCGACTCCTCTAACTCACTTATTCCCAAAAAATGGAAACACCAAAGCTCACATCCTTTATCAAACCTAACCAGTTATCTAACATCTGGAATAAAAACCAGATCATCGCTCTAAGATTTCTGTGCATACAATGCTTTCCTCTCTCAAATTGAACCTGACCATGTCACAGTAGCCCTAACTAATGAATGTTGGGTGACACCCATGCAAGAGCAATTGGAGCAATTCGAAAGAAACAAGGTATGACATCTTGTCCCTAGGCCCTCCCAACGTACTGTAATTGGTACACGGAGGGTTTTTCGCAACAAGCTAGATGGTGTTGGAGAAATCGTAAGGAATAAACCTAGACTAGTGGTGCAAGGTATTAATCAATAAGAGGGAATCGATTATGACGAAACCTTTGCACCGGTAGCTAGGCTTGAAGCCATACGAATGCTTGTAGCTTTTGCATCTTATCAAGGTGTAACACCCCCATTTCTTTAAGGGCCTGAACTAGGACTCCTCAGATAAATGACGGTGTTACCATCTCGGAAACCCGAGGCAGTAGATAACAAAGGAAAGAAACACAGTACTTTATTAAAATGTTTATAGTGAGATTACAACTGGAATTAGAACAAAGCCTCAGAAAATAAGACCAAAAGATACAGTCTGATAAAACTACTAATAAGACTAAGGTGGGCTAGGCACTAAGTCAGTCATCCAAGCTCTCTTCCCGGCCAGCTCCCATCAGTCTCTGAAATACCAGTCAATCTGCTCCCCAATAATTGGATCATCACAGGCGTACACGAATACACAGGGTCAGCCGCGAAGCTGAGTAGGGAAAACAATGAAACAATAAAATATGATATGCATGCTCCTCCGTCACCTCCATCTCCATCTCAACTCATATCTCGTATCTCATACCCCGGACAACCCAGCCATACCGATCCCCGGTAGACTATATATATCGACCGTAGCCGATCTCTGCCACTCGCAATGAGGACACCAGGGCAAGTCCTGCAGAACCCGCCTGGGCCTTATCACAACTCACATCGTATCTCAACATCGTCACTCCTACACCATCCTCCAACTCCAATGCATATGAGATGCTCAACAGAAATTAATGCACCACAATATATATATATATATATATATATATATATATATATATATATATATAAAATCAACTCAACCGATAAATCATAAAATCATGCCAGTTACTCGATGTTGTGATATCATACTCAACACGATCAATTCAGTCAATCACCTTCCCATATATGAATCATAACGTAAATCAACAACCACAAATCAAGACAACACAATTAAACAACCATGATAATAAGTCAAGTGTATTTCCCTACCTCAAAGTGCCAGCAATTCCAATTAAGTAGTTCAAGCAGTCCAGAAAATAAAGCAACGAATCTGATTATCGATCCTTCACGAATCCGTCACCTAAACAATTATAATATTTATAATTACTAACTACTAAATATAGAAATCTCCCAAAATAGAAGGTTACTAAAAAAAATAGAATTTCCTAAAAAGGACTTTCCTGATATAGTAGCTTTTCCATTTAGCCATCCCGACTCAAAACCCGACTTGAATTATTTAACCGACTCGGGAATTAAATAAATAACTAATATGATAAATACAATATTGAACGAATTAAACGTTTTAAGAAAACCCGACTCAAACATAAAACAATTCAACAACCCGACTTAAACCCGTCTTTCATTAATTAAATAACTCGGAATTAAATTAATCAGTTAAGCATACGACCCATTAACGAATTATAACGATTAACTATGAAAACCCGTTTCAAAAACAACTCGAATAACCCGTCATCAACCCCCGTCCCTTCACACACGCTCACACTCCTCACGCGCCATCTACACCACCACGACAACCACCTGACCTGCTGCCCACTTCGTCCCCACCACCAACCACCAACCCCAAGGTGGTCGACTCTCGCCGGCGAGTCAAACCAGCGCCGCCATTTGGCCTGGTTCATCACCGTGCAACACCAAACACCCCATTTCCTCGACTCACAACCGCCGCACCTATTGCCTATCCCCTGCCAAACCACCACCGTGCTGCACGCCGTCAGCCCACGAATCCAGACACCGTGGCACCACCATTTCGACCTCCCCCGAGTCCACGGTGGTGCCACCCCAACCTAGCCATCTAAACCACCTGAAAACCGCTGCTTAAACCCGTTTACTACCCCCATGTCGATGCCGCCTTGCACAGCCACAACCACCACCTACAACCACCCTAACCACCACCAATACACTCGTCACATACCACCCTTTACCATTACCCTGCCAACAACCACTAGTCTCACCTCCCTAAGTCACGAACAACCACCAAAAACCCGACATCAGATGCGAAAAACAGAGGAAGGGTTGAACTCTTACCTTTCCTGCCGCCACAGCAGCCACCACGGTCGTCTATGGTCGTTGACAAACACCCTAAGGTCTTCCTTGCTGCGCCGTCAACACCCACTCTCTCTCTCTCTCTCTCTCGTTTTGCGTGAAAGGCTGAGATTTCGGCTGGTGAAGTGAGGGAGGCGGCTGAGGGAGAAAGAGAGGAGGGAGGCGGGTTAGGGTAGTGTTTCATTAGGGTTAGGGTTAGGGTTTAGGGTTAGGGTTTAAATGGGCTTTAGGGTTTAATTGGGCTGAACAGTTAATGGGCCAACTCACTGGGTTAGCTCACAATTCGAATCCTATATAAAACCGTCTCAATTAACTTAGCTCGATAACTTAACGTAACTATCGACTAACAATTTACCCGACATAATTAGTAATATAAATGTATAATAATTGATATATAATAATAATATCCATTTAATTAATTATATAAAATACGGGGTATTACAGTCTTCCCCCCTTAAAATGAACTTCGTCCCGAAGTTCGCTCCCGTACTCAAACCTCAGAAGGGTATTGCATATCGTACTTACGGACGTCACGCATTTCGAAGACGGTTAACATATACTTTTGACACATCAATTAAACATAGCAAACACGAAATGTTACATTCTGCCCTCCTAAAAATAAACTTCGTCCCGAAGTTTAACTCATCTTCACTTAACCCAATCTAACTATAACTAATAACTACCTGAGAATCCAAGTGTATAATAACCGTCATCTCCCATCAAAATTCCGATCTCAAACTCAAGTAACTTAATAACCATGGTCTCACTGGACCGCAAACGTAACTCGGCACAAAGGCCCCACAACTCATAACTCATTACCAGTAGTTTAATCACACTCTCCTTTTACACATCAACCAACTAACAGAAGTAGGAACAAAACGTATAGAATTCATTTGTATAGGTACCCCACACTAAACATCAACTTGGTCAACTATAATCTACAAACAAGTGCAATTTAAGCATTAAGATTTTACAATCCTCCCCAACTAAAAACATGGTTACGTCCTCGTAACCTTCATTATTATAACAAAGTTCTCAACTACTGCTAACAACTGAAAGAGGATAAAAGATTCACAACTTACGCTCAAGTTAACGAATCCCTACCGAAGACAATCAATATACCAACTCTCTCATACCTTAGAAACATAGGGGATCAATCACATAAGAAAGAATTAGGGTCAACACTTGATAAATCGATTTATGAAAATTTATAACCTAATAGGTCCAGTCTGACTTTCCTTTACTTAATTGTATAGATTTAGGTCAAGACACAGAATCACCAATAAAAATGAAGACCACCAGTTTCGCAGTACTTATCATCCTAGAAATATTTTTAATCCTCACAACAAAGGGTTTGGGATTTATTCACGAATGACGAATGCACCTTGATTGGCAATTTTTTTTTTTTTTTTTTTTTTTTTTTTTTTTTTTTTTTTACAAACTTATTGGTCGAGTCAAACAAGCGAGTAAACAGCGATATTGAGAAGTTAACATACAAGACTATCATACATAAAATTTTCGTTCTTGGTATTAAATATATCTAAACTGTACCAACACCGTGACATGAAAGATTAAATGTATTTGACTACACCCATTTTACAAATATTCCTTACATATCATGATAATATCAACCTACCGTTTTAACACATAACTCACTTAAATCACCCCATTACATTTCCCGTTTTGACATTCGTAAATAACCACAACCCACCAATTCGCTATATGAACAACATGACTAAATTATCCCACTACTTATGACTCCGTTCTAGTTTCATTCCTCCAGACCAGCAAATATCGTGAAACCGTACAATCAGACACTGGCTGGGAAACTCATTCCGAATTTATACTTCACACGACAAAATTTGACTTCATTTTCAAAACTTTTACTTTCATACTGGATGGTGAATAATTTTCTTAACATAAATCTTATAACGGAGCCGTCCATAGAATTCATTTACATCTTACCACGAGACTCAAAATCAGATAGACTTAATTCAATTCCTTCAAACGAACAAGTTTAGGTGTTGACTCATATATCGTAATTTACAGGTTCATCTTATTCATTTCAGTCCTCTCTTTACTAATGAACGACTATTACCTCAACATCAGGATTTTAGTTGCACTTCTTTACTCAGTTATATTCGTGGCTCAATTAAGCGTAACTATAACAACTACCATTTAAACCAACGCATATCATGTGATTCATCAAAAGGGTTATCCCATTATAATTGCTAATATAATTATCATAAACAATCTTTATTTAAAATATAATTGATAGTAACGACTCGAGAATATAGATATGTCAAATGTCGTGTTACAATTGCAAAAATCACTTTAGCATTTTATGTCAATATAATGACGAACATATTCAATAAGAATAACTCACTGTTTAATTATCATGTTATAGATTTAGGTTCAACTGAGATAATTAAATGCGATGAAGGTAATAAATATAACTATGGCACACAACTCATATGAAAGACATTAGAACTCAGATGCATCCTACATGTGTGAACATTTAGACACAATCATTACTACCATCCATGTGTAAATTTTTTTTAAACATAACTATTATAATTTTCATGCGAGTATATTAGAACAATCAAATTACTTTTAATACCATCAATTTTTACTAAGATATGACAATATAGTTTTATATTTATATATATCCGACCACTATGCAAATATGATGAACACACCAAAGGTATTCCAACATGCCAAACGTATATAAAATATGCAAACAACTGGACTCATATAGAATATTTCACCCTCGATTAAAATCAAATTAAGCTATCCGATTTTACTCATACTATCATGCCAACCATGTTATCAACTAAGTTTTAAATTTTGTCACTTGTTAAGATACATAATTACTGAACATGCGTGCTACTATCGTCATATAAAACATTATAAATTCACATTACTAAGGCTCATGAATTAATCAAACAACTGTATGAAAACTCAACCTAGAATACACATTTTACAAGTCATGATCCACGTTGTAACTTTCAAAGATCACGAATAAATAACCGTTCGATTAAAACTTGATTTATATTACTTTTATAAAACACAGAGAGTTAAAAACACAGGGAAAAAGAATTAGGTTTAAAGCATAAGAATTCCATTTTTAAAGGATTTTACAACTCAGTTGGTTCAAACAAACATGTGACATCAACTGGTCCAAAACTTGGGTCCGTTTGCAAAACTTACTAATTAATATAGAGACATCAAGAATTTTCGTGGCTTATCAATTTGAAAACATATGCGACTCTTTTGATCGGTGGAGTTGGAATTATGTAACAATTATTAATACAATTTAAATGAGGATTTTTTTTTTTTTTTACAAAATCGTTGGTCAAAACGTCACTGCACAGGAACTTCCTAACCACAGCTTACTAAAATATTTATTACTCCTAATCCGTATATCATATAAGCACGAAACCAACGCCAAACGAACACTAACTGACGAGGCTACCTCTCATAAATTTTTTTTTTATCCCTAGGCAATGAACAGAAAAGAAATGGCAGTAACGTCAGTTAAAGAGTAACATCAACTAAACGAGTTTCAGCAGTATGTCATTCATTTTCTATGTCCCAATTCTTACAACTATACTATCGGTACTAATCCATTCTAACTTAAATCTCACACTGTACAATTCGTAACATCTACCCCATAGAATCCCTTCGCATCTCGATCTACTCCGTAGATCTAAATCACGATTGTTATGACTATAAATATGCAATTCGATAGTGTTTCTAATTACTATCACAATACTATACTAGCATGGCTTTGGGATCACATAACCGCATATTACTTAGTCTTAGTAGTGCTATCAACACATCATTCATACAAGTTACTTACCGTAGCGTTGTCCTGCAATAATCAATGTATCAATCAATTAACACTTGGGCAACGATATAGGAATTTCATGCTCAACCTCAAGCAACTTTGCTACCCTTTCTCTCATATACACTCAGGGTTTCCGGGTCAAACCGAGAGGGCACGGTGGTTCGGTGTGAGGGGCCCCTAACTCATACCTTACCTTAGTGTGCTCCTAACAGTTCTATCACGGGGTTCATTTTAATTAGACACATCCTATGTTCATTGGGCTCATTGGTTTAGGCCTGAGGATCGTTCGCTCTGATACCACTTTGTAACACCCCCATTTGTTTAAGGGCCTGAACTAGGACTCCTCAGATAAATGACGGTGTTACCATCTCGGAAACCCGAGGCGAGATAACAAAGGAAAGAAACACAACACTTTATTAAAATGTTTATAGTGAGATTACAACTGGAATTAGAACAAAGCCTCGAAAAATAAGACCAAAAGATACGATCGATAAAACTACTAATAAGACTAAGGTGGGCTAGGCACTAAGTCGGTCATCCAAGCTCTCTTCCCGCCAGCTCCCATCGGTCTACGAAATACCCGTCAATCTGCTCCCCAATAATTGGATCATCACAAAGCGTACACGAATACACGGGGTCGGCCGCGAAGGCGAGTAGGGAAAACAATGAAACAATAAAATATGATATGCATGCTCCTCCGTCACCTCCATCTCCATCTCAACTCATATCTCATATCTCATACCCCGGACAACCCAACCATACCGATCCCCGGTAGACTATATATATCGACCGTAGCCGATCTCGCCACTCGCGGTGAGGACACCAGGGCAAGTCCTGCAGAACCCGCCCGGGCCTTATCACAACTCACATCGTATCTCAACATCGTCACTCCTACACCATCCTCCAACTCCAATGCATATGAGATGCTCAACGAAATTAATGCACCACAATATATATATATATATATATATATATATATATATATATATATATATATATATATATATATATATAAATCACTGAACTGATAAATCATAAAATAATGCCAGTTACTCGATGTTGTGATATCATACTCAACACGATCAATTCAGTCAATCACCTTCCCATATATGAATCATAACGTAAATCAACAACCACAAATCAAGACAACACAATTAAACAACCATGATAATAAGTCAAGTGTATTTCCCTACCTCAAAGTGCCAGCAATTCCAATTAAGTAGTTCAAGCAGTCCAGAAAATAAAGCAACGAATCTGATTATCGATCCTTCACGAATCCGTCACCTAAACAATTATAATATTTATAATTACTAACTACTAAATATAGAAATCTCCCAAAATAGAAGGTTACTAAAAAAAATAGAATTTCCTAAAAAGGACTTTCCTGATATAGTAGCTTTTCCATTTAGCCATCCCGACTCAAAACCCGACTTGAATTATTTAACCGACTCGAGAATTAAATTAAATAACTAATATGATAAATACAATATTGAACGAATTAAACGTTTTAAGAAAACCCGACTCAAACATAAAACAATTCAACAACCCGACTTAAACCCGTCTTTCATTAATTAAATAACTCGGAATTAAATTAATTAGTTAAGCATACGACCCATTAACGAATTATAACGATTAACTATGAAAACCCGTTTCAAAAACAACTCGAATAACCCGTCATCAACCCCCGTCCCTTCACACACGCTCACACTCCTCACGCGCCACCTACACCACCACGACAACCACCTGACCTGCTGCCCACTTCGTCCCCACCACCAACCACCAACCCCAAGGTGGTCGACTCTCGCCGGCGAGTCAAACCAGCGCCGCCATTTGGCCTGGTTCACCACCGTGCAACACCAAACACCCCATTTCCTCGACTCACAACCGCCGCACCTATTGCCTATCCCCTGCCAAACCACCACCGTGCTGCACGCCGTCAGCCCACGAATCCAGACACCGTGGCACCACCATTTCGACCTCCCCCGAGTCCACGGTGGTGCCACCCCAACCTAGCCATCTAAACCACCTGAAAACCGCTGCTTAAACCCGTTTACTACCCCCATGTCGATGCCGCCTTGCACAGCCACAACCACCACCTACAACCACCCTAACCACCACCAATACACTCGTCACATACCACCCTTTACCATTACCCTGCCAACAACCACTAGTCTCACCTCCCTAAGTCACGAACAACCACCAAAAACCCGACATCAGATGCGAAAAACAGAGGAAGGGTTGAACTCTTACCTTTCCTGCCGCCACAGCAGCCACCACGGTCGTCTATGGTCGTTGACAAACACCCTAAGGTCTTCCTTGCTGCGCCGTCAACACCCACTCTCTCTCTCTCTCTCTCTCTCTCGTTTTGCGTGAAAGGCTGAGATTTCGGCTGGTGAAGTGAGGGAGGCGGCTGAGGGAGAAAGAGAGGAGGGAGGCGGGTTAGGGTAGTGTTTCATTAGGGTTAGGGTTAGGGTTTAGGGTTAGGGTTTAAATGGGCTTTAGGGTTTAGTTGGGCTGAACAGTTAATGGGCCAACTCACTGGGTTAGCTCACAATTCGAATCCTATATAAAACCGTCTCAATTAACTTAGCTCGATAACTTAACGTAATTATCGACTAACAATTTACCCGACATAATTAGTAATATAAATGTATAATAATTGATATATAATAATAATATCCATTTAATTAATTATATAAAATACGGGGTATTACACAAGGTATAAAACGTTTTCAAATGGATGTCAAAACCGCATTTTTAAATGGATACCTTGATGAAGAAGTGTTTGTTGAACAACCTTCGGGCTTTGTAAACAACGAGTTTCCTAACCACGTTTTTAAACTTGATGAAGCACTTTATGGTTTAAAACAGGCTCCTAGGGCCTGGTATGATAGGCTTTCAAAGTTTCTATTGGAAAATGGTTTCTTACGTGGTTCCGTTGATAAAACGTTGTTTATCAAGTCACAAGGAGACTAACTGTTGCTTGTGCAAGTATATGTCGATGACATTATTTTTGGAGCAACTAACAATTTTCTTTATATGTACTTTTCCGATTTAATGACTTCCGAATTTGAAATGAGTATGATGGGAGAACTTTGATTCTTTCTTGGTCTTCAAATCAAACAAAGTGAAAACGGAATAATGATTCATCAACAAAAGTACTTAAAAGATATGCTACGTAAGTTTGGGTTGACTAATTCTAATCCTATGCCTACACCAATGACGCCTAAAATAGAGCTTGATAAGGACGAAAATGGTAAGAGCATTAGTGAAAAGGTATATCGAGATATGATCGGTTCCTTACTCTATTTAACCGCTAGTCGACCCGACATATAATTTAGTGTGTGTGTTTGTGCTCGTTTCCAATGAAATCCTAAGGAATCACATTTCAAAGCCATCAAACGAAATTTTAGGTATTTGATTGGAACACAAGGGCTATATCTTTGGTACCAAACACACTACGAACTTGATCTTGTAGGATTTTCGGATGCGGATTATGTCGGTGACTCATTGGATAGGATGTGACACCCCCATATACCAAGGAGCCTTAACAAGACCTTCCCTAGCATATAAGGGCATCATCATCTCGGTTGCCCAAGGGAAGTAATCATCAAAAGTCGATAAAAGAACATTTATAATAACTTTACAAGTGATTTACCCAAAACTACTGATATACAAGATACATCTCATTAATATTATATAAACTACTCCTGTCATTACTCGTGAAGACTCATCCGGCCAGGACTCCAGCTACCATCCAAGACAACAACTGCTAAGACTGACTGCTCACCATAAGGGATCACCACAGACACAATAGAGACAAACAAGAAACAACCACACAAGGTCAGTAACTGAAGAAACACTCCAACCACTGGCGCAACAATTCAGAAACAACAACATACACACAAGCCACATCTCCTCCAATCAATCACTGTCACCGACTGTCAACTGGACCAGCCCTGCCAGTGGTGGACCGCAGCCGTTCCCACCTAAGCCCCGCTCATCACACTGAGCGATAACCCTGTCCCATTAATGTGCACATTCCCTCCCGTGGCGGGTTCCATGGAGGGCGAAACTAGGGTATGAAGACACTCCCACAAGTGACTCCACTCAGCCGAGGATGCACCTCGAGAACCATAGACAACAATCAAACCCAATCAACTACGCATCGTATATCGGCGTCAAGACCGCTACCCGAATCAAGCAACCTATCCCCAAGGCATAAGCATCCTCAAAGGCTCCCATGGAAGGAATTAAGGTGAAGGGAAGGAGGTAAGGCGACATCTAGGTCTGAAGGAAGGAGGCGTAAATGATTTGCGATTCTATCAAAACACGATTATAAACCATCGCTGTAAAGACGCTACTCGATCGAGTAACCAACTTACTCGATCGAGTGGCCCCTACTTGATCGAGTAACCAAGCTACTTGATCGAGTAGCCTCTATTCTATCGAGTACCACTCATCCCCATAGTCTAACAAGACACAAAGCATCTCTTACATGCATTCCTAAAGGCTCTCACATGCCCCCAAGGTCGGTGAACGTTGGTCAACGGGTCCCTAAAAGGACGGGTATTACTGTCTTCCCCCTTTAAGAAGAACTTCGTCCTCAAAGTTCGACTCACCCTCCCCCAAACCACACGCCAAGAAACCAAGGTCGCCATCACCGTTTACCCGACACAGGTCCACAACTCTCTAAAAGCATTATCCCACTATGTCATCATCATCAACTGTCCAACACACACCACATACTCAAGCCTCTGAAAACCACTACTTGAATTACCGAACACACCACACGCGGCAAACGGTTCTATCACGGACTCAACAATGTATGATTCATAGTCACATAATGCAAAACTACCGATGATAACCCCGTTACTGCTCATGACATCATCTTCTCATTATGACCACCTTCTCATTATAACACGTAAATTACTCATTTTCACTTAAATATGCAATTTCCTCAACAAAATTATTAAAACAACTATAACCTTGTACTTGAAATGTAATAGAGACATTATAAAACATTACAAACATACGGCAAAAATTGTTATAATTTCGGCTTTTTCTTTTGCGACATTACTCTTCCCCTCTAAAAAGGAACTTCGTCCCCGAAGTTCACCATCAAACGACTTTCCTTCCCCCCTTAAACCGACCCATATTGCACCTTAACGACATTACTCATGTATCACGACAAACATTAATTTATATACATGTGCCACTTTATGAACGGGCATTACGTGACCACAACCCATACAAACGTAAACTATTGGAACCATATGTTACTCACGGACACATATATATGTATATATATCTTGTGATAGACTAGTAACCTCTCATCCACTTGATAAAAGATAACCACACTAAAGCAGTTAGAACACCATAAACATATTACTCGATTAACCGTGACAGATGGTACGCGCATTCAGACTAAAAGGTAATACAAATGCTACTAAAACTGTGTGAATTGCTCAAAATCCATGTCCACCCGTGACATCGGACGCCACATAACCACTACTCATGAGGTAAAGGTATGTACATATACAAAAACGAACTTAAACAACATCACTTTGCATGTCAAGTTCCCGCAACAATATGTGTCATTGTTCCGTCACGCTTATATCTTACAAATTTCACTTATAATTCAAGCACAAACCAAAACATGACTAACAATGAGACCAAAATATGTTACTAGCCATGACCGACCAAGTCCAGTATAGAAATATTCAAAACAAAATCATTTGAACAATTTAATTTTCGAAAAGTTCCTGTAACAGTGCTACACGATCGAGTGGGTTAGGCACTCGATCGAGCTGGCCCTACTCGATCGAGTATCTTAGCTACACGATCGAGTAGCCCGAGATCAGAATACCTCCAATTAGACACACCTGCAGCTACTCGACCGAGTGAGGGGCACTCGATCGAGTGGCTTCAGCTCAAAGACTACTCAAAATTCCCAAACATGATATATATAGTCACACAACCACGAGTTGGGATGATAATCCGACCACAAATCCTATAGAACAAGTTCTAAAAAAAGCAAGTACGGCCTTATGGCCACCAATACAAACCAAATACGACAAGTACGAATCAAAACAAACTAATATCCAACACAACCGACCATCATAACAAAAGAAAAGGAGTATCACTCCTGCTGCTACTGCTCATCCATCACGTCATCCTCATCTCCTCTACCACCCGATGTGCCTGCTCCTGATGCACCAACACCTGCATCACCACCGGCTCTAGCATCTGGCCTCACGTACCAAGGGGTCAAGCCGGCTTAAGGATATAAATGAGGTGCTCCCCATGTGGACATATCCACCCCGTAGGAGTGGAAAACCCCACTGTAGTCCCCGACTCCCCTCCACCAAACCGGATGCGGTCCCGAGGTCCCAATGTCCTGAGTATATGCCATCTCATGCATGTTCCGGAGCATCAAGGTAGAGGACAGTCTCTCTGCCAGGTAGCTCTCACGCGTCTCCGGGGTGTCAAGAAAAGGGTAACTAGGAAACGGGTACTATGGTGGTGCTGCCGGCTGTGGTTATGTCTCAGCCATCCTCTCCCTCACTCGGCGCGGCCCTCTCCCTATCCTGGGTCGATCCTACTCAGCTCTCACGTTCTCCCCCTTCCTCGGCTCAGGCATGACTTGGAGGATCTCCGGGTCGATGAAGTACGTCTGCCTCGCAGGATGTGCATGGTCATCCACCTCCTCATTAGAATCGGCAGCTACCACTGCCTTGGGTAAAGGCTCTATCGGTGGGAGGTTCTCAGGAGATGGTATCTTCATCCAACTCATGCCCCACGCCCTCCATGCTAAACTACCGTCCTCCAAAGTTCTCAACCATTTCAGGTCGAGGAAGTAAGCTCTGTCCATGGTAGGTACCGGGGTGGCTAGAGGAGTGTACTCCAATGAAGCGTCAAAAGAAGTTAGCTTCTCAGCTAAACGGATGGCAATAGCACCACAACTCAGGATCCTAGTGCTAGAGGAGGTCATCAAATCAAGACTGGCACACACCATAGCGGGAGCACTAAAGGTCACTCTCTCAGTCCGCTCAGTGTTAAGGTACGCCATCAGAAGCATCAACTCATGCGAGTTCAACTTACTCATATCCGATCTCTCGTAAAGGAGACACGACACAGCACGAAGAAAGATCTTTAAAGTGACATGTTGCACATCATTGATCAACATGTTACTAGCAGTGGGAGCTGATTTCCCGGTGATACAAGGCATAAGACAGCAAACCCCACACTCAGTCGGTATGTCACGAAGGGCTCCCTTGGGAGGCTTAGCCAAGCCAAGGTGAGAGGCAAACATGTCTATGGTCAAGACAAAACTGGTGTTCATGAGGCGGAACTGCATAGTTTGTTCCACCGGCTCTTATTTAAACGAGCTCATGTATTCAAGGGTCAGAAAGGCATAGGAATTCTTTCGTAGACGGTATAGTCCGGTGAACCCCAAGGTCTCAAAGATGTGTCGGACATCAATCTCAATACCCAAGTCTTCTAAGAGGGTCGTGTCAACACAGCGCGTCGGTCTCATCTTACGGGACTGTAAGGCCACAAAATTCTTCCTTTGGTTGAAATCCACGAATACCACAGACGGGTATTCAGGTACAACAGGTACTACCGGTCCACTTTCCTCCCCAACTTCGGGCTCTGAAGCCCTACCCATCTTACTCTGTCTGGTTCCTAGGTTCAGTCTCGGCATCTGTTACAGCATACAATTTTAAATATACCACCACATACACACTAAAACGTACAAAGTACACATATTTGATCATAAAAGAATCATCTAAGTACACACTATCGCCAACAATTCCCAAAATTACAAGTAAAATTCCAATTCTTTTAGCTCAGACGGTCTCTACAGCTGTAAAACTTTTGACATACTTATCATGAATTAACTTAACCGTTACTACTTTTAGGACTCAAACCTTCAAAACATATTCATATACAACCCAATTTGCTATTATATGGACGAATTTCAGTTTGGGGCACTTTTAAAACGGAGTTTTAAGACAAATTTTGGGGTGAAAATCACAAAAATCAACACCATACATGATACTCCCTCCTATTCACTATATTCTTCCCTATTTCCTTATTCGGATTATTCGGGTTTTCTTCCCTATTTCCTTTATTGGGTTGATTTGTGTGGTCCAAATTCAATTGCATGCGGGGTAGTGTGTTTTATGTGGTCCAAATTCACTTGCTTATTTCTTGTGCAAAAAGAAAAGGGGAAGAATATAGTGAATAGGAGGGAGTATATACAACATACATTACTCAATTTTCATCCTTTTACATGTAATAGACAACCAAAAATCAATTAAATTTCTCAAACCCTAGAAATTTCGGTTGATATAACATTCAATTTTTAATTCGATTTTTGAAACATTAACAACAATAATCATCAAAGGAAAGCATCTGGTGTTGGAGTTAGTGTCCTCCACAATAGTGCGTTTACATAATAAATCTCATTAAAGGAATATGTTCAGATATTTAATTATTTGATCCTCGTCAGTTGATTAACGTAAATCGATAACGATTGGCTGACTAGAGTTTGACATTATTGTCGTGAGACGGCGGTGATCAACTGACCGCTTTCGGTCACACCTTTAGGAACGGACCCCAATTGATAACTAATTAATTGTATGAGATACAATTTATTTAATCCCTTGATTTATTGACTAATAGGTTAGTCGATCATTTTTAGAGAGATTTCGAGTTGCGAACTCGAGGCACGACAGTTATTATTTAATTATGCTATAATTGAATAATAAATTCTGGGAGACGAGTTTTAGTTAATTAATTGTTAATTCACTAAAATTGTACTAATTGGTTAATGTGATTAATATTAGTGCGTAAATAATATGTGTAGCGGTACACGTATATTTACGTAGTGATTTATACGAAATTAATTGGAAACATTTAAACATGAAACGATGTTTAAATAAAATTTACACGTATTTGTGCGACAAATATAAGAACCAAAATGGACCCGTAAATGGGACATTGGACCGTGTAAATGAAGTGTAGTGGATGATTACAAACATAATCATTACACTTTATTTATTTATTCTTCCACAAGTTATCTTATGTCTTTTGCATGTGATATGTAATTGAACATAAAATAAAACAATTTCTACACTCTACCATTTCCCTACTCCAACGTCCTACACTATTAAAACAACACTAGTGTTGTTTATTTTTACACTACTTCACTTGTGCATTTTGCATGTGAATGTTTTGTTGGCATTTTCTCTCTAAAAATTATTATAAACATTTACTAAGATTTGTTAGTAAAACCAAAATATTTACTAAGATTGTTAGTACTATTTACATATTATCAAGGGTAATCTTACTAATATCTAGTTAATATTAGTAAGGTTGTTGGGTAAGTTCTTGGGTGCTTAAGAAAGGAGGTGTTCTATTTTGGACACTTGAAGATGGAGGATCTTGCCATTTATTTTAAGCTCAAGAACAACCAAGATGGGTAATCTTGGTTGTGCCCAAATTCTACCATTTCTCAATGTAAGAAAATTGTTTTTCCTTAACCTTTATTTTTATGCTTTTATATTTGCATGCATGTTTCATAGATCACTAAATGAACAAATTATGAGATAATTTGTTACTAATTAGAGAGTCTAATTAGGATCTATGATCTTTCAAGTGGTATCAGAGCTTAGGCTTGTAATTTGCATGTTGATTTTAAACATATTAATAAATTATGAGATAATTTATAAAAACTCAAAAATTGTGTTAGAAGAGGTTTTAGCATGAAATTTTTGGGGCATGCATACCTACTGATATCAAAAGATTTGTGGTAAAGTTTGATGATTTATGAAGCTATTTTGCTATTTTTAATGATTTTTGGTAGAAAACCGAGTCAAAATGCCGTATTTTAGTTAAGAATTGACAAAAAATAGTTAAAAGTTGATTCGGGTCATGAAATTTTTATGGTATTTCATGCATGTTTTCTACAGATTGTATGCAAAATTGTGAAGGTTGGTTTGAAGTTTTGCATGTTTATTGATTTTATGAGATAAAAGTCGATAAAATTGAAATAAATTAATCATAATTTTGAAACGATTGATTCTGCCCTTTATAAATTTATGTACATTTAAAAATATTATTTAAAAGCTAAAAGTGAAATTTAAAATGTGATTTCACCTTGTTTTGATGTTTATTGGTTTTAGTGGTTAAAAACCGATAAATATCGATCTTTTTCTTCATAAATTTTATCCAAAATTTTGGGGCAATGTTTCTGACATTTTAGTGTTCTTGGGAGTGTTCCAGAATACTCTAAATTTTTGTTTCAATTTTTTTGGGTAATTTTTCAATTATTTTGGATTTTTACTTAAAAATTATGATTTTACCGATTAAATTAGCAAAATATCACCAAATCAAACTTATTCTTCATCATAAAATTAGTGAGGACTAATTTTGAGGTCCAAAACAGTTTGGATAATTAGTTTGGACTTAAATGAGATTTAAGAGTTAATTATTGATTTTTACAAGTTAAAAATCGATTATAGCCAAAAAAACCGAGATTGATACCAACGATTGATGGATAGGGCGATTTTGACATCTTTTTACAACATTTTAAGCATATTTATTTAAGTTGAATGAATGATTGTCATTTATTTAAAGTATTTATCTTTTTGTACCTAGTATGGCCTAGATTATTTTAATCGTTATTTCCCGAAATGAATGGGAATATCGATTTGTTTGTAATTAAATACGATCTCGTATCGTCGGTTTGTAATTAATTAATAATTTTATTTATTTTATTAATTAATGTATAATAGGAATAGCCATGTAATTAAATTGTAATAGTTGTTCTTACCGGCGTTTCCAAAAGAAGGATTACATCGAGACGGAGTCTATTTTTGGAAGGTGTTCCAAATCCCACAAGAAGGAGCCACTTTTGGAATGAAGAGGCAAGGGACCAAGGAGTTGGTTTCCGAAATGTAATAGACTAGTTTTTCATTAACTAGGTGGCCATACTAGGATTATTCATATGCTTACTTGCTTGCTTGTTTTATTTTCGCGCATGCCAAAATCGCCATTCACATGCATTTTATTTTTCGCGGTTGTCAATTCACGTCATTTACATTCACCGAATTAGTTCACTTATAGGGAATTTATGAATAATTTGACAAGATCTCTCACATAACTAAAATTGAGATTAGCCTTACCAATTAGTAACACCTATGAATCCCTTGTTCATTAGAGCCACGCTCGCCCAAGCGGGGTGTTCTCTTTTTACCTTAGGTAAGTAAGGTGGTAAACGGTTATCACGCGCCAAAATTGGTTGGACTCAATGGAGTATAAGACGGTCTTGTATTCCCGGGCTAGTAGATGGGTTTGTTGAAATCCGTCGACCAAGAGTGCTCATGGTAGAATTAGTCAAGCGTTGACTTACCGAATTTACACGATTATGGGATGTTTCGCCCAAGCGATGCTCATTTTTGTTTAAAATTTGGGTCTTGGACCATTTATATAATTTAGTGGGAGATCATTATATAAATGTTAAAACTTGTTGAACATGTTTTCACAAGTATTTTTAAAACATTGAATGTTAATTTTTCCTATTTTTCGTTCTTTTTCATTAATGTATATACTATGACATCGCGCACTTCATCCTCCTTTCATCCTCTATTTATTATTATACTCGTTTCGTTCTTTCATAGGAAGCGGTTTCTTTTAAAGAATTTGGTAGTAATGATTGGTAATATGATTTACCAATTCACCTTCATAAGCTTACAACAATTATTGCGATTATTATACAACTTAAAATCCATACATATTTAAAAAGGGGTTTAATTGAGAAAACTCTTATTATGAGTTTGAAAGGGAGTCACATTTTATCAAGAGAGTCTTGATTTCGAAAGTGACACCTCTGTCATGATGATGACATATTAGTTTTAATTAATCAAAAGTAATTCAAAACTTTGCGAAAAGAATTTTCAAAAACACAAAGAATACTCCAATATGATACCGTCAAATGGCTCACTTTGAGAAATGCCAAATCGATTGTTTTTGCGCTAAAGAGTTTAGGCATATGATGACAATTAAACGGTTAGGTAGTCCATTTTCGCAAGAAATTGAGCTTCTGCCACATGTTGCACTCACTTTAGAGTAATTTACTCCTACTAAGTATATACAATATCACGAATGACTTGAAGAGAGGTCTTCATAAGATTCATTTTTGCTTGTTGAAGCAAAGAGGAATGTGAAAGTGAGTGGGAGTTAAGAAGAAGCTACCCTAGATGTATGCGATAAAAAAAAGTTTAAGGAGACATCTACTCAAAGGATAGGCTAGGTCCATTATCTTGGTATGAGCTACAAAGTACGGGTCATTTATTTGTAAAGAAGTTTACATGAATTGATAAAACATAAGACGTCTAGGATAGGACATTTTTGTATCGAAATGATGCTAGAGTAGCAACGATTTCGATAGGGACAAATGTACCTAAATTTGGTTTTAAAAGAATGTAATCATCTATGTTTAAACATAGAAGGCATCACTCATGTGATTTAAAACAAAAGGTTGTACCTACTCCTATGATAACTTGGTGGTTGGTTTAGACCACACAAGTTAGAGGAATTTTACATTCTTCACGAAAACTATATATTATACTGTCTTGTAGATTTTAATGTCTCTAATCGGTGAACCCATTTGATCAAACCTCAAGTAAATTCGTTTAAAACGAGTAAATGATAAGCACGTCGAACAACCATTTGATTGAGAATCTTATGGTATGTGTACTTGTATTATGTTTTCTTTTGCAGAAAAGAAACACAATAGTGAGGTGATCGACCATATACATACGGATGTGTAAGGCCGATAGTTGGTTGTATATACTTGGTTACTTTTACCGTATTGTTAAGTAGATATGAAAACCTCGTATCTATTTAATAAGACATAAAACTGATTTTTTAGACGTGGAATATTTTCAAAATGAAGTAGTAAACCAAAAGCACGACAAGATCAAAATGTTGATCGCAAGTTTCAAAATAATGACTTTGAAGATCAAATGGGTAATATCAAGTAATGAACTTGATGATCACTAAGAAGATTGTAAACCAGTTCACATAAACCTTCTGATTGGGACACCATAGAGTATGGTGTATTCAAGAATATAAACCGAACTTTATGAGATATAGTTTTAGGTTTTTCGCAATTTTGTAAGCTATTTTCTCACTAAATGTTTAAACCCGACTATAATAGCCTAAATGACTCCATATGAGATATAGATAGGGATCGTCCCTAACTTGTCATTTTTATACATTTGGGACCATAAATGTTTATATTCATAACCAATTTGTGTATTTATGAGGGTTATCTAAAATTGAACCACTTGGTTTTTACTCCTCCAAAACGAGAACAAAGAGTTTGTGGCTCGTAATGCTGTCTTTCTAGAAAGATTTTCATTTTCTGGAAGACAGAGTGGGAGAAATTTTGAACTTACGGAAGTCCAAGACCCACAAACTGAGTACAATGCAAAAAGACGTTCTTTATTGAGGCTCAGTGGTGAGTACAATACAAGAAGACGTTCTTTATTGTTTCTCAGTGGTTATAAGGAGATAATTTTGCGATAATATTGCGTTACTTTTCAAAAGTGACGAATCTTAAACCCTCATCAAAGGCTTTTCTATAGTATGAACTCTATGTGATGGCGTGTCACCATGCAATTCGAATTGGTCTCCTTGCACAAGATGTGATAAAGAAGGAAACATGAGATGTTTTCTAGACTTGTTTTGGGGCAAACACTTTGCACCAAATTAGGTTACCTTGATCTTGTCATAAAGGTTACATAAGATGTTTAAAATTTAGGTTTGTTATAGAGAGTATGTGACAACCCAAATGCCTTTATCAATTCGTATGTTCTTAGCAATATAGCCTCTCATGAGGATGAGATTCGACAAAAGAATAACGAAACTTTCTCCTTCGGAGAAGTTTTGTTGATCTTGTCAATACTAAGAAGGCTAGCATGCTTGGCATATCCCTTTAATAATCTTATATACGTCAAAGAGTTGGAAGTTTGGGTTCAATCATGTAGTCTATCAGAATGGTATTACTTGAGTGTCGAGGTACCATGATGATACATGGAGTTTAGTGGGAACTAAAGTGAGTTTCTTAGTCTAAATATGTGTTTGACATATTAGTGACTAGAAGTGTAGCTACGGTGATATTTCTTAGTCTAAATATGTGTTTGACATATTAGTGTCTAGAAATATTCTTGGGTGAATACTTGAGAGTAGCATGGCGCATCTTAAATATCCAGATCTATTGAGATAGATCTCCATGGATATTAGCATTTTAGTCAAGAGACTTATGTGATAAGATTCTTGACTCGTTCAAGTTGTTGAACTATTAATATGATTTCTTGTGCTTTCGCTGCAGGATCTATTAAATATGCTAAAAGCTTCTCTCGTCGGGACTTATCATGTTGAAAATATGAGAAGTCATTACCAATCATTTTCTAGTGAGTGTCACTAGATGATTACCAAGAGCATCCTTCAGTACTTGAGAAGCACTGAGGATTTACTCTTGTATTTTGGAGGAATTAATGAATTTCGTGTAAAAGGGTTACACGATTACATTCCTATGCTTATAAGATGTTATGGGCCTCGTTAAGGAATGGTTAGCATGTAAGAGTTCTATGTGCATAAAGAATAATATGTATAAGAAGTTATACATATATGTATAAGAAGTTATACATGTATAAAGCAGATATGTATGAGGAGTCATACATAAAAGATGTCATATGAAGGATTTGTGTGTATAAGTGTTATACGTACAAATGATGAATGAAAGCTAAGTACATTACAACATCCGATGTTGTAAGAGAGATAGTTCATAACCGGAATTTAATGGGACTAGAGTAGTTCTGTTAGCCGAATATCGTCTCCCAAGAGACTGTGAAAACAGTGGGAGTGTTTGACTGGCTTTAGAACCAGAGTCTAAAAACTTGTTTAGACATGTACTTATAAAGGTTATATGTGATGAAAATATTACATAGAACCAAGGGAAATAGCAATGGAAATTAGAGTGATGCAACTGTTGCTAATCCTCTAACCAAAGCCGTTGGCATAAAGTAGACATGATGGTTATGTCATCTCAATGTGATTGAAGAGTATACCTTAATTGCTGAAGATCGTTATGTAAATATTGGATAGAGTATTGATATTTACATAAGTGATGATCGCATTCATTGATTGAGTCTCTTAAGAACTCAATTATTCAGTTTGACTGAAAACATGAATACCTTGTTTATCTGAATACCTTGTCTTAGGTGGTGCCGTGAAAGGAGGCCAAAGGGCATTTACTAGATCATGTTGATCTGCATTGTGCAATAGGATAAATACGGCAGACAAGAATTGTCCACCCACGTTGGGTTAATATATCTCAAGGCCACTCGATGAGTTAATGACTATAAATACGTGGCCACGCTCGGAAGTAATCTATGGGAGATTTTTCCGGTCAGATAGTCACACTCCTGATCGAGAAAACCACTCGTGATATGTTCATGTGCATGTGCGACCTGAAAGACACCTTGTATTGAGTGGGAGATTAAAAACAGACAAGAGAATTGGTAGCGCACACCTTGTGTCGGACTAATGGGAGATTGTTGGAGTTAGTGTCCTCCACAATAGTGCGTTTACATAATAAATCTCATTAAAGGAATATCTTCAGATATTTAATTATTTGATCCTCGTCAGTTGATTAACGTAAATCGATAACGATTGGCTGACTATAGTTTGACGTTATTGTCGTGAGACGGCGGTGATCAACTGACCCTTTTCGGTCACACCTATAGGAACGGACCCCAATTGATAACTAATTAATTGTATGAGATACAATTTATTTAGTCCCTTGATTTATTGACTAATAGGTTAGTCGATCATTTTCAGAGAGATTTCGAGTTGCGAACTCGAGGCACGGCAGTTATTATTTAATTATGCGATAATTGAATAATAAATTCTGGGAGACGAGTTTTAGTTAATTAATTGTTAATTCACTAAAATTGTACTAATTGATTAATGTGATTAATATTAGTACGTAATTAGTATGTGTAGCGGTACACGTATATTTACGGAGTGATTTAGACGAAATTAATTGGAAGCATTTAAACATGAAACGATGTTTAAATAAAATTTACATGTATTTGTAGGACAAATATAAGAACCAAAATGGACCCGTAAAGGAGACATTTGACCGTGCAAATGGAGTGTTGTGGATGATTACAAATATAATCATTACAATTTATTTATTTATTCTTCCACAAGTTATCTTATGTCTTTTGCATGTGATATGTAATTGAACATAAAATAAAACAATTTCTACACTCCACCATTTCCCCACTCCAACGTCCTACACTATTAAAACAACACTAGTATTGTTTATTTTTACACTACTTCACTTGTGCATTTTGCATGTGAATGTTTTGTTGGTCTTTTCTCTCTAAAAATTAATATAAACATTTACTAAGATTTGTTAGTAAAACCAAAATATTTACTAAGATTGTTAGTAATATTTATATATTATCAAGGGTAATCTTACTAATATCTAGTTAATATTAGTAAGGTTGTTGGGTAAGTTCTTGGGTGCTTAAGAAAGGAGGTGTTCTATTTTGGACACTTGAAGATGGAGGATCTTGCCATTTATTTTAAGCTCAAGAACAACCAAGATGGGTGATCTTGGTTGTGCCCAAATTCTACCATTTCTCAATGTACGAAAATTGTTTTTCCTTAACCTTTATTTTTATGCTTTTATATTTGCATGCATGTTACATAGATCACTAAATGAACAAATTATGAGATAATTTGTTACTAATTAGAGAGTCTAATTAGGATCGATGATCTTTCATCTAGATCATATTACAACAATTAGAAGTAAGTTTTAACACATGTAATTCGGTTTTTCAATCTTTTCTATCATCCTATGTGATTTCAATTAACCAAAAACATTGAAATAGAGTAAGCATTCATACCTTAATCAATTAGGAAGTAAAAAGAACAAATTGAAGAAAGGAAATCACTAGATTGAAGCACCACAAGTAGCAAGAAACAAACAATTTGAGAGGAAAAGGAGTTAGGGAAAGAAATAAGAAGATGAACAAAAGAAAAGGGTTATTAACCCGCAATCTTACCGGTACTGTAGCGCTTACTCGATCGAGTAAGTAAGGTACTCGATCGAGTGGCCTCTACTCGATCGAGTAGGAGCTACTCGGTCGAGTTTCCGTAGGGAATTCCTGCTTTCTCGACGTTATAGCTTCCTAAATAGATCAAATGAGGTCTAATCGGTCTAGTAAGCTCCCGTACTCGGTCAAACAAGGCCAGGTACACGGTCGGAAATACGAAGTTACTTGAGGCTCTTGCAAAAGAACAACGTGTGTCGGTTCCAAAATAACTTTGGAAACCGTCACAGATTATTATATTCATTCACGTAGCATTACTCCTATACAAGTTCGAAACGCATATCTTTGCAACACATTGCTCCACTAAACACATTCATTTTCATTTTCTAACAGCCGTTAACCGAATAAATGTTTAATCTCTTAGGTTTACCACGCACACTGTCACACAGGTCCTCTAATTTCTACTCATACACTATGACTATAACAAAGAAAGTCCAATCACACATTAGTATCTTTGGCAATGCAACCAGTAATCATATCACTCTAAGCATTCATTTAACCATTCAACTATTATCTGCCATTCAAGTCCACTAGAAATCTAACTATGCCATAACATCTACGAACTAGTTTGCTCAACTAAATCATGTCACAAACGGAAGCTTTCAACCAACCATATATCACATTTATCCATCGTTATTTGATAATCATTATCACAATTTCACAACTCATTAACTACTATCATTTTTACTACTTATATGACTTATAAACTCTTATACGAACTACTATTATCAACTATTCGTAGCAAACACGACTATCACCACATTCTACACATTATCCCGCACTTCTAATCTTTTCACATACACTCCTATTCGTGCACCAACTTTCACGTTTCTCATTATCATCACACACATATTAACTTCAACAGGAACTTCATCATAAATAATTTTAGCATAACCATTACACACATTAGACACATAATTGCCGACTCAACATTCTCATACCCAGTGACTGGCTTAAGCATAATGAGGCCATGATTTTGAAATGAGGGCGCCACCTCACCCAAAATCTAGCATCAGCTGCGGCTCCCAATATACATACATCAGGTTCATTTTATTAGACTCACTACGTTTATTAGGCTCATTTTTACAAGTTCCAAAATCGTCGCTCTGATACCACTTTGTGACACCCCCCATATACCAAGGAGCCTTAACAAGACCTTCCCTAGCATATAAGGGCATCATTATCTCGATTGCTCGAGGGAAGTAATCATCAAAAGTCGATAAAAGGACATTTATAATAACTTTACAAGTGATTTACCCAAAACTACTGATATTCAAGATTCATCTCATTAATACTATATAAACTACTCCTGTCATTACTCGTGAAGACTCATCCCGCCAGGACTCCAGCTACCATCCAAGACAACACCTGCTAAGACTGACTGCTCACCATAAGGGATCACGGCAGACACAATAGAGACAAACAGGAACAACCACACAAGGTCAGTAACTGAAGAAACACTCTAACCACTGGCACAACAATTCAGAAACAACAACATACACACAAGCCACATCTCCTCCAATCAATCACCGTCACCGAGTGTCCACTGGACCAGCCCTGCCAGTGGGGGACCGCAGCCTTTCCCACCTAAGCCCCGCTCATCACACTGAGCGATAACCCTATCCCATTAATGTGCACATCCCCTCCCGTGGCGGGTTCCACGGAGGGCAAAACTCGGGCGTGAAGCCACTCCCGCAAGTGACTCCACTCAGCCGAGGACGCACCTCGAGAACCATAGACAACAATCAAACCCAATAAACTGCACTATAACAACAACCAACGAAACAACACAACACCAATCGATTACCATACTCAATCAATCACACTAACACTACAATCAATACAATAACCGTCATACTAAACAACCAATAGAAACTAAGTAGGCGAACCTACCTTTAGCCAATCACATCGATTCCTTGTTCCACCACATGACATCAAGCAAGCAAGCAAAACCTCTATACAAATAGCATAAAAGTCTATCACTACTACAACCATCCTACAAGGAACAACAACGACAAAGATGATGATGATGATGACATACCTACGCATCGTATATCGGTGTCAAGAATGCTACCCGACTCAAGCAACCTATCCCCAAGGCACAAGCATCCTCAAAGGCTCCCATGGAAGGAATTAAGGTGAAGGGAAGGAGGTGAGGTGACATCTAGGTCTGAAGGAAGGAGGCGGAAATGATTTGCGATTCTATCAAAACACGATTATAAACCCTCGCTGTAAAGACGCTACTCGATCGAGTAACCAACTTACTCGATCGAGTGGCCCCTACTCGATCGAGTAACCAAGCTACTGGATCGAGTAGCCTCTACTCTATCGAGTACCACTCATCCCCAAAGTCTAACAAGACACAAAGCATCTCTTACACGCATTCTTAAAGGCTCTCACATGCTCCCAAGGTTGGTCAACGTTGGTCAACGAGTCCCTAAAAGGACGGGTATTACTTAGGAAGAGTACTTCGGTTATTGCCACATTCTTAGGACCATGTCTCATCTCTTAGGCATCTAAGAAGAAAAAAACCGTTGCATTATCCACAGCCAAAAGTGAGTATATAAGTGCCGCTCTTTGTTGTGCACAAATTCTTTGGGTACGTTAACAATTGCATGATTATGGTATTATTTTCGAGAACACTCCCATATTTTGTGATAATACTAGTGCAATTAACATATCAAAGAATCCCATACAATACTCACGCACTAAACACATCGACATAAGAAATAATTTCTTGCGTGATCAAGTTGAAAAGGGTAATATATGTCTAAGCTTTTGTAGAACGGAAAATCAAATTGCGGACATTTTTAAAAAACCGTTAGAAAGAGAACAATTCGTAAAACTTCAGTTGGAAATTGGTTTATTAGGTCATATGTGACATGATTGGATTAATTCTCTTAATGATTGATAAGAGGTTGGATTAACATGTAAATAAATTTGGCTAAATACATTGTTTAATGCATGCAAATTAGTCGAACAAAATAACTCAATAACCTCTTGTTGCATTTGAGATAATTGTTACATTGAGCCAATGAAACAACTTTATTTCACATCAATTAAAAGCCTAACTCTAGCCTTAAATCTACAATGATATCGTCGTCAGGTACCAAAAATAAATACCTATTACTACTAACAGAAGTCAGTGGTAAGTAGGGTCGATCTCCACAGGGAGATGGGAAACTGTCAACTTAACTAAGTTCGTCAAGGTAACCAGTTCTTGGGGGTTTTTAATTGTTTATTCTAGTCTAATAAGGTCAAAGGAGAAAAAGAGAGCAAGAGAGTAGAAAGTAAACAAGCAAAGATAAAGTAGCTAAGACAGTCGGTTCACCATGATTCTCAACGAATGCAATCTAAAGTCTCAGGACAATGCAAATACAATCTACAAGACAATGAATATCTCCTTCCGGTCTCAATTCGCCCTAAAACACTACTAGCTTAGCTTTCGCCCTCACTAATGTGCCCTAATGTTCGCTACAGGTCTTACCTTTTCCAATTTTCTGATCTAGGACAAGGTGTACCGCGATTTATTACCTATTTGCGTCGACTTAAAAAGACAAGAACAATTATGTGTAGCGATTAACAACATAGATCAATTTCGCATCAAACCTAATCACTTAATTTACAACTTCCTTAAAATCATGGCTCCCCTATGTCTTAGCAAGGGAGAATAACCTATGCATTGTCATTAAACGAGTAATAACAATACATAAACCGTAGGAATTCAACATAGCAAAAGTACAAGAAAGAGGTTCAACAAAAGAGATAACAAAGAGGAAAAGGGAATAAAGCAAGTAATTGATTAAAGATTAAGAGTAGAGTAAGAATACCGATTACAAGCAATGGAAATCCGTAGTTAGGGTTCAAGAGCAATAGTCTAAGAGAATAGAGAAGAAAGTATCGAAGAGAAGCAGGGAGAAGAAGAGAGGGGAGAAATTACACTGCCGTCATACAATATATAAAAATACAAAAGCCCAAACTCGAAAATAGTCTAAGACTCGCATAAAACAGAAAGTCTCTCGATCGAGTGAAATGAAACCACTCGATCGTGGAAATGTCTTGAAATTCCTCTCGATCGAACGAAAATGGAGTTCGATCGAGTACTTCTTGTAACAGCTATCTCGATCGAGTAACAGCAAAGCGCGGTCGAATGATTCTTGATGGATAAGGCATTCGATTGACCATAAAGAGCAGCCAAATTGGTCGATCGAGCTATATTAGCACGTGTGCACTCCTTGGCACCTTCCGAGGCTACTTTACGTATCTCTAAGTGATAAGATTCCGGGCTCTGATTCCTTATTCTCCAAAATGCATATGATTCGGACAAGTTTACGCTTGATTTTGCTCCTTTCTGGTCTGTACCTGCAATTTACACAAGACCAACCAAAGTAGACTATTCCGAGGCATTTGTAGCTAGATGCCACGTAAATAATACAGAAATGTGTGTAAAAATGAGGTAAAAGCCTTATATAAAATACACGCATCAAATCTCCCCAAACCAAACCTTTGCTTGTCCCCAAGCAAATAAAGAATGCAACTAAAGACAATTAACGGAACGGGACCAACTCAATAGCTACAAATCATCCACCCAAACCATTTTAATGCAACAACTAACAAAGTAGCATTAGGTAAGCGCAGATGAGTTAAATCAATGTCTCAAACTACAGAACCGTCGACCTTGCAAGACTCAAAGATATCGGACTCTCACGGGTCGCTCATCAAATAAATCAGGCACAGGGTGAGTATATAAGTAAGGGATAGAAAGAAGTAAAGACACTCACTTAACTCAACCTATAAGAGCATGCATGCAGTCTATCATGAACAAAATCTCTACAACCGTACATATGCATTCCAACCAACTAATTACCAAGACACATGCCGAGGAGTTACATTTGGGTAAGTGAGGTAATGGGTACGAAGGGGCTATAATGAATTTGGAAATGTGGAGTTAGTAGCCAAGCCAGCAACAACAGATCCATACTAGAAACACTTCCCAACTTCATACTCAACATATCAATACAAAACAGTGCTAAATTACAGCGCACAACTCACTCACCATCATAAAATTGTTCTCCCCATAAGATACAAATAAAACATGGGAGCATAAATCACTTAAATAGTATTTCTTGGCTCATGATTTTTCATAATCTTTCTTTTTCTCTTTTTTTTTTTCATTTTTCACAACTTCTCTTTTCATTCATTTTTTTTTCATTCCCTTCAACATTTCCACCAACTTCTCAAACTAGATATGTAACCATATTACAATGAAACATTCCCAACAGCTACTATTACTAGCTCGGCTAGGGTAGGCAAAATTATAAATTGAAGCTATATAGGACAAAATGGGCAATTTGTCTATGTGGAGCTCATGGGTAGAATAAAATAAAGGTAACTGCCTCTCCTACATGTGTCAACAACCACAGACCGAATGCATACATGTATCAAGCAGACTGAATTCATGTTTATGCAAATTGATGTTACATGCCTTATAGAGAGTACTACTCACATCCTATATGAAACCGGTCATGAATGTCACCAGTTTGTTAAGCTCTAACCTTAGAATGTAAATGTAGCTTGCCAATATATGAGTCAAGTCTATTCGTTCAGATAAGAGTGAAACAAAAACTCGTAGATTATGCACATTACCATGCTAACAGAATGTCAAGAATATGCAAGGTAAGGGTAAAGAGACTCAAAGTAGCGTAGAAGTTCAACGTTCCGACTCAACTTAATTGCAGTAATAAACGCGAAATTTTGAATTTTTACGGTTGTTTACGTATTTTTTTTTTTGAAATAGAACAACAATGCATGCTAAAATAAATAAACGTGCAAACTGAAATGCAACAAGACATGCAGACACAGATATGGATGCATACCTCCCCAAACCAAACTGTACAATATCCTCATTGTAATAAAAATAGGGAAAGAAATGCAAACTTAAAGAGAAAAGGAGAACGGGAGTCGGAAAACTTACAAGACAACGTAAAGGAAGGACCTCCACAAACCGACCATGAACATGGGCGATCACATATAGCCTCGTAGCATGCGAGACATGGTAGCAGAAGTCAATCGAGAAAGGCAGAGAGGTTTGATCGAGTAGCTAAGGTGCCAGAAATGCTCGATCGAGGAGTTATGGTGCTCGATCGAGAAGTATGTATTTGCAGTGATTTGATCAAGCAGGGCAGACGTTCGATCGAGATGAAAAACAAGAAGAGGTGCTCGATCGAGTGAGAAAGCCACTCGATCGAGCCAACTACCAGCAAAATCGCAACACAAGGAGCACAAGACTAACACGAGTAGCACAAGTTCAGCATTTGTTCGTAACGAAAGTCTAAACACACAGCAGAAAATAAAATAACTAGTTCAAACAAAAGTACAACAAAACAGTCCGGGTTGCCTCCCAGATAGCGCAGGTTTAAGAGCTCCTGCACGACTCTTCTGGCTTCAATTAGCTAGCTCATAAGGATTGTCGAAGTAAAAGACTTCAACTCGGTTATCTGCATCATTTGCTTCATGGTAATGCTTCACATATTGTCCATTTACCTTAAACATGTTTCCCTCGGAACATTCTAACTCAACGGACCCAAATTTAGTGACAGCTGTCACTGTATAAGGGTCACTCCACCTGGACTTCAGCTTGCCAGGAAATAAGCGCAATCGGGCCTTTATTAGCAACACCTTCTTCCCAACATGAAATTCTCGAGGTATGATCCGTTTGTCGTGCCATCTCTTCGTCTTCTCTTTGTAGATGCGTGAGCTATCATAGGCATTTAGCATAAACTCCTCCAGTTCATCTATCTGCAATAAACGATTCTGACCACACAACTTAGGATCAAAGTTAAGTTCACGAATAACCCACGAAGCCTTACACTCTAACTCAAAAGGTAAATGACAGGACTTCCCATAAACCAGCCTATACGGTGATGCACCAATCGGTGTTTTAAAGGCAGTCCGATAAGCTCATAATGTGTCTTCCAGTTTAAGACTCCAATCTATCCATGATTTATAAACTACCTTAGCCAAAATCTCTTTAATCTCTCGATTAGAGACCTCAACTTTCCCACTAGTTTGGGGATGGTACCCCAAACCGCGCCGGTGTTGGACACCAACCTTAGACAAAATAGAAGTTAGTTTCTTTACTTTAAAATGCATTCCCCCATCACTAATGACGACCCTAGGGACACCAAATCGGGGAAAGATAATATTTTTGGACATTTTAATCACGGTCTTGGCATCACAATTAGGTGAAGCAATCGCCTCCACCCACTTAGACACATAATCTACAGCTACCAAGATATACATGTTACCTTTGCTAGACGGGAAGGGTCCTTGGAAATCAATGCCCCAGACATCAAAAACCTCGACCTCTAGGTACCATTTTGTGGCATCTCATGTCTCTTAGAAATATTCCCGGAGCGTTGACAAGCATCACAAGCTGAAACAAACCCCTTTGTATCAGTAAACAAAGTAGGCCAGTAAAAACCAGACTGAAGTACCTTAGCCACGGTGCGCGAAGGACCGTGGTGACCACCATAAGAGTCTGAATGACAGCCCTCCAAGATTACCTTGGTCTCCCACTGCGGAATAATCCGTCTGTAGAGACCGTCTGCACATTCCTTAAATAAATAAGGATCATTCAAGAAGTACTGCTTAGCGTTATAGAGAAAACACTTCTTCTGCTGATGAGAAAGGTCAGGTGGCAGCACGCCACTAGCAACTTAATTAGCTAAATCTGCATGCCAAGGATCATGGTTAGGATGATAATACATAACAGAAAATAAGGAATCATCGGGAAAAGAATCTTCTCCCTCTTGTTGTGATAGTCGCGACATATGATCAGCTACTACGTTCTCAGCACCCTTCTTATCTTTGATCTGCAAATCAAACTCCTGAAGTAGGAGTATCCACCTCAGAAATCGTGGTTTAGCTTCCTTCTTAGCAAGAAGGTGTCTCAGCGCTGCATGGTCAGTAAAAACAGTAACTTCTGACCCTATCAAATAAGAACGAAATTTTTCTAGCGCATAAACCACATCTAACAGCTCTTTCTCAGTGGTGGTGTACTTCACTTGAGCCTCATCCAGAGTTTGGCTCGCATAGTATATTGCATTCAAAGCTTTGTCTTTCCTCTGGCCTAGCACCGCTCCTTGTGCATAGTCACTAGCATCGCACATAATCTCAAACGGCAAGTCCTAGTTGGCAACCTGTATAATAGGCGCCGAAATCAAGGCCTGCTTCAACCTGATAAAAGCAGAAAAACATTCATCAGTAAATTCAAAGGGGGCATCCTTAAGCAACAGCTGTGTAAGTGGTTTAGCAATTTTTGAAAAGTTCTTGATAAATCGGTGATAAAAGCCAGCATGACCAAGGACTGTCCTCACTCCTTTAACATTAACAGGAGGAGGTAATTGCTGAATCACTTGCACCTTTGCTTTGTCAACCTCAATGCCCCTGTCAGAAACTAAGTGCCCTAAGACAACTCCCTCGTTGACTATATAGTGGCACTTCTCCCAATTAAGCACAAGATTAACCTCAATGCAGTGCTACAACACTTTATCAACGTTAGACAGACAATTAGCAAAGTCACATCCATAGACACTAAAGTCGTCCATAATAACTTCCATAATAGACTCTATATACTCAGAAAATATCCCCATCATGCACCTTTGAAAGGTGGCAGGGCATTACATAAACCAAAAGGCATCCTACGATAAGCAAAAACACCCTGAGGATAAGTAAAAGTAGTCTTTTCCTGATCGTGTGGATGAATAGGGATCTGAAAGAACCCAGAGTATCCATATAGATAACGTAAAAACTTATGAGAAGCTAACCTTTATATCATTTGATCAATGAAAGGAAGGGGAAAGTGATCTTTCTTTGTGGCGGCATTCAGCTGTTTGTAGTCTATACACATCCGCCAACCAGTTACTACTCTAGTAGGTATCAAGTTGTTTTTGTCATTCTTGACCACAGTAGTCCCTCCTTTCTTAGGAACTACCTGAACTGGACTCACCCACTTAGAATGACCAACAGAATAGATAATACCTGCATCAAGCAGCTTCATTACCTCAGCCATCAGAACATCCTGCATCTTCTGGTTCAGTCGGCGCTGACCCTGTCTGCAAGGCTTGTGATCTTCCTCAAGCTTAATTTTGTGCATGCAAATGTCGGGACTAATGCCCTTAATGTCATCCAATGAATAACCCATAACTTTCCTGTTTTTCTTAAGCACAGCTAACAAAGCGGTCAGCTGATCATCATCAAGTTTAGCACTAAGAATGACTGGATATTGCTCTGTATCATCTAAGAAAACATATTTAAGATGAGAAGGAAGAGGCTTACGCTCAGGTACCTTTACCTCTATGGTGCAAAGAGTATTGATCATTTGTTCCACTCTCTCTCCTTCAGCGTCGGTGAGTTCACGCTTATCTAAAGCAGCTTCAAGCAAATCCAACACAACATCATTGTTATCTGGGTTATCTACACACTCATCTAAAAATATTAAAGCTTCTAGTAGATCCTTTATAAAAGAACCCGACCAGAAGTCATAAACAGACTCGGCAACAATATCAACTGAATAGCAAGTATCCTCTATCATTGGTCGAGCAAGTGTACTGGGCAGACTAAAGGTGATTGCATCATCCCCTACTACAAGAGTCAAACGCCCTTATTTGACATCAATAATGGGCCCAACTGTACATAAAAATGGTCTTCCTAGTATAATTGGGGTCCGGGTATCCTCAGCTATGTCTAAAACAATAAAGTCCACTGGTATAAAGAACTTGCCTACTTTGACAGGCACGTCCTCTAAGATACTCAAGGGTCGTCTTACAGATTGATACGTGCCTAATGTATAGTCTTTTTAGCCTATTTCAGCACGTATTTCTATGCATATTTATACTGTTTTTATGGTATTTTGCCCCGAATTGGCTACTTTGGTGCATTTTATCCTTTTTGTAGGAATGATCGCGAAAGTAGTAGAATCGTACCCTTTTTCGTCCTTTTTGCATGCATTTAGAGGAGACGGGATTGTTCCAGAGTGAGATACTGCATTTGGAAGCATCGTGGCACGCATTACGAAGCACTTAGGCGCGGACTTGAGCTGAAATGAAGTCAAGTACTCGATCGAGCTCTTTTACAAGTCGATTGAGTGGTTTTCATGCCCTCTGGTGGTCGATCGAGTGGTTTTCCACTCGATCCTTAGCTTGCACAAAGACCCTCTACTCGATCGAGTGACTTTCTGGTCGATCGAGTAGAAATGGTTGAAGAGTTGCTCGATCGAGTGGTCTTAAACCACTCGATCGAGTGGTTTTTATGGGTTTGGGCTTTAATTAGCCCGCGTGATGTTTTATTTCGCAAAAATTTATTTCCTTTGCTATTTAAGCACGCATTACTAGGTTAATGAGGATTATCTTTCATACTATCAAACTCTCTACTGTAAACTTAAGTACGTTGCTTTGCTTTTCTCTACTGTTGCTTTTATCTCGGGATTGCTTCACTCGGATTTCGTGTTCTTTACGCCGGATTCGCTTGGATTGTAATTCCTTTCTTCTTTTTATTAATAATAATTATTTGGTTGCTTTAATTTCTTGTTTGTGCTATTATTTCTTTTGCCCTAATTTTCATTATTGCAATTTATTGTCTATTCATTATGTTTTCTGCTGGGAATTTAATTGCTGTTAGTTTAATTAAGAATATGAGTAGCTAAACCCCCTTCATGTTGGGATTAGGGGATCTGCGGTAGAAATGTGACGATGTAGTGAATGAATTAGACGAATTAATTACGAGACTCTGTCACTATAGCAATTTAACTGTAATTTCCGACCTAGTTGAGTGCACGCTTCTATGTCACCCTTTAATCTGGTTAAAATTAATCCTGGATCAAAAGATTGGACTAAGTAGGCCTGCTATAAACAGTAGATTACCCTAATGAGGATGAAAGTTAAGTTAGTGGTATTTTAGGATAGAAAGTGGACCGAAAAGACCTTTTAACATCCGTCTCACATCTAGTTCGCCTGAATCATTTACAGCTGAGTCATTGGGCTACCGTAGTGAACCGAATTCCCGACATGTCCCTCTCTTCTTGATAGTTTAATCGTATTTTATTGCTTTTACTGCTCTTTATTTTACTTCTCTTCCTTTCAAACTTCATAGTTTAGAACCAATTTCAAACAAACCCCCAATTGTTACCATAGGATTAGAATTAGACAGCTATAATTACATTACCTCCCTGTGGATTCGATACTCGACTGCCTCTACTACATTTTAGTTGAGACCGTTAGGTTTTATCTGTGATAGGGTTGCAATAGCCGTGTCAAATTTTGGCGCCGTTGCCGGGGAGGCAATTGTTCATTTTATTAGTTGTTTTATTTTTAGTCCTTTTTCAGTTTAAGGAACACCCGTTCCTTAGACTATTCTTATATCCTGGTTGTAGTTTCCTCTTATGCGCAGGTCACAGGGCGGTGAATTATTGCCTTATAATCCTGAGCTTAAGAAATCTCTGCGCGAGTTGAGGCGATCACAAAGGGTATTACCGACAGAGGAAGAGCTAAGTACTCTGTCAAGCTTTCACGAGAATGATCTTTTTGAGGAAAATCCGTCTTCATCTCCAGTCTCCAATTCATCAACTGAGACAGTCACTTCTCCGAACTTTCTAGAAATGGCTGAAGAAGCAACCATTGCCAGTCATTCTGAACCGACAGCTGCGGATCTCTATAAGGGATTTGTACTACCGGGGGAGGCAAGAAAATTCGAACCGAAGCCTGCTTATATCAACTTGATTGAGAGAAATCAATTCGGGGAGTCAGAATCGAAGATGCGGCTCAAGACATGGAGACCTTTATTGATTACTGCTGCTCCATACCCCCTCCCACTGGCGTGACAGCGGATTAGATTAAAGAAACCATGTTTATTTTCTCACTCCGCGATGCTGCAAGGGTGTGGTATAGGGATTTGGACCGGGCTGCTCACGGTATAACTGACTGGAATTCACTGGCTTTAGCATTCTATAAGAAGTACTTTTCTGCATCAAAGAGTATTGCCATTAGAGCTCAGATAACGAGATTTAATCAAGGGCCCGACGAGAACTTTCACGAGGCATGGGTCCGCTTCAAGAAGTTGGTGCGAACCATTCCGCACCATGGGTTCGAAAAGTGGAGTTTGTGCAATCAGTTCTATAATGGGCTGTATGATGATCAGAGGGCTATTTTGGATGCTGCAGTTAATGGCCGGTTCGCTGAGAATCTAGGAGAGACTAAGGGGTGGAAGATCATAGATGATTTGGCCACCCATAAAGCTGAATATGGGAACTCGAGAGGAAATCAAAGAAGAGCTGTTGAATCTTCTTCTGTTGCTGCACTAGAGGCTCTCACGGCCCGATTTGATAAATATGAACTGGGAGGAGCCTCGAAAGGAGGAATTTACCATGTAAATGCCGTTACAGACGATCCCTTCAGCTGTAAGAGATGTGGAGGAGAGGGGCATGTTTCAGACAACTGTCCCAATTCCTATGAGTCATGTGCTGCCTTCCAACACTACAGGCAGAACAACAGTTACTACGAGCCGAATGTCCATCCCAATTTGAGGTGGACTAGTCAGAATGTACTCAATCCCACTTTGCTCCTCCGAATCGCGACGGCAGCGTATATTCCTCCACACAAGAATCAACAGGGCTATCAGAAACCTCCTTCTTTCAACCCTTCTAACCAAGGTGCGTCATCTTCTAGTGGGGTGAGTGAAATGGGTGAGCTAAAGTCTATGTTGCAGTCCATTTCGAAGCAATTGCAGCTAAATGATCAACAAAATCAACAGAAGGACGCGTCATTTAAGGCACTTGAGACTCAAGTTGCCCAACTTGCTGCAAATCAATCCTCCAGAAAGAAGGGTCATTTACCGACTCAAAATGAGAAGAACCCACATGAGACGGTAAACCTGATAGAATTGAGAAGCGGTCTTTCTTATGAGGGACCGGAAGTGCAAAAATCAGACCCTAGGGAAGCTATTACTGATGGTGAATAGTGTACTGTCGAGAAAAAGGGGCTCACGACAAAGCAGTTACTCGATCGACTGAAGACTGGTGTTCGATCGAGCAGAATTGAGGATGATAGTGGTCGATCGAGTGATTTTTCCACTCGATCGAGTGAACAGGAGGAACAAACTGGTCGATCGAGTAGAATTTCTACTCGATCGAGTGAAGCAGATAATGAGGTTGGTCGATCGAGTGGAAAGTTTACTCGATCGACTGGTGTTGAAGAAGAAACTGCTCGACCGACTGAAGAACTTGGTCGATCGAGTAGTATTGATGACGAGAAACTTATACGAGAGCCTGCTAGTGCTCGTTTAAGTGAGATATCACCGGAGAGGCCTCGTTCGAGAGGTAAGAAGCGTCCAAAAGATACAGAACTTGCACCGGAAGACACTTTGGAAGAGAGAAACAAGGGACTCGAGATACCTATTACGGTTCCCTTCCCGAGGAGGCTGCAGAATACCAAAGTTAATCAACAGTTCGGCAAATTTGTCGAACTTTTGAAGAGCTTGGAAGTCACCATGTCGTTCACTGAATTGCTGACTAAGGTACCCGCTTATTTAAAGTTTATGAAAGAAATTTTAGCACGTAAGAGGACTATTAATGACAGTGAGACTGTAGCTTTGACTGAGATGGGGTCAGCCCTATTTCAAAATAAGTTACCCTCTAAGCAATCAGACCCGGGTAGTTTTTCAATTCCGTGTCATATCGGTATGCATTTGATTTATAATGCGCTATGCGATTTAGGCGCTAGCGTAAGTGTCTTACCTTTGCCTCTGGCTAAGAGACTTGGTTTGACAAAGCTGAGTTGCACCAATATGACTGTCCAGATGGCCGACCGTAGTTTATCACGGCCACTAGGTATAGTAGAAGACGTACCTCTTCAGATCGGGAAGTTCTTTATTCCCGTTGATTTCGTTGTCTTAGACATCCCCGAAGATGCACACACCCCTATTATTTTAGGGAGACCATTTTTGTCTACTGCCCGTGCAGTGATAGACGTCGGGGGTAAGACTTTGACCTTTCAGGTAGGGGATGAGGAGCTGATTTTTCATCAGTCTAAGTTCCGGAGGGCTCCCATGCAAGCTCAGCCTTGCAATGCCCTCTCTTCTATTGACCCTATTATTGACACTCCGGATGAAAATTTGGAGAAATGTGCTGCTATTGTTAACCCTCCGCCTCAGACTGAGAGCAAAAAGGAGGAAAGTTCGTCTGTTTCCCATGCTACAGGTACAGATGAAAGCAATAAAGGAGTTGTCAAAGGACGTTGTGCAACTGTTATCAATCAAACTGGAAGTAAGGATGCCAAAGACGATGACAGAGGAGCAAGGACGAGTAAAGTTCGAACCTACATGGATTGGAACTACATTCCTCCTACTGTTGCAAATGGTAATTCAAGCTCATGGAAATTAAAGAGGTCGGTCAGTGTTGCTGAAGTGACGTCCTCCAGTCAGAAGCCCACCGAGGGGCTACTGAAATTTGATGAGAATTGAACGGGGAAATGCCCCGTGTAACACATTGAAATAGATAATTTTGATTTGACTTTCTTTTGAATTTGTTTTATTGCGTTTTAATTAGGACAATTAGTTTTAGACAATTTTTTAGCATAGACGTAAGACTATAGACTGTGCTTTTGCGTATTTGGTATTTTGGGAAACTCTTGGATGTGTTTTTATGCAGGTTTGGGGAAGTTTCACGTAATTCAAGGAAGAAAAGACGAAAATCCAAGAGCCTACAAGAGGAAAGTCATCGATCGAGTACTTTTTGTACTCGATCGAGTGAAAATATGGTCGATCGAGTGGTTTATGTACTTGATCGAGTACAGCAAAAAGAAGGATTGGTCGATCGAGTAACTTTTTACTCGACCAAGCAGCTGGACCATAAAAGGGCTCGAGCGAGTGGTTTAAAATCACTCGATCGAGTAAAATGGGTCGTGTACAGGGAGTTTCTCACTTAAACTCTTTTGTTCCCAATTGTTTTTCATATTTCACCTAATTTCGTCTATCCCTTTCCCCTAATTGCGATTTTAACTCTCCCAAATCCCCACTTTCTTGCCCAAATCACCAAATCCATAACCTACATTTCTTTATTTGCATTTTAATCTTCAAAATCCCCTTAATTTCACCCTTATTTGTGTCCATTTTCGCGATTTTAAAAGGGATTTAGGGTTCGCGTGTTTTTCAACTAAAATCCGCCATTGTTGCTTGTTTACTTGAGATTATTTGCATTTGTAGGTTCATCACCATCAAGTAAGTGTTTCATTCACCCTCTTTGCATTTTATCTTCGATTAATTCGAATTTCATGAGGTGATATTGAACTAAGGTTTCAAAAATCCATGTCTAGTCGAATTTCTCAACTTAATTGTGTTTGTATGCCTTAATTAGCTTGCTTGATGATCATATCCCGGTTCCTAGCTGCTGTTGCTTGTTTAGTTCGAAATTTGCACAGGAATTCCGCGATTAGGGCTTCTAAGTCGAATTTTTCGACTGACAGACGGTCTTTATGCCGCCATGCTTTGTTTAACTTCAGTTCTTGCTTACTTGCTACTGTTGTTAACTGTTTTTTCCGTCTCCTATCGCCTTTACATGCTGTAAATTGTTGGGAATCTTGTATTGTGAGTCGGAATTTTCGACTGCTAAGAGTCTTACATGCTTTCATATGCAGTTTCTCATGCTGTTTTTAGTCTCCATTAGCAGTCATTACATTGTCACATTATCACCATTCACGTACTGCCATTTCGAAATTTGTTGAGGATTGTTGGGAATTCTATGCTGTAGAGTCGAATTTCTCGACTTTTAGGGGACTTACATGCTGTCACATGCTGTTTAACGCATTGTTTTAGCAACGGTTAGCAGCCATTTTTCTTATCATGTCCCTTACTTTGATTACAGGATGGAGTCTAGTACTTTACCTTCTACTAGTACCACTTCTAGCCCGTCCTTGAGCGAGTAAGTGGCCCCTGCTGTTGCCACTACCTCTGCCCTAGTCACAACTGCAGCTCCAGTTTTCCTTGTTTCGGCTGCAGGGACGGTTTTCGCTCCAGCTAGCTCAGCTGGAAGCCCAGTTTAGGCTGCCACTTCCACTTCAGCAGCCACCACGTGTACGTCAGCCTCCACTTCTGCACCTGTGACTGACTCACCTGCGGCTGCAGCTGCCTTCAGAGCTGTCCCTTACACAGTCAGAGAGTGGGTCGCTGCCTTGCGTTCCAGAGACGGAGGTCGGGGTCGTCGACGGTCTAGAGCTACGCCAGCTCCTGTTGCCTCTACTCCAGCCCCAGTCACTTCCACAGCTGCTGCTTCCGCTTCTACTTCTAAGACAGTCAGAGTTCGAGGGGACACTTCCCTCGACTCTCACCCGGACTACCCGCAGGTATTATTCGTCAATGCTTTACACCGCGATAAATTTTATAACCTGCTGAAGTGTAAACATATGCCTTCCCGATTTTAGATAAATCGGCATTAGAGAAACTCGGTATTTACGAGTCAGTCTGTACCTTGCTACGGGTCACGGGGATGCCTGGCCTCATTACCATGAGGGGCCACACCTTCTTAGAGCTGAGTCTCGAGTTTCTCAGCTCTTTTACCTTCTCCCCAGACGCACATGAGACCGACCCCGACAGTCGTTCAGTCTCCTTCCGGTTATTTAACCAGACCTTTCAGATGCCTCTGGCAGAGTTTGGTAGTCTACTTGACCTCACCTCCTCGGGCGTGAAATCAGACTCGAGGAAGGTTTACAAACAGGTTTGGCGGTGCTTGGCCCAGACCCGTGTCCGGGAGCGAAAGCTCCACCAGTCCACCCCCCCCCCGTTGTTTTCTCAGACTCATGGGGAGCTCTATTTTCGGCCGAAAGGAGCCGAACAACATCACGAACCGCGAGAACTCCATCTTGGGCGGTTACCTGAATGTCGACTGTGAGGGTCCTTTTACCTTCAACATTGCCTACCTCACCGCCCAGTACCTCCACGACCAGGGGAAGAAGGAGACGGGAACCATTGCCTGCGGTGGCATAGCCACCATTCTTGCCCATCGCCTTTTCCCCGCCTGGCCACGTGACCTACAGTACCTCACGGGAGAGAGGTTACTAAGTCTGGATGCCATGCTCTCTCGGATTGGGCGACCCCTGACCACAAGACTTGGAAGATTGACGGCTCCTTGTCACGCCGACTTACCCCGCGACAGTCTCCCCGTCTTGAGCCCTTACCTACGTAGTAAAGGGCCACCGTCTGCGCATGCCTTGCCTCTACTTTACCTTCCACTCCGGCCTCGACCACCTCATCGATGCACCAGCCGCCAAGAAGCGGCGAGTTGAGACCGGAGAGGGGTCTACACCAGGGGGAGTACCTAGCCTTTCACGGCTACTCCCGATCCGACCCCTACTCCCACTGTTACTACTACTCCTACTCCTGCTCCACCTCCCACTGACCAGACCCAGACTCAGACTGAGCCGGCCTTTCCGGCTACTTTTAGCCCACCTCCTCCCTTTGTAGCGCCCGCGGTCCAAGACCAAGGGGGCGCAGTTTACGGTCTGTTGATTGAGCTTGCAGAGCGTCAGGCTCATATGGAGAGGGACTTAGCTTTGACCCTACACCCTCTGTACGAGTACCACTTACGGAGACACAGACCGATCCCCGAGGGTTGGCCACACCCTTCCTTCTTCCGGTACCCAGCTGAGGGGTACCCGGTGTCAGAGGACGAGGAGGAGAGCGAGGACCCGAGGGTGGCGGTGGAGAGAGCTCGCGGCGAGGAGCGGAGAGAGAGAGGAGGAGAGAGACCCGTTGTACCGGGGGGAGGGAGATGGAGATGGCGACGACGACGAGTAGCTACTGGTCTACTCACTTCCCCAGTTTTCTGGCTGGTTTGGGGAAGTTCGTATTTTGTATGTACCTCTTACTCTTTTTATTTTGTCTCCTTTATTTTATTATTTTTATTTTGTTGGTTGTATATTCCCGTTCCCCATTTTTTTCTGCTGGTGTATGCTGGAGGACAACGGGGGCGTTGTCCGTTTTGATTTGGGGAGGGTATTGCATCCTTTTGAGTCTGCATTTGCATTTGTTGTTGCATTCACGTTTATTTTTCAGCCCTGCATTGTTTTATTTCATTGAAAAATCCAAAAAAATTAGAAAATTTCAAAAATTCAAAAATTTCACGTTTATTTCTGCATATAGGTTGAGTCGGAACGGTAGATTCCCATGATGAAATTGCACTATAACTTGTCATTTTACTTGAGCCTTGCACTTTTATTGATAGTTATTAGCTTTGTCATACGCATAGTCTACGAGTTTCTGTTCAAATATAGCTGACTGTTTAGACTTGACCTATAAATTGGCAAACTACTTAAAAATTCTGAGTTTTTAGAGCCATAACTGGTGACATTCATGACCAGTTCATTAGGAATTTTGAGTAGTACTCCTTGCATAGCATGTCCATCTCATTTGCACATTTATGACATTCAATTTCTCGTTAAATGCACATATTCGGGTTTGTGGTTGGTGTCACATGTAGGGAGGGTCTTGCAAATTTCCCCTTTCTTATTACTTTACACCCATTTAGCTCCACATAAGCCAAAATTGCCTTTTGACCCATTAACTACATCCCAAACTAAGCCTGCCTAGTCAAGCTAGTTAGTATGTTCTTATGCGGTATATTTTTCCCTTGCAATTTGGTCCGTGTTTCTTGTTTTGGAGTTGGCGTAAGTATAGAGGAAGAAAGAAAAGAGAAAAACGTGAGAAAGAAAAAAAAATGAAAAAAAATGAAAAAGAAAAAAAAAAGAGAAGGCTGGAACGTAAGAAAGAAAAAAAAAAAGAAAAAAAAAAAAGGAAAAGAAGAATGTGAAAACAGTTGTGCCCCTCTTGTCTGAGTTGAGAAGATGTTTGAAGACGTACAATAGAAAAGGGGTTGCTTTGTTTCAGTTAGTTGTTTCAGACGGTGTTTTTTTAAAAAAAAAGGGAAGTTGTGACCGTCTGACTCCTCCGTTCTATCCCATATTTTTTGAGGAGATTGTGTTTTGAGTCTAGTGAGTTTTGTGCCAAATGAAGGGCGCTTGTACTTAGTCTTTCAGTCAGTTGAGATCCGGATGGTTTCATTATGGTCCTGTTAGGAACTAGCTTGATGCTTTTACCTCCACATTTCCATAACTTGTTTTGCCTTTTCTCACCTGAACCTCACTATTCCCATATTATTTGCAAACCCTCGGCTGTGACGGACACTATCGGTTGGAATTTGTGCATTAGTGCTTGAATTGTCTTTCATTTTTGTTGCATGCATGCTATGTAGGTCGCAGTTAGGTGAGTGACTGTCTTTTCTTCTCTCTTTTACATATAACATTTGCCCTTTGCTTCATGAGAGAAGAGTGACCACGTGAGAGTCCAGTTTTGTTGGTCTTGCAAGGTCGATAGGTCGGCTATATTTACGAATGACTTATAATTCGTTTGCGTATTGACTGTTTAGCTTTAACTGTTAATTTTGGTTGCATTAAATTGGTTCAAGTCAACAAGTTAAGCTAGCTCTGAGTTATCATTTCCGTTCCATTAGTTTAGTTTTGAGTTTACTCGAGGGCGAGTAAAGGTTCGGTTTGGGGAGATTTGATACGCGCCTAATGTATAGTCTTTTTAGCCTATTTCAGCACGTATTTCTATGCATATTTATACTATTTTTATGGTATTTTGCCCCGAATTGGCTATTTTGGTGCATTTTGTCCTTTTTGTAGGAATGATCGCGAAAGTAGTAGAATCGTACCCTTTTTCGTCCTTTTTGCATGCATTTAGAGGAGACGGGATTGTTCCAAAGTGAGATACTGCATTTAGAAGCGTCGTGGCACGCATTACGAGGCACTTAGGCGCGGACTTGAGCTGAAATGAAGTCAAGTACTCGATCGAGCTCTTTTACAAGTCGATCGAGTGGTTTTCATGCCCTCTGGTGGTCGATCGAGTGGTTTTCCACTCGATCCTTAGCTTGCACAAAGACCCTCTACTCGATCGAGTGACTTTCTGGTCGATCGAGTAGAAATGGCTGAAGAGTTGCTCGATCGAGTGGTCTTAAACCACTCGATCGAGTGGTTTTTATGGGTTTGGGCTTTAATTAGCCCGCGTGATGTTTTATTTCGCAAAAATTTATTTCCTTTGCTATTTAAGCACGTATTACTAGGTTAATGAGGATTATCTTTCATACTATCAAACTCTCTACTGTAAACTTAAGTACGTTGCTTTGCTTTTCTCTACTGTTGCTTTTATCTCGGGATTGCTTCACTCGGATTTCGTGTTCTTTACGCCGGATTCGCTTGGATTGTAATTCCTTTCTCCTTTTTATTAATAATAATCATTTGGTTGCTTTAATTTTCTGTTTGTGCTATTATTTCTTTTGCCCTAATTTTCATTATTGCAATTTATTGTTTATTCATTATGTTTTCTGCTGGGAATTTTATTGCTGTTAGTTTAATTAAGAATATGAGTAGCTAAACCACCTTCATGTTGGGATTAGGGGATCTGCGGTAGAAATGTGACGATGTAGTGAATGAATTAGACGAATTAATTACGAGACTCTGTCACTATAGCAATTTAACTGTAATTTCCGACCTAGTTGAGTGCACGCTTCTATGTCACCCTTTAATCTGGCTAAAATTAATCCTGGATCGAAAGATTGGACTAAGTAGGCCTGCTATAAACAGTAGATTACCCTAATGAGGATGAAAGTTAAGTTAGTGGTATTTTAGGATAGAAAGTGGACCGAAAGGACCTTTTAACATCCGTCTCACATCTAGTTCATCTGAATCATTTACAGCTGAGTCATTGGACTACCGTAGTGAACCGAATTCCCGACATGTCCCTCTCTTCTTGATAGTTTAATCGTATTTTATTGCTTTTACTGCTCTTTATTTTACTTCTCTTCCTTTCAAACTTCGTAGTTTAGAACCAATTTCAAACAAACCCCCAATTGTTACCATAGGATTAGAATTAGACAGCTATAATTACATTACCTCCCTGTGGATTCGATACTCGACTGCCTCTACTACATTTTAGTTGAGACCGTTAGGTTTTATCTTTGATAGGGTTGCGATAGCCGTGTCACAGATCTATCGGCCATCTATAATATAATGTTAGTCATTTTAAGGTGACCAATATTAAGCTTCTTGCAGATAGAAAAAGGCATGACACTGGCACTGGCTCCTAAATCACAAACAGCCTTGTTTATCACTTCATTGCCTATGGTACAGGTAATAGAGAAACTACCCGGGTCTTTCATTTTTGGTGGAGCTTTGTTAAGAAGTAAATTGCTAGACTCTTCCATAAATGCAACAGTCTCGAATTCACTAAGCTCTCTCTTACGCGTCACAATGTCTTTCATAAATTTTGCGTAAGTAGGTACCTGGGTAATAATTTCAGTAAAAGGGATGGTTACCTAGAGATTCTTGACCACGTCCACAAACTTACCGTGCTGTCGCTCGACCTTAGCATCCTTTAGACGTCCCGGATAAGGAACCCTGGTAGCAATAAGCGGGCCCGCGACTTTCTCTTTACCTTTATCAAAACGTGACACCTCCATAGCAGGGGAAGATGACACGGTAGCGGAATTAGACCTTGAAGTTGAAGCTCCGCAGGCATAGTTGTTTGATCGAGCACTAATCCCACTCGCTCGAACAGTTTCTTCAGAAAAATTACTCGATCGAGGAATGTTCACCTCTCGATCAAGTTCTTCAATTTCAGCATTTTTCGATCGAGGTTCTAAATCACTCGAACGAATGTTATTTTCTGCCAAGTTACTCGAACGAGAGGAATTATCTCCTCGATCGAATTCTTCAATTGGGACACTTCTCGATCGAGCAGGGATTGTGTTCCATCGAGTACTGGGAGAGGTTAAATCACTCGATCGAGTTAAAAGACCGCTCGATCGAGCTGCGGGGTGATATTCAGCAGGGATATCGTCACTTAATTCCTCCAAATCATTATCCGGAGTATCATCAGCTGTCACAACCCGTCTTCCAGCACTTTCGATCCATCATAAGTAAGACCGCTTCGGAGATTTATGGCATTGATCGGGTCACATGGAGGTGAATGATTCACTTGACTTTGCACGAATGAAAGACGCGCAACTTGATCTCGTAACTCTACTATAGCATTGTCATTTTTATCGGACTTCTGGCCGAACCGAAGTGTTAAGTTTAGCACTAGGGACTTCAATTCTGCGAGCTATCCATTTGTAGAGGGTGAATCAATCGGTTGAGGCATTGGTTTAGAAGGAATAGAGGTACTTGTTGTTGTCAGATCTGCATATAGCTTAGAGAATGGAACTCCTTGCTTGAATTTTTGATAGGCACGGACGCGCCCTACATCCGCCATACAAGTAATAGGGTCATGCCCCTCCATACCGCATCTACCACAAACTACCTCCTGCTCAGTTATGGCATAGACTTGTTCATGCACACCTATAGTTTGTAAAATCTCCGGACTGCCTAACCTTCCACTACGACTTTCCACCTCAGCTACCATCAACTCATTTACGTACCAACTTCCTTGCGGATTTTCATATTCGGCAACGTGGATGGCCATTTCTTCAATAAGGTGCCATCCTTGATCATCATCAACATTTTTCTGGAACCTCCGCTTGGCCGCATTATCAAGAATAGCTTTCTGGTCGGGATAAAACCTATTGTAGAATTGGGTACATAAGAACCAACGCTTAAAGCCGTGATGAGGTACAGATCGGACGAGTTTCTTGAACCTAGTCCAAGCCCCATTCAAATCATCAGTAGGTAATTGCTCAAATGCAGTAATTTGGCCTCTCAACGCATTAGTGCGTTATGGTGGAAAATAACGTCTATAGAAAGCTAGAGCCAGGGAATTCCAGTCAGTAACACCGGTAGCTTCCCTGTCCAAATCTCTCAACCACGCCCGAGCATCATCTGTCAAAGAAAAGGGGAAAAGAACTCCCTTAACCCTATCCTGCGTCACCCCAGTAGCTAAAGGAATGGAGGAGTAGTATTCTCTAAAGAGCTCTATGTGCTTGTAAGGATCCTCGCCAGGTACCCCCCTGAAGATATTTCTCTCAACCAGCTGTATATAAGATGGGTGGATCCCAAAGGTCCCCGAATCTGTAGTGGGTAACAAGAAACCTTTAGGAAGGGAATCCACCGTAGGTTCTGAATGACTGGCGATGTTCGGCATCTTAGCATATAGAGTCTACAGCAACGCAGGTATGACAGTGTTCTCTCCTAGAACAAATTTCCTGCAAAACTAATTAAGCACTTGGAAAAATATGAGATCAATCTCAAGGAATAAATTCCTTGAGATGAGGGACAAACTTAATAAAAGCAACAAAATTACGCCACCTCCCCGGCAACGGCGCCAAAATTTGATACCCTCGTCAGGTACCAAAAATAAATACCTATTACTACTAACAGAAGTTAGTGGTAAGTAGGTTCGATTTCCACAAGGAGATGGGAAAATGTCAGCTCAACTAAGTTCGTCAAGGTAACCAGTTCTTGGGGGTTTTTAATTGTTTATTCTAGTCTAATAAGGTCAAAGGAGAGAAAGAGAGCAAGAGAGTAGAAAGTAAACAAGCAAAGAGAAAGTAGCTAAGACAGTCGGTTCACCATGATTCTCAAGGAATGCAATCTAAGGTCTCAGGTCAATGCAAATACAATCTACAGGGCAATGAATATCTGACTCCGACTCCAGGTTGTCACCATTCATGGGAATGGGGGTGACCCTAGTAGACTCAGCCTCTGTATCAGCCACGACTTTGTGATAAAACAGTGGGAATGGGACCTTGACTGGGACATCAGGATGAAGGAATAGTAGATCTATATACTCAACATATTCATATATATGTTATAAATTAATTTGTCATAAAATTAAAGATGGATTTTATGCATGCAAACTTTAATAAAAGAAGATAAGAAAACATTTTCTCACCATAAAAACGGATCATAAAGGGCACAAGTGGAGAACTCCTTCCTCCACTTGATCTTGAGCTTTCCATATGTTAGGATGATCCTCCAAGCACTCAAAGTAGAATGCCTCCAATTAGTTGCACCCAAGACTAATCCCATAATCCTTACACTATTATTAACTAGATAATAATATAAGTAACCTTAAAATTATTCTAATATTTTATGATTACTACATTGTAATCTTGAGAATATATTAGATATTGAGAACAAATTTCCATAAAAACAATTTTTATGTATTTAGAGAGAAGTTGGAGTATTTTCTTTTCAAAACATGTGAAAAAGAAAAAAAACACCACACTCCTCAAATGAGAGGGTGGGACGGTTCAAAAGAGAGAGCCTGGGGAGTGCAATTTTTGATGTTATTTATGCCCAATAGCTTTTGACATAGATTAGATAAAAATATGGAAAAGACAAAAGCCAATCAAAAACAATGGCTTGTCTCATGTGTGTCTAATTGTGTCTAGTGCACACAATTCAAGGCATATTTTACACGGTCCAAAATGACCTAGTTACGGGTCCATTTTGGTTCTTATATTTGTCGCACAAATACGTGTAATTTTATTTTAAACATCGTCTCATGTTTTAAATAATTCCCAATTAATTTCGTCTAACATCACTTTGCAAATATACGTGTACAACTACACATATATTTTACGTACCAATATTAATCACATTAATCGATTAGTACAAATTTAATAATTAACCGCTTAATTATTAATTCCTGTCTCAAATAATTCATTATTCAATTATCGCATAATAAAAATAATAATTTCCGTGCGTTGAGTTCAAAAACTCGAATTCTCTCTAAATAATTTGTTCGACTACCTTTTAGTCAATTTTAAGGAATTAATTAACTCGTATTGTCATACAATTAATTAATCTTTTCTATTATGGGAATCGTCCTTTAGGTGTGACCTCAAGGGATCAACTGACCACCACCGTCAAACGACAGTAATGTCAAACTCTAGTCAGCCAATCATTACCGATAAATGTTGGTCAGTTGACTATATATAATAGAATCATCCCAAGCGTATTCTTGTAATGAGATTTAATAATGTTATTTAAATCATGTGATCGCACTATTGTTGAGGACACATTTCCCAACACAGGAGTGTTAGGAGCTATGACAGACTCTGACTCCGGCTCAGACTCAGACTCAGATCCTTATCCACTTCCCTCCTTGAACATAGGGCCTTCTCCAGTTGTTATCTTGAGAATGCGGCCTTGGAGATCGGTCCACTTGACGGTCTTCCTCCAGCCTTGGGTAGCTTTCTCCGGGTCAGTATCGGAGATCAAGGCGGTTGGATCAAATTGATTGTCCTTCAGGGCGATGTTGATGATGTCCTCATAGTCGAGGTGTTTGACGTTATCTTCCCCAAAGAGGAGTGTGACAGCTTGTCCGTCAAGGCATGGTGACGGTTTGGACTCAGTTGATGCAGCTTCGACGTTGTCGGGGATAAAGTAGCAGTCCTGGAAGACTTCCACTCCCGGGCACCTAGCCTTCGCCACAGAGTCGTAGATTGGCTCCGAAAAGCCATGGTAGAGCTCGGATTCTCCCTCGGGGACAAAGTATCCGTTGAGAGTCAGATGGTAGGGACGGAGGATGACTCCGTGCTTCTTGCGTTTTCGGACTAGGAGGTTCATCTCCTGGATATCTTCGTCGGTAGGTTTGTATCCCAGTCCAAAGGGAATGTTGGGGACCTTAGCCTATTTCAAGGGAGGCAATGGGTCCTTCAGTGGATTGAGTGGCAAACCCGGGAAATAACCCTGACGCATCATAATACGGTTGACCGTGAGGTTGATGAACGGGTCGCAATAAGAGGGCGCCGATTCGTCATTTATGGCATTTACGGCTTGGAAACCCCACATTTCGTCGTCGTCGTCCTCAATGGCTTGGGAGGCCTTCCCCTTTCTCATAACTGCTTTGATTGGGGAAGCGGGAATCGTGATCGTTTTCCCGTTGAAGGGGACTCTGATCTTCTGGTGGAGAGTTGATGTGACCGCCTTGACGGCGTGAATCCAGGGACGTCCCAGGAGCATGTTGAAGGACGCGTCGATGTCGACCACTTGAAAACTGGTTTGTCTTTCCAGTGGTCCAGTTGCGACGGTCAAAGTGATAAGCCCGACGACCTTGCGACGAGTGTCGTCCTAGGCGCGTACTCCTTGATTCGTTGGGACCAAGTCAGCTTCCTTGATACCCAGCCTGTGGGCAGTTTTAAGATGAATGACATTTACCACGGAACCGTCATCCACGAGGACGATGGGTATATTCTTCTAGAGGCATTGTACGGTGATATACAGGGTCAGGTTATGATTGGCTCCGAACGGAAGGATGTCCTCGTCGGAGAAGACGACCGGGTTATTCAGATCAGGAGCGTCCGTCGTCATGTGCGCCACTATTTCTTCTGGGAAAGAGGTGGATGGCACGGTTAATTTTCCCAAGGCCTGCAGCAAGGCCTGTCAATGCTCAAAAGACGTTGCAATCATATGCTAAATTGAGATTTCGGCTTTCGCTTTCTGGAGCTGTTCCAAGATTGAGTTCTCGGGAGCCTTTGGTTGAGTGTCCACCTCTGGGACGATTTGGTCATTCGTTGTTGGAACGACCGTTGGATTGTTCAGATTCTGATAGGGACGTCCGGACCGGGTGAGATGACCGATTTCTTTTGCCTGTTTCTCCTTCCCTGGGATGATATAGACATCCTCAACATCATCTCCATATACCGTTAATATCGGAGTCTCGAGGATACCTTGGAAGGGTATTCCTCGGTGGGTAGTTCTTGTGGGGAATATTCTTGTGAGGATGGTTTTTGTGGGGGTGATTTTTGTGGGGGTAGTTATTTTGAGGGTAGTTATTTTGAGGGTGATTTTCATGAGGTCTATGCCAGAATGGTCGCGGGAGCAATCCATCCTGGGGTGGGTAGTTTTGAATGCTTGGGGAATTCTCCCTTGGGCGCGGTGGCGGTGGATTGAAAATGAGTCGACGGTAGGCGTCGTCGAGTCGGGTGATTCTCTCAGAGAGGCTGGCTATGGCCTCTTCAACTTATTGAAACATAGTGAGCATGGTGGCAGCACTAAACACAAACACTCCGCCTGAAGGATCCTTTTCCAAAGCATTCACCTCGTCGTCAATTGGCAGGATGAGGTGAGAGGAGTCCAGGGTCGGATCATCATCAGAGATAGCATGGATCCCCAAAGGATTCGTCTTGTTATTCGGCTTAGTTGGTGGGGGTAATGGCAAATCTCCTTTCTCAATCATGTCTTGAATGAGGTGCTTGAGCTTGAAGCAAGAATCAGTATCGTGCCCTTTCCCTCGATGATACTGACAGTAGGCGTTGGGGTTCCAGAACCGGGACTTCTTGGCATCGGTCGGATCCGGGGTGGGTCCGATCGGTTGTAACTTCCCTTGGTTCATGAGCCTTTTCAGGGCACTTGCATAAGTCGACCCTATGTTGGTGAACACACTCTGGGGGCGTTCAGTTTTCTTAGCAGATGGTTCGTCGAGGTTGACCTCATCAATCTTGTTTGTCTGACCGTAAGGGCGAGATCCGGTTGAGGTGGATCCCTGGTAACCTCTGCCATTGGTCTTGGCAAAGACACCCTTTCGAAGGTCGTCCTCATTACGCGTCTCCAGAATCTGCAGATCTTGAAAAGTCTTGATATTCTGATACCTCAGTAGGTTGGCATAAACCGGGCAGAGATTGTTGACCAACTTTTCCACCAAAGCTGATTCACTTGGCTTACTGACCAATTGAGTACTCACCCTCCTCCAACGGGTTAGGAACTCAGTGAACCCTTCCTTGTCGTTCTGTGTTAGCACCTCGAGAGTACGGGTATTGGCCTGGATCTTGACATTGTCGGCATACTGTTTGGCAAACTCAACTGCGATCTCATCCCAAGTAGTAAGTTTTTTTGGATCAAGGGAGTAGTACCATTGGCGAGGAATTGGCTCCAAAGAGGATGGGAATATCCGGGTAAAAAGCTCCTGTTTGACCCCCTTAATGGCCATGTAGTCCTTGAAGGCACGGACATGGTTGAGTGGGTCATCCCTTCCCTTGAACTTAGGCACATCGGTCAGGGTGAAGTTGTCAGGTTCGAACCTTCGGTTGTTCTCAAGATGGATATTGTTACCCCGGGCTAGGAGTTGTTCTTCCAAGAGTTTCAGCCTCTTCTCAGTTTCAGTCAGAGGTGGGGTATTATGTTCCCTAGTTTCCTTGTTCTCAAGGGCGTCGATACGGGTCTCGACGCGATCCAGGGTGACCTTAAGAGCGGTAAGCAGGCTGGCTAGTTGATCACTTGTGAGATCTCTGTTGTTGTCATTGTTGTTGTTGGACGAAGTTGAAGACGGGGTCATGGCTCCGAGGCAGAAAAATGGCTCACATTACAACTCAGTCCGACACGGTTCCGAGACTGAACGCAGACAACGCAAAGGACCAGACAAAGATCAGACTCAACAAGACGGGGTGACCGTGTGTGGTCCCTCGGTGCTGACTCGATTTATGACGTGAAGGTATTTGACCGAACTTTTGACACGAGTCCAACATGACGGCGTTACGCCGTTGGACGGGTCTCGTGGTGAGACGACTCATAAGTAAAGACCCATAAGTACGTTTGCTTTGACTCGATAGACACGAGGCGGAATTGGAATGGTGGACTGAAGTTTTCGAAAATAGAAATTTTCAAAAAGATTCATTTGTCGCTTAAATGGACGACTACCGAAGATAGAAATCTCCGCAAGTTGATCAGTTGAAAGGGCTGTCTTAAGTTTATTTGCAAAAGACGGTTTGAGTTTGAATCGGCTCTGAAAACAGTGCATTGTTTCCCAAGACGGTTTTTGAAATTCAAAATTGTATGTTTTGAAAATCGGGTTTGAAAATGTTTGAAGAGGTCTCGGGGACGGTGTATGGTCCTCGGGATCTCGAAACTGTCTCGAGAAAAAGGGTGTGTGCTTTTCTCGGGTTTTGAAAGAGCCAGTATCGGCGCGAAACGGGTTAAAATCCGTGTCTAGACGCGGCGATTATAACGGCGTGAACAGGTGATTTGAAATGGTTATACAAAACCGAGTTTAAAAATCGTCATTACGATGGCCTAGAAAGGCGTGTTGAAATGGTTATAAAAACCGGGTTTGAAAATCGTCACTATGACGGCCTACAAAGGCGTGTTGAAATGGTTATACAAAACCGGGTTTGAAAATGGTCATTACAACAGCCTAGAAAGGCGTGTTGAAATGGTTATACAAAACCGGGTTTGAAAATTGTCATTATGACGGCCTAGAAAGGCGTGTTGAAATGGTTATACAAAATCGGGTTTGAAAATTGTCATTATGACGGCCTAGAAAGGCGTGTTGAAATGGTTATACAAAACCGGGTTTGAAAATCGTCATTACGACGGCGTAGAAAGGCGTGTTGAAATGGTTATACAAACCGGGTTTGAAAATCAACATTACGACGGCCTAGAAAGGTTTGTTGAAATGGTTATACAAAACCGGGTTTGAAAATCGTCATTATGACGGCCTAGAAAGGCGTGTTGAAATGGTTATACAAAACTGGGTTTGAAAATCGTCATTACGACGGCCTAGAAAGGCGTGTTGAAATGGTTATAATAACCGGGTTTGAAAATCGTCATTACGACGGCCTAGAAAGGCATGTTGAAATGGTTATACAAAACCGGGTTTGAAATCGTCATTACGACGGCCTAGAAAGGCGTGTTGAAATGGTTATACAAAACCGGGTTTGAAAATCGTCATTACGACGGCCTAGAAAGGCGTGCAACGGTTGGCGAAAGACCGAGATTTGAAATGGCCATTATAACGGCGCAAAAAGTTGTTTTTGAAAGTTTGAAAATGACACGGAAGGACTTATGATCAAGTAGCACATAAGCACTCACAGTTTCATTATATTATGCATCATGCTGACTCGGGTTTTGGCTTAAAAGGGTGGGTTACACACCAAGCAATCAAACCCCGATTTGCGAGAGGGATACCAATCCAAACAAAATGTGTAAGGAGGGTGCCCTAGCCTCGTGCTCAAAAGTGATGAAAGCTCTTTGACGAAACAGAAATGTGTTACGTCAATGGTATGCTTGACTCAATCGGGATTCGAAACGCGGGGATGAGAAAACTCATGCCGACGAGACGAGCCAATTGGTCGAAAAGGGTTAGGTTGTGGGCCCGGACTAGGAACCCGACCGTGACCGTAATATCAATTAATGCATTCCAACCAAGACCTCGTTCGAGTCTCACCATCTAAGGATCACAAAGACGTAAGTGTCCTAGTTTTCCCCATCGGAGTCGCCAATCTGTGGACACAGCCCACCTGCGAGCCCACTTCGATCTGTGGACGCACAACGGTCTTTTTTAAAGCCACGCTCGGCGGCGTAAAAATGCTTTCTACCGGATCGTTTTAGATCAGTCGGTTTCATCTCGATAAGGGTCTCGAACGATTAGAGATGTTCAGAGTCGCCACCAAGCATTTGTGGGATGCCTGGAACCCGTTCAAAATCCACTTTATACCTCGGTCAAATCGAAGCACAAATCAGCGTTTGACATAGGTACTAAAGATAAGGAAATCGTCCCTATTTAGTATCTTATCTCTAGAATGACTCTCGTACGCCCTGGATAAGGTCGTCTACTATCCAAAGTTTCTGAGTAAGAGGTGAAGGTACGTATTGGGAAGCCCTTTAATCAGACACCCAATCCCGCCCGCGTTTAGCGGCCTCTACTGATGGATCTTGATTGGTTGAATGCAAAAGTTGATAAAACGGTTTAAATGCATGAATGCGCATCCAATGATTTAAACCTAACATGTGAGAGCTTTCTAAGTCGGTTGATTTAATCCAAGTATCAAAGATAAGATGTCGAGTTGGATTAATGATTGATTTGCATGCAAGACGGAAATTAAACATCCATTTACCGTATTAGGTTTAGGGTGCATAACATGATCCATTTGTCTTAGTAAAAGGGATTTTGTAAATATGGTTTTGAATAGTCATCTGATCCGTCCTATATCCCCTGTTAACCGGAGTCGGGATCGCCCTAGACTAATGCTGGAAGGGAACAGACCCTGTATCAGGTGGCTATATGAGGCGCGAGCCAGCCGGCGATACAAAGGGTCTCCCTCTGGTTTTGAAAATGAGAAATGGGGAGCCTGTTTAGGCGCGGGTTAGCCCACGGTTTATGTGCCGTGTTCTGACCTTTTAGGAAACGTTATAAAACGTGTTGAAAATGGGTATTTGAACCCGGTTTGATTTGAAGGGGTCGTTTAGACCGCATTTATTGATTTGAAGAACTAGACTCGAATAATCATCATTATTTTGAAAATATTCGGTGTCAGGTTCGATTTGACAAACTTGACATGAATAGTTTTGAAAATGATTATGGACTAATTGTCTTAAGTTCATTTGAATGTAATTAGTCGATACTCATCATCGTACCCGGGTTAAAATCCGGCATGGTATGTAGAACCGAGGATGACTTTGTGTTGGTGACTAATATGTTTGTTTGAAAATGCAAAGAAATGAAATAAAAGGCTTTAAAATACCTTTTAAATGTCATTAACTAAATATTATCACCAAAACACGGATTTAACCGTCATGGTATGAGGAACCAAGGGTGAAAAATGTTTTATGGTTAAAACAAATGAAATAAAGGGTTCGAAAATACTTGAAATGGTGAAAACCGATTACAAATATGAAAGTTGATTAAAGGGAAGTGACGAGAACAAACACGGTTGATCTCTGGTCTGAGCACCCCATTTAGGCGTGGGCCAGTTGGCGACCTAAGGGGCTTCTGCCTCAGACCAAAAATCAGTTTTGGCTCGTTTAGTCCATGTTTTGGTTCATGTTATGCATGTTTTAGCATGTTATAGTCATGAAACAAATGAAAACATAATAAAAGAGGATTTTTACACCCTCATACTTACATGTTTGGTTATGGCGAGTGACCGACGTAAGTGTAACACCTCGTTTGATCGGAAAAAACTCGGTTTAAAACCGTTTTGGTAAGTAAAAAGGGTGTTTTAATGTTTAGTGATGGTGTAGTGGTCGAAGTGGTCGGCCAAGTGATTTAATGCACGATGACGGTACCAAACAATGTGTAAGGCTCGTGTTTACGATCGGAAGGTCGTAAATACGCGTCGGGTTGTGACTTAAGAAGTCGAGTCGAGAATTTTAAGTGTGAAAAGAGGGGGCGGACACTCGCGTAAGTCTCAAATGGGTGGCATTTGAGGGGTATTTATAGGAGAATGAGTGGTTGTTTGAGTTTTGAGCGACGTGGCCACTTGGGCTGCTCAAAGAGGCGCGAGCCACGTCGCGGTTCTTCGAGTTGTGTTGTCACTTTCACAACAAACGCAATCATGATTTGTTCTATCCTAGGTTTTGTAGTCACATGTTTGGTACTTGACCAACACGAATCCGGGAAAACATAAGGTAGAAGGTTTGAAATGTTTGGTTTTTTGTGGTTGACTCGGTTTGACTCGTTGTTGGAGTCGGGATTTGAATTTTTTAGTCGGTTTTTGGTCCGGTGCCGGTTTTGACTCTAGTTAGTGTAATTGCGACCCCGTCGTCGTGCATTAAACACTCCAGGTATTTTTGAAATGTTTTGAAATGTTTTATTTTCGAAATCATTTTAAGTTTTCCGATGTAAAGTTGTACACAAACTGTCGATCAAACGCCGGGATTCCAAAGCATGTTGTAGTCCGATAATCATCGGGTGTTTGTTGGAGTCTCAGCAGATACTCGGTATCTACACCTTTGTCATCATTCTTGCCTCCTCCTCATACTAGTCCATCTAATATCGTCAAAAAGCTTCTAAATATGGACGGGAGACGGGAATTTCCGCCTAATTATCTTCTTTCCTACAAAACATACGAAATGCACTAGGAAAGCAAAATAGAAAGCATTTAACGGATAAAATGGCTATGGAATGCTATAATAGTATGCAAAATGGGCTCAATTAGGAGACTAAATGTGCGCAATTATGAATCACATCAAACCACTCGATCGAGGACAAGTCTTGAAATTCCTCTCGATCGAACGAAAATGGAGTTCGATCGAGTACTCCTTGTAAGAGCTATCTCGATCGAGTAACAGCAAAGCTCGATCGAATGATTCTTGATGGAAAAAGCATTCGATCGACCATAAAGGGCAGCCAAATTGGTCGACCGAGCTATATTAGCACGTGTGGACTCCTTGGCACCTTCCGAGGCTACTTCACGCATCTCTAAGTGATAAGATTTCGGGCTCCGATTCCTTATTCTCCAAAATGCATGTGATTAGGACAAGTTTAGGCTTGATTTTGCTCCTTTCTGGTCTGTACCTGCAATTTACACAAGACAAACCAAAGTAGACTATTCGGGGGCATTTGTAGCTAGATGCCACGTAAATAACACAGAAATGCGTGTAAAAATGAGATAAAAGCCTTATATAAAATACACGCATCATACAACAGTCAACCGTCCACTATCATTACACTCTCCTAGCTAACCACACCAACCCCACTATTACCTCTCATATGCCCACATTAACTTCCTATTATCCACTAAATAAAACCTCCCATCAACTTCCTTTTTTGAAATCCCAAACCGTCAAAAAACCCCTTCCCTTTACAATAATTCACATGTCTACAAAACCAAAATACTCCAACGAAGTTGTCCAACTTACAAAACAATTTCAATCCAAAATACATTGCAAAAAGAAAAATGCCTCCCAAATCCGTTGCCAAAACCGATGAAGTCATTCCTGCTACTGCCAAGACCACTGTTGCACGAAAGAAAACAACTGCCAAAAAAGGTGGTGGTCGAGGCAGAGAGGTCATGGTAGGAAACCTCCAATCTCGCTACAGTTGGATGCCAAGGTTGACTTTGATACTGATAAGGAGGAACCCGCTACCATGCATGGAATCTAAGAAAGTTGAAATAATTGAAAAAGAGGATGGAATTGTGAAGTCGAAAGAAAAAGGCCGGAAAGGAGAAAAAGAGACATTCAAGTGAAAAGAAAGAGGGGGAACTTGAAGAGGGGAAATCAAAAGAAAATGAGGAAGAATCAAAAGAAAATGAGGGAGACTCTAATGAAAAAGAGAAAGAATTGATAGAAAAAGAGGAAAAATCAAAAGAAAATGATGAGAAAGGTGATGAACTTGAAGCTAATAAAGAAAAGGAGAAAATTGATGACATTGAAGAAAAAGAAATCGGTCACGATGTTGAAAAAATTGATGAACCCCCAAATATTGATGCAACATGTTGAAGAAATCATCAATGTTGAAGATCAAGGGGATTCCGAGCAAGTGTTTGATGATGGGTTTGACTCATTATTCTCAAAACCGGCCTCTAGAACCCGGTCTAAGAGAAAAATGGTGGAAATATTTGGTGATGATGGTGATTTAACACCTGAATCATCTCCTCCTAAACCCAAAACCGGCGACAAAAGAAAGAAAGGATTTGGGTCAAAAACTCGGATCTAAAGAAGCCTCGATATCCACGAACCATAACCGGTCTAGAGGAAGGTGTGGCAAATGAAGATGACATCATTGATGCCAAAGTTTCACTTAACACATGCACGGATCTGGTTGTTGCACCCTTTGGAGAATCATTCAAGAATGATGTCCTTAATCATCTTAACTCACTTGATCTTCCGGAGGAGGTACTAAAGCTATGTCACGGTATGCTGGTCTGTTGCTTTCACAGTGGAAGGATATACAAAAAATCTTGGTATGATACTTCTCTTGCCTTCAAATACTTCAAAGAAGCCATGTATGCACAGGATTGGGTGAATCTCTTGGACAAATATAGTCCTATGTATTTGTCCGAGATCGTTCAGTTCTATGCAACAGTCAAAGGCGATGTTGCATCTGGAACCCTTTCAGCCTACATTAATCAAAAACCCTTTATCTTAACAATTGACAAACTTGTTGCCCACCTTGAAGTGTGTGATGTCGGGCTTACCTCTTACCCCAAACGTGACTGGGGTAAAATTGATGAGGTCACATCTACGCAAGTCATGAAGGTTCTTCGACCTCATGACGACAACGGCCCAACCAACATCTATGCTCTCGAATTATCCGCACCCGTTAGGTTTATCTTTAACCTTGTCTTCCGCAACCTTGTACCTAGCAACAACAATCGGGGGAGATGCTCTCTTCTTGACATGCTCCTTATTCACCATATCATCAAACACAAACCAACATATCATCAAACACAAACCAATTAACCTTCCACGTTTTATGTTTCACCGCATTCATGAGATCTCCACTGAATTTCAAAACGGCAATTTCGACAAAAATGGCGTGGTGCCTTATGATATGTGGCTCTCCATTATCTTTGTGAAAAAGGGGTTGGTAATGAAGGGAAGTCCTGCAATTGAGAAGTTGAGTGATGAAATGACTCCGGGTCTTCTCTCTCGGATGAATATGGAAATAAGGAATGGGAAATTGATGCGGAAGAATCAAATAGGAGGTGGTGCTACGGTAGGGTCTACTGTTGAACAGGGGGTGGTTCTTGCAAAATTGGATCAACTTGTGGGGCTCGTTAATCACTTGATCAAGGAAAATGGCAAGCTAAGGGATGAAGTAGCTGATCTTCATACCATGAACGAGGATCTCTTTGAACGTCTTGATGATAAGAAGCCAAAATCCATGGCTTAAGCTCTTGCATACCTCATCCTTTTATCCCCTATCCTAATTTGGCTCTTTGTCTTTTAAAACTCTTATGCACTTTTGGATGTTTTTTTATCTTGCTTGAACAATATTTGTATGTGTTTTAAATCGTGCCGCTAAATTTGGACATGTTTTATCCCTCCTTGATGATGATGTCAAGAGGGGGAAGTAGTTCAAAATGTGCCTATGTGTCATCTCTTAACTCTTAGGCTAATGTTCACCATATTTATGTCTTAGCTACCATGATTAGATGTTCTACTTTAGCCAAGCATGTTGCACCCTTCGAATACCTTGATCATGTTTATAAATTATGTATATGTTGAAATGACCAAAGACCGACTAACGAAGGGCTAAGGGGTAATATCACACATGTTTGGACTTGTCATTATCAAAGGGGGAATTTTGTAGAACACATTTGGTTGATGATGCCAAGTCCCTTTGTTATTTGATTGTTTGCTTTTAGTTGAAAATGCTTCGTGATTGAAGCAATCAAATGGACTCTCAATGATGGCTCAAGAGATCAAGATAAAGTAATCAAGAAGTCAAGACAATGATATTATCCTAGCCTTAGTCGAAAATTGTAAGAGTAAGTGTAACACTCTCACTTGTGTCAAGTAACCGCAAAACCATGCAACAGTGCATTGCACTGTGGTTTCTGATACTACCGTATGAAGGATATTTTTACTCGAAATGTTTAAGTGTTAAATTCACAAATTTCAAACCTTAATATTTGAATCTTCAAAGTTTGAAAACAAATCTGAAATTTTATGTCACAAATCCACATTGATTAAATCTTTAGATTTGTGCATTTACCTTTTACCGAAATAGTAAGTTGAACTTGTCAAATTTTTAAAGCTAGAAAAGTTTTTTGCCATTTTGATAAAATGTCACATGCTGAGTGTTTTGACCTAAATTTTCTTATTTCTATCGATAACTTAAGCCCCAATCCTAAAGTCTAACACTTACCGTCATTCAAAGGCTACTAATTTTATATTGGATTTAATTTACCTAAGTTGTACTTACTTGAGATCAAATCCATTATAAATAGAGTGTCTTATTCTCATTTATTTCTTAAGACTTTCCAAAGCATTTATTTTAAAACCTTGCAAATCATTTGTGCATTTAAAGCTTTGTTCTTCAAGTGTTTGCAAAACTTTTTTCAGATTTTAAAGTCTTCATTTGTTTTCGAAAAGCTGTAAACTTCTAAGTATCAGTTCGATGTACTGTGACATAATGAGTTTGTTCCATGATTCTAGTGTTAAGACTTAATTGTAATCTCCATGTTCATCAAGTGAACTCTTGAGATTCAAAGATTATGTACACCTTGAGATAGAACCCATAAACTCTTGAAGTGGAGTAGCTTTAAGTTTGAGTGCAATCGGAGTAGGTTGGCGAGTTATTTTCATTGTAAGGGGTTTAGTAAGTTTGAGTAAATTTCTAAACAAGGGATAAAATAACGGTAGGCCTCGGAGTAAAGGCTGAACCAATTTTTTAAATGTCGTTTGTTTGTTCATTTACTTTTACGTTCTTTCACTTTGCTATTTCTCGTTTATATCTAGTCAAGTTCTGTGTCACAGTCAGCTATACTGTGACATAAAACGGCTGTACCATCTTGTGAACTTAGGCTCTGTTTGGCAAAACTAACTAAAAAAGTAGCTGAAATCTAAAAAGGTAGCTGAAAACTGAAAAGGTAACTAAAACCTGAAAAGGTAGCTGATAAGGTAGCTGAAAATTAAGACCCGATAGAGAAGCTGATTATATAAAAAAATGTTTGGCAAACTAACTGAAAAGGTAACTGATTTTGATGAAATTACGTAAAAGGATATGATAATTATTTAATTGTATAAATTTAAGGGGTAGAAAGGGAAAATCAAACCAAATCAGGTACCTGAAATCTCAAATGCTACTCTAGGTAAAGATTTCATTTCAGTACTTATTTGGTTAAATAAGCTATTTGCCAAACGCTTACAAAAAAATAAGGTACCTGAAATTTTGGTCAAATAAGCTACTTTGACCAAATCAGGTACCTGAAATGTCTTACCAAACAGAGCCTTATATTCTATTAAGTTTTACAAGGTTTGTACTTCAAAGTTCTTTACTTAAGTTATCAAGTAACTAAGTTAAGAAAAAAATTTAAAACGGTACACCTAATTCACCCCCTCCCCCTCTTAGATCTTTATCGTTCCTAACTCTTCAAGATGTCATTACTATGGCGTTAACTTGTTTTATAGAAGGTTGATTAGATGATTTATAAGCTTGGTGAACTTGTTCTACATGCTCCTGGAACTTTTGGTTCATATTCTCCAGAGTGCTCATACCAAAGTCGGCACTTAGTTGAGGGATGAAATTTATACCGTCTCTTCCATTCCTTGATGGCTATTCTTGGTCTGCGATATTGCGAGTTATTCATCGCCATTTTCTCTAGCTTGCCCCGTGATTGGTAATCATCAACTTCGCTAAATAGCCCATTTGAACCCATATAAAGTACACCCCTAGAATCTTCATATAGACCATTACAAAATTGTTGGATAAGAAGCCATTCGGCCAACCCATGATAAGGGCATGATCTCACAATTACTTTAAATCTCTCTCAATCATTCATAAAGGGTTTCTTCACTGAATTGTCTAAAATCAGTAATTTTGAGCTCTCGACATGTTGGTCATCTAGGGTGGATAGAGCTTTTGCTAAAAAAACCTAAGGCTAACTTCTTCCATGTGTCAATTCCCAAAGCTGTTTTGTTCAAAATTTTCAACCATCGCTTTGCACCACTAATGAGGTGGAATGGTAAGAGGACACATCAAATTTTGTCGTGTTTGACTCCAGTTTGAGCTGCGACATCATAGTATTCACCAATGTTTTCAATATGCTGGTGTGGATCTTCACTTGGCAAACCCTCAAATTGGTTTCTCTCAACAAGTTGTATAAAGGCGGTTTTTGCAATGAAGTTTCCGGTTAGATTGGCGGGAAGAGGTAAGCCATTTGGAAGGGTATTCTCCATTGGCATTGAGTGTGCAGAAAACACATAGGCATTCTTGATTGATTTGTGAGAGGTGGATTTACAAATGGGGGGTGAGGGGAGGGATTTGGGTGATTTGTAAGATGTTCGGTGTTATTTTGGTTTGCCTCAACTCCTTGATCACAAAAAGGGTTAATAAAATCTCCCACTCCTTCAATTTCCGACAAATTTGCATCCACAATTTTCGCATATTCTACATTATCAACCACTATATCTCTATACTATAAAAGCCGGAACATTTAGGGGTTGTTTGGTTCACTATGGGAAGATAAAGTTCCTAGGAAGTTAAGTTCATGTGAATTTGTAATTCATGTGAATTGTAAAAATGTTGTTCGGTTGTCATGTGGGAAATGAATTCATGTGAGAAGTTGCACTTACCAAGGGGGGCTAGGTAAGCAACTTCCTACTTTATGGAGGAATTGAAGTTCATTGGTAAGTTCTAATTCCCATGAAATGGGCAACCAAACAACATCATATTTAAGCAATTTATGGGAATTTCTACTTCACATGATTTAAGAGGGCAACCAAACAACACCTATGGAAGCTTCTTATTGGTCCCTAAATTTTAGGGAATAAAAAATAAAGGGCCCCACCATCTTTCCCACTATTATTAAGCTATTTAATTTCTCTCCTCCTTTCTTATTCCATTCCACTGGTCGCAAAATTTACATCAATAAAGTGTATACCTATGTTTATTTTCATCGATTAAAATGAAAAGTATACAAATAGCTAAATATATAAGTTAATATATTAAATGAAAATTATAGTAAGAAAAATTAAGATCTTGGATAATTTAAAAGTAAACTGATTAAATAAAAACGGATTAATTTATTTGTTGCAATTTATTTTAAGTAATATTTTAAGTTAATTTTTTTATTTGTGTTATTGTTATATGTATTAGTTACATCAAACACTTTTATTGAATGAATTTAATAACATATAAATTAACACCTTTGTTGCAATTCTTCATGAATTATGAAACTATCTAATGTGGTATAAAATACCCATATACTATATCTCTATTACTCGAGAAACTTTAAAATACTAAATAGTAAAGAGAGTTATGAGAATGGTTTTAATACTGACGGGATTGAACCCTGATCAAAGGCATCGACTAGCGTGACTATTAGAATTATAAAATGAACCCGTGCAATTTTGGTGCACGGGGCGAAAACTAGTTACTACTAATTATCCCTTCAACAAAGAACAAGGTCCATTTGTTGTAGAAACCAAATCCGATTTAGAATCTTTGTCTAAGGTTTTGAAGATATTGTGTAGCTTGCGGAATGTCCTTTCCATCTCGGGATCGATTGACAAGTGCTCGTTGTTGGAAACTCGCATTGGCATACACACTAGAGCTGTTCAAGTGCGGGTCGGCGCGTTTAGTCCCGCCCACCCGGCCCGCTATTTAAAGTCACGGACAACAAAAATAGGCCCGCCAAAATTAATGAGCGGGTATGGACAATGAAAAATGCCCATGGGCCGGCCCACTAGGCCCGCTTTAAAAAATATTTTCCTATTTTTCTATACATGACAACAACAATAACATAAAAAAATGTATATAACTAAAAACTAATTATTATTTTTACGTAAAGTTAAGTGAAACGAGGTCGAGCCCAAAAAAAAATTTATAAACCTACTTTAATCTTGGTTGTAGATAGTTTTGTTTAAATTGACAACATATTTTTTGTTTTAATTTTGAGCCCACGAGCTCGCGGGTCGGCCCGCCTATTAAAAATGGGCGGCCTTGGACAATTAAACTTGGCCTTCTATAATGGACACGGGCAACAAAATTAGGCCCGTCAGATAATTTTTTCAAGTGTAAGCCAGTCCATATCTAGAGCTGGCAAGTCTGACCCGACCCGAGTGACCCGACCCGAACCCGAGCAAACCCGACCCGACCCGAACCCGGAAATATTGTGACCCGAAACCGACCCGACCCGACCCGATGACGACCCGTAACCCGACACGACCCGATTATCAGTGACCCGAACCCGACCCAGACCCGACCCGATATTGACCCGACCCGATACTGACCCGATTAAATTGATGACCCGACAATTATTAAGCTTAATTTTGATCAAAATGAAAGTGATTTTGTGTTTAGATTGATATGTTTAACTTAGTAATGGATTAATTAAACCAAATAATAGGTTAAAAACTAAATTTAATGGTAAAAAATTATAATAATGCGATTAAGTTACCGGACCCGATAATGACCCGACCCAAACCCGACCCGACCCGATACATCATTTGACCCGAAATGACCCGACCCGATAACGACCCGAACCCGACCCGACTCGACCCGAAAGGGTATGCTGACCCGATATGACCCGAACCCGATATGACCCGACCCGACGTGACCCGACCCAAACCCGACCCGACTGACCCGATTGCCACCTCTATCCATATCCGGCCCAAGCCCGCAAATGATCACCTGTAATACACACGCTAATGAAGAATATGAAAAATGTTCTTAAGGACCCAAGGTTTCTCAAGACTAAGGCACAAACTAAAATAAACTAACAAAACTCAAACAAACAACACGGTCTCTGGCAACAACACCCTTCTTATATAGGATTTGTCACGGGTCTTAATCAAACAAGTAAAAATACAAATGTAAGCAACCAGTGGTAGGTCAAGTATCCGTCCACAATGACGATTGTGTTAAGGTGGTTGTTGTGGTGTCTATTCTAGTTTAATGCAAGTCACAATTTTTCGGTTTGGGAATTGATAAAGTAACTAATTTTAAACGAAACTAAATAACTAAACAATAAAGAGTATGTTATGAAATATTATGGAATAATATTATATGGATGTCCATATCTTAGAATATTCTAGAGAGTATTATCTTATGGAAACTTTACCCCCATTGTATGTGTATATATATCCCCTCATGATGGAATAATAGACAGTTCTGTCTCCCTCCATTCTCTCTAACTTTCTCTCTATAATCTCTTGTCTTTATTTTACAACACGTTATCAGCACGAGTCTCAACTAATGAGCGATAAGGAATTACATTCTTAATTTGTATATAATTCATGTTTATTAAGATCTGATAATCAGGAGGTTCATATCAGATCCTGTTATTTTATTTCTCGTTAATCAAGGTATGTTTTCGTTATATTTCATATTTCTTTATTGAAATCTGATGACATCCGGGAAAAAAAAAGTGAATAAAATACTTAGTAATAATAATCATGGGTTGTGGTTACTTCATTTAGAGGGTATATCATTGCAATTATCTTGACTATATTGTTGATCTATCTCAATACAGTTTGGGACTTTCAATTATTAGTAAATAGTAAAAATAATCATACGTCTTTTATTCCTTACATATGTGGATTACCCATGACTCTCGCTTGTTTATGTAAATCGTGACTCTCACTTGTTTTATTTGTATGATGTTATATTTGTATAAAGGCATGCATTACAACTTAGTCTTTCCATATATTACCACCAACTCTCATCCTAATTATGTTAACGGAAGAAAATTTGGTAACAATCTTATCTATTTAGTGGACAAATAAAGTTATTAATAATGCAAATCGTGTGATCTTATACTGTGAGTGTACAGAATGGGTCATTAATTTATCTGTTATACATAAGCAATTTGTAAATTATAGTTAATGAATACACTTATTTTACGAAATTATTGTCCTTTAAGTGAATTAATATATTTCGAACCTCTAGTCCATTCGGAGGGTTTTTATAATGGTATATGAAATCAGCAATGACTGATGCATTAAGGGTTTAAGTCTTTGGGTAATCTTCAAGTATTAGTTAGTACAAGAATAAGCTCGTGAATAATCAAGAGCTTGGGATATACTATGCCTAGCTGGTGAGTTCAAGTTAAAAGGTACGTTTTTCTCGTACAATTTTTATTGAATTTATATGTTTTTTTGGCTCTGTATTTCAAAAGATTTATATTATAAAGATGAGAGATATGTCTATATTATGACTTTGCCTGAAGTTCAAAGTTTGAAAGGTGTGTAATAATTTAACACCGTCTCATCAGTATAATATATTCAAGTGTAAGTGGCCAGAAGTCCACGTCTATGAGTATATATGAGCCGCTGTTCAATTTAAAGCGATCTTTATAAAAGGCAAATTTATTTGCTAATTGGTTCTTGTTCACCTGAAGTTGAACAGTATAATGAGATATGAAATTTGATCCATTCCTTAAAGTGAATTTGACATCTCATAAAGACTCTGTCTGTAGCAGAGATCGAGAATATGGTGTTATGATAAGCCTAATGTTGCGGCCTTAATTGAGCCTAATGATGTGGCCTTATTGAGCCAAGTAAAAAAAAAGGCCTTAATTGAGCTTAATCATGTGGCCTTATTGAGCCAAATTTGTTCATTGAAAGAAATGAAACTATCTCATGAAAGTGAATATTTCATGAAAAGTCATATGAAAATACTCAAAGAGTAATATATTCCCTATTGGAATATTGATGAGTCTTGCTTACATATATGAGACACTTATTGTGTCCTATGTCAGATGTCACATCATTTATCTGGCCGGATATAAATTTTTAATGAGATTTACTGATACAAGTATTGCTAAAGGATTAGCATGATGAATATAGTCAACTAAATTATGGCATGTGATAAGTGAAATTATTGAGATATATCCAATTATTATTAAAGATTGCCGTGTATTTTTGGCAAACTAAGAAAGTTGACATGAAATGTTCAGATGTGACAAATTAAAGCCATCCGGGTTCTTACTATACCCGTTTTGATAAACCTTGAGTTTATCTTCAAGAAAAGATAAGTGCTGAAATTCTCTCGTGTAGAAATTGTTCCGGGTGTAAATCCAGAGCAAGTATTGTTACCACCCGTGGCTTGTAGAATAATGTCTTGAGTTGAACCCTTCTTGTCTTTATCGTTCCTCTCGGCCTCTCCTGCAACAATGAACGAACTGAGGGCTTGGCTTTGTGCCAAGCGTACTCACTCCGACGCTCAAGTCAGTAAACTTAAAGGATTAAGTTGTGTTACTTGGCTAGGTATGTATTGTAGAGAGATAAGGAAGATATTACCAGATGAATAGTGTATTTAGGTTAAGTTGTGGATCCTTTCCTCAATGAAGGTTGAGGAGTATTTATAGGCTTTTACCTTTTGTCACGTAGTGGCCAAGTGGCCAAGTGGCTAGCAGGTGGAAAGACTGATCTACCCCTCGGCCGAGGGACCTATGGCAGGCCGGCGGGCCCTGTTGATTCACCGCCGAGGGGTCTTGGATATGAGTACGCGGATATGTGTCCCGGCTGGCAGGTTGCCATGCCGAGACCCAGGCTGACAGGCCGATGGGCTGTATCGGCTAGGCGGTCTAAGTCGTTGACCTGCTGTGGGTATCTTTGACCTTGCTCAATATGTTGACTTGGTCAGCGGTGCAGAATATGCCCCATCAATTTGCCCCCAGCGTAGTCTATGCCGTGGTATGGGCTCCGATGTTCGTTTGAGCGTAAATTCTGCGTAAGTAATTTGTAAAAAAATTTCTGCATCGGCTTCTTCTGCGGCGGCTTCTTTTACCTCGGCCTGGTTTTTCTTAGGCCGTGCCATATCCCCCCTCCACATGGATGTGTAAAGGGCATCCGATGTGGAAAAAGAAAGTGACGCTTGCCGAGACCAGGGTTGAGAGTGCCGGTTGTTTTTGATTGCCCCGGCCGCTACTTACTTAGCTTGGTTGATCATGTGGCCGGCGGAGAACAGATGCTTGAGAATTTGTTGAGGAAGGTGAATAGGCGGAGAGATATGAATGGGCGTGTTGAAGACGCTTGGTCACTGTTGCATTGATTGACGTCTAACTGTTGCAACGATTGACATCCCGTGGTTGCATGTCCGACACGTGTCTGCACGCTGATTGGTTGACGCTTCATGGGCTGTTTGCTGATTGGTCCTTCTTTATGGGCTTTTCCCTATAAATAGGGCAGTTATTCCGTGAAATTGGCCACCAATTTCATTCTCCAAAATTTTTCTTCTCTCTAAACTCTCAAGGGCTTCCTTGTCCTCTAATTTTCAGAGTTGTTACCCCGGCGAGTGTTTTTCTTCAAGGTAAACAAACAAATTTCTTCACTTTTTATTTTGTTAAATAATTATTGCTATTATGTCTTCTCACGACGCCGGAACTAGCACTTCACGCGCGGAGGGTTCCCCGTCGCGTCTTGATGGGGAGGGGATACTAGACGCCATCCCGATAAGGTTTGGGGGCCCTAGGTCTCCTTCTCCCGTTGTCGATCCACCAATTTTGGAGGAAAGGGAGGATGAGGATGACGATGCTTGATGAGGATGAGAGGACTCCTTCGATGGTGGGAGGTCTGTCTATCCCGGATCATGGCGAGCCCCGCACGACCGGTCTTACCCGTGCTTGGTCCCATAAGTTCGCCGCTTGTTCCGGCGAGACATTTTTCGGAGGCCATTTCTCCCTCGGTGAGGGGTACAAGATCGTTATCCCTAAGAAGGGTCGGGTGGTCTCTGTTGCCCTCCACCGGGTCACACCGGCGTGTATATCGTGCACCGGAGTATGGGCTGCGGTTTCCTCTGAATAAATATGTCATGGCCATCATCAAAGCTATGAACGTCGCCGTGGCCCAACTACATCCGCCGCCATGAGGACGATAGTTGGCTTTGTGTGGCTTTGTCTTTTTAGGGGGAGATCCCGACACCAACTTATTCCGCCGCCTTCATCATCTACGGCCGTCAATTGCCGGTAAAGTGGGGTGGTACAGCGTGCGACGGAGGTGGCTATATCTCCGTGAACAAGCTTACTTCTTGCAAAGACTGGCAACGGCGATGGGTGTACGTTCAAGTGCCGGAGGACTACCCATTGCCTCGGTCTTTCCAGAGCCCTGTTTACTTACGGTGTGAGAACCGAGAAGAGTATGAGGAGTGTATCTCCCGGGGTAAGGCAAAGATGGATGATTCGTTGGTCCCTCTTACTGCGGATGAGCAGCGGGCGATGCGACTGTTCGATGCTGGGAAGGGATGGCTGCCCCCGACTCAGATTATTCTCCAAGATGAGCTGCTTTGCCGCGTCGGCCTCATACCGGCCCTCAACCAGGGTGAGTGGGGTCGGTGTGAGGCCCATCTTTGCCTGCTATGTTTCTGTTTTGGAGCTTTGTTTTACTTCTCGTGTAACCTTTGTTTGATTTCTTGCAGACCGGTTTGGCCAGGATCTGTCTGAGAGGACCTTGCAGAGGTTAGGGCTTGACAAGGCAAGGGTTCTCGGGGGCGTGCCAAAGAGAACAAAGAAGGCAACGTCCAGGTTGGCGGCGGCGTCTGTGCCAGCTCCCTCTTCGACACCAGTGGTTCAGGAGCCTGTGGAGGTCATCGAAATCGCTGATGGGGCGGTGACCGTTGCTAAGGCCTTTTCTCCTTCGAAGAAGAGAAAAGAGCCTCCGTCTGCTTCCATCGCTGCCGGGGAGAAGACTGACTCAGCCGGCCCTCGAACGAAGAGGGTCCAGACTGGTACGGATCTAACTTGTGGTTCGGATTTAGCTGGTTCGTTGGACATCCCAGATGACCGGCTTTCTGATGTGTCAATGCATGGTGACATGGATGCTCTGTGTAAATTTTTTGTAGATCCTCCTTCGGCAGCCGCCGTTCTTACTGAATGGCAATTAGGGAAGCAGCCTGAGAAGGTTATTGAGAAGGTTATTGAGAAGGCGGGTGACAGAAATGTCATCGTTGACTCCTCGGCTCAGAAGATTCCTCCCTCCGAGCTTGTGGCAGAGGGTGTGAAATTATATAAGAGGATGGCCAAGTGGACCCAACAAGCCGGCTCCTACATCTTGGAGCAGGAGAAGACCATGGGCCAAGCTGCGCCACTGATCGCAAAGCTTAAACTTGATCTCTCTGCCGCAAAGGGGGAAGCCGCGAAGGCTAAACTAGATCTCTTTGCTGCCAAGAAGCGCGTGGAGGAAATTGAGAAGCTGCTAGGGGCCGAGAGGGCCAAAGTTGAGGAAGCTGATGCCGCCACTGCCAAGATGATGGAGGAGCGGGACAGGTACAAGGGTGCTTATGACGCCGTGGCTGCCAAGGGAGAAAGGTGGAAGGATCTGCTCCACAACCAAAGGAGGCGCTCGGGGACGCGCAGACTGCCCTTGCTCAAAAGGAGAAGGATATTGAAATGCTTCAAGATGTTCTTCTCCCTAAAATGTGCGCCCAATTCCGGGACCAGGCCGAGGAGGCGACCAGGGAGGCAATAAAAAGACTCGTCCCCGAGGGCTCTTTCCCGTGGGATAAATTTGACCAGCTTCTGGACGAGATGGCTGATACTGCGGAGGCAGCGGCTGCAGAGAAGGCGGAGGCAGCGAAGGCGGCTCAGATAGCTGAGGCCAAGGCGGCCTACGATGCGAAGGTGAAGGAGGGTGAGAGGCTGAAGTTACTTGAAAATGTTGAGCCTTCCCCTAAGCCAGCCACCGAAGATGTCGCTGCACTGCGACGGGGGCGAAACGAGCATAGGGAGACGGGCGGTCGTCACCAGACTCACCCGGCGTCTCGGATAGCTTTAGCTGTTCGGGGGCCAATTATTGAGCCTTCTCTCCCTGCCATCTTTTTGGCGCTTCAAATCCCAAGTCTATAACCTTTTGTTTTTTTGTTTCCTCGCTTTTTGTAAAGCTTTGGTAGGTAGAGTTTAGGCTATCCTTATGGGGACGGCCGTCGTCTGTACTCTCCTTGCAATCATCTTCAATAAAGTTTTATCTTTTTGGTCCTCGGCTTGGCCGGGACTATGATCACGATCCTTTACTTATCTTCTTGCGTTATAAATTGAGTGCCTTCGTTTTTACCGTCGGCATGGCCGAGTCAGTTAGAATGCACATCTCAACTGCGTAACGTCTTTAGCATTTCTTCTAGCGTATCGGTCATTGTGTCCCCGTCGCTCTCGGCTAAAGCCGAGGTAATCGGGGTTATGGCTCGATAGCAATTCTTCTAGCGTATCGGTCATTGTGTCCCCGTCGCTCTCGGCTAAGGCCGAGGTAATCGGGGTTATGGCTCGATAGCAATTCTTCAAGCGTATCGGTCATTGTGTCCCCGTCGCTCTCGGCTAAGGCCGAGGTAATCGGGGTTATGGCTCGATAGCAATTCTTCTAGCGTATCGGTCATTGTGTCCCCGTCGCTCTCGGCTAAGGCCGAGGTAATCGGGGTTATGGCTCGATAGCAATTCTTCTAGCGTATCGGTCATTGTGTCCCCGTCGCTCTCGGCTAAGGCCGAGGTAATCGGGGTTATGGCTCGATAGCAATTCTTCTAGCGTATCGGTCATTGTGTCCCCGTCGCTCTCGGCTAAGGCCGAGGTAATCGGGGTTATGGCTCGATAGCAATTCTTCTCTTTGAGTTCCTGCCTGGTGGCAATTTGTGGAGGGGACAAACACTTTGATGGAAAACTTGGGCGATTCATTTGTTTGTTATGATCGTGCGTTGGGGTGTCCACAATGGGTTTGGACACCTCCGCCGCTATACAAAGTATTTTCTCAAGTTATCGGTGTTCTAATGGCTCATCAAAGGCACACCTCCCATGTCCTGTCACCAGTATGTACCCCGCCTCATCTCTTCGACCACTTTGTAGGGACCCTCCCGGTTGGCCGTCGCTTACCATGAATATTTCCTTTGTTGGTGGCAGCCGACTTCCTTAGGACTAGGTCTCCCATTTTTAAGTTCCTTTTGTGGACTCTTCGGTTGTAGGCTCTCTTCATCCGGTTTTGATATACTGCCAAGTTGAGGCGTGTCGTATCTCGGCTTTCTTCGACCAGTCTAGGAGGCTTTCGTGCCTTCCTCGTTTTCAACCGGGTTAAAGGTAGCCGTTCAATGTTGGTACCGTTGCTTCAATTGGTAGGATCGTTTCGAACCGTAGACTAGGTGGAAGGGGGTGTACCCCGTTGCTTCTTTCTCCGTGGTCCGAAGGGACCACAGACGCCGGTAGTTCATCGCCCACCTTCCCTTAAGGTCTTCAACTGTCTTCTTCAAACCATTGAGGATTGTTTTGTTGGCGCCTCCGCCGCCCGTTGCTCGTGGGTGGCGGACGAGGAGTACGCAAACTTGATGCCAAGCTCTTCTAACCGCTTCATTATCGTCGCTCCAAAACTCTCGGCCGTGGTCAAATACCATAACTTGGGCTAATCCGGCGAGTTATAACATTTTCCCAGATTACCTTTCGACGGCCGCTTGTGTGGTCTTTGCTTTGGTATCTACGCTTCAACCCATTTGGTGAAGTAATCAACGGCGACGATTAAGAACTTCCTTCCTCCGGAGGCCGTTGGGAATGGCCCTAGCATGTCCATCCCCCACTGTGCGAAAGGAAGGGGACTAAGCACCGGTTGTAGGTCCCCGGAGGGAGCGTGTATCACCGGGGCATGCATCCGACGATTCGTGCACTTCTTGGTCTTTGTTCGGAATCTTGAAGCATGGTGGGCCGTATAGCCAGCTCGGAGAGCTTTGTGGGCTAGTGTTCTTGCCCCCATGTGATGTCCACGATGCCTTCGTGAATCTCTGTCGGAGATCGGCTTCGGCGTCGGACCGACACACTTCAAGAGTGGTCTTATTAAGGATCTTCTCGTACGCTTCCCCTTCGAACACCAAGTACCGCGCGCGATCCTTTTATTTTGGCCGAGGGATTGCGGCCCTCCCAAGCAATTCACCCGTAAGTTTGTATTTCTTTATCGGAGTCATCCACGTTGTCTCGGTCTCTATGTTACCCACCATGCCGACGGTCTCGGTGATGCTTTTCGCATTCCTCGATATCTACCAAAGACGGTTCGGTGACATTCTTGATGGTTGAGCTGGCCAGTTTGGAGAGAACGTCGGCCCGGTTGTTCTCGGATCTGGGAACGCAATGGATTTGGAAAGATTTCAACTTTGCTATGTCGGCTTTTACCCTCTCTAGGTACCTTACCATTCCGTCGTCCCGAGCCTCAAACTCCCCTCGATTTGGTTAGTAACCAACAAAGTGAGTCCGTCTTCAACACAATGTGTTCCGCTCCGGCAGCCCTAGCTAGCTCGACTCCGGTTATCACCGCCTCGTATTCGGATTCGTTGTTCGAGGTCGAGAAGGTGAATTTCAAGGCGTACTCAAACTCGTCCCCGTTTGGGCTGATGATAAGGATGCCGGCTCCTGAGCTGTTCGTCGTGGAGGAGCCGTCGGTGTAGACCTCCCATATGCCTGGGTTTGGCTCTTCCTGATATGTGCATTCGGCCAAGAAATCTGCAAGTGCTTGCCCCTTTATCGAAGGCCTTGGTTTGTACTGAATGCCGAAACCAGAGAGTTCCACCGCCCATTTGATGAGCTCCGCCGGATTGTTCTAATTTTTCCAAAGCTTTCTCCAATGGCTGATCGGTTAGGACCGTCACGGGGTGTGCGTCGAAGTAGGGTTTTAACTTCCTTGTGGCAACGACGACGCGAAGGCGCTTTTTCAATTAGTGGGTAATTTCTCTCGGCGGGCAACAAAGTGTATGGTCGACAAAGTAGATTGGGTGTTGCTTTGTTTGTCTTCTTCCCGATGATCACGGCGCCGACCGTGGCCGAGGTAATCGCTATGTATAGGTATAGCCTCTCCCCCGAAGATCGGCCGGACAGAGTTGGGAGAGTCCGAAGATGAGCTTTCGGTTGCTTGAAAGCCGTGCTCGTTCCTCCCCCACCAAGTCTTTATTTCCTTTCAACACTTTGAAGAATGGGGTGCTCTTGTCGGCTGACCGAGAGATGAAACGGGCGAGCGCCGCCTTTCTCCCGGTCAAGATCATAACCTCTTTTCGATTCCTTGGTTCCTAAGCAGTCTAGGATTGCTTGGATTTTGTCCGGATTTGCATCGATGCCTCCGCACCGACAAGTACGCCGAGGAATTTACCCGCCGGACACCGGTTGCATTTCATTGGGTTGAGCTTCATCTTGTATTTCCTTAGTGAACAAAATGTTTCGTGTAAATCGGCCAGATGCTCGCTGTCGGACTTGCTTTTCACAATAGCATCGTCGACGTAGGCCTCAATGTTTCGCCCTTTTTTATTTTGGAACACTTTGTCCACCAGCCTTGTATACGTTGCGCCGGCGTTTTTCAAACCAAATGGCATCATTTTGTACATGTACGTGCCGTTAGCGGTGATGAATGCGCACTTAGGCATGTCTTCCTCAGCCATGAATACCTGGTGGTACCCCGAGAAGGCGTCTAGCGTGCTCGGATGGTGTAGCCTGCCGTGGCGTCGATTAAGCTATCTATCCGAGGCAAAGGGTAACAATCTTTGGGGCATGCTTTATTAAGGTTGGTAAAGTCTACACACATTCTCCATGCCCCCGATGACTTCCTCACCATCACAACATTGGCTAACCACTCAGGATAAGTGCAAGGCGTAATAAAGCCCGCCGTGAGTAGTTTATCTACCTCGGCCTTGATGGCCTCATCTTTCTCGACTGAGGAGTTCCTCATCCTATGCTTGACAGGGCGAGCGGTGGGGAGTACGTTTAGTTTGTGAATAATTACTTCCCGGCTCACGCCTGGCATCTCGGCCGCCGAATAGGCGAAGACGTCCTTATTTTTCTTTAGCGAGATCCAGGAGTTCGCCCTGAATTTTGGTTCCAGTTGACACCGACGGTTACGGTGCGGCTCGGATCAATCTCCACCTTCTCTGTCTCTCGCTCCTTCAACCATGCGATGGTTCGGTCGTTCTCGGACCAAAGGGTGTCTTTGATCGGAAGGATTTTAATTTTGAAGCGCCGGCTCTCACCCTCTCTAGATACCTTGTCGTCCTATAGTCCCGAGCCTTGTACTCTCCTTTGATCTGGCTGGTCAATAAGAGCGAATCTGTTTTCACCACGACATGCTCCGCCCCGGCGGTTCTGGCTAGCTTGACTCCTGTTATCCCTGCCTCGTACTTGGATTCGTTGTTTAAGGTCGAGGAGGTAAGCTTCAAGGCGTGCTCAAACACGTCTCCGTCCGGGCTAAAAATAATGATGCTGGCTTTCGAGCTATCCGTCATGGAAGGGCCGTTAGTGTGTATTTCCCATACGCCGGGATCCTTCTCGTTCTTCGAGACGAGTTTATGTGCTTCCCCCGGTCCGAGACGTATATCAATGTCGGGGCCCGGATGGATATCACAAATCGATTTCGCTCAAAGTGACCCGACCTATGAGAACGCGTTTTAGGCGGACGTGCCGTCGATGACTACGAATTCGGACATAACATTCTTGGCGCACCTCCCTCGCCGAACCTCACCGGCAACTGACCGACCCCGGGGTACCGACCGCCCCGAAAAGTCGTACAACGGGTTGGTGCAGGGCTCAAATCTTCAACCCGAGACCGAGGCCGAGAAAGCATTCTCTCGTACATAATGTTCGTGTAGGCGCCGTGTCAATCGTGCACCTCTTCACCAAGTGGTTGGCTATGTCCAGCGGATCGTAAGTGGGTCGCTATGAAGAGCGATGACTCCTCGTAGTCCTCCCCGTCCGATGGTCATATCGGGGATGTTGGGAGCGGGGGTGGCTGTGTTGGGCACAAAGTTGATGGCCTGATATGGTTCATTCAGGTGCCGTTTGTGCCCATGAGCGGACCCATCGTTCCCGTTGCCCCTGATGACAACATGGATTACTCCTATCCGTTCAAAGACGGACTTGCTATTTGATCCGCCGACATCTGGTTTTTGGCCTCCGGCAACATATTTGTCGAGGCTCCCCTTCCGGATCAGTTCTTCAATGGCATCCTTCAGATGTCGGCAATCGTTGGTTAAGTGTCCGGTGTGGCCGTGGTACTCACAGTACTGGCTCGTGTCACCGTCACTCCTCGGCCTAGGGGGTCTTTCCCACTTCTGGCCCTCGTTCTTGCTCAAAGCGAAGACCTCGGCGGCCGATACGACTAGGGGGGTGTGATCATCGTACCGTTTTTTGCAGTACGTTCCCGAGCTCCCCCCGGCATCCGCCGAGCTCCGTTTCCTGGCAGACTTGTCTGACCGTGACCTATTATTCTCACGGCGTCTTTCATCGGACCGTGACCCGTTGTTGTCACGGCGTCTTTCATCCGGGTTGTCCTTTCGGCGGCTCTTCTTTTCTGAGTGCTCGGCCTCGCTGGGGCCTACCCAGGTCTTGTGATAGTCCTCTACCTTGATGGCTTGGTCAGCCATCTTCCTGGCGGCGTCTAAGCCCAGGCCTCCGCACTTGATGAGCTCATTTTTTAATTCTCCCCTTGGGAGGCCTTTCATCAGCGCGAAAGCCGCCAATTCGGGATTAATTTCTCGAATCTGCTGAACCTTTCCGTCGAACCTCTTCACATAGCTTCGTAGAGACTCGCCCCCCTCCTGTTTGATAGTTAGGAGGTCCGACGTCTCCACGGCCCTCCTCTTATTGCAAGAGTACTGGGCTAGGAAGGCGTCCCTTAGGTCGGCGTAATAGTATACCGAGCCGTCGGGAAGCCCCTTGTACCAACTTTGAGCCATCCCATGCAAAGTTGTTTGGAAAACTCGGCACCAGACCTCATCGGGCTGCTCCCATACCGACATGTAAGACTCGAAAGCCTCAGCGTGGTCGGCTGGATCACTATCTCCCTTGTATGATAGAGGTGGCAACTTGAGCTTAGTTGGCACCGGACTTCTAGGACGTAGGCGCCGAGGGGTCTGTCGACCACGTGTCGAACGACACGCGGCGATCGGCTCCTCGCATTCCTAATCCGGCTCCTCTCCTCGTAGCGGGAAAGACTCCTTCTTCGACTTGGACTTCTCCTCCAACTCTGCTGAGTCGGACTCCTCTGGCTCCTTTGGGGTAAGCCTCGTTCGTGCTGCGGGGACGCTGTCCTCCCATGGGTGCGGGAAGGACTTTGGTCTACCACGCCCACTTTGGGCTCCCCGCGACTTGACCGGGTCGGCTTCTCCTAGTGCTCCGTTCAAATTTCTCGAGTCACGTTTTGGCCCCGGTCTCCCGGACGGTTTCCGCCGCTCTTGTCGGCGTGACAGTGTGAGCAGGCGTATTACTAATTAGGTCCAGGAGCATTTTCGGTTTGCTACGTCAACCACATGTCCCATGATGGTGACTGGTTGGTGGCGGCGGCGTGTCGGGTATTGTTGGCATCCCGAACTCCGGTTGGATTACTCCGCCGGTGGAGGGCCGCACGACTCGAGCACTGTTGAAGGTATCATCTTGGTAGAAAGCGGTTTCGTCGGTCACGGCTGCGTCTTGTTGTTTCGACATCTTCTTAGCTTTTTGGGTGGGTTTTTGTTGTTTTTTTTTTTGGGAATGAATGTGACTAGCTTCTAGTAGCGAGTTCCCACAGACGGCGCCAATTGTTCCTGTGTAATTCCGCAGCAAGTATTGTTACCACCCGTGGCTTGTAGAATAATGTCTTGAGTTGAACCCTTCTTGTCTTTATCGTTCCTCTCGGCCTCTCCTGCAACAATGAACGAACTGAGGGCTTGGCTTTGTGCCAAGCGTACTCACTCCGACGCTCAAGTCAGTAAACTTAAAGGATTAAGTTGTGTTACTTGGCTAGGTATGTATTGTAGAGAGATAAGGAAGATATTACCAGATGAATAGTGTATTTAGGTTAAGTTGTGGATCCTTTCCTCAATGAAGGTTGAGGAGTATTTATAGGCTTTTACCTTTTGTCACGTAGTGGCCAAGTGGCCAAGTGGCTAGCGGTGGAAAGATCGATCTACCCCTCGGCCGAGGGACCTATGGCAGGCCGGCGGGCCCCGTTGACTCACCGCCGAGGGGTCTTGGATATGAGTACGCGGGTATGTGTCCCGGCCGGCAGTTGCCATGCCGAGACCAGCCGACAGCCGATGGGTCAGACGGCTAGGCGGTCTAAGTCGTTGACCTGCTGTGGGTATCTTTTACCTTGCTCAATATGTTGACTTGGTCAGCGGTGCAGAATATGCCCCATCAGAAATTTTATTAAAGGCAAGACACTACACTGAGATTGAGTATGTATGATGTTGGAGATCTAAACACTACTCGATATTGAATAAAGAACTTAAATGTTCGTGTATGAATTGACATTATATTGAGTGTAATCATATAATGATTTTTCTGAGTAGTTCCCGTGATTAAAAATCACATTCAGATTTTTATATAAAATCGTTGATCTCTTAAATTGGGCATTGTAAATCAAAGACATTAAAAATCCAATCGCATTACACATTTCTTCCAGAAATATCTGTTATAGTACAAATATGCCCATATAAATTCTCATCGATGATATGAGAAATTGAGATCTAAGGTGGTTATGATAAATATTTAGACTATACATTGGTTATAGTTTTTACCACCTTAGGGGGGAGAAAAGTGAGTTAAAGCTGGTAAAAACAAAATTGATCCCATAATGAACCAAACGTTCAGAGAAGGTTATACGTTAAATCCATTGAGTAGAGGTTTTTGAATTTGATATAACCATATGTTTTACCAGATTAACACAAGTACATACACTTGAAGTGTATTATAATAAAAGTCAATATGAATTGACGGTTCCAATAAATGTGAAATAGCAAGTTTAAGCAGTTGGTATGTCATACAATTGCTATATTTGAAGTGTCCCTGAAGTGACACGATATCTAAAGGATAATAGATGGCTTAAATGAATATAAGGGTACCACATACATATTCAGATTCAGATATCATTAAACAGTACTGATATCATCAAGAGATGATGAAATTATATCGATATATTTATGGAACCTATATGCATTTGCGCGCGATATTTTATGGACTTTATAATGGGGATTGTAAATTTAATTAAGTCCATTTTGGTTGTCGACATATAATCAATGATTATAAATGAGCTCATGGACTAGAAATCCAGTTATTGACCTGAAGTCAATCCAAATTATGAATGGATAGAAAACTGATCAGTTTGCATTTTGAGTCATCATCATGTGCATATAGAGAGTAAGTTCATCATTGCATCTTAGTTTTAATATATACATTATTATTGCATTGTTATTAGAATATGTTATTTAGAACTTAGTTTCATATCATATGTATGCACATATTTAATACTATATAATTTTGAATGGCTAATGATGGAAAGGAGAAATATATTTTACTCCTATTAGGATAGCTCCCTGTAGGAGCCTCTTATAAATGATCATCAATTATTAATGGTTGATCAATTGAGTTATTGAAAACTCATGATATATAAACCTCTACTATACGATTGAAAGATATCTTGATTAGGTCCAAAATGGAACATCAAAACTCCTATAGAGTTTATTTGGAAATTATTATTGTCTCAACCTGAAGTTTGAGCGTATGAGAATAATGGTTTAAATGAGCTTCATGCTAAACATGTGGAATTAGTTTATGGTTCAGAAATACCATAATTGAAAAAACCATAATTGAAAAAATGTAGTCTAAGTCTACAATGAAAAAGTCAATTCATACATATGTGGTTAGCAAAGAAAATCGCTCAAAGGTATTGGATGATTTATTCAATAATTATCGGATTGATTCTCATTAAGACAGAAAAATAAAGACTGATGGCTACACTCTTTTTCCCTTCGACTAGGTTTTTTATCCCAACGGGTTTTTCCTACCAAGGTTTTTAACGAGGTAGCACTATAAGCGAATTAATACGCTATAGTCATGAATGTCATTATTGTTGAGATGACAATTATTTTCGACATATAATGTTATGTTATATATTGAGGAGAAACTTCATCATAATTATGGAGATATTATTTGAAATGAAGATCCAAGAGTTATTATGAAATGATCATATCCAGATTGTGAGTTTCGATGAAATATGAAGATTAAAGTTATCAAGAATTTATACTAATTGAAAATATCAAGTTAACAACGAAGATGGATTATATTTCAACAATCAAGAAGTTATCTCAAAGCATGGATTATTTCAAGATATATCAAGTTATGTAATCATCAGGGGGAGTGACACGCGCTGTACTCTTTTTCCTTAACCATGGTTTTGTCCCACTAGGTTTTCCATGGAAAGGTTTTAACGAGGCAGCATGTTATGCGTGTTTGAAGATTAGTGTACTCTTTTCCTTCACTAGTGTTTTTCCCATGAGGTTTTCTAGGAAGGTTTTTAACGAGACATTTTCTTCAGCGATGGACATCCAAGGGGGAGTGTTATGAAATATTATGGTATAATATTATATGGATGTCCATATCTTAGAATATTCTAGAGAGTATTATCTTATGAAAACTTTACCCCCATTGTATGTGTATATATACCCCCTCATGATGGAATAATAGACAGTTCTGTCTCCCTCCATTCTCTCTAACTTTCTCTCTATAATCTCTTCTCTTTATTTCACAACAGAGTAAGCAAAGGAAATAAAATAAATGTAGATTAATCAATGAAAGGAAAGCTCTAGCTTTTCGGGTTCATGCTAATGAATGGAGGTTTAATAGATTTGGGATCAAGAATGAGGTAGTGTCTAGGCATTAGTCAAGTTCTCTCGGTCTTTTGATCACCTTAGGTTGGGTTAATGGGCTCTCGCTACTTACTAATCATTCCCACCAAGTTACGCTATGCTACGGCGTAATCAAAATCTCTCCACAATAAGCAAAATTTGAAGGAAAATTGTATCCAAACACCCACACTCTATTTCCCCTCCCATTCCTTCTCTCCCTTTCTCTTCCCTCATACTCCCTCCTCTCCATTTTCCTCCACTTTACTATCCAAACACACCCTAAGACTCTAGTGAGACACTCATGTTTGGAATAATTATAGCAATAACAAAGAGATTCAACAAATATTCAATACTAAACAACATTATCAATTAATAACTCAATTAGTAAATAAGATTGAAATGAAAATAATGTGAAAACAATAAAATAGATGAGGAATTATACCAACACAAAGAAAATATGAATAAATTGACAATTTAAAGATTGAGTCATAAGTTTTCAATACAACGCAAGAATTCAAGAACCCAAACTAAATTAAGTGAGATTAAGGAAGAATTCAACTAAATATGAAAAGATTAAGGGTAATTAATAAACATTAAAACTAAATAGATGAAAGTTCAAATCTAGGGTTTCATCTTCTCAAATGTCACAAGACAGGGGTATATATCCAAATCTCCGAAAAGGAAGACGGTAATAAAAAAAAAACAAGGAAGGTAGGCCATTCCCGATTGGGTCGGGTTATAGACTACAGTGGTCTCGGTCGGGTAATGGGTATCTTGGCCGGGAAGTCTTCAACTTGCACTCTTCCTTCCTTAAGGAAAGGAGCGATCCCTCAGGGAATGAAATCGATCATTTATTTAATCAAGAATCTCTTATCTTCCCTTAAGGAAGACTACTTCCCTTAAGAGAAGGCACACCGTCTTTAAACCGACTTCTTACTTTCCTTGGCTCCCTTCAAGGGTTTCTTGGACAGGCTTTGTGAGACCTCCCACGGTTCTAAGACCGTCACAAAAGTGCAGAAGGCCTCATAGTGTCTCGACCTCCTCTCGATTTCGGAACGTAAAGGAAAAATTGGTCGAAATCCACGTTTTCTTACAAAATCGCATTGAGTAAAAGAAAACCAACTAGAGGAGGAGATTAATCCATAAATTCGCTGAGTGCTAAAGGCAAGAGAAATGAGAGGAACAAGGGGCGTAAAAGAGGATTAAGTGACATTATATCACTGAGGATTAAGTGACATTATATCACTTGTAAAGATGAACTTTCCAAAGCTATACTGAGTTAATGCACTGGATATACAACTTATTCAATGTAGTTGAGCTGTTACAAAGTTTTATTAACAAAATTATCGAGTTATGATACAAAGTTATTGAGCTTAACAGAATAATTATTAGACTCAATAACTTCGTAAACTAGCTCAACAACTTTGTGTAAGAGCTCAACAACTTTGAGCCGGTTGTACAATGCTATTATACAACTGGTTGTAGGATAGTTTTTGTAAGCCATACTAACCCAACGAGTTGGGTGGATATATAAAGTCATACCTACCCCACTTACCCATTAACCCGCTACATCATAATTTTATTCGACTTTCTTTTTTTATATAAAAATAGGTTTAGTCACTAATATTTTACCATTTTTTTGGATTTATCTTTAAAGTTTTAGATTTTATAAACGATAAGTTAGTAAAAGACCTTATAAAATAGTCATTTTAACATTATATCTAAATTATAACAAAATAAGACTTATAAAACCTTAATATTATTAATTCTTTTAATGATTGACGGGTATGGAGTAGGTACGAATTTACGATACAAAATCCACCTCCGTCACACTACCTATGGGGGGTACAATATTCGTAACCCTACCCGACACGATCACCACCCGTCAAAGTTATACCCATACCCAACCTAATAGAGTGCGGTGTGGTATTTTTATTTATGACGCTTAAAATGGAGCTTGTGAGGAGAATTTGTGCATAGTAAAAAAATCGAATTTTTTGGTAAATAGGTGTTGATTAGCAAAATAATTAGGGAATTGGGGTTCCTTTTTAAACTATATTGCTCAATGGTGTCCACATCATCAGTTTTTTTTTCCAGTTTTTATATTAATCCGCTAAGTTTCTTAGCGGCTTAATTTTTTTTTTTTTAAAAAAAAGTGAATAGTAAAGTCGCTAAGAAACCTAACGGCTTCACTATTCACGTTTTTTTTTTCAAAAATCGCCACCTTCAAAAACTGATGACAACCTATTCTAGAAATGAACAACCACTGAAGCCGCTAAGAAAGTTAGCGGCTTCCCTATTTCTCTATTTTTCATAAACTTATGGCATCTATTATCTGAAAAATGACAAGGAGATAAAGCCGCTAAGAAACTTAGCGGCTTTGCCTAAAAATTGGAAAAAAAACAAAAGTGATGATGTGGACACCATTGGGGAAAAATAGTTTCAAAGAAACCCCAACTCCCTAATTAATGTGCTAATCAACCCCAATTTGCCAAAAAAATTCAAAAACATTCTTGCAAGTAGCACATATGCGATGGAGTTTCAAAGGACCGTATGTTTGTGAGAAACTTAGGGAAAGGTTATTCTTATTCAATAACTCAATTACATCATATGTTTATATACTACCTAATGCCTTGTACAATAAGATATCTCTAGCTAATTTAAAGTAAGAACTATATTACATAATAGATTAGGAAATAACTACTATATACGATATTAACATATCTTCATACTCCCCCTCAAGTTGGCGGTTCTCCACTCCAACTGCCCAACTTGCTAACGATATATTCAAAAGGTCGCTTCCCTAAACCCTTTGTAAAGATGTCGGCTAACTGCTCATTTGATCGAAGAAAACTCATTTTGATCGTTCCATCTAACAAGCACTGTCGTACAAAATGACAATCTACTTCAATGTGCTTTGTCCTCTCGTGGAAAACGGGATTCTTAGCTATGTGCATAGCCGCCTGATTATCGCAATGTAACATGATAGGCTTAGTATAACACACCTCCAACGATCCCAGGAAAGTTTTCAACCAAATCAATTCACTTGTCAACTGCGCCATTGCCCTATACTCCGCTTTTGCGGACGAAAGCGACACTATCACCTGTTTCTTCGTCTTCCACGAGACTGGTGAACCTCCCATGCTCACGAAATATCCAGTCAATGACCGCCGTGTCAAAGGACATCGAGCGTAATCCGAATCTGCATAACCTATCAGCTCCAATTCTTTCCCTTGTTCAAGAACAATTCCTCTGCTTATTGATCCCTTAACATACCGTACGACACGCAATGCTGCATCCCAATGTTCTTTACGCGGCTCTTGTAGAAACTGAGACAAAACATGTACGGAATAAACCAATTCCGGGCGCGTGATGGTCAAGTAAACCAATCTCCCGACTAGTCGTCGATACTTCGTTGGATCACGCAAAACATAGCCCTTGGCCATCTCCAGACCGTGTTGTTGCTCAATGGGAAAGTAGACTGGTTTGGCTCCTACTAATTTTGCTTCCTCGACTATTTCCTGAGCATATTTGCGCTGACTCAAAAGTAACCCCCTTTTCCCATGAGCTAATTCAATTCCCAGAAAATATTTTAACTTCCCTAGATCCTTGATCCCAAATTTATCATTCAAGAAATTCTTAAATTGCTCACATGCTTCCGACGAATTTCCAACCAAAATCATGTCGTCCACATAAATTGAAACGGCTAGAAACGTTACTCCATTATTATATGTAAATAAAGAATAATCTGCAAGGGACTGTCTAAAACCATACCATTTCAATGATTCTGCTAGTTTGGTAAACCACATACGCGAGGCTTGTTTCAAACCATAAATTGACTTCAACAACCGACATACTTTATTCTTACCCTTTACCTCCACCCTTGGCGGAAATCTCATATACACTTCTTCATGTAAGTCTCCATGTAAAAAAGTGTTATCCACATCTAACTGCGAGATGATCCAACCCTTATTTAGAGCTACTGTCAGTAAGCACCGTACACTGACCATCTTTGCCACGGGAGCAAAAGTCTCTTGATATTCTATCCCTTCTACTTGTGTGAAGCCTTGTGCCACTAGCCTCGCTTTGTATCTTTCCACACTACCGTCTGCTTTGAACTTAATTTTGTACACCCACTTGCATCCTATCGGCTTCTTACCCATAGGGAGGCTAACAATCCTCCATGTATCATTTTCTTCGAGTGCCAATATCTCTTTTCTCATTGCTTCACGCCATTTAGGGTCCTTCGACGCATCATTATAATGTGAGGGCTCCTTGTGTTCTGCAATTCGACTAAAAAAACTCTTGTGTACAATTGAATAAGCATTACATGTGACACTATCAAATAATGGGTAACGCGTACCTTTCTTCGACGATTCTGATTTGAGCGAGTGTGCAACTCCGATGGTGTTTACTACAGCAGATGAACAATAATATTCTTTCTTCTAGGTGGGCTCAAATTTTTCACGAGCCCATCGTCCCATCTCCACCACTACTGGTGGTGTCTCGACTGGTGTCGTTACAACCTCGTCCTCCCTTTCTCCTCCCTCTGTCAAGACCACGACATTTTCATCACCCGTATGTGACACTCTCTCACCAGAATCCTCACCAACTACGACACCCTCATCACAAAAAGGAATATACTTCTCGTCCCTTGTACCTGCCGTTGTAGTAGGTCTTCATCTAACCCATGCTTACTCAGATTCCCTTCCTTGAATGGATAAACGTGCTCCATGAACCCCACGTCCCGTGATGTATAAACCTCACGCTTCTCCAAATCGTAGACTCACCAACCTTTCTTTCCAGAGGGATACCCCATGAACACACACCGTCTCCCCCTTTCTGCAAACTTATCTTTTTTTCGAGTTTTGTTGTGCGCATCGCATAAGCATCCAAAAACCCGGATATTGTCTAAATGTGGAGCTCGGTTATGTAACAATTCAAATGGTGTTTTGCCATTTAAAATTGAGGTAGGTGTTCTATTAATTAAATACACGGCTGTTAAGACACATTTGCCCCAAAATTTTAAAGGTAACCCGGCTTCGAAACGCAAAGCTCGTGCCTTTTCCAAGATATGTCGATGTTTTCTTTCAACGCGACCATTCTGCTGTGGAGTATCGACATTTCTAGTCTGTAATATCATTCCATTTGCACGATAATATGCTAACATGGACAATGATCGAAATTCGATTCCATTGTCGGATTGAATAATTTTGACGGGTTTATTAAATTGGCGTTGGGTCATATTACAAAAATCTATAAGCAATTTTCCAACCTCTCTTCTATCTTTCATTAAGTAAACCCATACTCCTCTACTACAATCGTCCACAATTGTTAAGAAATAATGATCTCCGCTTAACTCATTAGCTCCATAAGGCCCCCAAATATCACAGTGAATAAGATCAAAAATATTAAGTGCTCTTTTATTATTACGAAAAAAAGTGGAACGAGTTTGCTTGGCTCGAAAACAAGCATCACAAAAATCTTCTTTATTCCATGCGAGATTACTACCAACTAAGGGTGAAACAGAATACAATACTTTATTCGAAGGGTGTCCTAATCTTGTATGCCACAAATGAACCTTCCTTCGATCTTCTACCCGACAAGCCAACTTCTTTTCCTGACCTCTGTAGTAAGAAACACCATCTTCCTGCTTACCCGCTCCAATCATCCTCCTCGAAGATCGGTCCTGTATTACACAAAAATCAGAATAGAAGGTCACAATGCAATCTTTTTCAATTGTTAATTGTTGGACTGAAATCAAATTACAATTTAATGTCGGGACAAATAAGACGTCTTTCAAGGACAAACCCCCTTCTAAATCAACTTGACCATGGACATCAGCATCACGTTGCATTCCATTTGGCAACACGATATTGGCTCGTGTTCCACGAGATGATTTCGTGAATACGTCTTTTCTGCCTGTCATATGTTGCGAAGCACCAGTATCTAGTATCCAACTATCTTTGAAATCCTTACCTGCCAGCTTCTCTGAATTATGCTTTGCGGGTTTCAATAATGCTTTCAAAGACTGAAATTCATCTCTTGTCAAACCAAGGTTAGTAGCTGTAGCAAAAATCTCTCCTTGATCCGCCCCCCTGTTCTGCGGACGTACTAGCTCCTTGATTCGTCTGTACTGCATTCGCCTTCCAAGATTGGTTTCTTCCTTCTCCTCGGCCTGCTTCTCTACCTCTGGCATTATGGCCTCTCCCTCTTCCTTGGGCAATGATGTGTGGTGGTAACCCATTCTTCGACCAACAATCGTCTTCCTCGTGACCCCACTTGTTGCAAAAAGTGCAACGTCCTTCCTGTTCTTCAAAATCGCTGCTGCTTCTCGTTCGTCCTCCACGATCGCTGGATTGGCCTCCACCACGACCATTAGACGGTCCTCTTCGCGTAGAAAAAGCGGCTCCCTCTTCAACGTTTTCTTCTTTCGAGCGCATAATTGTTTTGTGCCTTTCTTCTCGGAGCATGATTCCATATACTCGACTCAATGATGGAATAGGTTCCTCCATTAGAAGGTTGGTGCATAATCCTCCATACATGCCATCATCGAGCCCCATCAAAAACTGACGGACCTTTTCTTCTTCTTTCTCTTTCAATAATTCCTTTCCTGCTCCACAAGTACAATTTGGAACCCTGCTATAACTGCCCAATTCGTCCCATATCTTTTTTAGCTTGGTGTAATATTCAACTATGGAGAGTTTCCCTTGCTTTAATTCTGTCAATTATGCCTTGAGTTGGTGAACTCTCGGTGCGTTTCCCGAGGCATACCTCTCTTTCAATTCTGCCCAGATTTCTGCAACCGTTCCTGAGAAAGCTATACTAGCATGTAGCTTAGGGTCAATCACGTTTTTTAGCCATGTCTTGACCATGGCATTGCACTGGCGCCATGCCACATGCTCCATTATTTCCTCCTTGTCTTCCTCCATAGCTGGTTCTGTAATCTTGCCATCGAGGAAAGCTGACTTATTCTTTGAGTCAAGCCCTATTCGAACAACATCTGCCCAGTTATCATAATTGTCTCCATTGAATATTGTTTGGGTAATCATAATACCTGGATTGTCAGATGGGTGGAGAAACAACGGTGATGACGGCGGAATCGTCATCGAATTGTTTGCCTTGCCATTGCCTCCTAATTGATCACCAATCTTTGTCATGTCTGACGGCTTCTTTCTTGTGTGTTTTTTTTTGTTTTATTTTGTGTAACCTAGGTTTCTGATACCATGAGAAACATTGGGAAAGGTTATTCTTATTCAATAACTCAATTACATCATATGTTTATATACTACCTAATGCCTTGTACAATAAGATATCTCTAGCTAATTTAAGGTAAGCACTATATTACATAATAGATTAGGAAATAACTACTATATACGATATTAACATATCTTCATAGTTTGCAATAGAACTTGCGAAGAATTGGTTTTCCAGGTGTTTCCCGGGCTTTGTGCCAAAAAGTTGTTGTAAAGAATAGAACTATTATATTACTGATGTGTAAATTACACGTGTGCATATATGGTATTTATACAAATGAGCTAGCAAATTATTATATACAATATTGCCTAAGTTACACGATATTATGACCACAATCATAAGGATTTAATTACAAGAGAATTATTGCATAATTCATCGGAGTATATACCAAAGTTATGAGATTAGCATATTGTTGATTGATTTTGTGTATCATTTGTTTTATCTTTAACATTCCCGCACAAGATGGTCGGGCGTTGGCGAAATCCAATCTTGGAAATAAGTTCAAAAAACCGGGGCTTGTAACGTGGCTTTGTAAGAGCGTCTTGAAGGTGGCCCGTGCCATTAATGTGCTGAATCCGAGTAGTACCTCGTTGCACCTGTTCTTTGATAAAATGTAAGGAAAGAGCGAGATGTTTCACGCGTGAGTGAAATACCGGATTTGCGGAGTATTGAGTTGTACTTAGGTTGTCGTAGTGAATGGTTGGCGGCGTGGTAATTTTGATACCAAGTTCCATGAGGAGCGATGTGAGCCATAGAACTGCCGAAGTTGTGGTCTCGATGGAAGACCTTTAGAGAGCATGCTGTTTTTTGGATGCCCATAATATTGGATTTTGTCTGAGATATACAATGTACCCACTAGTTGAAGCATAATCATTGAGGTCACCTGCCCAGTCGGCATCACAAAAGGCATAGAAGCAGAGAGAAGATGTTTTTGTGGAGATGAATTCCATAGTGAAGGGTACCATTTAGATATCGAAGATGTCGTTTTAGAGAGGACAATGGTCCGTGGTGGGGTGATTGTGAAATTGAGCGTGTTTGTTGACATACAATGTGTGGTCGAGTGAAGGACAAGTATTGTAGAATACAAATGATGGCGCGGTAGTCAGACTCGCGGACTCGTTGTCAATGAGTTTGTCAGGTTGTTTACTGAGCGGTGGATAGGGAAGCATAGGCGTAGGGGCTTGGTTGCATTCATGCATTTTAAATTTGTGAAGAAGATCAGACAAGTATTTTGTTTGATTTAAGTGAAGGTCAGTGAGTGTTGGTGTGACTTCGATGCCTAGAAAATAAGATAATGAGCTGAGCTCTAGCTTTAAGAAAGAATTTGTTTGAGATGGTTCAAATAAATTGGGTAATTAAACCCGTATTTGGACCGGTGACTATGATGTCATTGACATAGACAAAAACATAGAGTTTGACGGAGTTTTTTTAGAATATGAACAAAGATGGGTCAGATAAGGAGTTATTGTGAAATCCGTAGGTGATGAGAAAGGTATGGAGTTCAGTGTACCATGCTTTTGGGGCTTGTTTCAAGCCGTAAATAGCCTTTATGAGGTGGCAAATATGGTCAGGTTTTTCTGGGTCAATGAAACCAGGTGGTTGATCCATATAAAGACAGTGTCAATGGGTCGTCCTTGAAGAAACGCATTCTTAAATCTGAAACCGGGTGGTTGATTCATAAAATGAGATTTAGGGATGCACGTGAGCGAAGTGATGAAACAAAAAACGGTAGTCTTTGGCTTCCATTCGTTAAGAAAGCAGTATAATGAGGAAAATATGAAATACTTAAATTAAATGAACGACTACGAATTTTGAGAGTGGCGTTGGACGGGTGGCCGAGACAGTGGTGTCAAGAGTTGGAGGGAGAAGCGGTGGCTGTGTAGGCTTGTGGAAGTAGAGCACACCACTCATAGGTGCCGTCATGAAAGCTAGCTTGTAGAAGGTCCAATCCCGTCAATATTTCCTTGAAATAAAATGAAAATGATGAGAATAAGGTAGTTGCGTTATTATCTCGACAAAACTGTGAGAAGGATAAAAGCTTGCGAGAAATAAATGGTACAAGTAAAACAATATTAAAAACGAGAGTTGAGTTTGAGATGGAGAAAGAACCAAGATGTGTAATGGTAAAGAGGATCCATCATCAATGACAAGGTCTTCGGCCATCGTATGGTGAGTGATGGGATAGTGTGCTTAGATCGTAGATGATGTGGTGAGAAGCACCATTGTCGATGAGTTAGAAGGAGAGCATATAAACGGACATGGTGGCAATGTGTGCATATGGCCGATTGGTTTTGCTGTGTGAGGGTGGTGGAAGGGGACATAATATTCGGGTATAGACGTCGGAAATCAGGGCAATGACTAGTGACGTGACCCTTTTTATGACAGAAATGACATTTGCCTTTGAAAGGTAAGGGTTAGTTGGGTTGGGTGGGGGTGGGGGTGGGGAGAAGGCCATGGCTAGTGTATTGAGCTGGTGGGTTGCTTCAATTTTTCAAATAGTGTCGAGGGGGTTGGAGAGTGTTCAGGTCGAGTGGCGGCGGCATAGGAAGAGGGTGGAAAAGGTGTTGCACCGGGTTCATCTTTTTACGGTTAACTCATGTTGAATGAGTTTCTCGTGAAAAGCATCGAATGATATTGGGGTGTCTCGAGCACGAACTACATCAATGATGGGTTTGTAGAAGGTTTGGTTGAGGTAGTTAATTATTTTGGAGGTAATGTCCTCAGCATCTTTGGATTTGCCGAGTTGAGCGAGTTGATCCGTACATGATTGATAGCATGTAGTCAGATATGGTTTTGTCACCTTGGACAATGTTGTTAAGACAGTCCTTTATTTGGAGTATGTGGCCACGTGATGGGTTTCTATATGTGGTTGCGAGTGTGGTCCAAGCATCATGAGATGTGATAGCACCTAGGATGATGGGAGCAACCGTGTCATCAATAGTGCTAGTAAGAGCATCGAGTATGAGTTTGTCTTAACGAAACCAAGTACATACTGTATGTCTCATTTGGGACAGGTGTGGGTTTTTCATTGGGTTTGGCGTCAGAGGGGCAAGTGTGACGGTTTGAGGCTGATACGTGCATTTTGTATAGTCTTTTTAGCCTATTTTAGCACGTATTTCTATGTACTTTTGTACTGTTTATATTGCTTTTTGCCCCCGAATTGGCTACTTTGGTTCTCCTTGACTATTTTGCAAGAATGAACGTAAAAGTAGTAGAATCGTACCATTTTTTGTCCTTTTTGCACGCATTTTGAGGAGACGGGACTATTCAGAGTGAGATCTTGCATTGGGATGCGTGAAGGAACGGTCGACGGAGCAATCGGTCACGAGTTTGAGCTGTTTTGGAGGAAGAATACTCGATCGAGCTGTTTTAATGGTCGATCGAATGGTTTTTATGGCTGGAATTGGTCGATCGAGTAATATTTTACTCGATCAAGAAGTGCTGGAATTAGAGGTTACTCGATCGAGTAACAATTCTACTCGATCGAGAAGATTATTTGGAGAATTGCTCGATCGAGTTGTTTCAGACTACTCGATCGAGTGGTTTTGGCTTTCATGGGCTTTAATTAGTCCGTGAACTAGTTTTTCGCTAGTGGACTTAGTAATTTTCTATTTAAACGCTTTGTAACTAGGTCATTAGCATTCAGTTTTTATCTATTATTCATCTTTCACTCTTAAGAGTGCGTTACTTTCTCTTCTCCACTGTAACTTTTGCTTTCGGATTTTCTCGCTCGGATTTGTTTGTTCTTTACGCCGGATTTTTGCGATTGTAATCCCTTTCTCCCTTTTAATATTAATCCTTCTTTTATTCATCTTAATTGTTTGTTTTGCTTCATTTAATTTTTTGCCCTAATTACCTTTTATGCATTTTTATTATTGTCCCATTATGTTTAATGTTGGTTTATTCATCTTTATTAGTTTTGACAATATTAATAGCATGAGTAGCTAATCTGTTTCATGTTAGGATTAGGGAATCTACGGTAGAAATGTGACGATGTAGTAAATAGGTTAGATTAATTATTTGTGAGACTCTGTCCCCATAGCAATATAACTGTATTTACCGACTTACTTGAGTGCACGCTTTTGAGTCACCTTTTTAATCTGGTTAAATTTAATCTTGGATCAGAAGATTGGACTAAATAGACCTGCTATGAACAGTAGACTACCTTGACGAGGACGGAAGTTAAGTTAGTGGAATTCTAGGATAGAAAGTGTACCGGAAGGACCTTTCCATATCCGTCTCACAGTAATTTGTCTAAGTTGTTTACAGTTGAGTCATTGGACTACCGTAGTGAACCGAAATCCTGACATGTCCCTTCTCTATTGATAGTTTATTTCTATTTTCTGCCGTAATTGCTCTTGCCTTAAAGCTTTTAGTTTAGAAAATTAAATTACAACCCCCCCCCCCCCCCTCATTTGTGACCAAATAGACGGAATCTTACAGATATCTTACCTCCCTGAGGAGATCGACCTGACTTCCCTAGCTATATAGTTAGTTTAGTTAGTTATTTTTGATAGGTATACGACAGCCCTGTCAAATTTTTGCGCCGTTGCCGGGGAGGCAATTGCCCTATCTCTTTTCTGTTCCGTTTCTTTCATCTGTCTCAGGGAATTTTTATTCCTTGAGGCAGTTCTTATTTATTTCCTTTCAGTGTTGTGTATGCCCAGGTCACATAGGTTGGAGTTAGTTTCAGCTGATTCTGAGCCAGAGAGACTGTTCAGGCATAGAATCTGTCTGCAAAGAGAATCACTGATGTGAACATTATTTGCACACATTTAGTCCCCTAATTGAGCCTATTTTGCATACTATTATAACATTCCATGGCCATTTTATCCGTCAAAACCCTCCTATTTGCTTTCCTAGTGCATTTCGTATGTTTTGTAGGAAAGAAGATAATTAGGCGGAAATTCCCGTCTTTCGTGCATATTTGGAAGCTTATTGACGATATTTGATGGACTAGTACGAAGAGGAAGCAAGAACTAAAGACTAAGCCTACAAGAATAAAAAGAAAGTGAAGAAAAAGATTTTGAAGCAGAACCCGAGCGGCCAAACAGGCAAGTCGCCCGTCCAGACTGACAATCCGAGCGTCCGAGCAACAAAGACGCTCAGATTCCTCCACTAAAATCCGAGCGGATTTGCAGAAAGACGCCCGTGAACCCCCCTCAAGAATCTGAGCGTCTTCTCTTCCTGGACGGACGGACCGCAACGTTTTCAGCCGAGATGCTCATCCCTCCAAAAAGACTAGCATTTTCCTGCTTTAAACTCAAAATGTATTTACTAATTTAGCCTTAGTTAACCTAATGAAGCTCTACTATATATACCCCATTTGTAAATAATCATGGTATGGAGTTTTAGATTAGGCTAAGCCTCCAAATTAGAAATTCCTTTTAGATTCAATTAGGAGTAGATTATAATAGATTACTCTTTAATCTTTCCACAAATCTCACATTAATCTCTCGTTAATTATTGTTCAAGTTTGTTACTTTTGGGTAATCGAAGATTATTGGGTTATTATTGGAGAATTGACAACCCTCCATCAATCAATCAAGTTTCTTCTTTTATTCTTTGCATTATTAATTTGGAATCTCCATAGGTATAATTCTCTTAATCTTTGTTTTAATTATTGTTAATCTTTCTTACTTGTTCATCATGTTTTACCTTGTTAATATGATTCACAACCTTGTTAGCATGTTAAACTTTATAATGAGCGAGTAGTCTCTTAGTTACGATTAGTGGGTAATTAAGGGAAAACAAGCATGGGATTGATTAATGCTTAATCTAATGTGTTTTCATAATTAAATTGCTTGCTTGTTGTGATGTGAACTTTATGCACATGTTATGTTTGATGAAATGCTAAGCCTATGAATCCTTGCATTTACAACCATCTCTTATCTACTCAACTTGACTTGTAAGATATAAACCAACTCGAGTCTTGTTAGACCATGCATAGAAGTTGAATAGGAGGAAAGTAAGTCGACTTGTAGGTGTTGTACAATCTAATCGATTCGGCTCCGGACCCAACTCTTCCTATGAACCGTAAGACATAAACCAACTCGGTTCCTCCACAACATTAATTGCTTGCAACTTTGTAAACATGTTTGTATGATCAACACCATGAATCCCTTATGACCCCATGACATCCTAGCACTTTTAGTCATTTGTTTACATCTTTCATTTCATTGCTTGTTATACTTTATTGCTTGCATTAGTCTAGAATACAACTACAAACCCAAACAAATTGTGACACTAGCATAAATTGAGATAGATAGACTTAGAACCCAAAGCACACCGTCCCATGGATCGACCTCGACTTACCGCTAACTAGTTGTATGTTGAGTATTATAAATGTGTTTTGATTGGGTGTACAACGACACGCCCACGCTAATCACGAAAGGAATACTTGAGTACATTCAAACCAGAGCTTCAACATTTCCTATTTACAGAAAACCCGTCTTTTGAAGAAGATATTTTCACTTCTGTAAACCAACCAGTAAAGATGCCGAACATTGCCAGTCATTCGGAGCCTAAACCATCGTCTATTCCAAAAGGTTTCAATCTCCAGACTGAGGATGTGAATACTTTTGACATCCGTCCTTCCTATATCAATCTGGTGGAGAGAAACCTCTTTAGAGGTGTGGCAGGTGAAGACCCGAGGAAGCATATGGAGGTCTTTACGGACTACTATTCTACTATCCTCGCCACAAAGGGGGTAACTCAAGACAAGATTAAGGAGGTGCTGTTTCCTTTTTCTTTGACTGACTCAGCTAGGGAGTGGCTGACTGATTTGGACCGCACGGCCGCGGGGGTTACAAACTGGGAGACCCTTGCTCTTTCTTTTTATAAGAGATATTTCCCTCCGCAGCGTACTAATCAGCTGAGGGCCAAGATCACCAGTTTCAAACAGGCACCGGATAAAACTTTCTATGAAGCTTGGTGCCGTTTCAAGAGGTTGGTGAGATCTCTTCCTCACCATGGTTTTGACGCGTGGTTTCTGTCCAATCAGTTCTACAATGGGCTATACGATGATCATAGAGCCATACTTGATGCTTCATCCAACAGAAGATTTCAAAAGAATACCGATGATGATAAGGGATGGGCTATTATTGAAGAGATGGCGACCCACTGTGCTGAGTATGGGAACCCGAGGGATGGTATTAGAATGTTCCATGCAGTCGATAAGCAAGTTGTGGCTCAGCTGGAAGCCATGAATGCTAGGTTTGATAAGTTGGAGCTGCATTCTGCTAGGGAGCCTCAGACGGTTCATTTGCTTATTAGAGGAGAAACCGTCACATGTGAGAGGTGTGGGAGCAACGACGGTCACACTACTGTTGACTGTCTTACAGAGAAGGAACAGGTCCTTCCTTTTCAACAATACAGGCAAAGAGGGGGTTCCTATTATAATAACCAAGTGGCAGTCCATCCCAATTTGAGGTGGACAAGTCAAAATGTGCTCAATCCTACCCCTCCACCGCAGCAGCAGCAGCCGTATGTCCCTCCGCACAAGGCTCAACAAGGCTTTCAAAAGCCTCCTACCTTTCCTACACCCAATCACGGTGCATCATCCTCAGGTGGGGTGAGTGAGCTAGCTGAATTAAAAACGATGTTGCAGTCTTTGACCAAGCAGTGGCAGCTTAGTGACCAACAAAAAGAAGCTTCTATTAAGTCACTTGAAACCCAAGTTGCCCAATTAGCCGCGAATCAATCCACGAGGAAGCAGGGTCATTTACCTCACAAGCTGATAAAAATCCATATAAAACGGTAAATTTAATTAATTTGAGGAGCGGTCGTTCATATGAGGGACCGGATTTGCTGAAATCAGACCTGAGGAAGGTGATTGCTACTGATGAACAATGTTCTATTGAAGAAAAAGAGCTGGCGATAAAGAAAGTACTCGATCGACTAATTTCTGGAGGTCGATCGAGTAAAAATGATGAAGAAAGGACTCGATCGAGTGAAATTTCTACTCGATCGAGTGAACAGGAAAAAGAAGTGCTCGATCAAGTAAATCAAACTACTCGATCGAGTGATTTTGTTGAAGATTCTACTCGATCGAATGGTATTTTTGGTCGATCGAGTAATGCTGATAAAGAACCACTCGACCGAGAGCCTGATAGTGCTCGATCGAGTGAAACATCGCCTGAAAGACCTCGTTCGAGAGGAAAGAAGCGTTCGAAGGATTTAGAGCTTGATCCGGCTGACACGTTGGAAGAGAAGAACAAGGGACTCGAGATACCCATCACAGTGCCCTTCCCGAGGCGTTTGCAGAGTACTAAGGCTAATCAACAATTCGGGAAATTCGCCGAACTCCTGAAAAGCTTACAAGTCACTGTGACATTCGCCGAACTGCTGACAGAGGTACCCTCTTACCTTAAATTTATGAAAGAAATTTTATCATGTAAGAGGCACATTAATGATCATGAGACGGTAGCTTTCACCGAGGTAGGGACGGCCCTAGTTCAGAATAAGTTACCTCCCAAACAGTCAGACCCGGGTAGTTTTTCGATTCCGTGACATATTGGTACCCACTTGATTGATAATGCGCTATGCGATCTAGGCGCTAGCGTGGATGTCTTACCGCTATCTCTGGCTAAGAGACTTGGTTTGACAAAGTTTAATTGCACAAATATGACTGTTCAGATGGCCGACCGTAGCATATCACGGCCACTAGGTGTCATAGAAGACATACATGTTAAGATCGGGAGGTTCTTTATTCCCGTTGATTTCGTTGTACTCGACATCCCCGAAGATACCCATACCCCTATTTTTTTAGGGAGGCCATTTTTATTCACTGCCCGTGCAGTGATAGACGTCGGGGGCAAGACATTGACTTTCCAGGTTGGGGAGGAGGAATTGATATTCCATCAGTCTAAGTCCCGAAGGGCTCCCATGCAAGTTCAGCCTTGCAATGCCCTCTCTTCTATTGACCCTCCTATTGACACTCCAAATGAAAATTTGGAATATTGCGCTGCTATTGTGACCCCTCCGCCTCAGGATGAGAGCAAAAAGGAGGAAAGTTCGTCTGTTTTCCTTGCTGCAGGTACAGATGAAATTAAAGCAGGAGCTGTCAATGGTTATTATGCAATCAATGTCAGTCAAAGTGGGAGCAATGATGTTAAAGCTGGTGAGAACGGAGTAAGGACGAGAAGAGTTCGCGCGTATGTGGACGTCAACTATTATCCTCCTAATGATTCAAGTTCAAGCTCATGGAAACTGAAGAGGACGATTAATGTTGCTGAGATGACGTCCTCTAGTTAGGAAAACAAGGGAAAAGTAGAGTTCAACAGTATTCAAGACAGAGAAAAGTGATATATGAAGTGATCCTAAAACCTAATTACCGCTCTCTTATTTATAGGAGAGATATTTTTTATTCGACCTAAAACACAATATTAAGACAAAAGCCCACGTCCAACAGATAATCACTCGATCGAGCAGATTAGAAACACTTGATCGAGCAAATTCCAGTAAAAACCTCTCGATCGAGGTACAGAAGTACTCGATCGAGGAACACCAATTTAGCACATTTCGATCGAAGATAAGAAGAATTCGATCGAGACTTCTCAATAACCAAACAGATCAATCGAATGGATTGGGTCAGCAAAAGTCTTTGATCGATCATCTTCCACTTAGCCAGCAACAATTGATCGTTGAATTGCTTCAAGACGACTTCACGCATCCCAAAGCAGCAGTATTTCTACTCCAAATCAACTCATCCTCTAAATTCAAGCTAGAAGGACAGTAAAAGGCTCGATTCAGCTACTTTCTGGTCCATTCCTGTGATTAAAGCAAAACAAACCAAAGTAGAATATTCGGGGCATTTCGTAGCATAGAACTACGAGAACCGCATACAAATACGTGCACAAGAGACTTAAAAAGACTATATAAAATGCTCGTATAAATGGTCCAGACTTTTCCGGAGAGATAGATGAGGCAAGTGGCCTTTAGGCAGAAAATCCCGAAGCTAGACACTGTCCCTCAAACTGCCTTGGTGCATACTGCAGGATCTTGTCGGGAGTGGGCTATTCGTTAGGCCCAGAGGAACATGTGGTTCATACCCATCCTGGTTGGCTCGTTATGGGTATCTCATTCATATATGCAATGTAGGAAAGCTATTACTCATGAGGAACATGAGAAGCTGAGGAAGCACGAGCCTGTTGACTGCAAAATTCGTGAAGTGGCGAAGGAGAACAAAAGGTACTTGACTGAAGAAGAAGAAGAAAAAGAAGAAGAAGAAGAAGAAGAAGAAGAAGAAGAAGAAGCCGTTTATCGGGTTGTTCGTCCATCGAAGAAACCAAAGAATGCTCCTGTCGAGAAGATGGTGGTGGATTGAAATGGAAATGCTAGACCGCGAGAACAACCGTTGGTGATTAGGCCGGAAATAACGCAAGAGCGCCCCGCTCGTGGTCGAGACAAGAAATATAACAAGGGTGACAAAGAAAAGGGAAAATGTAATAATAGTCTTAGTTATTTATAATAGTATTATTTATTATTATTTAAGTTGTAATAAGTGGCGGGGTTCTTAGAATCCTAGCCTAGGATTTTAAGATTTCAGCATTTAAGATTTATGTATGTGCCATATTATTATTACTATTTATGGAACAATTAATAAAAGGTTTTATTAGTTAAGAAACTGCCATGAATTTCTTTTATTTATTCTTGTCGAATTTCAAATGCAAATGCAAATGCAAATGTCCTATTTACATCATAAAAATGACGGGTTGTATCCGGAGGAGGATTGCCTACGTATTCATTAGAAAAAATGAAATCAAACCCTGTGCATAGTTTGGGAAAATGTAAAAGACTAATTGTTCAAAGCAAGGGCTTGTAATGAACTTAGAAAATAAGCATGTGCTTTACTTACTCCTAAGGAAGTGAAATTTAATTCATTTGATGATATGAGGATATCGAAATGTCAAAACTCAAGAGCATAGTAGCGAAAGTTTTTAGCTGTCCAGGGGCCGGTTTTATTTCGTGTCGCATGAACGACACGTGGGTCACGCGAGGCGTGTTTTATCCTATTTCTAAGGGTAGTACCGTTTCAATTGGTTTACATTGGTGGGGTTAGAAAACGCATTCCCGTCTAGGTCAGTGCTCTTAACCGCGCCCCCTGAAAGTATGGACTTGCCTAGGAATGGTCCTGCCCAATTAGGCATAAACTTTCCTCGTGGATCGACAGGTTAGAGAGCTCAGACTCACTTGAGTACTAAATCTTCTTCCTTAATATTTGTGGGTTTGACCGGTTTGTTAAAGTCTCGTTTGATACGTGCTTGACATGTTTGCACATTATGCAATGCGCGTAACCTTCGTTCGTCCAAGAGGACGAGTTCGTTATACCTATCTCTTTTCCAATCAGCTTCTGGAATTTGACTTTCGAGTAAGATGTGTAGAGATGGGATCTCTAGCTCTACTGGTTGTACAACTTCCATGCCATAAGTTAAATAGACAGGAGTAGCTTCAGTGGGCGTCCTAACTGACGTGCGATATCCCCATAATGCAAAGGGTATTTTGCTAGGCCAGTCGCGATAATTGTCGATTATTTTCTTGAGGATTGTGACGACATTCTTGTTAGCTGCCTTCACCATGCCATTAGTTTGAGGTTTGTATGGCGAGGAATGGTGATGCTTTATCTTATATTTGGCTAGCAATTGTGCTGATTCGACCCAGTTGGTAAAATAATCGATAGCTACTAAAATGAAAAAGTGGCCTCCTGTCCCAGCTGGAGTGATTTTTCCGATGATGTCTATTCCCAAGCAGAAAATAGCCATGGAGATGTCATGGTATATAGCATTAAAGGAGGGACATATTGTACATTCCCGAAGACTTGGCAGTTGTGACAATGCCTAACATATTTGATGCAATCTGACTCCATTGTCGTCCAGTAATATCCAAGACGCGTAATCTTCTTTGCCATCATGGGTCCACTCATGTGAGGACCATATTCTCTATCATGAACTTCTTCCATTACTTTTTGTGCCTGTGAACGATCAAGGCAACGCAAGACAACACTAAGAGGTGTTCTTTTGTATAACTTCCCATGCATGAGGAGGTATTTAGAGGCAAGTAGGCGTATGGCGCATTGTCCCCTCTTATCTATGTCTGGTGGGTATGTACCATTGAGTTTGAAATTGAGAATGGCGTGGAACCAAGGTTCCTCTGGGTTTTCTTCTTCATCCGTAAGGAAGTGTACATAGGCTGGTTCCGATAATCATTCGATGCATAAGGGCATTTTAACCATGTTGTCTGGCATATTAATCATGGATGCGAGTTTTGCAATAACGTCCGCAAACTGATTTTCTTCGCGAGGTAGGTATAGATAAGTAACCTGGTCGAAGAATTGAGCAAGTTGATCTATCCTAGCCTGATAGGGTGCTAGACTTTCACTTCGGATTTTCCAAGATCTAGTAATTTGGTTGATGATCAAGGATGAGTCATCGTGAACTCGGAGATGCTTGATGCCTAAATTTACTGCTTCTTGTAGACCAATGAGGCAAGCTTTATATTCTGCTGCATTATTTGTCACCTCGAAGTCGAGTTTGACTGAAAGTGCTGTATGCTCACCTTCAGGAGAAATTAGCAACACTCCTATTCCGAACCCTCTCAATTTTGATGCCCCATCAAAGTAAAGATCCCAAGAATCCATACTGGTTTGTAGAATATCTTCACCTGGAAATGACCACGTGTTTATTGCGTGCGTGTCGTTGATCGGATTGTCTGCGAAGAATTCAGCCACGACACATCCCTTTATGACTTTTAAAGGTACGTATTTGAGATCGAACTCTAAGAGCATTAAGGTCCATCTTGCTATGCATCCATTGAGAACGGGTTTCTCGAAGAGGTATTTGACAGGATCCATTTTAGAATATACCTTGACAGAGTAGCTAAGCATGTAATGGCGTAGCTTCTATGTTTCCTACACAAGAGCGAGGCATGTCTTTTCGAGAGGTGTGTACTTACACTCCTATTATAAGAACTTCTTACTAAGGTAGTAGATAGCTCCTTCTTCTTTTCCAACAGTCTGTGCGAGCATAGCCCCCATGGCTTTTTTGGTGACTGTGAGTTATAAACTAAGAGGTTGATCTCGTTAGGGAGGCATTAGCATGGGTGGCTTAGCCATTATTTCCTTTATTTTGTCAAATGCCTTTTGACATTCTTCGTCCCATACGGTATAGTCCATTTTCTTAAGCTTTTTGAAGATAGGTTCAGAGATCATAGTGAGCTTTGATATGAATCGACTTATGTATTGTACTTTGCCTAAGAATCCTCTAACCTTTTTTTTTGTCTGGGGTTGCGGCATTTCGATTAAGGCCTTGATCTTGGATGGATCAATTTCTATTCCCCTCTAGCTGATAACGTATCCCAAAAGCTTGCCTGATGTTACTCCGAACGCACATTTCTGAGGATTGAGCCTCGTGTTGTATTTGCATAATATGAGGAAGAATTTGCGAAGGTTATCAATGTGCCCTTTCCTATCTTTGGATTTGACAATCATATCATCCACTTACACCTCTACTTATTTATGCATCATGTCATGTTGCAAAGTGGTTGCCGTGCGTTGGTATGTAGCCCCTGCGGAGTCGCCAAACTGTTGACATGGGCCACCCGCGACGCGTGGGGAAGGGGTCTTGAATGAGCCTGCATTGATTGCCGAAGGCTGTCTTGTGCATATCTTCTACGACCATTTTAATTTGGTTATACCCTGCAGATCGAAGGATAACAACGCGTGATCAGCTGTATTGTCAACCAATATGTCGATGTGTGGTAGAGGGAAATCGTCATTAGGACTCGCCTTGTTCAAGTCTCTGAAATCAGCAAAAACCCGGATTCGTCCATCCTTTTTGGGTACGGGGACTATGTTAGCCACCCAGTCTGAATACTCGGAAACTTTGATGAATCCAGCTTTGAATTGTTTATCGACTTCTTCTTTAATCTTAAGAGCCCACCCTGTCCTCATCGGACGAAGCTTCTGTTTTATAGGTTTGAAACCTGATTTGATTAGAATTCGATGTTCTATAATGTCTCTATCGATCCCTAGCATGTCCTTATAAGACCAAGCGAAGACGTCTTTGAACTCATGTAGGAGGTCGATGAAACTGGCCCTTTCTGGTTGGGTCTAGGGTCGTCGCTATCCTAAGTTCTTGGGGTTATAATTATGTTCCTACATTGATAGGCTCGGTGTCTTCTATAACTGGTGCCCCTTCCCCCTCATATAATTTTCTTTGACTATATAGGGAGGTAATTCTATTGAGTCTGGGTCAAGATCATCCTCATTATCATCGTAAATAGAATTGCATTCAGAATAACATGAGGAGTAAGCAGCATCAGATTTATTCATATTAAAATTTGAAAACAGCTGAAACAAAGAAGCCATATGCGCGGTAGTCAGTGGCGGTAAAGGGACACTTTCTGGGACATGCCCAAAGCTACTGTTACTAGGTGACGCTATGCTAGGAGAAAAAGAGGGGTGAGGAGTGACGACAGGAGAAGACTCTCTAGCGACTTCTCTAGACTTAGGTTCCGACTCCAACTCTAACTCGAAATAATTGTCCCCGGGTTCTCGTTTGAACATCTCTCCTTCTCCAGTAGTGACCTTGAAGAGCTTTCCTTGATTGTTGGTCAATTTGATCGACTTTATCCATCCTTTCTGCTGATTTGAGTTGGTGTCGGTGATCAGTGCTGTAGGGTGGAAATGGTCGTCTTGAAGTATCATGGTAATGATCTCATCCTGTGCTACCCTGACGAATCGATCTTCTCCAAACAGGAGGCTAACAGCCTGTTCGTCGAGACAAGGTGTCTGTCGTGTTTTGACGGTAGGAACCGTTGCTGGAGGAATGAAGTAGAAATCGTGGAAGAGTTCGATTCCAGCTTGTTGGATACCTTTGTACTTACAAGGTTCGGGAAATGCGTAAAATTTTTCACAGTCCCCTTCTCTGACGAAGTAGCCTTTTGGTGTGGGGAGATAGAGTTGCAGTTGGATTCCCTGACTTTTGCGGTTTCGAACTTGAGTAAGCATTTCAAGAGTTTCATCTTTCGTGGGTTTGTACCCCAAGCTTAATGGTATCCTTTGGGAGTCTCCTTCATTAAAAGGTGCAAAGGTATTCTTCTTGATGGGGTTTAGTGGCATTTCCTGGGCAGTATCCCTGGCATTTGAGTGTGTGGTTGACCACTAAGTTGGAGTATGGATTAAAGTATAAGGGAGCCAGCTTGCTCTCTATAAGGTTTAAGATTTGAAATCCTCTAAGCTCATATACCGGATCTGCAATAACTTGGTTGCTTGACATTTTCTCTATCACGGCATTGATAGGTGATGAAGTGATCGTTACTACCTTGCCATCTAGAGGGATCTCGATCTTATGGTGTAAGGTGGATGTTACTTCTTTAGATGGGTGAATCCAGGGCCTATCTAAAAGTATATTGAAGGATGCCTCTATGTCCACTATCTGAAAATTAACCCTTCGCTCGATTGTCCCTACTACTTTACATCGCGTTCCATCTTATGCGCGAACGGCTTGGTTAGTAGGAGTCCAGTCTGACTCTTTCATGCCTAATTTGTATGCTGTTTTCAGTGGTATGACATTGACTGTACAGCCATCATCCACCAAAGTTATTGGTACATTTTTCTTCAAGCATGTGACTGTGATGTATAGAGCAAGGTTATGAGTGGCGCCAAAGGGAGGAAAATCTTCATCTGAGAAAGTAACTGGGTTGCTTAGTTTGACTGGGTCTTGAAAGACTAGGTTGACGATGTCGTCAGGTGTAGAGTTAGATGCCACGTTCAATTTAGCCAATGCTTGCAGTAAAGCCAGACGATGAGGAAATGAACTTGCAACTAATTGCCAGACTGAAAGATCAGCCTTTGCCTTTTGAATTTACTTCAGCAAATGGTCGGGAGAGGTATCTTCACCATCATTTGGTGTGATGACATTGGTATTGGTAGTAACTGGACCATTTTTTTGAGTAACATTCTGATATTCTGAGCGAGTTAGGTGGTCCACATCTTGATCTTCACTAGCCTTGACTAGAGGGTGTTCTGTGAGGTAAACATCTTCCTCGTCATCCTCTCAAACTCTATTGACGATACTGAGCTCTCTTAGACTTAGGATTTCAGCTTCTAGGCTGATTATTTGCTCGACTAGGTCGTCGGACACTATGATCACTTCTTGAATTATGGATTCTTGAGATAAGATTGGAAGTGCTGACCTGTTTCCCCTACGTATAGTGATTGGATTGCGTAGGGATGCCACTACAGCGTCTAGCTCTGAAACTTGTCTACTTACACTCTTTGCCCATGCGACAAAATCAGCGATAGTAGGGGAGATAGTGGAATAAATCCCTTCATTTTCTAGTGCATTGACCTCGTCTTTAGCTGGTGAAATGAGGTGTGAACAATTCAAGGTGGCTTCCTCATCTGTGATCATCAGAATTCCAAGAGAATTCTGAGTATTGTTAGGCTTACTTACAGGAGGTATATGCAGACGCCCATCCTCAATCATTTCCTGAATGACATGTTTTAATTTGAAACATTTCTCTGTATCATGCCCTTTGCCTCTATGTACTCGCAGTACGCATTCACATCCCAAAATTTAGACTTCTTATCTTGGTCAGGTGTAGGTCCTATAGGTTGGAGCTTATCCTGTTTCATCAGTCTTTTCAGAGCGTTGGAGTATGAGTCACCAACGTTGGTGAACTTCCTTTGCGGGTTATTCTTCTTGGTAGATGATTCGACATGGTTGACCTCGTCGGTCTTGCTAGTGGAGCCATAAGAACGACTCATTGCGCCTTGATATCCGCGACCTACCGTTTTGGACAAGAGTCCCTTACGGATGTCGTCTTCAATTCTTGTGCCTAACAAAGTTAAGTCTTTGAAAGACTTTATGTTTTGGTATCTTAAATGGTTCGCATATATTGGTCTTAAATTGTCCATGAAGTTTTCAACAAGAGTAGCCTCGTCTGGACGTTCGACGAGTTGTGTGCTAGTCTTTCTCCACCTACTTAGGAAGTCGATGAATCCTTCCTTCTCATTCTGGGTAAGAACCTCTAGAGTGCGCATATTGACTTGAATTTCAGCATTATCTGCATACTGTTTGGTGAACTCAATTGCAGCATCATCCCAAGTAGCAATTTTCTTGTGTTCCAAGGAGTAGAACCATTGTTTAGGGATAGTATTGAGAGATGAAGGAAATATCCTTTGGAACATCTCTGGGTTGATGCCTTTGATAGACATATAATCTTTGAAGGCACGAATATGGTACAACAGGTTTTCATGCTCCTTAAACTTTGGGATGTCAGTCATGTTGAAGTTAGTTGGCAGTTGAGCATTTACTACCTCATACTTGCGATTATTTTCCATTTAGATGTCATCCCCCTTGAGGTACATTAGTTGCTCCTCCAAATATTGGAGTCGCTTTTCACCTTTAGTAGGACCTGGTGGAAGGTTGACTTCTGGTTGTCCAACAAAGGTTGGAAGGTTATCATGTATGACTATGTCCAACAATACGGCCTTCGATGGTATTGACGCGAGCATACGCTTGGTCTTGGCTTGTTTGGAGACGAATGAGTGCAGCTAGGATTTGATCATTACCATTCCTGGGTTGTTTGGATCGACCATTAATGCTTCTGTGACTAGTTCCCACCATTTTGGAACTGAGGATAAGAGATCGACGACGATTCAAAACACGATCGACCATTCAACACACTTACTAAGAAAAAAAGACTAGAGACTCGTGAAGTGGCCGTGTGCCACTGTGTCAAATGGGATTTGAAAATGACAGATTTTGAAATATTTGTCCCAGATAACTATAATGTAGTTGAAGGAGTGTTGACTCGAAGTGGGGTTTGAAATGGGTTTGAGGCCCGAATTTTGACTCGACATTTGGACAGAGTTTCGGCTTATTTTAGGCCTTTTTTGAAAATATTTACATTTTGAGAAAGGATGTTTTTTTACAAAATTTCGTCATAGTTTTGTTTACAAAATGGTGATCACGTATATGGTACAAACATTCACACAGGCATTATAATGGTATGCTGAGTGCATTTAAAGGATTTTGGTTTAAAACGTTAGGTTGCCATACCAACCAATCAAACCCTAGTCTATGGAGAGGTCTGTGCCAAACATGAGTAAGGTCGGTTCCTAGTCCATTCCCTCGAGTAGTGAAAGCTTTTGATATAAACATGAGTATGTACCACGGTATGGTTGACGTCAATCACTATCTATTCTTAGGCCCAGATAAGAATTTGGACCGTCCAGACGGGACGATTGGTTGAATGGGTTGGGTTTAGCCTAGGAATGCCGAATAAAACGACCTAAGAAGGTCGAGTAATAAAAACCGACAATTGTCTCGTATACACTATTCCCTAACCTCGTTCAAGTTTTACCCTGGGTAACACGTAAGTGTATCATCCCCAACAAAGTCGTCAAACTGTGGACATTGGCCAACCGCGGTGCACGCGGAAGGGGGCTTAAATAAGCCTGCAGTTGTGGAGTCGCCACCAATTTTTATGGGAAATTGGAACCGTTCGAATACCTCATGTCATTTCAAGACACAAAGTAGTGACATGAACACTAAGAACTCGTTACCCTTAGCATTCTATGTCTAGAATGACTCTCGTGGATGCCAATGAACACGAATGTTCATAGAGATCTGGAGTAAGGGGTGAGGGTACGTATTAGAAAGCTCTCTAATTGAACACGTAATCCCGCCCGCCTCGATAGCGGCCTCTACTAATGATTAGGGAAGTCGTTCATCTTTGACATGTCGTCGATTATATGCATGCAATGGAACAGACATAAATTAAACTTAGCATGTGAATTAAACTATGTTGGTGAACACGTAATTTAGCAAACAAATTGGGGTTGAAGTCGATAGTAGGTTCAATTACATGTGAAAGCCAAGTAAATAAACCATAAATAATAATAATTACAATAAATAAATTAGAATATCTAAAATTACAAAGGATTACAATGGTTTAATTGATTTACGTCAGAAGCACGCTCAAAACGAGATTTGAAGAAGAAAATAAAAGAAAATAAAATTAGAATTAAAAGGTGAAAGCTACGTCATATTAGAGGTGATAATACGATTAATTAATAGTTGATTAAATACGTAATTAGGAACTACGTCAAAGCGAGAAAGAGTTCAGAGTCAGAAACCAACCCAGAACAGGCGCAACATCTGCTGCGTCCTCTGGAAGAGGCGCAACATTCCCTGCGTCTGTTCTCCAATTGGGCTATGTCTTGAAAGTCAGAACCGCGGATTTTTAATGTTCGTTGGTGAATTTACGGTCGATTATTGATATTTGACTCAAGTTAAAAGTAATTTAATTAATTACATGCATCTGGAACCGTCATAAAACGAATGAAAGGTGAGAATTTACAGCGGTTTACATGATTAGTATTAATACGATGTCGGAAACGGGTTTAATAAAGGAACAAACTTGAACTTGAAACTAGAATTGAATTAATTAAAATTGAAATCAAATAAAGAAAAGCATATACAAAAGATGAACTCCAGAGAATCGATATGAACGAATCAAACCTCTAAAATCCGGATTTGAAATAGATGACGCTAACCCGCAAATATCGAATTATAAGGGATTTAAGTCGATTAAACGTTATAATTTGAAAAGAAATAACTAGACATGATTATGTACTGATATGAACGAAAGAAAACGAAATAAAATAAGAAAAACAGAAAGTTGCAGAAGATCGAGGAAGAAGAAGAAGACCAGGAGCAGCGGCATCCTCTGGAAGAGGCGCAGCATGCACTGCGACTCTTCAAAGAGGCGCAGCTGCTTCTGCGTTTCTTCTCGACGTCAGACCTCTGTTGTTTTGTGAAAACGGTTTTAAAGATGATTTTTAAAGACGGTTTTCGAGCGTGCTCTTGATATAAATCTTACATTAATGATACGAAATAAAATTACAATAAATAAAATAGGTTTTTACACCCTCAGAGTTACATGTTTGACGAAACGATATTGATTAAATTATCGCTTAGTGATTTCTCGACTCGAATATGCGAATATGAAAATGCCGTTGTTAAAAGATTTAAAAGATTGATTAAGTGGAGTTCGTGAAATTGGTCGGTCTATGCAACATGACTCAGACTCAGAATGATCTAAGCTTACGTGGTCGATTGATCAAGCACGTAGGCGTTGAAAGCGAAGAGTGTGGTCCTGAATGCAAAGAGAGAAGAGAAGGGCGGACACTCGCGTGCCAAATATGAAGGCCGAAGGTCTCTATTTATACTAAACACACGAAGGAGTTTAGGTGTGGCACGGATACGGAAAAAAATCACGGAAAGATTATGGAAAGCATGGAAAGAGGGTTGGGGAAGAGACGCAGCAGCCACTGCGACTCTTGGAAGAGACGCAGCACCTGCTGCGTCATTTCCTCAGAGGTTTCCTCCTCTGCAAGAAAGATTTCCGCGTTTTTTATGGAATTTCGGTAGTTATACCCTTCCTTATTCCGTAAAACACAATATACGAAAGATATTTCCTTAAATATATTAATTTAAATTAGGAATAAACATCCAGAGAATTCTAAAACACTCTGGAACATTCCTACTCGGCATTTTAAACGGTTTATAGAAAATGAAGCGGTTTTTGACCCGGACTCCAAATGAACTCTAATTAATGTCAAAACGACCGTATCGGTGCGTAGATGACGACCATGAGGTTGACTTGAGTGTTTGAACTATCAATTGTCGATGAACTTATAAACTGCCATAAAATCGTTCCGCGTATCAAATATGCGACCCAATCATCACTGGGTGGTTGGCGGGAGGTGCAGAAATCATGTATCTACACAGAGAAAAATGATCCTCAAGCCTAAATGATGAACTTAATAATGAATTTAGGATGTGTCTAATAAAATGAACTCGTGTATAAATTGTTAGGTGCCCCCTTAGGCTTGGGATGAGTAGGGCCCCTCACACCAAACTTCGAGCCCTTTCGGTTTTGAACCGGTTACCTTGAGAGATATTACAGTATGGGGTAATTTAAAATGAATATCATTTATTATCTTAGGAGTTTTGTTTGCCTTGTTTGAATATTATTTTCAGTGATGATTGCGGTTACGGGGACGTAACCTTGCTTTTACGGAGAAGGGATGTGATATGATTTTAATCATTGTTATAATCACGCGGATATGAGAAAAGTATGTTGGCATGTATGTAGGAGGCGTAATTTTGATTAGCATGTGAAATATTACGGAAATTGCGTGAAATTGTGAAGAATGTGAGTTGGTTGAATTCTTGAAAATTTTACCCTTGTTTGCTTTGACTGCCATTTATTGCGTGTTTGATATCCTTGCACGAAATATTTATGTGTGATATCCTTGTGAGTTATATTTCATTTGCCGCTGGTTTCATGTTTAAGTGATATAAGGTTTAGGAGAAATAAATATTTTAGTGGACAGTGGTCAAAATATTCCTGTACAATGATGTTTTCGTTCCATGTTTTTGTAAAAATCGCCATTTAAAATGTACTTATTGTTTAGGTATGATTCCAAGTCCACTTTTTAAGAGATTTGTATATGTTTCTAAATTGATAAGCCAAGTTGCAAGATAATATTTTGAAAATTTATAGTGATTTTTACAAGTTGACCTAAGATTCTGACAAGTTGCTGTAAAATTTATCTTTCGACTAAGTAATTTGTAAAATTCATTATAAATTGATCTTATGAGCTTTGGATTTGATTATTTCTCTCATGAATTTTTAACTCTCTGTATTTTCAAAAAATATAAGTTCTCAAGCAGTAATTAATTATGTTATTATTTATTAATGATTTTTGGAAGTTGTAACGTGTTTTCCGTATCCTTGAAAATGTAAGTCGTGCTAAAATTTTTAAAAAATTGTTTCTTATCTTTCTCACCTTGGCATTTTGATGTTGTAAATTTTGTGAAGTAGAATAACATGTCTAGTGTTATGCGGAATGTGTTGCCCTAAGACGATATATATATTGCATCCATGTTTAAGTTAGATGTCATTAGTATGAAATAAACGTGCAAGTAATAAATTTAAATTAATTCAAAGGTTGTAGTTATTTAATTTCCGTTTAGTAAATTTTATAATATCATCAATCAATATTGTGTTGGAGATAATAATTGTCTTATGTTACAATGTATATTACATGTTTTGTGATGTTACAACAAATGGTTTGTTTATTCTTGTTGTTGATATCCCGAACTTCGAGGACGAAGTTTATTTTCAGGGGGAAGGAATGTAATACTACAAATATTTTGAGTTATTATTGTGACGTCTTGTGATAAGATTGGTGTAGTTGATAATCGTAAATGGATAATTGTGTATCATAAGTTGGATGGTGCTCAATTGTGTGGATGGTTATAAATGTTGTCACAGTAGTTATGGGCGAACTTCGGACGAAGTTCATTTTTAGGGGGGAAGACTGTAATACCCCATAATTTAATAATAATTTATGTAATTTAAATAATTGATTAATGGCATTTCTAAAAATAATTGCAAATAAGACGTTAATTAAATAATAAAGTAAGTAAGCGAGTCGGAATTGGACTTAAAAGCTAATTAAGCCTTGGCCCGTATGATGTAGATAATTGGGCTGATTATATTAAGGCCTAAAATGAGTAGTAGTCGGGATTTGATGCTGGATTTAATAATAATATAATAAGAATAACAATAATATGGTAATTCCTAATAGTAATCGGAATAAGGTAATAGTTTCCTAATTGGCTTCATATACTTTCTAAGTTTAGACTATAATACTATGATATCTGAAAAATAAATCACAAAGATAGAAGAAGGAGATTTAAGAGACGGAAAGAGCAATTAGAGATAAAAGGTAAAAGACCGTCTAAATTTATGTTTATATCGTCGTACTCAATTAAATTATTGTTTAAACACCGTATGGACCACCGTGGACAGTTGGTTGGACTAAATCTTTTCGGTAACTTGTCGTTAGGAGCACCTAGACCAAAACACAATTTATAGCTTCACAAACAACTCTACAATTAGTAAAGAGGCAAGTAAAGGTCGGATCCCAAGGGACGGGAATTGAGATGAGATTTCTATTGCAACTAGTGGTGTCTTAGGGGTGTCACAATTGGGGTTGATGCACTACTACAAATACAGGCAACCAAAACGGCCCTTTAACAACGCTTATTCACGAAAATCATCAAAACACGTTGTAGAATTGATTCCGCGAATTTTACCAAACTTAATTACAACGGTTATGTGTTGTTAACCGTTGTTATTGGTTTTAACAACGGGTCATACTTAAACAACCGTTGTTAATGAAAAAACTAATAACAACGGTTAAATTTTAACCGTTGTTAATAGTTTGGCGCCAAATTAGTGAAAAGTAATCACAACGGTTATATTAGAACCCGTTTTTAATACCTTTTAACAACGGTTGTAGAATCAATAACCGTTGTTATTAATATTATGAAAATCTTAAGAACAACATATTGCTTTATTCTGCTATACGCTACAAACACAAACACAAGCTAATACTGCTACTATATCATCCTTCATTCCTCCCTGATCATCTCTCTCTGTCTTCATCTCCGTCACTGTTGTCACGTACGTCTTCTCTCCCTCATCGTGTTTATCAATCAGGTATATATATGTTTCTTAGCAACGCTTATAGATATAGGATGTTTTGGGTTATTATCTAATTTGTTGATAATTTAGCTTAATTGCTTTCCTGAATTTCGTTTATTTGTTTGCCTATTATTGTATTTTCTGAATTAGTTGCCTATTATTACGAATGTAGAATAATGACTCGAACTTGGATGATTGATGCAAATATGAGTGACCGCACCTACAAGGATGGTTTAGCTGAATTTTATGAATTCGTTTCGAACAATTTGAAAGGTTCTTCTAGTATTGCATGTCCTTGTGAAAGATGTGGTAATATTAGCTATATGGCTTTTCCGGACGTTAAAATACACCTAGAAAAGTGGAGATTTAGTCGATCCTATACACTTTGTATTTTTCATGGGGAATCATTAGAGGAAGAGAATAACTCTGAAGAAGATGATGTTGAGGTACACGAAAGGCTAACTGATGATCCTGAGTTTGCCGAGTTTTTTGAGTTGGAAGAGTTGGAAGTAGAGAAGTTGAATGTTGGGTCTATAGATAATGAAGAGAATGATGATGAGTCCATTGCTTTTGAAGATGTAGGTGATGACACTAGTAATTGGGATGACCTTAACAACATGTATGAGAAGTTGTGTGAGTCTGAAGCACCTCTGTATCCTGGTTGTAAGTTCACAAAAATGTCGGCTGTGGTGAAGTTGTATAATATCAAGGGGGCAAATGGGGTGAGTGACACGTGTTTCACTAGTTTTTTAGCCTTGATAAAGGAGTTGCTTCCTGATGGTAATGTTCTACCTGTTAAGACATATGAGGCGAAAAAACTAATAAGAGGAGTGGGTTTGAAATATGAGAAAATACATGCATGTCAAAATGATTGCATATTGTATCGGAAATTATATCAAAACTTAACCAATTGCCCTAAATGTTTGGAGTGGCGTTATAAGGATAAGGAAGGGATCCCGGCTAAGGTGTTGTGGTATTTTCCATTGATACCAAGAGTCATAAGGATTTATGCGAATCCCGATGATGCAAAAATGTTAACTTGGCATGAAACAGGAAGAATAAATGATGGAAAGCTAAGACACCCGGCAGATGGTAAGCAATGGAAATCGTTTGACGCTAAGTATCCCGAGTTCGGCAATGAACCTAGAAACTTACGTCTAGCGCTTTCCACTGATGGAATGAACCCACACGGAAACATGAGTAGCCAACATAGTACTTGGCCAGTAGTGTTGGCTATTTATAACTTACCTCCATATGTGTGCATGAAAAGAAAGTATTTGATGTTGTCGTTGTTAATTTCCGGCCCTAAACAACCTGGAAATGATATAGATGTATATTTGGAACCTCTTCTAGATGATTTGCGATTGTTGTGGGATAGTGGGATAGAAGTATTTGATGCATATAACAACGAAACTTTCAATTTGAGAGCGATGTTATTGTGTACAATAACTGACTATCCGGCTTATGGCGACCTTTCTGGGCACACAGTTCATGGGAAAGAGGCGTGTCCATTGTGTGGGGAGGATATCGAATCTGAATACTTGAAGTCTTCTCGTAAGTATGTGTATATGGGAAATAGGAGGTTCTTGTATCATGAGCATTGTTATCGCAAGATGCAGAAAGCATTCAATGGAAGACAAGAACTTCGTCAACCTCCTAGAATTTTGAGTGGGCATGAAGTTTATCAGAAAGTAAAGCATATTGAGATAGATTATGGGAAGAAGAGCGGCTCTAAATTGTCTACTCGTGGGTATAAGAAAAGATCCATATTTTTTGATAAACTTCCATATTGGCCTGACCGGAGGTCGAGCATTGCCTCGATTTCATGCACATTGAGAAAAATGTCTGTGATAATATTATCAATACCCTTCCGAATGTTCCTGGTAAAACAAAGGATAACGCCGCAGCTAGGGAAGATATGAAAATGATGGGTATTAGGCTAGAGTTGGCACCACGAAGAGAGAGGTAATCGTACATTTTTACCGCCAGCAGCTTTTACCCTTTCACGGAATGAGAGAAAAGAGTTCTGTGCATGCTTGAATGGAATTAAAGTGCCACATGGTTATTCGTCGAACATCAAAAGCCTAGTGTCGATGCAAGACCTAAAACTCACCGGGTTAAATTCACATGATTGTCACACTTTGATGCAACAATTACTACCTGTGGCTATTCGTTCCATTTTACCTGAAAAGGTATGATATGCTATAACTAGATTCTGTCTCTTCTTCCAGTCCATATGCAATAAAGTCATCGATCCCGATGACGCGGATTCATTGCAGGACCTCGTTGTAACCTCTCTTTGTCAGTTGGAAATGTATTTTCCACCCTCTTTCTTCACTATCATGATTCATCTGACCATTCACTTGGTTAGGGAGATTTTGTACCTTGGGCCCGTGTACTTGAGATACCAGTATCCTTTCGAAAGATTGATGAAAGTCTACAAGGACTATACATCTAATCGGTATCGTCCGGAAGGTTGTATTGCTGAACGCGCTATTTTAGACGAAGCTCTTTCATATTGTTACGATCATCTCTCCCCTGAGGAGTTGATTGGCGTTCCTAAGAATCGTCATAATGACTGGATGACCGAAAAAGGTATTAGGGGCCGGGTTGAAAAAATTGTGACACGTGAAATTTTGCATTTAGCACACATGTATGTGCTAAACAACGAAGATGAGGTGCAACCTTATATTCAACAACACAAAGATGAGCTCAAATACGATCACCAAAACAAGACCGAGAAGTGGATTGCGAACGAGCATGCGAAGACGTTTCCAGAGTGGTTTAGGAATATTGTCTGACAGTGTATTGATCAAACTGGTGATGACATCTCTCCTAGGTTACTACGTCTTGGTTTAGGTCCAAATGCCAGGGTCACCTTTTACAACAGTTTTGCCATTAATGGATATACTTTTTACACCCGCAAGCAAGATGAGTTGAGCACAATGCAAAATAGTGGTGTGAGTTCTGAATTTGAGGCAATGCACTTTGCTACTTCAAAAGATAAAAAGCCTATTTGGGGAAAATGCCTTTATTATGGTGTTATTCAAGAAATATTGGTACTAGATTACATTGATTTCACAATGCCTTTGTTTCGATGTAACTGGGTTGATAACAACATCCATTGTGTCCAAAAGGATAAGATGGGATTTACGTTGGTCAATCTGGGTAAGGTTGGCAATAATAAGGATGATCCTTTCATAATGGCATCCCAAGCTAAACAAGTGTTCTATGTCACCGATCCTATGGATAAGAAGTGGTATGTTGTACTGTCTATAAGGAGTAGAAGGTGTAGTCCATCCGATAATGGTGATGATGATCAGGATGTCGTTTTTGAGGGAATGGATCAGTCTACCACTGTATCTTATTTCGACGATGTTAACACTGATCATGAGGACACTGAAAGCATCTATATGCGTGATGACCATGGTGAAGGTATTTGGGTTAACGAAGAAACTACGACATCCAAGAAACGTCCCCGATCCTGAGATAGTTCATCGACACGTGATATGGACGACCAACATTTTGAGTCATTTTCAGACCAATAATTTGATGGTTTAATTTATTGGTAAATCAATAATGGTCATTATATTGTTAAATAAAAATTCCCAAATTTGCATGGCATGGTAAATCCTGTAGCTTAGATATGCGGTATGCATGCATCTTTGGTGTTGTCTTATTTTCTTGATCTTATTATTAGATGTGGATCTTTGGTGTTGAAATTGCTGAATAATGTTGCAAAGATATGGTGCTTCTGCTGTTACAGTATGTATTGTTACAGGTTTGGACTGTAATGGAATTACAGTAATTTAAAAAAAAACGGTTCAACAATAACAACGGTTATATTTAAATTACCCGTTGTTAATACTTTCAACAACGGGTGTAGTACCTCTACCCGTTGTCAATGATTTTTTTGACATATTTCATTTTGGAGCAAATTTGGTGAAAATATATTACAACGGGTATATTTTAACCGTTGTAATAAACTTTTGACAACGGTTGACTTTTATTGACCCGTTGTTATTAACATATAACAACGGTTCTTCTCTGAGCATTCGTTGTCAATAGTTTGTCTTAATAAAAAACTAATTTAGAAACCCACACAACATGCCATACACAAACACACACAACATTAGTTCAACCGTTGATATCCTGAGTTAATTTTTCTCTCTTCCTCGCTTTCTACATTCTCGTTGCCGGCCGTCGCCCAATTTCTGACGCCCAAATTCCGTTGCCTTCCCTTATCATCCCGCTCGTTCTCTTTATCATCATCATCATCATCAGGTATGTTCACTTTAATTTTGTGTTTCGTCATTAGGGTTTTAAGACGATCATCTTGTTTCTTTTTCATGCATCTGTTTGTTTTTCGTCTTCTTTGTTATCTTTATCATCCCGCATCATCTACTTCACTCCTCTTATTAGGGTTTAGGATTTTAGAAGCTTAATCTGTTGTTTTAAATTTTCATTCCTATTAGGGTTTAGGGTTTTAGATAATACTCTGCATGTACGTTGTTAAGTTGTTCATTTCCTATATCATTCATATTTGGGTTTTAGGATTATCATGGGTGAAAAACGTAAAAGAAGTCAAAGGAATAATAAGCCTAGTGATAATAAGCCTGGTAAGAGGGGTGCTACGAAGTGCCAGAGAGTCCTTGCAGCTATAGCCGCTAAACAGCCGTTCAAAATAACATCGAGTGAGATGGGTTTCCCTACTGGTCGAAATGCGGGTCTTTTCTCCAGTTGGATTGGTACTTGCACAAGACAGTTTGTGCCTATCCATTTAGATGATTTTAGAAATTGGAATCCAAAATTGGTGGAGTTATACTTGGCTCGTGTAAAGGAAGGCTTTATTATACCCTATGAAAGCCATGATCCGTATTTAATGCATAAGGCAGCGGATGTCCACAGGCAGTGGAGGTGTGACGTTGCTAGGGATTGGTTGTATGTGGACAAGGCAACGGGGGAGATGCGTAAGAGCCCACCGGAAAACAAGTGTCCCACCATCAAGCAGGAACAATGGGATCTTTTCAAAAAGATGAGAACTACTGAGAAGTTTCAGGTTAAATATCCTCGCCTTTTAGCGATTTACCTATCATTTTTTTAATTAATGAGTCCTTTATATAATCTTTTTATTATCTCATCTACTTGCGCTTTTATATAATTATTTGAAGGCCGTTAGCAGAAGAAATCGTGCTAACATTTCATGCAAAAAGGGGAAATGGTATGGTTCTCGAGGCGGTTACATAAAGATAGAAGAGAACCTCGTAAGTAGCATGCATTATTCCCCTGTGAGACTTTATTTTTTTAATCACACTTGGACTTGCATAAATGTTACCATGTTAATGTTACCATGTTAATGTGTAGGTGGCAAAGGGAGTGAAAGAGGTGGATCGGCATTTAACTTATAAAGAAGGGTACACGCTTAAAGGATCCCGGCCGCGTGACAAATATGATGAGGAAGTGTTGGCCAACATAGTAAGCATTATTTTATTAAGACGAGTCCATTACTAACTTTATTATTTTAGTCACAAATATAATTTGAAGTTTATTTAATATATTATAGGACAACGTATTGAAAGAGGTAGAAGAAGGGAAATTCACTCCCAGTGGTCGTAATGACGTTCTTGCTAGAGCGATCGGCCGACCCGAACATCCAGGTCGTTTGAGGGGCGTCCCGTTACAGGTTGGAGTAACAAAATATTATGGGAAAACTGCCCAGATAAAGAAGAAAAGGAAGACTAAGTCTGAGAAGGCTGACATGGTAACATTTATTCTATTATTTTCATTTAAGTTCAATTCACATGTTATTGTTGGGATAAAAATTGCTGACACATTACATTCTTGGCAAGCGACTTGATTAATGGCATCCGTACTACTAAAGCCGAATGCTGGAGGTAAGCTTTCCGAAGATGAAGTGAAGATGATGGAGGATGTCATTTCTAAAGGGGGTAATAATAAGGTACAACAGATTGGTCAAGAGGCCGCTACTACCTTGGCAATACATGAGAAGGAAGTATCGGTCAACGAGATTCAGAAAGATCAGGTACCTAATAATGCTTCTGAAGTTGTAACAACTAAAGGCGATTAGGTACCTAATACTTCCTTATTTTTCTTTTCTTTTTTTTTTTGGGTAAGATCGGGGGTGTGTTCCCCGCCACTCTAATTCTATAACTTCCGACATCGTGCCATTGGTTAATTTTATTAGGTAAATAATGGGTCCGAAAAGGAGATGCAACTTGAGAACACTACGGTGATGGAAAACAAAGATACATCCCCTTCAAGTCGGTTCCTGTTTTTCAAGGGTATGCATGAAGTGTTTAATTTGTTAAATTTATATGAATGCTGAAGTTTGTGCAAAAATCGGCTAAGACAGAAAGCGTTTTTGCAAAATCTTTTGAATGCTGAAGCGTTTTTGTAAAGATATAATAATGTATGTGTATATTCTTCAGGCCTTAAACAAGAGGCTAGTTATTCTTGTTGACCCTAAAACCGAAAAGCCACATGTGCGCGTTGGCCGGGGTCTCGTAGAAATGCACACCAAATCTGCAGCGTGAAATCGTAGTTCATGGCGAAAAACTTTTGCCGAATCATACCAAAGTAGAGATAACTACGTCTTACCACGCCATGAAAACTTGCAACTCGTCGTCCCGATTCGTGACGACATTACCATTCTGGGAGATGCGCTTGGAAGTTTCATCCAATGGCCTGAAACTCACATCTACTTGGCTCGGACGTCTCCGCCTCAGAAGCGGAAAGCAGTTGGGGTTAGAAGAAATACCTTTATATATATGTTAAATTTTTAATTGTTGAATGTTTTTATATGTTAAATTTATATGTTATTTTTTTTGTAGGGAACAAAAAAGCCGGCTTTGGCGGATAACCCTAAGTCCACAGACATGCCAACGACCTCGTCGAGACAACAACTTGATGAGGTATATAATTAACTTCTCCATTTTTTTAAAAACCTCGCTCCCTTTATTTATATTTTTTCTGTATTTATAAAAAGCATGGTAATTTTGTGTAGGGGACAAAAAAGACCGATAAGCCTAAGTCCCCGTCTTACTGCTTTGCTACTACCTCATCATTGAAAGTTAGGAGTTTAAACGACACACAATATAAAGGGAAGGATTACATGGGATATGTAAGAACGGTGACGATGAGGAAACTGCATGAGGAGGCTGCCCATCGCATAGCAACCGAGCAATTGATAGTTATTCCGCTCGAGGAGGATATTCTAGGGGTTGAGCGCCAAGCACTTCTATCATGGGATATGCTAGCCGTATGGGCTGGCCTAGACCAGATTGATATCCAACACGTATTTGTTTGGATGAAGTAAGTTTCTTAATAAATAATTTCATATTCTAATATTCTGACTACTAGATAGTGTTTTAAATACCGGAATTAATACCGTAATAATGTAGGATATTGAAATTGAGAGTGATCCCCGAGAAGAATATTCCATCTGATCAATACGGATTCCTGTGCCCCTTTATTTTATCTTTATTTATTGCGGATTTCTCGTTCCAAGACCGGGTAGATTATATTGCTCAGCAATTGGCGACAACCAAGAAGCTGATTGTTGGCGCTTATAATGAAAAAGGGTAATAAACAAATTAATATTACGTTTCCCCCTACAATTGCATTTTCATAACTAATATATGTACTTGTTAATAATGATGATGTCTCTTGATGTAGGACTCATTGGGTGCTAGCAGCCATCATGCCGACAAGGAATAAAGTTTTCTAGTTGGACTCTTTACATCATCAACCAAGCGAGACTTTTAAGCGCTTGATTAATATGTAAGTTTATAATACTGATTTATTTATAATAACATTTTCAATTTTTATTTATAGAAAAAAGCTCTTTCATATTTTTGCCCCTAAAAAAATTAGTTTCGCCTCCTTTTTTATTTTTTTAAAAAGGGTCTTTGAGAAGAAAAGAGCAAACAAGCGGGATCAACCCACGAAAGATTCGATGTTGGCCCGATTTTATTACGATAACAGATAGGGGTACGTGCTGCTCAAATACAATAACATTAAGTGCAAAATCTGTGTTTAATACTAATACAATACCTAAAGTTCAAGATTCCGATGTGAGCCTTCTCTCGTCTGTTTTTTTTATGTAATAATAGGCCCCTCGCCACCCAGATAGCATACAATGTGGATACTACGCTTGTCGGTTCATGTTGGAGATTATTAGGCGAAGATATCTCATTATTCCAAAAAAGGTTAGTAATAATTTAAACATGTGTTTATTACTTTTTTTTAAATTAGAGCTAATGTTGTCTTGCTTGTTTATATATACCATGATATTGCTAATGTTGTCTTGCATCTTTGCTATATATACCATAATGTCTTCTCTTTGTTTTTTCAGATGCAATCAACCCGTCTGTGATTGAGCGGTACTCAAGTATAGATATAGACGAGGTAAGAGACATGAGGGGCAATTACGTCTTAGAATATAGAAATGCATGATACTCATAGTTTAGATCAACTTATTAGTAAATTTTTTGTTGAAGTTAGGGAATGATTAGTTCATGTAAATTCAACTCCTTGTAATTATATATATATATATATATATATATATATATATATATATATATATATATATATATATATATATATATATATATATATGATGATCTTTTTGTGGTTGAATTGAATCTATTGAGTTCGATGAACCCAAATGTGATTTATCTTTGGTCTTTGGTATATGGTGTCACTGATATATGCAGGTTTTTGTATGGCATGAAACAAATTTAATTTTTCAAAACATTAGTAGTTCGTAATAAAAACGGTTACTAAAAAAAAAACCGTTGTGAATCCTTTCACAACGGTTAATAAAAATAACACCGTTGTGAATGACTTTCACAAATACCCGCGCATAATATTCAACAACAGGTTTTAATCGAAGAACCGTTGTTAAAAGTCTTCACAATTTTGGAGGTAAAATTTCAACAACGGGTATTAAACTAAGAACCGTTGTTACTAAAAATTTCAACAACGGGTATGTAGCATAAACCCGTTGTCAAAAGACTTCACAATTTTGGAGGGAAAGTTACAACAACGGTTATACATACGACAACCGTTGTTATATTATTCCCTCCAAATTTTTGAAACACTTTCCACAACGGTGAACATTCAACAACAACGGCTTTTAACCGTGGTGAATACTTTAGACAACGGTTTCTTTAAATAACCAAACCGTTGTAAATACATTCTACAACGGCCGCTTTAACAACGTTTGCTTTTTGTTTTTACAACGGTTTTTACCCGTTGTTATAGGCTGTATCTGTAGTAGTGATATAGAAGATCACTAAACTAAATAGCAATAAAAGTAAACAAGCAAGATGAATTAAAAGGGTTGTAAACAATTGATAAAAAGCACTAGGGTATCATGGGGTCATAGGGGATTCATGGGAATTGATCATACAAACATGTTCTCAAATTATAAGCAAGCAAGTATTGTTGTGATGGATTGAGTTGGTTTATATCTTACAATCCTAGGAAAGTTTGGGTCCCGGAGCCGAATCGATTAGATTGTACAACACCTACAAGTCGACTTAGTCTTCCCTACTCAACAACATGCATGGTCTAATGAGACTCGAGTTGGTTTATGTCTTACAAGTCTCATTGAAAAGATAGGTGATGGGTAAAAAATTCAAGGATTCATAGGCTCGCATTTCATCAAACATAACATGTGCATGAGTTGAGATCAAAACAAGCAAGCAAATAAACCATGAAAGCATATTAATTTAAGCATGAATCATTCCCCATGTTGGTTTCCTCTAATTACCCATTAACCCTAGCTATGGAACTACTCACTCATTATCATGTTGAACATGCTAGCAAGGTTGTCAATCATACCAACAAAGTGAAACATGATGAACAAATGAAAGTAATTAGCAATAATTAAAAAGGGATTAAGAGAATTATACCTACTAATGATTCCAATAATAAAGCAAAGAATAAAAGAAGTACTTGATGCTTGATTGAGAGGTTGTCAATCTCCCAATAATAACCCAAATAATCTTCAATTACCCAAAATAAAGGATGAACAAAAGAGAGATTAAGGAAATAAAACTTGTATTAGAACTTGATTAATTGTTGATTACAAAACTAAAGAGAGATTTGATTGATATTAACTACACTAAGAATTGATAAGAAGAACATGCTCTTCTATTTAGACTAATGGGGTATTTATAGTGGGGATTAGGTGTAGGAATTAGGGTTAACTAAGGGCTAAATAAGTAATTACATCTTTGAGTTTTGGACAGGGAAACGCCGGTATTTTTGGAAGGATGGGCATCTTTCTTTAAGCTTGAAGAAGACGAAGTTGTGCTGCCTTGGAATCAGTGCGTCTTAGGCACGGGACGGCCGGATTCGTGGGTCTCTGCCCGGGCGTCTTGGGGATAATACGGGCGTCTTCTGGTGTTGCTGCCCGGGCGTCTTGAAGAGAAGACGCACGGATTGTGAAGGTGGAAGACGGGCGTCTTCAGGACAATCTGCACGGATTGCTTGACAGTCTCATTTCTTCTTCTTTTCTTCCCTTTTCTTCATAAAATCTTTGAGGATTTCCTCGGGGATGCAAGGATCTTTACGCATCATTGCCCATATACTATAGTATGTACAAAGGCCTTTTAATCTTGTCTCTCCTTGATGCTTGGTCATTGAATTCAATCAGTTTAGCCTCGTTTTGCCATGAAAATGCAAGGTTTGCACTCCTTTCCTACCAAGGACACAAAACCTCAAAGAAAATTCAAAACAAAGAACTAAAGACAATAAATGACCCAAATATGCACTAAAAAGCATGGGAACAAGGCTAATTCGGGGACTAAAAGTGCTCTAATTATGGTCACATCAAATATCCCCAAACCGAACCTTTGCTCGTCCCGAGTAAAGAGGTGACAAAGACTAGGACCAATACTAACCAAATAATAAAGCCGATATGAGATAATTAGCGGGTCTCACTCGGCCCCTTCAACTCACAACAAGACAACCATGAGGTAGGATGCCTTCTTGCAAGGCAAGGTGGGTCTTTCCAAAATGGCGACACATCCAAACATTAATCACACAAAATCAAATCATGGACGCATCTACAAAAGAATAGCCACTTTCCTCATCTAAGTGGCGGAAATTATCTACAAGGGAAGCAATTCAAGGGTACACACTCCTTCATAGATGCAATTTCTTCAAACTACTAAGCCTAGAAGATACCAATAAATCACCTCCAAGTTGTGTCAAGCTAGGGTACCTTTGTCCTCAATCGTTAAACGCTTTATTCAAGAGTAGACTCCCTATGGTGTTAGAAACACTGGAAGATCGCGGAATTCCCCCTCTTGCCTAGACAAGAAGAAGGGTCGTCCCCTATCTACCATGCACAAAAATGGATACGATGGATAAAGGGATTGATAGATATTTGAGTTTCACTTTGGGAGTTTGCTTTCATTCCCCCCCCACTACTACAGATACAGCCTATAACAACGGGTAAAAACCGTTGTAAAATAAAAAAGCGGACGTTGTTAAAGCGGCCGTTGTAGAAGGTATTTACAACGGTTTGCTTATTTAGTGAAACCGTTGTTAAAAGTATTCACCACGGTTAAAAGCCGTTGTTGTTGGGTGTTCTCCGTTGTGGAAAGTGTCTCAAAATTTTGGAGGGAATAATATAACAACGGTTGTCCTATGTATAACCGTTGTTGTAACTTTCCCTCCAAAATTATGAAGTCTTTTCACAACGGGTTTATGTTACATACCCGTTGTTGAAATTATTAGTAACAACGGTTCTTTGTTTAATACCCGTTGTTGTAATTTTACCTCCAAAATTGTGAATACTTTTAACAACGGTTCTTCGATTAAAACCTGTTGTTGAATATTATGCGCGGGTATTTGTGAATGTCATTCACAACGGTGTTATTTTTATTAACCCGTTGTTAAAGGTATTCACAACGGTTTTTTTTAGTAACCGTTTTTATTACGAACTCCTAATGTTTTGAAAAATTTAATTTGTTTCATGCCATTCAAAAACCTGCATATATCAGCAGCACCAGCATAAATCACAGCTGGGTTCATCAGAACTCAATACATTCAATTCAACCACAACAGCAGCTGCATCATATATATATATACTTACAAGGAGTTGAATTTACATGAACTAATCATTCCCTAACTTCAACAAAAATTTACTAATAAGTTGATCTAAACTCTGAGTATCATGCATTTCTAATATATTCTAAGACGTAGTTGCCCCACATGTCTCTTACCTCGTCTATATCTATATTTGAGTACTGCTCAATCTGTTCTGACGGGTTGATTGCATACTGCGGAAAAAACAAAGAGAAGACATTATGGTATATATAGCAGCAAGCAAGACAACATAGCAACATCATGGCATATATAGCAGCAAGCAAGACAACATTAACTCTAATTTAAAAAAAGTAATAAACACATTATTAAATTACTAACCTTTGGAGGAATAATGATATATCTTCGCCTAATAATCTCCAACATGAACCGACAAGCGTAGTATCCACATTGTATGCTATCTGGCTGGCGAGGCTATTATTACATAAAAACAAACAGACGAGAGAAGGCTTACATCAGAATCTTGAACTTTAGGTATTGTATTAGTATTAAACACAGATTTTGCACTTAATATTATTGTATTTGAGCACGTACCCCTGTTATCGTAATAAAATCAGGGCCAACATCAGAATCTTTCGTGGGTTGATCCTGCTCGTTTGCTCTTTTCTTCTCAAAGGCCCTTTTTTAAAAAAAAAAAAAAAAAGGCGAAAACTCATTTTGGTAGGGGCAAAAATGAGCTTTTTTCTATAAATAAAAATTGAAACTTAATGTTATTATAAATAAATCAGTATTATAAACTTACATATTAATCAAGCGCTTAAAAGTCTCGCTTGGTTGCTGATGTAAAGAGTCCAACCAAAAACTTTTTCTTTTTGTCGGCATGATGGCTGCTAGCACCCAATGAGTCCTACATCAAGAGACATCATCATTATTAACAAGTACATATACTCCCTCCAAGTTTTATCAATCTTCCCCTTTCAATAAAATACTCCTCACATATATTAGAGAAAGGGGAAGATACATATCACTTGGAGGGAGTATTAGTTATGAAAATGCAATTGTAGGGGGAAACGTAATATTAATTTGTTTATTACCCTTTTTCATTATAAACGCCAAAAATCAGCTTCTTGTTTGTCGTCAATTGCTGAGCAATATAATCTACCCGTTGATCGAACGAGAAATCCAAAATAAATAAAGATAAAACATAGGGGCACAGGAATCCGTAGTGATCAGATGGAATTTTCTTCTCGGGGATCACTCTCAATTGCAATATCCTACATTATTACGGTATTAATTCCGGTATTTAAAACACTATCTACCTAGTAGTCAGAATATTAGACTATGAAATTATTTATTAAGAAACTTACTTCATCCAAACAAATATGTGTGATATATCAACTGGTCTAGTCCAGCCCATACGGCTAGCGATCCCATGATATAGCAGCTTGGCGCTCAGCCCCTAGAATATCCTCCTCGAGCGGAATAATTATCAGTTGCTCGGAGGCTATGCGATGGCCAGCCTCCTCATACAGTCTCATCATCGTCTCCGTTCTTACTTTTTGCATGTAATCCTTCCCTTTATATATTGTGGAGTTTATACTCCTAACTTTCACTACCGGAAAGAATGAGTCTTTGATGTGGTGCTACTACCACCAGCCTACACATGTAGTATAGATAATTAAAATAATAACAAATCCAAAGGTAATAACATATCCTAGTTGGAGTAATAAAAATAAAAGCGTACTTAATTAAATACATACCTCATCAAGTTGTTGTGAAGTCGAGGTCGTTGGCATGTCTGTGGACTTAGGCTTATCCGCCAAAGCCGCCTTTTTTGTTCCCTACAAAAAAAAATAACATATAAAAACATTCAACAATTAAAAATGTAACACATATATATATATATATAAAGGTGTTTCTTCTAACCCCAATCGCTTTCCGCTTCTCAAAGTGGAGATATCTTCGCCAAGAAGATGTGAGTATCAGCCATTGGATGAAACTTCCAAGCGCATCTCCCGTAATGGTAATGTCGTCACGAATCGGGACAGCGGTGGAAGTTTTTCATGGCCTGGATTGACCGTAGTTATCTCTACTATTCTATGATTCGGCAAAAGTTTTTCGCCATGAACTACGATTTCCGCCGCAGGTTTGTTTTCTACGAGACCCCGGCCAACACGCACATGTGGCTTTTCGATTCTATTAGGGTCAGCAAGAATAACTGGCCTCTTGTTTACGGCCTGAGGAATATACACATACATACATTATTATTATATCTTTGCAAAAACGCTTCAGCATTCAAAAGATTTTGCAAAAACGCTTTCTGTCTCAGGCCGATTTTTGCACAAACTTCAAAGATTCATATAAATTTAACTAATTAAACACTTCATGCATACCTTATTGAAAACAGGAACCGACTTGAAGGGGATGTATGCTTTGTTTTCCATCACCGCCTTCTCATCAAGTTGCATCTCCTTTTCAGACCCATTATTTACCTAATAAAATTAACCAATTCAATGGCACCATGTCGAAGTTGGCGGTGAACACACCCCCTGATCTTACCCAAAAAAAAAAAAAAAAAAAAAAATAAGGAAGTATATTAGGTACCGATCGGCTTTAGTTGTTACAACTTCGAAGCATTATTAGGTACCGATCCTTCGAATCTCGTTGACCGATACTTCCTTCTCATGTATTGCCAAGGTAGTAGCGGCCTCTTCACCAATCTGTTGTACCTTATTATTACCCCTTTAGAAATGACATCCTCCATCATCTTCACTTCTTCTTCGGAAAGCTTACCTCCAAAGATTCAGGCTTTTAGTAGTACGGATGCCATTAATCAAGTCGCTTGCCAAGAATGTAATGTGTCAGCAATTTTTATCCCAACAATAACATGTGAATTGAACTTAAATGAAAATAATAGAATAAATGTTACATTGTCGGCCTTCTCGGACTTAGTCTTCCTTTTCTTCTTTATCCGGCGCTTTTCCCATAATATTTCGTTACTCCAACCTGTAACGGGACGCCCCTCAAACGACCTGGATGTTCGGGTCGGCCGATCGTCGTAGCAAGAACGTCATTACGACCACTGGGAGTGAATTTCCCTTCTTCTACCTCTTTCAATACGTTATCCTATAATATATTAAATAAACTTCAAATTATATTTGTGACTAAAATAATAAAGTTAGTAATGAACTCGTCTTAATAAAATAATGCTTACTATGTTGGCCAAAACTTCCTCATCGTATTTGTCATGCGACGACCAGGATCCTTTAGGCGTGTGCCCATGTTTATAAGTTACATGCCGATCCACCTCTTTCACTCCCTTTGCCACCTACACATTAACATGGTAACATTTATACACGTAAATGTGTATCAATGCAAGTCCAAGTGTGATTAAAAAAATAAAGTCTCACAGGGCAATAATGCATGCTACTTACGAGGTCCTCTTCTATCTTTCTCAGAACCGCCTCGAGAACCATAGAATTTCCCCTTCTTGCATGAAATGTTAGCACGATTTCTTGTGCTAACGGACTTCAAATAATTATATAAAAGCGCAAGTTGATGAGATAATAAAAAGATTATATAAAGGACTCATTAATTAAAAAAATGATAGGTAAATCGTTAAAAGGCGAGGATATTTAACCCGAAACTTCTCGCAGTTCTCATCTTTTTGAAAAGATCCCATTCTTCCCGCTTGATGGTGGGACACTTGTTTTCCGTTGGGCTCTTACGCATCTCCCCCGTTGCCTTGTCCACATACAACCAATCCCTAGCAACGGCACACTTCCACCGCCTCGTGGACCTCCGCCGCCTTATGCATTAAATACTCATCATGGCTTATATCGGGTATAATAAAGCCTTCCTTTATACGAGCCAAGTATAACTCCGCCAATTTTGGATTCAAAGTTCTAACATCATCTAAATGGATAGGCACAAACTGTCTTGTGCAAGCACCAATCCAACTGGAGAAAAGACCCGCATTTGGACCAGTAGGGAAACCCTTCTCACTCCATGTTATTTCGAACGGCTGTTTAGCGGCTATAGCTGCAAGGACTCTCTTGCACTTCGTAGCACCCCTCTCACCAGGCTTATTATCACCAGGCTCATTATTCTTTTGACTTCTTTTACGTTTTTCACCCATGATAATCCTAAAACCCAAATATGAATGATATAGCTGGAAATGAACAACTTAACAACGTACATGCAGAGTATTATCTAAAACCCTAAACCCTAATAGGAATGAAAATTTAAAACAACAGATTGAGCTTCTAAAATCCTAAACCCTGATAAGAGGAGTAAAGTAGATGATGCGGGATGATAAAGATAACAAAGAAAACGAAAAACAAACAGATGCATGAAAAAAAGAAACAAGATGATCATCTTAAAACCCTAATGACGAAACACAAAATTAAAGTGAACATACCTGTTGATGATGATGATAAAGAGAACGAGCAGGAAGGCAACGGAATCTGGGCTTCGGAAACTGGGCGACGGCCGGCGACGAGAATGTAAAAAGCGAGGAAGAGAGAAGAATTAACACAGGATACCAACGGTTGGAGTAATAATGTTGTGTGTGTTTTTGTGTATGGCATGCTGGATGGGTTTCTATATTAGTTTTTTATTAAGACAACCTATTGACAACGGGTGCTCAAAACAAAACCGTTGTTGTATGTTATAACAACGGGTCAATAAACGTTAACCGTTGTCAAAATTTTATTACAACGGGTAAACTATACCCGTTGTAATATATGTTCACCAAATTTGCGCCAAAATGAAATATGTCAAAAAATATAATTGACAACGGGTAGAAGTACTACACCCGTTGTTGAAAGTATTAACAACGGGTAATTTAAATATAACCGTTGTTATTGTTGAACCTCTTTTTTTTTTTAAATTATCAGAATTCCATTACAGTCCAAACTGTAACAATACATACTTTGCAACATTATTCAAAAATTTCAACACCAAAGATCCACATCTAATAATAAGATCAAGAAAATAAGACAACTTACACCAGCATGCATGCATACTGTACATGTCCTGATGAACTATCTCAGGATCGGGGACGTTTCTTGGATGTCATAGTTTCTTCGTTAACCCAAATACCTTCACCATGGTCATCACGCATATAGATGCTTTCAGTGTCCTCATGAGATCGTGTCAACATCGTCGAAATAAGATACAAAGTGGTAGACCGATCCATTCCCTCAAAAACGACATCCCGATCATCATCATCATTATCGGATGGACTACTCCTTCTTTTCCTTATAGACAACAATGACCACTTCTTATCCATAGGATCGGTGACATAGAACACTTGTTTAGCTTGGGATGCCATTATGAAAGGATCATCCTTATTATTGCCAACCTTACCCAGATTGACCAACGTAAATCCCATCTTATCCTTTCGGACACAATGGATGTTGTTATCAACCCAATTACATCGAAACAAAGGCATTGTGAAATCAATGTAATCTAGTACCAATATTTCTTGAATAACACCATAATAAAGGCATTTTCCCCAAATAGGCTTTTTATCTTTTGAAGTAGCAAAGTGCATTGCCTCAAATTCTGAACTCACACCACTATTTTGCATTGTGCTCACCTCATCTTGCTCGCGGGTGTAAAAAGTATATCCATTAATGGCAAAACTGTTGTAAAAGGTGACCCCGGCATTTGGACCTAAACCAAGACGTAGTAACCTAGGAGAGATGTCATCACCAGTTTGATCAAGACAATCGTAAGACAATATTCCTAAACCACTCTCGAAACGTCTTCGTATGCTCGTTCGCAATCCACTTCTCGGTCTTGTTTTGGTGATCGTATTTGAGCTCATCTTTGTGTTGTTGAATATAAGGTTGCACCTCATCTTCGTTGTTTAGCACATACATGTGTGCTAAATGCAACATTTCACGTGTCACAATTTTTTCAACCCGGCCCCTAATACCTTTTCCTGGTCATCCAAATCACTATGACGATTCTTAGGAACGCCAATCAACTCCTTCGGGGAGAGATGAGCGTAACAATATGAAAGAGCTTCGTCTAAAATAGCGCGTTCAAAGAATACAACCTTCCTGGACGATACCGATTAGATGTATAGTCCTTGTAGACTTTCATCAATCTTTCGAAAGGATACTGGTATCTCAAGTACACGGGCCCAAGGTACAAAATCTCCCTAACCAAGTGAATGGTCAGATGAATCATGATAGTGAAGAAAGAGGGTGGAAAATACATTTCCAACTCGACAAAGAGAGGTTACAACGAGGTCCCGCAATGAATCCGCGTCATCGGGATCGATGACTTTCTCGCATATGGACTGGAAGAAGAGACAGAATCTAGTTATAGCATATCTTACCTTTTCGGGTAAAATGGAACGAATAGCCACAGGTAGTAATTGTTGCATCAAAGTGTGACAATCATGTGACTTTAACCCGCTGAGTTTTAGGTCTTGCATCGACACTAGGCTTTTGATGTTCGACGAATAACCATGTGGCACTTTAATTCCATTCAAGCATGCACAGAACTCTTTTCTCTCATTCCGTGAAAGGGTAAAAGCTGCCAAGGTAAAAATGTACGATTACCTCTCTTCTGTGGTGCCAACTCTAGCCTAATACCCATCATTTTCATATCTTCCCTAGTCTGCGGCGTTATCCTTTGTTTTACCAGGAACATTCGAAGGGTATTGATAATATTATCACGACATTTTTCTCAATGTGCATGAAATCGAGGCAATGCCTCGACCTCCAGTCGAGCCAATATGGAAGTTTATCAAAAAATATGGATCTTTTCTTATACCCACGAGTAGACAATTTAGAGCCGCTCTTCTTCCCATAATCTATCTCAATATGCTTTACTTTCCGATAAACTTCATGCCCACTCAAAATTCTAGGAGGTTGACGAAGTTCTTGTCTTCCATTGAATGCTTTCTGCATCTTGCGATAACAATGGTCATGAGACAAGAACCTCCTATTTCCCATATACACATACTTACGAGAAGACTTCAAGTATTCGGACTCGATATCCTCCCCACACAATGGACAAGCCTCTTTCCCATGAACTGTGTGCCCGAAAGGTCGCCATAAGCCGGATAGTCGGTTATTGTACACAATAACATCGCTCTCAAATTGAAAGTTTCGTTCTTATATGCATCAAATACTTCTATCCCACTATCCCACAACAATCGCAAATCATCTAGAAGAGGTTCCAAATATACATCTATATCATTTCCAGGTTGTTTAGGGCCGGAAATTAACAACGACAACATCAAATACTTTCTTTTCATGCACACATATGGAGGTAAGTTATAAATAGCCAACACTACTGGCCAAGTACTATGTTGGCTACTCATGTTTCCGTGTGGGTTCATTCCATCCGTGGACAGCGCTAGACGTAAGTTTCTAGGTTCATTGCCGAACTCGGGATACTTAGCGTCGAACGATTTCCATTGCTTACCATCTGCCAGGTGTCTTAGCTTTCCATCATTTATTCTTCCTGTTTCATGCCAAGTTAACATTTTTGCATCATCGGGATTCGCATAAATCCTTATGACTCTTGGTATCAATGGAAAATACCACAACACCTTAGCCGGGATCCCTTCCTTATCCTTATAACGCCACTCCAAACATTTAGGGCAATTGGTTAAGTTTTGATATAATTTCCGATACAATATGCAATCATTTGGACATGCATGTATTTTCTCATATTTCATACCCACTCCTCTTATTAGTTTTTTCGCCTCATATGTCTTAACAGGTAGAACATTACCATCATGAAGCAACTCCTTTATCAAGGCTAAAAAACTAGTGAAACACGTGTCACTCACCCCATTTGCCCCCTTGATATTATACAACTTCACCACAGCAGACATTTTTGTGAACTTACAACCAGGATAAAGAGGTGCTTCAGACTCACACAACTTCTCATACATGTTGTTAATAAGGTCATCCCAATTACTAGTGTCATCACCTACATCTTCAAAAGCAATGGAATCATCATCATTCTCTTCATTATCTATAGACCCAACATTCAACTTCTCTACTTCCAACTCTTCCAACTCAAAAACTCGGCAAACTCGGGATCATCGCTTAGCCTTTCGTGTACCTCAACATCATCTTCTTCCGAGTTATTCTCTTCCTCTAATGATTCCCCATGAAAAATCCAAAGTGTATAGGATCGACTAAATCTCCACTTTTCTAGGTGTATTTTAACGTCCGGAAAAGCCATATAGCTAATATTACCGCATCTTTCACAAGGACATGCAATACTAGAAGAACCTTTCAAATTGTTCTAAACGAATTCATAAAATTCAGCTAAACCATCCTTGTAGGTGCGGTCACTCATATTTGCATCAATCATCCAAGTTCGAGTCATTATTCTACATTCGTAATAATAGGCAACTAATTCAGAAAATACAATAATAGGCAAACAAATAAACGAAATAAGCGTTGCTAAGAAACATATATATACCTGATTGATAAACACGCGCGATGAGGGGGAGAAGACGTGACAACAAAGGACGGAGATGAAGACAGAGAGACGATCAGGGAGGAATGGAGGATGATATAGTAGCAGTATTAGCTTGTGTTTGTGTTTGTAGCGTATAGCAGAATAAAGCAATATGTTGTTCTTAAGATTTTCATAATATTAATAACAACGGTTATTGAGACTACAACCGTTGTTAAAACGTATTAAAAACGGGTTCTAATATAACCGTTGTGATTACTTTTCACTAATTTGGCGCCAAACCATTAACAACGGTTAAATTTTAACCGTTGTTATTAGTTTTTTTATTAACAACGGTTGTTTAAGTATGACCCGTTGTTAAAAGAAATAACAACGGTTAACAACGCATAACCGTTGTCATTAAGTTTGGTAAAATTCGCGGAATAAATTCTACAACGTGTTTTGATGATTTTCGTGAATAAGCGTTGTTAAAGGGCCGTTGTGGTTGCCTGTTTTTGTAGTAGTGCCCCCCCCCCCGCCCCCCAAATTCATGTGGCATATAACATTTGAGAACGCTTTCTTTGCCATTTCTTTTTGATTTTTGGCATTTCAACACTTGACAACTTTCAACTTTTCTATGCATTTCTTTTTGAACATTTTCAAAGTCACCCCATATGTAGTGAGGGTGGCTTATATTTGAAGCTTTAGGAGTTCTATTTTTGCTCCTCTTTTCATTTGATGCATTTTTGCAAACTTTCTTTCACTTTTCATTTCTTTGAACTCAAATTGATTTCTTTTTGTGCCCATTCCCTTTGATGACAAAAATATGGTAGAACATGGATGATGGATGGATGGATGCATGGTTTCAAGGGTCACCTTGGAATAAACGGTAGCCAAGGAGTTATCACACCACAAGGTACTCTTGACTAGGCCTTAATCCATGGGTCAAAGGATACTAGCATGACACATCCTAGGGTGTTTTACAAGTATTCTAACAAGCAAAGTCTTGAGAAGAAAAAGCATCTACTAGGGCCTATATACACTGGTCAAGCTTCCCAAGTAGACAGTTTCGCAACATTTTTCTAACATGCAACTACATGCCATGATGCAACTAGCATATAAACATCCTAATGCAAATGATTCTACCAACTAATATGACACATACACTAAATGCAAGTCCTAAGTTCACATTGTTATACCGCATCAATCAAAATAAAGCCACATAGTCATTAACATAAAGAGGAAAAAGGAGATTGGAAAGATCATACCATGCGGTCTTCATGATCCTCATGCCTCGGATGTGGCATAGTCAATTAATGTGAACAAGGGTAAAACAAACACAATATATACAATAATATATACATGACTACACTACAAAGGAAATGAACTTGTTTTTGGTTTTTCAATTTTTCAAATGTTTATGGTTTTTTTCGAAATTTTCAATTTTTTTTGAATTTTTGAATATAAAAGTTAAGTTAGAATTCCCCATCCCCACACTAATATGGGCATTGTCCTCAATGGCCAAAATGATGGGAAATCATGCAAGCATGATGTATGAATTCTACACTAAATGCAAGCTACACTAATCTACACTACATGATGCATGGTTTTTGTTTATGACTGAGAGGATAATTTAGATTACCTCCCGTTGCATATGCATGTGCTTCCCCAAACCGAGTTAGACATTATTTCTAGTGTCCTAAGGTTGGGTGTAGTTCATGCACACAAATGCAATGCATGAAACTAAATTTGTCATTTTGGAATTTCAAAAGTGGGAACAATGAAATAAGAACACCTCAATGGGGCCGAGGTGTTTGTCCCCTATGTTGCTATGACTACTCGAATCATGATCAAGATAAATAAATAAAACAAAGAAAGAAATAGACAAACCTCAAGAGGGTAGGAGCCTCCAAAGCTTTCTAATCCTCCATCATATCATCACTATCATCATTTTCCTCACTAGAAGTGGACTCATCACCACTTCCCTCTTCACTTCCTTGCTTGCTTTCTTCATCATCCTCTTCTTCTTCTTCACTAGCCTCTTCATCAATGTTATCATCAACAACCTCATCATCACCCGGAATCTCATCCCTAGATGCACTCGGAAAGAAGACTTCCATATCCGCCAAACTAGGCAAAGGACATGAAGGATCAAGTAGTCCTTACCTAGCTAAATGTAGGAGGGGTGGATATTGGGCTAAGTAAGCATTTTCCCGATCCTTAAAAGCTTGCTTGTGCATCTCTTGCATAAGAAGAGTCATATAGTCTTTGCTTGCTTCAACACCTTCGGGTTTGAACTCTTCATACTTGAAAGGATAGGGTGGTGTGACAATGGAAGAGGAGGGCATTTCAATTTCACCCTTTTGTTGTTTGATAATGTACTCGGCCTCTTTTGAAAGGGGAAGGAGATAGTTGGTCTGGTGGACACTTAAACGACAAATCTTCGAAGGCAAAGTAAAAGATCTTGCCTCACTAGTGAGCCACCCATACTTGGTGTCAAGAGGGTTATGAGAGACCCACTTGTATTTGTGTATCATAGTATCAATATCAAAGAGATGACCACCCTTTTTCGCCACATACTTGCTATCCTTGTTGAAGTTCGGATCAAAGTATTTAGCCAAAAGAGTGACTAGACCTCCATTAACAATAACGGTAGTGCCTTGCTTCCCACAATCAACATTTAGCCATCTATCCACCAAAAGCCTTAGAGAGTTGAAAGGCTTGGTAAATTCCCTACCAATATTTAAAGCCGACTCAAGAAGAACAAAATCGAGCTTGGTAAAGTGGTTGGTGTCTTTTCTTGCAATGATGGTGTTTCCTATGACCTTGTGCCACACTCTAATGCCCGGATGGTGGACTAATAGAGCGCGACTAGCATGAAAGTTCTCAAATTTCCTTCCGGAAATCGCCTCCCAAAGAGGAGCGGGGTCATACTTGCCAACATTCTTGAAATAACTATGTGAATCATCAAGACCTAATGCTTTACCCATTTCCTCAAAGGAGATGCGCCTACTAACATTAGCTAGACGGAACTCGATGTTTTCCATATTCTATACCTTATTAACTTTCAAAGAACTCAAGAATTCTAAGGTAAGTGAGGGGTATGTCAATTCTTTTGTTGTAAACAATTTTTCCAACCCCATGGCTTTAAAGAAGACTTTCGTTTGCTCAAGGACACCCAACTTATCTAAGGCATCTTCACAAATAAACTTGGTGGATAGAAATGATTTTCTAGCATACTTGGCAAAAGTTTCCCTATGGGAGTTAGAGATGAATTTTACCTCCGGATAGTTCGAAAGTTGAGCAATTTCCGGAGTAGTAGAAGTTGTTGCTTCCAAGGGAGGTTGTTCTTGTTGTACTTCCAAGTTTGAGCTAGCTACCACCATAGCCAATGAGGCTTTCTTTGCTTGAAGACTCTTTTGCCTTGTTGATAGTGCCTTTGCCTTTGGTGCCTTTGTTGCTCCTTTTGTCCTTGCCATTGATGCTTGAACCAAGAAAAGAGTGAAAATCTTCAATTTTAAAGTATACCCAAATCGATTTTAAGGTGAAAGGCTTTGCCTTTATAATTTCAAAAATCGACTCAAAGGTTGAAGATTTTGGCGCTTGGTTTTGATTTTTGTTGAAAGAGGAGTGATTAATTTTTGTTAAAAGGATGTTTTGATTTGATTTTGATGAATGTGGTTGAGGAAATCTTGTTTTTGTGATGGAGAGGATGAGGGTTTTGAGTATTGGGGTTTATGGGTAGTGTTTGGAATGAAGGAATGAAGAAATGAATGTGGGAGGGGGTTTATAAAAGACCCGAAAATTTTGAAATGCAGGGCGAAGACGGGCGGATTCCCTTCGGGATGCCCGGATTCTGTCTGTTCTGGGTTGGGAAATTCTCGCCTAAAGACGGACGTCTTTGAGCAAAGACGCTCGGATTGTTCAACTGCGGGACGAGCGTCTTTCAGTGAAGACGGGCGGATACCTTTCCAGGGAATTTTCTTGTTTTTCTCAGCTAAAAAGACGGGCGTCTTCTCATGCAGGACGAGCGTCTTTTTGAGAACGGGCGGATTCTATTAAAGGACCCCCTGATTTGCTAAACAGTCCCAAAATTTTAAAAATGCAGCTCATGTAGACGGGCGTCTTGTGACAAATATGCCCGGGTTGCCTGAAGACGGGCGGATTCTCCTAAAAACGCTCGGATTCTGCCCCTTTACCCGGATTCAGTTCCATCCGTGTACTTGCATATCCCTTGTCATTTTTCATTCTTCAAATTCTCGTATTCTTCATTGTGGGGGCACTACTAAGGCATGGATAGCCTAGGCAATTGCTATCCCCACACTAAGCTAAAACACTACACATCAATCGAAATCATTAGTCCCTCCCTCACTTCTCTCAAACATGATAATTATCTTGATCAAAGCATAAAATGACAAAAATGACAAAAAATGCAATATGAGAATTAAAATGCGAGTTAGGGAGTTAGAAATATTTACAAATGGTGGTTTAGGGAGGACTCCACCAAACTCTCATCCTTAGTGAGATGTCATGGGGGCATGTCCAAGGTGTTGTTGATGTTGCTCAACACCTTGAAGAAGTAATCAAAAGCTTGTTCATTGTCGTGATAAAGATCTTCAATAGATCTTTGCCCTTGTTGTCGGTCTTGATCGATAGCATTTCCAATGTAGGGATTGAAAATCCCCTCAAATTCATCGTCCCAAAGACCACAAACTTCATCTACTTGATCACTAAAGATCTCTTGAGTTGATAGAGACAACTCTCCCATTTTCTTGTCTTGGCCAATGAGGCCATCTTCTTCACTTGTCATGGTTGAGCTTTTCAAGCTCTTTTTGTCACAATTCACTTGCTCTTTGAATGGAGCATCTTCAATTTTCTTCTTCCATTGAAATTCCAACTTCTTCCTATCATCCTTCCGGCAATAATGGTAAACCATAAAACATGGCTCATGTAAACGAGGAGCTCTCATGGTCTTGTTAAGATTAAAAGTTATACTCTCATCTCCCACCTCTAGAGTGAGCTCTCCATGTTTCACATCAATCACCGCACCCGCGGTGTGTAAGAAAGGTCTTCCTAGAATGATTGGAATGTTGGAATCTTCTTCCATATCAACAATGACAAAGTCCACCGGGATGAAAAATTTCCCAATTCGTACGGGAACATCTTCCCATATCCCTAATGATGTCTTCGTCGATCTATCGGCCATTTGGAGTGTTATATTGGTGCATTTAAGCTCTCCCATCCCCAACCTTTTACTCACCGAGTACGGCATAACACTCACACTAGCCCCTAGATCACATAAGGCTTTGTTGATCGTGGTGTCGCCAATGGTACACGGTATTGAGAAGCTTCCTGGATCCTTGAGTTTTGGAGGTGAACTCCCCTGAAGTATTGCACTACTCACCTTAGTGAAGGCGATAGTCTCAAGCTTCCGGATTTGCTTCTTCTTTGTGAGGATGTCTTTCATGTATTTCGCATAGGCCGGCACGTGATTGATTAATTCCGTGAAAGGAATCGAGACTTCCAAATTCTTCACAATTTCCATAAATTTTCCAAGTTGGTCATCAAATTCGGGCTTGGCTTGACGACTCGGAAAAGGAAGTCTAATCACAATGGGCTCCTTCTCCTTGACCTTGTCTTCATTTTTCTTTGAAATTTCTTCTTTTGATTGTTCTCCATCTTTGGAGTTTTGCACAACTTCTTCCTTATCACTAGCTTCCACAACTTCATTCTCAACTTGCTTCTTCGGTGCTTCATACCTTGTACCACTTCTCAAGTGAATGTCACTAACCGTTTCATGTCTTGGGGGATTACTTTGAGGTGGTAATTGCCCCTTTTGTCTTTGTGAGCTTGAAGATGCTAGTTGAGTCAATTGGGTTTCCAACATTTTGGTGTGAGCTAGGATGTTGTTGATGGTGGTTTCCTTTGCTTGACTATCTTTTTGCATTTGAGTGAAAAACTCTTGTTGATTTTTTTGCATTTGAAGGACCGCTTTTTTAACATCAAAACCTTGGTCATTTTGTTGATTGTATGGAGATTGATTTTGGTAACCTTGGTTTTGGTTGTAAAAGGGTCTTTGATTTTGGTTCCTCATGGGAGGTGGGGTGTATGTTGTTTGAGGGTTTTTAACATTTTGGCTTTTGTATGAGAGATTTGGATGGAATTTGGTGTTTTCATTGTAATAGTTGGAATAAGGGGTACCACTCTTGTATTCTTGGAAAGCATTCACTTGTTCATTTGTTCCCCTACATTCACTTGGGTCATGTCCCAAAGTTCCACAATTCTCACATATCCCACTTGGGATTGATGAAGATGCCGTCATGGCATTAACATGATGCTTTGGTGATTTTGAGACTTCTTCAAGTCTAGCCATAGCCTTTTCAAACTTCAAATTAATGGTATCAATGTGAGCACTAAGTTGAGCACCCAACTAAATAACGGAGTCCACTTCATGCTTTCCTCCTCTAGTAGCCTTGCGAGGTCTACTATATTGTGAGTTATGGACCGCCATTTCCTCAATTTTGTTCCAAGTTTGATTGTCATCAACTTCGGTGAACATTCCAATTGATCCCATGTTGAGAATGTTCCTTGAATCTTCATATAGACCGTTCCAAAATGGTTGTACCAAGAACCACTCGCTAAGTCCATGGTGAGGACATGAGCGACAAATTCCTTTGAACCGCTCCCAAGCTTCATACAAAGATTCTTCATCCCTTTGCTTAAAACCCATAATTTGAGCTCTTAGCATGTTAGTCTTTTCCGGTGGGTAGAACTTTTTGTAGAAAGCTAGAGCCAACTTTTTCAAAGAATCAATTCCGAGAGTGGCCTTATCAAGGCTCTTCAACCATTGTTTCGCGGTGCCAAATAGAGAAAAAGGAAATAAGACCCATCGAATTTGGTCTTGAGTTACACCGGTTTGAGAAATCGCATCACAATAGTCACAAAAAGCCACCATATGAGAGTGAGGGTCTTCACTAGGCATCCCCCCAAATTGGCTTCTTTCGACTAATTGGATAAATGCGGATTTGTCAATGAAATTTCCGGTTAGATGTTGTGGTGTGGGAGTACCATTGGGTAGGTTCTCCTAGGTTGGTACGGAATGTGATGAAAACTAAGGCATTGTGGGTTGATTTTGTGGTTGATTTTGTGTTGGGTCCTCCTCACCTTCTCTTGCAAAAGGGTTGATGAACTCAATAGTTGGTTGAATATCTATAACCTCACTAATACCTCTCAAATTTCTCCTAGCAAATCTTCTATTGGTTGTCAAATTCTTTCAATTTCACGATCAAAGGGTAACAAGTCACCTTGTGACCTTCTAGTCATGCAAAATATCAAACAACTCGAAAACAATTAGAACAAACCTTGAGGAGTTTTACTTCCTCAAGGCAAAGAAAGACACAACTAATAACAATAAAAGAAAATCTAAATCAAGTTAACATCGTTCCCGGCAACGGCGCCATTTTTGGTCGGACTAAATCTTTTCGGTAACTTTTCATTAGGAGCACCTAGACCAAAACACAATTTATAGCTTCACAAACAACTCTACAATTAGTAAAGAGGCAAGTAAAGGTCGGATCCCAAGGGACGAGAATTGAGATGAGATTTCTATTGCAACTAGTGGTGTCTTAGGGGTGTCACAATTGGGGTTGATGTAGAAGATCACTAAACCAGTCGTGGCCTTTACAACCACCTTGGGTGGCGGAATTTGTGTCTAAAGGTGTGGTTGTCGTGGATTTAAGACGGGAATTGTGACTTGTATGTTTGACGAATAAATGTAGGACCTGGGTGGTTGGCTAAGTCGGCTAAATTCGGTCCTAATGTGGTTTCTGGGTTGCTTCAGGTGGTGGTTGGTACGGTGGGTTATCAGGTTATGGTGGTTGAAACGGGTTTGTGTTTTTTATATGGGTTGTGTGTTGTTTGGTGGGTCGTGAGTAGTTGTGGTAGGTGGTGGGACCACCATAGGTCAAGGGAGACCACGGTGGTGGCCATGGGTTGTCACAGTGGTGGTAGGGTGGTGAGTGTTTGAGTTGAGTTGTTTTATGTCGGGTTTTCGGGGGACTGTTTAGGGCGTGGTTTTGTGGCTTAGTTAGGATGGATAGGTTGGTTGTTTCTGGTCGTCGGGGTTGGCCATGGTGCGGGCTAGGGTGTGGCAGGTTTGGGCGGTGCTGATGGTAGATAAGGGTGTCGTCATAGGTGGGTTAAAGGAGGGGGTTTGAACACGGTTTTTGCCATGATGTATGGTTGGTGTTTGTGTTTTGTCTTCACGTGGTTTTCACGGGATTGTGTGGGTGTGCATAAGTTTCTTTCATTTAATTATTAAGTGGGGTTTACGTAATCACTTACACGGAAAAACAATTAATTAAAGTAAATTTTAATTAATTAAAGTAATATAATGAATTGAATAATTAATAATAAAATTATAATATTTATGTTAGGTGACGATTTGTGAAGAAAGTATAATCGAATTCGGGTTGCATTAATTATTTGGATCGTTTTGAGCTGCTTATATGGAGTTGCTTAAAAGGTAGGATAGCTACTCAATCACTTTAATGTTTACTTGAATGATCTTAGCTGATTATATTGGTTGAATTAATTGGAATTATGATGGATGATATATAATTGTTGGTTGGTTGTACGGAGATGATTTGATTTATGACTACCTCAGCTCGTGACTGAGATGATTTGATTATTGAATACCCCAGCCCGTGTCTGAGATGAATTATACTATTCCCCAGCCTCGTGTCTGAGATGGGAAGAATGTTGTATAGCTCAGTTGTTTGCATTTTGATGTGACTCATATTTGAGCACATTTAGTCCCCGGATTAACCTCGTTCCTATGCTTTATAGCACGTATTTGGGTCATTTCTTATCTTTAGTTTCCCATTTTGCATATTCTTTGAGGTTATGTGTCCTTGGTAGGAGAGAATGTCTAACCTTGCATTTATGAGGCGGAATGGAGTTAAATTGATCGCATCTAATGACCAAGCATCAAAGAGGAGACAATACTAGAGGCCTAAGTAGATAATAAAGTGAAATGGGAAATGATGAAAGGATCCTTGCATCCCCGAAATGATCCTTGCGGATTGTTAAGGAGGAAAAGAAGAGAAGCAGTCTACCCAGGAATCCGAGCGGATCAGGCACGATCCGGGCGTCTCACAACAGCAAGATCCGAGCGTCTTGTGCCCAAGATGAGCGGATTGCAGCGCAAGGAGCCGAGCGTCTTTCCCTGGATCCGAGCAGAACCTAAGACAGAAGAGCCCTTGCCATACCTCAAGACGAGCAGATCGTGGCAAGACTAGCATGGGAATCCGCTCATCTCCTTCGAGAGGAGCATTTCCTCAATTTTTCTTAAGGACTTAATAATCATTTAAGGCCTTAATAACCCTAATCCTTGTACCTAATCTTTAGTATAATTACCCCTTTGTACTACCTAGATTAGCATCAAGCTTTAGTCAAGTTGTAATCAATCCATAATACTCTCAAAATAGTTATAATTTAGTTGTAATACAATTCTCAATATTAATCACATCTTAATCTTTCCTTAATTTCTCTATTGTTCATCCTTTATTTTGGGTAATTAGAAGATTATTTGGGTTTATTTGGAGGATTGACAACCTTCCATCAATCATCAAGTATTTCTATTATTCTTTGCTTTATTATTTGGAATCATCTTCATAGGTATAATTCTCTCTTAACCTTGTTTAATTATTGTTAATCACTTTTATTTATTCATCATGTTTTGCCTTGTTAGTATGATTGACAACCTTATTAGCATGCTAAACTTAATGATGAGTGAGTAGTTTCCTTAGCTAGGGTTAATGGTGAATTAGGGGAAACCAACATGGAGATTGATTTATGCTTAATCTAATATGTTTTCATAATTAAATTGCTTGCTTGTTGTGATTTCAACTTATGCACATGTTATGTTTGATGAAATGCGAGCCTATTAATCCTTGCATTTTTTATCCATCACCTATCTTTTCAATGAGGCTTGTAAGCTTATACACCAACTTGAGCCTCATTAGACCATGCATATAGTTGAATAGAAAGTATTATGTCGACTTGTAGGTGTTGTACAATCTAATCGACTCGGCTCCGGGACACAAACCTTCTTCGGGATTGTAAGCTTATACACTAACTCGATCCCATCATAACAATAAGTGCTTGCTATATAATTGAGAACATGTTTGTATGATCAACTCACATGAATCCCCTATGAACCCATGACACCCTAGTGCCTTTAATCAATTGTTTACAACCCCTTTATTTACCTTGCCTTGTTTTCATTAATTTACTTTCATCTTGTTGATTAGTTTAGTTGATCTTCTATCTCAACCCAAATTGTGACACCCTAAGACATAACCATTTGCAATTGAGAATCCTACATCAATACCCGTCCCTTGGAATCCGACCTTTACTTGCCTCTTTGCTAAGAGTAGTCTCTAAAGTTATAAATATTGTTTTGGTTGGTAGCTTTTGACGACGAGTTTAAACCACACCACATTTCATATCATGAGCACTTGCATTGGTTTCCCCAGACTGGTTCTCTCCAGGACTTGTCTCTGGGATGTTCTTGAGATTACCCCGGCCAGGGATTGGCGGGATGAACAGGAGCGTTGAAGGACTGATCATCCGCATACATTGGATTTGCATTTAATATTGTTCTTGTATTCATTTATTGTTGTTGTTTGGCTATTCCTACTCAACCTCGTGGTTGAAAGTGTATTCGTGAACACCTGTGATGAACTATAATGGGGAGCAGATTTGACAGGTGCTAAAGATTAGCTGACTTGGGAGCTATGGGATGCGTGAGGACTTGACTAGTCTATCTAGAAGTCTAGACCACATAGATTATTTAATCACTTAATTTATTTCCGCTGCGAGTTGTATCTTATTTTATATTATGTTTAGTTGGTTAATTTGTAATAAACATGCAGTCGCTAAATTTTATCTAAAGTACTTTGGTTTGTTGTACTTTGTTATTCACTACCTCGGGAAACCGAGAAAGTAACGGTCTCATTTACTTGGAAATGTCTTGCTAAAGGCTCCTAATTAAATGGGGGTGTTACAATACAACATCATCATCTTTCAATACTCATGGTATCAACATACGATATATTACAATCGGATTTGTATGATGTAAAGCTGAAGTTGACATGGTTGTTGCAACCCTATCAAAAATAAACCTAACCGGCTCTAACAAATGTAGCAGAGGTAAGTCGGGTATCGTATTCCACAGGGAGGCTACCCGTAGTCTATTTGTCTAACTAGGTCTATAGGTGTCACTAGGTTTTTTGTTTGTTTGAAGTGCTAGACTAAAACAAAAGGTAAAAGCAATAGATAAACTAAAATCGCTATAAAAGTAAGATGTGATCAAATATGGGAGAGAAATGCTAGGATTGTCGATTCACCATGATTTTCTAGGCATCCAATCTTAGGTCATAGGTTGGCATAAACTCGGTGTGCAGGGTACTGAAAAGGTCCTTCCGGTTCGCTATTCGCCCTAAAACATTACTAACTTAGCTTCCGCCCTCATTAGAATGTTTTAATGTTCACTGAAGGTCAAGGTGTACCAAATCAACTAGCTAAATGCATCGACTCAAGCAGCTAATTGATGTTAAACGCGGTGATTAAAAACCCAATCCTAATTCAGCCTATCCTAATCACCTAATCTTAATCTCCCTAATTACCATGGTTCCCCTATGTCCTAGCACAAGGGATTTAGCGACTCATGACGATGATAAAACTAACAACGATAGATAAAACTATACTAATTATGGTATAAAGATGAAATAACTGACAAGAGAATTAAATGCTTGCAAAAGGAAATAAAACTACCAATTAAAGAGGGAAATGAATTAGAAAACTCGAGTTCCGAGAAATAGCGAAAGCAACGTCGAACGAAAGTTTTGAAATTAATGATTGATTGAAAGATTAATGAAAGATACCTAAACCTAATTCAGTCTCTCCTATTTATAGGAAAGATATTCTATTGACCTAATACGATAGCTTAAGATATTAAGTAAATAAAGTTTACGCAAGAAAATATCGCGTCAGATAGCAAACTGGTCGATAGAGCACTTTCACACAGCTCGATCGAACATCTTCCAGCAAAAACCTCTCGATCGAGCATAAAAACCACTCGATCGATGAACACCAAAAAGCCACCTCTCGATCGAACATAGCAGGGGTTCGATCGAGGGCTTCTCACCACCACAAAGGTCTCGATCGAACACTTTAGCCAGCAAAAGCTCTCGATCGAGTTAACTGCCACTGAATCAGCCATAAGACGTTTGATTTAGCTTCCAAGACGTCTTCACGCATCCCAAGGTATAGGTTTTCCCGCTCCAATTCCTTCCATCTCCTAAATGCAAGCTAAAAGGGATAGTAAAAGGCTCAATTCCGTCTTCTTTGGTACATTCTTGCAATTAAGACAAAGCAAACCAAAGTATATGATTCGGGGGACATTTGTAGCATAATACTACGTAAAGCACATAGAAATGCGTGCAAACAAGGCTTAAAAAGACTAGAAGAAATGCACGCATCAGAAGTAGTCTTTCTTATGAAATGAAATTTATACATCAGAAGTAGTCTTTCTTAAAAAGACTTAAAAATACTATAAGAAATGCACGCATCAGTAACACTAAAACTTAGGATAGACGGTCTTTCAATAAGTTATTGAGAGACCAGTTTTCTGTACCGTTTTATTTGTATTTCGTTACGCTTTTGTTGTTGATCGTGACATAGTAATTTCGTACCTATTTACATACTAAATGTACCCATTTTATCTTTAATCAAGATTTATACCTATTTTATTACCTTTAGTACCACTGTTTCTTAAAACTGTAAAATAATCTCTTAATAAACTTATTAAGAGACCGTCTCTCACGAGACCTACCAAGTAAGTAATTACCATATACCTTCAATTGTTAAAATAAACTCACAAACTTGACAAAAAAAACTTTTTTGTAATGAGGAAAGAAGGGGAGGAAGAATTTGTGAAAATTAAATAGAGCCTCATTCATTTTTCTATAATTCTTTTTGTTAACTAAATAAGAAATTTTATATGAGACGACTTATGAAGAAAAACCTGTGACATACTAACGTTATTAGTTTGAGATAGAGGAAGCATAATTGCATTCTCCTAATCCTCCTATAACATACAGAGAAACTCAATACGATGATACAAGTTACGATAAATGTTAAAAAAACGAGAATAGGCGATATGTCATAAGAAACCCCGTGAATTTTCACGGGCAATTAAACTAGTTACTTATTAACAACACCCTAAAAAAGTTACCATGACAACAACAAACCATTTCCAAGCTTCTACACTGAAGAGTTATGAACGATTAACGCCTTATAGGGGGAGGGGGTGAATTAGGTGTACCTTTAAAAATTTTCTCCTAAGTGAGTTCAGAAGTAGGTAAAGCAGGTCTATGTCACAGTATGAATGACTGTGACACAGAACTAGCAGCGAGATTAATAAGAAATAAGCATAGGTAAATGAACGTAAAAGTAAATGAACAAACAATACGATGTTTTAAAAATTGGTTCAACCTCTACTCGGAGGCCTACGTCCAACCATTATTTTATTGCTTTTTTAGATAATTACTCAAACTTACAAAACCCCTTACAATGAAATAACTCGTCAGCATACTCCAGTTGCACTTGCTTGAAGCTACTCCGCTTCAAGACTTTCACTTGCTGAAAGCTACTCTGCCTCAAGACTTATGTTTTATCTCATAGGTTTACAGAGTCTGAATCTCAGTGATTCACTTAAGAACATGGAGATCACAATTAAGACTTAAACACGAGAATCATGGAACAAACTCAGATGTCATAGTGCAGCGAACTGATACATGGAGATTTTGCAGCGCTTTTGAAAATAATTGAAGACTTTAAGACTTAAAACGGTTTTGCAAACATTTCAAAGACAAAGCTTTAAATGCAGAAATGATTTGCAAAGTTTACTAAATAAATGTTGTTCAAAGTCTTAAGTTGTGAATGAGGGAAAGAGCTTCGTATATAGACAAGGAACACTACACCCTAAGAGTAGAGAAAATATTGTAATTAAAATCTAAGCTTTGTAAATGATGAAAACCTTCATTATATTAAAATGCTTTTGGAGTAGAATGACTGATTCACATCTACACAAGGCTCAATGAAAAGATTTCAACAACTTTGGAAAGATTTGATGATAAAGCAAAATGCATGGTTCCTTAAGTTAACGAAGACATGGTTCCCCTTTTTATGGAGAAGTATATGTACTTCTTTGAACCCAAAAGCTTAGATATTTTCGATATAATAAAGCATGTTACTCTCATAAGTTTTGCTTAAAATATTTCTGAAATAAAGTTGTAAAGATTTGTAAACTTAAATTTTTTCTTGAAAATTATCTCCACCCGTTGTGTCAGAAACCACAGTGTATTGCATTGTTGCATGGTTTTATAGTCACTTGACAATCTAAGAATGTTACACTACCTCGTTTACTACATGTGACTTAGGCTAGGCCTTTTCTTTATCTTCATCATTTTTACACCATCCTTGAGGAGTAATTGAGAGTTTCAATTTTTATTAAAAATAACTAAGAAGCAAATCATTAAATAACGACTAAACTTGACATCAACAACCAAGTGGTTCTAAGAAATTCCCCTTTTGATGATGGCAAGTTTTAATAATGTGTGATGTTCCCCCTAAACCCATGGTTAGTCGGTCTTTATGGCATTCACCATAAAACATATAAAACATGATAAAGATATAAAAGGTTCAAATTACTTAGCCTAAGTAGAATATCTAATCATGATAGCAAAACATATTACGGTGAACGGAAGTGTAAGACTTAAAGGATCACACATAAAATATAATTAAATTATTTTCTCTTCTTGACATCATTAAGGGAGGACAAACATAGTGACGGACAAAACTTGATATAATTTTACAACAAACAAATCAAGGGTCAACAAATAAAATAAGGATGGTTTGTAAAAGAATTTGAAAAACGTTAAGCCAAAATGGGTCAAGGTAATGGATAAGGGGGCTAAAAATGGGGTTAATTAAACATCATCAATATCCTCGTGACCTTTCCCCTTAAATATTTGCATATGCTCTAAGAATTCTTCATTGAAAGTTCAAATTTTCCGAAGTTCCTTATATGACTTCATGGTATCACTAGCCAATTGATAAGGTACCAGATGCAACATTCACGTTGACTGGGGCAGAGATCTATATTTTTCATCATTTTAACCTCCAACCCCTGATTTCGTTATTTGGAACTAGCTTGATGAGAATAGGCCTGTCATCTTCATTTTCCTCCAAGTTATCACTAATGATTTTGACGATTTTCTTATTAGTAGCATGGTAGAAGAATAATGGGTCAAGACTATTGTCGAACATATCATCTTCATTCAAATTTCCAACATATTTATGGAGTTCATCTTTATTTTCAACTCCAATATTCTGGTCATTTCCCTGAATTAGAGTAGTGGTTTTCTTTCTTGTCACAGTGGTACAGGTTTTGGCATCAGAGATGGAAAGAGATATAACCTTGGGTTTCTTAGAGGAAATGGGTACTTCAACAAATGTGCCTCCCAACTCTTCATGTACGGCAGTGGATTCGGTGGGAGAAGTCATTTGTTTCTTTGATCTTTTCTTTGGGTCGTAAGAAAATTGAAAGGTTTTAAGTTTCCGTTGGATGAGGCTTTTCGAGGCATTTTTGAAGTGTTGGTTTGGAAGCTACGAAGGAAGTGGAGAGGTTTTATTTTCGAATGTGAGTTAGGTGGCTTAATACAAAAATAACCCAAATGCAAGCATAATTGTTCATATTTTTCGAATCATACTTTTGTATGTAGTAAATTAATAATCAACTAGGGTAACCACATGTATATCCTCATCTTTAGTCAATCATTTACGAAAGTAAAATAATATGAGTCACATATTGTGACACCCCCATATACCAAGGATCCTTACCAAGACCTTCCCTAGCATATAAGGACATCACCATCTCGGTTGCCCGAGGATAGTAATAATCAAATGTTGATAAAAGAAAGATTAAGATACATTACAGTGATTAACAAAACTAAGATATACAAAAGGTACAATTCGAACTACTACTAACTATGTGAACTACACTTCTGCCGTGACTCGTGAAAGACTCATCCTGCCAAGTATCCAGCTATCATCTAAGACATCTCCTGCTAAGACTGACTGCTCACCATAAGGGATCACGGAAGACACAATAGAAACAAACAAGGAGACAAACCATACAAGGTCAGCTACTGAATAAACACACCAACCACTGACATCACAATACAGATACAACAAAACACACACTAGCCACATCTCCTCCAATCAATCACCATCACCAACTGTCCACTGGACCAGCCCTGCTAGTGGGAGACCTCAGCCGTACCCACCAAATCCCCGCTCATCATACCGGGCGATAACCCTATCCCATTAATGTGCACATCCCCTCTTGTGGCGGGTTCCACGGAGGTCGAAACTAGGGCGTGAAGCCACTCCCGCAAGTGACTCCACTCAGCCGAGGACGCACCTCGAGAACCAGAGACAAACAACCACAATCAGCTGTACCACAACAACGGTAATCAACACAACACAACACCAGCCAATTACCTCAACCAATTAGCCATATCAACAACAACAATCAAACCACATCAAAAGACACTCTAAATAACCAACAATACTGAGTAGGCAAACCTACCTTTAGCGCACCGCAGCGATTCCACCTCCGACCACAAGATGTCAAACAACCACGCAACACACCTATATAAACAGTATAGTTATCTATCACAACCACTATAACCCTAACTGAAAACAGCAACGACAATGATGATGACGATGACATATCTACGCATAGCTATCCGGCGTTAAGACCGCTACCCGACTCAATCAACCTATCCCCATGGCATAAGCATCTTCAAGGACCTCAAAGGAAGAAACTAGGGTGAAGGGAGGAAGAAGAGGCGACATTTACGTTTACAGAAGAGAGGCGGAAATGATTTGCGGTTATACGAAACATGATATATAACTTCTCGGTGTAAAAACTTCACTCGATCGAGTCACTAACTTACTCGATCGAGTGGCCCCTACTCGATCGAGCCTCCAAGCTACTCGATTGAGTGGCCTCGACTAGATCGAGTACCACACACCCAAAGCTTACCATGTCACAAGACACCGCTCGTAAGGTTTCCCGAAGGCCAAGACATGTCACTAAGGTCGGTCAACGTCAGTCAACGGGTCTCTAAAAGGACGGGTATTACAGTCTTCCCGCCTTAAAAAGAACTTCATTCCCAAAGTCCGACTCATCCTCTCCCGAACGGCACGACAAAGTAACCAATGTTAACACCACCGTTTACCCGACACAGGTCAACATAACTGTTTAGAAATACTATCCCACTACGTATATCCATCAAACATCATGATCATCATCCACCTTAGCACACGACACACACACGATCCTCTACAAATCACTAACTTCCTTTTTGAGTTACTGGAGGCATACCAACCATAAGGACGGCCAACTCGACTATCACTTATACTAATACATCATATTATTCAAACATGCACCACATAATCATGAGACTATACTTTCATTCATCATCGGCGAACAATTACCACTTACAAAACTACAACCCAACGGTCTTATCACAGATTCACAGCAACACATGTTCCTGATTTACACCATATATGTTTCATTATACTCGATTACTTTAACCGTACAATACAATTCTGCTAAAGGCGACTCCACTGTTGCTAAGGACATTAAATTCTCAAGCCATCATAACGAATAACTAATTAAAATAAAGTATACAACATGCTATTTTACTCAACAATTGTAAGTTCTTACTCAATTGTACCATAACCACTATGAAACTATCCAAACAATCATATAAAACTATAACACAAAAAAAATACTGCAAAATTGTTATAATTACATCATTTTTCTTTTGCGACATTACTCTTCCTCTCTTAAAAAGAACTTCGTCCCTGAAGTTCACCGTCAAACAACTTTCATGTCCCTCAAACCGATAAATATTATATCATTTTGACATTACTCATAAACCACGAAACAACATTGATTCACACTAACACAACCTACTCTTTGACATTACATGATTACAACTCATACAAACATAAAATCACTGAGATTATGTAGTACATCGTAGGATATATTATTACAAACTGGCAGCAAATCCATCAATTATTTGTTATACGACCATATCGAACAAGCGAAAACATTATAAACATAGTATTCGATTTATCCAACTCGACCGCATATAGACTACGAAGTAATACAAATACCACCGAAAACTGTGTGAATTGACCAAAATGCATATTCGACTCATGACAGCAATAATACTTCCTTGATATTACCTAAACATGACCCACATGATATATATATATATATATATATATATATATATATATATATATATAGATATATATATATATATATATGCAATTATCAACTTGAACAATACCACCGCACATTATGTTCCTCAATAATTTGTTTCATCGATCCGACCCACATATATCGCATAAAATTACATCCATAACTCAACCACATGGAATTATATAATCAATGGTGAAGCTAAACAATGTTACTAAACACCCACAATAAAGATTAACTTGATAACATCCAAAGATACGATGATTCAAACAAGTCTTAATTCTAAAAGTTCCTGTAACAGAGAGACTCGATCGAGTTGGTTAGGCACCTGATCGAGTTGGCGTTACTCGATCGAGCGCATCATCTACTCGATCGAGTAAGTCGATCGAGTGAGGGACACTTGGTCGAGTAGCCACGGGTCGATAAAGTCTCTTTATAGCCAAATCTAAACCATACGATCATAAATCACGAGTCGGGACACTCTCCCGAACCTAAAATCCTGCATAACATGTCTAAAACTACTCAAGTACGACCTTATAGCCAACCATACAAACCAAAGATCCACAAAAGTACCTACCGAAAACAAAAATAATATCCACTACAACCATGAACCAAAAGAAGAAAAAAAATGGAGTATAATCACTCCTCATGCTGCTCATCCATGACCTCATCATCACCGCCACCACCAGAAGTGCCCGCTCCCGCCGATTCATGACCCGCATTACCACCAACACCAGCATCTGCTCCCATGCGCCAAGGGGCCAAGCAACCATAGGGATACGACTAAGGTTCTCCCCAAGTAGACCTATCCACACCATAAGAGTGGAAGACCCCATGGTCCTAATACCCTGTACATAAGTCATCTCGTGCAGGTTCCGGAGTGTCAAGGTAGAAGACACTCTTTATATGAGGTCGCTCACACGCAACTCTGGGCTATAGAAAGAAGGGTAACCAGGAAACTGGTACTGTGGCGGCACTGGCTGCTCCGGCTGCGCTGGCTGAGTCTCAGCCACCCTCTCCCTCACTCGGCGTGGTCCTCTCCCCACTCTAGGCTGGGCATCTCAGGTCTCACATTCTTCCCTTTCCTCGGCTCGGGCATCACCTGTAGGATATCTGGATCAATGAGGTATGTGTGCCCCGCAGGACGCTCCTCCTCCTCCTCCTCTTCCTCGTCCAAATCGGCAGACACCACTGCCGCTGGTAAAGGCTCTGTAGCGGGAAGGTGCTCAGGAGCTGGTATCCGCATCCAACTCATACCCCCACACTCTCCATCCCAAACTACTATCCCCCAAGGTTCACAACCATTTATGGTCGAGGAAATAGTCTTGGTCCAAGGTGGGTACCATGGTGGTCAAAGGAGTGTAGGCCGAGGATGCCTTAAAGAAAGTCAGCCTCTCCGCCAACCGAGTGGCAATGGCACCACAACTCAGAAAACGGGTGTCGGAAAAGCCATCAAGGCTAGACTGGCACACACTATAGCAGGGGCACTAAAGGTCGCTCTCTGAGACCGGGTGGGGTTAAGGTACGCCATCAGCAGCATCAACTCGTGTGTGTCTAACTTATTCACATCCTTCCTCTCATAAAGCAGACATGTCAAAGCACGAAGGAAAATATTCAAAGTGACATGTTGGACATCGTTTATCAACATGTTACTCGAAGTGGGAGCGGATTTATCGGTAAGACAAGGCATAAGACTAATAACCCAACACTCAGATGGTATATCCCTGAGGGCTCCTTTGGCGGGTTTAGCAAGGCCAAGGTGAGTAGAAAACATATCCATGGTAAGAAGAAAACTTGTATTCATAAGGCGGAACTCCACGGTTTGCCCCACCGCATCGTACTTAAAGGAACTCATAAACTCAAGGGTCAAGAAAGCATAAGCGTGCTTACGGAGGTGATACAACTCAGTCGTCCCCAAAGTCTCGAAAATATGCTTAACATCGGTCTCAATCCCCAAGTCAATCATAAGGGTTGTGTCTATACAACGGGTAGGTCTCATCTTTCGGTTCTGCAAGGCCACAAAATTACCCCTTTCGGTAAAGTCCACAAAGACTACAGACGGGTACTCCGGTACTGCTGGGACCATAGGTCCACTCCCCTCTCTTACCTTGAGCTCAGAAGCCCCCCCCCCCTCTTGCTCTGACGAGTTCCCACGGTTGGTCTCAGCATCTATTTCAACATATGACTTAAATATACAAACCACATATACTTGAAAAAAAAACATGTAAGACATTCATGTATAATCATAGAAAGGAGCAACTAAGTACACACTCTCACCAACAATCCAAAAATTATAATCATAGACTCTTAAATTTACTAGCAGACGGTCTCACAGTTGTAAAGATTTTGACATTTATTGTACTAATTATCATCATCACTATCACTTCTGAAAATTATACTCTCAAAAATAACTTCATAAACAACAAAATTTCACAACAATACCAAACGAATTTCAGTTTGAGGCACTTTTAAGATGGAGTTTTGATGAGACATGTCGTCGGGTCTGCCAATCACACATATTTATAATACTCAACAAACAACTAGTTAGCGGTAAGTCGAGGTCGATCCATGGAACGGTGTGCTTTGGGTTATAAGTCTATCTATCTCAATTTATGCTAGTGTCACAATTTGTTTGGGTTTGTAGTTGTATTCTAGACTAATGTAAGCAATAAAGTAAAACAAATAATAAATTAAGAGATGTAAACAAATGATTAAAAGTGCTAGGATATCATGGGTTCATAGGGGATTCATTGGAGTTGATCATACAAACATGTTCACAAAGTTGCAAGCAATTTATGTTGTAAAGGAACCGAATTGGTTTATGTCTTACGGTTCTTAGGAAGAGTTGGGTCCCGGAGCCGAATCGATTAGATTGTATAACACCTACAAGTCGACTTACTTTCCTCCTAATCACTTCTATGCATGGTCTAATAAGACTCGAGTTGGTTTATATCTTACAGGTCAAGTTGAGTAGATAAGAGATGGGTAAAAATGCAAGGATTCATATGCTTAGCATTTCATCAAACATAACATGTGCATAGGTTGACATCACAACAAGCAAGCAATTTAATTATGAAAACATATTAGATTAAGCATGATTAATCCCCATGTTTGTTTCCCCTAATTACCCACTAATCCTAGTTAAGAGACTACTCACTTATTATCATGGTAAACATGTCATTAATGGTGTCAATCATCACAACAAGTGTAAACATGATAAGAGAATGAGGAAATAAACAATAAAGAGAAAAAGGGTAAAAGAATTATACCAAACTTGAGATGATTCCAAATAATAAAGCAAATAATAAAAGAAGAGAACTTGATTGATTGATGAAGAGTTGTCAATTCTCCAATAATAACCCAATAATCTGCAATTACCCAATAATAATAAACTTGAAAAATAATTAAGGAAAGATTAATGTGTAATTTTGTGGAAAGATTGAGATTAATCTATTCTAATCTACTCCAAATCTAATCTAAGAAAGCTTGATTTAATCTAAAGAAACTTTGTTCTAATCTAAGGGAACTTGGTTAAGAGAGCATTACAAATGGAGTATATATAGTAGTAGATCATTAGGTTAAGTAAGGGTAGATAAGTAAATAGCATTGCTAAGTGAAAAGTTGAGGAAATGCTCCTCTCCAAAAAGATGCTAGTCTCCCTTTTGCTAGTCTTCCAAAAATATGCGCATCCCGAGTGGAACAAGGAAGAGGACGTTTTGCACTGGAGAGGAATCTGAGCGGATTGGTCTCGGGACGCTCGGATTCTGGGCTGATGAGACGAGCGGCTGGATAGTCGGGACGCTCGGATTGTCGGAGCAGGCGACGTGCGTCTTGGAGCTTGGACGCTCGGATTGTTCTTCAGAGTGTTTTAGCTTCTTCTTATTCTTGCAAAGTTGGTCTTAGTTCTTGCCTCTCCTTTCATATTCCTTCAACCAATATCATCAATGTCTTTCCAAATAATGCTCAAGAGACGGGAATTTCCGCCTAATTGTCTCCTTTCCTACAAAACGAACACAAGGCAATAGGAAAGCAAAATAGAAGGCATTTGACGGATAAAATGGTCATGGGATGTTATAATAGTATGCAAAATAGGCTCAATTAGAGGACTAAATGTGCGCAAATATGAGTCACATCAAATATCCCCAAACCGAACCTTTACTCGTCCTGAGTAAAGAGGTGACAAAACTAGACCTTTATTTAAACTATCCTAATATTAGAACCGATATGAGACAATTAGCGGGTCTCACTCCGCCCCTTCAACTCACAACAAGACAACCATGAGGTAGGATGCCTTCTTGCAAGGCAAGGTGGGGATTGCCAAAATGGCGACACATCCAAGCATTAAAGCACACAAAACAAGTAATGGATGCATCTACAAAAGAATAGCCATTTTCCTCATCTTAGTGGCGGAAATTATCTAAAGGGGAAGCAATTCAAGGGTACACACTCCTTCATGGATATGGTTTCTTCAAACTACTAAGCCTAGAAGGATACCAATAAATCTCCTCCAAGTTGTGTCCAGCTAGGGTACCTTTGTCCTCAATCGTTAAATGTTTTTGTCAAGAATAGACTCTCTATGGTGTTAGAAACACTGGAGGATCGCGGAATTCCCCTTCTTGCCTAGACAAGAAGAAGGGTCGTCCCCTCTCTACCATGCACAAAAGTGGATTCGATGGAAAAGGGATCGACAGTATTTGAGTTTCATTTTGGGAGTTTACATTTGTTGTTGTTATTCCCCCCAATTTCTTATGGCATTTGACATTTGAGAACATTTTCTTTTGCCATTTCTTGTGATGTTTGGCATTTTCAACACTTGACAATTTCAACTTTTTGCATTTTTTTTTGAACATTTTCAAAGTCACCCCATTTGTAGCGAGGGTGCTTATATTTGAAGCATATGAGTTTTCATTTTTGTTACTCCTTTCATTCGATGCAATTGCAAACCTTTTTCAACTTTTCATTTCTTGAACTCAAATTTTTGAACAAATTTTGTGCTCATTCCTTTTTTATGACAAAAATGTGGTAGAACATGGATGATGGATGGTTGCATGGTTTCAACGGTCACCTTGGAATAAACGGTAGCCAAGGAGTTATCACACCACAAGGTACTCTTGACTAGGCCTTAATCCATGGGTCAAAGGATACTAGCATGACACATCCTAGGGTGTTTTACAAGTATTCTAACAAGCAAAGTCTTAAGAAGAAAAAGTATCTATAAGGGCCTTATATATACTTGTCAAGCTTCCCAAATAGATGCTTTCACAAAAAATTTCTAACCATGCAAACTACATGCCATGATGCAACTAACATATATACATTCTAATGAATATGCTTCTACCAACTAGTATGCCAAATAATCTAAATGCAATCCTATAATCACATTGTTTATACCGCATCAATCAAAATAAATCCACAGTCATTAACATAAAGAGGAAAAAGGAGATTGGAAAGATCATACCATGCGGTCTTCTATATCCTCGTGTCTCGGATATGGCGAAGTCAATCAATGTGAAAAAGGATGGACAAGCACAATATATAAAAGACAATATATACAAGACTACACTACAAAGGAAATGAACATGTTTTTGGATTTTTGAATTTTTCAAATTTTTATGGTTTTTATGGTTTATGAAACAAAAAGACATGTTTTTGTATTTTTCAAAATTTTTATGCATTTTAGGAATATAAATTCCTATCCCCCACTTTATTTTGGACATTGTCCTCAATGTATATGTATGAGTAGGAATAAAAAATAAAGTAAATGTTTTTTGGATTTTTGAATAAATGCAATGATATGAATGAATGCATGCTGTAACTAAATACAATTCTATATGGCAGCATATATAACAAATGAATGCAATCTAAACTATATTATATGATGCATGTTCTTCACCAATGATCAAACCTCGCCAAACCGATTTAAACACTATTTCTAGTGTAGAAATGAATAGGTTTGGTCATTAGTGATTATGCATGAATTCTAGTCTATATGCAACTAGCTACATGAATCATGTGAGATATATTGCAATGCAAACTATACTAATCATATGAGATATATTACAATGCAACTATGCTATATGAATTAACTAGTGCAATATGAAATATAATACAAATGCAAGTGAAGACTAAACTAAATGAGAGAGAGAGAGAGAGAGAGAGAGAGAGAGAGAGAAAAGTATCATACAAATGGAGGTGATGAAGTAGGCATCTCTCACTCGTCATCATCATCATCATCATGGTGGTAGCCATACCCGCTAGAACTCCCTCCTTGGTCATACCCCCCTTCTTAACCAAAGTATCCTCCACCTTGACCGTCAAAGTTCCCGGCTTGGTTCCCTTGATTAGGGAACAAAAGGTGTGGTTGAGCCCAAGATGGTCGAGGGCCATTAGGGTCGATATACCATTGTTGTGCCATTTGGTGGTATTGAGGATAAAGGGCCAAGTAGTTGTCGACCCTCCCTTCATACACTCCAAGATCAACTCTATTCATAAGATCCATCAAATCATTCACATTTGGAGCATTGGGCACTCGTGGTGTGAAGGGCGTATGAGGAGTGGGGTATGGTGGGATGGGTACATAGGAAGGTGGGGCTTTAGCCCTTGCCGGTATCCCGCGAGGTTGTGGAGGATGGCGGGGTGCTTTTTCTCTTTAAGAGGGGTTGTGGTATATTTCGATGTCGAGGAGGTAGCTCAGCCTAGGTGAGTACGGGCTCAACCTTGGGTCGGTACCGGGTATATTCCTGATCGGGTCCGTTTCGTGTTCATAATTAAAGATGTGGTCGTTGGGTCACGGTCGAATCAAAACACAATTTATAACTTCACAAACAACTCTACAATTAGTAAAGAGGCAAGTAAAGGTCGGATCCCAAGGGACGGGAGTTGAAATGAGATTTCTATTGCAACTAGTGGTGTCTAAGGGGTGTCACAAATTGGGTTGATGTAGAAGGTCACTAAACTAAAATAGCAATGAAAATAAACAAGCAAGATGAATTAAAGGGGTGTAAACAATTGATTAAAAGCACTAGGGTGTCATGGGATCATAGGGGAATCATGGGAATTGATCATACAAACATGTTCTCAAATTATAAGCAAGCAATTATTGTTGTGACGGATTGAGTTGGGTTATATCTTACAATCCTAGGAAAGTTTGGGTCCCGGAGCCGAATCGATTAGATTGTACAACACCTACAAGTCGACTTAATCTTCCCTACTCAACAACATGCATGGTCTAATGAGACTCGAGTTGGGTTATGTCTTACAAGTCTCATTGAAAAGATAGAAGATGATAGTAAATGCAAGGATTCATAGGCTTAGCATTTCATCAAACATAACATGTGCAAGAGTTAAGATCAAAACAAGCAAGCAAATAAAACATGAAAGCATATTAATTTAAGCATGAATCATTCCCCATGTTGGTTTCCCCTAATCACCCATTTAACCCTATCTAAGAGACTACTCACTCATTATCATGTTGATCATGCTAGCAAGGTTGTCAATCATACCAACAATATGAAACATGATGAATAAATGAAAGTAATTAACAATAATTAAAAAGGGATTAAGAGATTATACCTACTAATGATTCCAATAATAAAGCAAAGATAAAAGAAGTACTTGATGCTTGATTGAGAGGTTGTCAATCTCCCAACAATAACCCAAATAATCTTCAATTACCCAAAATAAAGGATGAACAAAAGAGAGATTAAGGAAATAAAACTTGTATTAGAACTTGATTAATTGTTGATTACAAAACTAAAGAGAGATTTGATTGATATTAACTACTCTAATTATTGATAAGAAGAACATGCTCTTCTAATTAGACTAATGGGGTATTTATAGTGGAAATTAGGGAGGATGCATTAGGGTTAACTAAGGGCTAAACTAGTAATTACACTTTTTAGATTGAGCAAGGAGGAGCCGGTATTTTTCGAAGGAAGGGCTTCTTTCTTCGTAGCTTGGAGAAGAGGAAATCACGTTGTGCAGGAATCCGGGCGGAATAGGGTCGGGACGGGCGGATTCTGGTGATGGGGTCTGAGCGGATTCGAGGGAATCCGGGCGGATTGTGGAGGGGGAATCCGAGCGGATTAGAGGAAAGCCGCACGGATTGTGCAGCTGTGGGACGGCCGGATTGGGGACAATCCGCACGGATTGTCACTCAGCAAGACATCTTCTTCTTTTCTTCCCTTTTCTTCATAAATTCCTTGGGGATTTCCTTGGGGACTCAAGGATCCTTTCTCAACATTGCTCTTCTACTATAATATGTACAAAGGCCTTCTAATCTTGTCTCTCCTTGATGCTTGGTCATTGAATTCGATCAATTTAGTCTCGTTTTGCCATGAAAATGCAAGATTCTTACTCCTTTCCTACCAAGGGATCAAAATCTCAAAGAATATAAAAAACAAAGAACTAAAGATAAGAAATGACCCAAATATGCACTAAAAAGCATGGGAACAAGGCTAATTCGGGGGCTAAATATGCGCTAATTACGGTCACATCAAATATCCTCAAACCGAACCTTTGCTCGTCCCGAGTAAAAAGGTGACAAAGACTAGGACCAATACTAACCTATCCTAATAATATAGCCGATATGAGACAATTAGCGGGTCTCACTCCGCCCCTTCAACTCACAACAAGACAACCATGAGGTAGGATGCCTTCTTGCAAGGCAAGGTGGGTCTTGCCAAAATGGCGACACATCCAAACATTAAGCACACAAAATCACATAATGGATGCATCTACAAAAAGGAATGGCCACTTCCTCATCAAGTGGCGGAGGCACTAAAGAGGAACAAATTTAAGAGCATGTAATCCTTCAGAAATACTAGTTCAACAAATTACTAAGGCTAAGAGGATGACACCAAATCACCTCCAAATGGTGTTAAACTAGACTACTTTCGTCCTCAATTTCCAAATGCTTTCGTCAAGAGCGATCGGATGGTGGTGGAATGATGATCCCTATGATGCTAGTAGCATATGACATGACAAGTCTCGAATTCTCTACAAAAGTAAAGGTCATGGATCGTCCCAAGCTCGACCAAGTGGCTTGACAAAAAGGCTTTTTGGGAATGAAATGCTCAAATCTTTATTCACAACGGGTGGATATGACCAGTATTCAAAATTGTCCTCATTTCACTTTCACATTTCAAAAATTTAAGATGGGGTTTGTCCCTTCCGGGCTAGTGTCCTTTGCTTTCGCCAATCGCTTATTAGGCAACCGGTTAACCTCTAGACAATAGCTTTTCGGGGTGATAGTCACTCTGTCTCTGGGCGGCCGAATTCACAACCGTATGGGGGCCCAATTCAATGGATCCCGCACCAAAGCACATCGAAGTGGTACGCCTCCATCAAAACAACTTAAATTTCTCAACTTTCAACAATTCACAACATTTGAGGTTCTTTGGCATTAGATTACTTCCACATGACAAAATTTCTTTGAAATGAGCACTTCAAGCTTATTGATAGAAAATATTTTTGGGTTGCCTTACCACAAGGTCAAACAAGGTCACCTAGACAAGTTAACCAAGTCCACATCGCATCACGGGGTTGGATAGGTGACTCACATGCAAACCCTTGACTAGGCTTTGGGTCATGGGTCAAAAGACACTAGTATGACACTATCTAGGGTGTTTTACAACCATTCTAGTAGGCAAAGTCTTAAGTTGAACAAGTATTTGTAATGGCTTAGTTGCTCTTGTCAAAGTTCCTAAATAGGCATTTTTCAAAACATTTCTAACATGCAACTACATGCCATGATGCAACTAATATAAACATCCTAATGCAAGTGATTCTATTAACTAATATGACATATAAACTAAGTGCAAGTCCTAAGTTCACATTGTTATACCGCATCAATCAAAATAAAGCCACATAGTCATTAACATAAAGAGGAAAAAGGAAATTGGAAAGATCATACCATGCGGCCTTCAATATCCTCATGTCTCGGATGTGGCGTAGTCAATTAATGTGAACAAGGATAGAACAAACACAATATATACAAGACAATATATACAAGACTATAAAAGGAAATAAACATGTTTTTGGGTTTTCAATTTTCAAATTTTTATGATTTTTGAAATTTTCAATTTTTTTTGGATTTTTGAATAAGAATTAAATGTTAGAATTCCCATCCCCACACTAATATAGGCATTGTCCTCAATGGCCAAAATGATGGAAATTATGCAAAGATGATGCATGATTTCTACACTAAATGCAATTTACACTAAGCTACACTACATGATGCATGGTTTTTGTTATGACGGAGAGGATAATTTAGATTACCTCCCGTTGTATATGCATTAACATCCCCAAACCGAGTGAGACACTATTGCTAATGTCCAAGGATGGGTGTAGTTCATGCACACACTATGCAATGCATGAAACTAATTTGTCATTTTGGATTTTGAAAATGGGAACAATAAAATGAGAACACCTCAATGGTACCGAGGTGTGAGTCCTCTATGGTGCTAGGACTACTCCAACAATGATCAAAATTATAATTAAAACAAAGAGAGAAATAGACAAACCATGAGAGGGTAGGAGTCTCCAAGGCTTGCTAATCTTCCATCATGCTATCACCATCACTTTCCTCATTAGAAGTGGTCACATTGCCACTTCCCTTGTCATTTGCTTCTTCACTTTCTTCCTCATCTTGCTCATCATCATCTTCACCATCCTTTTCTCCTTCGTCACTTGCTTCTTCATCAATGTTATCATCAACTTCTTCATCATTACCAACAACCTCATTGTCACCCGAAACGACCCTAGATGCACCCGGAAATAGGACTTCTCTATCCGCCCAACTAGGCAAAGGACAAGATGGATCAAGTATTCCTTGCCTAGCTAAGTGTAGGAGGGGTGGATATTGAGCCAAGTAAGCATTTTTTCGATCTTCAAAGGCTTGCTTGTGCATTGCTTGCATGAGAAGAGTCACATAATCATTTCTAGCTTCAACTCCTTCCGGCTTGAACTCTTCATACTCAAAGGGGTAAGGTGGTATGACAATGGAAGAGGAGGGAGTTTCAAGATCACCCTTTTGTTGTTGGATAATATACTCGGCCTCTTTATAAAGAGGAAGTAGATAATTGGTCCGGTGGACGCTTAGACGACAAATCTTTGAAGGCAAGGTGAACGATCTAGCTTCACTAGTGAGCCATCCATACTTAGTGTCAAGGGGGTTATGGGCAACCCACTTGTACTTGTGTATCATAGTATGCAAATCAACAAGATGACCACCCTCCTTTGCTTTGTACTTTTTATCCGTATTGAAGTTAGGATCAAATTACTTAGCTAGGATAGTGACTAGGCCGCCATTGACAATAACGGTAGTGCCCTTCTTCCCACAATCAATGTTGATCCATCTATCTACCAAGAGCCTCAAAGAATTGTAAGGCTTGGTGTGTACTCTTCCAATGTTCAAAGCCGATTCAAGGAGAATAAAATCAAGTTTGGTGAAATGGTTTGTATCTTTCCTTGCAATTATGGTGTTTCCCATGACCTTGTGCCATACTCTTATGCCCGGATGGTGGACCAAAAGAGCACGACTCGCATGAAAGTCCTCAAATTTCCTCCTGGAAATTGCCTCCCAGAGAGGTTCGGGGTCATACTTTCCATAATTCTTAAAATAACGCGGTTCATCACTAAGACCCAAAATTTCACTCAATTCCCTAAAGGAAATGCGTCTACTAACATTAGCTAGACGAAACTCGAGATTCTCCCTATTCTCAACTTTGGTGACTTTCAAAGAACTCAAAAATTCCAAGGTAAGGGAGGGGTATGTCAATTCCTTTGTTTCAAACACTTTCTTCAACCCCATGGCTTTGAAAAAGGCTCTAGTTTGCTCAAGAACACCCAATTTTTCTAAGGTATCTTCACATATAAATTTGGTGGATTGTAATGACTTTCTACCAAACTTGACAAAGGTATTTCTATGGGTTTCGGAAATAAAAGTTACCTCCGGATAATGCAAAAGTTGATCAATTTCCGGAGTAGAAGGTGTTGTTGCTCCCATAGAAGGTTGTTGTTGTTGTTGCACTTCCAAGTTTGGTGTTGCTACCACCATAGCCAATGCTTTCTTTGTTTGAAGAGCCTTTTGCCTTTGTGAGAGTGCCTTAGCCTTTGGTGCCTTTGTTGCCTTTGTTGCTCCCTTAGTCCTTGCCATTGATGAACTAACCAAGAAAAGAATGAAAAATCTTCAATTTGTAGTGTACCCAAATCGATTGAAAGGTGAAAGGCTTTGCCTTTATGAAATCAAAAATCGACTCAAAGGTTGAAGATTTTGTGCTTGGTTTTGATTTTTATTGAAGAAGGAGTGATTGATTTGTTGTTAAAAGGATGATTTGATTTGTTTTTGGTGAATGTTGTTGAGGGATTTTGTTTTTGGGATGGAGAGGGTGAGGGTTTTGATGTTGTGGGTAGTGTTTATGAATGAATGAATGAATGAAGGAAGGTGGGGGGGAATTTTATAAAGACCTAAATTTTCGAACTGCAGGGGCAATCCGTGCGGATTCTGCCCAATCCGTGCGGATTCTGCTCTTTCTGGGTTGTATAAAACTCGCCTAAAGACGGGCGGATTCAGAAGAAGACGCTCGGATTTTCTTGATGCGGGACGGGCGGATTTGACTGAAGACGGACGGATTTCAGTTCAGGAAATTTTGCTTGTTTTCCTCAGCTGCAAAGACGGACGTCTTTCTTTCAAGACGGGCGGATTCTTCAAGACGGGCGAATTGCTGCTCATGACGCCCTGATTCAGTCACAGTCAAGAAATTTTCAAAATTCAGCTCAGTTCAGGACGGGCGTCTTTTCTGCAGTACGCTCGGATTACTGAAGACGGGCGGATTCTCTTGAATCCGCTCGGATTCTTCCCCTGTGTACTCGGATTCAGTTCCATCCGTGCACAATGCATTTCCCTTACCATTCTTTCTATTCTTTCTTCAAATCTTGTGTTCTACATTGTGGGGGCACTACTAAGGCATGGATAGCCTAGGCAATTGTCATCCCCACACTAAGCTAAAAGCACTACACATCAATTGAAATTGTTAGTCCCTCCCTCACTTCTCTCAAACATGACAATTATCTTGATCAAAGTAAATAAAAATCCAAAGATGACAAAAAATGCAATACAAGAATTTGAAATGTAAGTTAGGGAGTTAGAAATATTTACAAGTGGTGGTTTAGGGAGGACTCCACCAAACTCTCATTCTTGATGAGATGTGAAGGGGGCATGTTCAAGGTGTTGTTGATGTTGCTCAACACCTTGAAAAAGTAATCGAAAGCTTGTTCATTATCATGGTAGAGGTCTTCAATAGACCTTGGCCCTTGTTGTCGATCTTGATCGATGGCATTACCAATGTAGGGATTACAAATCCCTTCAAATTCGTTGTCCCAAAGACCACAAACTTCATTAAGTTGATCATTGAAAATCTCTTGCTTTGATGGAGACAACTCTCCCAATTTCTTCTCTTGGCCAATGAGGCCATCCTCTTCTTCCTTGATTGATTTTGATGAGCTTTGCAAGCTCTCCTTGTCACAATTCACTTGCTCTTTGACTGGAGCATCTTCAATTTTCTTCTTCCATTGGAGTTCCGATTTCTTCCTCTCATCCTTTCGGCTATAATGATCAATCATGAAACATGGTTCATGCAAACGAGGAGCTCTCATAGTCTTGTCAAGATTAGAAGTTATGCTTTCGTCTCCCACTTCTAGAGTGAGCTCACCATGTTTCACATCAATCACCGCACCCGCGGTGTGTAGGAAAGGTCTTCCTAGAATGATTGGAATGTTGGAATCTTCCTCCATATCAACAATGACAAAGTCCACCGGGATGAAAAACTTCCCAATTCGCACGGGGACATCTTCCCATATCCCTAATGGTGTCTTCGTCGATCTATCGGCCATTTGGAGTGTGATGTTGGTGCATTTAAGCTCTCCCATCCCCAACCTTTTACTCACCGAGTACGGCATGACACTCACACTAGCCCCTAGATCACATAAGGCTTTGTTGATCGTCGTGTCGCCAATGGTACACGGTATTAAGAAGCTTCCCGGATCCTTTAACTTTGGAGGTGAACTCCCTTGAAGTATTGCACTACTCACCTTAGTCAAGGCGATAGTCTCAAGCTTCCGGATCGACTTCTTCTTTGTGAGGATATCTTTCATGTATTTCGCATAGGCCGGCACGTGATTGATTAATTCCGTGAAAGGAATTGAGACTTCCAAATTCTTCACAATTTCCATGAACTTTCCAAGTTGATCATCAAATTTGGGCTTGGCTTGACGACTTGGAAAAGGAAATCTAATCACAATGGGCTCCTTCTCCTTGACCTTGTCTTCATTTTTCTTTGAACTTTCTTCTTTTGATGATTCTCCATTTTTGGAGCTTTGCACAATTTCTTCCTTTTCACTAGCTTCCACAACTTCATCCTCAACTTGCTTCTTCGGTGCTTCATACCTTGTATCACTTCTCAAGTGAATGGCACTAACCGTTTCATGTCTAGGGGGATTACTTTGAGGTGGTAATTGCCCTTTTGTCTTTGTGAGCTTGAAGATGCTAGTTGAGTCAATTGTGTTTCCAACATCTTGGTGTGAGCTAGAATGTTGTTGATGGTGGTTTCCTTTGCTTGGCTATCTTTTTGCATTTGAGTGAAAAATTCTTGTTGATTCTTTTGCATTTGGAGGACCGCTTTTTGGACATCAAAACCTTGGTCATTTTGGTGATTGTATGGATTTTGATTTTGGTAACCTTGGTTTTGATTGTAAAAGGGTCTTTGATTTTGGTTTCTCATGGGTGGTGGAGTGTATGTTGTTTGAGGGTTTTGAACATTTTGGCTTTTGTATGAGAGATTTGGATGGAATTTGGTGTTTTCATTGTAAAAATTGGAATAAGGGGTACCACTCTTGTATGCTTGGAAAGCATTCACTTGTTCATTTGTTCTCCTACATTCACCTTGGTCATGTCCCAAAGTTCCACAATTCTCACATATCCCACTTGGGATTGATGAGGATGTCGTCATGGCATTAACATGATGCTTTGATGATTTTGAGTTTTCTTCAAGTCTAGCCATAGCTTGTTCAAACTTCAAGTTGATTGTGTCAATGTGAGCACTAAGTTGAGCACCCAATTGAGTAACGGAGTCCACTTCATGCTTTCCTCCTCTAGTAGCCTTGCGAGGTCTACTATATTGTGAGTTATGGACCGCCATTTCCTCAATCTTGTTCCATGTTTGATTGTCATCAACTTCGGTGAACATTCCATTTGATCCCATATTGAGAATGTTCCTAGAATCTTCATATAAACCATTCCAAAATTGTTATACCAAAAACCATTCGCTAAGTCCATGGTGAGGACATGAGCGACAAATTCCCTTGAACCGCTCCCAAGCTTCATACAAAGATTCTTCATCCCTTTGGTTAAAACCCGTAATTTGAGCTCTTAGCATGTTAGTCTTTTCCGGTGGGTAGAATTTTTTGTAGAAAGCTAGAGCCAACTTCTTCCAAGAATCTATTCCGAGAGTGGCCTTATCAAGGCCCTTCAACCATTGCTCGCGGTGCCGATTAGAGAAAAAGGAAATAAGACCCATCTAATTTGGTCTTGAGTCACGCCCGTTTGAGAGATTGCATCACAATAGTCGCAAAAGGTTTCCATATGAGAATGAGGGTCTTCACTAGGCATCCCCCCAAATTGGCTCCTCTCAACTAATTGGATGAAGGCGGACTTGGCAATAAAATTTCCGGTTAGATGTTGCGGTGTAGGAGTACCATTTGGTAGATTCTCCTCGGTGGGTACGGAGTGTGATGAGAATTTAGGCATTGTAGGTGGATTTTGTGGGGTATTGTGTAATGGGTTCTCCTCTCCTTCTATTGCGAAAGGATTGACGAACTCACTAGTGGGTTGAACAACTTCACTAATACCTCTTAAATTCCTCCTAACAAGTCTCATATTGTTCGTCAAGGTTCTTTCGATTTCACGGTCAAAAGGTAACAAATCACCTTGTAACCTTCTAGACATGCAAAATATCAAACAACTCGAAAACAATTAGAGCAAACCTTGAGGAGTTTTACTTCCCCAAGGCGAAGAAAGACACAACTAATAACAATGGAAAGAAATCTAAATCAAACAAACACCGTCCCCGGCAACGGCTCCATTTTTGATCGGGTCCGTTTCGTGTTCACAATTAAAGATGTGGTCGTTGGGTCACGGTCGAATCAAAACACAATTTATAACTTCACAAACAACTCTACAATTAGTAAAGAGGCAATTAAAGGTCGGATCCCAAGGGACGGGAGTTGAAATGAGATTTCTATTGCAACTAGTGGTGTCTAAGGGGTGTCACAAATTGGGTTGATGTAGAAGGTCACTAAACTAAAATAGCAATGAAAATAAACAAGCAAGATGAATTAAAGGGGTGTAAACAATTGATTAAAAGCACTAGGGTGTCATGGGATCATAGGGGAATCATGGGAATTGATCATACAAACATGTTCTCAAATTATAAGCAAGCAATTATTGTTGTGATGGATTGAGTTGGGTTATATCTTACAATCCTAGGAAAGTTTGGGTCCCGGAGCCGAATCGATTAGATTGTACAACATCTACAAGTCGACTTAATCTTCCCTACTCAACAACATGCATGGTCTAATGAGACTCGAGTTGGGTTATGTCTTACAAGTCTCATTGAAAAGATAGAAGATGATAGTAAATGCAAGGATTCATAGGCTTAGCATTTCATCAAACATAACATGTGCAAGAGTTGAGATCAAAACAAGCAAGCAAATAAGACATGAAAGCATATTAATTTAAGCATGAATCATTCCCCATGTTGGTTTCCCCTAATCACCCATTTAACCCTAGCTAAGAGACTACTCACTCATTATCATGTTGATCATGCTAGCAAGGTTGTCAATCATACCAACAATATGAAACATGATGAATAAATGAAAGTAATTAACAATAATTAAAAAGGGATTAAGAGATTATACCTACTAATGATTCCAATAATAAAGCAAAGATAAAAGAAGTACTTGATGCTTGATTGAGAGGTTGTCAATCTCCCAACAATAACCCAAATAATCTTCAATTACCCAAAATAAAGGATGAACAAAAGAGAGATTAAGGAAATAAAACTTGTATTAGAACTTGATTAATTGTTGATTACAAAACTAAAGAGAGATTTGATTGATATTAACTACTCTAATTATTGATAAGAAGAACATGCTCCTCTAATTAGACTAATGGGGTATTTATAGTGGAAATTAGGGAGGATGCATTAGGGTTAACTAAGGGCTAAACTAGTAATTACACTTTTTAGATTGAGCAAGGAGGAGCCGGTATTTTTCGAAGGAAGGGCTTCTTTCTTCGTAGCTTGGAGAAGAGGAAATCACGCTGTGCTGGAATCCGGGCAGAATAGGGTCGGGACGGGCGAATTCTGGTGATGGGGTCCGAGCGGATTCGAGGGAATCCGGGCGGATTGTGGAGGGGGAATCCGAGCGGATTAGAGAAAAGTCGCACGGATTGTGCAGCTGTGGGACGGCCGGATTGGGGACAATCCGCACGGATTGTCACTCAGCAAGACATCTTCTTCTTTTCTTCCCTTTTCTTCATAAATTCCTTGGGGATTTCCTTGGGGACTCAAGGATCCTTTCTCAACATTGCTCTTCTACTATAATATGTACAAAGGCCTTCTAATCTTGTCTCTCCTTGATGCTTGGTCATTGAATTCGATCAATTTAGTCTCGTTTTGCCATGAAATTGCAAGATTCTTACTCCTTTCCTACCAAGGGATCAAAATCTCAAAGAATATGCAAAACAAGGAACTAAAGATAAGAAATGACCCAAATATGCACTAAAAAGCATGGGAACAAGGCTAATTCGGGGGCTAAATATGTGCTAATTACGGTCACATCAATTCCACCCCAAAAGAATAATAGAGGAACACCCTTTTGTGAACCATTTTACACTCCCGCCTTTTGTGTAGGCACACCACTGGTGGTGGTTAAAGACGGCGTCCTCATCAATCAAAGTACTACCCTCAAGAGGCGCATAACTCCCATGGACGTTGAACCCGGGACAAAGGTAGTTAGCCAAAATGGTAATTAGACCTCCCATCCCGAAGGTCTTAAGTTGGGAGTTCCCTTGAGAAAAATCGTAGAATCTAGTAAGCATCTCAAGGGGGTATTGAAGTTGTATCGCCTTGTCCCCCGAACATTTAGATAGGACTCAAGGAATGTCATATCGAGGAGAGTGCACCTATCTTGTTCAAATCTCCCATTAGTGGTGCCGGCTACGAAACGTTCGGTGATCCGAATCACCGGGTGCTGGATTGCAAAGGTATAGCATTGTTTTTGGTGAATGAAATCCCTCCCAGAAATAACCTTCCAAATTAGGTCCACATTAAAGTCGGAGGGTTTGTTGGTGTTGCTTGTTGGTATAACAAGACCAAAAATATGAGCAAATTGGTAAAGTGTTAGGCTATGGTCGAGGTTGCACAACCGGAACTCCATACCAACGGTCCTTTGTGTGTTGGAAACAATGCGGAGGCTACTCAAAAATTCCAAGGTAAGGCTAGGTATGTCTCTTCATGGGCATGGGATATTTTCCCAATCCCCAAACCATCAAAGAACATTTCGGTTTGATACCTTATCCCTAGGACTTCTAACACCTTAGTGTTAATGAATTGAGTCGGTTCGTAATGCTTACCTAGCAACTTGACGAACTTGATGCGGTGGTCATCGGATGTGAAGAGTACCTCCGGAAAGTACTCAAGTTGTTCTACCCCTCCTCTTATCACGGGGCGAAAGTCTCTTGGCGGCATCCTTTCTTGAGGGGATGAAGAAGACGAGCCTTTGCGTTTCTTGGCGGCGGCTTCAACGAGCTTCTTGGCTTTTCCCTTAAGATTCATCATTTTTGATTTTGGGAAAGTTAGGGTTTGGTTGATTTTTGTTGTGAAGGGAGTGTTTGGAGATGAAGATGAGTGGGTTAGGTTTAGATAAGATGAGGAAATGAGGGATGGTGGGGGTGATTTTATAGAAAGGCAGTGTGGGACGAGCGGCTGAGGGTCGGACTCCGGCGGATTATTCGAGGTAAGTGCAGGAATCCGAGCGTCTTTAGTGTCGGGACGAGCGTCTTTCTGCAGGTGGTCCGAGCGTCTTGTTAAGAATACGCTCGGATTCTAATACAGGGATTCTGCTTCATCTGGGGTGGACAAAAGACGAGCATATCGAGCTTGAGACGAGCGGCTGAACAAAGACGAGCGTCTTCTTCAGAATCCGCTCGGATTCAAGTCCAGTGCGAAATTTTTCTTCAGATGTCTTATAGGACGAGCGTCCAACTGATAATACGAGCGTCTCTTCCTGGACGAGTGTCTTGTCCTATAATCCGCTCGGATTTCAAGTCAGCGCCAAACAGTACCCGTAGGGAGGCTGAGGACGAGTGTCCCTCGCTGTTTTTCGTACTTTTCATTCTTTTCTTTCCAAGATCGTACCCTTGCACCCTTTTGTTATTCCTCCTTATCTTTTTCTGAAATTGTGCTTAATAAAAATGTCAGAAAACTCTCTCTCACTACTCTCATGCAAGAAAGCGTAAATAAAAGTGCGAAAATGTACAATATTATGCAAGGTAAAGGTTCAAGAGATATCTTACAAATGGTGGTTTGAGGTAGGACTCCACCAAACTAGTTCAAATTGTCGAAATTCTTTGTCCATAGAACTCAAGGCTCTTAGAAGGAGATCAAAAGCTTGTGAACAAGCTCCAAATAGGCATAAGTATGGTTTGCTTAACTTCAAGGCGAAGCTTGGCAAAGGAAATTTGTCATTCATCCTTGTTTTCTTCCTCTTCTTGGCACTTGAATATTTGCGATGCTTCAAACCAATTAGCCCATGATTCTTGTCAATGTAAGGTATGAAGTATGGTTCACGGTTGTTTGGAGACTTCCACTCACCATCTTCTCCTTCAATTTTGGTGATGATGATAGCATTTGGATTTATCAATCCTTCCAAAGTAGAAGGAGAATTCTCATAACATTGATGACCGTATACCTTAGGAATTGATGTTGTGGGTACCAAATTTCCACAAGCAAGTTCATTTGCAAGTTTGTTCTTGAGCTTCTCCACCAAGTACCCTTTATATGATGTTTTGACCTTTTGGAGAAGGTCCCCCATATCATCTCCAACAATCATAGGTTCCATGGTGGGTGCGAAAAGGTCTTCATGGTCAATAGGAAATAGGCATTCATCTTCTTCATGGAAGCATACCTCAAACTTCTCAAGGATGGGCTCCTCAAGTGAGGCAATATCATAAGTCCTTTCCTCTTCTACATTCCATAAGTCATTGAAAGACACATATTCTGCATAAGCTTCTTCCATAGGCTTGTCATCATCACTATCTTCATATGAATCATAAATGGGGGCGTCATTCTTCTTCAATATTTCTTCCTCCACCATCTCAATATTCACATCAAAAGACACACCTTCATACTCACAAAGGTTAAGAGTATTTGGCTTACTCAACCTCATATCTTCCTCATCAAATACAACACTTTCATACACATAAGAGCTCAAGGAGATTGGCTCATCCCACTTCTTATTTTCCATATCAAAGGTTACTACTTCAAATTCACATTCATGATCAATGTCCAAGGAATGGTAGGGAGTGATTTCTTGACTCTTTTAATTCGGCAATTTGAATTTCCAATTCCTCACCTTGGGTAACAATGCCTTAAAGAACATTGTCCCTCTTTTGGTTCTCCTCTAGCATTTGTTTGAAAATTTTTTGTTGATATCCCATCATTTGGAGGATCATATTTTGAATGGGTTCATTTTCTTATTGTGGGTAGGTGTCAAAGTGGTTGTATTGTGGCAATTGAAATATATTATGAAGTGGGTATTGGGTGGGTGGTTGTTGTGGATATTGGATGTGGTGATTTTGGTGGGAAAAGTTGGGGTAGTAGTTAGGATTTTCATTGTACGAATAGTAAGGTAGGTTTATGTTGACTTGCTTCTCAAACTCCCCATACCCATAGTCATACTCAAAAGATCCATCACATACTCCATATGTCAAGTCTTGAGCCATCATAGCTAAGACAAGGAAACAACTACAAGCATGGACACTACAATAAAATGGTAAGAACAATCCTTGAGGAAAAAGTTCCTCAAGGTGAAAGCAAAATCAAAATCGACAAACAAGTAAGAACTTAATCACATAGCACCATCCCCGGCAACGGCGCCATTTTGATGAGACATGTCGTCGGTTCTCCCAATCAAACACATTTATAATACTCAACAAACAACTAGTTAGCTGTAATTCGAGGTCGATCCATGGGACGGTGTGCTTTGGGTTCTAACTCTATCTATCTCAATTTATGCTAGTGTCACAATTTGTTTGGGTTTGTAGTTGTGTTCTAGAGATGTAAACAAATGATTAAAAGTGGTAGGATATCATGGGTTCATAGGGGATTCATGGGAGTTGATCATACAATCATGTTCACAAAGTTGGAAGCAATTTATGTTGTAAAGGAACCGAGTTGGTTTATGTCTTACGGTTCTTAGGAAGAGTTGGGTCCCGGAGCCGAATCGATTAGATTGTACAAGACCTACAAGTCGACTTACTTTCCTCCTAATCACTTCTATGCATGATCTAACAAGATTCGAGTTGGTTTATATCTTACAAGTCAAGTTGAGTAGATAAGAGATGGGTAAAAATGCAAGGATTCATAGGCTTAGCATTTCATCAAACATAACATGTGCATATGTTGACATCACAACAAGCAAGCAATTTAATTATGAAAACATATTAGATTAAGCATGATTAATCCCCATGTTTGTTTCCCCTAATTACCCACTAATCCTAGTTAAGAGACTACTCACTTATTATCATGGTAAACATGTCATTAATGGTGTCAATCATCACAACAAGTGTAAACATGACAAGCGAATGAGGAAATAAACAATAAAGAGAGAAAGGGTTAAAGAATTTATACCAAACATGACATGATTCTAATAATAAAGCAAAGAATAAAAGAAGAGAACTTGATTGATTGATGAAGAGTTGTCAATTCCCCAATAATAACCCGATAATCTTCAATTACCCAATAATAATAAACTTGAACAATAATTAAGGAAAGATTAATGTGTAATTTTGTGGAAAGATTGAGATTAATCTATTCTAATCTACTCCTAATCTAATCTAAGAAAACTTGATTTAATCTAAGGAAACTTTGTTCTAATCTAAGGGAACTTGGTTAAGAGAGCATTACAAATGGAGTATATATAGTAGTACATCATTAGGTTAAGTAAGGGTAGATTAGTAAATAGCATTGCTAAGTGAAAAGTTGAGGAAATGCTCCTCTCCAAAAGGATGCTAGTCTCCCTTTTGATAGTCTTCCAAAAATATGCGCATCCCGAGTGGAACAAGGAAGAGGACGTTTTTTGCACTGGAGAGGAATCCGAGCGGATTGGTCTCGGGACGCTCGGATTCTGGGCTGATGAGACAAGCGGCTGGATAGTCGGGACGCTTGGATTGTTGGAGCAGGCGACGAGCGTCTTGGAGCTTGGACGCTCGGATTGTTCTTCAGAGTGCTTTAGCTTCTTCTTATTCTTGGAAAGTTGGTCTTAGTTCTTGCCTCTCCTTTCATACTCCTTCAACCAATATCATCAATATCTTCGCAATAATGCTCAAGAGACAGGAATTTCCGCCTAATTGTCTCCTTTCCTACAAAACGAACACAAGGCAATAGGAAAGCAAAATAGAAGGCATTTGACGGATAAAATGGTCATGGGATGTTATAATAGTATGCAAAATAGGCTCAATTAGGGGACTAAATGTGCGCAAATATGAGTCACATCAAGTTTTAAGGCAAATTTTTGCGGTAAAATCATCAAAATCAACTCTAAACATGATATGTATAACATATATTACCCAATTTTCTCCCTTTTACATACAAAAGACAACCAAAATTCCATTCAAAATCCCAAACCCTAGAAAATTCGAGTCATATAAACCCCTAATTTGATTCGATTTTTGCATAACCAATGTCAATAATCAACAAATTGAAGCAATTAGATCATATTATAACAATTATAAGCAAGATTTAGCCCACATAAATCGATTTTCCAGCAATTTCCAATATCCTACATGCTTCTAATTAATCAAAAACATCAAAATAGGATAAACTTTCATACCTTGATTGATTAGCAAGTAAAGAGAACGAATTAAGCAAAGGAATCACCAAGATTTAAGCACAAATCACCAAGGACAAGATTACTTGAGAGAGATTAGGAATTAGGGTTTTGTGGAGTGGAAGAAATAAGAGAACGAATTAGGGAAAGAGGGTATAAGACCCCGTGTTTCAGTGGCACTGTAGCAGCTTACTCGATCGAGTAAGTATGTTACTCGGTCGAGTTTTCGCAGGAATTTCTAACTTTTCGACCTAATAGCTTCCTAACTATATCGAATGAGGTCTACTCGGTTTAGTAGGCACTCGTACTCGGTCAAGTGGAGCTAGGTACATGATCGGAAATTATGAGACTAACTAAAGATTTCCTGCAAAATAGCAACGCGTGTTGATTCCCAAATGAATTTGGAACTCGTCACAAATTATTATACTCATTCACGACAAATACTATCACGCAAATACAATGTATCAATCTAACAAACACGTTACTTCATTGAACTCTTTCAATTTATTCTATAACAACCATTACGCAACCAAAAGACCACACGTTTTGCTTTCTCACGTATACTTTCACCATGTTTCTTTACTTATGATCATGCATTTGTAACTTTGACAATACCGCTTACAATATATCACTCTTAAGCATTCATTTAGCCTTAAGCTATGACTTACCGTTCAAGCTCACTAGCAACTTAACCATGTCACAACAAATATCATCTAGCTTTCTCAAGTTAACTATGCTATATCACGTAAGCAGTCAACCATTTATCCATCACATTCCCCCAGTACTAGTTTGACAACTACTACAACTCATTCAAGACTTACTAATTACCATCCTTACCACATACCATACTCACAATTTCTTTCAAGTCAAATTCTATTACCAACTATTTGGGACAAACATTACCAACACCACTCCCATTACTACTCAACTATAGATTCTCACGGTTCTAATCACAATCACACACACTAGCATCCATAAAGACTCCATCACAAACATCCCTAACATCACTATTATACACACTAGGCACATAATTCCCGACTCGATATCCCCATAACAGGTGACTGGCTTAAGCATAATGGGGCCATGATTTTGAAATGAGGGCGCCTATTCACCCAAAATCTATCATCAGCTGGGGCTCCCAATACACATACACCAAGTTCATTTTATTAGACTCACTACGTTCATTAGGCTCATTTGTTACAGGTTCGAAAATCGTCTCTCTGATACCACTTTGTGACACCCCCATATACCAAGGAGACTTAACAAGACCTTCCCTAGCATATAAGGACATCACCATCTCGATTACCCGAGGACAGTAATAATCAAATGTCGATAAAAGAACAATTAAGTTACATTACAGTGATAAACAAAACTAAGATATACAAAAGGTACAACTCGAACTACTATTAACTATGTGAACAACACTTCTGCCATGTCTCGTGAAAGACTCATCCCGCCAAGTATCCAGCTATCATCCAAGACATCACCTGCTAAGCCTGACTGCTCACCATAAGGGATCATGGCAGACACAACATAAATAAACAAGGAGACAAACCACACAAGGTCAGCTACTGCATAAACACACCAACCAATGACATCAAAATACAGATACAACAAAACACACACTAGCCACATCTCCTCCAATCAATCACCGTCACCGACTGTCCACTAGACCAGCCCTGCCAGTGGGGGACCACAGACGTACCCACCAAATCCCCGCTCATCATACCGAGCGATAACCCTGTCCCATTAATGTGCACATCCCCTCCCACGGCGGGTTCCACGGAGGGCAAAACTAGGGCGTGAAGCCACTCCCGCAAGTGACTCCACTTAGCCGAGGACACACCTCGAGAACCAGAGACAAACAACCACAATCAGTTGTACCATAACAACTGTAATCAACACAACACAACACCAACCAATTACTGATACGTGGATTTTCTATAATCTTTTAAGCCTATTTTAGCGCGTATTTCCATGTACTTTTATATTGTTTATATTGCATTTTGCCCCGAACTCGCTACTTTGGTTCGTCTTGTCTATTTAGCAGTAATGAACGTAAAAGTAGTGGAATCGTACCATTTTCGTCCATCTTTGCTTGAATTTTGAGGAGACGGGATTTTTCAGAGTGAGATCTTGCATTGGGATACGTGAAGGAATGTTCTACGAAACAGTCGGTTATGAGTTTGAGCTGTTTTGGAGGAAGAATACTCGATCGAGCTGTTTTATTGGTCGATCGAGTGGTTTCTATGGCTGAGGATGGTCGATCGAGTAGTATTTTACTCGATCAAATAGTGCTGGAATTAGAGGTTACTCGATCGAGCACTATATCTACTCGATCGAGTAGATTTCCTGGAGAAGTACTCGATCGAGCTGTTTCGGACTGCTCGATCTAGTGTTTTTGTCTTTCATGGGCTTTTATTAGTCCGTGAACTTGTTTTTAGTTATTGGACTTAGTATTTTTCTTTTTAAACGTACAATAATTAGGTCATTAGGCATCTAATTATCGGATTATCTATTTTTCATCTTTCACTGCAAAAAGACTGCGTTGCTTTTCTTCTCTACTGTAACTTTTTCTTTCGGATTTTCTCACTTGGATTTAGTTGTTCTGTACGCCATATTCTTGCGATTGTAATCTCTACTCTCTTTTAATCTTAATCTTTCAATCATTTGCTTTAATTACCTATTTTGTTCCTTTTTAATTTCTGCCCTAATCTTTGTTTATGCAATTTCATTATGTTTAATGTTAGTTATTTCATTGTTATTAGTTTTGACAATATTAATAGCATGAATAGCTAATTTGTTTCATGTTAGGATTAGGGAATCTACGGTAGAAATGTGACGATACAGTGAATAGGTTAGATGAATTATTTGTGAGACTCTGTCCCCATAGCAATATAACTGTATTTACCGACTTAGTTGAGTGCACGCTTCTGAGTCACCTTTTTAATCTGGTTAAATTTAATCCTGGATCGGAAGATTGGACTAAATAGGCCTGCTATGAACAGTAGACTACCCTGACGAGGATGGAAGTTAAGTTAGTGGGAATCTAGGGTAGAAAGTGGACCGGAAGGACCTTTCCATATCCGTCTCACAGTAATTTATCTAAGTTGTTTACAGTTAAGTCACTGGACTACCGTAGTGAACCGAAATCCTGACATGTCCCCTCTCTATTGATAGTTTATTCTCATTTTCGGTCTTTATTGCTCTTTCTTTATTTCTCTTCCTTTAAAGCCTTAATTAGTTTAGAAATCAAATTACAAACCCCCCATTTGTGACCAAATAAACAGACTCTTTACATATTTCATGCCTCCCTGAGGAGATCGACCTGACTTCCCTAGCTATATAGTTAGTTTAGTTAGTTATTTTTGATAGGTATACGACAGCCCTGTCAAATTTTGGCACCGTTGTCGGGGAGGCAATTGCCCTATCTGTTTTTGTTTCATTTATTTTATCCGTCTCAGGGAATTTTTATTCCTAAAGGCAGTTCTTATTCATTTTCTTTCAGTGTTGTGTATACCAAGTCAGACAGGTTGGAGTTAGTTTCAGCTGATTCTTAGCCTGGGAGACTGTTCAGGCATAGACTACGTTTGCAAAGAGAATCACGAAAGGAAGACTTGAGTACTTTCGAACCAGAGCTTCAGCATTTCCTATTTACAGAAAATCCGTCTTTTGAAGAAGATACTTTCAGTTCTGTAAACCAACCAGTAAAGATGCCGAACATTGCCAGTCACTCAGAGCCTAAAGCATCGTCTATTCCAAAGGGTTTGAATCTCCAGAATGAGGATGGAAATACATTTGACATCCGTCCGTCCTATATCAATCTGGTGGAGAGAAATTTCTTTAGAGGAGTGGCAGGTGAAGACCTGAGAAAGCATATGGAGGTCTTTATGGACTACTGTTCTACTATCCCCGCCACAAAGGGGGTAACTCAAGTCAAGATTAAGGAGGTGCTGTTTCCTTTTTCTTTAACTGACTCAGCCAGGGAGTGGCTGACCGATTTGGACCACACGGCCGCAGGGATCACAGACTGGGAGACCCTTGCTCTTGCTTTTTATAAGAGATATTTCCCTCCGCAGCGCACTAATCAGCTGAGGGCCAAGATCACTAGCTTCAAGCAGGCACCTGATGAAACTTTCTATGAAGCTTGGTGTCGGTTCAAGAGGTTGGTGAGGTCTCTTCCTCACCATGGTTTTGACCTATGGTTTCTGTCCAATCAGTTCTACAATGGGCTATACGATGATCACAAAGCCATTCTTGATGCTTCATCTAACGAAAGATTTCAAAAGAATACCGATGATGATAAGGGATGGGCTATTATTGAAGAGATGGCGACCCACTGTGCTGAGTATGGGAACCCGAGGGATGGTATTAGAACGGTCCATGCAGTCGATAAGCAAGTTGTGGCTCAGCTGGAAGCTATGAATGCTAGGTTTGATAAGTTGGAGTTGCATTCTGCTGGGGAGCCTCAGATGGTTCATTTGCTTACTAGAGGAGAAACCGTCACATGTGAGAGGTGTGGGACCAATGACAGTCACACTGCTGTTGACTGTCTTACAGAGAAGGAACAGGTCCTTGCTTTTCAACAATACAGGCAAGGAGGGAGTTCCTATTATAATAACCAAGGGGCAGTCCATCCCAATTTGAGGTGGACAAGTCAAAATGTGCTCAATCCTACTCCTCCACCGCAGCAGCAGCAGCCGTATGTCCCTCCTCACAAGGCTCAACAAGGCTTTCAAAAGCCAGCTTCTTTTCCTACACCTAATCACGGTGCATCATCCTCAGGTGGGGTGAGCGAGTTAGCTGAATTGAAGACAATGTTGCAGTCTTTGACGAAGCAGTGGCAGCTAAGTGACTAACAAAAAGAAGCTTATATTAAGTCACTTGAAACCCAAGTTGCCCAATTAGCCGCGAACCAATGCACGAGGAAGCAGGGTCATTTACCGTCACAAGCTGATAAGAATCCACACGAGACGGTGAGTTTAATTAATTTGAGGAGCGGTCGTTCATATGAGGGACCGAAATTGTTAAAATCAGACCCGACGAAGGTAATTACTGCTGATGAACAGTGTTCTGTTGAAGAAAAAGAGCTGACGACAAAGAAGATACTCGATCGACTGGTTTTAGTTGGACGATCGAGTAGAAATGCTGAAGAAAGGACTCGATCGAGTGGAATTTCTGCTCGATCGAGTGAACAGGAAAAAGAACAACTCGATCGAGTAAATCAAACAGCTCGATCGAGTGATTTTGTTGAAGATTCTACTTGATCGAGTGATATTTTTGCTTGATAGAGTAATGTTGATAAAGAAGACCTTGATCGAGAGCCTGCTAGTGCTCAATCGAGTGAAACATCGCCTGAAAGACCTCGTTCGAGAGGAAAGAAGTCTCGATCGAAAGATTTAGAGCTTGATCCGGCTGATACATTGGAAGAGAGGAATAAGGGGCTCGAGATACCCATCACGGTGCCTTTCCCGAGGCGTTTGCAGAGTGCTAAGGCTAATCAACAATTCGGCAAATTTGCCGAACTCCTGAAAAGCTTGAAAGTCACTATGCCATTCGCCGAACTGCTGACACAGGTACCCTCTTATCTTAAATTTATGAAAGAAATTTTATCGCGTAAGAGGCACATTAATGACCATGAGGTAGGGACGGCCCTAGTTAAGAATAAGTTACCTCCCAAACAGTCAGACCCGGGTAGTTTTTCGATTCCGTGTCATATTGGTACCCACTTGATTGATAATGCGTTATGCGATCATGACGCTAGCGTGAGTGTCTTACCGCTGTCTCTGGCTAAGAGACTTGGTTTGACCAAGTTTAATTGCACAAATATGATTGTTCAGATGGCCGACCGTAGTATCTCACGGCCATTAGGTGTCATAGAAGACATACCTGTTAAGATCGGGAGGTTCTTTATTCCCGTTGACTTCGTTGTGCTTGACATCCCCGAGGATACCCATACCTCTATTATTTTAGGGAGACCATTTTTATTCACTGCTCGTGCAGTGATAGACGTCGGGAGCAAGACATTGACTTTTCAGGTTGGGGACAAAGTATTGATATTCCATCAGTCTAAGTCCCGAAGGGCTCCCATGCAAGCTCAGCCTTGCAATGGCCTCTCTTTTACTGACCCTCCTATCAACACTCCAAATGAAAATTTGGAATATTGTGCTGCAATCGTGGCCCCTCCGCCTTAGTTTGAGAGAAGAAAGGAGGAAAGTTCGTCTGTTTTCCTTGCTGCAGGTACAGATGAAAATCAGGCGGGAGTTGTCAATGGTTATTATACAATTAATGTTAGTCAAAGTGGGAGTGATGATGTTAAAGCTGGTGAGAAAGGAGTAAGGACGAGAAAAGTTCGCGCGTATGTGGACGTCAACTATTCTCCTCCTAACGATTCAAATACAAGCTCATCGAAATTGAAGAGGATGGTTAATGTTGCTGAGGTAACGACCTCCAGTCAGAAGCCCTCCGAGGGAATACTGAATTGCTTTGAGAAGTGAGCGGGGAAATGCCCCGTGTAACAAATTGTATAAACAATTTTTATTTTTCCGTTGAATTTGTTTATTGCATTTAATTAGGACAATTAGAATTTAGACATTTTTAGCGTAGATTAGAAGACTATAGACTGTTACTATTCATATTTGGTATTTTGGGATATTTTTGTGAGTGTTTTTATGCAGGTTTGGGGAGATTATACGCAAATTCAAAGGCTTACACGAGGAAAAGAGCTCGATCGAGTACTTTGTGTACTCGATCGAGTGAAATTTGATCGATCGAATGGTTTCATATTGCTCGATCGACAATAGCTAAAAAGGGGAGTACTCGATCGAGTAAATTTTTACTCGATTGAGGGGATGCATACAAGAAGCTCTCGATCGAGTAGTTTTAAACCACTCGATCGAGTAAAGTTGCAAAGGATACGCAGGGAGACTTTTTAACTTCCTTCTTTTTCTTATTACTTCCTTTCCTCTTTCATTATTTCGTCCTCACTTCACCTTATTTGCGACCAAAAATCCCCAATATCTCCATTTTTCTTGCCCATTTACCAAATCCACCACCTACATTTTGTTCCTTGCTAATTAATCGTCCATTGCCCTCTACTTTCCCTTTGATTTTCGCTGTTTTACACGGTCAATTAGGGGTTTTAGGGTTTTTGATTTTTCGATCAAAAAATCGCCATTCTTGCTTGTTTAGTCGATTACTTGCTCAATTTGTAGGTTCCTCATCATCATGTAAGTAATTTCTATACTTCTTTGCATTTTAATTTCATTAATTTTGTTTTGTTATGAAGTGAATTAGGAATTAGGGTTCGCTTTTCATCTTGGGTCGAATTTTTTCGACTATTATTGCGTTCTTATGCTTAATTTGTCTGACTTGATGCTTAATTCCCTTACCTCATTGATGCTCACATGTTTAATTCGAATTTTTTGGGGAAATTTGTGATTAGGGTTCATCTTAGTCGAAATTTTCGACTGATATTGGGTTTATACTGTTGTTTATGCTTAATTTCCCTCAATTGATGCTTAATTGGTTGCACTTGTTGTCGGTTACCCTATACCCTATCACTAACCATCCGTGTTATTCGAATTTTTTGAGGAAAATTGTGGGAATTAGGGCTGCCAGTCAAAATTTTTTACTGTTTAGGGAAATTCTCTGCTGTTTTCATGCTTTTTTCTTATCAGTTTCCCCTGCCCTATTTGATTAGGATGGATTCTAGCTCTGTGCCTTCCACTAGCTCGACTGTCAGTCCGTCCTTGCCTGAGACGGTGGTCCCTGCTGGCACCACCGCCTCCGTACCTGCTAGTACCGCAGCCAGTACCTCTGTTTTCCTTGTTACCGCTGCCGGTACTGTTTTTGCTTCTGTTAGCACCGTTCCAGCCACCACCTCAGTCACAGCCACTACTACTGCTAGCATTACTGCTAGTCTTTCTTCCTTAGTGGCGGTCTCTGATGCATATACTGTTTCAGCTACAGCTTCTACTTTAGCCACGGTGAGCACTTATGTGGCGGACTCACCTGCAGCCGCAGCTGCTTTCAGAGCGGCCCTAGTTCCTCGTACCGTCACTGGACGGTCTTCTACCTTAGGTTCTAGAGGCCGGGGTCGCGGTCGTGGTCGTGCTACACCTGCTTCTTGCGTGTCTGCTGTCACGGTTACTATTCGGGTGGATGACACCCTCGACTCACACCCTAGGATCCCCCAGGTAACTTTTGTTAATGGTGTTCATCGTGATAGATTTTATAACTTAGTTGACTGTGACTTTCTCCCTACGTGTTTCCAATGCCATACGTCACTAGAGAGGCTTGGCTTTTATGAGCCGGTCTGTGAGCTTCTGCGGGGCACGGGGATGGCCGGACTTATTACTATGAGTGGCCATACCTTTAGGGAGCTGAGCCTTGAGTTCTTCAGCTCCTTTACCTTCTCCTCCGGGGCACACGATGCTGCCCCCACTATTCTTTCTGTGTCCTTCCGGTTGTATGACCGTACCTTTTCTATGACACTTGAGGAGTTTGGTACCCGACTCGGCCTTTCCTTCAGGGGTGACACTTCTGCCCCTAGGAAGGTCATCAGTCTGCTTCGGCGGGCTTTGGCACAGACTATTTTTCACGGGCGAAAGCTCGCCCAGGTCCACCTTCCCCCCGGCCGAAAGGAGCCAAATAACATCAACAACAACGAGCTCTCTATCTTAGGCGGTTACCTGAACATCGACGACGAGGGTCCCTTTACCCTCAACATCGCTTATTTGACCGCCAAGTACTTCCAGTCGCAGGGAGAGAAGGTCGTGGGCACTATCGTCTGCGGTGGCATAGCCACCTTTCTTGCCCGTTCTCTCCTCACCGTCTTACCTCGTGACTTAGCTTATATAGACGGAGATAGGTATCTGAGCCTAGCTGCCATGCACTCTCAGATTTGGCCGACTATAGATTACCGGACATGGAAGATAGATGGTTCCCTATCCGTAGACCTTCCTTGTGACACCCTGCCTCGTCTCGCCCCTTTGACCACTGTTTCACGGGGCGTCCGACCACCACCTTTACCTGAGTACCACCTCCCGCTTCGACCTCCTACTACTTTACCCGCAGCTAAGAAGCGGCGTAGACTTGAGACCGGAGAGGGGTTCACACCTTCTGCGAGTGGCCAGCCTTCCACGACCACTCCTATCTCGACCCCTACTCCTACTCCTACTCCCGCACCCGCCGACCAGACACAGACACAGCCGGTCCTATCGGCTAATTTCGTACCTCCACCACCCTTTGAGGCATCCTCGGTCATGGACCAAGGGCGCCGTGACGGTTTGTTACTTGAGATTGCAGAGAGACAGACTCGTATGGCGCGAGACTTAGCTTTGACTTTGTTCCCTCTATACGAGGACCACATGAGGCGACACCGTCCCATCCCAGAGGGTTGGCCACAACCTTCCTTATACCGGTTCCCAGTTGAGGGGTATCCGGAGTCTACTAGTGAGGAGGAGGAGGAGGAGGACGAGGACTTGGCGGCGGCGGCGGAGAGAGATCGAGCTGAGCAGAGGATGAGGAGAGAGCAGGAGGTGGATCCGGACTACACGGTGGAGGACGTGCGTGACGACGAGCCTGACGAGTAGCTGCTGGTCTACTCAATTCCCCAGTTTTCTGGCTGGTTTGGGGATGTTCGTGTTTTGTATGTCCCATCTCACTCTTTTATTTTTGTCTCCTTTTTATTTTTGTTTTATTTTTCTTTTTTAGGTTGTATATTCCCGTTCCCCTGTATATATCTGCTGGTGTATGCTGGAGGACAACGAGGGCGTTGTCCGTTTTGTTTTGGGGAGGGTATTGCATCCTTTTGAGTCTGCATTTTGCATTTGTTTTGCATTCACGTTTATATTTTCAGCTTGCATTATTTATTTATTTCATTAAAAATCAAAAAACCAAAAATATTAGAAAATTTCAAAAATCCAAAAATATTCACATTTACTTTTGCATATAGGTTGAGTCGGAACTGTTGATTTCCATGATGATATCGCACTATAACTTGTCATTTTACTTGAGCCTTGCACTTTTATTGACAGTTGCTAGCTTTGTCATACGTATAGTCTACGAGTTTTTGTTCAAATATAGCTGACTGTTTAGACTTGACCTGATAAATCGACAAGCTACTTATAATTTCTGAGTTTTAGAGCCCATAACTGGTGACATTCATGACCAGTTCATTAGGAATTGAGAGTAGTACTCCTTGCATAGCATGTTCATCATTTTTGCACTTTTATGACATTCGATTTCTTGTTCAAATGCACACATTCGGGTTTGTGGTTGGTGTCACATGCAGGGAGGTGCTTTCAAATTTTCCCCTTTTCTTATACTTTTCACCCATTTAGCTCCACTTAAGTCAAAACTTGCCTTTTTGACTCATTAGCTACATCCCTAACTGAGCCTGCCTAGTCAAGCTAGTTTAGTTTGTCTTTTGTGGTATATTTTTCCGTCTGCAGTTTGGCCCATGTGTTAATTTGATCGGAGTTGGTGGAGAATTAAGGAAGGGAGAAGGAGAAGAGAAAAAAAAGGAGTATTGAAAAAAAAAACGTGAATAAAAGAAAAAAAAAATCACGCTGTACAGTGAAGAAACCAGAAGAATGAAATGTTGAAAAATTTGAGCTGGTTTGATTTTTAGATCGTCTGTGTTCACTTTTATATTGTGACGGTCTCACTCCTCCGTTTTATTCCATATTTTTGAGGAGATAGTGTAAATGAATAGTGAGTTATGTGCCAAATGAAGGGCACTTGTACTTTATTTTTCAGTCGGTTGAGATTCGGACGGCGTTATATGGTCCTGTTAGGAACTATCTTGACGCTTTTACCTCCACATTACCATAACTTGTTTTGCCTTTTGTCACCTGACCCTCACTATTCCCATATTATTTGTAAGCCCTCGGCTGTGACGGACATTATCGGTTGGAGTGTGTGCATTAGTACTTGAATCGTCTTTCATTTTTGTCGCATGCATGTTATATAGGTCGCAGTTAGGTGAGTGACTGTTTCTCTTTCTCTCTTTTACATATAATATTTACCCTTTGCTTCATGAGAGAAGAGTGACCACGTGAGAGTCCAATTTTGATGGTCTTGCAAGGTCGATAGGTTGGCTATATTTCTGAACAGCTTATAACTCGTTTGCGGATTGACTGCTTAGCTATAACTGTTAATTTTTGTTGCATTAAATTGGTTCAAGTAGACAAGTTAAGTTAGCTCTGAGTTTTCATTTCCGTTCCATTAGTTGCATTTTAGTTTACTAGGGGACGATTAAAGGTTCGGTTTGGGGATATTTGATACGTGCATTTTCTATAGTCTTTTTAGCCTATTTTAGCACGTATTTCCAAGTACTTTTGTACTGTTTATATTGCATTTTGCCCTGAACTGGCTACTTTGGTTCGTCTTGTCTATTTTGCAGGAATGAATGTAAAAGTAGTGGAATCGAACCATTTTCGTCCATCTTTGCTTGCATTTTGAGGAGACGGGATTTTTCAGAGTGAGATCTTGCATTGGGATACGTGAAGGAACGTTCTACGAAACAGTCGGTTACGAGTTTGAGCTATTTCGGAGGAAGAATACTCGATCGAGCTGTTTTATTGGTCGATCGAGTGGTTTCTATGGCTGAGGATGGTCGATCGAGTAGTATTTTACTCGATCAAATAGTGCTGGAATTAGAGGTTACTCGATCGAGCATTATATCTACTCGATCGACTAGATTTCCTGGAGAAGTACTCGATCGAGCTGTTTCAGACTGCTCGATCTAGTGGTTTTGTCTTTCATGGGCTTTAATTAGTCCGTGAACTTGTTTTTAGTTATTGGACTTAGTATTTTTCTTTTTAAACGTACATTAATTAGGTCATTAGGCATCTAATTATTATCGGATTATCTATTTTTCATCTTTCCCTGCAAAAGGACTACGTTGCTTTTCTTCTCTACTGTAACTTTTTCTTTCGGATTTTCTCGCTTGGATTTAGTTGTTCTGTACGCCATATTCTTGTGATTGTAATCTCTACTCTCTTTTAATCTTAATCTTTCAATCATTTGCTTTAATTACCTGTTTTGTTCCTTTTTAATTTCTGCCCTAATCTTTGTTTATGCAATTTCATTATTATTTCATTATGTTTAATTTTAGTTATTTCATTGTTATTAGTTTTGACAATATTAATAGCATGAATAGCTAATTTGTTTCATGTTAGGATTAGGGAATCTACGGTAGAAATGTGACGATATAGTGAATAGGTTAGATGAATTATTTGTGAGACTCTGTCCCCATAGCAATATAACTGTATTTACCGACTTAGTTGAGTGCACGCTTCTGAGTCACCTTTTTAATCTGGTTAAATTTAATCCTGGATCGGAAGATTGGACTAAATAGGCCTGCTATGAACAGTAGACTACCCTGACGAGGACGGAAGTTAAGTTAGTGGGAATCTAGGGTAGAAAGTGGACCGGAAGGACCTTTCCATATCCGTCTCGCAGTAATTTATCTAAGTAGTTTACAGTTAAGTCACTGGACTACCGTAGTGAACTGAAATCCTGACATGTCCCCTCTCTATTGATAGTTTATTCTCATTTTCTGTCTGTATTGTTCTTTCTTTATTTCTCTTCCTATAAAGCCTTAATTAATTTAGAAATCAAATTACAAACCCCCCATTTGTGACCAAATAAACAGACTCTTTACAGATATCTTGCCTCCCTGAGGAGATCGACCTGACTTCCCTAGCTATATAGTTAGTTTAGTTAGTTATTTTTTATAGGTATACGACAGCCCTGTCAATTACCTCAACCAATTAGCCATATCAACAACAACAATCAAACCACATCAAAAGACACTATAAACAACCAACAGTACTGAGTAGGCGAACCTACCTTTAGCGCACCTCAGCGAATCCACCTCCGACCACAAGATGTCAAACAACCACGCAACACACCTATACAAATAGTATAGTTATATATCACAACCACTATAACCCTAACCAAAAACAGCAACGACAATGATGATGACGATGACATACTTACACATATATAGCTATCCGGCGTCAAGACCGCTACCCGACTCAATCAACTTATCCCCATGGCATAAGCATCTTCAAGGACCTCAAAGGAAGGAACTAGGGTGAAGGGAAGAAGAAGAGGCGACATTTAGGTTTAGAGAAGAGAGGCGGAAATGATTTCCGGTTATACGAAACACGATATATAACTCCTCGTTGTAAACACGCTACTCGATCGAGTAACTAACTTACTCGATTGAGTGGCCCCTACTAGATCGAGCCTCCAAGCTACTCGATCGAGTGGCCTCGACTAGATCGAGTACCACACACCCAAAGCTTACCATGTCACAAGACACCGCTCGTAAGGTTTCCCGAAGGCCAAGACATGTCACTAAGGTCGGTCAACGTCAGTCAATGGGTCCCTAAAAGGACGGGTATTACACATGTCACCCAATAAACCAATTTCCAACTAAAGTTTTACGAACTATTCTCTTTCAAGCGGTTTGATAAAAATGTCGGCTATTTGATTTTCCGTTCTACAAAAGTTAAGACAAATATTACCTTTCTCAACTTGATCACGTAAAAAATGTGTCTTATGTCGATATGTTTTCGCAAAAAAATGAGTGGTGTCGAAGATAATACCATATTCATGCAATTGTTGTCGTACCCAAAGTATTTGTGCACAAGAAAAAGCCGCACTCACATACTCACTTCCGTCGTGGATAGAGCAATGGTATTCTTATTCTTTGAAACCCGTGAAATGAGACACGGTCCCACGAATGTATCAATACCCAAAGTGTTTTTCTATCCAACGAGCTACCTAAGAAATCCACATCGAAAAATCCTAGAAGATCAAGTTCATAGTGAGATGGATACAAAAGACATAGAACTTGTGTTCCAATCAAATACCTAAAAATCCTTTTGACGGCTTTGAAATGTCTTTCCTTAGGATTTGATTGGAAACGGGCACTCAAGCACACACTAAATTGTATGTTGGGTCAATTAGTGGTTACATAGACCAATGAGCCGATGATACCTCGATACACGGTTTCACTAACACTCTTACCATTTTCATATTTGTCAGGTTTGATGTTAGAAACCATTGGTATAGCATAAGATCTAGCACTAGTCTACCCAAACTTATTTAACATTTCCTTAAAATAATTTTGTTGATGGATCATGGTTCCATTATCACTTTGCTTGATTTTAAGAAATCAAGCCCAAGCAAAAATCTTAGTTCTCCACTCATGCTCATTTCAAACTCACATTTCATTAGATCCGAAACGTATTTATAAAGAACTTCATTCGTTGTACCAAAAATAAGGTCATCAACATACATTTGCACAAGCAATAGTTCCTCGCACTGTGACTTGATAAACAATGTTTTATCAAGCGAACCACGTAAAAAACCATTTTTCAATAGAAACTTTGAAAGCCTAACATACCAAGCTCTGGGAGCCTGTTTTAAACCGTAAAGTGATTTATCAAGTTTGAAAACGTGGTTGGGGAATTCATTATTTATAATAAAAAACTTCTTCTTCAAGATATCCATTTAAGAAAGGGGTTTTAACATCCATTTGAAAATGTTTTATGCCAATATGAGATGCAAAAGCTCTAAACATTCGTATGGCTTCCTGCCTAGATACCGGTGCAAAGGTTTCCTCATAATTGATTCCCTCTTATTTGGTAAAACCTTGCACCACTAGTCTAGCTTTGTTCCTTACGATTTCTTTAACATTATCAAACTTATTACAAAAGACCCACTTCGTACCAATTACAGTGCGTTGAGTGGGTCTAGGGACAAGGTGACATACCTTATTTCTCTCGAGTTGCTCCAATTCCTCCTGGATTGCTGTAACCAAAAATGTATCGTTGAGAGCCATTGTGACTGTTAAGTGTATAATTTACTATATTTTATATACATATTTTCCATAGTTTTTCTTATATTTTCAGCATTATATTTCATTTTAGTAATATTTTGTTTTTTGATAATGAGGGGATTGAATCCCCCTCGGGCCCATGCATTTCCGCACCACCACATGGACCATGTAAGCCACCCCCTTCGGGGGCTGTAGTGGCCAAGGGATCATCGCCCCAGCTGGTAGTCAAACCCGGGACCTCTTAGCTCCTGCATTTCCGCAAGCTTCAAGGTTTAACTCGGCTACCACTGGACTAACACCACTTGTAATAAAATTCCTTCCTAGAACATCTTATCACAATTTATATAATTATTTGTAGGTGGACCTATTTTGATGTTGATATTAGCTAAATAGGTAAGCAAGACGATGAATAATATACGAGAAACTAAAAAAGGACTTCAAGCTCTCCAAGTCCACTAAATAAACACAAAGCCGTCCGAAATAAAATGAAATCCATGTATTTAATAATGTTGACAAGACCGTCATTTTACAAATGATGAAATAAAGAAGCATATTCCTAAAATTTGGGGCATTGAACAAGTCTTGAAGCGTTCAGTTTGATGATGTTACATTGAAGGATTTTTATGAAAAAAATGCATGCTAACATTTAGATGTGTGAACAGGTATTCTGATAATTACAACATGAAACATCTAAAATTAGATCTTTAATTCATAAAACATTCGTCATTTGATGAAATATCATGCACTAAAAGCACAAACCGTAGGAATATGTAATGTATTTACATTAGTTATTGGTTCTATTGTACATGTATGATTAAATTTGAAAGATCAAATGATCGCCTATCTAAGGGAGGTGATCTGATCTGGTTTTGAGAAAACACATAGAGATTGACAAGAAGCAATGAAATAATTTGTTCTATATTGAATTCTATTCATTTCTCATTACATTCAATTATCTTTAACATATTCTAGCTTATTATATGCTATTTATTTGACCACAAGCTCAATCTACTCAACCTTGCTCGTACCGTAATTAAAGACTATATTAATCTCTGTTATTTATCTCTTACATTTGTTTTATTTATTTATTTATTTATTTATTTATGGTTTCTTCTATTATTAAAATTGATATTGTAGTCATAATTATGGGTCGTGGGCAGTCTTTTATAGTCTAGGGCTCGATAGAGTCTTAATATGGATTGGTCAGCATTATAATTTTCTAAACATTATTTAATGGTTTTACTTAGGTTTGATGGGGTTGTGTTAAATTATTAATTTATTGGTCATAATCTATATATGTAGCTCTTGAATAATACTACAATGAGAGTTGAGTTTAGTCCTTTTGAGTTAGCATAGTTAGCATATATACTGTTATTTATACATAATTAATTATACTTAGTTGAAATAGCAATCAAAGTTGAATTTCCACTTAGAGAGCCTAAGTCGAGTCAAAATTAAACCTTTCATATGAGAATGGTGCGAATGATAGTTGAGACATTTAAATTTCGGTCCCTAAAGCTCCTATATGTGTCATAAGTCCCATGAGAATAGCTATTATTTCACAATCGGAAGGCTTATTATTTCCCTTTCATATGAGAATGGTGTGAATGATAGTTGAGACATTTTAATTTTGGTCCCTAAAGCTCCTATATGTATCATAAGTCCCATGAGAATAAGAATTATTTCACTATAGGAAGGCTTATTATATCTCGAGAGAGAATAACAAGTATTGATTTTAGTTTTGAGAGTTAAAATGAGAAGATTAGTCTCACCTAAGTACATAATTGAATATGTTGTTCCTTTCAATAGTCTATCTTGATCAATCTATGTTAATGGCGATACTGTTGTCCTAGAGTTTTTTATTATTGAATTAATCTCATTATCTAGTTATTATATCTCATTTTTATTCTATTGACATATACACAAACATTATTCTGATGTAGATAAACCAAATCTTAAATCGACTAGTATGCAACCTTCAGTTTCCCGAGATTGACCCATAAGTGCAACAGACACTGTTCACTTGCGTTAATTTATAACTGAATAGTGAGATGAGTTGGTTCCATTTAAGAAAGGAATACGTTGAAGGCACAAAAATTTTTAGAGCGATGATATGATTTTGATTCCAGAACTTCGGTAAGTGGTTAGGTTGGAAAGAGGGTGGTAACATTGATGTTTCCATTTTTTTAGGAATAAGAGGGCTTGAAGCTTCGTTTGGTTCTGGTGGCACAGGTGAGTGGGGGAAATTTCTGTTTGAGAAAGTTGCTCACTTGCTTATTTATTAGTTTCTATTTGAGTAGGTTGCTTACTTGTATTCTCATTCCCCCTGGATGAACTAGCATCGTCTTGGGATGAGGGAGGATTAGTTCCCCCTGAATTTTGGCCATCTTCATCATGCAACAGTGGCTCCAACTGTTGTTCAGCCTCTTCGTCTACTTGATCCATCTCATGACGTATCATCCTAATCTCGAAATCATTATCCTCTTCATAGTCATCAACCTGCACATTTGAAGAAAAAATACTACATTCATCAAATATTACAGAACACTTTCTTCCATTTTCATAGTTCTTTTGTTGTAAACTTTATAAGCTTTACTATGATCCGAGTAACCAACTAAAACGGGTTCATCACTACGAGCATCAAATTTGCCTAGGTTGTCTTTACCATTATTATGAACAAAGCATTTACTACCAAAGCATTTTAAATGAGAGATGTTAGGTTTTCTTCCTCGTAGTAACTCATATGGCAGTTTTTTAATGATTTTTCTAATCATGACTCGATTGTAGATGTAACAAGAATGACGCCTTCGACCCAAAAGTTCCTTGGCACTTTAGAATTAATAAGCACAATCCTAGCCATATTTTCAAGAGTTCGATTCATTCGTTCCACAACCCCTTTTTTTTTAGGAGTTCTAGTGGCCGAAAATTTATAGCTAACATCATTCTCATTACAATAAGCCTCAAATGATGATTTTTCAAATTCAGTTCCATGGTCGGATTTCAAAGAGACTAGTTTCAAAGAAAATTTATTTTGGACCTTTTTCACCAAATTAAAAATTCATCAAATGCTTGGTCTTTTGAACTTAGAAATATTAGCCAAACATATCTTGTAAAATCATCCACAATTACACAAATATAGCGACTTCCACCTCTACTTACAATGCACATGGGTTCACATAATTCAATGTGAATAAGCTCAAGAGGACCTAAAGTGCTATTAACTTTTTTGGATTTAAAGGAGCATTTTACTTGTTTCCCTTTAACAAATCATCACATAGTGATTTAAATTCAAATTTTATGTTTGGAATGCCATCTACTAGATCAAGTTTCTTGAGAGTATTTAGTGTTCTAGCATTAAATAGACCTAGTCATTTATGCCAAAGCCAAGGGTTGTTCTTTTGGACACTCAACCATGATAGGTAGGGGCGGTGCGAATAATGTAGTACGCAAGGGGTAGCAACCGCTATCCCAAACTTAAGAAAATCGTTTATGAATATAGCATTTTGCTATACCCCTGATTTAAACACTAATGAATTATATATACAATAAAACCTGTCATTATAGCAGCAAGGGGGACTTGTAGCAGTGGCAGGTAAAGATGGTAAGGCGTATATATACATGTTGATGGGGGTTCAAATCTTAATGTAGTCATACTTCTTTTGCTTTTTCAAAAAAAAAAATTCCCATTGTTTACCCATTTAATGCTTCTTTAATTAAAATATACGGACTATGTGTTTAGTACACTTCCAAACATTAGATGTTCATTATGTTGGTGATTTAAGTGTCATCGTGCCGTTTAAGTATAATTGGATATCGTGGTAGAATCATACGGAAACTCGTAACGTTATAATATGAATCGGGAGTGTGGAGTACACGTTCATATATAAACAATTATTGAGTTAACTGGATGTACGGAAAAAGCGGAAAAAGAAATAAATGTTTATAGAATTGGTCAATGCACCAATTGATGAACAAATGGTTAAATTGGTCAGTGAACAAACCATGCATGCATCTTTCGAAAATGTCAAACAGTGGCAATTCGAAATGTGAGCATTTATTTAATTCAATGAATATTTTCCGCACCAAAAGTTATCGGTCTTGAATAGGTACGTGCCTTTTCATAGATAATCCGTATCATGTATATTGCCCCTTATAAATATAAGGAGTTTGTGAAAGAAAAAGATACAACAAAATTTCAGACTTCTACTCTCTACAAATCAAACAAAAACATTAAAGTTCTTCTTTGGTTTAGCCTAAAAATCTAAGGGACTTTGTAGTTTTATCCTACGATTGATTTCGCGGTCTCCCTAAGGCAAGTAAGGGGCGATATACTTTCTAAGGAGAGAAGTCACTTGCGACTCTACAATTATCCATGCACTAATTTATTTCATACACAAAATTATTATTTCATAAATTATTATCCGACCGTCTCAATCTAACATTCTTAGAAAGTATTTGTGAAAATAGTGTGTGTATGCCATGGATGATATGAAGGGAAAAAGCAAGTTTGAAATACTAGAGAAATTTGAAGGAATTGATTTTCGTAGATGGCAGAAAAAGATGCACTTCAAACTTTCCCATCTAAAAGTAGCATATGTAATCACTACTTCGTGTCCTCCGGAACCGGAAGATGATCAGGCTATCGATGCACTCCGTAGGAAGGCAAAATGGGAAAATGACGATTATATATGTCGAGGACATATATTAAATGGGATGTCAAACGCTCTTTTTGATATGTATCAACATGTTGAATCTTCTACTCTACTTTGGGATCAGATGGAAAAAAGGTATATGGATGAAGATGCCACAAGTAGCAAGTTTTTGGTAAGTCGTTTTATGAATTATAAGATGACTGATTCCCGTTCCGTGTCGGAACAATTTAATGAATTAATTCATATAATTAATCGATTTTCTCAATATGATATGCCTATGAATGAGAATATGTCAGTGTCTAGTATTATTGAGAAATTGCCACCGACATGGAAAAATTTTAAACATGAATTGAAACACAAAAAGGAAGTCATGACTTTGGGTGAACTTGGACGAAGTCTCCAAGTCGAGGAAGGCCTTAGGGCTGAAAAAAATGAAAAATCTGCCGGAAAAGGAGATCCTAATGGTTCCTCCATTAATATGGTCGAACAAGGGGAAAGTTCCAAAAAATGGAAAGACAAAGGGAAAGGCAAGAAACGTCCTTATAATGATACTAATGATGATCCAAACAAGAAACCGAAAAGTGGTTGTTGGATATGCGGTAAAACTGGTCACTTTAAGGCGGATTGCCATGTAAGAAAGAAGCAGATGGGAACTTCGGGAAAGGGCACCGGAAAAGGGTCTAAGGACCATGGTGCTTCTACTAGTAAAGGTGATATCTCTAATTGTATTAAAGTTAATTATAATGAGAATTATGTTACATATTTTGATGAAGCAAATTATGTGCAGGATGATGAAATCATTTGGTGGATTGATTCGGGAGCAACAAGACATGTTTGCAAAAATCGTTCTTGGTTCAAAGATTTTGTACCGGTAAAAGACGGTTCCATTCTTCACATGGGCAACGAATCAACCGCACAAATACAAGGCCGTGGAAATATTACTTTAGTTTTTAGTTCCAAAAAATCTCTAGTATTAAAAGATGTATTATATGTACCCGATATAAGGAAAAACTTAGTATCGGGAGGATTATTGAATAAATCCGGCTATAAGCAAGTTATAGAGTCGGATAAGTATGTATTATCTAAATCTGGAATATTTATAGGTTTCGGATATTATTGTAATGGTATGTTTATGTTAAATATAAATAAAATGGATGATTGTATTTATGTGGTTTCTTCTTCTTCTTCCTTTACATCACCATCTAATTTATGGCATGCAAGACTTGGACATGTTCATTACAAAAGACTTCTTCTTATGTCTAAGCAAGATTTGATTCGACCATTTGATTTACAAACCCGTAAATATGATACATGTATACTTACTAAAATTACTAGACAACCTTTCAAGAACATTGTAAGCACATCAAACATGTTGGATTTAATTCATAGTGATTTATGTGATTTACATTCTACTCCATCTTTGGGAAATAAAAAATATATGGGAACTTTCATTGATGATTATTCTCAATTTTGTTATATTTATTTATTGCATTCTAAAGATGAGGCTCTTGATATGTTTGTGGTGTATAAAAATGAAGTGGAATTGCAACAATCTTGTAAGATTAAAAGACTTCGAACCGATCGAGGTGGTGAGTATTTTGATCCTAAATACTTTGCAAATTGTGGAATTATTCATGAAGTTACTCCTCCCTATACACCACAATTAAATGGTGTAGCGGAAAGGAAAAATCGATCTCTAAAAGAGATGATGATTTCCATGCTATCTTACTCGGGTTTGAGTGAAGGTTTTTGGGGTGAAGCAATGTTAACGGCATGTTATTTATTGAATAGAGTGCCTAACAAGCGGAATGACATAACCCCATATGAACTTCGGTACAAAAAGAAGCCAAATCTAAGTTACCTTAGAGTTTGGGGATGTCGAGCAATAGTAAGACTACCCGATCCTAAAAGGAAAACTTTGGGAGAAAAAGGAATAGATTGTATATTCATTGGTTATGATATGCATTCAAAATCTTATAGATTCTATGTAATAGAACCAAATAGCTCAATTGGGATTCATTCCGTGATTGAATCAAGGGATGCTATTTTTGATGAAGATCAATTTACATCGATGAAAAGGCCTAAAGATTTAATGCCAAATGTTAGTAATAACTTGAATGAAAATGATCAGTAGGAAAATCTTGATGAAACAGACCAAGTGGTCAACCTGTCGCGTAAAAATCAGCCTGTTGCTTCTCGAAAAAGCAAGAGAGGAAGAATACCGAACGATTTCGGACCCGAGTTCCAAACTTATTTAGTTGAAGGGTCACGGAACGAGTTAGGACTTCAATATGCTTATTGTTATAACATAGATGAAGATCCTAGAACATTTAAAGAGGCGTTGGCCTCTCAAGATGTTGCATTTTGGAAGGAAGCCATCAATGATGAAATGGATTCCATAATGGGAAATAACACATGGGTTCTTTCGGATTTACCAAAAGGGTGTAAACCTTTAGGTTCTAGATGGATTTTTAAGAAAAAGATGAATGTTGATGGTTCAATCGGCAAGTTTAAAGCTCGATTAGTCATTCAAGGCTTTAGACAAAAGGAAGGAATAGACTATTTCGATACTTATGCGTCGGTTGCTAGAATTTCTACAGTAAGACTATTAATAGCAATTGCTTCAATACATAATTTGGTGATACATCAAATGGATGTGAAAACAGCGTTTTTACATGGTGAATTGGAAGAAGAAATTTACATGAAGCAACCGGAAGGTTTCATTATGCCCGGGCAAGAGCATAAGGTTTGCAAGTTGGTGAAATCCCTGTACGGACTTAAGCAAGTACCAAAGCAATGGCATCATAAATTTGATGAAGTTGTGTTATCTAATGGATACAAACTTAATCAATCGGATAAATGTGTATATAGCAAATTTGATAGCTCCGGTAATGGTGTCATCATTTGTTTATATGTTGATGATATGTTAAATCTTTGGAACGGATCAAAAGCAAGTTGACCTTACTAAAGCATTTTTATCATCAAGTTTTGCTATGAAGGATATGGGCATAGCGGATGTGATTCTCGGAATAAAGATTAAAAGAACTAATCTTGGAATATCCTCGTCACAATCTCACTACATTGAGAAAGTGCTTAAGAAGTTTAATTGTGAGAATAGCAGCATTGCTCATTCACCAATGGAAGCAAATATAAGGTTAATGCCTAATACGGGATTAACAATTTCACAATTAAAGTATTCTCAAGTCATAGGATGCTTAATGTATGCTATGACAAGTACTCGACCGGATATTGCATATGCAGTTGGAAGGTTGAGTAGATACACAAGCAATCCAAGTAGTCATCATTGGAGTGTGGTAATGCATGTCTTAAAGTTTCTTAAGAATACTAAAGATTTTGCATTAACCTTTAGTGGGAATCCTTCGGTTCTAGAAGGGTACTCGGATGCTAGTTGGATCACAAATCCTGAAGATAATTCTTCAACTAGTGGTTGGGTATTTTTGCTTGAGGGAGGTGCCATTTCTTGGGCTTCTAAGAAGCAAACATGCATCATGACATCCACTATGGAGTCGGAATTTGTAGCTTTGGCAGCAGCCGGAAAAGAGGCAGAATGGCTTAGGAATTTGGTGTGTGAAATTCCTTTATGGCCTAAACCGATATCATCAATATCGATCCATTGTGATAGCAAGCCAACTTTGGATAAAGCTTATAGTCAAATATATAATGGGAAATCAAGACATCTCGGATTAAGACATAGCGCGGTACGAGAATTAATTACTCATGGAGTTATCTCGGTAGACTTCGTAAAAACTGATCAAAATCTTGCGGATCACTTAACTAAAAGCTTGGCAAAGCATTTAGTGGAAAATTCGATAATAGGGATGGGTTTAAAGTCCATTAAACCTTAGGTATTGGGACACCCAATTCCCCTATATTACAATGATAGAGGTAGAATTCAATGTGGAAAGCCCTTTACTTAAGATTGAAGTACATCAAAGTTTATCCCGAAAGTTATGTACTTAGACCTGCTGTGAGTTAAGGATGAAGTGTTGTCTTCTTAATGAATTTTTTGAAAAAATTTACTTGCAGGTACATGATAAAAGAATTCACTTATGTGAGACGTGGAGTATAGCCGACTTCGGAAGCTTTGTTGGACTCAAGCTTTTATACGCTCATGAGAGGATTAGGATACTAGGCTTGTAATAAGTATCAGTATATAACTTTATTGTTTAAATGGAATTTGTGTGTATTTTGCCTTCATGTATTCAAAATGTTCAAGGGTTCAATCCTTAGAGACACCCTTTTTACTAGAGTATATGGAACGTGCATTTTACTATGTGAAAATTCAATCTTCGTGACATTTTCATTTATGCGCAAATTTGATGATTGGTAGGTATTAAAACGAATCAAAGATTACACTTAAATGGGGGAGGAATGTTGGTGATTTAAGTGTCATCGTGCCGTTTAAGTATAATTGGATATCGTGGTAGAATCATACGGAAACTCGTAACGTTACAATATAAATCGGGAGTGTGGAGTACACGTTCATATATAAACAACTATTGAGTTAACGGGATGTACGGAAGAAGCGGAAAAAGAAATAAATGGTTATAGAATTGGTCAATGCACCAATTAATGACCAAATGGTTAAATTGGTCAGTGAACAAAATTGTCCGACAAACCATGCATGCATCTTTCGAAAATGTCAAACAGTGGCAATTCGAAATGTGAGCATTTATTTAATTCAATGAATATTTTCCGCACCAAAAGTTATCGGTCTTGAATAGGTACGTGCCTTTTCATAGATAATCCGTATCATGTATATTGCCCCTTATAAATATAAGGAGTTTGTGAAAGAAAAAGATACAACAAAATTTCAGACTTCTACTCTCTACAAATCAAACAAAAACATTAAAGTTCTTCTTTGTTTTAGCCTAAAAATCAAAGGGACTTTGTAGTTTTATCCTACGATTGATTTCGCGGTCTCCCTAAGGCAAGTAAGGGGCGAAATACTTTCTAAGGAGAGCAGTCACTTGCGACTCTACAATTATCCAAGCACTAATTTCTTTCATACACAAAATTATTATTTCATACATTATTATCCGACCGTCTCAATCTAACACATTTTCTTTGGGTTTTAAGGATTACTTTAAGCAAGGGGGGTTTGTAGCAGTGGCAAGTGAAGATGGTAAGGCATATATATGCATGTGGACGGAGGTTTAAATCCTAATGTAGTCATATTGCTTCTGCTTTTTCAAAAAAAAATTCCCGTTGTTTACCTATTTAATGCTTCTTTAATTAAAATATACGGACTATGTGTTTAGTACCCTTCCAAACTTTAGATGTTCATTATCTTTGGGTTTTAAGGATTACTTTTAGCTAACAATTATGTTTATTTGTTTATTACTAGTAATAATTATGTGAGACGGTTTCACACAATAAGAGACGATCTCACACTATAAGACAATCCGTTTGTATAAGATCACTCTTTTATTATTGATAGCACGGCGTGAGACCATCTTATTCGATAATTTGTGTTCTTTTTACGGTTTTTTCCAACGTGAGGGCATACGTCATAACAGTTAAAAAAAGGATGACATTAAATATTTTTTTGAAAATTGAAAAAATGTCACATGTTAAAAAAAATTGCTTTTAATAGTCACATTTTAAAAAATTCAAAGCAAAATTCAAAATTATTCTTGAAGTATAAAAAAATACAAGTCAATGAATTATAAAATGTTAAACCATTAATTAAAGGTGATTAAATTGATGATTGTGAGTTTGTATGTGTAATTTTTATACAACATTGTAGTACTACATTTTAATAAAATTTTTATACTAATTTTGGTTTTATAGATTTGCTACCGCATTTATGGAATCATGGCTCCGCCCCTGATAATAGGGTTTGAACGGACAATGAACATAGATTAGTCAACTAAACATCTTTAACATGTTTTTCTTCAAAAATAAGTTCTCTAGTTTTTCCATCAAGTATTCTACATTCACTAGCATGAAATTCAACAATATTACCACGATCACAAAGTTGTAAAATGCTTAAGAGATTGTGTTTCAAACCTTTGATAAGCAACACTTTGTCGACATATAGTGACTTTGACTTACCAACTTTTCCAATACCAACCATTTCACTTTTTTGTTGTCACCATAAGTCACCATGCACTACGCCAAATCTGACCATCAATAACGAGCGTATCACAATGATTTAATGCATATAATAACGACACTTAGATTACCATTTTCAAAATATTGGCGGAAACCTAGACCGCGCTATTAAGAATAATGGTTTCCGTCGAAAACCGTTGTTATTATCATGTGACAACGGTTGTTTAACAAACCGTTAAAAAAACGTTTAACGGTTTCCAAAAACTCGTTATAGAATCATCCTTATCAACAGTTGTTAGACAACCGTTATGAGTTTAAGAAATTGGGGTTTCGAAAACCGTTACTAAATTAACACCAACAACGGTTTTTGGTACCCGTTGTTATGTTATAGCTACGGGTTTCTTGTAACCGTTATCATTTTCTATTATGAAAGAACGGTTCCTCTGTACCCGTTGTTATTTATCATTTACGGGTTAAAAATAACCGTTGAATATTTTTTTCAATGTTTAATATTCAATCAATGCATGTATGATAAGTAATTACCGTTGCATGCATTATTTTGTTTGACCATTATTATTATCCGTCCATTATTATATTCACACATGCATACATATTTTCCTATAAATATCAATGTGATAAATTAACCATATTCACCAATTCGAAGTTCAATTAATCATAGCCTATAATTTAATTAAAAATATTACACTTTTATCACCATGTCGTCATCGTCTTCAACACCCGCCGAATCACAATCAAATACGCGCTATGTCCATCCTATTACCTGTATTATACACAACCTTCCGATCAAATATGATGACAATGGTAAGGCATTTTCCAAAAGTTTTACTTGGATGAGAGATATTCTTTGTCAAGGTGGTTATACGAACGTTAAAAAGGTCAACCCAGCTTGGACAAAAGTTCATGGTTTTCTTGGTTACGCAATGATCGAGTTTGAAGGTTTTGGGAAGAAGCTGGAATCTTTTCGTCAAACGAGAAAACTCCAAGCAAGATACGAGGATCATGATGCTGGGAAGAAAAAATATTATACGGATGATGTGTTACAAGCGCAATATTTATGGATTGTGACATTAATCTATTAAAACATATCAGCACTATATTGACACTGTGCCTCGTTCATAGGAGGCGGAACAAGTGTCTCCTAATAACTCACATATTCAATTCCCAATATTTATCTCAATCGCAGAGGAATTACATATCGACACTATATTGACAATATGTTTTTCTTGAATGTATGCGTGGTAGAGTATTTTATTTTCTAATTATTTATTGCATGTTACGTAAGTTTAAAATATTTGTTAATAAGTCAACTTTTACATTAATTAGGTAATTAATGTTTAGAAATCAATTACCAGCGGTTTTGAAAAAAATTATAAATGTGACTATAAATGCTAAAGCGTCCTTTACTAAAATCCATTAATCAAATCACAATATTTCATCCCCATTACACAAATTTGAAACAACGTGACAATGAACCCTAATTTTATCAACAACGAAGAATGACTTACATAAACTATTGCAGATGATGGGAAGGTTCTCGCCGAGCTTCCCGCCGATCAACACCTATTAATCAAAGAATCCCATGAACATCAACGAAAATATTGGATTAAGAGGCGTGAAGCAGTCCGGCTTGTCAACCAAGCAACATCATCATCATCATCTACATACCCTCGTCGGCCTATTACTCTCAACTTGGTTGCAACGAGAGATATGTTGAGTTCTACTCTTCCAACCTCATCTCCCCATACAAGTCGTGTCCTTGCATATATTCAATCTGTTATTGCGAAATATAAAGCCAATGACACAGAAGTTAGCGGTATACCAGAGTGGCGTTATTGGTGGACGGTTGAGAATTGCTTTTTACTCTTAACCGGGGTTGTTCGGGCTTATTATACATCTTTTGATGTCTGATAAATGTTGTAATGCATTTGGTTTAAAATTAAATGAAATGATCATTTTGAAAGCGTTGAGTTATGCTTGTTTGATTTGTTTCCATTTTTTGAACTCCATAGATCAGTCAGTAATTAAGATCAAGATTACTGCTACATAATACTCATTAATAACGGTTCACCTACAACTGTTGTAAACTTGTTCATTAACAATGGTTCACCTACAACCGTTGTAAATCGGTTCATCTAAAACGGTTCACCTACAACCACTATCAATTGTGACGTTCTAACTTCAACGTGGACCGTTTATTAATTGTTTGACCATACGACTCGATATATTAAAAAAATAAATACATGTAAGATTTGACCATACGACTCAATATATTTAAAACAATTAAGTACATGATTTTTTAAGCCGTGGTGAATATTTATCATTATTCTTGATTTGACCAATGCACGGACTGTTCATTTATTTTTTATTTAATCAACGTTGCATTATTGGTTGGTTTGAATCAACGTTGCATTATTGGTGGGTGATTCTATAATTTTAATTTTCTTCCAAAATTATTGTCATTAACCAAGGTACAAATATTGCGAGTCCATGGGTGCAGAGGGATCGTAAGTTGTCAGAAGAAGCAGAAAATAAAAGATTAAGGGAATTGCATCGTCAACCGAGCTATATTAAAAGTGTGAAGAAAATGGATGCGTTACGAGAAAGGTTAAAGGAACAATGTCCTTTCCATTTCATTAAGTTCCCCACTAAACATATAATTCTTGAAGGTGCATATGACAATTCATCGGCTTTCGAAGTTGGTTCTTCTGAGGATTTGATGATGGGGGTATATATTACCCAAATGCGATTGGTATGTATCTACCGTGAGTGAAGCAACAAAAGCTAGGCTTCAATAGTGGTTTAGGTCATCGAAGGTGATGTTGGATTTAGAGGAAACGACTAGTGTTGAAATAGACTACTACACCATCATTAATGGGAAGAGATATTGTCCATGACGTAGTGTATTTTGGGTCATTTGATTAATGTATGTTTATTAATTGATCATTGGGTTGTATTTAGGAAACTAATTAAGGAAAGAAGTTTTTAATATATGCATCAACTACATTGGGTTGTGTATAATTTAGTCTTGAATTTCCATTTTCCCCCACTTGCTATCCCAGTTGCCTTATTGTGAGAGGAGTAATATCTGTCACAAGCAAGACGCTTTGTACTAACTTAATACTCCCTCCATTCAATTCCACATTACAAGTTTGCTTTTTTACGTTTTTCAACGTGTGTTTTACACGGTAAATATCTTTAGCTACGTATTTACAAAAATTATAAAGGTTAGATATTCTTAATGTACTCCTAAAGAGGAATCAAATAAGATCTCATATGAATATATTTCCACTTATATATCGAGAGAAAATCGACATTGAATGTTCACTTGTGAATAGTGTACAAAAGAGAAACTTGTAACGTGGAATTGAATGGAGGGAGTACCAAATATGGAAGATGCTTATATTTTTTAGCGGGAAAAACTTGACACAATTAAAGATAAAAGACAACGGTTACACACCAACCGTTATATTATAATGAAAACAATTACGGGTTTTTAATCAACCGTTGTCATATTGCAAAATAAAGAAGGCGATTTGGCTTAACCCGTGTTTACTAGTTTCAATTAAATAATTCTTCAACCAACACACATGCAAACCTTCTCATCGGTCACTTAAAACCCTCGAACACTGAATTTCCCTAGAACCACTAGTATTCTTCGTTGCCGTCACCATCCCCATTGCCTCTGCCTTCCCCTCCGTCATCGCCATACCGGGCCCGACTTCTCCTCTTTGAAGAAGTAATAATAAACCCTGCTCCTTCGTCTCATTAACTTACTGTCTTTATTTTCTTTTTTAGTTGTGATATTATTCCCTAATTATCTTAGGTTTATTGTGTGTTAAACAACACCTATTATTTTAAGTATATTTTGTGTTAAACAACACCTATATTTTTAGCTATACTTTGTGATCATTTCTTTGAGATGGTACTCCTTGTATGTCGACTTAATGCTTAAAGTTAGTAGTTTTTTTAATTTCTAGTTTAGATATGGGTGGAAAGCAGAAAGAAAAGACGGGAAAAAGTCAGGCGAAGAAGATTCAAGAGATGAGAATAATTTGGAATCGGATACTGGGTGAAGGCGCGATAGGGTTTCCCTAGAAGTAATAGATAGAGGGATAGCTAATAAACTTCAATGGGATAAATTAACAGGGCTGCCAGATGGTGCCTTTGCTGCAAATTTCGCGAGTTGGATTGGTTGTTGTGTAAGGGAGTATGTGCCTCTCGGTCTGCTGTGTATCAATCAGTTGAGTAAAGACTAAAGAAAAAGCTATGGGGGAGAATAAAGGTATGTATATACAATAATAAATGCTTTATATGAAATTATCTTAGTATTCGATATGTGCTATTAGCCGAAACTAACCAAATATGCTCACCATATATGCAGGCACACTACGCCAAATCTGGCAATCAATAAGGAGTGTATCACAACGGTTTAATGCATTTAATAACGACACTTAGATTATCGTTTTCCAAATATTATAATAGGAATTACGGTTTTCCTCGAAAACCGTTGTTATTATAATTTGACAACGGCTGATTAACAAACCGTTGTCAAAAACATTTAACGGTTTCCAAAAACTCGTTATAGAATCACTCTTATCAACGATTGTTAGAAAACCCTTACCAGTTTAAGATATCGGCATTTCGAAAACCGTTACTAAATTAACACCAGCAACGGTGTTTGTTTCCCGTTGCTATGTTATAGCTACGGATTTTTTGTAACCTTTATTATTGTCTATTATGAGATAAAGGTTTTTCAATTCAACCGTTGTCAGTATTTGATTAGATTTTTTAATTTGATTACTGCATTCAAAACTCAACTTTAATAAATATTCAATTTGACCAATAATATTCAATTGGACCAAAATAATGCTATAAATATGTCTTCATAATGTTTTAGGTCAAATTCTAAATTATCGAACATTTACTCTCTAATTTCTTTCTAAATTTCTCTCTAAAAAAAATATGGCAGGTGTATCAGAGCTACAATCACATTCTCATTACGCACAGCCTTTTACTTGTATTCTGCATAATCTTCCGGTTCATTACGGTGTGAATGGAAAGGGTTTAAACCCTAATTTTGGGTGGTTGACGCAAACGCTTCATAACCCCGGTTTTCCCGCGGTTAAAAAAGTGTACCATGTGTCTACAAACAAGCAAGGTTTTGTAGGCTTCGCTTTTATCGTGTTTGACGAAGCCAATTGCCATGATAGTTTTCGTCAGGTAAGAAAATTAGGGGCTAGATTGCGGGGGAAGATGCGGGAAAAGAGGACTTCAATTCGGATGATAAACAACAAGGCCCTTATCTATGGGTTGCGACCCATCTTGATCATCATCTGCTGAAACATTATAGGAAGCATCACATTCTTGCCACCGTGCCTATGTCATGGGAGAGAGAGGCCATTCCACCTGTGCTTCCCGGTTATAATGAAGGGCCGATCTACGACATGCTCTATACCGAAATTCATAATGAGTATCCTAATACTTCATCAAATTCTTATAATTAAGTCTTTAGTTATTATCTGGCATTGTAAGTTGTATTTGGATTATGGTGGTGGTTTGAATTAAAGTTTAATTATTTATGTTTTTTGTTACGTTTTTTGTTACCCCATCCTCTAGAATTTAGAGACAATATCACCAGAAAATTATCAAACTTTTATTATAATGACTTAGGTTTTTAAGTACATTAAAATATCAAGATAAAGAAAAAAAATCGCGTAAAACAAGCGTTGACAGACATGAAAGAGCAAATGTGTAGTGTGGAGTTGAATGGAGGGAGTATGTTTTTTGTTACCCTATCCTCTGGAATTTAGAGACAATATCACCATATATGTCTCTTTTACCTTCAGCCCAATCCACACAGTCCTTTTCCTATTGCAACGGCACTGTCCCCTGCTCGGTAATGCGACCTTGGCGGTGCAGAATCGGAAGTAGTAGGAGACGGTTAGATTCATTCGCAGCCCATAAATATGGGCCTACCCGCTGTTCATCCCGATCAAACCAGAGTCTCTAAGAGTCATTGTTATAGAATGTCTGCTCAAGTTTGCAAGCCTGACGAAAGCATTCCCGCTCCTTACCCCTGCCAAACTCGATGAGGGCGCACCGCCCGAAGCCATGATGCGCATCATTGTCTGGTTAGATATTTTGAACCAAATTCAATCCGGCTAACCGAATCAAACCTATTAACCCGTCAAGGCGATACGAGAGTATAGCTTTTCCATGCCCGTCCTCTGTATACGGGAGATTGTGAATAATGCACGTAAAGGGTTTAGCGTACATAAATCTACTTGGGGGTCTTACAGGAGGTTCATATGATGCTTCATCATCATCAGCGGATGAATAATATGAACCACTATAAGTTGATGAACTTGACGACATAATCGATGTGGAAAATTAATGGAGGACTTAACAAGTTAAGAATTAGAAAGTGCAAACGGTACAAGTTAAGATTGTGAAAATTATAATTCTACTTATAATGAGTTTGGGTTGTATTGGAAACGATATAATAAGATAGTAAGAATTGGAACCGGTATAATAATAAGATAAGAATTGGAAACTTAAAAAGTTAAGAATTGGAAAGTGGAAACGGTACAAGATAAATAAGAATCGGTCAACTCTACCGTGTTAAACATATTAGGTTACAAGGGTTATCAAAAAACCGTTGTCCAATTAGTAAAAACACAACGGTTATTACTTAACAAGACTAATGCATGCCTTGTAATTTTTATTTTTTCTGATTCAAAGTTGCAGTATTGCGTGTTTGACCATATATATAATATAAAATGATAACGGTTCTTTGTTAAGCCGTTATCATATTACACATATCAACAACGGTTGGACAGAATACGTTTTAAAAAAAATATTGTTTAATTATCTGTGATTTTCTAGTGTTTGTGGTTTGACTAATTCATGCCCTGTAATTTTTACTTTTTCTAATTCAAAGTTGCAGTATTGATTGTTTGACCGTATATATAATACAAAAAGATAACGGTTCTTTGTTAAGCCGTTATCATATTTCAAATATCAACAACGATTTTTGTAAATCCGTTGTCATATTACACCAATAAACAACGATTTTTCTTATAATCGTTGTAAATACAGATCCACTGTGAAAACTGAAAAGCTTGTGGTTTTACCAATGCATGCCCTATTATTATTGGTTGTTTGACCATTATTCACCTCATGCATGGATGCACAATTAATACAAGTTTGAATGTAACGTATGGATGAATTTAATCTAATTAATTATAGCTTTATTATACTATAAATAGCATCACATTTGCAGTAACAATAAGAATCACTTTATTATTACTAACTTTTCTACTTCCACTACAACAAATCCCTTGCGTTCTCGACGCATTTTTAGGCTTTTCTCGACGCTTAAAAGCGTCGGCAATTTTTTTCCCGACGCTTTTAGAAGCGTGGTTTTTTGGGCCGTTAGGAATTTATGACGCTTTTTAGTGTCAGCCATGACGACGCTTTTTTGTGTCACGAGCATCGACGCTTTTTAGCATCAGGGTTTCTCTACGCTTTTTTGCGTAGAAATTCAGATATTTCCCGACGCTTTTCCCTGCCACTAAAAAAATTCACTACCACTACTGTTTTCATCGCAATTGAATTAAAGATTGTATAGACAACATTAATTTGACTAGTAGTATATATACAAAACAAAATTTTATACCATAAAATTGCATTATCAAATAATTAAAAATGCATGCATACAAAATTCTAATTAATTAAAGTACTGTAATTATTTCATCCGAACAATACAAATTAGAAAAAATATCGTTATGACTGTTTTCATGCAAAAAATAATAAAATGCGCCCAAAATATTAAATCACAGCCAAGGTGCGACTAATCTACTCCCAAAAGTGAACTCGAGATTTGCTCCTTTCATCTCATGTAGCGCCGCCATTTGTTGAGTTTGATATCTACATGATATGCAAGGAAACCAAATAACATTAAATAGTAAAGCAAGTGATACAAAAAAAAAATAAAAAAAAAATAAAAAACCAGAGGCAAAAGCAAATTCTTGATGCTGTGGATGTTCTGTTGTGGATGTTCTGCTGAGGCTACTGCCTATGCTAATTCCCACTTCTCAACAGCCTTCATCTTTGATGTCTGATTGGAAAAAGGCTAAGTTGACACCTACAGATGATAATTCCTCTAAAACATGTACTTACTGTACAGCCTCTGGCCATGTTATTGCTGGTTATCCTAATTCCTAAACTGAAACCTTGATCTTTCTGCGGAAAGAAAGGTCATGAGCTGGAAAATTGCGATCATTTTAAGAATGTGAACCGAAAGAGAACTGCCAAGGGTCGAGGTAGTGAGACATTTTCCAACGGGGATAATGTTTATAGAAGGCATGCTAACAACGTCCATATTCTGGATTATGATGATGTTGGTGGTGGACATTTTACTACTACGTTTTCCGAGGATAAACCAAAGAGCTGTGCGGTGGAATATGGGGCGGTTCAAGTATTTCTCGGTCAAAGAACAACATAATGCTAACGCCTCCATGACAGGGATACTATAGTTACTCAAGTGACTGATGGCATAGTACACAAGCAGGTTGTCAAATTTTTTCCGATAAACAAATGCACTCTATTGCCTCTACTAGTTTTGTAGGTGAAATCCATCCCTCCCAAGACTATTCAGAGCAACTATATGGGTACATCTAGCTGGATTGTGGATACTAGTGCTTCAGACCATATGACATGAAATGTTGACATGCTGCACGATGTCAAATAGTTATCCAAACCTGTTTTAGTTAGCTTATCGGATAGGTCTCTTGAAGTTGTTTAGGTCTCTTAAAGTCGTTCACAGGATGGGCAGCAGGAATTTTTAAAGTTGTCAAATAGTAAAGCAAGTGATACCAATAACTAAAAGCTAAAATCACAATATTGCTTAAGAAACCATAAAAGTATAACTATAAAGTATACTCCCTATCCTTCCCAAACTAACAAAAATACATCAATATATGCAAACATAACCGGTTTTCCACAGCAAACACCATTAACAATACATTGGAGATACATTACGGCTTTAAACCATCTCTATAGGTGCAAGTAATGGGACTATGACTATTCTGAGCTGGTAAAGCTCAAACTTAATTGAATCAAGTCACTTTATACCAAACTAAATTCTACAACCGCATTACTTCACCGCCCCACACTACCACTGAACCATAGAGTATCAGTGCCACCACTTTAACCTCCTCAATTTACCTAACACATTATACCACCTCTTGCAAACCAATAAAAGTAACACATGCTGGAAAAGGGATGTTTATAGGGGTTTTTTTGATGATGTATTGATGTTCGTACTAATAAACGTAAATTTAAAGACAACATAAACATAAAAATACCTGTGAATTCAAGGTTGATTTTGCAAGCTCAGCTATCTCGGGCAGCGACATTCCAGAACTCATACCTTCCAAGATTTTAAACAAAATGATATTGGTCTCATTCAACTTGGTTTGCAGCTCCTTTTTGTCCCTAGTCAAACTTAGTACTGCCTCTTCCATATTTTGCATCTTTTCCATATTTTGGAGTGCTATAGTACTACTACCTCCCGATTTAAAACCCTCGTTCCTTAAGATACCGTGCACCCCATATACATCACTTCCTTTCACACCGAAACCATAGCCTAAAGGGCGTTTAGGGATATCGTCCCCATACATTAGTTTGCTGAAAGCTTCAGATTGAATATAAGCATCAGCATCCAACTGCACACATAAAAAAACGCTTAGTATGTGACAATTTACAAGAAAATTTAGAGTACGACAAACATTTTTTTTATATACGCGTACCACAAATTCTTCCGTCAGTGTATCTTTCACATAAGACCCATCTTTCCTCTTATGAGTTTGCTTGAAAACCTCCAATTCAGTTGGTTCTCTTTTGTTCTTTTCTTCCTGTTAATCATCACCACAACATCACCACATAAGTACTAAGCTTCTACCTAAGCTTATATTAAATTCTAACCCATTAAGAATAAATGCAAAGATAGTAATATAATCATCGATAAAGGATAGAATATTTACCAACTCTGCCCGTATATTAGCATAGCTTGTTGACCCAGTGGTGTGAACATGATTTTGTGATGCACGTGCCTCTTTTCCGCATTCGGCATATTTCTGTATTAAATAAAATAGACATTATTTCAATGTATATGAATGGTGCTAAATTAAAAGAGTAGTAGTCATTGTGAGTAGATGCATTCTATGTCAAAAGGCTGGAGAAACTTGCCAACATCCAATCTTTTTCTCTGAATGATGTATTACGGTAATTTAATACACAGTCACAGACCTGATAATACATGTGGTAGGTACAAATGTAGAATACAGGGTAAAGTTGAAAGTATTCCTTGTATTTTCTAAATCAATCAGAATAATCCGACAAAAACTAGTATTGAATTTTTTTACAAAACTCAATGCTGATCAGAGTATTAACGGGTGAATTTTTTTACAAAACTCAATGCTGATCAGAGTATTGAATCATCCTTTCATAGCTATAGCTGCACGCTTCACGGGTAAAGCAAATAGTTACCATGTATGCATACCTTGAATGCCCTGTGACAACAATTTTTTTCTTGCTTCCAGCTTGTGTCACCTAAATTTTTGTGAATATAGACCATACTTTCTGAGCTCTCAGGCAAAATGCCCAAGTACTGAAAAATTGATGGAACTGATGATACTTAGGCTTAGAGGAAAAAGTTTAGTGGTCCTATTCCTACGCTGCTATGCTCCTTCCCTCAGCTCCAAATTTTCAAATTTTCAAATCACATTATTATTAGGTATTTAAGTTCTAAAATTCCATTTTCATTTCTCTAGCATTCCCGTAGATAGTGAAGGTCAGTTTACATACTTGAGCCAAAATTTGCAATACCAAAGCATAAAAACACCAAATAAAATAGAAGCGTTCATAAATTTTTGATTTCCTTAGCATACCATTTTTTCAGGATTATGGAAAACTGGGCACATAAGTAGAGGTATGGAAGAAGAAGATGGATATTGATGCGTAAAGAAGATGAAGATTGTTGGATGAACAAGATAAAATGGATAGAAGTTAGTTTAAACGGAAAACTTAACAGAAAGTACTCTTGGGTTACAACATAGAATAAGTAAGAGACTTAAGGGGCATAACTGATGATTTTGAACAGAGGAGGGTACTGTGTAGAAATTGAAAAAATTTAGGGGTACCATATAGAATTTCCCATTTTTTTTAGAGCGTTAAGCGGTTTTTTCAATAAAAATGAATATTATATCATTAAAATGGATATTTGGAGGAAAAATGGACTGACGCTTTGTCGACCATAAAGCCTTGACATTGCAAGGGATTTGCCAGTTTACTAGAGATCAGCAATATACACTACAAGAAAAATTGGTTTGGGCAATAACACGAACTAATTTGGGCAACAAATATTAGACTCGTCGCACAATAATATTAACATGGGCGACAAACCATTTTTTGTTGCTAAAGCATACCCTTTGTGCGACGAATTATCTTTTTGTCGCCCAAATATGTTTTTGTGTAACAAATATTGATAGTTGTCGCCCAAATGTTAATTTTAGAGCAACGAAATGAATTTTTGTTGCCGTTACACTACTCCTATCGCCGACTTTACTTAAAATAAAGGCGCAAAAAAGAACCGCAAAAACACTTGGCTTGAAATTGTCGCTGGAATTGAGAACAAACCCAACTCTTATTTCCTCACTACCCTTAGAAATTTCATTATACAGAGAAGATGCAATTCTGAAAAAATTCAAAGCAAAAGAAGCAATTCAATCCAATTGGTAAAAGCCACTGTCTAGCAATCTTCATCTTCTAATTAAGTTGTCCCTCTACACAACTATTCCAAGATACGCTTTAATTAAAGAACTTTCAGTAAAAGAACATCAACAATGGAACCTTAATTTCTATCCGTTCTCTTACTTTCAGTCTAGTTTTCGGTCAATATTACACACAAATGTAATCTAATAAAGATGATATTAAGACATGCTATAAAATATTCATAACTATTCTGTTTCAGTGGCACAAATTCTAATAAGAAAACAACGAAAGCAAGAATTTAATCAAACTCACTTTGAAATCGCAAGAAAATTATATTAACGTAAACCTTTTCGTTGCTTTAAGGCTCTTTTTCAGTTAAATATACAGCGTAAGGGTTTTAACTTCAGCTATTATTTCAACCACGAGATACAATTGACAGCATTATAATTTTTATACACCCAACAACTTATTCACATCACCGGTTTACGACAGAGAAGTAGACTACTATCTTCTTATGAGAAATTAAAACTTAAACTACAATTAACAACCATCTCATGTACTATAATTTTGGAAAGAAACACAAAACATATCAGTAGACAGCTAAATAAAGTCTTCCATTATTAGCATGAATTGGGGGTGTGCTTTGTAAATGGAAGATAATAAAACAAGGGTTGGCATAATGCCACGATAAGTATGGATAATCCACTGGAGTTTATACACAACCTGCCTATTTTACCCTTTGATGACCTCCCCAAGATTTGCACGTGTTCTGGCTAACTAGCTATCATGGCCCACCCTCTTTTTTTTGTTACTACATTGTTTAAGTAGGATTAAAAATGGTAATCTTTCCCCTAAAATGCTAATCTCTTTATTCAAAAAAATGCTAATCTTGTTTTAGTGGTCTTTTTTTTTCTTGAGAAGAAAGATAAACTTGCTGAAAATCTGATAAAAAAGCAAAACAAAGTATTAGTTAAGATCCGCAATGGGCAAAATGGGCTTGCGGAAAATCCGATACAAAGCAAAGTTCAATCCCTATCCTCGACCTTGCGGCATAGTGAGCAACACAATTTCCTTCCCTCCTTACACGAGAATACAAACCCGAGTGTACTTATGATTTCAAACCCGAACATGACAGCCACGAATTCCGTTATACCAAGGACCATCTTATAGCAACTCTTTGGGATGCCACACTAGTTATTCGCCCTTCGTCATCCCTCACCACCAACCCAAGCCTCATATCATCGTTCCCATAGATGACAACCTCCATATTTACTTTTATCTACCCGATTTCCGGCTTGTACTACAAACTAGGTGACCCAGTCTAGGCATACTTGATGGGTTAAAATTCTTTCAGATCATTTTCGCCAGTCCAATCATAACCTCTGAAGGGTGGGGCAGATTCCTCTAAAATACGGGAGTTGCGCATTACCCAAATCCTTCAGCATGTCATTACTACAGCCTTTCGATCCTCCGCATTAGAGTTCTCAAAACAAATTCATGATAATATCCAAATCATCAACAATCATCAAAACGGGACATAATTTGGGGCAAAAAGAAGAAAAAAAAATCTCCCTAATTTAGTATCAAGATATAACAATAAAATTACTCATTATAAAAAATTAAGTTATTCACTAAAAATAATTGAAAGCAATAACAAATTGATTAATTACATACCTATTTAGCTGATGACGATGATCATCAATGAGAATCGCGATTCAGTATGATAAGCAATTGCGAGAGATGATGAATATACGACAACCGAATAGTACCTGAATCTAATTAATTGATTACGAGAATTGGGGGAGAATAGTACGTCTGCAATTGAATTAGTCTTTGAACTGAAAATTTGGGGGAGAAATTGTGGAGATGGATTAGGGATTATTTAGGCGGTTCATATTTTTGGGGGAAAACGGGGAAGCTGCAGGTGAATGTGCAGGCAGAAGCGCGAGAATGAATTTTTTTTTTTTTAGTTTTAGCGGTTCTTTTATTAAAAATTATTATTAAATTACTAAAATGGTCTATGAGGGGGAAAATGGGTCGACGCCTTTAAAAGCGTCGACCATAAAGCGTGGGGAACGCAAGGGATTTGTTGTAGTGTTCACTTTTTAAATAATCTACATAAACATACATATAATAATTAAAAGAATGTCGTCGTCTTCATCATCTGCAGTCGCACCTTCTCAACAATCGGTAACCCGCTATATCAACCCGATTACGTGCATAATTCACAATCTCTCAGTCATACGCGATGCTACTGGGAAGCGAGTTATTTTGCTTGGCAAAAATCGTCAAGACCATCCCCTCAAAACACGATCAGAGTATATCCAAGAAACCCACGACCAGAAATCCAAGCCACCATCAAAGGACAAAAGTGAATATTATGACAGTGACCCTAAGGATCGTTATGTACACGCAGGGCCTTACTTATGGGTTACCACCGCTGAGGACGCTCATTTGATGAGAAGGTTCATACCGTACAGGTTTATTAATGTACCGAAATCATGGGAAAATGAAGAAGTGCCTCATTTTGATCACCGTCGTGATGCCGATGTAGTAAGCTTGATTTATAATCAAGTTTATCCTCATTACCCACCTCCTCCTCAAACTCCTGTTAGGGTGTTTAATTAATTTACTAATTAGTTAGCTGTTTATTTTTGTGGTTTTTATTTTTTATTGTGTTTCTTATTTTCCCTTAGTGTACTGTTTTTTTTTTGGCCATTGTATAATATGCTCGTTTTAATATATGCTCTTTTTAATATATGCTCTTTTTAATATATAGTTCTACTCTTTATTACATGCAACTTGAATATAAACACCTCTAAAAATGACAACGGTATTGCATAAAAACCGTGTTAGATCACAAACACCTCTAAAAGTAAATGGAAATTGGAAGATATTAATAAGATAATTACAACAGTTCTTATAAGAACCGTGTTAAATTATGCAATTGCTGAATAACATTATTTTAAATAACCTTCTTTCTTTATTTCTTTATTCCCCTCTCTCTCTCTCTCTCTCTCTCTCTCTCTCTTATTACTCAAATTATGTCAAGTGGTAGCTCTTCTTCTTCCTCTATTTCAACATGGACATGTAATTGCTCAGTTCCAACAGCATTGCGGACTTCTTGGACTTTGCAAAATCCGGGAAGAAAGTTTCTTACTTGCAAATTCTATAATCCCGAGACTAAAATAAGTGGATGCAATTACTTCAAGTGGGTTGATGAACCAATAATTGAGTGGCAGAGGAAGGTTATAAACAAGTTAGTGAATGAGAAAAAGAGCATGGATATCGAGATTACTCAAGTGAGAAGTATACTATATCAATTTGAAGAATCAAAGCGAGGAAATGACAGTGAAATATTGAAGACAAAAGAAGAATGCAAGAAGTTAACCATGGATATCGTTGAACTCAAAAATAAGGAGGCATGGCTTAAGTTAACCGTCAAATTTGTTCTTCTAATTGTTATTTACCTAGTTTATTATGTATGGTGGTAGTTTGTACTCTTTATATGTAAACTTGTAATCTTTAAATAAATGGAAATAAACAAGTTTTTCTAAGAAACATATTGTAATTAGCTGGCATATACCAAATGATGCTTTATTTCTTTGAGGTAAAATCAAACACAATGAAATATAAAATAAAACGGTTATACCCAAACCGTTGTTAAGGACGTATACAGTTATAACGGTTCAGGCCGTTGTTATGTATATAAAAAAAATTGCTTTATATCTTGGCGGGAAAATCAAACAACATGAAAATATTACAGACAACGGTTATTTCTAACCCGTTGTAGATAGTACGAATCAATTACGGTTTCAAACAAAACCGTAGTCTGTTTGGAAACAAAATATAACGTTTTTTCTTATACCGTGTTTATTACTTTCCAATAAACAAGGTCTTGCAAGTGTTGTATTATTCACACATATATACTCTGAGCTTCCCCTCCCTCACATAATATTCTCAAACATTGAGCTTCCCATCAACCAGCAGCCTACCCCATCGCCATCGCAGTCATCGTCATCATCGCCATTGTCGTCACCAGATCAATCCGGATTCTCCTCTTTAAAGAAGTAATAAACCCTCCTCTCGGTAGATTTGTTTGTTTTTATAACTATGCATTGTTATTACTTGTTTATTAATTTCTGCTTTAGATATGGTCCAAAAGCGGAAAATAAATGATGGAAATGCGTCAGGCGACGACTCAGGTGATGAGAATAATTTGCAACACACTGTGGGTCGAATGCGCCATGCACAAGGTTTTCCTAGAAGCAATAAATTCAAAGATACCTAATCCTTTACAATGGGATAAAGATACGGGGCTGCCATATGGTGAGTATGCCGGGTATTGCGAGTTGGATTGGTTGTTGTGTAAGACAATATGTGCCTCTCGGTACGCCGCATATAAGTGAACTGAGTAAAATACGGAATACCATGCTAATAAACAGAATAAAGGTATGTATATACAATAATAAATGTTTTTGCTGAAATTAAGTTACTACTTCATAAGTTCATATGTGTATTAGCCGAAACACTTGTACCAACTATGCTCATCATATATGCAGTTAGCTTACGTTGTCCTTTAAAAGTATGATAAGTACCTAAAAACAAAGACAGGGGAAGCCCTCAGTTCTTGGAAGTTAAAGATTGCTGAGAAGCACTTCTTCAACAAGGAAACCGGGGAGATGAACAAGAACTCACCAGCAAAGAAGTATCCGTATGTCAGTCAAGACCATTGGGATAGCTATATCGCTTATAGGCAGTCTGGCAAGTTTAAGGTAACTTAATAATAATAAGTAAAGAAGTATACTTAGTTTAGTGTTTGGTCATGTTTACGTTTCTTGATACAATTTATTTGATGAAGGCTATGAGTGAGAGGAACAAGGCAAACATTTCAAAGAAAAAGACCGTCTTTTACGGCTCCCGAGGTGGTTATAGATTGATTAAGAAGAAACTTGTAAGTACATAATTCTTATCGTATTATATTATTAGGTGTTTTAGTCGGATGTTATATATGTTCATCGTAATCATACATATTTTGAGAGGATATCAATGAGATGAATGAATTGTAGGCAAAGCTTGGAAAATTCAGTCGTCACGACGCTTGGATGGAAGGTCACACTCCTAAGAATGGAAAGACGAAAACTAAATATGACAACGACAGCAAAGAGAAAATTGTAACTTTGAATAAATATGTCACTCTTACCACTAGTAGTCGGAGTTATATATATGTGTGTTGCTTAATGGTTTTATGTGTATATAGAGGATATGTGAGAAGGAGGTACAGGAAGGAAAATGGAAGCCTGAAGGACATGATGACATTCTTGTTAGGGCAATCGGCAAAGCAGAGCATCCAGGTCATGTGAGAGGGGTATCGACGCATGTTGGTATCAGTAAGTATTTTGGGAAAACTACTCGAAGTGGTGATGGTTCCAACAAGGTAATCTATAAATACTGTATTTGAACCAACGTAATTTATAACTATATATGCTGACATTAATTTCTACTACACAGCTACATAAAATAGTCAGGTTGATGATGAGAATGTTGGAAACTGGGGAAAAGCCATCAGAAAAAGAGTTGGATATGGTTCAAGAAGTCATAAAGGAAGCAGGTGAGGAGGAAAAGGAGGAGAAGGAGAAGGAGGAGGATGAGGAGGAGGAAAAAGATGTAATAATATTTATGTCTTATATATATATACAATGTGTTATATGATTTGGAAAATCAGTACGTGTTATATGGACAAGTGTTAATGTACAGAAGGAAGCTGAGAAGGACATGACAAGGGAGAAGGAAATGGCAAAGGAGACTCAGGTGAGAGCCACTACTACAAATCCAGGCAACTACAACGCCCCATTAACAACGATTATTCACGAAAATCACAATAGACGTTGTAGAATGGATGGCGCAAATTTTACTAAAATTAATTACAACGGGTATGGTTATATAACCGTTGTTATAAGTTTTAACAACGGGTCACACGTGCACAACCGTTGTTAATAATTTGGCGCAAAATTGACGCAAAGTTAGTGAAAATTAATCACAACGGTTACTTTTGAAACCCGTTGTTAAAACTTATTTGACAACGGTTGTTGTTTTACAACCGTTGTTAAAAAATTTTAACAACGGTTTTTGTTTAATACCCGTTGTCAATACCTTCCATACTATAAACCACAGAAAAACAAGTCTGCTACAGCCACAAAACACAAGTCTGCATATATACACAAACACAAACACAAAAAACACACTTTCTCATCGTCTCTTTCTCTCTTTCTCATCGTCTCTTTCTCATCGTCGCTTTATCTTCTCACCGTCACTGTTGATTTCATCGTCTCTTACTTTCTCTAATTATCAGGTAAATCTCGCCGTCACTGTTGGTTTCATTGTCTTTCATTATCATTATTTTCTTTTTCTAATTATTTCATTTGCATGTGTATGTGTTTTTATCGACCATTATGTTATTTCTTTAAGTATTATTCGCTTAATTAGCTACTAAAACAAATTAAATAAACTAAAACAAAGAAGAAGCAAGATGATAGAGAGGAATGCATGATAAACATAATATATATATATATATATATATATATATATATATATATATATATATATATATATATATATATATATATATATATATATATATATATATATATATATAATAAATACATAAATTTTAAAAAAATTACATTAATAAATATGCAATTCTTATATTTTCATAGAGGGTCTTATTCTCCTCTATGATATCCGTCCTCTCCTCCTTGGCTATTTGGAGGTTCCGTTCAGCAGTTGCTATATCGACATATAGCTGCAACTGTTGCTGCTCTGTCAAGCCATCTTCTTTGGCGTCCTTCAGTATGGATCGAGCATCCGCAAGGTAGCTCCTAAAACTTTCCTCAATGTGGAGCAACCGGCGGATGAAACTGTTGTTGTTCTCGATCATAGTAAGAGTCTTAAGGATGATATCATTCATTTTGTTGGAGTTTGGAGTTTGTTTGAAAGATTAAGTAGGGTTTATTTGGAGTTTGTTTTAGCAGTTAGGGTTTGGAGATGTATAGTGAGATAATGGGATGTTAGTTGAGATAATGCATGTATTCATACTAAGCAATGTGTGGTTTGAGTTGTTTTTTAATTAATATATATGTTAGGAAGTTGTGTCATAATCATCATCATATCTCTCTCTGCTGCTTCTAATCTTATTACTAACCCTTCTCATTCCATATTGTCCGTTCATATGCACAGGGATGGCAGTAATAATGTATTCATTGGAATTATAACGGGCCGTAATTATGCATGCATCTAGTAATATTTAATTTAATTTTTTTTTTTAAGAAGAAACAACAACGGTTATTTATAAACAACCCGTTGTCTTTAGTTATAACAACGGTTTCGTATATTACAACCCGTTGTTATAACTTTCCCCCCAAAATTAAGTCACATTTTTCACAACAGGTTTTTATACTTAAAACCGTTGTTAATAGTTTTAACAACGAGTTCCTTAAGAAAACCAACCGTTTTTAAAACCTTTTACAACGGACGCTTTAACAACGTCCGCTTTTTTATATAACAACGGTTTTTAACCGTTGTTATAGCCTGTATCTGTAGTAATGAGCCGAGGATCGATATCAGGCAGTTGAAGAGGAAGAGGATGCCAGGAAACCCGTGACATAGGAAAAGATTCAGGTAGTTGATGATCAGACATTCTTCTCTACACCGAAAAAGGTAATAGCTGCTAGTTTATAATTATTCATCTCAGTACACGTTTTTTACTTATGAAATTTATTAAAGGTATTGAATGTATGTGTACTAATTGATTAAAGTTGTCATAAAGGGCAATTGCAAGGTGGCTTGTCATATGATCTATTTACAGAGGAAACAGAAAGTTGCTGTTGCCAGGGGATACATATTCGCTTACAACCGGCTTCAACAAGTGAAGGTCCATGGTATAACCCTTCATCACAATTGCAGTAAAGTGGAAGTGTCCCAATTATATAAATAGGAGTATGGGGAAGTAAAAGTACCATTTCCTAATGAGGAGATCACTTATTTGAAAGAAGCCCTAAGCTCTTATGTGCAATGGCCTAACAACCTCATCAATGTAGTCATCCCCGAGGTACCTATACGCAGACGTTAATTATTACTTGTTCTTTAAATATATTAGGGTATGAATACTAACACATCGTAAGTACTTTAATCTTTTCATTTGCGGAAGTTAAGCAAAGCCATGGCAGCAACTAAAGGAATTACTACTACGTCAACGGAAGTTGTTGCAGTCAAGCCTGCTTATGATTCTTATTATGAATCGTGTGAATATAAGAAAAAAATGAAAAAAGCTTCACGGATGGCTTTGCACAACCTAGCTTTAAAGAAGTCACCTAGAGAGGATGTAGTCATGATTAACCTTGAACAGGAAATTATGGGCGTAGCTGATATAGCCGTACTGGACCCGAAGCAACTGATGGAATTTGTCGACCTTGACAATTTAGATGCTGATCACATTTTGACTTGGATGAAGTAAGCTTTATTAATAAAACTATTTAGTCATTTCCATTTACGAATAATGATGTTTGTTAAAATTATCAATTACAATAACATTTTTCATTCCATGTGGTGTAATAGGTACCTGAATAATCAGATCGCTGAGTAGAAGTTCCCATTTCAGGCCTACGGATTCTTGATTCCTAAGGCGTTCTCTGTGCACATAATTTCATACGAAGAACAAATCAATAGTATCGCTCGTCGGTTGATGTCATCCAAAAAACTATGGCTTGCCCCCTACAATGAGAATATGTATGTATAGTACGTGATTATTGTAATGAATCACGATTCTATAAATTTATTATTAACATGCTTAAATGCGTGTAAATGAACTAACAGTTCAATGTCCCAAATTGAATAGGAAGCATTGGGTGCTACTGGCAATCCAAGTGGAATAAAAACAGTGTACTGGATTGACTCTCGCGAAGGCAAACCCTCTGACAGTTGTGTAAGGATGATAATTGAGTAAGTTTACAACCTTTAATAATGTCATTTGTTATTGTATGACTTGAGACATATATATGCAAATAATGGCATGTGTGTATATTTATGATTTAGTGTTTTTGAAGCAAAAAAAATATTATGTTCACTTGGGAAATATGAAAGCGACGTTGTTCCCAATTTTATCACGCCACTAGTAAGTGTATTCTTAATAATTACTCGTATCATTTAATTAATGTTTATGCGAGAGGTTGATTATCTAATTCAGCTGATTTGTGTGTGATTTATATAATAGTCTCCTAAAGCAACAGACGACAAACAATACGGCTTTTACGTTTGCCAGTCCATGTGGGAGGTTATCAACAGAACACTATCTACCATTCCAATATGGGTTAGTGTGATTTAAAAACTATTTCAGACGTAAATTGAGTTCAATTCTGTATACTTCCATGTATTATATCTATTTTGATTATGTATATTTTGAATTGTAGTTTCCATAAATACTCAACAAAGCCTCGGAATATTCGCCAGAGGACATCAACCAGATGAGAATTATGTGGGCCAGTTATGTTGTTTCATTAGCGAGGTCTCAATAGTTTTCTCATACTTTATGTATGAGTGTGTATATATAGATCCATTGTGTATTGGTTTCTTTTGTTTTCTCAATAGCAGTTGTGTTTTGGCTGTTGATCATCCTGTTTGTACTGTTTTTAAATTGGGTTTAATTGATTGCGGGGTGTAATATTTTGATACATGATTGAATTTTTGCACTGCATAGCTGCTGGAGTGCTATTTTTCAGCAACAACTGAAAAAATAGCATTTCAGCAGTTGCTACAAACGCTGCTGAAAAAAAAAAGCATTTCAGCAGCTGCTAGAACAGGCTAAAATCATTTTTTTAAAAAAATAAAATAAAAACCATAACGGTTAAAAACAACCCGTTGCAAACAATTATTTGACAACGGTTTTATTTAGATAAATAACCGTTGACATATTTTCCCTCCCATTCAAACCGCCAAAAATATAAGATAACGAACGATAACCGTTGTCTAGTTCAAAACTTTTACAACGGTTTATTTAAGCAGAACCGTTGACAAAATTTCATCAATATAAATAGATAATGGTTACATACCGTTATCAACAGATGAATATAACAACGGTTTTGCACGCAATAAAGCCGTTGTTAAATTTTGACATTCAATTAAATAAGATAACGAAATGAACCGTTATCATATATAATATTTAACAACGGTTTTGGAACGATAAGGTGTTGTCAATAGTAAACTACGACAACGGATTCGAAACCGTTCTTAAGATTTAACAACGGTTTCTTAAAAGATTTTATAACAGTTCTTGATGTTATATAACGGTCGCGTGTTATTTGTACAACCGTGGTATATATTTAACAACCGTCGTTCCAATTACGGACCCGTGTTTCTATTTAAAAATGGTAATTTGCATTATTTGACTATTATTGGATCTCTTATTTGGCATAGTGGCAGCTTACACTGTCTCCCAAGAACTTGATGGTTACCTACAACAAAGGATAGGGGAATCCTTCAGAGCATGCAAGTTAAAGGTTGCTCGGAACCACTTGTTCAACAAGAAGACCGGGGAGATGAACAAGAAACCACCAACGAAGAAGTATAGGTATGTCAGCCAGCAAGATTAGTATAACATTATCGCTTATGGGCAGTTTCACAAGTTTAAGGTAATTTATCTGCGACTCATTGGGATCACTGTATTAGTAATCACTTAATAAGTAAAGAAATATGCTTACTTTACTCGATACAAAACATTTTATGAAGACTATTAGTAAGCAGAATCTAGAGAACATTTCAAAGAAAGAGAGCGTCTTTCATTGCTCCAGAGGTGGTTATAGATTGATTAAGGCTTTGTTCTTTTGGACTTAATTTCAGTTCTAATAAGTTCAATTCAGTTCAGCTCCATTCAGTTCCGTTCAGTTCAGCTCAATTCAGTTCAGTTTAGTTCAGTTCAGTTCAGTTTAGTTAAGATCATTTTAGTTCAGTTCAGTTTAGTTTATTTCAACATTACTATTATTCTTATTGATATCATTATTATTTTTATTTTTATATTAATGTATTTACTATTGTTATTATTATTATTATTATTATTATTATTATTATTATTTTTTTTTTTTTTTTTTTTTTTTTTTTTTTTTTTTTTTTTTGCAAGAAGTCAGAAATTCTCATTAGAAAAGAGAAAAATCGGATCTTACAAACAAAGACCAACTAAGCCAAATACACAAAGAAAACCAGAACGACGTAATAAACAATAGCTTAACCGAGGAGCATGGATAGCATGGGAGAGTTGTCAACCCCCTTGCTCCAAGCATACATTCTAACACAAACATCATATGAGTTTACGCATAAGCTGGTCAGCCCTTAGACATCCACCATCAAAGACCCTCCTATTTCTCTCCTGCCAAATATAATAAACTACTGCAGCAAGGGAGCAGCAGGCAGCCTTCCTTCGCCATCTGGTCCCACGACATAGAGCAATTTTATAAAGCTCATGTTTGAGACTAAGAACGCCTCTAGTAACACCCATCCAAGCTAAGACCTGCTGCATCAGGTGCTTAGAGAAAGGGCATTGGAAAAAAAGATGCTGAGAAGATTCAGCAGCAGAACAACACAACACACACCTATTGGCAAACAAAATACCCCTCTTGCAGATATTATCAACCGTGGCAAGAGCCTGCTGAGATACAAGGGTGGCCACCACAACATGTTTAGGTATAACAATGCTATCAGTGAGAGGTGTTAGCCATTTAAGCACATTATGGGAGCCACGAAAAATCTGATAAATATCCTTCAAAGGCAGCCTCCCAGCAGCATTCCAGTCCTGAAATAAAGCCTGAACCTTCCCCCTAGACCCCACCTTGTCAAGAAATTCATCTCTGATATACAAAATCTTTTGCCAAATGGGTGAGACACAGAAGGAAGCAGCAAGCTCCCAACAGGAAAGACGCTTGAAAACGAACTCCTTGGACCAGTTCATCCAAATGGAAGTACAATGATAAGAGAAAGACCAGAAAACCTTCAGCATTAGCGTTTTATTCCAACTCAGTATCTCCCTTATATCAAACCCGCCTTGATCTCTACTCCTACACACTTTATCCCAACTATAAAATATCATTCTTCTCTTGGATTCAGTACCCCAGAAAAATTGCCTACAAGTTTTCTCCAAATTCCTAACTACTCCTCTGGGCAGCAATAAACAGGCACACCAAAAAGCTTCAACCCCAAAGATAGCAGTATTGATGAGTTGAATTCTCCCAGCATATGACAACTGAAGACTAGCCCAATCTCCCAGCCTGCCCTTGATCTTTGCCATAAGAGGTAGGAAAAGATCAGCAGTCAACCGGGAGGAATGAAGGGGGGTACCAAGATATTTGAACGGGAATGACCCTACAACAAACCCAGTTTCAGATAGGATCATGGCTTGAACATCACTCCTGATTCCAGCAAAGTAGATATTAGTCTTACTTACATTAGGAGTAAGACCATAGTACCTAGAAAAAAGGCTTAAGCAGTTCTTAACTGCAACCACTGATGGGAGGTCACCTCTGACAAATACAAGCAGGTCATCCGCAAAAATAAGGTGAGTCAAATGAAGTTTAACACACTTGGGATGATAGCTAAATTGAGGAGCATCTTTCAAAGTCTGAAACATTCTGGTAAGCACCTCCATACAAAGGACAAAAAGAAGAGGTGATATGGGATCACCTTGTCTTAGTCCTCTCTTTACCCTCAAAGAAACCTTCAGCACACCCATTAATTCTTAGAGAAAACCTGGAGCTTGTAACCAAAGTAATGATCCAATTGCAAAATTGGGGAGGTAAACCATACAGAGGGAGAATAGTCTTCAGAAAATGCCAACTAACAGTGTCAAAAGCTTTCCAAATGTCCACTTTTACCACACACCTAAGAGATTTAAGCTTCCTACTGTAACCCCTCACCAACTCAGTTGCTAACATCGTGTTGTCAAATATGGATCTGTTAGTGACAAAAGCAGCTTGTTCTGCCCCAACAATGAGAGGCATTACTTTTTGAAGCCTATTAGTCAAAATCTTGCTTACAGTCTTGTAAATGGTAGAACAACATGAAATTGGCCTATAATCCAGAACAGTAGAGGGAGAGTTACCCTTTGGGATAAGAGATATAAGAGTTGAATTAATCTCCTTTAACAGCTTGCCAGTAGTGAAAAAATCCTGAATAGAAGAGGTGAAACTACCCTGAATGACTGGCCAGGCATCCCTGAAAAACCCAGATGAATAGCCATCAGGGCCTGGGCTCTTATTTGGATTTATTGAAAACAAAGCAGCTTCAATCTCTGCAGTGGTAACAGGGGCAACCAACGAAAGGCTATCATCAGTATTCAGACAATGTCCATTCCTCATAATAGTATCATCAAACTCCTGTACTGCAACATCAGTCCCAAGCAGGCCAATATAATAATCCAAGAAAGCAGTAGCAATCCCTTGCTGATCAGTGTGAGCAGCTCCCCGAGTATCAAGAAATTTACTAATATTAGATTGATTCCTTCTCCCAGCAATCTTAGAGAAAAAATAGGCAGTGCTGGCATCCCCCATTTTAACCTCAAAAGCTTTTGCTCTTTGATAACCAATACTTAGTTCAACCTTCCTGAACTTACAGTACTGCTGCCTGAGCTCCTCTTCCTCAAGGCAGAGGTCAGAGTTAGTAGGAGCATGCTGTAACTTCTCTTGGCATTGATGGAGCTGCTGCTGTAATAATTTGACTTTTTCAGAAACCCCAACATACTGGCTTTTGTGCAGAGATCTAAATTTCCCTTTCAACCTACGAAGATACTAAACCAGCTAATACATACCACATCCCTTGATAGAAGTCCCCCATTCCCTTTGAACCAAGGCCTGAAAACCCATGTCCTCACTCCAACAATTAAGATATTTGAAAGAATGTCTCCTTGGAGGCTCTGAAAGGCCCAGAGAGAGAACAAGGGGAGAGTGGTCAGAGATCCTCGCAGTTAAAACATCAACTAAGGAGTCAGGATACTCCCTAAAAAAGAGGGCATTAGCTAAGGCTCTATCCAACCTCATCCATTTAGTATCTGCCTGTTCCTGCTTATTAGTCCAGGTAAACCTACACCCCCTGAGTTCGAATTTCTTCCAAACCAGAATCTGCAATGGCCTGGTTAAACTCTTCCATAGCCAGAATCTGAGGGGGATCAGAACTGACCCTTTCCTCGCTATTACGAACACAATTGATATCCCCAATGACCAGCCAAGGTCTAGAACAATGAACATTACTAGCCATAAAATCCCAGAGAGGCAGTCTTTGAGCAGGATTATTAAACCCATAAACAAAAGTTACCTCCAGTTGCACCCTCCCATGACTAACCAGTAAGTGAATCCACTGACTGCTACTATTAAGACATTGAATTGAGAAAGCAGAATTCCTCCAGAGCACCCAAATCCTCCCATTGTAGTGGGAAGAGTAGTTATCCTGAATGAGAAACTGCTTGAAATTCTTTCTTTGAATAGGAGCACATTTATTAACCTTCACTCGAGTTTCCACAACACATAAAATATCTAACGCACATTTATTAAACAAAGAAATAACCTCTAGTTGCTTTATCAGCTTATTCATACCCCTAATATTCCACATCCCAATCTTCATGGAGAAATAATTGGGGGTGGATCCTCTTCCTCACTAACCACCTGTTCAGCCCAAGTTGGACCCTTTGAGAGCTGAACATTCAGAACCCCTGGTTTCAACTTATGATATCCCATAACTTGACTAGGAGTTGAAGCATCCCCTACATCATCACAATCCAGAAGACCAAACTGGTTTAATGAGACAGGTATTGGAATCTGGGACTGCTGCCCATATTCCCCCTGAATATTAAGATCCAGAACGTGACTAGTGGTCCTAGAGCTATTGGGCAGAGCATGAGCTAGACTACCACCAGTCTCATGTTGATCCAAGGAAGCCCTACCACTAGTCACCAAGGGAGCAGGTGAAGTGATCACTGGACCAGGCTGAATACCCCCACCTGTGTCAGTGATCCCTACCTCATTCCCAAGGGTCTTGTCCTCCACAACACCAGTAGAATCCTCAGAGGCCTGCATAACAGTTTCAGTGGCCTGAGTACTCTCAATAGGTTTATCAATAAGATCTGTCCTATTAGTATGATTCTTTGCCTCCTTTGCAAGAGCCTTAGGCTTCAAAAGTTTACAAGACTTACGTTCATGTCCCAGTTTCTTGCAATGGGTGCAATAAAACGGGAGCCATTCATACTCCACATCCTGAGTGATTTGGCCCAGGAAAGGAGAGTCAATAACCACATAGCTAGGTAAGGGTTCAGCAAGATCAACCTCAACCATTAGACGAGCAAAAGATAACCTCTCCTTGTTTGTGGTGACAGGGTCAGCATAGAGAGGAGTACCAATTTTGCTTGCAATCTTACTCAAAGCAGAAGCAGACCAAAGATGAGGATCCAAGTTGTGTAAGAGCACCCAGACTGGCACCTTAGTAATATTATCCAACTGGGTAGAAAACTGTGGGGACCATTGCTTCAACAGGAGTGAATGCCCATTCAGACTCCAAGCAGTTCCCCTTAGAATGGCGTTCATATCCTCAACTTTTGAAAATCTAAAATAGAACCACCCCTTCTTATAGTACAAGACAGCAGGTTTAACCACATGATTCCATTGTTTATCCACAAACACTTTAACCTAAGCAACAATAGGTTTTCCTCCCAAAAATTGACCAACCAAAGTATGCTTCCAGAAGAGCAATTCACTCTCAATATCTTTCTCTTCAATAACCACCCTAGTAGGAGTCGGGTCAAAAGACCCACTCAATTCCATTCCTACAGCAGATTTGTTAACCCTATCTACCCAGGTCGTCTTCTTCCCCGTGTCCGTCATAGGAACTGTTTGAGACGCAGATGGCCTCGGAACATCCGTAACAGTCGTTGTTACCTTACTACCCCCTTCATTAGGTCCAGGACCACCAGTCGTCGTATCCCCCGCTACCGGTGTAACTACAACAGTCGGCACAACTACCTCCTTAGAACTCCCAGCAGAACCCTTTTTAGACACAACCTTTCCACTCCTAGTCACCAGGCTACGAGAACTACGAATAGATTTATCAAGTGCTTTATTAATCAGGACATTCACAGAATTTGAGTTACCTTGTGGAGTTGAAAGAGCTTCCTCCTCCGCCGATCTACCCCTTCGCGGGTTCTGGACAACAATATGTAGCTTCTTACGACGACCCATGGTCGGAGAAAGAAGGAAAGATCAGGCAAAGAGCATCGCCGTCAGATCGCCTTTTTTTCGCAGAGAGAATCCCTCTCCTAACCAACCATTATTATTATTATTATTATTATTATTATTATTATTTTTATTATTATTTATTTATTTATTATATTACTATTATATTTATTAATAATTAATTCGTATTGTTTATATTATTATATTTATATTTAATACATTTATTATTATTTTTTTTTGCAAGAATGGTATGTCTCATATATTCCAAAAAGAAGGATTACATGAGATTTCTTACAAAGCTATATCCCCTATATAATTTGGCTAGTATAGCTAGATCTCCTATACAACTTTTTACTATACATTGTGTATTAACATTGAGCTGAGTTTAGAGCAGCCAAGACTTCATCATATATGGTTTCAGGAGCAGAGTTTAGAAATACTGCACTAACAGTGAACTGAATCCTGCGAATCAGGGTTGTTATTGGCAGCTCTTTTCCTTCAAAAGCTCGAGCATTTCGTTCCTACCAGATAGAGTAAACCAGCGCACCAATACTGCAACTATTCAGACTGTATCTCCAAGCCTTTCTCTGATTCATATCAGCAACATACACAAGGAGAGAGGACAAATCAGTGAAAGAAGTTGATATGCTCAACCACTTCATGATATGGCCCAGTAACTCTTTTGTATAATGACATTTGAAGACCAAATGATCTGCACTCTCTGCATCAGACTTACAAAGGTAGCATCTGTTTACCAGATGAAGACCTCTAACATTCAGTTGGTCCACGGTTGTAAGCTTTTGTTGCACGGCTAACATTAAAGTCAGGAACACTTGTATTGAGCAGCTTGGTAGCATTTCTGCAGTTAATACATTTATTATTATTATTATTATTATTATTATTATTATTATTATTATTATTATTATTATTATTATTATTATTATTATATTATATTTATTATTTTATTAATATATTTATTATTATTAATATTATTCATAACATATTTATTATTATTATATTTAATATTATTATATTAATAAGTTATTATTTAATATTTATTATTTTATTAATATACTCATTATTATTAATATTATTAATCACATATTTATTATTATTATTATTATTATTTTATTTAATATTATTATGTTATTAAGTTATTATATTAGACCTATTATTATTATTATTTTATTATTATTATTATTTATTTATTAGTTATTATTATTAATATATTATATTATTATTAATAATGTTATCATTTATATTACTAATATATTATTATTATTATTATTACTATATTTATTATTATATTAATATTTTATTTTTTATTTTTTATATATCTTATTAGATTATTATTAGATTATATTAATATATTATTATTATTAATGAATAATATTATAATAATATTTATTATTATTATTGGTATTATTTTTATTATTATTATTATTATTATTATTATTAACTTAAATATTATTATTATTATTATTATTATTATTATTATTAACTTAAATATTTTTATTATTATTATTATTATTATTATTATTATTATTATTATTATTATTATTATTATTATTATTATTATTATTATTATTATTATTATTATTATTATTATTATTATTATTATTATTATTATTATTATTATTATTATTCTTATGCGCGTAGCTTTCATTAAATGAAAACAACAGTTTACATGAAATTGGTGGGGAGCCGAGAAACAAGCTGGGCTCCCACACCCTTAGCAACAGCAAAGCTAAGTTTAGTAAAAATGTAAGCGGCCACCCGAGCCCCCGCATCCTGAGATACCGAGAATTTCTGGATCCGTTTGAGCAAGGCAACAGCATCCGAACCCAACTCCCCAAGTGATGAGAAAGAGAATCGAAGGAAACCATAACCCGCTGCCGGGCACAAATCCTCATACTTAGCACACTTCCGCTGAGCAGCATCAGCAACAACCCGGCCAGGTACAAAATTCGTCATCCCAGTCTGAGTCAAAGGAGAAGACCCGGTCAAGTCAACGCACACATCACGCCCCTGTCCCAAGAATAAAGCAGCAAATCCGCAGGACGAAGAGAACCCCTATGCCCGTCAACAAATCCAACATCAACCTCCTTTCCCGCAGAAATACCAGATCTATAGCAGATGTCGAAAAGAGTGTCACGGACGAGGTTATACCGATGTTTAACGCCCACAGTACCAGTACAAGAAACAACGTGGTCCCCAAAAACATCATCAGCAAAATCCCGAGAGCAAGCTGGACAGGGCCTAGAGACCGTGAATAACGGAACACCCAGACGATACCCAAGCACACTACGGTACGTCCTCCCATTCATAGTCTGACCCAACCCTGAGATAGAACCGCACGCAACCAATCGAGGAGTGGGAACCCCGCCGAGACGCCACAAAGCAAGTCAAGCGAGGTGTCAAAGAGAAAACAGACCCTGAGGCAGCAGCAACCGTCGCGAAATAAATGTCTGCCAATTTCTTCATAAGTTTGGGGGCAGCAATTTCACTAGGGTTACCTAAGATACCAGAGCCTGTAGTCGGATTAAACCCTCTCGCGGCATCATCAAAAGCAGGGCCAGCAGCTACAATACCAGAGGGTCCGAGGAGCTTAGCCTGCAAATCAGCAGACTGCAAACGGGACGCAACAAAAGCATAATGTAAAACATCCCCCGCCGCATAGACACCAAGACCACCAAGATGAAAAGGGAAAGTAGCAAGGCGCCACCGCTAATCCCCAAAACCCGGGCGGACACGGTGACGATACGTTCAAGTCGGAACGAAGAGCAAGATCAAAGGGAAGATGAACGGACCCAAAAACACTAGGGGAGCAAGTACGAAGGGAGAAATAGAGCTTAGAAATACCAGTACAAGCTCGAAGTAGAAGCAACTCACACTGCGGGTCCTCAATCCTCGCAACCAAGTCCATTAGATCAATGGTCTTAGTTACTCTCCTCGCCACAACCTCACTGCTAAAACCAGGGCAAGTACTGACAGGTCCACCCAAAATTGTAACACCCCTCGCGGGCCGAGAAATGGAGGGGGGGAAAACCCCAGGGAGCCGACTCTGAGGATCCTTAACAGGCCAAAAGACCTCCGTCTTGGAGACATTAAGGTGTAGTCCAAAACGGGGGCCATCCGCCATAATCAAATCCAAGACTATCCCCACTTCCAAAGTATCCCCCACAATGGTGCCATCATCATTGTTATTTCAGATTCGATTCGATTCGATTCGATTCGATTCGATTCGATTCAGACGATTCGATTCGATTCGATTCATTCCATTAAGTTCGATTCGATTCGATTCACTCCATTAAGTTCATTGATTCATTGAGACAATTTCAGTTCAAAAGAACAGGGCCTAAGAAGAAGCTTGTAAGTACTTAATTCTTATATTATTAGGTGATTTATACTGATGTTACATATATATATATATATATATATATATATATATATATATATATATATATATATATATTATTATTATTGGTATTATTTTTATTATAATATTTATTATTATTATTATTATTATTATTATTAATATAATCTTTTTATTATTATTTCGATTCGATTGATTCGATTCGATTCGATTGAATCGATTCGATTCGATTAAGTTCATTCGGTTCCATTAAGTTCGATTCGATTCATTCCTCCATTAAGTTCATTCAATTGATTCGATTCGGACAATTTCAAATCCAAAAGAACAGGGCCTAAGAAGAAGCTTGTAAGTACTTAATTCTTATATTATTAGGAGTTCTAATGAGTCCACCATATGCCATTGAGTCCCTAAGTTCCTCTAAGGGCCATTGGATGGACTCAATGGATGGTTGAGATGAAATTGATTAAGGGCTATTAAAAAGAAATGGAAAAAAATGTGGATGGTTGAAATTGAAAATAACGAAAAAAAAAAATTATCACTAATCAAATTTCTATACACTAATTAAATTTTCTTTCTCTCTCTAGCCCCTAATTAATCAGTTTTGAGTTTCAGATTTCATGAGTGTAAATGTAATGTTGTATGAGTTTTACAAGTGTAACTCTAACATTTTACCAGTGTAAATGTAATATTTTAAAAGTCTAAATTTGAATTTTTTGTGACGGAAAAATTGAATTTATATAATTTTAACATTTTGCGAGTGTAGCTATGATGTTTTACGAGTGTGAATGTAATTTTTTAAGAGTGTAAATTTGATTTTTTGTAATGGAAATTTTGAATTTATGTAATTTTAACATTTTACGAATGTAAATTTTATGTTTTACGAGTGCAAATGTAATATTTTAAGAGTGTAAATTTGAATTTTTTGTGATGGAAATATAATTTTAACATTTTACGAGTGTAGCTTTGATGTTTTACGAGTGTAAATGTAATATTTTAAGAGTGTAAATTTGACTTTTTGTAACGGAAATTTTGAATTTATATAATTTTAAAATTTTATGAGTGTAAATTTGATGTTTTATGAGTGTAAATGTAATATTTTAAGAGTGTAAATTTGATTTTTTGTGGCGGAAATTTTGAATTTATATAATTTTAACATTTTACGAGTGTAAATGTAATATTTTAAGAGTGTAAATTTGATTTTTTTTGTGACGAAAATTTTGAATTTATATAATTTAACATTTTACGAATGTAACTTTGATGATTTAGGAGTGTAAATTTAATTTTTTTAGGCAATTTCTATATAAAAATTTGAATTTATATAGACTTAAAAATGTCACGACTGTAAATTTGATGGTTTACGAGTGTAAATGTAGTATTTTAAGTATAAATTTAAAGGTCTACGAGTGTAAATCTGAAGGTTTAAGAGTGTAAATTTGAAGCATTACAAGTGTAATTTTGGTCCTTTACGAGTGTAACTTTGGTCATTTACGAGTAAACCTTTAGTCCGACTACCAACATACACCACCACCGTCGTCCTCCACCACCAACTCATATCCACAAAAAGATCTATAGTAGATCTGAAAAAAAAAACAAAAAAAAATGAGATATTTGACGAGTGTAACTATAAAGAAATACGAGTGTAACTCTAAAGAAATATGAGTGTAAATTTAAAGAAATATGAGTGCAAATTTATATAATTTTTACGAGTGTAAATGTGAATAAATATATGTGTGTAAATGTAAATAAATACGAGTGTAACTGTAAATAAATATGAGTGTAAATCTGAAAAATGCGTGTAAATGTAAAGAAATGAGATATTTGATAAATGTAAATGTAATGAAAAACGAGATTAACTTTAATAAAATACGAGTGTAAATCTGAAAAATGAGTGTAAATGTAAAGAAATATGAGTGTAAATCTGAGGAAATACGAGTGTAAATCTGAGGAAATACGAGTGTAAATCTGAGAAAATACAAGTGTAAATCTTAAAAAAAACAATATATAACAAGACGAGACTAACAAAAAAAATACAAGTGTAAATCTAAAAAAAAAAGACCTCGAAAAAGAACTCAAAAACCCCAAAAAAAAAAATCTAAAAAGGACACAAAAAAACCCATATCTAAAACGAGTGTAACTGTAAAATAATACGAGATTTGCAAAACTCGTATCTGAAAAAACGACACACCGATAACTCAAATCTTGTTTTTTTGTACCGAAATTTTGTAAATTTAACCTGAAATCGTTGAGGTCAGATCTACAACATAGAAAAAACAAAACAATCAAAATCAGAAACACAGAAAACTCGTTTTCAACATACACAAAACAAAATAGGGGTTTTAAAAAAAAACAAAATACAAAATAGACAACCACCTCCACCTCAACGCCACCACCACCACGCCACCCTACCGCACGACTGCAATAACAACTCCTAACAAACAGGCCGATACCACATTAACCACGCCATGCCGCCGACAAAACACCATGTCGCCACCAGATCTAGTTTTTCCGACAGATCTCGGTTTTTTTATTTGTTTAGGTGGTGGTGGTGGTTTACTGGTTGTTGGTGGTGGGTGGTAGAGGCGAGAGGAGGTTGTGGTGGTTGTTGTTGGTGGTGTTCGTGGTTGTAAATCTGGCTTTTGGTTGTTTTTGTTTCTTTTATGTAGTTTGTATGGTGAAGGGGTGGAGAGTGAGGGAGAAGAAGAGTGTCGGGGTGGTTGACATGGTGGTGGGGCTGCGGTTATTAGGGTTAGTGCGAGGGTGATGTCCTAGTAGCAAGTGAGAAAGGTAGTGGACGGAGAAGGAGGAACGGGCGAGGTTGGATAGTGGAGGGTGGGTCGTGGTGGTGGCGGCGGCACAATAGTGGAGGAAAAGAAAAGATAGTGGTTGGGTGGTGGTGGTGGTGTTGGGTGGCGGTGAAGTGGAAGTGGAAGTGGGGGTGGAGGGTGGTTGTGGGTGATAGAAGAAGGTGACGGTAGATGGTGGGTGAGTGAGGAAGAGAGGAGTGATTTTTTGGCTTTTTAATTTTTTTGGTTTTTAGAGAGATGAGAGGAATGATAATTGTGTGATATGAGAGAGAAGTGGATGAAAAATAAATGATATATAGTAAAATTAGTGGTTTATTAGTGAAGGTAGTGAGGGAAAGTGTTTAATTAGCATTTATCCCCTACTTTTTGCACTAATCCCTTGTTTTTCCTCTTCAATCTCAACCCTTCATCTCATCTTTTCAATGGCCCTAAAGAGGACTTATGGACTCAATAAATTTTGGTGGACCCATTAGATCTCATTTATATATATATATATATATATATATATATATATATATATATATATATATATATATATATATATATATATATATATATATATATATATATATATAGGCGGGATCCGGTGAGTCCACCTAAATATTTGAGTCCATGAGTCCATCCACAATATCACGCGTAAGGCAAAAGAATATCACGCTGAATATTGACAGAAAAATGGCGCTTAAACTTCTAAAACCAAAACAAAACCGTTCACTTTTTTTAAAACTGTTTCTCTCTCTAAAAATCACACCAAAACAAATACTCCCTCAAAAATCTCACTAAAAATCCGCAAAAATCTAAAAATTCAAAGACGATATCAACTTGATATCAATAATATAGATTCAGTCTGTCAATCCTTTGCATAATATCAGTTGAATTTCAAAATTAGGTTGAAAAATCGTCGAGGTACGCTCTAATCAGTTTCTATTACATTTTTGCGATTTTTGTTCATCTTTTGCAGTTTTAATTTGATTATACATATTGATTTTGTTCTTAATTACTGCAAATTGAGTTCAATTATATGATAAAAATAGCATTTAAGCACAAATTTTCGACTTGTTAATGAGTTTAAATGCTTACTTTCAAGTTGTTGTTGTATATTTATACAATGTCTTAGTTGTTAATGAGTTTAAACAGTATTCCGTCGATAACATGGATGCATTGAACAAAAAACTATGATCGATTGTAGTTGTAGAGGATTATTAGTTGTTTTGTTTGTTTCAATCGCGAAAAATAGGGTTAGCTATTGTTCAATGTGAAATTTAGTGTTAACCAGTAAATTAGGACTTGTTAATGAGGAATGTCTCGTTTTCTGTTGATACTATTAAGAGTAGATAGTGATACTATTTAAATTGGATAGTTGTAGATGATTATTAGTTGTTTTGTTTGTTTCAATTGCGAAAAATAGGAATGTCTCATTTTCTGTTGATACTATTAAGAGTAGGTAGTGATACTATTAAGAGTAGGTAGTGATACTATTGTTCAATGTGAAATCTAGTGTTGACCAGTAAATTTGGACTTGTTAATGAGGAAAGTCTCATTCTCTGTTGATACTATTAAGTGTGATACTATTAAGAGTAGGTAGTGATACTATTTAATTTTGATAGTTTAGGTCAACTGAGAAACATTTCTTTAACCAAAGGATATCTTTGCATGTGACATGAGGTGTGACACTGTTAAGAATTGGTAGTGATACTATACTGTAACTTGATACTGTTGTTTATATGATCTTATAGTATTAAGCACAGAATGTGATACTAATAAAATTTTAAATGCAGATTGTTACTAGCAAGAAAATGGAACTGGCAGTTACAGATGAACCTAACATAACCATTAGCGAAAAGAGGCCAATAGCAGCAATTCAGAATGTTGAAGAAACAACATTAAAGCAGTATAAACGTAGGAAAACAAAGAATAACAAGGAAAACAATACTATAGAGCTGGTAGAACAAAAAACGAACAAAGAGGTCGCAATTCAAGAAGTTGAGAAGACTAAACTACACAAAAAGAAGGGAACAGAATTTCAGACTAAGTGTAGGCCAAAAAAATTGGTTGAGTTGATTAAGAACTTAAATGAAGAACAACAGAACGCTGTAAGGGATATTGGATTTGGAGGTTTGTTAATGTTAAAGGTAACTCAACTACCACATGGAATCCTGAATCGGGTCTTGAAAGCTTATGACTGTTCTAGCAATATGTTTAGAACAAAAAAGTTGGATTTTCTGCTTTCAAAGCATGATGTCCATGACATGTTTCTACTACCTAGGACAGGTGATAAAGTAACCACCACAAAAAGGGGGAATGCCACTACTCTGATTGACACCAAAATGAAAAATGATTGGAGGATGAAGTTTGGTGTGAAAGGTACTTCTGCTCCAATTAATGTGAAGGATGTGCATGATAGATTGATGGCGTGTACTGAGGCTGGTGATGAGTTTAAGAGAATGTTTGTTCTCTATAGCATGTCCATTTTCCTAGCGCCAAATACAAATAAAACCCTAGATTTAAAACTTGTTAAGTCTCACATTGGGATGTGAATAAAATTAGAGACTATGATTGGTGTGACTATGTCTTTGAAGAGATGACTGCTAGTATTAAGGGATGGAAAGAAAAAAGAAGTCGAATATCACCGGTTGCCTACTAGTGATTATGCTAGCCTACTTCCATAGGTTCAATTTTAAGGGCAATGCTATGAAATACACTCTACCGCTAATCCAACATTGGGATGATCGACTCGGCATCAAGAGTTGAAGATGAGAGACAAACAAAGAATATTGGGGAATGCACCAATTTCGAAAATTGAGTACCCAATCTGTTTATCACATCAAGGTCAGGAGACAATACAACATTTCTATGTATATTTATGATTAAGTACTCAAGCTGTTACAGTATGTTTCTTTGAGTCTTTGATGAAGATAAAATTTCAGTTGCTAACAAGAGATGATTAATTTTTCAGAAGAACCGGAAATGAGACTTACTCAAACCTCTGAGAAAGATGATGGTGAAGCTGAACCTGAAGCAAAAGAGGGCTACATCATGATTAAGCTGCCTAAAGGAGTTGAAACTGATAAAGAAATCAAAGCAAGAGCAATGGATGTAAGTACTAATGTCTTTTTGTTGTCCTTACTGTTACATCTATTCCTTTTCTTCTTACTTTGATATTGTTTTGAACACATTGTGATACTTTTGTTTACCCTAGTTGATATTGTTTTACCATAATCTAAAAACTGCCAGGGAGACTAAATTTTGTTAATGATAATGATATTTTATCAAACTGTGATATTGTTCATTTCGAACTGTGATATTTATGGTGGCTATTTGTGATATTTTTTCATAATAGCAAACAATTGTAATGCTTATGATATTGATTCACAGTAAGACAAATAGAGTGATATTGTGACACATAAAGTGTGATATTGTAAAACAATATCACATGGGACACGTGATATTGTTTTAAGGAGCCACCAATTTGAATTCGATATGGTGAGACATTTCTACTTTTATCATTGATATTGTTATGTGTTATGTATGATATTGTTAGCGCTTAGTATTGATATTGTTCTTAAAAACTTCTTAAATTCAACTGCGATATTGTGCATACTATTGTCTGATATTGTTACTTCTTAATTGTGATATTTTTTCATAATAGCAACCAATTGTAATGCTTATTATATTGATTCACAAAGAAGACAAATAGAGTGATATTGTGACACATAAAGTGTGATATTGTAAAACAATATCACATGGGACACGTGATATTGTTTTAAGGAGCCACCGAATTTGAATTCGATATGGTGAGACATTTCTACTTTTATCATTGATATTGTTATGTGTTATGTATGATATTGTTAGCATTTACTATTGATATTGTTCTTAAAAACAATTCTTAAATTCAACTGTGATATTGTGCATACTATTGTCTGATATTGTTACTTCTTAATTGTGATATTGTCTCCCAAAAAATGAAAATGAATCACTTTTTTTCCCTAACATCTACAAGCAAGTGTAATGTTGTGATATTATTAAAGAATAATGGTGATATTTTTTCAATAAATTATGATATTCTTTGTGATTAAATATTTAATACTCTTGTTTAATATTTTTATTATGTCATTTGGCAGAGTGCTCATGAAGCTTATCTGCGTATAAAGAGGGACAACGAGTTGTTCTTTTCAAGATTTGTACATAACATGAAGAAGTTCATCAAAACGAAACCCAAAGAATTCAATAGATGAAAGAACTACTTCTACCCAAACTCGCCACAAAAGACTCGTAGTGAAGATGTTGAAACCGAAAAAGAAGTCTGAAGACAACACCGATACTTGTGATACATCGAGAAAGCAAGAACAAGATACTCCCAATACACAAACTTTGCCTTTCATGAAAGATATTGGATATCATGCCTTTATGGATGGGTTGGTAGCAAGGTCTTATGAAAGGGCGAAAGCAAGAGAAGGGCTTCCCTCGTTTGATGTACTCACTGACATGTTAAAAATTCAGTACGCGGAATTGAACAAAAAATATGGAGGATGTACAGATCAAGATCTTCAAATCAGCAGTGATCACGAGGAAGAAGGTGAAGAAATTATTGATATTACAAACTTGGATACTGCTGATGATGGAAAAAAGATGATGAGGATTATGATATGTATTCAAATTTGAATGACATAGTAGACAATATTGTTTTTGGAGGAGGACGAGCTAGAGAGGATATGAATCGTGTTACAACTCCTAGAGCCAGCACCGAAACAGATAATGAAACCATTAATGAAGAGACAAATGTGTTGACTCAGTTGAATGAAAACGTTAATTTGGAAACAAATGAAGGTTTGGGAGTTATGAAGACAGTCCAAGAGGCACACAATGAGGTGGGTAATAATGGTTCAACAAATCAGGAGGACATTGAAAGAGAGGCTGGAAAAAATAACGAGAATGTTGAAGATGAGGTTATCAATAAGGAGGTAGATATTGCTACAGGGGAAAAAGCAGAGAAGGAGAAGGACAAACAGGTTACAAATGTTGTGACTCAATTGGAGGAGGTTCTTCCAAATGTTGATTTTGGAGTAACACAGCCTGTTGAAGACAAAACAAATGAAGACGTTCATCATGATACAATATATCAGCATTGTGTTGAAAAAGAGGCCGAGAAAGAGAAAGCCAATGAGGTTGAAGAAGTGACGACTCAATTGCACGAGGTCATTAATCGATTCAATTCAGGGAAGGGAGTTGAAAAAGATGTTGTGATTGATAAGGAGCCTGGTAAAACAGTTGTTGTGGTTGATAAAATGAATGAGGATAGTAATGTGGTGACTAAATTAAAGGAAATGGAACAAATCTTTGGTTTAGATGCAAAGGGAAGGAAGTATCATTGAATATTTGTTGCACTCGACAGTACCGCCAAACGATATGGTACCTCACAATTTGGGGTGTACTTTTCAGTGTGGTTTGCCAGTCAAAGATGATATCCTTGTATCGTAATCGATGTTCGAAGCAAATTTATTTGAACCTGTCTTGAAGAATCGGAAGGACGTCATGGATTATTGCTTCCTTACGGACCATACATTCAGCAATTTGTAAGTCACTCTTTAAACAATTTTTTAAATGTAAGACATGACTTAATTTGCACCATATTGGTACTTTAAAAAAATAACTAATATGCTAATATTTTTGCAAAATGGAATAGAGAAATTGTCTGCAACTTTGGAACTTTCCATTGTATACAAAGGGAAGATATTGAGTCCTTGTTGCCTAACACGAAGATAGAAGCAGTGGTAATTGAAGCATGGGCAATATTGCTCAATGAGTTCCAAATTGCTCAAAAGGGAAACGACAAATTGACAAGAATTTTCTATGGCATTGTCCACTCGGTATGGAAACACACACACATTTATCATCTTTTAAATTAGGTATTGTAGAATGTGTTTTATGGAGACTAATAAGATGCCCTTATGAACAACAGGGTGATATAGAAAAAATCTTAAAATTTGATGAAGATAATATTGATGAATTGGCAAAACTTAAGCAAACAAGATATGATACATGGGACACGTGGTCACTCTTTTTAAGGAGTCATTGAATTTGAATTCAGATATGGTGAGACTTTCTACTCTTATCAGTGATATTGTTATGTTTTATGTATGATATTGTTAGCAGTTACTAATGATATTGTTCTTAAAAACAATTCTTAAATTGAACTGTGATATTGTGCATACTATTGTGTGATATTGTTACTTCTTAATTGTGATATTGTCTCCCAAAAAATGAAAATGAATCACTTTTTTTTTCCCTAATATTTGACAGTGTGATATTATTATGTACAATGGTTGACATTGTTTTATAGCTTCTTAAAAATAACAACAATCGATAGGGATTTAAAAGTCTGTTAACATTGATATTGTTTTAGTACAGACTCTGATATTGTTGGATACACTGGTTGATATTATTTTACAACATACAAAAAAAAACTTCGAGGGACAAAAAATATTATTAAGAATGATATTGTCTAGTATGTACTTGATGATATTTTTATTCAGATTTTTGTTAAATTGTTTCCTAATATTATTTTCATCTAAAGGTGTTCATACCTTTGGTCTACGAAGAGCACTACGTCCATATCTGTGTTGATTTGAAGAGGCAAAAAATGTTCTATTTGGACAACAGAGAGTATGATGAATTCCAAGACGAGGAGCACGTACACATGGCTCATATGGCTGTAAGTACAATATTGAAAACAAAGAACTAATGGTATAATGGTTTTGTTCGATATGCTTGAAATTGAAAAGTTGTTTACATTAATCATATACAAAGCGACTCTTTATGGTGACTACCTCAACACGAAAGGTATTGAAAGTGGGCTAAAGGTGAAGGACTACCAAATGAATAATGTGAAGTTTCATTGGCAATCGAAAGAGTTGAACCTGGACTGTGGACTATTCATGATGTTTCACATGATGTTCTTTGTTGGGAGCCTTTCGATTGTGAACTAAGCGATGCAAACATGAGACAGTTATACGGGGAGAGGTGGCGTGCAACGCTCGTATTGAGTGATTTGAATAAAGATAGGAGTCGTCCGGAAGAGAGTTACGACCTTTACGCCACAAAAGGTATACTGTTAACTAAGTTCTTTGGCAAAAAGACAAAGAGGGAAAAAACAAAGCAAGAGAGAAAAAGGTGGGAAAAACAAGGTTCGGACCCGCTATCAAAGATAAAAGGTTATATTTTTAAACACTGACTTCTACATTGAAATTTTTTTTTATTATTATAAATACAAAATATATATTAAATACTTGTAATATTAAACGTTTCTAGCTACTTTTGGAGAAGATGGTTCTGCCAAAGGTCGTTGGTAGCGGTAAAAGGGGGAAATCCGATGGCCTTGGATGCACGTTGAACTGTGGTGTGGCTGATCCTAAATTTGAGTTCGTCTCAAGATTTATGAAGTTAAACAAGTCGCTGTGTGCAAACATGTTGACTACGAGGAAAGAAGTGATTGACTACTGCCTATTGGAGGACCCCGATATCAAAAATAAAAGGTACTTTAAAACATATATTTTTCTGCAACTTTTTTTATTAATGGTCTGATAATATTTGCAATGATATCTAAGTTTGACAAAAAGAATTACAAAAGGTGATATTGTTGCTAGTGTCATGTGATATTGTACGTTAATGGGTTTGATATTGTTTTAGAGTAGAAACTGGTATAAAAGCATGATATTGTATATAATCAAGTGTCACATAAAAGAAAGATGTTGTTCTGATTTTGTACACTTTTTTTTGATATTGTTGTGGTACATACTGTGATATTGTTACATACACAGTATGATATTGTTAAATTGATTCTGAAAAATAAGTAGGGCTTTTAAATTTATAAATGTTGCCAGTGACATGTGATATTTTTTTTAAATGATTGTGATATTGTTTCAAATTAGACACCTTTTAAATAAGTGATATTTTCTAGTATTGGGGTGATATTGTCTACAATCAAGTATGATCTTCGATAGTGGTTCGAAGGGCACCGATATTATTTAGCGTGGACTGTGATATTTTTTAGTCCGGATTTGTGATATTTTTTATCTGGATCACCTTTTAAATATGTGATATTGTTTAATTTTGATATTGGTTATCAATGTCACAGTTCATCCGACAATTTTTGAACATTGGTGTTAATGTTTTGAGCGGTGAGGTTGTTGCCAAGTTCGATGATGATCAATACCTTGCAAAACAGATATATTGTCGTTGCTTCCAATCAGTACATGTCAACAACAATGTGATTGAATGTTGGTCACTAATTCTGAATCACATTGAGCACACAGAACCCTGTGAAACAAGTTTATTGTTTTTTGGAATTCGACACATGGTAAGCTGACATTCTGTTTTGATTTATAAATATTCACGCTTTGATTAAAAATATCAGTTATTTAGAATGTGATATTGTTGGGGTACATAGTGTGATATTATTGCATACACAAATTGATATTGTTTAATTGATGCTGAAATTAGATAGAGATTTAAAATTGATAAATGTTGCCAGCGACAAGTGATATTGTTTTTAAATGATTGTGATATTGTATCAAAGTACACACCTTTTAAATAAGTGATATTTTTTAGTATTAGGATGATATTGTCTACAATCAAGTATAATGTTCTGATATTTCTTCACATCCTTACTGATATTATTTACCATGGACTGTGATATTTTTTAGTATGCACTTTGTGATATTGTTTATCGGGTCACACTTCAGAACGTGATATAGCAAACGTAAAAAGTGATATTGTTTATACATATTCACGTTTTGATTAGAATGTAGTAAATCTTAAATGTAAATGATTTCTTAACTTATATATATACATATATATACACTACAGGAATCAATAGTAGATGTTACTAAAGGCAAAGAAGCGAAGAGGGAAAAGATATTCGAAGAATGGGACAAATTCATAAGAAGAAACACAGTTCCATGTAACATGGAAGCAGATTTGGTTTTTATTCCGATGGTGTTGCAAGAACACTACTTCTGTGTTTGTGTAAATTTCAAAACCGAGACGATTGAAGTGTTAGACAATACAGAGTACGACAACCGGGAGCAGATCAAATATACAAGGTCATGATTCGGTGGTATGGTTTATTGATATTCTTGCTAGTGACATGTCATACAATTGTCTGATATTGTGGCTAGGATAGGTTGAGTGTATAGAGTAAATGAATATGATTCTTTGACAAAATAATGCCTAATAGTATAACTAATTATTGTAGGCCTATCACATGAGTGATTTCCTAGCAGGGAAAAATGTTGACAGAGCGCATAACGTAATAGATTTTGATGTTGTCAACACGAGTTTCAATTGGCAAAAGAAAGAAGCAAACAATACTAAATCGGGAAACTTCTTAATGATGCACATGATTCGCTATGAGGGGCAGTTGTTTGAAGCTGATTTGCAGTCGAAAGTGCAGAGGCGCTACTACTGGTTAGAAATAGCAGCGGCATTACTTTTAGCTGACATAAATAACATGAGGACAAATAACTGATTGGGAAAGTTAAAGAATTTACAGCGGGGAAGGGAGAGCTTTTAAATAGATTGAAGGAAATGAGGAAGAATAACGAAGATGCAAAAGGCAAGGGCAATAAGATAAAAGCCAAGGATAATGTTGTTGAGAAGGACAATACTGTGGAACAAGAAATAACAAAGGCAGAAGGTCCGCCAAAAGAGAAGCCCAATGTTCAAACAAAAGACAAGGAGGATGCTACTAGAATGCCAACAATTAACACAGAAATACCCTTTCTTCGCAAATCTCCAATCAAAAGGTAAAAACCAAAAACCCGACTTGTACATTTCTGATATACAATCATAGCATTACGTTTCCGCTTTTATTTGAAACAGACACAAAGGTAAAAATTTCACATAGAACCATAACATGGCATTTCTGTTTTTACAGGCTACCTGAATCCAAACAAGATGGTGAAGATGATGCAGAAAAACCCCCAATCCAGTACAAACGACTGAAGACAACTGCAAACCCTAATAATAGAGGAAGAGGGAGAGGTAGAGGTAGAGGAAGAGGACAAAAGTAGGGCTAGGAATGTATTGCTGGTAGGACAGACATGTGATATTGTTCCAGGAGTTGTGTGATATTGTTGTAGGTACAATGGTAGGAAATAGAACTTTTTTTTGATCAACTCTTAGTAAACTGTGATATTGTTTCAGGAGTTGGGTGATACTTTGCTTAAGTTGTTGTGATATTAGTTCTCAGTAATAATAAAAGCAGTCAAGGTTCTTAAAATCTTTTTCTCTTTGATATTGTTTTGGTACCCAGTGTGATATTGTTCAGCAAACATGTTGATATTGTTGTATTTATTCTCTAAAATAAATCAGGGGGTAGGGTTTGAAAATTCCTGTTTAGTTGGATAAGTTGTGATATTATTGCACTCACTGGTTGATATTATTGCACTCACTGGTTGATATTGTCTAGTATGTACTGTGATATTTCAAGGGTTTGACAAAGTATAACTTCTTTTTGTTCAACTTCTGGAAAACTGTGATATTCTTTCAAGGGTTGTATGATATTATGTTTTAGTTCTTGTGATATTAATCCTCAGGAACAACAACAGTGGCTAAGGATATAAAAATCCTTTTGTTGTTTGATATTGTTGGGGTACATATTGTCATATTTTTTAGTACACGTGTTGACATTGTTTGAAAATTGTGATATTATTGCACTCAGGGGTTGATATTGTCTAGTATGTACTGTGATATTTCAATCATATTTTTGTAATATTGTTTCCTAAAAACATCCAATTGTAGTGGTGATATTGTTTCACTTGAAATGTGATATTCCTTAGAAGTATTGTACAATATAATACAATATAATAAAATACGTATACAAGCAAGTGTAATGTTGTGATATTGTTTAACTATTATGATGATATTGTTTTTGTATCAACTGATAAACCTTCAAATGAGGTGGGATAGTATTTAATAATGGAAACAAAACGACATTAGTAATTATGCGGTTTTTATAACGTTGATACCCAAAATGGAATGAATACAAAATTGTTGCCATTTGGAATGACATACAAGTAAAAATTGAATAGTATAAACAATGAAAATTCGATTCTGAAAGTTGATGATGTTAAATAAACTTCCTCAGCATGAAGAAGCCCTTAATCACTATCAACAAGTGAAGAAATCTGCAAAACAAACGGACAAAAACAGTGACATAACGTTAGTAAGAAGTTTGACAAAGTATAACTTCTTTTTATCAACTTCTGTAATAGCTGTGATATTGTTTCAAGGGTTGAATGATATTATGTTTTAGTTGTTGTGATATTAATACTCAGGAACAACAACAGTGGCTAAGGATATAAAAAACCTTTTGTTGTTTGATATTGTTGGGGTACATACTGTGATATTTTTGAATACACGTGTTGATATTGTTTGGTTGATTCTGAAAATAGATAAGGATTTAAAATTGATAAATGTTGCCAGTGACAAGTGATATTGTTATTAAATTATTGTGATATTGTTTCAAAGTAGACACCTGTTAATATTGGGATTATATTGGTTAACAAGGTACTGATATTATTTACCATGGAATGTGATATTTTTTAGCGTGGACTCTGATATTGTTTATCAGGGTCACACTTCAGCAACTGTGGTATAGCAAACGTAAAACTGGTATAATAAAAGGTGTAAGACAAATTACTTACGTCGGATTAATGATCAAACGAGTGTTGTGATGTATCAACAGCTGGATTAGGGCAATTCCGCTTATCATGATGTGCCATTTGTTTACAATTATTGCAAAATCTTTTCGGCTTTTGTGCCTTTGCAACAGACTGATCTTTCTTGGACATCAACCTCTTGCCAGTACCCTTGTTTTTTGATTGAACAGGAGGTAGTATACGGACCTCAGATGAAGACTTAACCCCAAGGAGCATCTCCAACTCTTGGTGTTTAGTCAATTTTTCAAAGATCGAGACTTGAAATTTTGTCGAAATGTCTTGATAATGAAGTCGGTTCATTTATGTGATTTTCAGGCGAGATTTGAGCAGTGTTAATGTTGAGTAGAATTCACTGACCAGACAATCGAAATCAAGTTTAGTGACATCCGACGAAGTAAAATCATCCAACAATTGACCGTGAGCATCATACAAGGGCATTTTTTTAGTGTTCTTTGTCCACCTACATCGAGAACATACTTATCAGGTATCTTTTTGATCCCTTTACCTGATAAAATCCAGATGATGTGTTTACATATGTAGCCCTTCCTCTCAAACAAATTTGCAGAACATGTTGCATCAAATGTTGAAGGATTAAATGCGACAGTGTAACTCTTATTGAAGATAGAATCTTCAACTTCTAGGAACCTTGTACTGCCCTCCCTTGAAGTATCACAAGCACTACATGAGTTTAGAGAATCAACGCACTGCTGTTGGAATTCATAAAAGAGAACGTGCGTATAAACAGTCGATGCATGAACCTCAAGGCTAAGAAGGGTTTTGTTTTGAGGTAGGGAGTGATCACTATCTCTGTCAAGAGATTTTTGGGTGTAGCGTTGCTGATCCATAGCCCTTTGAAAGCGCATCCAAAACTCAACAAGTGTGCCATGAGGATTCTCAAACCGCTTAAAGAAGCTGTTTGCGCTCTCAGAGCGTTGCGTTGTTCTTAAAAGACAACCAAGAGGAATATCACGATAATACGCCGGAATCCAACGTTGCCGTCTGGAAAACAGATATTGCAACCATGTATTATCTTCCAATTGAAACTCACTAATCAACGAACACCACCTCTCTTCGATGTCAAAAGGCTCTAACTCTGAATCCCAAACAACAGAACTCAGACGAGTGACGAAGTCAGTCTCTTTGGTCAATGTCGTGCCTACCTTTTCAGGTAATTTCTTCATAATATGCCACATGCAATAGCGATGGGCAGCGATTGTAAAAGCGAGGGACTGCAATTTTCATAGCAGGACATTGATCGGTAAAAAAGCAATGGGGTTCCTTCCCACCCATACAATCTAAAAATTTTGTGAAAATCCATTTAAAATTCTGGTCATTCTCCCTAGACATAAGCGAAGCGCCAAAAGTGACGGACTTCTTGTGATGATCAACACCAGTAAAGGGAGCAAAGATCATGTCGTACTTATTAGTTGAATAGGTTGGGTCAAAAGTCACCGCCTCACCGTATAGAGCGTAATTACGACGTGCTGCTGCATCAGCCCAAAATACACGAAACAAACACTTATTCTGATCAATATCATAGGCAAAATAAAAACCTTCCTGGGTTTCTTGAAGGTGTTCCAACTGGTCTACAAACATTTGAGCATCCTTAAGACCTATAAAACACTTGATTTCCCTTCCAAAATTCTTAAACTCAGTCAAAGAAGCTCCAATATTTTCATAGCCATCAACATATTCCTTGACGGACCTCAAAGTAGAGGTTGGGCCAATATTGACCTTGCAATTATCAACGATGGTTTGTTTATGTTGCAAAGCAAGGTTCCTACATTTTTTCTGAAATTCTCTATACTTGAGTGGAGAGAGACGGTGGTTATGGGCAGCATGAAACTGATCAACAACAAAGAATGGCACTTGAACTTGGTCAATTTCTTTAATAACAAATCTAAAGAAAATCCTAGCTTTACAACCAATCCTAGTAACCTTAGTCTTCTTCGGATTAGACGCCTTGACCATTGGCTCCTCCTCCTCACCAAGAATGGGTAATCTTTGTCGGCTTAGAATCCCTAAATCCTTCCCGGTGACACACAATCAATTTTGTCCTAATATCTCCACTACTACGAAACCTTTTCGTTGAAGATTTCCTTGGTTCAAAACCACATGCTATTGCATAAGTCTCATAAAACTGTATACCCTCGTCTAACGTAGCAAAAGTTTGTCCTATTTTAGGTGTAAATTCAGTTGCAATATTTCTGACCCACTCTTCAGAACCTCCAGGCGTCACCATCAAAGAAAGACGATTCCCAACATGCACCTCATCAACGTCTATGCATTGTGGAGAAGGAACATGTACTACAGGGACAACAAGAGTATTTTCTACAAAGAAGAGAAGTTGAGTAAACAAATTATAACAAATATAACTAGATTATAACTGTGACTATGATATTGTGAAGGAATGCATGTGATATTGTGCAACATAAAACGTGATACTGATGAATATAAAATAAATACGCAACCGTATTGCAGCCTATGATACTGTGACGGAATACATGTGATATTCTGGAGCATAACATGTGATACAAATATAACAAATATAACTAGATCATAACAAACTATGATATTGTGAAGGAATGCATGTGATATTGTGCAACATAAAATGTGATACTGATGAATATAAAACAAATACGCAACCGTATTGCAGCCTATGATACTTTGAAGGAATACATATGATATTCTGGAGCATAACATGTGATACAAATGCACATAAACCGATTACAAGTCATGTACTTTGCAAAGATATGATATTGTAACGGACTCAATCTGATATTGTGAAGCATAACACGTGATACTAATGCACAGAGAGTAATGACCAGTAATGTACTGCAGCCTTTGATACTGTAAAGAGTTCAATGTGATATTCTAAAGCATAACATGTGATACTAATGCAAAAAAAGTAGTTGCGAGTCATGTTCTAAAGCCTATGATAATCTTTGTAAAGGACTCAATGTGATATTGTGAAGCATAACACGTGATACTAATGCACAGAGAGTAATGACCAAGAATGTACATCTGCAGACTTTGATACTCGTAAAGAGTTCAATGTGATATTCTAAAGCATAACATGTGATACTAATGCACAAAAAGTAGTTGCGAGTCATGTACTAAAGCCTGTGATACTGTAAAGGACTTAATGTGATATTGTATAAGGGAAACTGATTCTAATGAGCAGTAATCAGGCTAACAAAAACTACAAAAATGTGATACTTTTCAGAATTAGTTATGATCTTCTTCAATTAAAAGTGATACAAAAGGAAACTGATAAATAACGATTTAAACTTGAAGTAAACACAAGCAGTGAATGCAAAAGAAACTTGATGATTTACAAAACAGACAATGAGTACATTATTTGTTATACGTCAATTAGAAGATGAAAAAAAACAGAGATTAAATTTGAACGCAACAAAAATAGCAAAAACTACATGTTGAATAAAGTATATAACCAAAGACATGATTTTAATACATAAAATAGCACGAATTGATGAATACGTGACTGATGTTGATGAATTATAACATCAATTATAACAAAAAACCAGTAATTATACAACGAATTCAGTCGAATATACAATAACAATTAAACATCGTGCAATAAAACAGAAAAAGAATGAAAAAAATTAAAACATAAAAATAAAGAAGCATAAAACGATGAATTACCTGACATTGAATATATTAAAACTGAGGAAAAAATAGATGAAGACGAATGATGAGGAAAAAGTGAAGGACAATAAGCAACGAGACGAATTTTGAAGAAAGCGGCTGAAATCAACCACGAATGATGATGAACACAGTGAAGATGACAAATGACAAATGAAAGAAGACAACTACGCGCGAAAAATTGACGGCGTGAGAATGAATACTGTGATTGCGGAAGAGAGCGAGAAGAGAGAGAAAGTAAATGAATTCAAATGGTGAATTTGAGCTGATAATAGGGTTTATATAAGAACTTTATGAAATTACGAAACTACCCTTACTAATAGCTTGATATAAAACAAGATTGTTATGACTCATGTGTGATATTTTTGATGGACTCATGGACTCAAATAATTAGGTAGGACTCATGTGATCCTAATTCTATATATATATATATATATATATATATATATATATATATATATATATATATATATATATAGAATTAGGATCACATGAGTCCACCCTATCTTTTTGAGTCCCGTGAGTCCACTTATGTATCACACGCTCTACACAAAAATATCACGATTTTTTTTTATGAATAATTTTTTTTTTATGAATTTTTTTTTTTAGTCTAAGCTGTGATATTGTTTAGTATAACATGTGATATTGTATCTGAGTATGTGAGTCCAGTAAAGAGTATCACAAGTTATACAAAACAATATCACACCTTACCATAAACAATATCATTGGTTGTACTAAACAATATCACGGGTTATACTATACAATATCACACCACTGAACCTATGCTACGTTTTCTAAATGACTAAAAAACAAAGCTAAACTGAGATCACAATCCAAAATCCGACATATGGGAAGAAATCTTGAAGTATGACCTTTACATATCTTACTTAGGTTAAAGTAAAGTACGGAATAAAATTTAGGGGATCAAAATGTGATCCACGACCATGTTGATTCTAGTGTTTTAAGAATTACTCGGCGTATTATAAAACTAATACGGAGTAACATTAATTCAACATAGCATAATATGTACCTGCATCGTGTAATCTATAACAAAACTACAGCTTAACTTTGTTTGATGACTAATTTGAGTGGATTTAGTTTAGGCAAAATAATATGATGGAACCTTTATACAACGCAAAAGGATGTGTGCAAGTGTGCAACTAACAAAACAACAAATTAACAAACAAACGGTCCAATCGTAGGGTGAATCTACCTAGTATAAAAGCTAGGTTATTTCTAACCTTCTCATTGGTTCCTTAAAATCAGGGTAAACAATTGCATTTTCTATAAGTGGGCCCTACCACAAACTTGCATTGGATTTATTTAATTTTCTCTCAATACAATTTTTTCTTTGTTGACAGATTAAAGTATCTTTTAAGGAAAAATATAAAATGTGTAAGAAGCTTAAATAAAGACTAAAAAACGTACATAGAGGCTAAAAAAAATGAAATGCTAATCTACACTTTATTATATTAAAATGTAGGTTATGTGAAATGTCGGGGGTTCAGCATATGTACAATATCTTAATTAATATCTAATGTACGTGATTTATATTTCAAATTTAAAATGTTATATATGACTTGACAGAGAATGTAATCATTTTTTGTATACTTTTAGTTACAGCTAATGTTTTAAACATCATACTGTGCAAATTTACACGGGTTTAGATTATCATAATAACATAGAAATTAATTCATTTATCAAGTCATTAAAAATACGACACTCTATTCAACTCTCTATAATTATATCCGTCTGTCTAAAATTTTGATAGTATAACCGTGCATTTTTTGCACGGGACTAAAACTAGTATGACGGTAAATACGTGTCTCCATAGAATGCAGTCTCCAATGTTGGTGGCACCATCTCTTGTTCTCCACGTTTTCTATTACCTGCATTTCATCAATCTCCTCATTTTTTTGCACGTTCAGGTTTATGGGTTTGCTTTCATGATTTAGATCGACTGAGTTTTAAATATTTGATTCCTATCTTATTTCAGCATTTTCATATCCAATTTGTTTTATTTTGTTTTCCGATTATTTCCATAAGTTGATAAATTCGATAATGTTTTGATCAAATTCGGTACTGCTAAACAACATACTTAAACAACTTATGAACTCATGATCAGCTGTTTATTCAATTCGTGATATTTTTGTATACAGCATGTGATACATAAGTGGACTCATGGGACTCAAAAATATAGGTGGACTCACCGGATCTTGCCCCTATATATATATATATATATATATATATATATATATATATATATATATATATATATATATATATATATATATTCATAGTAATCATACATATTTTGAGAAGATATCAATTTGATGAATGAAAAGAAGCCAAAGCTTAGAACTGTCAATCGTCACGACGCTTGGGTGGCCGATCACACTTCTAAGAATGAAAAGTTATAATCTCCACATGATAAGGCCATCAAAGAAAAAAATTGTAAGTTTGAATAAATATTTCACTCCTACCACTGGTGGTCGGTTATATAATTGTGAGTTAAATAAAATTTAGTTGTATAATGGTTTTTGGTGTATGTAGAGGATCTGTGAGAAGGAGATAGAGGAAGGAAACTGGAAGCCTCAAGGACGTGATGACATTGATAGGCTATCGCACACCTATGCAAAGATAAATTCCCTAAACACAAATAAATGTAGTAAATAGGGGTCGAACCACAAGGAGACGGGAGTGTGCTAAACAAAATTCTATGGATTGAATTCTATCGAGGTCGGTTTATCAGTTGTTGGTTTGTTGGTTATGCAAATAAAATGAAAACAATAATAAAGAAAGCGTCTAGGGAAATCGGGTCATACATGCAAATTACTAATTAGTCATGTTAACTTAGAAATGCATTGATAATGATAAATTGTTTAGGCTTAGAGACACCCACCTATCGATATTAGTGTTAACTATAGACCGGGTCCTAGAGAAACTCTTATTTATGACTACATCGTCCTACTACACTTTCTTAGTTTAATTCAATTATGTGCCTCTCGACTTATAGAATGAATTAACAAACTTAATCTACGATTACGGCCAATAACCAAATATTAAACAATATAATGCAAACATGTTATAGAAACTATTTTAATATCGTGACATCTCATTTTAACACATGTGATTAGTTATTTAGCATGGTTTCCTCTATCCCCTAGAAAAGATATATTACTCTTGCATTATGTAAATTATGCTAATGATGAACAACATGATAAACATAATGATAAGGAAATAATACTAGAAATAAATTATCTCAACAATGGAAATGGAATTGAAGAACAATGCTGAATAGAAATTGTAATACAATATTTAAATGCTAAAGAAAATGTAAATAACATAAAGTAAATCTAACCTACATTTTATTCTAAAACTAAGACTAAAACATATATGAAAAATGTGTGAAAAAATGTGTGTAAAGGTGTGTAAAAGAATATGTGTAAGGCTGTTGAAGTCTACACCCTTTATATAAGAAATGAGGAGTGAAACTTAAAGTAAATACAAGGGGTCAACCCCAAATATTTTCTTTTAATTGCTTGATTAATTACCAAAGGAATCCTAAGTGAGCTATTAACTCAACTTCAATTCTCCGGTTAAATGTTTAGTGAGCATTCTAAGAGCATCCAATGAACATCCCAAACCTTGCTTCAAATCTTTTCACTTCTTGATTAAATGCCAAGGAGATCCAATGTGAGCCACTAATTCCATCTTAACTCACTTGGTTAAATGTGATATTAGCATCCAAAGCTTCACTAATCATCCAAAGTTTCCAACTTAATTGGACTTCAAATCTTGGGCTTGACATTGCATAAGACCTTATTTTGCATTTCTCATTTTAATCCATATATTTATGCATACAAATCCATGTAACACTTTAAGGTTGGTCCAATGTTTGCTTCTTTACTTAGCCTTGCTTCTAGTTATTTGCACAAGTGATGGAATAAGCTTCTAAAAGCTCAATTGCCTATAAAATGTGACAAAACATGCAAAAACAACTATAATGCAATATTAGCTCATAAGATCACTAAGGTTAGTGCAATAATCATATATATTAGAGACAAAATAAGGAGATAAAGTCTATATAAAATGGACATATCAGACATTCTTGATAGGGCAACCGGAAAAGCAGAGCATCCAGGTCGTGTGAGAGGGGTATCGACGCATGTTGGTATCACTAAGTATTTTGGAAAAACTACTTGAAGGACAATGAGTGGTGATGATAGGGTATATAAATACTGTATTTTATTCAACATAATTTATTTTTATATATATATGTGTGTGTGTGTGTGCAGAAATTATACTACTTATTTTAATCATATTCATTTCTACTACACAGCTACAAACAATGGCCAGGTTGATTCTCAGAATGGTGGAAACGAGGGATAAGCCATCTGAAGAAGAGTGGTTCGGCAAGTCATAAAGGAAGCAAGGGAGGAAAAGAAAAAAGCGGGCATGCGAACTGAGGATGACATGGCAAAGGAGAATGAGGTGGGAGCCGAAGATATGTCAAAGGATCAAGATCGGGTAGTTGAAGAGGAAGCCATGAAGGCCGTGAGAGAGGAGGTGGAGGTAGTTGATGATGACATGTTCTTATCATCTCCAAATCAGACTTTTGACGAGGTATTAGCTACTACGACTAGTTTATAATTGTTGTAAATATACTAATTAATTAAATTTGTCAATTAAAGTAGTGCATGTATATATACTAATTAATTAAAAATGTGAATTACGTTTGCTAGAAGCCTTGTGTTCTTTACTACAATGCCCCTAAAGTACCATCCGGCAAAATTGTTGTTGCTAGGGGAGCAGCGTTCTATTACAACCAGATTCAAGAAGTTGAGGTTCAAGGAATTACCCTCCGTGAGAATTGGAGGGAACTGGAAGTGGCCGTCTTATATCTGGAGGAGTATGGTACTCTAATAGTACCACTTAGTGATAATTGGTGTTTGCAAGATGTCGTGGGTTCTATTGTGCAATGGCCTGAAGAATTCATTAGTGTTGACGTCTCTGGGGTAGTTATGCTAAAGCTAACGCATTTTACAGAATGAACGCCTTTAAATTTATTAGGGTAATCTTATCTAACATATAGTAAGTATTTCAATTTTTATATTTGTAGGAGTTACACGAAGCCATTATGGATGAAATTAAGACTACTACGTCAACACCCAAAGTCACTAATTCAAGAAGTAGTAATAATTTGAAAATTAGATTGTGAGATTTTACTTTTTTTTTGGTTATTTAAATTATATATGACATCTCGTGTAATGTATATTTTTTTTTTCTAAATTGTAGACCGAAATTAAATCAGACGACGTACATTATAAGCCATCTTAAAGCTAAATATCAGAGCGCTAATTATAAGCAAAAATTGAATACTCCAACGCTCATAGCTTTGCACTAGCTGGCTGACAGGAAGGCAGCTACCGAGTCTATACTCATTATTGAGATCGAAGAGGGTGTTGTGGGCGAAGGTACATGTGTTATGATGGATAGGGAATCACTGTGTCAGTTTCTCGACCTTGACGAGTTCGATTCTATGCACATTTTAATGTGGATGAAGTAAGTTCATGTAATACTACAGATTTCTTAAGCTAAGTACTCGACCGAGTAGAGCCTACTCGGCCGAGTAGTGTTGAGTGTGTATTCTGTTTGGCTACTGCCGAGGAATACTCGGACGAGTATGATGAATACTCGACCGAGTAGAGGATACTCGGCCGAGTATACTCTATACTCCTCCGAGTATCCGGCCTGGCGAGTAATATTCAGCGGTTTGATTAAGGTGTAATTAGGGCGTTATATAATTTCGATAATCAGTTTCTAAAACATTTTTACAAAACCTAATCACTATATGACGCTCTAATCACTCCAAATCTCTCTTCTGTGTGTGTGTGGACAAGCATAGCAATCGTGTTCAATCTTTCATCCTTTTCGTCAGTAAGTCTTTATCCCCATGTTTGTGGTAATTGTCCTAGGGTTTGTCTTTAATCATGAATTGGGGGAGATGGGATTTGTAAATATTAATTGTGTGATGTGATTATTGTATAGGCGAAGACTTCGTAGAGGAGCCATTCTAGTTGCCTGATTCTCCGTATTGCTGTTGTTGCTAAGGTAGGGTTTCCCTACTCAGTTACTGTTAATTGATTTAAGATGTGTTGTATTGTAATTGTTGTTCTCTACGGATCATCGAAGTAGTAGTGTTGTGATGACGATTGTGGATGTTGTGGTGTTGTGACGTTGGCGGTGTTATGACAGTTGTGATGCTGTGGTGTTGTGACGATTGTGGATGCTGTGACGATTGTGGTGGAGTCACTTGCGGGAGTGGCTTCACACCCTAGTTCGCCCTCCGTGGAACCCGTCACGAAAGGGGATGTGCACATTAAAGGACAGGGATATCGCTCGTTTATGAGCGGATTTAGGTGGGGATTGGCTGTGGCCCCCCACTGGCGGCGAGGATTACCTGTTGCGATGGGTAATCTGGCAGGGCTACACACTTCGGTGTGTAGTCAGTTACTGTGTGAGATTGGGAGATTAGTTGGGAGGATGATCAGCTAGATACATTGTGTATTTGTCTTATCTTGATTGAACGGTACTGACCCCGTTGTTGTTGTTTTGTGGAATCTGCTGTGATCCATGCGGGGATGGTGAGCAGGCTTGACAGGTATTGCATTTGGTGAGCTTGGGCGGTCATGGGAGAGTCGTCACACCAGTTGTAGTACCACAGTTGCGAGTCTTAATTTATGATTTATGTAGTTGTCAGTATTTGGATTCAATTTTGTTGGATTTTGGATTATTGTAACCTTTACTTTTATCGTACTTTTAATAAATATGTTTGGGACAGACGCTTTTGATATATACTAGCCTCGGGCAACCGAGATAGTAACATTCTTTCATGTTGGGGTGGTTCTGGTAAGGCACCTTAGTATGAGGGGGCGTTACAAAGTGGTATCAGAGCCGAATATTCCGGCACCTAAAACAAATGAACACAATAAACTTAGGGAGTCTAAATAAAATGAACCCGGGGAGAGTTGTTTGGAGCTACCGCAAGGACTCGGGAGACGTCCCGGAGTCGCAATATGGCCCTCACTAACTCGAGCCGGTCACGGGGGGGATATGTTGAGAGTTGTTAAATGTATGTGCATGTATGTGAAGGTCTAATGGTTGGAACATGTGGTAGTAGGGGAATGTGTATGTGAAATTGGTGACAGTATATTGAGAATTGGAACGAAGTGAAAAGAATCGATGTGTGAAATCTTGTGAAACGGTTTTAGCAAGTAAATGATTGGCATGATTACATGTTTATTATGTGGCATTTAGGTTTCTGTCGTAATGTGTTTGTTTGTTGGGATAGAAAGCATGATAGGGGACACTGGTACTGTGTTAACCCGTTTTTGGCATGACTCGGCCGAGCAGGGCGGGTACTCGACCGAGTAGGAGGTACTCGGCCGAGTAACCATGACTCGACCGAGTGTCGGTTGTTGATAAGTTGCAATCGCCACTGGAGTGTCAACTCGACCGAGTATACTTAGGACTACTCGACCGAGTTGTGCATACTCGGCCGAGTGTTGTTCATACTCGACCGAGTATGGGTTTTGTGAATTTAACGTCGGCTACTGGAGTTGACTACTCAACCGAGTATCAGCGATACTCGACCGAGTAGTCCTTACTCGACCGAGTATTGCTGGATACTCGGTTGAGTGCTTCTTTGGCAGAGGATCATTACATTTTGAGTCGTAGGATTTTGTGCTTACGTTTCCTTGTTTCTTATCAGCTCAAAATGCCGCCTAAAAGAACTCCCGCGCAAATTCAAGCTGTTGAGATGACCGTTGATGAGGTTGCTCGTATGATTGAGGAACAAAAGGCTCTTCTTGAGGCTTTTAAGAATGTGGGGAAGGGGACGGGGAAGCCAGTGGATGCTACTCAGCTTAGCATCGTCATCGCCCACTTCAACCCACCCACATATGAGGGCGTTGGGGAACCTAAGTTGCAATAGAAGTGGCACCGTGAGATGGAAAGTCTTATGGAAGTGGTCAAGTGTCCACAGGATATGATCGTTGAACAGGTAGTGTATTACCTGTGAGGGGAAGCCGCTGTGTGGTGGCAAAACGTCAAAGTAGATGCTAGAGCCTACTACCAAGCTGAGGGTTTTGGGGCTATTCTCTGGTCAGGTCTGAAGAGTGCTATGAGGGAGCAGTTTGTACTGAAGCATATCCGTCACAAGATGAGATCAAAGTTCGATTCCTTCACCATGGCCGATGATATGACAGTCACCGAGTACTATCACCGGTTCCTAGAATTTTCTCGTTATGCTGAGGACATGCAGCTGGGGCAGAGGGGTTTGGCTCTTCATTTTGAGAGGGGTTTGTCCGCCAAGATCATGAACCGTCTACTATCTGGAGTCGTCACTGATCTTAAGGATGTGTACCTGAGAGCGGGTCAAGCTGAGATTATGGTAGATCTCTCAAAAGAGGTTACAGAAAGGACTGCTACTGAGTAAAGGAAGGCTGATAGTGGGAACAGCAATCAGTTGGGTAACAAGAAGGGCAACTTCAACCATGCCAAGGCTTTTTCTGGTGGGGTTGGTTTCTCCGGGGGATCTCGTGGTTGGGGTAGAGGTGGTGGTCGGAGTATGAGTGACAACTCCAACCTTACATGCTTCAACTGTGGTGGTGTAGGCCACAAGAGGCGAGAGTGCACGAGTGCCAAGACTGGAGCAGGCTCGGGAGCTTATCAGGGGAATTTTTCTCAGGAGGCCGAGTTAATGCTTTGCTAGCAACCGACCTGTTGGATCATGGAGCAACATAGGTGGACATAGCAACCATGGCTATTTTAACCTGCAATAGTGGTGGATCTTATCAGTGCCAGAACAACAGTGTCACCCAGAATTCGGCAGCCAAGCCGAGTACTTCCAATGCTTCAGTCCAAGGAGGAGGACATAAAATCAGTGTAAAGCTCTTCATGATGGATAAGCAGGAAGCTCAGAATGATGCACATGTAGTCACCGGCACCTTTCTTGTTCATAATGTACCATCTTTTGTTTTGTTTGACTTGGGGGCAACACATTCTTTTGTGTCTAGGAGTCATGCTTTATCTATGGGCTTGGGGGAGTTTGAACTTGTAAAGGATGACGTGTTCATACCTTCTGGGGAGTCTGTGTCATATGTCAAGTTGTATAGGGGATTGTCTATGGTAGTTGGAGGGGTAGATTTACCGGTAGACCTGTTAGAGTTTCCTATGGATGGGTTTGAGGTGATTGTCGGGATGGATTGGCTGGGTAAGTATGATGCCAAGATAGATTGTCGGCAAAAGAGAGTGTCCTTAAAGGGTCCTAAGGGTATAAGGGTGTCTTATAGAGGGTTTATTGTGAAACCTAAGTGTAAGTTCATAGCTGTGGACTTTAAAGTCAAGCTTGAGGAAGAAGTGCCCCTTGATTCTTTGTCATGTGAGAGATTGCCGAGTAGAGCCGCAGACAGTTGCTGAGATACCAGTGGTGGGAGAGTTTGATGATGTCTTTCCTGAGGAAATACCGGGGTTACCGCCAAAGAGAGATGTTGATTTCAACGTGGAGCTCAAACCAGGAACAGGTCCTATATCAAAAGCACCATACCGTATGGCACCTAAAGAGTTAGCTGAGTTGAAGAAATAGATACATGAGTTGTTAGGCAAGGGTTATATCCGGCCAAGTGTGTCACCTTCGGTAGCCCCAATTCTGTTTGTAAAGAAGAAAGATAGGAGTATGAGGCTGTGCATCGACTACAAGGATCGGAGCTAAACCGTGTCACGGTGAAGAACAAGTATCCTTTGCCAGGGATTGATGACTTGTTTGATCAGCTGAGTGGGGCAGGTGTGTTTTCCAAGATCGTTCTGAGGTCAGGTTATCACCAATTGAGGATAGCAGATGAGGATATTCCAAAGACAGCGTTCCGGTCCCGTTATGGTCATTATGAGTATGTGGTGGTGCCTTTTGGTTTGACCAATGCACCAGCAGCTTTCATGGATTTGATGAATCGGATCTTTACACCATTCTTGGATAGATTTGTGGTTGTTTTCACCGATGACATCTTAGTCTACTCCAAGACTAAGGAGGAACATGAGGAGCACTTGAGGAGCACTTGAGGATGGTTTTGCAGACTCTGAGAGAGAATCAACTTTATGCCAAGCTATCTAAGTGCGAGTTCTGGTTGGAGGAGGTGGCTTTTCTGGGTCATGTGATATCTAAGAAGGGGGTGTCTGTAGATCCTAGCAAGATTGAGGCCGTGACCAAATGGGAATTACCGAAGAGTGTTGTTGAGATTCAGAGTTTCTTAGGCCTTGCTGGCTACTACAGGAGGTTCGTGAAATACTTTTCTACCATAGCATGGCCTATGACTGCCTTGATGAGCAAAGAGACCAGATTTGTTTGGGATAAGAGTTGTGAGATGGCGTTTCAGACCCTAAAGGAACGTTTGACCACAGCTCCTATTCTAGCTTTGCTAGAGGGATGTGAGAACTTTGAAGTGTATACCGATGCTTCAAAGAATGGTTTGGGTTGTGTGCTGATGCAGGCAGGGAAGGTTATAACTTATGCTTCGAGGCAACTGAAGCCATATGAAGAGAACTACCCTACTCATGATCTGGAGCTGGGTGCAGTTGTTTTTGCTCTTAAGATTTGGAGGCACTACCTTTACGGGGCAACCATTAAGGTGTTTTCATATCATAAAAGCTTAAAGTATATCTACACTCAGAAGGAGCTTAAGATGCGGCAGAGACGATGGATGGAGCTGATCGGCGATTACGATATGAAGATCATCTATCACGGGGGTAAGGCTAATGTTGTTGCATATGCTTTGAGTAGGAAGAGCGTTCTTTCGCTATGTACGGCCATGTCCTTGCTGAACCTGAGAGATGAGATGTCTCAGATGGGGATCTTTATGATAAGGAAAGGGGATACCATCGGGGATTTGACGATCGAGCCAGACCTGTATGAGAACATCAAGAGTAAGCAAGAGCTTGATCCTAAGATCCAAGAGTGGAAGTTAAGAGTGGAGAGTGGCACAGTTTACAGGTTTTCTATCCACGCAGATGGCAGTGTTTGTTTTAATGGGAGATGGTGTGTTCCTGAGGATGCATAGTTGAGGAAAGTGATCTTGACGGAGGCTCATTGTACTCCTTATTCGGTTCACCCAGGTGGTGATAAGCTTTACAAAGACCTTAAGAAGACCTTCTGGTGGCCAAACATGAAGAGGGATGTAGCTGAGTTCGTGGCTAGGTGTTTGACCTGTCAGAGGGTCAAGGGTGAGCAGAGGAGACCACAGGGTAAGATTCAGTCCTTGGAAGTACCTGAGTGGAAGTGGGAGTCGATCTCTATGGACTTCATCGTGGGGTTACCTAGATCACAGCAAGGTAGTAACATGATCTGGGTGATTGTTGATCGGTTGACCAAGTCAGCTCACTTTGTTCCTATGAAAGATACCTGGTCTAAGATGCAGCTGGCATCGGGTTATAGGAGACATGTGGTTCGGTTACACGGGATACCCAAGGATATCATGTCTGGTCGTGATGCGAGGTTTATCCAAGTTTTGGCAAGAACTGCAAGAGTTGATGGGTACTACCTTGAAGATAAGCACAACTTTTCATCCGGCAACTGATGGTCAGACGGAGAGAACCGTCAAGACCGTAGAAGACATGTTGAGGGCATGTGTTATGGAGTTCAGGGGCAGCTGGGAGGTTAAGCTAGATCTGATCTAGTTTACATACAACAACAGTAATCATACGAGTATCGGGATGGCACCTTTTGAGGCTTTGTATGGTCGGAAGTGCCGAAGTCCAGTGTGTTGGGAAGACAGTTCTGAAGCAGTGGTTTTAGGACCACAGCTGGTACAGGATATGGTCGAGCAGGTTCGGGTAATTCGGCAAAAGATGAGAGCAGCCCAAGATCGTCAAAAGAGTTATGCCGATTTGCACCGCAGAGACATAGAGTTCGCAGTAGGTGACAAGGTTCTTTTGAAAGTGTCACCTATGCGAGGTGTGACGAGGTTTGGAAAGAAAGGTAAGCTAAGTCAAAAGTTTATAGGTCCTTATGAGATTTTGGACCGTATAGGCGAGGTAGCCTACAGGTTAGCTTTGCCACCGACTTTGGATAGAGTCCACAATGTTTTTCATGTTTAACAGCTTCGGAAGTAAGTGAGTGACCCGTCATATATACTTGAGGTGGAGAATATCGAGCTTGATGAGTCTTTGTCCTATGCGGAGGTTCCTAAGGAGATTCTGGATCGCAAAGTACGCAAGACAAGGAATGGTGAGACCGTCTTACTCAAGGTACTTTGGTCTAATCACAATATGGAAGAGACGACATGGGAACCCAAGGAGGCTATGCGAGAGCGTTTTACTAACCTTTTTTGATCAGGTACGGTTGGTTTCGGGGACGTAATCATTGTGTTTTTAGGGGGGGTAGGAGATGGTCGCGTGTCTATTTTGTCTTAAGTTGAGTCGACTTAGTTGGGTCTTATAGTGCTTTGTGTTAGTTCTTTGGTGTTGATAAGTGTGTCGGGAAGCCGTTTTGTTGCTTTTGTTGTGTTTTGTTTTAGGGTAGAGTGTGAACTTCGGGAAGAAGTTCTTTTTAAGGGGGGAAGACTGTAATACTACGGATTTCTTAAGCTAAGTACTCGACCGAGTAGAGCCTACTCGGCCGAGTAGTGTTGAGTGTGTATTCTGTATGGCTACTTCCGAGGAATACTCGGCCAAGTATGATGAATACTCGACCGAGTAGAGGATACTCGGCCGAGTATACTCTATAATCGACCGAGTATCCGGTCTGGCGAGTAATATTCAGCGGTTTGATTAAGGAGTAATTAGGGGTTATATAATTTCGATAATCAGTTTCTGAAACATTTTTAAAAAACCTAATCACCGTACGACGCTCTAATCACTCCAAATCTCTCCTTTGTGTATGTGTGTGGACAAGCATAGCAATCCTGTTTAATTTTTAATCCTTTTCGTCGGTAAATATTTATCCCCATGTTTGTGGTAATTTTCCTAGGGTTTGTCTTTAATCATGAATTGGGGGAGATGGGATTTGCAAATAGTAATTGTGTGATGTGATTATTATATAGGCGAATACTTCTTAGAGGAGTCATTCTAGTTGCCTGATTCTCCGTATTGCTGTTGTTGCTAAGGTAGGGTTTCCCTACTCAGTTACTGTTAATTGATTTAAGATGTGTTGTATTTTAATTGTTGTTCTCTACTGATCATCGGAGTAGTAGTGTTGTGATGACGATTGTGGATGTTGTGGTGTTGTGATGGTGGCGGTGTTGTGACAGCTGTGATGCTGTGGTGTTGTGACGATTGTGGATGTTGTGACGATTGTGATGATTGTGGTGGAGTCACTTGCGGGAGTGGCTTCACCCCCTAGTTCACCCTCCGTGGAACTCGTCACGGGAGGGGATGTGCACATTAAGGGACAGGGATATCGCTCGTTGATGATCGCGATTTAGGTAGGGATTGGCAGCGGTCCCCCACTGGCGGCGAGGATTACTTGTTGCGATGGGTAATCTGGTAGGGCTACACACTTCGATGTGTAGTCAGTTACTGTGTGAGATTGGGAGATTGGTTGGGAGGATGATCAGCTAGTTATATTGTGTATTTGTCTTATCTTGATTGAACGGTACTAACCCCGTTGTTATTTTGTGGAATCTGCTGTGATCCTTGCGGGGATGGTGAGCAGGCTTGACAGGTATTGCATGTGGTGAGCTTGGGCGGTCATGGGAGAGTCATCACACTAGTTGTAGTACCACAGTTGTGAGTCTTAATTTATGATTGATGTAGTTGTCAGTATTTGGATTCACTTTTATTGGATTTTGGATTATTATAACCTTTACCATTTTCGTACTTTTAATAAATGTGTTTGGGACACGCTTTTGATATATACTAGCCTCGGGCAACCGAGATAGTAACATTCTTTCATGTTGGGGTGGTCCTGGTAAGGCACCTTAGTATGAGGGCGTGTTGCAGTTCATTAATAAAACTTGTCATTTGGTTTTAAGAATAGTGATGTTTATTTAAATCATCAATGAAAATAACATTCTTCGTTCCATTTGACGTAATAGGTACCTGTGTACACACATTGCTGAGGGAAACTACATTTCTCATGACTACGAATTCTTGTCACCTGAAGTGTTCTCTCAAAAGGTGCTTGGATACACATACGGAGATCACATCGATAAAATTGCTCAACGGTTGAGGACGCCTAAAAGCCTATGGTTTGCCCCATACAATGAGAATCGGTATGTATAGTACTTTATTATAATGAATCAGGATTCTATTCATTTATTAACACGCTTACATGCATGTACATGAACTAACAGTTCAATTTTCAATATTTCATAGCAACCATTGGCTGCTAACGACAATCAATGTGAGAAAAAGCATAGTGTACTAGATTGACTCTTACGGACATAGTCCCACTGAGAAATTCGTAATGATGATAACTAAGGAAGTTTACAACCTTACATTATAATGTCATTTGTTATTGTATGACCTTTGAAGACTAGGCTCCATTTAATGTCCCATCAATATTACTGAGCCAAATGCTAAATATAATTTCCTGTATATATTTATGAATTAGTGTGTTTCGAACAATTGGAGCATCAAGGCCAACTATTGTCCGGATAATAATAATAAGTGTATTCTTAATAATTACTCCTATCATATAATTTATGTTTATGCGAGAGGTTGATCTAATTTAGCTTATTTGTATATGATTTATATAATAGTCTCCACTACAACCAGACAGCAAACAATGCGCCTTTTTGTTGTCGGTCCATGTGAGAGATTATCACCCGAAAGTATATCAACATCGTGTCATCGGTTAGTGTGTTTTAATAACTATTTCAAATGTAACTTGGGTTTAATTCTGTGTAATATTCCACTTATTCTGTCTATTTTGATTAAGTATATTTTGATTTGTAGTTCCCACCTTCAATCAACAACAAAGACCAAACATATTCAAAGGAAGACATCACCGACATGAGAAATAAGTGGGCCACTTATTTTCTTTCATTAACGAAAGGTCAATAGTCCACTGATTATGTATGTGTGTATATAGAGGCATGTGTATTTAGTTTTGGTCACCCTGTTTATAATATTTTGATGCTGGGTTCAATAGATCAATCTATGTAATATTTTGATGATGCAGGATTGAATTTTTGCAATGCGCAGCTGCTGAAATGTTATTTTGCAGTAGCATTTCAGCGGAACCTGCTATTGCAAAAACTAGCATTTCAGCAGGTGCTGGAACCTGCTAAAATTAATAAAAATATTTATAAATTCGATTACGGTTAAAAATAAAACCGTGGTCAATAAATATATTGACAACGTTCGCATTTAAATAGAAACTCGTTGACATATTCATCCATAATGCTACGACAAAAATATAATATAACGAAATAAAACCGTTGTCGAATTCATGACATTTAAAATGGTTTAATAAGCGTAAACTGTTGTCATATTTAATATTTTACAACGGTTTTGTTTCAGTAAAAACGTTGTCATAAGTTTCCGTAGAGCATTTCGACTAATACTACCACGGTTTCAATATTATAGACAACGGTTTTTGAACTGTTCTTAATATTGTATTACAGTTATTTGAACCCGTTATTTAGATTTCATAACGGTTCCGCCTTTTTAACAATTGTGGTCACAAAATAACAACAGTCGATGTAATAACGGTTCTGTGTTTTGTATTACAACGGTATATCACATTATATAATCGTTGTTGCACCTATTATTTGGCGTAGTCATGCCACCATCATAGGCTTCTAGCGAGAGGAATTGAGTTTCATTTCCCGTCATGTGACGAGAGCATCCACTGTCTAAGTACCAATTGTTGTTGCCCCACACTAATCAAACATTTAGTTTATAAACACAAATAAATTTGAGTCCCTTCTTGAGACTTGCTTGTTTGACAAAGTCTTTCTTAATCCAAACTTATTTGGCCACTTTAGTGCACTTTTCTAGGTCGCGTACTCTTTTTTCACAACCATTAAGCGCATGTCCCGTCTTGCCATAATAGTTACAAGTGATGTACTCAGGACGGTTAGCATATTTTATTTTTCGAAAATTAGTCTTGCTTATTGGGTCTCTACTTCGAATGCAACAATGAGTGTTACTGTTGCACTTGAAACTGAGTCCAGCCTCTCACTTTTGTTAAAACACTTTAGCCTCGACTAATCCTTTTTGCAAGATTTCAATTTGAGCAAGAAGGTCATCGTTTGATTTTTGTGCACATTCTAAAGCATTCTTAACGTGGCTTGACTCATCATTTATCATATCAACAATTTGTACAAGATCTCCTTTTTAACTTTCACATGTGGTCAAATCAATTAGAAGTCGGTCACCTTCCTTAGTTAAGGAGGACACATGTTTGGTGAGGGATTCGATTTCCTTGCTAGACTCAGATGTCACAGAAAAAAAGACTCTGACATGGTTCTGTTCAGCCCTTTTTTAATAAGATCAGATTTTGTTTCTTATGTTTTTTAATTTCTTTCTCAAGACCAGATGATGTACTAGTTTGTTCAACTTCTTTTAGACACTCTTTTAATTGGACATTTTCCTCGGCTATGTACTCTATTTCAACTTGCATGGCTTCTAGCTTATTGTTTTGGAGACGACATTTATCAATAAATTGTTCTAATAGAAGACAAACTTTGTCTAAGAGAAAGATCGAACCTTTTTCTTGAGATCATTTACCACGTTGTCGGAATCTGAATCTGAATCAACGAAGGGAGCCAAGAGCCATTTGACGAATTCTTTCTTTGATCACTTTGGAACAATTTTTTTATTGAGATGAGAGTTGAGGCACATTTCGGCGTCTAATTCTTCCTTAAGGATACCGTCCTCCTCGGAATCAGAAAATTTTCAAATTGCCGACATCACTTTTCTTTTGTATTCTCTTTTGGCAAAGTCTCGTTTTTCCTTAGATTTGATGTCATTCCACTTTGGACATTCTTTGATTTGGTGAAACACTACCAATTATCCAGGAGTCTTTAGCAAGAGATTCCCAGATAATTAGGATTGTTACTAGAGGTGGGCACCGGTACGGATCAGACCGGAATCGAACTGGAACCGGAATCCAAAAAATTCATGGACCAGGACCGGACCGGTTGGTCCGGAATTATTTTTACATACCCTATTTTTCAAACTCTGGTCCAAAAAACTAGACCGGTTGGACCAGAATGGACCGGATTAAATAAGCGTACAATTGTTTTTTTATGTAATATTTATTTAAAAAATAAAAAATATAATAATTCTGGTCTTTCCGGTCGGACCGGACCGGACCGGAATCATAAAAAATGTTGGACTGGGGACCAAACTGGAATTTTTAATTCTGGTTCTGGTCTGGTAGATTTCGGTCCGGACCGGTCCATTTTTCCGGTCCGGACCGAATTATGCCCACCCCTAAATGTTACCATCTCAGTTACCTGAGATAGTGAATATAAAAGACAAACAACAAAACGGTACTTTAA